>NC_090448.1:507680715-509109715 GCF_031143425.1 Pleurodeles waltl
GCTGGTTGCTGATCCGGTGACCGCCGTGAAGCTCCCCTCGCCCTCCGTCCCACTGGTGTATTCTGAGTCTGTGGTGTGGCCCTCCATGGCCATGTGGGATGCAGCCCCCTCATGCTCCGGTGCCACTGTACCTCCGCCTGATGATGCTGATGCACAAAAGAACAGGGCGAGCACAAAAAGGGGGGGGGGGGGCGACAAAAGAAAGACAGGTTGAGTGCATGGCTTACTGCTACCGTTGGCGGACAATACAGACACAGCAGCCCCCTGCACTACGCCGCGCTGTTGGGCTCTACAGATGCAGTTCCTGGGATATGGCCTACATGGCTATGGCTGACATCTGCACACATAGATGACACAGGGGCATGTATACCTGTACTTGGCACCCTGGGGTGGAGTGGCACATGGCCTGCATTACGGAGGGGCCTAGCCTACGGAACACGCCCTGGCCTAGGAAAACCCACAGCCCTCCTCCCCCACCCAGAAACCTTCACTGCGCAAAGTCCGCTGAATGAGAGTGTACTCACCCCCTTGTGTCTGCTGTGATGCCCTCAAGCGCCCATCCAACTCAGGGTAGGCCACCGCCAGGATCCGGAACATCAGGGGGGTCATGGTGCGACGGGCACCCCTCCCACGTTGGGAGGCCATCCCCAGCTGAGCCTCCGCCGTCTTCTTGCTCCAGCGGCGAATGTCCTCCCATCTTTTACGGCAGTGGGTGCTCCGTCTCTGGTGGACCCCCAGGGTCCGGTCGTCCTTGGCGATGGCACGCCAAATATCCTTCTTCTGGTAGGCGCTGACCTACATGACATGTACAGGGGAAGAAGAGAAGTCATTACCAACTGCACTGTCGAAGTGAGTGGCCCACATCCCTACCCTTGCCATGTGGCACATGCATTCACAGTCCTTCATGCTTGCAGAACTCTGCCCACTTCCTCTCCACCCAAGCATAGCCCATACAACTTGCACCCTATGTACTCACCTGTTGGTCTGGAGGACCGTAGAGTAGCGTGTACTGCGGGAGGACCCAGTCCATGAGCTTCTCCAACTCCTGTGCAGTGAAGGCAGGGGCCCATTCCCCAGACGCACGTGCCATTGTCTCTTCCAGACCGAGGTCACAGCAGCACTTGCAGTATAGGTCCTCTCCTGTCGAAGATCAGGTATCAAGTGATTGAACAGATAGAAAATGGCGGTCACGTCCGCGGCGGTGACGTCAGCGGCGGTGCGTATCATCACCGCCGGCTCACTTCGTCATTGGCTCCTGGGACCCATAGAGTCCAATGTTAACCAATGCAGCATTGCGCAGCGGTCTTCGACCGCCTACTGCGACGGTGTACAACGCCAGCGCAGTTACCTCACATCCCATTGTCCCAGTTTAGAGGTCAGGCAGCCGCCATTTCAGGGGCCCACATGGCTTCATTTTCAACTGCGTCACACATACCTAGGCCTGGACTCAACACACATACAGACAACTTTTTGGATTTTGTTTTGTATTCTGTGTAGCTGTGGGTACATACCTCTGAGGTGCTTGACTCTGTGCTCGCTGTTTTCCTTCCTAGGCACGTCAGCTGGGACATGTGAGGAGATGGCGGAATCCTCCGGTGTACCGACCGCTGGTGGACCTGTTGACAATGGAGGAGCGACATTTAATCATCACCTACAGGTTTGACCGTGCCACAATCCAGGAACTGTGTACCCAGTTGGAGCCAGGCCTGATATCAGCAATCAGCCATCCCACAGGAATCCCCCTCAAGTGCAGGTGCTATCAGTGCTCCATTTCCTAGCAAGTGGGTCATTTCAAACAACAGTGGCCATGGCATCAGGGATGTCCCAGCCTATGTTTTCCAATGTGTTGTCCAGAGTGTTGTCTGCCCTGCTGAAACACATGAGGAGCTACATCGTTTTCCCTCAGGTGGAGGATTTGGCTACTGTTAAAGGTGACTTCTCTGCCCTTGGACATATCCCTAACATCATAGGTGCCATTGATAGGACCTATGTAGCTCTGGTCCCCCCCACAGGAGTGAACAGGTGTACTGGAACCGGAAGAGTTATCATTCGATGAATGTACAGATGGTATGTTTGGCATACCAGTACATCTCGCAGGTAAATGCTATGTTCCCTGGCTCAGTGCATGACGCCTACATCCTGCGGAATAGCAGCATCCCTTATGTGATGGGTCAACTCCAGAGGCACCGGGTGTGGCTATTAGGGGACTCTGGTTACCCCAACCTGTCATGGCTATTGACCCCAGTGAGGAATCCCAGGACCAGGGCAGAGGAATGCTACAATGAAGCCCATGGGCGGACTAGGAGGGTGATCGAACGCACCTTCGGCCTCCTGAAGGCCGGGTTCAGGTGCCTGCATATGACAGGTGGTTCCCTATTCTACTCACCAAGGAAGGTGTGCCAGATCATCATCGCCTGCTCTATGCTTCACAATCTTGCTTTCCGACGCCAGGTGCCTTTTCTGCAGGAGGATGGTCCAGATGGCGGTGTTGTGGCAGCTGTGGAGCCTGTGGACAGTGATGAGGAGGAAGCAGAGGAAGAAGACATTGAAAACAGGGACTCAGTCATCCAGCAATATTTCCAGTGACACACAGGTGAGAACACTTTCTTGACTACTACATTTACTTTCACATTTCTACCTTTATCCTGTCCGTCAATTTCAAGCAGTATTTGGTAACTGAGTTGTACATTTCCATTACGGTTTCACAGGTGTGGTTACCAACGTGTGTCATCTGTTTGCATCCTTCATGGACTTGTGATGTGTTACATAGGTATGTTGACATTACAGTTTTCAAACGGATTTTGTCATTGTCATAGCTAATACACACTTTCAAAATCACAGACTGACTCCAGATATTTTTGTGCTTCAAGGGTTTTATTGAGGTGCTAATTATTGGAGGGGGTGGTCAAATGGTGATGGGTGATGGTGGAGGAATGTCCATGGCAGAGTCCAGTCTATTAGTCTCACAGGTGCATTGCCCATATGGGCATAGGAAGTGGAGCTGGGGCAGTTCCAATATGGACAGGGTTACAAAGTGGGACAGTGGGATGACAATCAGGGTGGTCTCATTTCTTGGCGGTGTCTTGCCATCATGCTCTGTCCTGTTCCTGGATCTCAGGGACCGCTTGCGGGGTGGTTCTCCGTCTGCAGAGGGTGGGGTGCTGGTGTGGTGGTCCTGTGGAGGGGCGTCCTGTCCACTAGCGCCGGCGGAGGTGGTGGGCAGTTCTTCGTCCATGCTAGTGTCAAGGGCCCCTTGAAGTACCACGGTGTCCTTCATGGTGTTCTGTATGTCCTTCAGCACCCCTACGAAGGTGCCCAGGGCGGAGCTGATGGTTCTGAGTTCCTCCCTGAACCCCAAATACTGTTCCTCCTGCAGGCGCTGGGTCTCCTGAAACTTGGCCAGGACCGTAGCCATAGTCTCCTGGGAGTGGTGGTATGCTCCCATGATGGAGGAGAGGGCCTCGTGGAGAGTGGGTTCCCTTGGCCTGTCCGCCCCCTGTCGCACAGCAGCCCTCCCAGTTCCCTTGTGTTCCTATGCCTCCGTCCCCTGGACCGTGTGCCCACTACCACTGCCTCCAGGTCCCTGTTGTTGTTGTGGTGGTGGGTTATCCTGGGTTCCCTGTAGTGGTGGACACACAGCTGATTGACGTGTCCTGGGTACGGAGGTATGGGCCCGCTGGGTGGGTGCTGTACTGGTGTTTCCAGAGGGTGGAAGGTCAGTGTTGGGCTGTGCCTGTGCGAGGGGAACCGACTGTCCCGAGGCCCATGATGGTCCGGGCTGGTCATCTGGATCCAGTTGGCCAGAGCTGCTGTCATCACTGTGGGCCTCTTCTGTGGGTGGGGTAGAGATGTCTGGACCCTCCTGTCTGGTGACATTAGGTAGTGGTCCTGCAGGGGTGTAAAAGCATGATTATTGCATCTGTGTGTGTCATGGTGTGCAGTGGGTGGGTGAGCGTGTACCCCAGTGCTAGCATTCCTGTGTGGGGGCTTGTGTGATGATGGTTGGGGCAGTGTTCTGGGTATGTGCAGTGGGCATGCTTTAGTGAGGGGTGACCATGCTTTGTTGTGTCATGCAGGGCTTGGTGTTGGGATGTGTGGTTTGTGTTATTAGTACATTAGTGAGGAGTTGGAGTGATAGGGGAGGGGGTGAGGGTGGGGGTGTGTGATAGCATGCAGGTAGGGTGGGGGATATGATAGTTAATATTTGACTTACCAGTGTCCATTCCTCCACCGACTCCTCCGAGGCCCTCAGGATACATAATGGTCAAGGCCTGCTCCTCCCATGTTGTTAGTTGTGGGGGAGGAGGTGGGGGTCCGCCGCCAGTCCGCTGAACCGCCAGGTGGTGTCTTGAGACCACGGAACGCACCTTCCCCCATAGGTCATTCCACCTCTTCCTGATGTCCTCGCGATTTCTTGGGTGCTGTCCCACTGCGTTGACCCTATCCACTATTCTGCACCATAGCTCCATCTTCCTTGCAGTGGAGGTGTGCTGCACCTGTGATCCAAATAGCTGTGGCTCTACCCGTACGATTTCCTCCACCATGACCCTGAGCTCCTCCTCCGAAAACCTGGGGTGTCTTTGCCGTGCCATGGGGTGGTGTGGGTGATGTGTGGGGTGGTGTATGTGGTGATGAGTGTGGTGATGTGTAGTGGTGTGGGGTGTTTTGTGCGTGGATGTTGTGTGGGTGATGGTGTTGTGTGCCTCTGTGTGGTGGGGTTGTCTACGATGTGCTCTCTCTCTCGCCTTCGTCTATAATTTTTGGTCGTACGGGTTTGTGGGTGATGTGGGTGTGTGTTTTATATTGTGTTGGGTGTGTGGGAGTGGTGTGTGTATGTGTATCAGGTGTGTGTATTTTGAATTGTCCAATGTGGCGGTGTTTTGGAGATGTGTGTGTATTTTGAGCGCGGATTCGTGGGTCGTAATAGCATGGGCGTGTTTCTGTTGGCGTGACGGTGGAGGTTTTGTTTTCGCCAGTTTATCACTGACCTTTGGTGTGGCGGACTTGTGTGGGTGTCTGAATTTCGGCGAATTCCGTGATGTGGGTCATAATAGCTGTGGCGGAATTCCGCGGCCGCGGCAGTGTATTGGCGGTCTTCTGCACGGCGGTAAGCGGCTTTTACCGCCAATGTTGTAATGACCCCCCATTGGCTTAAAACCTAAATGCCATATTTAATTTACTTATTAGTCACTAGCAAGGTGCACGTGATGTGCCCAGGGCCTGTAAAATAAATTCCACTTGTGGGCCTGTAGCACTGATTGGACATCACACTTAAATGGCCCTCTAACCATGTCTCAAGCCTGCCCTTGCAGAAGTTGTTTGTGCATTCTTGCACTGCCATGTCGATCTGGCATGATTACCCCTTTGCCAGGCCCAACCCTTCCCTTTTTATACATATGTCACCACTAACATAGGCCCAAGCAACCCAGTGGGCATGGAACAATGTATTTGTTTTACATTTCTGGTAGTGAAAAGCTCCCAAAGTCATTTTTCACTATAGCAAGACCTATCTCTCCTTTAGTATGACATTGGGATCACCTTATTACATTTCTTAGGTGTAATTTCCAATTAAGAAGAGATGGGACCCCAAACATTGATGTCTCTGCAATCACAATTCAAAATCACAACTTATAGTGAAGTCAGATTTTATACTGTAATTTTGAAAATGCCACTTTTAGAAAATTGCCATTTTCTTACTTTGGTTATTTGGTGTCTACAGCCTGCCTTTGAATACACATCTAGGGTGGCTGATAGCTGGGCTTTGTGCATTCCCTCTAGACATCTACACACAAATGGAGCTTAGTTATGACTGAAGGGCCATCTTGGCCAGGATGAGCGAGAGGAGCTGACACTTACACCTGAAAAGGCTGTGTCTTGTCTCTACACAAAGGATTGCTTACTTCCCATAGTGAGTCTGGAGCCAGGGCAGGAAGGACAGGGACTCCGTGCACTTCATAGATTTCAATTTTAAATCTCCCATACTTCAAAGGCACAACTGGGTATAAGTACTGGACCTCTGACACCATCACCTCAGTACACTTCTAGACCTCTGGGTACTCTGCCAGGAAGAAGGACTGCTGTGCTTCTTCAGGGACTGCTCCTCTGCTGTACTGCCCCTCTGCTAGACTCCTACTCTGCTGACCTCCTGCCGGCCATCCTACTTGTCTGTGACGGAGAAGGTCCGGACCTGTAGCTCTCCAACCCAGAACCAAAGTGACTCCAAGGGCTTGCTGGCTTGCTTCCTGTTTTCTAAAGTCTCATGGACACAAAACACTTCATACTCACCTACTCTAGCACCTGGACTCTGCCAACAGTGAGTCTTGCACTGCCAAGTGGTACCAATCCAGTTTTGGGAACATTGAAATGGGTATAAAGTGCTGCTCCATTCAGAATCAACACATCACCCCCGCTGCACAGATCAGACCTGGTGATTGTGCCTCTTGATTGGATCGGAACCAACACATCGGTCCCATTGTATAGAGCGGAGGCGATGGATCAACCCCCACCAGCTCAGATCGTCCTTGGTGCATCACCCTCAAAACGGCTACATCTTAGAACCAACTCATCGCTGCTGCTGTGTGGAGAAAACCGATGAAGATCACAACTGCATGGGAATAATTGATGGATAATCACACAAATCAGTGGAGCAGGATCATGTTCCATAGCTGGCAGAACCTCTGATATGTAGTCCAAGTTTCTTGACTAGTTCTCTCATGGGTAAGTCCTTTTTATGGATGGAAAGATCTGACCCACATATTAGTGGTGTGCTTCATCATTGTCCAGTTCAACCCACCGAGTCAAAATGATACAGACTTGGTGGTCTCAACTGTAGCGCCAGAGGAGAACCAGCTCCTATCAGGACAGGGAGAACAAAATAAAGTTCATTCTGGTCAGTGGAGAACCAGGGCTTAAGGGAAATTTGAGCTAAAACTGTCTCTGTGTCTATCCAAAGATATTACTTTATTTAGGATGGTACGAGGTAGGATTAACATGATTTGATGGTGTAAAAGAGATCTTAATAGGATCAATACACCTTTATAACTGCTTATACAACTGCCAACATGTTTGGCCCTCTACCCAACTATCCATTTGGAAAAAGTTTCTCAAAAACTGAGTTTTGTGGCCTTCATCAGGGCAATACTTGCAGTCAAAATCAGACTGTCTGTAACATGCTGTAATATCATACATGGTAAGACTACCTCTTACCTGGTCCTCTACGCATTTACAAGGATCATGGATTAAAAAGGAAGAAAAAATAAAATTTTAACCTGCATGTTATAATATCAGACTAATTATGTGTTGCATGGAACCAAGCACCACTAGTGGTGCAAACGCAGGTGAATACAGTACACACATTGCATACGGTGTATATAAGAGTGATGAACTACAAATTAAAACCCGGTATTAATGCTAGCGGGTGCCATCACTGCAAAAAGCATTTTTCATGCAACTATACAAAGCATCTTACATTGCAACTGTCAATGAAAAGGCCTCATCAGTCAATGGGGGGTGGAGTCTCACTTATTGTCACACACTAAGGCCCATATTTGTACTTTTTTTGCACCACATTTGCACCATTTTTTGACGCAAAGGTGGCGCAAAAGTACAAAATATAATTTCTTTTGTACGTTTGCACCGATTTTTGGGTCAAAATATGATGCAAATGCTGCACAAAAAAGTATAAATCTGGGCCTCAGAGTAAGAATATATTTTTAAAAACGGTTTTAGCTTCAGAAGAAATTTATATTGCAGACACAGAAAAGTTTTTTGATAATGTTTTTATCTGCTCACATTTCTCAAGGGCAAGCTTTCCAAAACCATCAATGTAGTCTTTTTGAAGGTGTAGAATGTCACAAATATATCTGCCGCCTTTAATTGCTGCTGTTGTCAATTATTCGTCCATGATAGCTCATATTCTTTCCTGAGTCACTCTCGTTATTTATAAGGTTATCTTTGTCAAACATGAGTTTATTACATCTTATGTTAGGTATTTAGAAAGAGAATGGACGAAATGTTGGTTATTTCACCAAATAATGTTTTTTCTGTCACTTACTACCCTTACCAATCAGCATTAGTCTCGCTTTCCATTGATCCTTAAGCCTCTCTCATGCCCCCTGCTTTTAGTGTAATGTATTTTAACATTATGGGGTATATTTGCTTAGATTTTGCACTGTTTTTGCATCGAAAGAGTGATGCATATCATCCCAAAATCCTATTTCCTAATTTACTTTTGTGCTCAAACCTTGATTTGTGCTGGAAATTCATGTGAGAGCAATGCAAAAAAAGTGCATAGCGTTGCTTTGCATTACTTAGCGCCAAGGGCGCGTTTTATGGGTGATGCGTGGTCATTCTCATGCAATCAGGCCCATAGCCAGCATTATGGGGGTCATTATGACCCTGGCGGTCGGTGATAATGTGGCAGTAGTACCATCAACAGGCTGGCGGCACATTCCGCCACATTATGACTTTGGCGGGTGGGCTGCATCCAACCCGCCAATTTACCATACCGACTGCCATGACGGTAGCAGCTGCCGGGCTGGAGATAGGAATCTCCAGCCCGGCGGCTGCTATTGTGCCACAGGCGGCATCATGACCCTGCCTAAGGCCATGGTTTTCGTGACGTTCGCAACGCCACAAAACAATGGCGGTAGGCCCTACCAGTGACAGGGAATTCCTTCCCTGTCACTGGTAGGAAGCTCACCCACCCCCCCCCCAACACTCCCCAGATGCCCCCCAGTCCCCCTCAATCCACACTCCCTCCCATCTTTTGGCAAGCATCACCCCGGCGGTAGGCGGCATTTACCGCCAATCTTATAGTGAGGGCCTATATGTTTTGGGTGTCATGGCCCTTAAATATTTGTAGGATAAATGGTGAAGTATGTAAGATTTTAAAGCACACAATACTTCTTGGTTCTTTTTCAGTATCGGTGTGATTAGATTTGAAGGTATGAGCGTAGGTTTTGTTTAAAAAATATGTACATATTCAACCACACTCAATCTGCTTTTCAAAGCTCGAATTCAAATTCCATCAATTAGATTTGATTCAAAGCAGGAGGATGCAAAGTTGTAAAGATAGATGACTTGCACTTTGTGTATTTTCTAAACTATCCATGCTTTAAGAAACGCAAAGCTTGCAAAGTTTTTTAAAAAAAAACAAAATAAGATGCCCTCTGCTGAGAGCCCTTCCTCCCATACTTCTTTTCCTGATGTGGCTTCTATTCCTGTCCAGCCTCCGCTCTCAACATTTTTCAGCTGAATGAAGTCCTACCTGAGACATTCTGAATTAAGAAATCATCACACCTGTGAGGCCTAGAGATAAAGCTTACTTCGGGCAAAGCTAGGAAACTTCATCAGTCTTTGCGAAGGGTAAAGTTTCCTAACTCAACCTCAACTTAGGCAAAAATAGGAATCTTCATTTGTTTCATGAGCAGTGAAGTTTCCTACTTTTGCCCAGGATTGTGAGTAAAGTTTTAATTTCACTCACCATTAATTAAAAAAAAAATTGCATGTAGTTTGTGCACTATTCATCATGGATGTTTTGGGAGATTCGTGATAAAAAGAGCGTTTTAAATATTTTAGGGCTTAAAAATGGGGAAATGCAAACAGAATTTAATTGCAATTTTACAAGGGGAGTTGAGAAGGTCCAACAACATTAAAATGCTGTGGCAAAAGGTTGATAGTTAAATAAGATCTGGTCTAAACCACAATCAGCCAAGGCTGCATGTACATTAAGCAGACTCAGTCATTGACATGCACAACTCTTAATTTCTGGTAGGTTGTGCAAAAGGTGCTCAGCAAACCTCATCCAAATAATCCTATCTCCACTTAAGGACCCACAGCGGTACTTTAATTCACTTGAAACTAAAGAATCCAAACACCCTACCAACAATCAACCAGGAGGCAAAAAACAAAACACTAGTAGTTCATTCTGATTTCCAGTGTCATCCTATTACAATTGAAATAATAATAATCATTAGACTATTATCATTAAGAAAACAGAATCACCACTTATGTACTGAAGAAATGCATTTCAAACTAAATGCACACTCATTTCTTCATCATAACTCACCCAGGTTGCTTTGTCTCTAGGAATCTAGGGCCAGATGTAGCAATTTCTAATTTTGCGAATCGGAAATTGCGATTTGGTGTGACTCGCAATTTCCGATTCGCAAAATCGGATGCAGTACGGTGTCTCAGACACCGACTGCGAGTCGCTATGGGGTCGCAAAGACCCACCTCATTAATATTTATGAGGTGGGTCGCATTTTGCGACCCCACAGCGAGTCCCTACACTCACAGGGATGGTGGTCTGCTGAAGTAAGCAGACCTCCATGTCTGTGACTGATTTTTAAATAAAGCAGTTTTTAAAATTTATTTTGCAGCCCGTTTTCCTTAAAGGAAAACGAGTTGCAAAATAAAAAAATAACAAAACCTTTTGGTTTCGGTTTTTCAGAGTAGGCAGTGGTCCATTGGACCACTGCCTGCTCTGAAAAACCCTGATTGGCAACATTCACAAAGGGGAAGGGGTCCCAAAGGGATCCCTTCCCTTTTGCGAATGGGTTACCACCAGTGTGACACTGCTGGTAACTTCGAATTGCTTTGCGACCGCATTCGCGGTCACAAAGCAATTTAGCATAGCGATGCTAGTCTCAAAAAGGAAGGGAACACCCCTTCCTACTTGCGAGTCGCATTCACAATTTGCGAGTCGGTACTGACTCGCAAATTGTGAATGTGCATCGCAAAAGGCATTTTGCATGGCGAAAACAGCGATTTTCGCAGTTTGCACCATGCAAAATGCTTTTTTATATCTGGCCCCTAGTGTACTGCAATTCCAAACGCAGTAGCTTTGCTACCCTGTCCCTTCCTGTTATTCCCAATCTCACATTCAATGCCATAGTAACTGACTGTTGGTGAAAACATCTTGATGTGTGAACTCACTGTTTTTATCACCCTTTTTTTATTCTAATTCTGTAATATGAAGTCCTTTCCTAGTGAAATATTGGTACCTATATATGATCTTACTTGGGCATTCACCCATACTACGTGTAATCCGTTGCACTGGTAATAAGACTTAGGGCCTGCCAGAAATCACTGCTTTATGGTGAATAATCAACTGGCCAAAATGTTTTATAACATGTGAGCTTCTCAGTGATGCTACATTTTCAAAGACTTTCTGACTGGGCCACCTCAGCATGGTCAAAAAGACTTTTTTATCAAAAAAAAGGTTTGGAAAAGTATTGGTAGAAAATTCCCTCAGACTTCCTTAAAAAAAACTGGTTATGACTTGTTTCTCAGGTTGCAACTCTTCAAAAGAGTAATCTTTTCTGAAGAAGGTACTTAAAGCACCTGAAATACCTAAACCACTAGTGGCCAATTTTCGTATTGGCATCACTCGATTTACAAACTACACTGCACCTAAAGCTAAACTTAAAAGGGAGCCTGAATTCTACAGTCCTTAGGTGTAGCCATCATTAAGCAGATATGTACTGTTAAGGTGATCCAATCTCAAGCAGCACTACTTTTTGACCTAACCAGGCAAGCTGCTAATCTAATGTGTGGCACTTTAAAAATCAAAAAAGGCAACTACAAATACAAACTTAAAAAAAAGAAAGGCAGAACAATTTTTTAGGCAATATGTTCTATTTTTACCACTGCCTGTATTTCTCCTCATTCTTTCCCCCTGGTGACTTCTGAAATCTGTGCCCAACATCATTGGAGCTCTGAAAATTATTTTATCTGCTTCAAGAAAACTTAACTGAAAAACAGTGACAACTGCAGTTTGGTTAAAAAGACTTCTCACAAAAGACTTTCACAGCTTCCTGGGTCATTTGAGTGAGCCAAACATTAATATGGGCTGGCCCGGCCCTCAGATGCCCCGAGTGGCTAAGGCCCTGCATGCAGTCACCTATGGTTTCTGACCTGAAACCCTGTTTACTAAAAAAAGTAGATAGAATTTCGCTGCAAAAATAACACCCACATTCAAATAGGCACTATCAAGGAGAAATGCTTTTATTTCTCTTTTTGTTTCCTACTTTGCATGTGTGCTGTCTGTGCAGCTCACATACAAAGTGGAAAATGTTTTAAAGTTAGTCTTAGCATTGTATTTTGTACTGGAAGTTGAACCGTCCAATACAAAACCTGTGCTCGACTCACACAGCAACACTTGCACTATGGTGCAAAGGTGTGGGGGGCACACGGCTACCTGATTGTGCAGACCCACTAGGGAGAGGCACTAGTGCCATAATTATACCAAGATAGAGTAGAAATTGATTCCGTCGACTGGTAGTTGTTCATCTCGAGAGCAGGGCAACTCATGATGACCTCCTTAAAAAGCATTATATCATGGCATGGGGGAACAAGATTTCGTAATCCTGAGGGTCTCCCTACTGGATTGGGATCTTGGCAGCCCGAACTACTTATTTGAAAGAAAGTCTGTCATCTCAGGGAGTCAAGGTCAACTGGCTTCACTGGCCTTCAGAGGAGGCAAGTGCCAAACACTGCTACACTTCCTTGGCCCCCCTTTCACCAGCTGGTGGTTCTACCCTCTGTAGTCCTGGACTGACCTCCAAAGTGCCACCCATACTCTCCTGGGGTCTGTGGTCCCGCCCAGGATGAAGATTGCCCTCTCTTTCACAAGATCTGTTTAGGTTTTGGGCCATTGTCTGAAGAGGAGGATAAAGTACCACTGAAAAGAAAAAGGCCGGCAACCAGGCCCACTCTAGCCCAGCCATCACTGGCTATGCTGCTGGCAATTGCTGCACCACCACTTAAAAAGACTGAAATCATTTAAAGGGGCCAGCAGAAAGAATCAGGTTTCAGGTAGTCTGAAACAGTCCATTGGTGGTCCCCATAACTGGTCAAGCCTCCCAGAGTGCACAACGGTACACCAATCTAAAGGCATCAGCCAGAGTGGGCATGAGGGAGGCATCCAGCTGTGACCAACAGGCAGTCTGGTCCAGCTAAACCTGCAGTGCAACATTCCTAGCAGCACATAGATGGTAAGCTTTCATACAGAGCCTCAAAACCCTCTGCAGTACACTAGCAGTGAGGTTATGGTGGGGCCGTCAACCAGATTCAGGCTCATGAGCTCTCTGGAAGCATTCCCACCCTGCCACCACCATCTTTATTAGGATGCCATGAGCAATGATGACACCACTGGAAAAACACTGATGTAGATGAAGAATCTGTTGTTAATATAGATTTCAACACCAGGGTGAATAAATAGATATGCACTACCATGCTGACTTGTTATGTAATCTAAATTGTACCTAGCATGTGGTCCCATTGATACTATTTCTGTTCACTCGTATGGCTTGGTAAATTATCTGTTTCTGGTTTCTGCATTAATGTCTAATCCATCCGCCTGTGCCTTTACCTCCCAAAAAGGGTGATGTGGCTGACATAACTATGCTGCAAAATCTTTCACCAGTGGACAAATCTTTAATGAAGGATTCATCACTTTCTCTGAATATCATATGATTTTCTGTTACCTTCCAAAGTGTTACAGGGCTGAGAATTAAATAGTAAAGTTAATTAACACCAAAGGCCTCAGTAAGATAGGTAACTTAACATTTTAGTATGTTTACTACTTTTGGCACTCACAAACCACTAGTGTAAACTTACTAAGTTGCGTGTCTCCATCCTCAGAGTAAATCAGTTGGCACACTCTTCTGTAGGTGAGTAATGTCCTTCCCTAAATCCCACATTGACCCTCCATAAATCCCTATTATTTCTCCCTTTTCCCACCCACTCCCTGTGTCCCTCTAACTTTTACCACTAACACCCATACCTACATGTGCAGAAACTCCTCAGTCAGGGCAGAGTACTCCGCACACATAACTATAGGTACAACTTTTTTAAGTATGTTTTGAAGTGCTACAGAACATAGTACAAAGTGCAGATTGTGAATCGGGCTCCAGGCCTCTAAGATGGATGCAAGATGAGTAGCAGAAAGGTGATTGCTTCATGTAAACAAGTCCAGGTAAGACAGCAGAAACAGGAATTCAAAGAAGGGACTAGAAAGACATAAGGAGAAAGTCGGAGACCAAAAGGAGCTGAGTTTGCACAAAGAACCTAACAATTGTATCCAGCAAGTAAAGTGAGAGGCTAAGTATCGCAAGACAAATCACAGGAATGTAGGATTTATAAGAAGCAATGTATTAACTGCACGGCAAACAAGAGACTCACAAGTAAAGGGCAGATAAAAGCAATGGGCAAAAATGAAATTCCGGAGCAGATATTGAAGCTAAAGACATAAACAGAAGGAATAGGTATAAAGGGACAAAGGTAAAAAAAAAAATCAAGACGACAGCAGAGGCAACAATTGGAAATGGAAAAAGAGAAAGACTTAACATATTAGGAAGCAGCTGAGTAGGTGCACTGCAGACAGTAAGGGCCAGACGTACATAGTTTTTTTGTGCTTGCAAATGGCCCAATTCATAGAATTAGGCCATCTGCGGACGGAAAGAAAGCCTTTTTGTATTTACACACCCCATTTGGTGATTCTATGACCTATTGCCAAATCACAAAATGGGTTTACGATTCGATATTAGGAAGAGGTGTGTTAAGGAGTGCTTTCCTAATAGCAACTCGCAAGGGGATGTGAGAATGTTTTGCGACCAAAATATAGTCACAAAACATTCACAGGTTACCACCAAATTCAAATTGAAAGTAGCCCATTTGCAAATGTCAGGGGTCCCAAGGGGCCCGTTCCCCTTTGTGAATGTGGGGGGTGCATGCATTTTTTAAGAGCAGGCAGTGTTTTTACGAACCACTGCCTACTTTAAACAAATGAAAAGAAAACTTTTCATTTTTCTTTTTGAAACACATACCATTTTCCTTTAGGGAAAATGGGTTCCAGTTAAAAAAAAACATTGTTTTTAGCGATTTCCAAAGAGTCGCAAATTGCAACCTACCTCATGAATATTAATGAGGTAGGTCAATTGCGACCCTTTGGGAATAACAAAGTGTAAAACACACTGTTGTACATAGTTGTTTGTGATTTCGTAATAGCAAATTGCAAAAAAATAATTATTAGGGAATCGCAAACCCAACGCTACGTACTTCTGGCCCAACATAACAAATGATAAAAATCTAGATTTGATGATGTACTCACTGTATAGACTAATGTGTGGGTTAACGTTGAATAATCAATGTAATAATAAAAACGAGTGTTTTATGAAATGGCCACCATCTTATGTAGGCCTGTGTTAACTTAGCATGAATATAAATATTTTAATTTTCTTTGCACACATTTTCTCTAGTAGGTTTCTTAACCAATAAGGCCCTCATTACAACCCTAGCGGTAAATGCCACCTACAGCCGTGCCGACGGCCACCAAGATACCGTGCCCACGGCGGTAATCCGCCACGGGTATTATGACCCACACAGAGAATACCGCCACAATACAGACACCCACACAAGTCCGCCACACCAAAGGTCAGTGATAAACTGGCGGTATCAAAACCCACACCGTTACGCCAACAGGAATACGCCCGCAGTATCATGTCCCGCGAATCAAAGCGGCGGTCTTACAACCACGGTAAACCATTGGCGGTTCATACCGTCATGCTCAAAATACACACACACTTACAAAACTACACCACATTGGACATTTCAAAATACACACACCTGACACACATACACACACCACACACACACACTCACAACACTATAAAACACACACCCACATTACCCACAACCCTTTCAACAAAAAAAGAGACCAAGCACAGAGATATAAGCAAACAGCACACACCCAACAGAGGCACAGAACACCATCACTCATACACCATCCACGCACATTACAGTATACATCCCAACACATCACCACACACATCACCTCACACATATCACTCACAGCACATCCGTGGCACCTCAAAGACACCGGAGGTTCTCTGAGGAGGAGCGAAGGGTCATGGTCGCGGAAATTATCCACAGCTTTTCAGATCACAGGTGCAGCAGACGTCATAGCAAACAAGATGGAGCTATTATGGAGAATTGTGGACAGGGTCAATGCCGGGGTAAAGCATCTTAGAACAAGGGATGACATCAGGAAGAGGTGGAACGACCTGCGGGGGAAGGTGCGTTCCATGGTTTCAAGACACCAGATTGCTGTACAGAGGACTGGCAGTGGACCCCCACCTCCTCCCCCACAACTAACAACATGGGAGGAGCAAGTCTTGGCGATCATGCATCCTGAGAGCCTCGCAGGAGTAGCAGGAGGACTGGACTCTGGTAAGGCAAAACATTACTACTTTCATCCACCACCTGCATGCCATCACATAGCCCCACCCTCACCCTCACTCCCATCACTCCATCACCTCACATCTACCCCACCATCACAACCCACACATCCCAATACCAAGCCCTGCATGCTACACCAATGCATGGGCACCCATCACCACAGAATGCCCAGTAGAGAGACTCACCCAGCCCACAGAATCAGCAATCACGCAAGGCCAATGCGACAATTAAACCACTATTATATAAGGGAAACACATCCATCACACAAGATGGCACACACAGGTACAATAACAATGCATTTGCATCCCAACAGGACCCCTACCCAACGTCACTGGAGAGGAGGTGCCAGCTACAACCAGTCCCCCCACAGAAGAGGCCCACAGTGATGACAGCAGCTCTGCACGCCTGGATCATGATGACCAACCTGGCCCAGCTGGGACCTCTGGACAGTCGGTTGCCCTGCCACAGTCTCAACCCACCACAGAGCCTCCCCCCTCAGGAAACACCACCACAGCACCCACCCAGCAGGCCCATGCCACTGTCCCCAAGACACGTCAATCAGCAGTGTGTCCACCACTACAGGGACCCCAGGCAACTCCACAAACCCAGGACGAGCAGGGACCTGAGGTCAGTGGCAGTGGGCACACGGTTCAGGGGACAGAGGCACAGGACAACAGGGAAGCTGGGAGGACTGCTGTGCGACGGGGGAGGACAGGCCAACGGAACCGACCCTCCACGAGGCACTCTCAAACATCATGGGATCATACCACCATTCCCAGGAGACCAAGTTGCAGGAGACTCAGCGGCTGCAGGAGGGACAGTACCTGGGAATCAGGGATGACCTAAAAAACATCTACACCATCCTGGTCACCACTGCAGGGGTGCTGGCTGACATGGGCAAGACCATAAGGGAGGCAGTGGCACAACAAAGGGCCCCTGACACTAGCCAAACTGATGAACAGCCTTCCACCACCGCCGGCGCTAGTGGACGGGAGGACCTGCCACAGGACCAACAGGCCACCAGCACCCCACCCCCTGCAGGAGGAGAACCACCCCGCAAACGGTCCCTGCGATCCAGGCAGAAGACAGAGAACATTGCTAAGACCCCCGCCAGGAAATAAGACTCTCCTGATTGTCACCCTTCTGTCCCAGTCTGTCACCCTGTCCACCTTGAACTGCCATTAATCCCGTTCCTATGCCCCACTGGACAATGCACCTGTGATACAAAGAGACTGGACTCTACCATGGCCCGTCCTCCACCATCACCCCAGCCCCTTGCCCCTACCCCCATACTATTTAGCACAAAAAATAAACACCATTGAAATATAAACCATACTGGAGTCAGTGTAATGATTGGAAAGATATATTCTTACAACATTCTCAAAGCATTGCAACGTCCATGTTCATTGAATTATAGCAATGTATGACAGTTGGTGGGCAGCAGTACATATAGCAGGTGCCAGAAAGGTGTACACAGATCTGAAAAAAGGACACCCAAAGGGAACAGTCGGTGGTCATACACAGAGATTAAGAGGATGCCATGTACAATGTCCTAAAATACACTGAAATGTGAAGAGGAGTTACTGTCTCTTACCTGTGTGTCACTGGAAGTACTGCTGGATAATGTCTGTCCTTTTGTCCACATCTTCTTCATCTGCCTCCCCTTGCTCACTGTCCACAGGCTCCACCGCTGCCACAAGACCATTCCCAGGCTCATCCTCCAGAAGGAAAGGCACCTGGCGTCTCAATGCCAGGTTGTGCAACATACAGCATGCCACAATGATCTGGCACACCTTCTTCGGTGAGTAGTACAGGGATCCACCTGTCAGATGGAGGCACCGGAACCTGGCCTTCAGGAGGCCGATGGTCCGCTCATTTATCCTCCTTGTTCGCCCATGTGCCTCATTGTAACGTTCCTCTGCCCTTGTCCTGGGATTCCTCACTGGGGTCAGTAGCCATGAGAGGTTGGGGTAACCAGAGTCACCTGTAAATATCGAGGGACAATGGTGAGACACACACTAACCCTTAGGGACAACCCTATAACCAGACACCTGCATATACTGTGTGGGGACCTTGGCCTCACCTATTAGCCACACCCGGTGTCTCTGGAGTTGGGCCATCACATTAGGGATGCTGCTATTTCTCAAGATATATGCGTCATGCACAGAGCTAAGATATTTGGCATTCACATGGGAGATGTACTGGTCTGCCAAACACACATTTATCGAATGATAGCTTTTTCTATTCCTGTAGACCTGTTCATGTCTGCGGGGGGACAAATGCCACACGTGTACCATCAATTGCACCAGTGATGAAGGGGATATGTCCCAGGGCATAGAAGTCAGCTTTCACTGTGGCCAAATCCTCCACCTGGGGGAACACGATGTAGCTGCGCATGTGTTTCAGCAGGGCTGACAACACTCTGGTCAACACGTTAGAGAACATTGGCTGAGACATTCCTGATGCCATGGCCACTGTAGTTTGAAGGGAGCCACTTGCCAGGAAATGGAGCACTGACAGGACCTGCACCAAGGGGGGATTCCGGTGGGGTGGCGGATAGCTGAAATCAGGTCTGGCTCCAATTGGGCACACAGTTCTTGGACTGTGGCATGATCAAGTCTATATGTTATTTGAATGTGTCTGCCCTCCATTGTCGACAGGTCATCCAGGGGTCTGTACACCGGAGGATGCCGCCATCTCATCATCTGCCTCAGCGGTTGTAGCCTATGGAAGAGAACAGTGAGCAGAAGGTCATTTCTCACATAGATAGCACAACTGTATTTGCATTAATGTCACAGAAACAGTGTGCGTAATCTAGAGTCAGTATATGTGCCAATTTGTGCTGTGATGCAGTTTGGTGGCATGCCATGTGGCCCCCTGAAATGGCATCTGCCTGACCTGTGAGGAGGGACAAGGGGATATGAGGTAACTGCGCTGGCTGTGCAGTGTCGCGGGAGGTGGTCGAAGACCGCCGCGCAACTGCGCATTGGTTATCATTGGGCCCTATGGGTTCCAGGAGGCAATGGCGATGTACCCTGGCGGTGACGGTACTCACCGCCAAGGACATCACCGCCATTTCGTAGCTATTCACTCACTTGCTACCTGACCATCAACAGTAGAGGACCTACACTGCAAGTGCTGCTGTGACCTGAGCCTGGAAGCAACAATGGCTAGAGTGTCTGGGGAAAGGGCCCCTGCCTTCACTGTCGAGGAGTTGGACAAAGCGGCGGATGGGGTCCTACCCAGTACACGTTACTCTACGGTCCTCCAGACAAACAAGTGAGTACACTGTGAGCATGATGCGTGGGCCATGAATGTAGGGAGTGCTGTGTATGTAAGCCACATGTAGGGAGGGCTGAGGCGTCCTGGCCTGAATGTTGCATGAGAGGTGTTCAGTGTGTGTGCGTCAGGACATGGGTGGGAACTGGTGGGCAATAAGTATGATGGTCCGGACAGGTGAGTAATTACATTTTCCGCTGTCTTATCCCTCTAGGTCAGCGCCCAGCAGAAGAAGGGTATTTGGTGGCCATCGCCAAGGAGGTCCGGACCTTGGGGGTCTATTACAGGCAGAGCACCCACTGCTGCAAGAAATGGGAGGACCTGCACCGCTGGACCAAGAAGACGGCGGAGGCCCAGCTGGGGCTGGTCTCCAAACGTGGAAGGGGTGCCCGTCGCACCATGACCCCCCTGATGTTCCGCATCCTGGCGGCGGCCTATCCGGAATTGGATGGTCGCTTGAGGGCGTCATAGCAGCCACAAGGGGGTGAGTACCATTTCAGAAATCTGACTTTGCGCGCTTTAGGAACTAGCTGGGTGGGGGATGTGGGCTGTGGATGCCTCTAGGCCAGGGCGATCATGCCAGGGTAGGTCCCTTGTCTGCAGGCTCGGAGGCACCCCTACCCCAATGGTACAAGTGGCCAACCACTACTGGGCAGGGTGCTGTGGGTGTCAGGTGTAAAGGAGCTGGCGTTAGGCATTGTACCCCATGGGCTGGTGACTACTTTAGTGAGTGATTGGGCATGGCCTAGTGCATAGGGCAGCTCAGTGTGTGTTGTGTACGCCAACGGTAGTGGTGTTGCTGGCATTGACCATGTGTATCCTCTGTCTCTCCACCTCCCTTCTTGTTTTGTCACCCTGTCCTTGTGTGCATTAGCATCATCTGGCGGAGAAGCAGAGGCACCAGCAATGGAGGGAGCTGCATCCCACATGGGCCATGAGGGTGAATCTACTGAGGGTGAAAGCACCAGTGGGACGGAGGGCGAGGGGTGGTCCACGACGGGGCCAGGAGGGGATACCAGTGACAGCAACTCCTCCTCAGATGATAGAAGCTCCCTGGCGGTGGCGGATACCTCTGTGCCCACGCCAACAACAGGTACAGCCGCCACCCCCCTACCAGCACCGTCCTCCCAGCAGCCCCTCAACGTGTTTCCCGTGCCCGCTCACCCAGGAGGGTGGGCATCTCCTTCGCCCCAGGCACCTCAGGCCCTGCCTCAGTCAGCCCTGCTGCCCTCAGTGAGGAGGCTATTGACCTCCTGAGATCCCTCAAAGTTCGGCAGTCAACCATTCTGAATGCCATCCAGGGTGTCGAGAGCCATTTGCAACAAACAAATACATACCTGGAGGGCATTCATTCTGGCGTGGAGGCCCAACAGGGAGCATTTCAGTCTCTGGACCCAGCACTGATGGCAGCCATTGCCCCTGTGTCCAGCCTCCCCCCTCCAACTTCCACTACCCAGACCCAATCCTCTCTACCTCAGCCTATCCCAAGCACACCTTCAGACCGGCATGCACACACATCAACACACAAAAGTGGCTCAGGAAAACATAAGCACCACACATCATCACACAGGCACTCACACAAGCACCATACCCATGCACACATACCAACATCTACTTCCTCCACTATGCTCCCCTCCTCCTCTTTGTCCACCTCCTTCCCAGTGTCGTCTCCACTCACACCTGCATGCATTACATCATCAGGCACTGCCTCCATCACCAGCAAGCCCATCACAACACACCCCTCATGAGCAATCACCACCCTCACAACCATGCACACATCCCCTGTGTCTTCTCCCGGTGTGTCTGGGAGCCCTCCTCCCAAAGTACACAAACGCAGGCACACACCCACTCAACAGCCATCCACCTCACAACAGCCTCCAGCCCATGCACCTTCACCCAAACTCAGCAGACGTACACCTCCTACAACCACTACCTCTTCCTCCACTCCAACACCCCCTCCATCTTCCTGTCCCAGTGTTTCAAAGAAACTTTTCCTGGCTAACATTGACCTCTTCCCTACACCTCCCCCTGTCCTTCCCTTATGGCCAGGATGTCTAGATCCCAGCCCAGCATCTCAGCCACCAAATCGGCATCTGCTGTGGTCCCTGCAAATCCGAGGAGATCGAAGGGGGCACCCGTCAGGGCTGCCAGTGTGCCACCTACCGGAGCTAAGGGCCACCAGATTCCGCCACCTGCCAAGGTAAAGAAGGGGCCGGCATGCAGCAGAGAAAAGACGCACCACCCACCCAGCAAGGCCTCGTCCAAAACCAAAGAGGACAGTGCCAGGGTCTCAGCAGCGACTACCAAGGTGGGGAAGGGACACAAAAGAAAGGGCAAGTCACCTCAGGGGACGGAGCCTCTTGGTGAGGGACTGGTGACCACCATTTCTCTGGACAGGCCAGCAACCTGTACCACAGTAGGCACCGCTGCAACGACTACCACCTGCACCGCCATCTGCCCTGCCATCTACACCACCCCCTGCACAGCCACTGCCACAACTTCAGTCACCAGCATCATCACCAGTGGGCAGCCATTCAAGGCTGCTGGAGACGGCCTGGAGTCTCCCTCCACTACTACAGACACCCGCACCACGGACAGCACAAGCAGCATCTCCGCCGCAGACACCGCCGCAGCCACCACCACCTGCACCGCCATTTGTACCGCCACGTGCCCAGCCAGTGCCACTACATCGGACATCAGCAGCATCCCCAGTGGGCAGCCGTCGGAGGCTGGAGGAGACATCCTGGACCCTGCACACACCACATGAGGCACCAGCACTGGCACTACCAGCAGTTTGCAGCCTAAGTCGCCACAGGATGGAGTGTGTCTCGGCCTCCATGGAGTATCATGCTACCTGTTCTCTGAAAATCTCGTGCCTCAGACACCCAGGTGAGGGAGTGGGAACTGCCACACCCCAGGTGCTGCATCACTGGGCACCATGCCCCCTCCAGAACCAGTGAAGAGATGCATCCACTCACCCTATCCTTGACAGGATGAAGCACACTGGGCACCATGCCCCCTCTAGAACCAGTGGAGAGATGCATCCACTCATCCTATCCTTGGCAGGATGAAGCACAATGGGCACCATGCCCTTCTCCAAAACCAGTGGAGAGATGCATCCACTCACCCTATCCCTGGCAGGATGAAGCCCACTGGGCACCATGCCTCCTCCAGAACCAGTGGAGAGATGCATCCACTCACCCAATCCTTGGCAGGATGAATCACACTGGGCACCATGCCCCCTCCAGAACCAGTGGAAAAGCCATCCACTTCAGAGACTGTGGCCTTGCACTCCCCAGGAGGAAGCAGTGGGCAACCCACCCATTTGAGAGACAGTGGCTTTGCACTCCCCAGGACCAAGCAGTGAGCAAACCACCCACTTGAGAGACTGTGGCTTTGCACTCCACAGGACCAAGCAGTGGTCATGTTGCCCCCTCTAGGAGCAGTGGTGTAGTACTGTCTTCCGGCTGAGGTGCCCCCCTCCCCTTCCCCCTGAGGTGCCTGTGTGTTTTCGAACTGATGCCCCTGCAGTGTTCTCTCCGTTGTGAGGCAGGAGTCAAGTGTGGGCTTTGCCCATGGTTTTCAGGCCCACTGGTCCACGAACATTTACAAGGGACAGTGTAAGGCCTTCTGTACATAATGTAAATATTTGTATATACTGATTTTTTATACTCGTTTGCTATATCTGCATGTTTCAAAATATCACTGATTGAACTCAATTCCTTTTGTCCTTGCATTCTTCCAGTGGGTTACAGGGTGTATCTGTAATGTTGTTGGATGTGTTGCTGTGTATGATGTTGTGGGTGAGGGTGGGGGGTAGGGGTGTTGCATGTCACGTGTGTGTGTCACTCTCTTTTATCTCCACCCCCGTGTGCTAGGTGCAGTACTCATCGTCGTCGTCGTCGCCTTCTTTCAAATTCCTGGTGTATTAGTAGATACAACAACATGGGGAGTTGTTCGGTGAGTGTCGAAAGGTGAGTGGTTCCCCTTCAGTGTACTGTTTCCACCGTGCTTTTGATGTCGTTGGTACCGCCCGGAAAAGCTGGCGGATCGGCCTGCCATAATACAGTGGGCGGTGCATTGCCTTCCGCCTGTCTGTTGACGGTGATTGCCGCGGTGTTTGTTGCTACCGCCCTGGCGGTCGGAGTGTTAAAGTGGCTGTCTATGTTGGTGGTTTCCGCAGTGGTCGTGATCCAATTTTATTTACCGCTGGCCTGTTGGCGGTGTCTCCGCTGCTTTAACACCGACCGCCAGGGTTGTAATGAGGGCCTAAATGTGTTAATAGTGACATCTACAGGACTAAAGCATATACAAGGTTGTTGTATGATGAAATTATTGAAATGTTTCAATTGTTGTTTGAAGTCCTGATAGTCTCATTGTTAGAGAAATGTTACTAACATGTGTGTTTTCCTCAAGGGTGGAAATGAATGAAACAATGTTAAATCACATATCCTAAGCACGAGTTTTAGATGAGGGAGAAACAAAGGAGCCACTGACGAGACGGAAGAGAAGGAAGTCTAGGATACAAATGTATTCGTTTAGGGATTCGACAACAAATGAAAAGCGTGAATGATGTTTAAATGTGTAATTCCTAGATATCTGTTTTAATTCTAATTGGTCATACTATGTTCACCATAAGTTTTGACCAATCATTTTTATTTGTCAGTTTTAACTTAAATTCTGGTCACCACTTCTTTTAGTCGGACATCGTTTGAGAGTCAGTAATCTTTGGGAGGTTAGAGTCTTACTGGGAGAGCTTTAGCAGTTCATCCTTTGGGAGTTTAAGTTCCTAACGCTTTAATGGTTTAGTGTAGTTTATGATCCAAAATATAAACCATTACCCTGTCCCATCCCGTATCCTGTAATTAGATGCTGATACTGAGGGTGTCCCTCTGATGAAGCAGACAAACTTGCTGATTTTGTAGTGCACTGGGTAAAGTATGAATTGTACTTGTTATGTGTTTTTGTTTTCCAGGTACTAGCTGCAACTCACTGAATCAACTGCTGCTAATGATTTTTGACATAACCGGAGTTATATATTTTTCCAAATTTGTGTTACTAAAACTTTTACATGAAGCCCAACATGTTGATTCTAATTAGTGGTTAGTGAGGGAAATGTTTTTCTTCACATGCTCTTGAATTGTTATTGATGTTTATCATTTGTTCTGATGTATTTGATTTCGTTAGCATAGATCTTGATGTTATGTTCTTGTGTTATAATCATTGAATTGATTTGCTTATTTGCTTTGGTTAAACTCAGATACATGAGGCTTCCTAATCAGTCTTTGTTGACTCTCTATATGTATCATTTGTGTTTGAGAATTATTTTTGTGACTCTAGCACTGTTAATATAGGGAAATAAAATTGTTAATCTTTTACTAAAACAGGTGTGGTTATTGAAGTAATATGAGATTGTAGATTATATTGATTTTACATTGTTGTGTTGATTGTGATGTCATGCAATTGACATCCCCTCTTATAATGGCAGTTCGATCCAATCGGCCTGATGCGTGAAACCTACTATCTGATTTATAGTAATAGCTTAGGTTTCGCTGTGTGCTCACAGTTTTTTCCGTAGCAGAGTTCAGTTATGTCATTTTTAGATGATGTCATTGATGATGTCATAATTGGTGAAAATTGTATTGAGTTTTAATTATTAGTTTTTCCAAAAATGTTTTACTGACTTGACAAAATGAGTTGCTATATGCCTTAGATGACTTTCCCCAGTCCTAGGAGATGCTCTAGGTTAGTAGTGAGCGTTCATAGCGTACTGTTGTTAGATTGAGTGTGGTTAGGTAAAATGCACTTGCACAGCTTTAGCTAATTAGTAGATGATTAAGTTGTTTGTGAGTTTGTTGCGAGTTGCCGTACTCCAATAGAGGAAGTAGCTTTCACAGGGAGAGAGCGTACTCCATAGAGGTATGTGAGTAGGGAAGTCAGCGAACTTCATATGAGTGTGCCGCTTACTGCACAGAAACATTATCCACGTGGTTGTTGGTTAGACGGACATAATGAGAGAGGTCTAAGACTCAGGAGTATAAATACAAGTGTGGTGAGACACTTCGTATATGGTGTAAATTGTCCATTTAGTAGACCAACAGGGCCTGATTGGTAAGTCAAGTTTGTGAGATAATTTGAATGATTGAGATTTTTCAACTGAAATTTGGCGAGTTCTATGTGCACCAGGACAGTGTCCTTTGATCAGTTGAGAGTGAAATTTGTGGGACGAGTTTTGCTTGCGAATGTGGGGGAGCTGTGAAAAAGAATAGCTGTACATCCGAAATCTGAAGGTGAAATTTGGAAGTCTCCTAACACGGTTGTGTTACCCTACCTATAGTAAATAGACAAGTTTTGGTTTTTGAGTATTGCTCGCAGATTAATATTGCATTAGGTTGTGTGTTGAGTTTATGGAAGATAGGCTGAAAGACTTTGTCAGCGTCTCAGCTGCTGCGTTGAGGGGTGTGTATGAGTTAGTGTGACGTAGGTTTGTGCCACTCTGTGATAGGTTGGTTTGCGCACTGAGTTGTTCACCAGTCCAACATTTGCGTGTTGCGATTGGACGAGAAGAGTGTTGAAGAGGATTGTGGGTCTGTAGCCACTTCCTGATTAATTGATTTTTGAACAGATATAGTGAAACTGAAGTTTTTCAAAGCTTTAAAAAGTGCTCTTAGAGGTGATGAGTATATTCTGGAGAGGGAGGGAGAAATTTATCCGCCAGAAGCTTACATCTTAATTGAGGAAAAGGGCACTGGAACATGTCTTTGGTTGAAGCATTGGATTAAAATCACAAAGAAAGAGGGTTGTTTGGCTTTTCCAGAAAATGGTACATTTAATTTGAGGATTTTGGTGAATTTGAGACAGAAAATTAACAGTTTGAAACCTCCTCCGAGACCAGCTCAGTTCGAGGCTTTAGCTATTTGGGAACTAGTAGCGAGACGACAACAGTCTTTGAAGTTTGAAAAGAGGATGAGACGAGTACAAAATACACTAGCAGAAGCTAGAGGGGATAATGAGCGGAGACAGTGGAGAATCAATACCTTACAGGGTGTTCGGTTGTTTCCAGCATTGACAAAAAGTGACAAAAGTGAGTTAAACATGACAAAGAAGAATAAAGGAAGTTCTTCAGTAGTCAAAGGACAGAAATCAAAAGAGCTTAAAAGAGTTATGTTCAATGATGATGAATCGGATGATGAGTAGTATTTGTCTGAGATGTTGCGAAATCGTCCACACCATATAAGGCTCAAGAAGATACAGGGGATAGTGGAAGAGGGATTAATAATACTGGTCCTACTGCACCACTATCAGCTGTAACATCACAAAGCTCAGTTCACAGAGATTGTCTCATCACAAAGAATTTGTTACAGGTCAACTCTGCCATGAAGGAGAATTTTCCAGGTCATGATTCACAAAGTGCAGGTCGGGTTAGTTTAGGTTCAAGGGAACGAGTCCAGATGCAGAGTAGTTTTAATGACTTGTTAAACAATGGACAGCGACTAGAGATAAATGTTCCAGAGGTTTATCCAGAGGTTCCAATTGTAAGGACAAATTCTGATTTAGTGATGTCTTCAGGTTAAAACTTTACAAGAATTGAAGTTAATTCAAAAAGAGCCTATTCAAATGCTGCCACCACAGTTACAGAATATAGGGTTAGGAAAGTCACTGCATTGTGAAATAAATCCAGATGCAATTTCAGTACCAATTACATTTGGTCCACCCATGCCATTAGTTGTCCAGGATAACAATGGTGTAGTGAATTTTTTAGCTCAGTGTCAGAATAGAGTTATGTCTTCTTCCGGGCAAGGACAAAAAGTCAGTGAGTCAAATTCCTTACTAGATTTGTCTCCAATTAGACATACTGGAGTAGGATCATGCAGTGAGCAAGAGAAGGGATTGTTAACTCCACAATGTGTGAGTACAATACAGCAGCAATCAATGATTGCTCAACCTGACCAGGTTTCATTAAAAGGTGTGTCTGCACAAGAGATAACTAAATGGTTAGAAGATTTGAATGTTTCAAGAACTCCAGAGCTTCAGAATAGGGAAGAAGAATTCATAAACAGGGCAAGACTGTAAATGGCAGGGAATGAGCTTCTGGAAGGAACAATGGGTGTGAACAGACTCAAGTCATATACAGAAGCTCAATTGAGATATTTGTGTAAGATCATTACAAATGGAATGAGAGAAGTACATCAGCAATTACAAGAAGTAGCAGATGAGTATGGAATAGATCTAACAAAAATGAAAAACCTGAAGAGAAGTTATAGGCTACATTTTGAGGAAGAAGATTTTGCACACATGAGGTCTGCAGGAATGAAAACACATCTCAGGGAATTACGAGAGAGAGTGCAGATTTGGAGAGATTTCAATAAATGGGAAGGCAGATGGGTCAGGAAAAGAGAAAGACTGAAGAAAGATTCAGGTTCTCCTATTATAGATCTATCACAGACAAGAGAATTTATGAAGATGTTTCACAAGGAGGAAATGTTGTGCCTGTCCTTTGGAGCAGAAGTGACATTCTATCATTTACAAATGATTACCCAAGGTTGAGAGAGAAACCAGTGGAATGGTATCAGCAGACGGATAGGTTTGTGGAACTTGCAAAATGTCTGTGGGAGGACTTGAATACTCTCTTTGATATTGTTGTTCCAGCAGATTTGTGGACGGAGTGTAAGCAGAGTGTAGATTGGCCCACAAATGAACCGCAGAGGGATTTGAAAACAGGTGCACCCCATCCATCTTAAATATCAGGACCTTTAATGAGGGATCAGTTTTTCCTGATGAGCTGCATGCTATGGCCCTCAAGAAGGAACATGCTTGTCTGATTGAGAGGCCAAAGTTATGCGAAATAGAACAAATAGACATTACTTCGGACAATGATTGACTGGTTCCTTCTTCAGTCCCCTGGGATAATAGTTCCCCCCCCCCCCAAGATTAATTTGAAGCCAGCTGGTGACTTAGGCTTAGAACCCCCTCCTTTGTGGAGTCTGGCCCAGGGTTCAATCTTAACTTGGTAAAATCAAAATCTATGGAGAGTCACGTAAGAATGTATACCCTTGAGCTCCCCCAGAAGGGCCCCAGGGAACAGGAGTCCTTAACATCAGAGTTTCTAACATGGAATGTGTCCGGAATCCGTAACAAATTAGATGATGTTGATTGGGGGAATTACATTGATCAATATAATATTTGTCTATTTCAGGAAACTTGGGCCACTACAAATGTCTACAGATCGGGATATCGTTTGTTTTGCAAGGAAGCGAGGCTGTCTCCTGCAGGCAGAGCAGAAGGGGGCCTTATCACCTGGATAAGAATTTCTGAGGTGGGCAAGATCAAGGAAGTTTATGTGGACTCAGCCGACATAATGGCTCTATCTATGCAGTCAAAGCGAGGTTTATCATTGCTGTGCATGAACGTTTATAATAGACCAGGCCATTCTAATCAAATGTCTAAAACTATTCAGATGTTGAATACCCTTGTGCTAGATTGTATCTCGTCACATTTTATTATTATTGCTGGCGATTTTAATGTGTCTTTAGAGCTCAATTCTGCCTTTTCTGAGATTACCCTGCTAGAAGACTTAACATGGAATATTCCTCCGTATTCGTCCCAGAAGAAACAGCTTAAGTCTACTCCCAGGGCTCTTCAGGTCATAGATCGTATGATAACTCATGGTCTTCACCCAGGGAAGGGGTGTTTTCTGTCGGACAAGCCTGCGAAACCCACATTTTTTAGAGGGTCCTATAGTAGTATTCTTGACCTTGTACTTATTGATGTGAGAATATGGTATATCATTAAAGATATTAAGGTGGGCAATCAATATAATAGTGACCATGCTCCTCTTTTGGTAACATATGATAGCCAGATCTTAAAAATAGGCGTACCACATAAGTATGAAGTCCCCCCTCCCTTAGAGGTGTCTCCTAATAAGTATGCCCTGAAATGGGATCTCTTCAGAAATCCCAATTCATTATGGGAAAAAATGTGTTTTAGTATCAACCCATCAATTATCTGATGGTTCCTGTCCAAATACCCCAAATGAGGTTATGACCCTGCATGCAGGCCTTTTCTCTGCCCTGAAAGAACTATTTCTTAGAACTAGCAGGGAGAACAAACACTCGGGACCAGGACCGTACCATAGATGGTTTGGCAAGGTTTGTAGAGTGACCAAGAGCAGTCTCAAAGGAGCAAATAAATCAAAAGATAGAGCTAAGATAACTTTTCCAAGGCGTGAGTATGCAATTGCACTTAAAACTAGCAAAAACCAGTGGGAGGAGATGTCATGGCAGAATTTACTCCTGGCTGCTAAGGACAGAGACTTCAAACACTTCTGGTCCTTGGTGGCCAGAAATGGACATAATGACAATTTTAGACCTGACTGCCTTATTCCATCTCAAAACTGGATCACGCACTTTACTGAGCTGTATAACCATGAGCCTGTTTTTCCTTTCATCAATGACAAGAACTCACTAATAGTGTGGCCTCCTGCAGTTAGTATCATACCTTTTACTATACAGGAAACTGAGATTGCCATCAGGGCCCAAAAACCAGGCAAGGTGCCAGGGTTGGATGGTATACCCATGGACATGTTCAAATCTGATCTCGATTACTGGGGTCCCTATGTCAACAGAGTGCCAAATGCCGTTTTGGTAAGTGGCATTTACCCGTGGACCTGGAAAGGAGCAATTATTGTTCCCATTCATAAAAAAGGGGAGAGGGGTGTCCCGGGTAATTATAGACCAATTAGTCTTTTGGACAATTTACAAACAAATCTTCTGCTACCAGGTACTGAGTAAGCTTAAGTAATGGATTGAAGAAAAGCAAGTACTCAGACATTTACAGGAGGACTTTAGGCAGAGAATAAGCACAGTTGACCAGGTCTTTCGCTTCCTTACGATCAAATGGAAGATGGTGGACCTGGACACAGGGAAATTATTTGTCACTTTTGAAGATCTTAAGTCCGCTTTTGATCTGGTCCCACGTTTTAAACTGTGGGAGGTTATGAGTAGAGTTGGAGTGCCAGGTCCTCTATTAAATTTCATTAAAGACTTTTATTCAGAGAGCTAGGACAGAATCTGATGGGGGATACAGGGAGAACTAACAAGTGAGATCCCAATACGCAGAGGGGTGAGATAGGGGTGTGTGCTGGCCTTCACACTCTTCCTATTGTTCATCAATGTGTGCATTCCTTACTTATTGAACTGTGTTAGCGACGCACCTAGAATAGGTGGGGCAAGTACCCCGTGTCTGTTGTTTGCAGACAATACTTTGCTACTATCCAAAACTGCCTTTGGTCTTGCTAACCTGCTTGAAAAATTCACAGGTTTTTGTAAAGACCATGGACTGAAAATTAATACTTCCAAAACCAAGTATATGGTTTTTGGTGACACAAAACATATAGGGCCAGATGTATGAATCTGGCCCAGTGCGATTCGGTAATTGCGATTTTTAAGAAATCGCAATTAAAGAATCGCAAAGGGCCATGTAATACATTTGCGATTCGGTAATTGCGATTTCTTGAAAATCGCAAATGCAATTACCGAATCGCAAATTGCAATACAGGCCCCATTCGCAGCTATGGGCCTGTTGGCCCATAGCTGCGAATTTTTAGCATTTTCGCAAATTGCGATTTCTGAAACAGAAATCGCAATTTGGGAAAAGCAAAGGGCCAGGGTGCTGGGGGCCTAAGCCCCCTCTCCTGCACCCCATTTTTTTTTCCACATGTAAAGTACACACATGCCAAAAGGGCATGTGTGCTTTACATATCAAATTTTAAAATGCAGTTTTACTGCATTTTTTAATTTTGCACCAGGTTACCACCTGGTTGCAGGTCATGGTATTTTCCACTTGCAAAATACCATTCTGCGAAAAATCGCAATTTGCGATTTTTTGCAGAATTGCATTGCGACCTGGATTTTGTGAATCGCAAATTGCGATTCGCAAAATCCAGGTCGCAACGCAGAAAATCACAATTTTTGCGATTTTCTGTTTTTGGTCTGTGAATGCATTTAATGCATTGCAGACCCTGATTTTGCACTCGCAAACGGCCGATTTCGCTGTTTGCGAGTGCAAAATCAGATGATACATCAGGCCCTTAGTGAGGAAGCAGATATTCTTAGATGGATAAGCTTTAGGAAGAGTGACCGACTTTGATTATTTGGGAATGAGATTGGAGGACTCGCACAAATGGCAGGCTCATTTATCAAAGTCTTTGATGAGCCTAAAAAAAAAGTCCGGGGGCATTTTGAGATATGCTGTCAAATTCCCCAAGTTTGCCATCACTCCTGCAATGGAAATATATAAATCCCAAGTGACTGGGGGGATTATATGGTGCAGAATTATGGGGACATTGCAATTTGAAGGAACTAGAAAGAGCTGAAAATTCTTTTATAAAAGCTTTATTAAAAGTACCTACAAGTTTCCCCAAATTGCCCATCAGGATGGACTTAAATCTCCATTCTATCTCACATATAGCTGCCTTAAGACCATTAATGTACTGGATTAGGATCGGGTCCCTGGATATTTTCAGCTCATATAGAGTTTGGTTGTGTGCTTTGATGTGTAAGCAAGCTACAAAAAAAGTTAGGTGGTGTAATTACGTTGAAGAAGCTTTTACTAAACTGAGGTTGGGACCCTATTAGACAGACCCTTCTCACATCCCAAAAAATGCTGTGCAGGTTGTAAAGGATGCATACTGGTTAAATGTACAAGTAGAAAAATGAGCAGAGGTTCCCTCGTTTAGTATGACAAATAGTTTTTTATTATTCAAATGTCACTATGAATTTGAGCATTATATGGATATGATTTTAACACCTATAGCATGTGCACTTTATATTAAATTTAGATTGGGATTGTTACCATTATGCACTTTCACTAGTAGATGGTCCAATCCTGACAGTTATCCTGACTTATGCACAATGGGATGTGGAGTTGCCGAATGCATAGCCCATGTCTTATTTCATTGCCCTGCCTATTCCAAGCAGAGGGCATGTTGGATTATACCATTTTGCAGATTGATGGGTTTCAGGAATCGCCTATTAGCTTTTAGGATTTGCAAAACAAACCCTCATGGGAATGTGGCATGCATATTGGCAAAACATTTTGAGGCAATTTGGCACATCAGATGCAAAGTTCTGGATTGTAATTTATAACCATTGTCTTGAAGTTGTTATGAGTGCAGTACTGTAGTTTGGAAGTTAATGTCTTAAAGATAATCCATGAATCTCAGTTAGCAATAAGTATAGGAGTTGTGTTGTCCTCCTGAAGCTATGTTTTTATACTGGGTTACAATTTTTTTTATTTACAATATATTGTATCCCTTCTTTTATTATTCTTTAAATCTTAGATTCTTATGTGCCACACTCAACGCGTATGCCATTATTAACCAGAGGATATTATACTACCATTTTTATTGTATTTACCAATGTGTTTTGTAACTGTGCTTTTATGTTTTTTTGGTTTTACCGAAACAAAGCTAAACTTAACTTAACAGGTGCACCATATCCAGAAGTAATGAAAAATTACTATAAAGTCTTTGAATTCCTGAAAACAAGAGTTTCGCCGAAAAATATTGATTAGTAGTGCAGAAATAGAACAGCACAGGAAGGGAAAGAGTCGATTCATGCGTATTATGAAAGATTCTTAACGGTTTTCAAATGTCATAGTGGCACAGACACAATTGAGCTGAAGGATATGAGTCATTTTGTGTACAGGTCTGTTGAAGGATTGAGACCAGAAATTAGTCGGATGATTAAGGGTCATTTGATCTGTTGGCAGACTAAACCGATTGATCAGGTGTTGCAGTATGCGAAATACTGTAGTGATGAGAATGAAATGAAGCAGAGAAAGTTGAAAGAAAAGGCAATGCTGATGCAGATAAAGGCTGCACAGTCAGGAATGCAAGGGGATTTTCAGCAGCAGTCACAAGGAAATGGCATGTTTGAGAATCAAGGAAGAGGTAGAGGTCGAGGAAGAATGGTACTTCCAGTTGTTAATGGGAATGTAGATTTGAATTCAGTGGTGATGCAAGAAGGACAACAATGGCAAAATATGTTATCGTGTCACAATTGCGGGGCAATTGGACATTGGAAATGACAGTGTCCAATGGTGAATCAAGGTGGTGTTGGTGTTGTTCAGCAGACAAATGATATCAATACTTATCAGAGCATTAGAGGACCTAGATTAAGAGGTCAAAATAAGAATTTCTAGAATGGTGTGCATAACATGCAAGGGTTTCAGCCTTTACAACTGATGCAGCAGATGCAAAATGTGCAAACCACAGATACAACAAATACAGATGCCCAAACGCAACAGTTGCAGCCACAGGTGCAGATGGAGATGGTGCCTCCACAGCAGACTCACGTACCGAGACAGATTCGAATGCCACAGAGTCCTATGAATCAGCAACAGGTGATGCTTTCTCAGGTGGTCACAAATCAGAGAGTAAACAAAAGTGACAACACAGTGAATTAATTACCAACACATTGTGAGAATGAAATGAACAATGTATGGCTGATGGATAGTTCAGATGAGGAGGAGTGCGTGATGACAGCATCATTGGAAGTGGATCAGAGAGGTCCTTATGTACAGGAAAACATACATAGACATTAAGGTCCTCATTATGACATTGGAGGTAAGTCCCGCTTACCACCTTGCCGACAGCCGCCAACATACAGTGACCGCGGCGGTATACCACTACCCATATTATGACCCACACATAGCAATCCGTCACTATACAGACACAAACACAAGTCCACCAGCCCAAAGGTCAGTGATAAAATGGCAGTACCAAAACCCACACCATTACGCCAACAGAACTGCACCCACAATTATGACCCACAAATCACTGCGGCGGACATTCAACCACGGTAAACCATTGGCGGCACATACCACTGCGCTCCAAATACAACCACACATACAATACAACACCACATTGGACAATTCAAACAACACACACCTGAGGCCAATACACACACCACACCCACACAACTATAAAACACACACCCACATTACCCACAACCCTTTATGACTCAAAGAAATTGACAACTGAGAGAGACACACCGAGCACCCACAAAACCAGAGCCACAGAACACCATCACCTATACACCATCCATGTACCTCACAGCACACACCCAAACACATCACCCCGCACACCCTCATACACACCACACACATTACACCCATGGCACCACAAAGACTCCTCAGTTTCTCAGAGGAGAAGCTAAGGATCATGGTGGAGGAAATCATCCGGGTAGAGCCACAGCTATTCGGATCACAGGTGCAGCAGACATCCATTGCAAGGAAGATGGAGCTATGGCGGAGAATCGTGGACAGGGTCACTGCCGAGGGACAGCACCCCAGAACAAGGGATGACATCAGGAAGAGGGGGAATGACCTACGGGGGAAGGTGCGTTCCGTGGTTGCAAGACACCAGCTAGCTGTACAGAGGACTGGCAGTGGACCCCCACCTCCTCCCCCACAACTAACAACATGGGAGGAGCACGTCTTGGCAATACTGCATCCTGAGGGCCTGGCAGGAGTTGCAGGAGAACTGGACTCTGCTGAGAAAAATCTACATTACTATCACCCCCCCTACCTGCATGCCATCACATAACCTCACCCCTACCCTCACCCCTATCACCCCACCACCTCACTTACACCCCCCCATCACAACCCACCCATCCCAGTACCCAGCACTGCATGCACCATCAATGCATGGACATCACTCACAGCCCTGTATGGACACCCATCACCACAGCATGCACACTAGAGAGAGCCACCTAGCCCACAAAATAACCCCTCACACACAGCAAAGCTAACAGGGCACTCACAACCATACAGGGCAACACACTCATGCACAAGATGTCACACACAGAAACATTAACACTGCATTTACTTCCCCACAGGTCCCACACCCAACGTCACCGGAGAGGAGGTGCCAGCAACAACCAGCCCCCCCCCCCAGAAGAGGTCCACAGTGATGACAGCAGCTCTGCTTGCTTGGATCTAGCTGACCAACCTGGCCCATCAGGGACGTCCGGACAGTCGGTTACCCAGCCACAGTCCCATACGACCACAGAGCCTACCCCTCAGGAAACAGCACCACAGCACCCACCCAGCGGGCCCATACCTCTGTCCCCAGGACACATCAATCAGCAGTGTGTCCACCACTACAAGGACCCCAGGCAACTCCACAAACACAGGACGATCAGGGTCCTGGGGTCCGTGGCAGTGGGCACACGGTTCAGGGGACAGAGGCATAGGACAACAGGGAAGCTGGGAGGACTGCTGTGCGATGGGGGAGGACAGGCCAACGGAACCGACCCTCCAAGAGGCACTCTGAAACATCATGGGAGCATACCACCATTCCCAGGAGATCATGGGCACGGTACTGGCCAAGTTGCAGGAGACCCAGCGGCTGCAGGAGGGACAGTACCTGGGGATCAGGGAGGACCTGAGGGACATCCACACCACCCTGGTCAACATTGCAGGGGTGCTGGCAGACATGGCCAACACCATGAGAGAGGCAGTGGCACACCAACAGGCCCCTTACACTAGCCACACCGATAAACAGCCTTCCACCTCCGCTGACGCTAATGGACAGGAGGCCCTGCCACAGGACAGGCCACCAGCACCTCTCCCCCTGCAGAAGGAGAACCACCACGCAAACGGTCCCTCCGATCCAGGCAGAAGCCAGAGAACATTGCCAAGAGCCCCACCAGGAAATAAGACTCTCCTGATTGTCACCCTTGTGTCCCAATCTGTCAACCTGTCCACCTTAAACTGCCATTGCTCCACTTCATGTGCCCCCTTGGATAATGCACCTGTGATACAAAGAGAATGGACTCTATCCTGGACTCTCCTCCACCATCACCCATGCCCACTGCACATCCCCATTAACTTTTCAGCAATTAAATAAACACCCTTTGAAAAAATACAAGTATGTAGTATGTCAAATGATTTAAGTATGTATTCCTTTAACAATCTGTAGACATTGCAATTAGACTGTGCAGTAATGTATACATAGGTATGACCTGTATTGTGCTGCAGTCAAGACACCAAGAGCCAGAGTAGGGCATAGATATCTGTGCATAGACATGTCAAAGAGTACAGTAAGTGGCCATAGTAGTGGGAAAAGCAGCCAGTCACAAAACTGCAATGGAAGGTGAAGTTACAGTGTCTTACCCCATACCCACATACCAACATATACTGGGTGGGGACCATGGGCTCACCTACTAGCCACACCCTGTGCCTCTGGAGTTGAGCCATCACATATGGGATGCTGCTATTCATCAGGATAAAGGCATCATGCACAGACCCAGGATACTTTGGGAGATGGGGCATGGGAGATGTACTGGTCCTCAGGCACACTATCTGAACATTTATCGAGTGAAAGCTCTTTCGATTTCTGAACACCTGTTCATTTCTCCTGGGGGTGACAAAGGCAATATGTGCACCATCCATTGCCCCAACAATGTTTGGGTTATGTCCCATTGAATAGAAGTCAGCATTCACAGTGGCCAAATCCTCCACCTGATGGAATACGATGTAGCTGTGCATGTGTTTCATCAGGGCAGACAACACTCTGGCCAGCACGTTTGAGAACATTGGCTGCGACATTCCTGCTGCCAAGACCACTGTCACTTGGAAGGAGTCACTTGCCAAGAAATGGAGCACAGGTAGGACTTGCACAAGAGGGGGGATTCCAGTGGGCTGATGGATAGCAGAGAGCAGGTCTGGCTCCAACTGGGCACACAGCTCTTGGATTGTGGCCCTATCAACTCTGTAGGTGAGGGTAAAGTGCCTGTCCTCCATTGTTGCCAAGTCCACCAGGGGCCTGTACCCGGGGATGTCTCCATCTCCTAATCATCCTCAGCGGTTGTAATATAGGGGGCAAAACGATAAGCATCTGGTCAGTTTTCAACATTTCCTCAATGTACAATGCAATGCATGTTGTGATACAAACAGTATGTTAATCCCAAAATGTACTTATGTCTGCTGTGACGCAGTTAGGTCCCATGGCCTGCCCCCCCCTAAAATTGTGGACACCTGTCCGTGTGGAGGGACAGGTGGAAATGAAGTAATCCCGCTGTCGTTTTGTGCCGTTGCGGGAGGTGGTCGAGTATTACCGTGCAGCTCCTCTTTGGTTATCATTAGGCCCTATGGGTTACAGTAGCCAATGGTGATATACGACGGCGGTGACGGTACGCACCGCCGTGAACGTGACAGCCATTTTCTATCTATTCACTCACTTGATACCTGACCTTCAACAGGAGAGGACCTACACTGCATGTGCTGGTATGACCTGTGTCTAGAACCGACCATGGCTCGAGTCACTAAGGAAAGGGCCCCTGCCATCACTGCTGCAGAGTTGGAGAGACTGGTGGATGGGGTCCTACCCCAGCACGATTGCTTTATGGGCCTCCAGACTAACAGGTGAGTACACTGTGTGCACGATGCATGGGGCGTGAATGCATGGAGTGCTGTGTGTGAAAGCCTCGTGTAAGGGGGGGTGGTAGAAGGGTCCCCATGCTGCATGTATGGTGGGCAATGTATGTGTGTAAGGGGATGGGAGGGATATGGTGGACGGTATGACTGATACCATTTTCTATTTTTATTTTTCTGCAGGTCAGCGCCCATCAGAAAAAGGGTATTTTGCGTGCCATCGGCAAGGACGTGCGGATCCTGGGGGTCTACGGCAGGCCGAGCACTCACTGTCGTAAATGGTGGGAGGACCTCAGATGCTGGGCAATGAAGACAGCAGAGGCCCAGCTGGGGAAGGCCTCCCAACGAGGAAGGGGTGACCGTCGAACCCAGACCCCCCTGATGTTCCACATACTGGCGGTGGCCTATCAGGAGCTGGATGGACGCTTGAGGCCATCACAGCAGCCACAAGGTGGTGAGTACAGTTCCCAATATACTACTTGCACGTGGAGGGGCGGTCTCTGGCTGGGGGATGTGCACCTGTGGGTGCCCCTAGGCCAGGCCGGACATTGTAGGGTAGGTTCCATGTTGGGCAGGGGCTGATGCACTCCACCCCCAAACATGCTAGTGGGCATCCACTACTGGGCAGGGATCTGTGGGTCTCAGGTATGCTGCAACTGGCATTAGGTATTACTGTCCATGGCCTAGTGACTAGCATTGTGACTGGTAGTGTATCGCCTAGTGCGTAGGGCTGTCCCCTGTGTGTTGTGTACACCAACGGTGGTGTTGTTGCTGGCACTGACAAAGTGTATCCCCTGTCTCTTCCCCCCCTTTTTTGTTTTGTCACCCTGTCCCTCTGTGCATTAGCTTCATCTGAGCAGAGGCACCGGCGACTGAGGGAGCTACATCCCACAGGGCCCATGAGGCCGAATCCACTGACGATGAGGACACCAGTGGGACGGAGGGTGAGGGGAGCACCACAGCAGAGACTGGAGGAGACAGTTCTGAAAGTGATACCTCCTCCAATGGAAGCTCCCTGGTGGTGGCGACACCTCTGTGGCCACCCCAACTACAGGTACAGCCGCCACACCCCGTATCAACACCGCCCGCCCAGCAGCCCCTCAGTGAATTTCCTGTGCCTGCTCATCCAGGAGGGTGGGCATCTCCTTCACCCCAGGCAACTCAGGCCCTGCCCCAGTTAGCCCTGCTGCCCTGAGTGAGGAGGCTATTGACCTCCTGAGATCCATCTCTGTTGGGCAGTCAGCCATTGTGAATGCAAACACCATCCAGAAGCAGACATACCAACATCTACTGCCTCCACTGTGTCCCCCTCCTCTTTGTCCTCCACCTCCCTACCAGAACCATCTACACTCACACCTGCATGCACTACATCCTCATCCACTACCACCATCATGCCTATCAGTACACGCCCCTCACTGGCAGTCACCACCCCCACATCCATGCACATGTCCCCTGTGTCCTCTCCCACTACGTCTGTGACCCCTCCTCCCAAAGTACACAAATGCATGCACTCAGACACCCAACAGCCATCCACCTCACAACAGCATCTAGCCCATGCACCTTCACCCAAACACAGCAGACAGACACCTCCTACAACCACTCCCAAACCTTCACCCTCTTCCCGCCCCAGTGTCCTAAGAAGCTTTTCCTTTCCACCCTTGACCTCTTCCCTATCCCTCCCCCACGTCCTTCACTTCAGGCCAGGGTGGGCAGAACCCAGGCCAGCACCTCAGCCACCCAGTCCACTGCCACTATAGTTTCGGCAGCTACTGCAGATGTGGGAGGCTCCAAGGAGACACCCATTAGCACTGGCAGTGTGCCTGCACCAGCTGCCAAGGGGCAGGGAAAGGAGGCTGCATCACAGGGCACAAGGTCCCCTCCAGAACAAGTGGATGAAGGCATCCACTCACCCCTCCTTGCCAGGATGAAGCACACTGGGCACAAGGCCCCCTCCAGAACAAGTAGAAGAAGCCATCCACTCACTGCATCCTTCCCAGGATGAAGCACACTGGGCACAAGGCCCCCTCCAGAACCATTGGAAGATGACATCTACTAGAGACTGTCGCCTTGCACTCCCCAGGACCCAGCAGTGGGCAAACCACCCACTTGAGAGACTGTGGCCTTGTACTCCCCAGGACCAAGCAGTGGGCAAACCACCCACTTGAGAGACTGTGACCTTGCACTCCCCAGGACCAAGCAGTGGGCAAACCACCCACTTGAGAGAGTGTGGCTTTGCACTCCCCAGGACATCGCAGAGAGCATGTAGCCCCCTCCAGGAGCAGTGGTGTTGTACCATCTTCTGGCTGAGCTGTCCCCCCGTCCCCCTTCCCCCAGAGGTGCCTGTGTATTTTCCACCTGATGCCCCAGCAGTGTTCTCTCTGTGTTGGAGCAGGAGTAAAGTAGGGCCTTGGCCCATGTGATGTGGGCCATGGACATTATGGTCAATGTCCCTCCATTTGAATATATGTAAATACTGTTTTGATTTTTGAGGATGTATTTCTAGTATCTTATCATGTTACACTCACTTTACTCTATTCCTTTTGTCCTTGCATTATTCCTGAGGGGCACGGGGTGGATATGTAATTCTATTGCATCTGTTTGTGTGTATGGTGTTGGGGGTAAGGTTGGGGGAGTTGCGTGTGTGTGTCACTCTCTTTTTCTCCCCCCTCCCCTGTGTGCTAGGCGGCAGTACTTACTGTGGTCGTCGTCGCTGGTGTTGGTATTCCTGATGTATGAGGAGGTAGACCAGCATGGAGAAGATCTGCAGTTCAGGCTCCATGGCGTTGTGGTTCTTCCTTGAGTCTCCAGAGGTGAGTCCTTTGCCTTCTGTGTCCTGTTTACGCTGTGCTTTTGATGTCGTTGGTACCGCCCCGGAAAAGGTGGTGGATAAGCCAGTTGTAATACTGTGGGCGGTACATTGTATTTCGCCTGCTGGTTGGCGTTTACCGCTGTGGTGCTTGTTCCTACCGCCGTGGCCGTCGGTGTGTTAAAGTGCCTGTCTGTGTGAGCGGTTTCCGCCGAGGTCATAATTCAATTTTTTTTACCGCCAGCTTGTTGGCGGTATTACCGCCACTTTCTCACCGACCGCCAGGGTTGTAATGAGGGCCTAAGTTTCTTTTCTGGTTGATACTGGAGCTCAACAGTGAGATCAGTAGAGGTTCCAGACTTACCTTTGTCAGGGAAAAAGTTCAGATTGTGGGAGTTGCAAATCAACATTTGACAAATCCCAGTACAGAACCAATAGGCTTGGTCAAGGTAGGTGAGGGTCCAGTTTTGACTTCCTGTGTAAAATGCCTGTCACTGATAAGATTGAGTGAGCGTGGGAGCTCTAACCGGGGGAAATGGATACTAGTCCCCTATTTGTGAAGTAAACTTATTGGTAAATGGTGAGTTCCCACTTATTTATGTTGGTTTATGGGCATCTAATTGCCTTCAGAAATACAAAATTGTGTAATATTTCAGAAGCATATGATGTTCTTTAATTGATTGAAAGAATTTTCTGAGACATTAGTCGAACTTGTGGTTTGTAGAGCAGTTTTAATTTTCTGCATATAGTGCAATATGTAGACGACATTTAGAACATAAAGAGTACTCAGCCAACACATGTTTTGCCCTATGAGGTGCGTTCACCAGGGCTTTCTCAAGGCTGTAGAAGATGAAATAAAGTGAGTTTAAGAAAAGAGATAAAGACTATTTAGTCATATAGATCAATAGATCAAAAAACACCAAGGGTGGATACCCAAGGTTTTCAGAAGAAAATCTTTGCTGTGCTACTGTTCGAAAATGGGTTATTGGTAGGGCAGGTAGGTACCTACACCTAGCAACAAGCCACTAACCTCCACCTAGGTACAGTTAGGTCTCAGTAAATTAATCCCAGCTCAACCCTTGGTAGCTTGGCAACGAGCGTCAAGGCTTAATTTAGGAGACAAAGTGTAAAGCATTCAAATATCACAGAACAGTAATTAAATAAAACACAGGAAACAGTTTAAAAATCCAAAACCAATTTATAAAAATAGTTTATATTTTTATCTTTAAAATGACACCAAAACGAATAAAATCGGATAAAGGGAACCGGAGATATGAATTTTTAAAGAATTATTACTTTTCTAGCGCTTAGAAACAAAAAGCGCCAATCGGGTCATCTGGTTGCATCAGGACCGGGGCAAAGTCAAACTTTCAGGCAGACCGCGATGGAGTCCTGCTCGGCTACAGGTCGCGGGAGGCCTCGGTCAAAAAGTTACCTTCTGACTTAGTCTTTATTTTGAAGTTTTTCTTCACCGGGACGAACCTGCCAGTTGAATCCGACCTCCTGGAGCCCTTGTCCGGATACGCGATGTGGGTTTCCTCAGTGGTGATTTCTACCTTCGGACTTAGTCGTTTTTTCGAGATGAAAATCCTTCGACCGGGATAAACCTGGATCTTGATCCGACGTCCGTGGAGCCCTTCTCGGATACGATGGCTGGGAGGTCCCGGTCAACTTTTTACGTTCGGACTTAGGGGGTCATTCTGACCCTGGCGGTCGGTGACCGCCAGGGTCACCGACCACGGGAGCACCGCCAACAGGCTGGCGGTGCCCCATCGAGCATTCTGACCGCGGCGGTTCAGCCGCGGTCAGAAACGGAAAGTCGGCGGTCTCCCGCCGACTTTCCGCTGTTCGGGAGCCGCCGCCATGGGGATTCTGACACCCCCTACCGCCATCCTGTTCCTGGCGGGTCTCCCGCCAGGATCAGGATGGCGGTAGGGGGTGCCGCGGGGCCCCTGGGGGCCCCTGCAGTGCCCATGCCAATGGCATGGGCACTGCAGGGGCCCCCGTAAGAGGGCCCCACAAAGTATTTCAGTGTCTGCCATGCAGACACTGAAACACGCGACGGGTGCCACTGCACCCGTCGCACCCCTGCAACTCCGCCGGCTCCATTCGGAGCCGGCATCCTCGTTGCAGGGTCATTTCCGCTGGGCCGGCGGGCGCTCTTTTGGAGAGCGCCCGCAGGCCCAGCGGAAATGTAAGAATGGCCGCCGCGGTGCGGTAATTTGTCGGCGGGACTATGGCGGGCGGCCTCCGCCGCCCGCCATAGTCAGAATCAGGCCCTTAGTCTCTTTTTCGGATGTTTTTCTTTACCGGGACGAACCACGAAGTCAGGCTGGGTCGCGGTTGAGGCAAGCCGGCTAGAATTTCCGCGGCGGGTCGGTCCCTCTATGGAGCTTTTTTCCAAAAATTCTCAAATCTTCTCCAAACTTCTGGGGCTTCACCCAGATGTCCTTTTAAGGTTCTTTTGGGGTCCACAGCTCACGCCAAGGGTCCAGAAGTTCTGTGATGGTCCTTGGGGGGTGCGGACTTCAACTCCCAGAATGCACCTGGCGCAAACTCCTTTTTGGCCACTGGACAGTGGTCAGCTGGTCGCTTTCTTCAGGAGTTGGTGCAGGGGACTCTGGTTAGCAATTTTTCACCTGTAGCAAACAGGGAGTCCCTCCTTGAACCAGTTGAAGCCAGGCAAAGTCCTTCTTGTGGTGAAGCCCAAGTGTGCAGCTGGTGCAGTCCTTCTGAGTGCAGGTTCCAGGTGCAGGCCAGGGGTCCAGCAGGGCAGTCCTTCTTCTTCTTTAGTTCCTTTCTTGTTGAATTCTGGAGGGGATCTGAGGTGTGGGTGCAGGTCTGCCAGTTTTATCCTTGCTCCTGGGTGAAAAGCAGGGGGGCCCTGGTTCTCCAATCAGGGACAGGGTCGTCCCCCTGTGATGACCACTTCCTGGGAAGTGTGGCAAAAATCCATCCCAGAAGGCAACAGTCTCTAAAAATCCAACATGGCTGAATCTGATTTTTGGAGGTTACATCTGGCTGAGCCCACCCACTGGTGTGGCTAAAAATCATAAACACACCCCTCTCCTGCCCTCTCCTAATCTAATCAAGGGGGCACCTAGTTGTCTGGGGTTGCAGGATGTGGGGGTGTTGCTGGGTGCTCCAGATGTCCTTCTCTGCCTTTGAAGACCAGTTTGGCAGCCCTCCCCCTTCCTGCCTCACCATCTGCTGAGGGGAGATTCTCTCCCCCAAGCACATTCCTTTGTGTGAAGCCAGGCCACTTCACACCTCATCAAGGCAGCCTGGCAGAAGCTGCTGCAGGCTGGCCAATCAGAGCACAGCAGCAAAAACAATGCAGAGCTGAAATTGGCAACTTTTTAGGTAAAGTCCAAACTTTTTACCTGAACAAGTTATATTAAATCCAACAACTGGAAGTTGTGGGATTTATTACAACAATTAATTTGATACCAAATTCTTGGTACGTAACATTTAAGGAGACTTTAAAATTTAAAATAAAGTCTGCCCATTCTAGCCTATGAAGGCCATTTACTTCCATGAGGGAAAAACGAATTTGGCTGTTTTTACCTCACCAGGGCTTATAAATCTATTTTTATAAAGTCCCTGCTTATAGTTACATGGCACCCAGCCCTAGGGGCACATAGGGCACACCTTAGGGGTGACTTATATGTAAAAATAAGGTAGTTTAAGACTTTGGAAGTACCTTTAATTCCAAAGTCGAATTTGCATATAACTTTAATTTAAAAGCAGCCAGCAAGGCAGGCTTGCTTTTAAAATGACACTGGGCACCTCAGCAGTGCACCTAGGTGTGCACCACCTATGCTGTGGTCCCTAAACCTACATGCCCTACCATATACTAGGGACTTATAGGTAGGTTAACTTAGCCAATTATAATTAGCCTAATTTGCATATCCATTTTACACAGAGCACAGGCCCTGGGACTGGTTAGCAGTACCCAGGGCACCATCAAGGTCAGGAAAAGACCAGCAAAAAGAGGAAAATGGGGGCAAAATGTTATGGGGCCTCTGCAATCAGCCCTGTTTTCTCACAGCTACCATACCCCAAAGTTCTGTCAGCAGAAAGAAGTAACAAGAAGAGATACCCGTGTATAGAATTGCAGGTGCATAGATCAATTCCTGGTGAAGGAAATAGAAAAAATCAGAAGAAACATGTGAGCAATCTGTGATATCTAAAGTGAAAATATTAGCAAAAAAATTTGATGAATACAACATTTTAGGCAATAAGCAGAACAACAAATCAGATAATGGTGCCGGCACATGTTAGTCAGCAATGCAATTGTGAAAGCGTATAGGCTAAACAAAGAGCATTCCTATATATAAATATTATGCATCCTTATTGTGGTTATCAGTTTACAGAATCAAACAGAAAAGTAAAAACATACCATAAATGTGATTCAATGTCTGCTAATAACAATGTTCAAAATGTAAATAAGATAACAATCAATCTGTAGAAAAAAGGGGGAGAGAAAACATATGACAACGATGCATGTCGCTCTGAAGCTGCAAAAATGAATGGAGTAATGCTCAAAATAAAGTCAACAAATAGTAAAGGTTCACCAAGTGAATACATTCCAAAAACGAATCCGAATTTTAACAAGAGATCGAGCTGCACTGAAACATATCTAAATGAGCCCTTGTGGTTATGTAAACATATAGCTTGAAGCAGAGAAAGGTCAAAAGGATCAGTAGTTCTTACGCTGACAGGTAAAGCGTACCCGTTTAGTGGCTGCTGTAATAGGAGATATGAAAAGTTCAGTGAGTCGCGTCCTAGGCCGCCCCATTTGTTAGGAACGTGTAAGTGGTGATGGAACCTTCTTTTATTTTGTGGTATCGCTTTGCGGGTCCTTTATTTATGTTTATTAAGGAAAAAAGAGAATTGCGTCCTCGGACGCCACCATGTTAGGGAGCGCGGAAGAAACCAAGAAACCTTCTTTAATATTGTGGTCTCCACACCGGGAGTCCATCTTTAGTATTGGTTATCGTTAAAGACGTGCCATTTTGAAAAGCGTACTGGCAACTAATCTAGCTATATTGACATATACGGGTGAAACAATGAGCAAAATAAACGTGAAATTAATAAATTCTAAAGTTAGTTAATAAATGAATAAGACTTAGCTCATGGGTAGATTGAAAAAATATTAAATTGCTGACACTTGAATTATTATGAAATTGCCGAAATCTAGAAAAGAACAAAATATTATAGGGAATCAAAATGATGGGGAAGGAAAACCGCCCCCTTAAATGGATGGCTTCAATAAAAGGGCGGGGGAGAAAAAGGGAAAGAAATTATTCTCATATGTGATGTGATTGAGGCTAATGTTACTGCTAATGGTAAACTTGCCACAGGATCAGGTATTAGGAATATAGTTAAGTATTACCTAGAACCAATGTAAGCAAAAAATAGTATGATTCGAATGGGCAAAAAAGTATATATTAATAGATCTCATATTAGAGTGTGGGGTATTAAACAATAATTTCAGGAATATCTCATTTATTGACATCAGATGGGTCAAGAAGTAACCTACCTATATATATATGGTAGTAGTCGGGAATAAAGAAAACTATGTATAATCAGAATAGAATACTAAACAGAATGAGAGAAAACTTAAATATGTGCTCATAAAATAGATTACTTAATTGATAAATTGAAAAAAAAAAAAAAAAAACATTATATAACAAGAATGCAGCTTTCTTAGTGAGTTAAAGCAGCCAATAGTGCCATTCTGAGTCTTTGTTGAGACTTGACATACTGCGTCATAAAGAATGATCAGGCGACTTTCTTCTTGACGTAGTCGTAATTCTGAGTTGCCACCTCCAGGATGTGATTTAAGTCGTAGGAGTCCACAGAAGGTAAAGGTACGTTCTTCAGGATTAAATTCTTTGAAATGATCTACAAGCGGGGCCCTGAGGTCATGTTTGTAAATGTTCCTATAATGTTCTTGCTTCCTTGTTTTCAATGCTCGAGTGGTGTGCCTATATAGACTTTGTTGCAAGGACACTTGATTAGGTAGACAACATTGGAGCTTTCGCAATTGATAAAGGGGGTCATTTTGACCTCAGCGGTCTTTTTCCAAGACCGCTGAGGGACCACCGTGCGGAAGACCGCCAGTGGTGGCGGTTTGCCGCTCGGCCTATTATGACCGTTGGCAGCTCTTCGTCCTTTTATGGATGGAGAGCCACCAATAGCCACACTGGCCGGCGGCGGGGAAGTGGAGGTTTCTCCACCTCCACCGCCACGCCAACAGAACCCCGCCCAGCGAATCACATCCTGTGGATCGGCGTGGCGGTGTTCTGTTGGCGGTGTGGTGTCGGCGGAGCAGCCCCCATGGCTCCCGTCCCCTCCCAGAGGATCGTCGGACCTGGTAAGTCGATCGTCCGTGAGGGGAGAGGGGTGTTGTGTGTTGTGTGCGTGCGTGGGGGTGTGCGTGTGTGTATGTAGAGGGGGTGTGTGAGTGCGTGTATGCTTGCGGGGGTGTTGCGTGTTTTGGGAATGAGTGCGTGTATGTCTGTGGGTATGTCTGTATGGATGTGTGCGTGTATGTTTGTATGTGGGTATGCGTGTCTGACTGTGTGTGTGGATGTAGGCATGTATGTCGGTGTGTGTGCGTGTGTGGGTTGGTGGTGCCTGCGTGCGTGTTGTGTGTGTGTGTGAGTTCTGTGATGTTGGGGGTCGGGGTGGGGAGGGGGGCCCTGCCACCTTTGGGGGGTGGCAGGGGTGGTGGGGGGTGTAGGGGAGGGAGTCAGGGTGGGGGAGAACCCTATCAGTGCCAGGGAAGGAATTCCCTGGCACTGATAGTGCTTACGGCCATGGATTTCATGGCGGTTCCAACCGCAGGAAATCCACGTCGGTAAGCCGGGTCAAAATACCGCCGGCGGTATAGTGACGGCCGCCGGGCTGGAGACCCACGTCAAGGGCAGATATTAGAGACACCTGCCTAGAAGACAATGATCAAATTATTTTTGTTGATGGTTCCTGCTTAAGAAATAATGTGGACACATTGAGAGCAGGATATGCAGTATGTACTATCACAGGCATACTATAAGCTTCATGGCTTCGAGGATTGTTTTCTGCACAAATAGCAGAATTGGTGGCTCTTACTAGAGCATGCCGGAATTCAGACCAGATGAAAGTAACAATCTATACCGATAGTCAATATGGATTCGGAAAAGTTCATGATTTTGCCCAGACTTCGTCACAGAGAGGTTTCCTAACTTCGTCTGGTTCACCTGTGAGAAATGGTGAGAGGATTTGTGAATTGTTACAAGCTATTCAGAAACCGGAAAAAATTGCATGGTGAAATGCAGTGCACACCAGAGAGGACAGGGTTATGTAACTTTGGGAAATGCATATACAGATCACATTGCAAAATTCTGTGCCTTAAATGGTATTTCCTTCAAAGGAAGTTGGGAATTGTTGCAAGAACATGGTAAATTCTATTAAAATTACATTATGCAAATTGTCGATACTTTGGAAGAGCTGAAAGCTCTACAAGACAATTTTCCAGAAGAAGAGCGCAAAGATTGGGTGAAGCTTAAATGTTTGAAGAGGAATGATGATGTTTGTGAAAGGTTGCTTTGCCAGTTTGCTTACTCAGATGGCTAGATATTACCATGGTCAAGCACACATAGGGAGATATGCATTGATTCAAACTTTCAAGCAGTATTGGTTTAATCCAAAATGTAGACAAGTTGCTGAAGTAGTTTGCCATAGATGTATTGTCTGTCAGCAAATGAATGTTGGCAAAGGAACAGTAGAACATGGGACACATTGGATTGGCGGGAGGTCTATTCAACAGAATGCAAATGGATCTCATTGAGATGCCTGCATGTGGTGGTTTGAAATATATATTGGTGATTGTGTGTATATTTAGTCATTGGATTGAGGCTTACCCTACTAGGAGAAATGATAGCTTGACAGTAGCTAAGGGCCAGATGTAGCAAAGGTTTTTACCCATTCTGTGTCTATGGGAAAAAGTGTTTGTACATATGGCCCTAAGTTACTACTTAGAGAACTGATTCCACATTTTGGTTTCCCGGTCTCTCTAGAATCAGAAAGAGGAAGCCACTCCAACAGTGAAGTGATAAAATTACTATGTTCAGTTTTAAACATTCAGCAGAAACTTCATTGTAGCTACTGCCAAGAAGGTTCAGAACTTGTAGAGCAGATGAATGGAACTTTAAAATCCAGACTTGCAAAGATGTGCGCATTAAGGAATTTTAAAGGGCCAGCTGCTTTACCTTTGCTTTTAATATCAATGAGAAGCACCCCTGACAAGAAGACAGGATTGTTACCTGACGAAATCCTAATGGTGAGAGCAATGAGACTACCAGCAATTCCTGCAAATGCTCTTGTAAATATTACAGATGACATGCTGTTAGACTACTGCAAAGGTTTAGCTGATGTAGTTCAATCTTTTTCTCATCAGGTGGAGGCAACTATGATTCAACAATCTCAAGTCCAAGGTCACAACTTGAAAGCTGGTGACTGGGTTGTCATCTGTAAGCACGTGAGAAAGTCGTGTTTGGAACCACGTCAATCAAGTGATTCTAATAACAACAACAGCTGTGAAGTATGCAGGGTTCCCGAACTTAGTACGTGCAATCTATACTCAGAAGGTGAACAACCCAACAGAACAAGAAGAAGAACTGTTGAGGTTACCTGCAGCTAAGAATATTCCAGAGTCGGAACAAGAAGAGAAAGAACCGGAAGCAATTCCTGGAAATGTTCAAACTGATTTGCACATTCCTACGAGAGATGAAAGAGAAAGAATCATCTACAAATGAAGAAATAAGACAACCGATGCATGGAGAACAAGAAAGAATACCGGTTGAGAGAAGATATGATCAGAGGAGGGTGTCTTCAGATACCCATAATCTGACACACCTGACAGAGAGAAGTTCTGCTCAGAGGAGGGTGTCCTCAGAAGCAGGCGGTCTGACATACCAGACTGAACAAGTGACTGACCCCAATGGAAAGGGAGTTGAGACAGGTCCTGACCAAATGGGTTTGACTCCTCCTAAGCCTATTGCGGGAAGTCCGGAGAGAAGAGCTTGAGTTCAATACTGAGGAAAGTATTGACAAGAAAACACTTGAGAGGTGACTACTGGCCAGAGCAGAATGAGAGAAGATAAACATAGTTCCATCAGTACAAGAGCTAAAAGAGCTGAATGAAAGAGAAAACATCAGTGAAGAAGAAGTCGAAAGTAATACAAGTGCGAAGAGAAAGAGTTGCAAACAGGAGATATTCTGGACCAGAACGGGCATATTTGGCTACAACTGAATGGTAAAAAGAGTTTTTGAATTTCTATTTTGAGAAAGACATTCTGAGTTTTTATTTTGCCACAAGAAGATCACAAATTCTTTTTGGTGATAAGTTGAATTTGTAAAGAGAATAAAATGTTGAATTACGTCATGCCTAGAGACATTTGCCTAAAGAGACTTTGATAACATATTTTTGACAATCTACTAAACTGCTATTGACAGATTTTTATTGGATTGTGACAAGGAGAATCTTGTTTTGTGAATGAACTTAGAAAAAATAAATGAGGAGGGATTGATGCTGAATTTTTTGAAATTTTGACAATTTTTTTCTTTTGTTTTTTTCTTTTGTTTTGATGTTTGCTGCATAGTTATATATTTTTGCTTACTTCTAATTTCAGATTCTCAATAGATCATGGGAAATGTTAGTAATCAACACACTAAAAATAGTTGTAGATTTGTGGGTACTGGTTTTGGCGGTTGTTTGTGATATAATATGTTTAATATTATTTGTAGGTATGATTGCTTGAATGGAACCAACCATTATACAGAGTTGCACACTTATGATCATTCTTTAGAGACTACTACTACATCTTTTACAATCAATAGGTTTAAGATAGATATAAAATACTTGCACAAAGAAAAGGAGCCTTCTTCTAATATCTTCTATTGATTATTGCATGAGAATGTTGAAGTGATGGACGCGAAAGATTGTTATGTTTGCATGCAGAGTCTAGCCTCTGTGGAGGAAGGAATTCCATATCATAGCTTGCCTCTAACCTATGCTATAAATTGCAGTATTTTAGTATTGCGCTTCTATTACCAAGAATATATACAATACTTTTTCTCGAACTACAATGTAGTTCTTTCCTTTGTGCCTGTTATTGATTATTTGAAGGAAAAAGCCAGAGTTCATAACATAGTACTAATGAGAGATTTCTTTAAGCCTACATTATCCTTTGGGACAGCATTTGCCCACCAAAATAATCCAACTTGCTTACTTACACCTGTAGAGAAGAACTTTGTAGATAACACAGAAGATAGGAGAAGAGAGATTAAAATTAAATAGATAAGGCAATACTTATTCGTAGACCTGGGAGTGGTTATGCTTATACTGACTTTACTAAACAAGGAAAACTAACATTAGATGCAGAACATGTGGGAAAGCTTTGTATATATAGGCCACAAAGTAATTTTGATAAAGGATATGTGGGTACAAGTGAATGTAGACATGTGGTTTTGTTTCATAGTAAGTGGAGCTTTGTGTTGAATGGACAGGACCCTCCAATTCCTGTTGTATCCTATATTTGTGGAAGGAATGCTTATTATCGTCCTCCTAGAGGATGGTATGGCACATGTTATTTGGGAATAGTCTTTCCGAACATCTATCAGTTGGAAGACTTGAGTAGGTTTCGTAAATATTCTAACATTCAAACGAGACACAAGTGAGATTAAGTTTCTAGCATTGTGGGAGACATTTTTGGAGCAATAATTCCTTCAGTGGGAGTTGTTCTCAATTCAATAAACATACAGAAGTTGTCTACAGTAGTGGATAACATGATGATGGGTTATTCTGGAGCTATCATACTCATAGATACTGAATTGGGTGCTTCGAGAGCTATGGCTCTTCATAACCTCATTGCATTAGACATTCTTTTAGCGAAAGAGGGCGGCGTTTGCAAATTACTTGGTCCGGGTCACTGTTGTTCATACGTACTGGACAATTCAAAATTTGTTAGAGGTTTGATTAATAATCTAACAGATGATAAAACTGAACTAAAAGAACTAATTGAAACCACTATCTGGGGAAAGGCTGGCAAGGGAGTTGGTTCAGTGGGAAATTGGTTTGGCAACTCGGGAAAATAAATGGTATTGAAAGTTTTTAAATGGGTATCAATTATAGTGTTTTGTCTAATTAGAATATGGGAGGTACACAACATTTATAAAATATTCAAGAGAAGAAAATGTGAAAAGAATCAAAAGAGATTGGAGGTTCAAATAGAAAAATATTATGGGGACAAAATGAGACGAAGGAAGATTTATAAGAAAACGTAAGAGACATGGGGCCAGGTGTATGAAAATATTTTGCACTCGCAAACGGTGCGAATCGGTAAATTTGGCCGTTTGCGAGTGCAAAATAGTGGTCTGCAATGCATGAAAGGCATTCGCAGACCATAAAGTAGAAATCGCTAAAATTGCAATTTCTAGCGTTGCAACCTGGATTTTGCGAATCGCAATTTGCGATTCGCAAAATCCAGGTCACAAGGCAATGCTGCAAAAAATCGCAAATTGCGATTTTTCACAGTATGGCATTTTGCACATGCAAAATACCATGATCTGCAACCAGGTGGTAACCTGGTGCAAAATTAAAAAATGCAGTTGAACATGTAAAGCACACATGCCCTTTTGGCATGTGTGTACCTTACATGTAAAAAAAAAGGATTTTGGGGTACAGCAGAGGGGGCCTTAGGCCCCCAGCACCCTGGCCTTTTGCATTTCCAAAATTGCAATTTCTGGTTCAGAAATCGCAATCTTGGAAATGCAAAAAATTTGCAGCTAATGCCCAACAGGCCCATAGCTGCGAATGGGGCCAGTATAGCAATTTGCGATTCGGTAATAGCATTTGCGATTTTTAAGAAATCGCTATTACCAAATCGCAAATGTGATACATGGCACTTTGTGAGTCGGTAATAGCGATTTCTTAAAAATCGCTATTACCGAATCGCAAAGGGCCGTGATAATACATCTGGCCCATGGTTCTAAATTTTCTAAATTGAAGTAAATTAATTTATTTGAGAAGTTTGTGTGATGACATGTATAGTCATCAGAGGAGGGATTGTGGAAGCAAAGATTTTAGTGATAAAAATCTAGATTTTATGATGTACTCACTTTATAGACTAATGTGTGGTTTAACTTTGATTAATCAATGTAATAATGAAAACGAGTGTTTTATGAAATATCCACATCTTATGTAGTCCTGCGTTAACTTAACTTAGCATGAATATAATTATTTTCATTTACTTTGCACATATTTTCTCTATTACATTTCTTAACCAATATATGTGTTAACAGTGACATATACAGGACTAAAGCATAAGCATATACAAGGTGTATGATGTAATTAATGAAATGTTTCGATTGTGGTTTGAAGTCTTGACATTCTCATTGTTAGAGAAATGTTACTAAAGCGTGTGTTTCCCATGAGGGTGGAAATGAATGAAACAATGTTAAATAACAAACCCTGAGCACAAGTTCTTAATGAGGGAAATACAAAGGATCCACAGACAAGACAGAAGAGAAAGAAGTCTAGGATACAAATGAATTAGTTCAGAGATTCAACAACCAATGGAAAACATGAATGATGTTTAAATGTGTAATTACTAGATATCTGTTTTAATTCTAATTGATCATACTATGTTCACCTTACGTTTTGTCCAATCATTTTAATTCGTCAGTTTTTACTTAATGTCTGTTCACCGCTTCTTTTAGTCAGACATCATTGGAGAGTCAGTCATCTTTGGGAGGTTAGGGCCAGATGTAGCAAAGTGTTTGCGCCTCGCAAACAGCGAAAAACGCTGTTTGTGAGGCGCAAAAGCCTCTTTGCTATGCAGAAATGCATTTTGCGAGTCGGATCCGACTCGCAAAATGCATTTCCGACTCGCAAATAGGAAGGGGCGTTCCCTTCCTATTTGCAACTCGCAATGCTATTCAATTTCAGTTGCGACCGCGAAAGCGGTCGCAAATGAAATCGAAGTTACCATCCACTTGAAGTGGATGGTAACCCATTCGCAAACGGGAAGGGGTCCCCATGGGACCCCTTCTCCTTTGTGAATGGAAATAAAAATAATTTTTCAGAGCAGGTAGTAGTCCTATGGACCACTGCCTGCTCTGAAAAATACCGAAACAAAAGGTTTCTTTTTTTTTTCTAAGTGCAGCTCGTTTTCCTTTAAGGAAAACGAGCTGCAGATAGAAAAAAAAAAACTGCTTTATTAAAAAGCAGTCACGGACATGGTGGTCTGCTGACTCCAGCAGGCCACCATCCCGCTGAGTGCCTATACTCGCAATGGGGTCGCAAACTGCGACCCACCTCATTAATATTAATGAGGTGGGTCTTTGCGACCCCATTGCGAGTTGCAGAAGGTGTCTGAGACACCTTTCTGCATACCAAATTGCGGCTTGCAATTTGCGAGTCACACAGACTCGCAAATTGCAAGTCGCAATTTGGTTTCTTCCTACATCTGGCCCTTAGAGTCTTACTGGGAGAGCTTTATCAGTTCGTCCTTTGAGAGTTTACATTCCTAATGGTTTAATGGTTTAGTGTAGTTTATGATCCAAAATCTAAACCATTACCCTGTCCCATCCCCTATCCTGTAATTAGATGCTGATACTGAGGGTGTCCCTCTGATGAAGCAGACAAACTTGCTGATTTTGTAGTGCACTGGGTAAAGTATGAATTGTACTTGTTATGTGTTTTTGTTTTCCAGGTAACAGCTGCAACTCACTGAATCAACTGCTGCTAATGATTTTTGACATAACCGGAGTTAGATATTTTTCTAAATTTGTGTTACTAAAACTTTTACATGAAGCCCAACATGTTGATGCTAATTAGTGGTTAGTGAGGGTAATGTTTTTCTTCACATGCTCTTGAATTGTTATTGATGTTTATCATTTGTTCTGATGTATTTGATTTCGTTAGCACCGATCTTGATGTTATTCTTGTGTTATAATCATTGAATTGATTTGTGTATTTGCTTTGGTTGAACTCAGATACATGAGGCGTTCTAAACAGTCTATGTTGACTCTCTATATGTATCATTTGTGTTTGAGAATTATTTTTGTGACTCTAGCATTATTAATATAGGGAAATTAAATTGTTAATCTTTTACTAAAACTGGTGTAGTTATTGAAGTACTATGAGATTGTAGATTGTATTGATTTTACATTGCTGTGTTGATTGTGACATCATGCAATTGACATCCCCTCTATACAATGTCTGTTCCATCCAATCGGCCTGATGCGTGAAACCTACTATCTGATTTGAGGTAATAGCTTAGGTTTCTCTGCGCGTTCACAACAGTGCATTCTTAGATTTGGTTGGATGACAAAATACCAGGAAACAGACTATTTTGTGACACAAGAATATCTTCCTACCTATCTATCTGCCAAAATATTGTGTAAAAAATGTGGTGGAATAGAATATCTCTATATATATATATATATATAACATGAAACATAGGTATTTCTTTAAAAAAATAATATACGTATATATATATATATATATATATATATATTATATGCATATATTAAATATATATGTATATAATATATAATAATATAAACAGTAAAACATAATAAAATAATAACAAATAAAGGTAAACAATAGAGGTACATGAGTCAGATTTACTAATGTAATTCCAATTTAAACAAAAGTAGAAAAAAGTACTGGTCTTTGCAGGGATCAGATTTACTAGTCCTACTTCAACGTAAGCAGAAGCAGGTAAAGTGTTGGCCTTCGGAGGGGTTAAATTTACTATTCCAACTCCAGCATCAGCAAAAACAGGACCATGGATGTGTTAAATTTACAATTCCCACTCAAATCTAAACAACAGTAGAGAAAGTGTGGGACTAAGGAGGAGTGTATAGATTTAATATTCCTAATTCAATCTAAGCAGTAGTAGATAAAGTGTTGGACTTTGGAGGGTTTACATTTACTATTTCCACTCCAGACTAAGGAAAATCAGGAAATGAGTTGGACTTTGGATGGGTTAGATTGACTATTCCTCCCAAACATAAACAAAAGCAGCAAAAAGTGTAGGATTTTGTAGGGATTAGATTTACTAATTCCACTCCAATCTAAACAGCAACAGGGAAAATGTTGGACTTTAGATGGGTTAAAGTTACTATTGCCACTCCAATCTAAGCAACAGTGAGGACCCTGTTGGGCTTTGGAAGGATCAGATTTACTATTCCCACTCTAATCTTAGTTGCAAGAAGGACAGTGTTAGGCTTTGCAGGGATAAGGTTTACTATTACCACTCCAAATAGGACAGGCAGAGCATGCTATATTCTGTAGATGCCACAGATGTTAGTGGAGGAGGAAGCACAAGATCAGACCGCTAAGGAGTTGGGAATCAAGAGTCACTGGTGTTCACTGTCAAAGACCCATCCTGCTTTAGGGCTGTGGGCCAAGGACACGTCTGAAAGGGCCCAGGGTGGGTTTAGAGTATAGGTCAGCATGAACTATAGACTATCCCTACACATCCCGAGTAGCGATGTGTGACATTCCAGAACTAAACTGAGTTCAAGCCACACCCAGTCTGACACGGCTTGCTGCACGGGAGCGACAAACAGAGAGCCAAGCAGCAGGGAACTGCAGGGCCCCCTCACAGCTTCTGGATTTTTTCTTTTAGGTGCCTGATATTGACATATTTGCCAGCCAAGCATGTGACCTGTTGACAACTACCTGTGGGAAGCAAAGCACGAGGATCAGGAGGAACAGACACATGGGCAAAAGCATCAGGAGTGAGTACGAATCAAGCACAGTGAGAAACATAGGCAATGTGGCAAGGCGCTGCCCGCCATATGTAATAGCAGGAAAAGAGCACATCAAGCACTGCAATAAGGTAAAAGAATTTTACCTCCACCTGTGAGGTGTTGTGCTCCAGAACTTTGACATAGTGTATTCGGCTCTCATAATTCATTCTAGTTGACTATTCCTGAGGTAATAACAGAGAAGGCGTCGTACCTCAGGACTTTCACCAATGGAGGCTTATATTATTCATTTTGACACATAAATCACTATAAACTTACTCACTAACATTGAAACCCTGATACCCAGTAAATGTTGTGATCACTCAGTAGGATGCACCCACAATGTCCATTAACACAAAATTAAAACATAACCCGAACATTCACAGCTACACTGGATTTTCTCTGTCTTCTGCTGCCCTACCACAAATTTGGAAGCTTGCTCATATTCTCTCAACAATGCGACAGAGACAGACTGAGGTTATTAAAAGAGGAAAAGCTTAAAAAATTACTTCCACAACCAAGAGCACATGGAATCATACAGGCCCTTTTAAGGAACAATAATGTCAGAGAACCAAAGAATCTGGCCACCCATGTGGAAGTACCAAAACTGAAACGCTTACTATCCAAATTGATGAATACTTTCTACTATGTATTCAGCCAAACCTAGATGCTAGATGAACACCGGATCATGTGAATATCTTACGGGGCCAGCAAACTCAACGGACTTTAAAAAAAACTATCGCTTGACAACCAACTTTTAGATCGCCAGGGGGGGTAAACTGTTAGCACTGAAGGGAATGAGGATGACATAATACAGCTCTTATCCCCACTTGAATCCAGAATCTTGATCAATAACCTGACTAAGGTTTTCATCGTTCAAGCTAACAAAATCCCTCTACTGTCCCAAAAAGGGCAGCTCATTCTGAGAAAGCACAATTTCACCACTCACAAAACATAATGGAGGCAGGTGAAGAACTTGTGAACGGGAAAGTCTCAACACCCCAGCCATCAAGAGTTATTTTATCCAAAGATTCTGCAAGTTATTTATTGAATAACAGAGACACAAATTGATAGACATTTTAGAGCAATCACCCACTGGGTCAACAACGAGAACAAACAAGGTGACCCAAAGTCTTAAATATGACGGTAACTCACTTACTAACTCTACACTTATGTCAATTAATTCAACCTTGCTAGCCACCATGTATGAGCTTACCTGGCAATCCCATAGATTCAAACTGCAAATTGAACTAATGAGCAATCCTTAGTGAACTCCACATCTAACATTGGCTCAAAAATGTCTCACTTTGAGCCAAAAGAAATGGCTTTTTATCCAACTTGTTGCCGGAATGAATTGCGCTTGTATTCCCATAGTCAACAAACTACTCACTCTCCCATAGCTACTGTTGCTGTTAGTGGAAAACTTAAAGAATATAAACCTACACAAAACAAATAAAGTTATTTCTGAAGATCCCTCAGAATTCCCCAACAACATCGAAGTTGAATGTGCAGTAGGCTTTTCCCTTTAACTTAATGGAGGCTAAAGTAGTGCACTTAGAACCCACTGAGGGCCCCTTGGCCCAAGACATTGGAAGTGTGGATCTGAAGTCAGCTACCTGAAATAATCCTGAGCCTTATCCAACCAATCCAGACACGACACAGGCAGTACCATATGTCCATTAAACCCTCACAAGAAGGGGTAAAAAGGTTAAAGAAAAATATAAAAAGCACCCAAAATGTTAGGCAAGGCATAGTTACAAAGCTCAGCTGGCAAGATCAGCTAAAACACATAGTACACCCAAACTGCCCAGTGTTTGACTAAGTGAGCAATTCACCAAAAACTGATGAACGCATAACAGACTTGATGGTTAGTGATAAGTACCCTACGCTGAGATGAATAAAAAGAAAAATCTGATGCAAAGGAGCCCGGTAGGCTACCCAAATCGCAGATAAACAATATAGATAACAACAAAACTGTTAGTGTGGCCTTGGCTTATCTATTTTGTGTTAAAATAGTAAGCAGTTGGCCTTGCTTAAGGTCGATGAATATTTTGACTCATTTAAATTATTATTATAGGGAATTATAACACACATCAATAATAAACAATTCAAAATATTAGAGAGTCAGTACAAAAACGCATCATGACCAATTTGGACACGAATAACCACACCTTTGGTATCACTTAGAATATTTATTTCCATATATTAATAACGCTAAAGTCACGAAAATGAGTCTCAACACCAAATGGTACAGATAAAGAAACATCACAGGCAGACCAAACTGCCAAAAGAATATTAACCTGAACAGAGCAACAAGAACGATAATTTCAACAGCGAAAACACTCATTATTAGCAGCAACGTTTGAGAAAGAGATATAATATACATTTGTTCAGCAAACAAATTAACATCAGTTCATAGGCATAAAACAAAAGACAAATAATGCACAGATCATTTATAATTATTTATCCCTAAGAAATGTCAGCAGTACAGCTACAGCTTCATGAGGGGGACAGAAGTGTCAGCATCAGGATACAGCAGGGTAAGGGAGACGGTTTAGAATTTGGACTATAAGATCACTAAACCATCAGAGCATTAGTTCAGTATTGAACAGGCATAATAAACTCAGAAAATAATAAAGTACCAGGACATCAGTAGACTATTTGGTAAAGCATTAAGGCCCATATTTATACTTTTTTAGTGCCGCGTTTGCATAATTTTTTGACGCAAAAGTGGTGCAAACTTACGAAATACATTTGTATTTGGTAAGTTTGCACCGCTTTTGTGTCAAAAAGTGGCACAAATGCGGCACTAAAAAAGTATAAATATGGTCCTAAATGTCAGAGTGATAGATCACCATGAGAATCGATCAGCATGCATCAAAGACTAAAAGAAAACCACAGCTCTCAGTGAGCAGTTCATTAAATTAAAGTACACACACTTTTACTATTGGCGGGAAACATCAGGTGAAGCAAGAACATCCAATTACATATAATAAAATATCGGCAATGCATTAGAAAAAACACAATAAGAATTGGCAAAACGTTGATGGGGTCCCTTTCCATGAATTTGGACTATAAGATCACTAAACCATCAGAGCATTAGTTCAGTATTGAACAGGCATAATAAACTCAGAAAATAATAAAGTACCAGGACATCAGTAGACTATTTGGTAAAGCATTAAGGCCCATATTTATACTTTTTTAGTGCCGCGTTTGCATAATTTTTTGACGCAAAAGTGGTGCAAACTTACGAAATACATTTGTATTTGGTAAGTTTGCACCGCTTTTGTGTCAAAAAGTGGCACAAATGCGGCACTAAAAAAGTATAAATATGGTCCTAAATGTCAGAGTGATAGATCACCATGAGAATCGATCAGCATGCATCAAAGACTAAAAGAAAACCACAGCTCTCAGTGAGCAGTTCATTAAATTAAAGTACACACACTTTTACTATTGGCGGGAAACATCAGGTGAAGCAAGAACATCAAATCAAATCAAATCAAATCATTAACATTTATAAAGCGCGCTACTCACCCGTGCGGGTCTCAAGGCGCTAGGGGGGAAAGGGGGGGTTATCGCTGCTCGAACAGCCAAGTCTTTAGGAGTCTCCGGAAAGCGGAGTGGTCCTGGGTGGTCCTGAGGCTGGTGGGGAGGGAGTTCCAGGTCTTGGCCGCCAGGAAGGAGAAAGATCTCCCACCCGCCGTGGAGCGGCGGGTGCGAGGGACGGCAGCAAGTGCGAGGCCAGCGGAGCGGAGGGGGCGGGTGGGGACGTAGAAGCTGAGGCGTCTGTTGAGGTATTCCGGTCCCTTGTTGTGGAGGGCTTTGTGTGCGTGGGTGAGAAGACGGAAGGTGATCCTTTTGCTGACTGGGAGCCAATGCAGGTGTCTCAGGTGTGCGGAGATGTGGCTGTTGCGGGGTACGTCGAGGATGAGGCGGGCCGAGGCGTTTTGGATGCGTTGCAGGCGGTTTTGGAGTTTGGCGGTGGTCCCGGCGTAGAGGGTGTTGCCGTAGTCCAGGCGACTCGTGACAAGGGCGTGGGTCACGGTTTTTCTGGTGTCGGCGGGGATCCAGCGGAAGATCTTGCGGAGCATGCGGAGAGTGAGGAAGCAGGCGGAGGACACGGCGTTGACTTGCTTGGTCATGGTGAGAAGAGGGTCCAAGATGAAGCCGAGGTTGCGGGCGTGGTCTGCGGGGGTCGGTGCGGTGCCGAGGGCCGTGGGCCACCAGGAGTCGTCCCAGGCGGACGGGGTGTTGCCGAGGATGAGGACTTCCGTTTTTTCAGAGTTCAGCTTTAGGCGGCTGAGCCTCATCCAATCTGCGACGTCCTTCATACCCTCTTGTAGGTTGGTCTTGGCGCTGGCGGGGTCCTTGGTGAGGGAGAGTACAAGTTGGGTGTCGTCGGCGTAGGAGGTGATGATGATGTCGTGCTTGCGTACGATGTCGGCGAGGGGGCTCATGTAGACATTGAAGAGTGTCGGGCTGAGCGATGAGCCTTGAGGTACGCCGCAGATGATCTTGGTGGGTTCTGAGCGAAACGGAGGGAGGTAAACTCTTTGGGAGCGGTTAGCGAGGAAGGAGGCGATCCAGTCCAGGGCCTGGCCTTGGATCCCGGTGGAGCGTAGGCGGGTGATTAGGGTGCGGTGACAGACGGTGTCAAAGGCAGCCGAGAGGTCGAGGAGAATGAGGGCGACTGTTTCACCGTTGTCCATCAGGGTTCTGATGTCGTCTGTGACTGAGATGAGGGCGGTTTCCGTGCTGTGGTTGGTTCGGAATCCGGTTTGTGAAGGGTCGAGCAGGTTGTTGTCTTCCAGGAAGGTGGTCAGCTGTTTGTTGACGGTCTTTTCTATTACCTTGGCTGGGAAAGGTAGAAGAGAGATGGGGCGGAAGTTTTTCAGGTCGCTTGGGTCAGCCGTAGGTTTCTTTAGTAGGGCGTTGACTTCAGCGTGCTTCCAGCATTCTGGGAAGGTAGCAGAAGAAAAAGAAGAGTTGATGACGGTCTGGAGGTGCGGGGCGATGATGTCGTCGGCTTTGTTAAAGATGAAGTGCGGGCAGGGGTCCGAAGGGGCGCCGGAGTGGATAGAGTTCATGATGGATTTGGTTTCTTCCGTGTTGATGTGGGTCCAGTTGTTGAGGGTGATGTCCGGGGAAGCGGGTTCAGTGGTGTATGGTTGGGTCTGGTGTCCGAAGCTGTCGTGGAGGTCGCTGATCTTGCGATGGAAGAAAGTGGCGAGGGATTCGCACAAATCCTGTGAGGGCGTGACGGCGTTGGCGCTGGCGCTGGGGTTGGAGAACTCTTTGACGATGCTGAAGAGTTCTCTGCTGTTGTGGCTGTTTTTGTCTAGTCTGTCGGTGAAAAAGTTCCTTTTGGCAGTGCGGATCAGGTGGTGGTGTTCGCGTGTAGCGTTCTTGAGGGCGGTCATGTTGTCAGCGGTGTGGTCCTTGCGCCAGGCCTTCTCAAGGGCACGACAAGTTTTCTTTGATTCTTTGAGGGTGTCAGAGAACCAGAGAGGTTTTTTGGTGTTGGTCTGTCGATGCGTGCGTTTGAGGGGAGCAAGGTTGTCAGCGCAGTTGGAGATCCAGTTTGTGAGGTTGAGAGCTGCGTCGTTGGGGTCGGTGGTGAGGGTGGGTTGGTTGGCGGCGAGAGCGGAGAAGAGTTGCTCTTCAGGGATCTTGTTCCACTGTCGACGAGGGATGGGTTGAGTGCGGAGGTGGGAGGTCTCGCGTCGGAATGTGAAGTGGACGCAGCTGTGGTCGGTCCAGTGTAGGGCAGAGGTGTGGCTGAAGAAGACGTGTTTGCTGGCGGAGAAGATAGGGTCGAGCGTGTGTCCGGCGATGTGGGTGGCGGTGTTCACCAGTTGTTTGAGGCCGAGGTTGGCGAGGTTGTCGAGCAGGGTGGTGGTGTTGGGGTCGTTGTTTTGTTCCAGATGGAAGTTGAGGTCGCCTAGGAGGATGTAGTCCGGTGAGGCGAGGGCGTGCGGGGAGATGAAGTCGGCGATGGCGTCGCTGAAAGAGGCGCGAGGTCCGGGAGGACGGTAGACGAGGGATCCTCTGAGGGTGGTCCTTGGGTCGGTGCGAATCTGAAAATGCAGGTGTTCAGCGGCGATTATTATATTACATATAATAAAATATCGGCAATGCATTAGAAAAAACACAATAAGAATTGGCAAAACGTTGATGGGGTCCCTTTCCATGAATTTGGACTATAAGATCACTAAACCATCAGAGCATTAGTTCAGTATTGAACAGGCATAATAAACTCAGAAAATAATAAAGTACCAGGACATCAGTAGACTATTTGGTAAAGCATTAAGGCCCATATTTATACTTTTTTAGTGCCGCGTTTGCATAATTTTTTGACGCAAAAGTGGTGCAAACTTACGAAATACATTTGTATTTGGTAAGTTTGCACCGCTTTTGTGTCAAAAAGTGGCACAAATGCGGCACTAAAAAAGTATAAATATGGTCCTAAATGTCAGAGTGATAGATCACCATGAGAATCGATCAGCATGCATCAAAGACTAAAAGAAAACCACAGCTCTCAGTGAGCAGTTCATTAAATTAAAGTACACACACTTTTACTATTGGCGGGAAACATCAGGTGAAGCAAGAACATCCAATTACATATAATAAAATATCGGCAATGCATTAGAAAAAACACAATAAGAATTGGCAAAACGTTGATGGGGTCCCTTTCCATGAATGTACCTCCAAACGATACTAAATGTAGCATCTCAGTCTTGCATCCGACGGTCGTCAGTAGGTCCTTTTGCTCGGCATTTTCCAAATACACTGTTGCTGGTCAGTAGTAACAAAGATGTAGAAACATTCTTGTGTTGCACCATTTCCTCAAGAGAAATACATTTCATTAATACATGCACAGGACAAGTTTGTGACTTAAACAAAAGAAGTTTGTTATACAGCGGATATGAGAACATCTAAAAGTTTCTTTTACCGGTACATTGGCAGATAGACAACTTCTTGCTGTAACCTTGTCTGCTTGAGGCCCAGCAGAAAACAAGAAATACTCATATTATTTCAGCTATTCATTTTACCTCTCGAAGAGACAGAAATACTTAATACAATGTTAGTACATTATTTACAAAGTGCAAGGTTTTCACATTTGATGGTGGCCAATAAGAAAAGCACATTTTATGTTACTCGTAATTTCAAAGTTAAAATATCTTATACCAGGTTAAATAATTATTAATGTTAATTTCAGCGCTCACACAACTCAACTGCACAGCGCATGGAGTAATGCCATCACCCTTGATCAAAAAGTTACACTGACAGCACATATTCAACAGGCATTAACTCCCACGGAGGCTGACCATAAGGGTGATAGGCAAAATTTTATTTAATGATCAACATCCTCTTCTGACATCATCACAACTAACATTTTGTCAACCACACAGGTTTATACTGGGCATACTGGGTCTGCCCAGCTCCTCAGCTTACGGAACAACTTAACGTCCCACCTCCATCTGACTCTTAGAGGCAGACAGGGCTAAGTGGCTGAAGCTAGACTTTTCCAACCGGACATGAGGACTTCGGGCTTGCTGTGTATGGCAGGCTAGAGAGTCATCTTTCATCTGCAGGACTTCACTAGTGTGAGAAACTGGGGCTGATTGCAGAGGCCCCATAACTTTTTGCCCCCATTTTCCACTTTATGCTGGTGTTTTCCTGACTCTGATGGTGCCCTGGGTACTGCTAACCAGTCCCAGGGCCTGTGCTCTGTGTAAAATGGATATGCAAATTAGGCTAATTATAATTGGCTAAGTAAACCTACCTATAAGTCCCTAGTATATGGTAGGGCATGTAGGTTTAGGGACCACAGCATAGGTGGTGCACACCTAGGTGCATTGCTGAGGTGCCCAGTGTCATTTTAAAAGCAAGCCTGCCTTGCTGGCTGCTTTTAAATTAAAGTTATATGCAAATTCGACTTTGGAATTAAAGGTACTTCCAAAGTCTTAAACTACCTTATTTTTACATATAAGTCACCCCTAAGGTGTGCCCTATGTGCCCCTAGGGCAGGGTGCCATGTAACTATAAGCAGGGATTTTATAAAAATAGATTTATAAGCCCTGGTGAGGTAAAAACAGCCAAATTCGTTTTTCCCTCATTGAAGTAAATGGCCTTCATAGGCTAGAATGGGCAGACTTTATTTTAAATTTTAAAGTCTCCTTAAATGTTACATACCAAGAATTTGGTATCAAATTGATTGTTATAATAAATCCCACAACTTCCAGTTGTTGGATTTAATATAAGTAGTGCAGGTAAAAAGTTTAGACTTTACCTAAAAAGTTGCCAATTTCAGCTCTGCATTGTTTTTGCTGCTGTGCTCTGATTGGCCAGCCTGCAGCAGCTTCTGCCAGGCTACTTTAATGAGGTGTGAAGTGGCCTGACTTCACACAAAGGAATGTGCTTGGGGGAGAGAATCTCCCCTCAGCAGATGGTGAGGCAGGAAGGGGGAGGGCTGCCAAACTGGTCTTCAAAGGCAGAGAAGGACATCTGGAGCACCCAGCAACACCCCCACATCCTGCAACCCCAGACAGCTAGGTGCCCCCTTGATTAGATTAGGAGAGGGCAGGAGAGGGGTGTGTTTATGATTTTTAGCCACACCAGTGGGTGGGCTCAGCCAGATCTCTCCTCCAAAAATCAGATTCATCCATTTTGGATTTTTAGAGACTGTTGCCTTCTGGGATGGATTTTTGCCACACTTCCCAGGAAGTGGTCATCACAGGGGGACGACCCTGTCCCTGATTGGAGGACCAGGGCCCCCCTGCTTTTCACCCAGGAGCAAGGATAAAACTGGCAGACCTGCACCCACGCCTGAGATCCCCACCAAATTTCAAGAAGAAAGAACTACAAGGAGAAGAAGGACTGCCCTGCTGGACCCCTGGCCTGCACCTGGACCCTGCACTCAGAAAGACTGCACCAGCTGCACACTTGGGCTTCACCACAAGAAGGACTTTGCCTGGCTTCCACTGGTTCAAGGAGGGACTCCCTGTTTGCTACAGGTGAAAAATTGCTAACCAGAGTCCCCTGCACCAACTCCTGAAAAAGTGACCAGCTGACCACTGTCCAGTGGCCAAAAAGGAGTTTGCGCCAGGTGCACTCTGGGAGTTGAAGTCCGCACTTCCCAAGGACCATCACAGAACTTCTGGACCCTTGGGGTGAGCTGTGGACCCCAAAAGAACCTTGAAAGAACATCTGGGTGAAGCCCCAGAAGTTTGGAAAAGATTGGAGAATTTTTGAAAAAAAGCTCCATAAAGTGACCGACCCGACGCGGAAATTCTAGCCGGCTTGCCTCAACCGCGACCCGGCCTGACTTCGTGGTTCGTCCCGGTAAAGAAAAACATCCAAAAAAGAGACTAAGTCCGAACGTAAAAAGTTGACCGGGACCTTCCAGCCATCGTATCCGAGAAGGGCTCCACGGACGTCGGATCAAGATCCAGGTTTACCCCGGTCGAAGGATTTTCATCTCGAAAAAACGACTAAGTCCGAAGGTAAAAATCACCACCGAGGAAACCGACTTCGCGTATCCGGACAAGGGCTCCAGGAGGTCGGATCCAACTGGCAGGTTCGTCCCGGTGAAGAAAAACTTCAAAATAAAGACTAAGTCAGAAGGTAACTTTTTAACCGAGGCCTCCCGCGACCTGTAGCCGAGCAGGGCTCCATCGCGGTCGGCCTGAAAGTTTGACTTTGCCCCGGTCCTGGTGCAACCAGATGACCCGATTGGCGCTTTTTGTTTCTAAGCGCTAGAAAATAATAATACTTTAAAAATTCATATCTCCGGTTCCCCTGAACCGATTTTAATCGTTTTTGTGTCATTTTAAAGATAAAAATATAAGCTATTTTTATAAATTGGTTTTGGATTTTTAAACTGTTTCCTGTGTTTTATTTAATTACTGTTTTGTGATATCTGAATGCTTTACACTTTGTCTCCTAAGTTAAGCCTTGACGCTCGATGCCAAGCTACCAAGGGTAGAGCTGGGATTAATTTACTGAGACCTAACTGTACTTTTGTGGAGGTTTGTGGCTTGTTGCTAGGTGTAGGTACCTACCTGCCCTACCAATAACCCATTTTCCAACATAATTGGAAGCAGCGACGGGATCCTGTACTTGTGTTCAATATCACGTTACAGTTTTGGATAAAACAAATTAAAAATCCTTTAAATTGTCCTAGTGCAAAAATTGTTTTTAATTTTTAATTTTAATTTTTTTTTTTAAATTAATTTGGATTAATTTCAATTATTGAATTTTTGTAATTTTTCTAAATTCTTGTTTCCAATTTTTGCAAAAAGTTTTTGTTGACACAAAACTAGGGAACCATGGAGCTTGATCTGGCTAGCCTACCCACACTGACAGTAGTCCAGCTCAGGGGGTTGTGTATTGAGAGGGGGTTGCCTGCAACCCCTGATCTCAGGAAGCAAATCCTGATTAAATCCCTGACAGCATGGGCTGAGGCACAAGAGGTAGAGACAGAGGAAGCTCCAGAGGAGGAAGAAAAAGAGGAAGATGCTAACTCTAACCACTCAGGGGAGGGAAGGCATCAGACCCCAAGTGAGGAAGAGGAGGAACGGTCCTCACTGGATACAGTCACTAGGCGCAGACCCAAAGCTAGTGGTAGGAAGAGGGTCCTTTCAGGAGAAGAGAACCCATCCATCAGGGAAAGAGAGCTGGAAGCCCAGCTAGCCTACATAGCTTTGGAAGCAGAGAAGCTGGCCCTAGAAAAGAAAAAGTGGGCATACAAAGAGAAAAGAGATGGAAGCAGCGAGAAAGAAACTGAGGTGTCCCTGGGTGGGGGTTTTGCCCCCAGATTACCCAAAGGGGTGGTTCCTGCCTATGTGGAGGGGGATGACATAGATAAGTGGCTGGGGGCCTTTGAGAGGGCCCTCCAGATGAGGAAAGTCAAGCCTCAGTACTGGGGTTCACTCCTTTGGGAGTTAGTTCCCAACTCTGGGAGGGATAGGCTCCTAACCATGAGTGGGGAGGATGCAGACTCATACCCCAGTATGAAGAGGTGCTTAGTCAAGAAGTTTGGTCTGACCCCAGAGCAATATAGAATGAAGTTCAGGGACACCCAGAAAGTCAGTACCCAGTCTTGGGTTGACTTTGTGGACACCTCACTAAAGGCACTAGAGGGCTGGATTATTGGCAACAAAGTAAATACTTATGAGGGGTTATACAATCTGATCATGAGAGAGCACATCTTGACCAATTGTATCCAAGAAAGGTTACGCCAGCATCTAGTGGACTCTAAGCTGACCAACCCTAGAGAGCTAGGGGAGGCAGCTGATGAGTGGTTGAGAACCAGGGTGGTTGTCAAGTCCCAGGGGGGAGACTCCAAGAAGGGGGGGACAGGTCCCCAAAAACCTAAGGAGGGAGGTGGTAAGCCCACCACAGAGACTCCCTCTGTACCCCAGAACCCTAAGAAGGAGGAGAGTAAATCCCACTCCCACTCTGACATGCAGAGACAGGGAGACCCAGGGTTAAAAAAGCTCTTGGACAGTAGGGCTTGCTTTGACTGTCAGCAGACAGGTCACTTCAGAGGAGATGCAGCCTGTCCAAAGAAGGTGGTTAGCACTGGGCTGTCCAGTGTAGCCATAGAGGAGGATTCCTCAGATGATGAAGTCCTCCTAGCATTGTGCTGGGAGACAGGACCAGATGGTAAGCTGGTGATCCCTGAGGGTGGGAGTAGGCACTTCCACCACATTCAAGTGAATGGGATCCCTACCACTGGCCTGAGAGACACCTGTGCCAGTCACACTGTAGTGAGTGACCGGTTAGTGACCCCAGACATGTATGTCCCAGGAAAGACAAAGAAAGTCAGGATAGCCACAGGGGAGGTCACCTCCAAACCTGTAGCCATAGTGCCCCTAGAGAGGGAGGGTATCCTTGACTGGATTAGGGTGGTAGTCAGTGCTGACCTTCCCCTAGATTGTATCCTGGGCAATGACCTCCCAGAGGTGAGTCTGGTCACAGATGGGGTGGTCGCCCAGGGCGCCCCCCCAACCCAAAGTCCTGGGGAGTCAGTCCCTACAGTTAGGAGACAGGGGTCCCCAAGAAAAGGAAAGAAGAAAAGGAAGGGTAGGCCACTCTTAAAGAGAGTTCCAGGGAGCCAAAGGCCTTCTGCCCCAGTAGGGGGGGAGCCCAGAGTTGGCACTTGTGAGGCCTCACCTGACCCCAAGGAAGTCCTGAGTAGTCAGGCAGCTGTCCAGATGCAAGGTGTTGCCCCTGCACTGACAGAAGGGAGAGTGGAAGGAGGGTGTCTGCCACAGGAGGTGGTAGCCCCCCACTCTAGACAGCAAGAGGGGTGCCAGGACCCCAAAGATGCCCCTAAAGCAGCTCAGCCACCTGTCAGTGGAGAGCTTAGGGTGTGGTTCTGGGTACTGACAGCTGTCCGTAGCCTCTGCTGGGTGCTAGCCTTCCTGGCAGCACTGTACTTGGCCTGGGAGGCAGACCCCAGAGCCAATAGCAAAGTAGGCCCCCTGACCCTATTGGTCATGGTGGGGTTGCTCAAGTGTTGGGTGACCTCTTTGGGTAAGCTAGGTGTTGCCCTAGCAAAGTTTGGAGTAGGGGAGGTGGGCACCTCACTACCCAAGTTGGCAGAGAGAGAGGAGGAAGACCCCCCTAGAGGGAAGTTTCAGTTTGAGTTGGGTCCTTTTACTGTTGGGATGGCTTCACTACCCAGAGGGAGTGACCCTGACAGGGGGATGTAAGGCAGAGTAGGCCCTGCAAAGGGACAGCCAGTTTTCTTCACTGTCTTCCTCGCCTAACAAGCCAGGAAGACTCTCCCAGGGTTGGGCTGAGTCTCCTGGGCGTGTGGGCTGGGGGGGGTTGTGTGAGAAACTGGGGCTGATTGCAGAGGCCCCATAACTTTTTGCCCCCATTTTCCACTTTATGCTGGTGTTTTCCTGACTCTGATGGTGCCCTGGGTACTGCTAACCAGTCCCAGGGCCTGTGCTCTGTGTAAAATGGATATGCAAATTAGGCTAATTATAATTGGCTAAGTAAACCTACCTATAAGTCCCTAGTATATGGTAGGGCATGTAGGTTTAGGGACCACAGCATAGGTGGTGCACACCTAGGTGCATTGCTGAGGTGCCCAGTGTCATTTTAAAAGCAAGCCTGCCTTGCTGGCTGCTTTTAAATTAAAGTTATATGCAAATTCGACTTTGGAATTAAAGGTACTTCCAAAGTCTTAAACTACCTTATTTTTACATATAAGTCACCCCTAAGGTGTGCCCTATGTGCCCCTAGGGCAGGGTGCAATGTAACTATAAGCAGGGATTTTATAAAAATAGATTTATAAGCCCTGGTGAGGTAAAAACAGCCAAATTCGTTTTTCCCTCATTGAAGTAAATGGCCTTCATAGGCTAGAATGGGCAGACTTTATTTTAAATTTTAAAGTCTCCTTAAATGTTACATACCAAGAATTTGGTATCAAATTGATTGTTATAATAAATCCCACAACTTCCAGTTGTTGGATTTAATATAAGTAGTGCAGGTAAAAAGTTTAGACTTTACCTAAAAAGTTGCCAATTTCAGCTCTGCATTGTTTTTGCTGCTGTGCTCTGATTGGCCAGCCTGCAGCAGCTTCTGCCAGGCTACTTTAATGAGGTGTGAAGTGGCCTGACTTCACACAAAGGAATGTGCTTGGGGGAGAGAATCTCCCCTCAGCAGATGGTGAGGCAGGAAGGGGGAGGGCTGCCAAACTGGTCTTCAAAGGCAGAGAAGGACATCTGGAGCACCCAGCAACACCCCCACATCCTGCAACCCCAGACAGCTAGGTGCCCCCTTGATTAGATTAGGAGAGGGCAGGAGAGGGGTGTGTTTATGATTTTTAGCCACACCAGTGGGTGGGCTCAGCCAGATCTCTCCTCCAAAAATCAGATTCATCCATTTTGGATTTTTAGAGACTGTTGCCTTCTGGGATGGATTTTTGCCACACTTCCCAGGAAGTGGTCATCACAGGGGGACGACCCTGTCCCTGATTGGAGGACCAGGGCCCCCCTGCTTTTCACCCAGGAGCAAGGATAAAACTGGCAGACCTGCACCCACGCCTGAGATCCCCACCAAATTTCAAGAGGAAAGAACTACAAGGAGAAGAAGGACTGCCCTGCTGGACCCCTGGCCTGCACCTGGACCCTGCACTCAGAAAGACTGCACCAGCTGCACACTTGGGCTTCACCACAAGAAGGACTTTGCCTGGCTTCCACTGGTTCAAGGAGGGACTCCCTGTTTGCTACAGGTGAAAAATTGCTAACCAGAGTCCCCTGCACCAACTCCTGAAAAAGTGACCAGCTGACCACTGTCCAGTGGCCAAAAAGGAGTTTGCGCCAGGTGCACTCTGGGAGTTGAAGTCCGCACTTCCCAAGGACCATCACAGAACTTCTGGACCCTTGGGGTGAGCTGTGGACCCCAAAAGAACCTTGAAAGAACATCTGGGTGAAGCCCCAGAAGTTTGGAAAAGATTGGAGAATTTTTGAAAAAAAGCTCCATAAAGTGACCGACCCGACGCGGAAATTCTAGCCGGCTTGCCTCAACCGCGACCCGGCCTGACTTCGTGGTTCGTCCCGGTAAAGAAAAACATCCAAAAAAGAGACTAAGTCCGAACGTAAAAAGTTGACCGGGACCTTCCAGCCATCGTATCCGAGAAGGGCTCCACGGACGTCGGATCAAGATCCAGGTTTACCCCGGTCGAAGGATTTTCATCTCGAAAAAACGACTAAGTCCGAAGGTAAAAATCACCACCGAGGAAACCGACTTCGCGTATCCGGACAAGGGCTCCAGGAGGTCGGATCCAACTGGCAGGTTCGTCCTGGTGAAGAAAAACTTCAAAATAAAGACTAAGTCAGAAGGTAACTTTTTAACCGAGGCCTCCCGCGACCTGTAGCCGAGCAGGGCTCCATCGCGGTCGGCCTGAAAGTTTGACTTTGCCCCGGTCCTGGTGCAACCAGATGACCCGATTGGCGCTTTTTGTTTCTAAGCGCTAGAAAATAATAATACTTTAAAAATTCATATCTCCGGTTCCCCTGAACCGATTTTAATCGTTTTTGTGTCATTTTAAAGATAAAAATATAAGCTATTTTTATAAATTGGTTTTGGATTTTTAAACTGTTTCCTGTGTTTTATTTAATTACTGTTTTGTGATATCTGAATGCTTTACACTTTGTCTCCTAAGTTAAGCCTTGACGCTCGATGCCAAGCTACCAAGGGTAGAGCTGGGATTAATTTACTGAGACCTAACTGTACTTTTGTGGAGGTTTGTGGCTTGTTGCTAGGTGTAGGTACCTACCTGCCCTACCAATAACCCATTTTCCAACAACTAGAGAGAACAAAGACATCTTAAATAGGGCAAGCATGGGGAAAATATACTGCACCTATTTCACCACCTCCCTACAGCACCTAAAATCTGATGCTCCATTTTTCTTGTGCTGCCCTTAGTCCCCCTAACGTCGCCATGGTAGCGCTGTATTGTAAGTACAGCACACCATCTCGCATGTCAACACACTAGCATCAGAAGTTATGAAGATTGTGGTACTATGCTGGATTAGCATCATTAATCATGGCGCCAGTCCAGCAAGGCACTGGGGAGGCCCATTGGTTATTATGGGCCTATCACTTTAATGCCTGCAATGTGCAGGCATTAAACATGATGGAAGAAATGATGCAGTGAAATCCTGTAGATTACACTGCGTCATTGTTTGCGGCCTCCCTGCATGGGAACACCCCCCTTGCATGCATTATGCCTGGCACAGGCATATGGAGCGTCAAAGATGCCTACCTAATGCCACATTAACATAAAATACAATGACGCTAATGTGGCATAAGAGGGCGCAAGTGGCTTGCAAATCGGGCAGTTTACACAGAATGGCCATCGGGAAACAAGCAAGATTTGAGCAGGTTGGTGTTAAAAATGGGGTCTTTGGTTGGCAGTCAGGTTACCCCCTGTCCAAGCAAGGACCCTCACTCTAGTCAGGATAAAAGAGAATCACCCTCAGCTATCCTCTGCTTACCCCCTTGGTGGCTTGGCATGAGAAGTAGGCTTAACTTCAGAGTGCTAGGTGTAAAGTATTTGTACCAACACACACAGAAACTTAATGAAAGCAATACAAAATGACACAACACAGGTTTAGAAAAATAGGGAATATTTCTCTAAACAAAACAACAAATAATCCACAATACACGTGTCATGTTATCAATTAAAAAAAGTCTCCATGTAGTTTTAAACACACACTGTTAGCGTGAAAATGTACCTTGGGTGCGTCAAAAATAACTCCGCACGGGCGAGTGTGCGTCAAAAGGGGCTTGCGAAGCGTCGATTTAAAAAGACATGTGACATTTATTGAGCATCTCCCACATCATATGGAGGAACAATGTCATTAAGGTCTCTTACTGAGGCACGTCACAAAGGGAGGTCAACATCTCAAAAGGCAGTGCTAACATTAATATTGTGGAATGTGGTAGATCTACAGTGCATAGTCTTACAACCAGAGGCATACTAGTTTATAACCAGTGGTGACATAATTTGCCTGCTGGAAACATGGGCAAAGTACACCACTGCCAGCCACAGACAGGGATGCCCTGCCACATGAAGAGCCTACTCTTCCCACCCCAGTCCCTGCACCAGTGCCCCCCTCACCCCTAGAAGGAACTGTCATCTGGACCACCAGGAGAGGATGGCAAAACCAACACCACAACTGTCAAGAGATGCAGGAACCTAATTGCCTCCTGTGTGTGTCTACTATGCCCTCTGTGGACTATTTCAGGGACGCATTTACCTTTTCTAAGGACAGTTGTATTTTGGATTTTGGACATTGGTCTCCAAACTGTTTTGACTTTACTGCAATGTTTCCATGTTTCTTGTTGATTTAATCTTGTTTTTATTCACCTTACTCTCTTTTGTGGCATGATAATAAATGTTATGGATAAAGACTACAATACTCTTGTTGGATTATTTATGGCCTTTTATTTGTCATGTCTGTCTTCCACCATTATGTTGGCAAATCTTTTGAACATTCATATGCCAAAAACATGTTGACATCACATAGAGGTAAAGTGTAAACCAATTTATTCAAAGAAAACAAACTCAACTCAGAATGCATTTGGAACATACATATGTTACCAACAAGTCCTTGTAGAAATGAAATCGGGGTTTCAATAACCAGGCCTAACCCCAATAGTCTGTGCCATTTAGGGCTTTATGCTCCTCAACCTTAACACCACAGAGGAAAGGGAATATATAATGGCATCAAATAAAATAGGCAAACTATCACTGATGCATAACCTCATTTGGAACCATACATTCTGCCCTCACAATAGGAATCCTACATCAATAACACCAATAGTCTACATCATGGCAGTAACATCATTTGAAGACACATGACCATTACAGGACTTTGTGGCAGTATCTGCCGCAATGTCACAACCACCATTCAGTGGTGTGCTGACAAAAAGTTTAATCACCCATGAGGAAACATGTCAACAGCTACCTCCACTGTCCAAAAATTAAAGAGTTAACCAATGTGAAGGAAGAACAATATGCTAGTGCTTTACATACACGTGTAGTTTGAGCAATTCAAATGGCACATATTGCCTAGATGGCACCATCACACCATCACACAGAAAACAGGTTAGATAGAATCCTTTGAACTTCCATACTATCTGCAAGTTGTCTCTGGAAAAGATTTGTCCATCCCAAGTGGGTGTCTGTCCCAGTATCAACACATGTTCACTTTGTACTTCCAAACAGCAACCTATTACAGCAAATGTCCCAACTTCGAAATGTCCAAATAAAGATGACATGGTGACAGTCCCTGAAAATTAATAACAAGGAGAAATTATGTTTACAACATATTACATTGAATTCAATTGACAAGTCATGAGGACACACATACTTAGTAAACACAGTTACTCTATGTCAATGACCAGATTAGTCAATGTAGGGAAACTCTCATCCACTAACATCTTTGCTTCTAACTTTCCTACGCTGACAATTCCTAAAAAATTACCATAGCAGACAGCTGTGTTCCGTATATCACAAGTTGTACTGACATTGCAGGTTGACATTTGTAAAGGAAAACTTACACTCAGATGAAGAAGTGGTCAGTCACATCTTGACAGAAGTCAACTCCTTCTTCTTCACCACTGTCATCTTCATTGGGCATTTCAAAATCCTCACACAGAAGCTCATCACGGTCTCCATTCTCTTTGATTGTGGGGATGTTCCTCCGCAGGGCAATGTTATGGAGAATGCAAAAGGCAACCGTGGTTTGGCACACCTTATCGAGTGAGTATAGCAAAGCTCCACCAGTCTTGTCCAGGCACCCAAACCTGGCCTTCAGGAGCCCTAAAGCCCGCTCTACTGGCCTCCGTGTTCTTCCATGGGCTTCATTGAAGTGGATGTCTGCTGGTGTTATTGGATTTCTCGGCTGTTCCAAAAAAAACACAGTTGGTTAAGATACACTGAGTATCCTACACACAAGCAACACATCAACAGATTACTCTCATATCAAGCCATTGTCCCTCCCTAAACTAGGATTCAGGCAAAAGATAATAAAATAATGTTGTACCTACCAACAATCCAGGCCCTCTCTGGTCCATGTTGTGACATCTGCTTGGGTATGCTTCTGTTCCGTAGTATGAATAAATCATGTGTTGACTCAGGGAAGTGGGCACACACACTTGAGATGTACGAGTCTGGTAAGCAGCCATCTTGCACATTGATGGGATGGAAGTTTTTCTGATTGAGGTAGACCTCTTCCCTTGCGTGTGGGGGCACCAATGCAATTTGTGTATAATCTATTGCTCCAAGCACATGTGGTAGTCCACCCAGAGCATAACATTCTCCCTTCACAGTGGCCAAATCCTGTGCATGTGGGAATTGGATGTAGCTGTTGATGTTTTTTATCAAGTAAGCAATGACTTAACAGCACTGAAAGTTGGCTGTGACATGCCCTCAGATACTGCTACAGTGTACTGAAAGGTGCCAGTAGCAATAAAATTCAGTACTGCCATGAGTTTTGCTATTTGTGTTATGGCTGGTGGATTCATGTTGTGAGGCAGGAGATCAGGCTCCAACTGCTGAAACAAATCCAGGATAGTTTGCCTATTTAGACGATATTGCTGGATGACGACCCTTTTCTCCATGGTGGCATGGCCCGGAAAGGGCAGAAACACCTGAGGCTGTTGCATCCTACCCATGGCTGGGTTCAGACGTCTGTCTTTATGTTATAAAAAGAAAATGTCATGCAAAATGGTCACAGCATACTTTTAATGTCCACACACATCTGACTTCTTGGTAACAGTAGAAATGACATTGGATAATACATGTACACCTTTTAAAAAAAAAAATCTTATTTGAACTTTTTTTATCGTTATGTGCAAATAAAACATCTGAACTGTATTATTTGCACATAATTTTTTTTTAACACTTTGGCCCTCATTCTGACCCTGGCGGTCGGCGGAGAGACGGCGGTCGGACCGCGAACAGACCGGCGGTATTAAAAAAGGCATTCTGACCGCGGCGGTCCCCGCCGCGACCGACCGCTACTTCTCCGCTCCGACCGCCGCGGCGGTCATGACCGCGGGGCTGGAGTTTGCGCACTCCGGCCCCGCGGTCGTCCCAAGACCGCCAAGGGTATTATGACCCTGCCTACCGCCGCGGTTTCTTGCGGGCGGGAACCGCCGTGCGAACCATGGCGGTAAGCACTATCGGGGCCAGGGAATTCCTTCCCTGGCACTGATAGGGGTCTCCCCCACCCCCCACTACCCACCCGAGTCCTCCCCCCACACCCTCCACCCCCCTGCCACCCCCCAGAGGTGGTACGAACCCCCTCCCCACCCCCACCCCGACATGCACATACATGTACCCCGACATGCACACACCCCCAACATGCACATATACACACCCCCTACACACACATACACAACGGGGACACATACCCGCACACATACATGCCGACATGCGCACCTGCCGAACAGCACACATTACCCATAGACACAGCAGCACCCCTCTACACACTCACACGCACACCCCCATGCACGCACACATCACACAACACCCCCCCACCCCCTCCCCTCATGGACGATCAACTTACCTTGTGCGTTGGTCCTCCGGGAGGCGACGGGAGCCATAGGGACGTGACCGCCAACAGAAGACCGCCAACAGAAGACCGCCACACAGAAATGTGGGTCGTAATTCTGTGGGCGGTGTTCTGCTGGCGTGGCGGTGGAGGTTGACCAGTCTCCACTTTCCCGCCGACCGCCAGTGTGGCTGCTGGCGGTTTTCCGGCGGAACGCTCCCAGCGGTCAGAATGCGCACAGCGGCACACCGCCGCGGTCGGCGGTCTTCACCGCGGCGGTAACTCGGCGGTCTTGCGAAAAGACCGCCAAGGTCAGAATGAGGGCCTTTGTTTTCAATAATACCGTCAATTGAGGAAATACTTACCCCCGCGGTGTCAAACACAGTCCTGTTTCATGTTTTATTGTATCATATCTTGCCAAGAAAAGTGTTGTCCATATATGACCTCTAAACTAGCCTCCGTTTTGAGTGCTGGTGCCACACTAACAATTGAAAAAGGTGCAGCTTCACACTTTAAAATGTCAGCTGCCTGACCTTGCCATCAAGACATTAGCTACCTGACGTCCATCAGTGGAAGTTAACCACACAGTAGATGGTAGCCTCCATGACGGACCCACCCATAGGCCAATGTGTGTGATGGCTATGCATGAAAGTCAATGGCTGTGTCCGTCTCCGTCACTGATCGTGTCCGCCGTGTACTTGTATGTTGCGTTGTGAAAAAACACTCACTTGCCTCCTAACACTGCAGCCATCAAGACCTCTTTGATTGTTAGCTGCTGTTACTGATCTCTGGGAGCCAGGATGCTGGGCAAAGCAGGTGACAGGGTCCCTGCCTTCAGCACTGAGGAGCTGGAGCTCCTTTCCAGGGAGGTTATGTCCCTGTACAGCCAGGTCTATTGGAGCCCAGTGAAACAGATACATGTCTGATTGGGGAATTTCTGACTGAGTAACCTCTTCCTTTCTGATACACAGGCTATTTTGTTCTTTTTTTTTGCAATGGGGGGGTGTTGGCAGAATAATGTAGCCGGGCAGATTATTTTTTGCCACCGTCTGAAATGTCTGTGCTTGGCAATGTTAAGTCACCAGTAATGTGTGTCCATGTAGTACACAAATCCTATTTCATCTAGTACATAATGTCTATTAGGGTACTCTGTATGCTTTAAACATGCCATAGAGCCACATATAGGTAAATATAGTTTGTGTGCAGCAAGTTCAGATGACACTGGCTCACAATCATCCATCCCAGTCTGTCCCATTCCAACACACACTTGTTCATACAAGCCATATATCCTTGCTCTCACTGTCACATAACAGTTTTTCTATCTTGCCCTTAGTTACTGTATGTGATGCAGACCATGGGTTCTGTCTTTTGGGAGTTTAGGCAGGAAGGCAATGCAGCTGTGAGCGTGAATATGTGCAAGGATTGCATAGGTGGTTTGGCCTTTAGTAGCTCACAGTGATTATGAGTAATCAGGGATGGCTCCCACAACATGATATCTTGCATAATCTGGCCAAGTTGATGTTAGCGGCCTGATTACGTAACATGAGAAGCTAGCAACTACTGATGGTGCACATGAGATTGCTGAAAATCAAGTTTTTGCATTACCTGTAACATTTTGCTTGGGAACAATCTAGTAACTTTTTGGTGAATGTATGTGTGAATATCCAAAATTTAAAGTCGCAGTAGTACTACCAAACAGAAACACTACATTTTATTTTCTTGTTGTTTAATGTCATCCATACAGGGCAACGCCCATCAGAAGTGGGAGATCTGTAAGGCCATCCCCAATAAGGTACAGACCCTGGGGGTCCAAATGCGGCGCAGCATGCACTGTTAGAAGAGATGGGAGGACCTGTGTTGCACTACAGGGAAATCTGCGGAGAGCCAAGCCTGGAAGCTCTGCCAGGGATCCAGGGGGGTGTGCCGCACCCTGACACCCCTAATGGCTGGCATCCTTGCAGTGACTTACCCGGAGCTTGGTGAACAGTTGAGGGCCCAGCAGCAAGGGGGCAAGTCATTGTCTGCAGATATTGTTGGGATTCGACCTCTTTACTTTCCAGCTATCTTGTATGCCATCAACATTGAGGTTGACACACATCCAAGCCCATGAGGAATTCTGGAGATGTAAGTTTATCAGACAGTGTCTGATGTTGTGTGTGATTTATTGCTTTGTACTGAGGGATGACACAATATTCCTCCTCACATGGCAAGTACTATTGTGGGCTGCATGCAAGCAAAGGGATTGCCAGCATTTTCACAATGACATGAGGGACAGTTTTCCAAAACATACACCATGTCAATATGTGTAGTGAATGTAGGCTCCATTACTGGTAACTGTTGCAAACTCCGCAATTTCAATGTAAATGATATATCAGAGTTGACATTGGTAGGTTGCTGTATGGCAATATGAGAATATGCATCTGCACCAAACATATTGGTATTTTGTGTACAGGGACAACATTCCTTATCTGACACATGTTTGAAAAGAGTTGGCTAGCAAGCATCTAGTAAGTTAATGTGGACAGTAACAGGTGGACCTGAAAAATTAGGGCCATATTTATACTTTTTGACGCAAAACTGCGCTAACGCAGTTTTGCGTCAAAAAAATTAGCGCCGGCTAACGCCATTCTGAAGCGCCATGCGGGCGCCGTATTTAATCAATGACGTTAGCCGGCGTTAGCCGCCGGCGCTGCCTGGTGTGCGTGGAAAAAAACGACGTACACCAGGCAGCGCCTGCGTAGGGGGATATGGAGCTTGGGCACCAAAAAATGGGGCAAGTCAGGCTGAGGCAAATTTTTCGCCTCAACCCGATTTGCGCCATTTTTTTCGACTCCCAACCCCCATAGAAATGACTCCTGTCTTAGCAAAGACAGGAGTCATGCCCCCTTGCCCAATGGCCATGCCCAGGAGACTTCTGTCCCCTGGGCATGGTCATTGGGCATAGTGGCATGTAGGGGGGCACAAATCAGGCCCCCCTATGCCACAAAAAAATAAATAAATGACTTACCTGAACTTACCTTAATGTCCCTGGGATGGGTCCCTCCAGCCTTGGGTGTCCTCCTGGGGTGGGCAAGGGTGACAGGGGGTGTCCCTGGGGGCATGGGAGGGCACCTCTGGGCTCCTTCAGAGCCCACAGGTCCCTTAACGCCTGCCTTTTCCATGCGCTAAAAAACGGCGCAAAAGCGGCCGTACGTCATTTTTTTTGACCCGCCCACTCCCGGGCGTGAATTTTGCCCGGGAGTGTAAATACGGCGCACATGCCTCGGAGTCAATTTTTTAGACGGGAACGCCTACCTTGCATATCATTAACGCAAAGTAGGTGTCCACGCAAAAAAAAATGACGCAAACTCCATGGACTTTGGAGCTAGACGCGTCTAACGCCAAAGTATAAATATGGAGTTAGTTTTGCGTCGGAATTGCGTCAAAAAAAACGACGCAATTCCGGCGCAAACGGAGTATAAATATGCCCCTTAGTCCTTCACAAATGAGCATGTAAGCCTGTCTGTGATTACCAACTTGAATTTGTCTGCCAAACTGTATTGACTGCAGCAGACAGGAATGTGTCCACATTGGTGAGAGAGTTGTACATGCCACATACAACATTTCTGTGTCCTTAGTCCGGCCCTGAGGAGAAATTGATTAGGAGAGCAAAGTGATACTGAAAGGAACATTTGCATATGGAAGACTACATCACATAAATGCTGTGGTGTCCCATCTTGAGCTGTCAATTGCCATCTATAAATGTTACACCTAGGGAGAAGTGAATCAATTTTAGCTCTGTACTGCAGCGGTTCAGAGATGTCTCCATGCCTATGTGTTTACTCATGCTGTGGGAACCCTTTGTCATGGAATGAACTACAAGTGTATACGTGACAAAGGCATACAAGATATGGGAGCTGAGATAGGGGATTACTGAACTTGCTGCAAATGTTGTGTGATGTACATTGATGTCCAATTTTATTCTCACAGATACCCTAAAACTGTTATAGCTGTGTTTTTAACATCAACTGGGCAAGGTGAAGGTGACAGTGGCCACCTCTGCGGGGATGAAGCTGGCCACTGGGGATCAGGGGTGGACACCAGCGACATCAAAGAACCCAGTGGCATGGAGGGTGAGGTGGCACACCAGGAGGCCACAAGTGATTTGATATCTTCCTTAGAGGCCTCCAATGTAGACCAGTCCCTAGTGGGGGCAGACCCTGGAGAGACTGACACCCGCATCTTCTTATCCACCCAATTCCAATCTCCACTCTCCCACTTGCTCCCCTCAAGTTGGCCTTAGCCACCCTCTAAAAGAGGTGCTGTCACCTTTGCTGCAGTGATACCCTGAAACCGGTCCCAGGATGCATGTTTCTGGTCCAGGGAAGACCTGGCCCAGCAGTTTGGGCTGGACTGTTACCATGGGGAACAGGGTCAAGACTGATTTGCATATGGCTTGGTCCAAACTGGAATGGCATGGCAAAAAAAACTGATGGATTAAACCTAGGTCCGTGACTGGGAGTGAATGTCTGATTTGCTCTGCATTCCGTCCATCATCTGTTGTTTTTGCATTCATCACCTTTGCTGCAGTCACCTCTGTGTCTGCCCCCGTGTCCCAGGCTGCACTCACTGAGGAGGCTGTAGACCTTTCCGGGATGATCACTGTAGGCCAGACTGCATTTCTGAACGCCATCCAGGGGCTGGCTGGCCAGAATACCCACATGCTGTCTTACCTGGATGGCAGTCACAGTGCCCTTTCTGGCCTCCTCATTGGTCGCAGCCTCCCATCCACCCCAACCTCATGCCCAAACTCCTGCTCCTTCCCCATCCCAGATCCCTTAACTCAGTCCCATCCAAAGCACAAGCAAACATATGCATGCACCCACTACAACAACCACAAGCAGCACATCCCAGCACAACACAGCAAAACACACAGACACACACATGCAGATAACACACACACCACCATCACAAGCATACTCACAAGCATCACACCCACCATGAAAAAACCACACAACCAGCACACCAACATACATAACACCCACCACTACACCAGCACCCACACACATGACAAGCACACCCCTAGTCAGTACACCCACCACAACACAACCACATGCTCCCTCCACAGCACACTCACAGACACAACACCCACCACTACATGAACACCCACACACACCACAAGTGCACCCCCAGTCAGTGCACCCTCCACCACACACACATACACCAGCACACCCACAGACACTGCATCAACACATACCACATCCACCACACACACATCCGCAAGCACACATACAAGACCCAAACACCCACTCTCACACACCCAACAATCAGTAAGAGATATAAATCTAAATATACATCACATACACCAGACCCTCAAGCACACACACCTTCAACACACACTTGCACAACTGACAGAGCAATTCCCTCTACCTCACAAACCCAACTCCCAGAAGATCACCCTATCCTTTTTTCTAAGGAGGACCTACTTTTTCCCTGGCCCTGACCCCTTCCAAAATCAAGCCCCTCTCCCAAACATCTTTCCAGCCCTTTCACCTCCCACACCACCCCGTCCACATCCCAGCCCACCCCTTTCAAGCATAAATCCACCCATCCCAAACATCTATCTACCTCTTCCAAATCTCATCCCACCCCTTCCAAATACAAACCCACCCCTCCCTAACCCAAAACCATCCATCCCAAACCCAAAGGACTACCCATCCCAGTGAGCTTATTGAGGTGCCTCCTCTCTGCCCCAGAGGTGCCCCTTCCAAAGGAGGTTTAATGTGGCAGTGATATTAGAAGGCAAGTTGTGGGCATGCCTCCCATAGTATTTACCAAAGGCCTAGTGCCTTTGCTTGTTTCTTTGCTGTATTATTTCATTTACTTCTGAAACAGTTATCTCATTCATATAAAATATTTATATTTTGCGAATACCTTTGTCATGGCTTTATTTTGTGATTGTTACCAATTGTTTGCTGATGATGTTGATTTCTTCTAATGTATGTGCCATGTACTTACTCTCGTTTTTGACAGTGACAAGCACAGGTTCTATCTTTTGGATATTTTGGCAAAACATACATTAGTGTTGTACATTTGTGATGGACATGTTCATTTAGATGCAAGCATTCATGTTGTTACTGTACACTTACACCAAAATTATATATGTCTCTGTTTTTGCAACAGGAGAATGCATGTGTGTTTATTTTGACATGATGTGTCAATATTAAGCACATATGCATTACACAGGGGACCTGGCACTTTACAGTTAAATGGAGTCTTATGTTTGTGATATGTTGCACAAACCAAGGGGACATGTGACCTTACTACATCTATGCCATGTTTGAATTTCACCAGTAAAAATTGTAGCATATTCTGCGTACACCCACCTGTAGCATGTTGTAGTGTAGTTGCTACATTAACATGGGATGGTTTGGTTCAGATTAAGTATATTGTTTCAGTTGATACTTTCAAGATTTTGGGGACATTATTGCACTCACCTGTGTGGACACATTTCGATTTAAGATTTTGGATACTTTTTGTGCGGTTGTCCACTACCATGAAGGCTCTCCGGACCAGATTGGCGGGTGCTACTTATATCTCAAGGTCTGTTCTGATACATTTTATGTCATCAATATTACACACTTCAGCACTGCACGGGGTTGATTACCATATTAGACCTGGTCCAGGAGCTATGGGAGGACTGGTAGCAGGGGGTTCATGGCCGCAGGAATCGTGATTTTCATGTTTATATGGCTTCCAATCTGCCAAATCTGGTGTGGAGGTTTAGCCCCCAAAGTTGCATCAGCAGACTGCCCATCATGATTAGCTCGGCGGTGCCCCAGCTGCTTTTGCCTTAGTTTTGTCGATGCAGGAAAAGTTTCTTGGCGGTGGTAGCAGTGGCGGCAGGCTGTTGGTGGGCTGTCGGCGGTCTTTCACCCATGCTCCTGCTGAAATCTAAATACAGCGGGTTGACCACCACATTGACGGGTGGGTTTTCAGTCAAAAAGTGGATTGTGAGTCTGTTACCGCCAACATCTTAATCTGGTCCATAGAGCCTTAATAAATATGCAACATAGACTAGTATGAACAACCAAGACAAACCATTGTGAAGCAGAATGGATCCACATCCACACCTTGTTATGCCCAAATAATGAGACTACATTTTGGAAATATGCTAATAAACTACACAACAATGGCTATACAGTACAAGTAGGAATGGAGTGCCAATGGAAATATGGACAAGTAGGTTGCCAGCTTATAAAACAATCAAAATGAAATGGGCATTCGGCCAAAGCTGCCTAAATCAGCCAACTTAGACTCAAAAATACTGGCTAACTTCGCTCCATTTGGCTCAGGCTATTCTCATCGTCCAAATCTGATATTTGCTGATGGGTGTAAAACATTGGACAGCACACAAGAATATTATTTTATCAGCTCATCAGTACCATTTTGCAACATTTTAGTAAGGAAAAGGCTTTGAAAACTATCAGAGAGAATGGGGTGCCAGGTCCAACCAGCCTTTCAGGATCCATATTTAGGATGGACACAGAGGTTTGGGGCAATAAGCCCATTCTAATATCATTGTTTTTACCCTGCTCAAATTCCTGATTCTTGGCATGGATCCATATTACATCCCATCCACAAAAAAAAGACTCAAACACCGATCCATCAAACTACCGACCAATCGCGCTGCTACATTTGGAGGCAAAAGTGTAAGCTAAACTCCTCGTACATGAACTAGCTGAATGGATTTTAGAGGAAACATAATTCCATTTTACCAAACTGGTTTCAGGCAAAAAGCATCCACTATATAAAACACAATTGCTTTATCCAATCTCATTTACCACTCTCTTAAGGCCTCAGGTTCACCCCTTTTTGCCTACTTTATAGACTTCTCTGCTGCATTTGATAGAGTGGGGGTCAAAACCCACTATGGTCCAAGCTTGAAAAATGGGATATCTGGCATTCTGGCAATCATCTCCCCTTACAAAAACACCTGGGTTTGAGTGCAGTTAGGCATGGGAAAATGACCATACACAAAATATCAATGTCACAAGGCTTGAAACAAGGATGTGTGTTAGCTCGAACTTTGCTCAACCTCTTCACCGCGGACCTCAGCCATTCTATTTTTCAAAGGCATACCTGTATCCCTACAGATTGGCACACAAACTATCTGTACTGCAGTATGCAGATAACTTTAGCATTCTAGATCACATCAAAATTGGCATGCAGCAAGTGCTTGATTAGTTGCACTTCTATAATAAAAATAACAAACTTGTTGTCAAAGTTAAGAAGCCCAGGGTAATGTTTTTTGGAAAATACAAAAACAAAGTAAACCATCCTGGATGCTTGACCAGGTAAACATTTGGCATACACTCAACTACAACTATCTGGGAGTATGGTTTTCTGAAAATGGAAAGGCTAACACGCAACTGCATTATTTGACGAGGAAAGCCTAAGCTCTCATATTTGCACTCTGTAAACTTAACAAAAATCTACACAACCCCACACCTGACGTGATAATAAAAGTAGTGCTATGCTAACCTATTGTTAACCATCACCTATGCTAACCAACTCTACGTCTTGAGACTTTTCATCATTTTAGATAAGCTTCAGTGCAAAGCCCATAGTAGGATCTTCAGTCTACCAACTTACACATAGTAATCACTGATGTAACTCAAGTTTTGCTTAACTAGGCAAGACCTAGAATATAAGGTATCATTCATTAAGTGTTACAACTCACTTGCCCAGAACTTTAAAGATAGCTCTATATGAGTTTTTTAGAGGATCAAACAACCCCTGGGCAACATATGTAGCCAACAAAGCCAATGACCTAATGTCAACTTGTAGGCAGTAACTGCAAAGTCTGTTTCACATCCAGCCATTACATTGATCCTCAAAAACAGGTGATGTCCTTGTCAAGAATTACTGACCTGGGGAAGATTCATGATGTACCTTATGGTCAGTTAATGGCTTACTGTTATGACACAACAGAGATGCAGCCCTATTTAAAACAAACATTAAGCAGAAACTGCAGACACTCAACACTTCGTGCTAGGCTAACGGTACTATGCATATTGAAGAATAGATCATACTGGTCAACCCAACATGATCCAGCGTGTTGCAGGTTTTGTGACTACAAGAAAAAATCCATGCTTCACCTCCTGTGTGCTACCCAGGATATTTAACCACACCTTGCACTTTATGTAAGCTAATGTTTTTAGCTCAGGGGATTTTAACTTGCCAAGAAGCTTGGGACTATTCTCTATGAACTAACAGCCCAGTGGTTTGGCACGGCTTGGTAAGTTTGCAAATATTGTGCACACTGCTATGAAGAACTTGAAAAACAAGGCACAATAATGAGTTGCTTACACATATCTTAAAAAAACATATTATTGAGAATCTGTTTTTCTTGATATTTTAAAATTGATTGCACTGCTTGTTTGTAATTGGGTTTTCACCTTGCAGCTTATTGTAATTTTTTTTAGTACATGACACAATAAAGATCCCTGTCATATTGTCTTACTATTCTCACTCTATGTATTAGTTTTTGGAGAGGTTCTGCTTACCATTCACACCATAATGTAGGCAAAACCAGGGAAAGTTTTGGGCTTTAGAGAGGTTAGATTTTCTATTCACAATCCAATATAAAAAAGGAAGGCAAGTGCTGGACTTCGGAGCGCTTAGATTTACTGTTCCCATTCTAACCCTAGCAACAGTTAGGACAATGTTGTACACTGAAGGGATTAGCTATGCCGTTCCACTTCATAAACTTTAAAAGAAAATTAATACATAGTAAAATACAAAATATTTAAACATATTCAAAATGAAAAATATATTTAATATAGATCAATAAAAGTAAAGGTTGTATGAAAAAAATCAAATTGCAAAACTAATATAGAAAACATAAAACAAATTACAAATATTTAAAAAACACTTCAGTCCATATTAACCAAAAAATTCACAAACAGTTATGAATTAAATATTACTAATATTGAATGTATTATTTATTAAAGCAAATAAAATACATTGAGAAGTGCCTGTGAGAAGTGTCATCAAACATCACAAAATTCCAGAAAACTGGTGAACAACACACTACTTCACCAGCAGCAAATGAAAGATGCAGAGGGCCTCTTGAGGCTCAAAAATGTACGATTTATTAGAATACAAGAGAAAATGGAGATCCCTAATGTATAACAAGGTGGCGCTCAAATAGAAAGTACTGTTGCGATTCTTTTCATTTGAAAATGTTCACCACACACCAGTCCCTCTTACACGGCAGGGAGTGCCACCTAGAGACATAACTACCCACTTTCTAAACTATTGTGACATAGTTGCTATTTTTCAGGAACCAAGGAAACAGAGCCACACCGCCTGCAAAAAAATGTGAGTCCTTCTGTTTGCAGATTTTATGTAAACAGTTAAAAAATGAAGGCAGAATTTCAATGGGGCTGAAAAAGACGGAGATCCATAGATATAAAATATTTCACGCTATTTCCAACCAAACTACAGGTGATATCGGAGGGTATACTTGGCATTTCTTGAAACCGGAGTACGTCTAAGAATGACTTGAGGATGGAACAAAAAGTAACAATGAAAATTATATTTTGCCCTTGACAGCTGTAGAAAATGACTCAAGATCAATAGGAGAGAGTCATCAGTTAAGCATCAAAAAAGAAGGACATTCTTAAACTAATGTGGAAAACAAATTGCAAGCTATAGGAACAGATGGTAGGTGTGACAGTTGACCTGAGAACAAGGGGAATGGAGGAGGGTGGGGTCCTTAAATTTGTTTGATTTCTACATCGCAATGGCAAATTGAAGAACCAAAGAATTCCCTTTTCTTAATTAAGGTACACATTTAGAGATTTATTAGCAAAATTCTGAGAAGAGGCATGACAGACAATATTATAATCCTGACATTGAATGCTAAAGGGCTGGCAACAAGTTAAGGAGATGAGTGGTATGTAAGATGCTTATTTAACATATATCAAATGGGCTCCTACGAGAGACATGTTTAATGAGAAACAAATGTACATTTACTGGGAAAAGAAAATATAAATTTCTGGCATGTGCTGGCTTCTCAATAAGAACAAGATGGATGCCATTGATGCTTAAAAACAACTGCACCTTGTCAATACGACCTGGGAAGCTATATTGCAATATTACTGTGCAGTCTCCTGGGAATGGTGCAATTGATGAATGATGATTGTTTCAATTTACTTGCCAACTAGATTCCAACACGGATTCCCAAACAAAATAGGGGTATTCATACTGAAAGCAGAGGGTGTCCTGATAATCCAAGGGTGCGACTGAAATGTAGTGTATAGACCATTCAGTTATCAAAATAGATAATGATAGGGCAAAGTACAACAAATTTTGGGGATTCAAGGCTACCATGGTTGTAAATAGACATTTGGGGAGCTAAACATGGGAGGTAAAGAGGGTAATCATATTTTTCTGGGGGTCCTCGATCATATGCACAACTGGATTATCTCTTTGTCCCTGGAATAATGGCTAATGGGTATCTAAAGACTGGTTACCAATGCATTAGGTATATCCAACCATGAATGCTTGACATTAAGCAAATGTGAAAGTGGAAAGGATGGTGAATGTTTGCATAGGAACTTTACAATGAACAATAACATAGTGTCTCCATAATGCACCACATATTTCAGAATTACATAACAATTGTAGAGAAGTGATAGTGCAGGAAGCTTATAAGTTAGTACTCAGAGGCCAAACAATTATGGTGATCTCTGGGAGCCAACAAGATAGAAACAGGAAGAGGATTAAATTCTGAATTGTCCTAAAGGATGCTGAAGTTGTTAGTGTTGGGGAAAATATCACAGCACCTAAATAACATAATATATATAGGTTGCTGCAAACCAGGCAAAATCACACTTCCTGTGTTCATAAAGACCTCTCTATGATGCTAAAAATAAGTTTGGAAAATTGTTGGCATTGCTGTGTGAGCAAGATCACTAAAGATTACTAACAAACACTAAAGTGAGGCTATTGCAATAAGCAGTGATTTAGAGGGCTTGGTTCAAGTGTGATTGAGGCTGAGGTCCTATTTATATTCTTAGGGTCTGATTAGTTTATTCTTCTCCGTTCTGAGGGGTAGAGAGTAACAGTTATCAAATCATTTAAACAATTTCTGTGCAAACCAAATGTCACCCAACAATATTGGGAGTCAAATCAGAGATTCATAGGGGATTTATTACAGCCTCAAAGTCAATGTCACATAAATGAGTATCAAAACCACAGTATAGATATATAAAATCACCAAAGGGGAATTAAAGCGTCGTACAATATTAAACTTAGTAAGCATATAAAAGACCAAGACTTTGATTGCCACAATACAGAAAATCAGAAAAAGCATGTGGTGCATGGGCCCCAGAACCAAGTACTCCTGCCTAAACATTTTAACTAAACCCTAAACTATTCTAATTCTAAAAGAGTTTTTGAGAAAGGGTCTACAAACATAGATTTTGTTGAATATTCTGTTAAGAGAGGTGTGGTGGCATAAAACCAGATAGAAAATATGAGGTCTGTACCTCAGAAAGGTCCATTCAGCTTAAAGGGTAAAAATAATCTGCTTCTCTCATTAACTAAACCTTCATTAAAACAACGTTTCCAGTACAATGATATCAGTCAAAGCTTCTGGAGTGAACTCCAATTAATTTTAATTAGAAGTTTCAACTTTCAGAGACCTCACACATCCTATCTTGATATTCTTTGTTCTCTGCTGCCTACTTCCAGAATACTCCTCCTTGTCCATGTATAGATCGCCTCAGGCTTTCTTATTTCTCCTGCACAGTAAGATTCTTATTAACTCCGTCTCAACACCGAACACCTACATCTCAGAGAGAAAAGATTTAAGAAAACAAACTCCATATCACAAGTTAACTGTGAAAAAAAATATGTGTATAGGCCTTCACTCCAGCCAAGTTAATAAAACACAAATATATTTTCAGATTAAATGCTTTTTAAGCATTAAATGTGAGAAAATAGGAAATGATTAAGCAGAATAATACTTTCAAAGTGTTAGTTTCAAATAGATATACACAGTGGTGTCACAAAATTTAAGGGGGCCGCTATGCAAAGTACATGGAGGAGCCACACCCCGAACTCACTCAGGAGATCTCAGGTCATGTTTCTGTGATGAGAGGCCCCCCTGGTGCTTGGGGACCCCCACACGGCAGGGGCTGCGGGGACCTTTGTTACACTACTGCACATACATGAAACATTACTTAAATATTATATCCAGTGGTGCACTCCACTCATATGTTCTGCAATGCAGTAATTAAATAAAAATACTTGATCATGTTATACAAAATGTAAACACCAAATTGTGACCACCAGAAAGTGACCACCCTTTCGTGTTCTTATTTCAGAGATGTAATAGCATAGCCATGCTATGATCTTTCAGGTGTTTGAAAATTGTTTTAAAGAATTCTGCAACAGAAGTTGGTAAAGTAGGGCCAAAATTGCAATTTTTATAGATGTGCACCCAATGTCAAAGTTACTGGAATGACATGGGAGACAATTAGATGTCGATATCATGGAAGATGGAGTCTGTGCAGTCCTATTTAACGTACACTCTGGGAAGATACCAGGACCAAATAGATTCTGGACTGAATTAATCAAAAATAGTGTCCTAAAGAATATCAGCACACCTAATGAGGATCTATTATGCAATGCTTCAAAGAAAAATCAAGTAGCTATTTGAACCTGTTGGAAAATGGGTTATTGGTAAGGGCAGGTAAGTACCTACACTTAGCAATAGGCCACTAACCTCCACTTAGGTCCAGTTAGGTCTCAGTAAATTAAACCTAGATCAACCCTTGGTAGCTTGGCAACGAGCGACAAGGCTTAACTTAGGAGACAAAGCATAAAGCATTCAAATATCACAAAACAGTAATTAAATAAAATGTAGGAAACTGTTTAAAAATCCAAAATCAATTTATAAGAATAGATTATATTTTTATCTTTAAAATGACACCAAAACGAATAAAATCGGATAAGGGGAACTGGAGATATGGATTTTTAAAGAATTAATGCTTTCTAGCACATAGAAGCAACTAGCGCTCAAATGGTTAAAAAAGGATGCACTGGAAAGGAACAAAGTCCAGAGTTCAGGCCACCCACGAGGTAACACTGTCACACTTACTTTCAGAAGTGTTTGATTCAGGAAAGTGGTCCACAGCACCAGCCAAGGGTTCAGAGGCTCCGGTGTGCCTCTTGGGATATGGGACTACAACTCCCACAATGCACCACTTCAATTTATGGAGTTGCTCCAAACATCTCCAAACTTCTGGATCATCTTCCAGAGGTCCTTTTTGTGTCCTTGAAATGTCCACAACTTGATCCAAGGTTCCAGAAGCTCTGAGTTGCTCCTTGGGAGTTGGGACTGCAATTCCCAGAATGCACCTGGACAGAATCCTCAAATGGCCACTGGACACTGGTCAGCTGGGCTCTGTTTTCAGGACTTGATGCAGGGGACTCTGGGCAGCTCCTTTGTACCTGTAGAAAACAGGGAGTCGCTTCGTGAAGCAGTAGAAGTCAGGTAAAGTCCTTCTTGTGGTGAAGCCCAAGTGTGCAGCTGGTGCAGTCCTCTAGAGTGCAGTGTCCAGGTGCAGGTCAGGGATCCAGCAGGGCAGTCCTTCTTCTCCTGTAGTTCTTCCTTGTTGGAATCTGATAGGGATCTGAGGTGTGGTTGCAGGTCTGCCAGTTTTATCCCTGCCCCTGGGTGAATAACAGGGGCGTCCTGGTTCTCCAATCAGGGGCAGGGTCCTTCTCCCTGTGATGACCACTTCCTGGGAAGTGTGGCAAAAATCAATCCCAGGGAGCAACATTCCTCAAAAATCCATCATGGCTGAAAGTGATTTTTGGTGGTTACATCTGGCTGAGCCCACCCACTGGTGTGGCTAAAAATCCTAAACACACCCCTCTCCTGCCGTCTCCTAATCTAATCAAGGGGGCACCTAATTGTCTGGGTTTGCAGGATGTGAGGGTGTTGCTGGGTTGCTCCAAATGTCCTTCCCTGCCTTTGAAGACCAGTTTGGCAGCCCTCCCCCTTCCTGCTTCACTATCTGCTGAGGGGAGATCTCCTCCCCCAGGCACATCTCTTTGTGTGGAGCCAGGCCACTTCACACCTCATCAAGGCAGCCTGGCCAGGCTGCCAGAAGCTAGCCAATCAGAGCGCAGCAGCAAAAATACTGCAGAGCTGAAGTTGGCAACTTTTCAGGTAAAGTTTGAAACTCTTTACCTGAACAAGTTATATTAAATCCCACAACTGGAAGTTGTGGTATTTATTATAACAATTAATTTGATGCCAAACTTCTTGTATCTGTTAGTTAAGGGGACTTTTAAAATTAAAATAAAGTCTCCCCATTCTGGCCTATGGAGGCCATTCACTACAATGAAGGAAAAACGAATGTGGCTGTTTTACCTTACCAGGGCTTATATAACTATTTTTATAAGGTCCCTGCTTATAGTTACATTGCACCCAGCCCTAGGAGCACTTAGGGCTCACCTTAGGGGTGACTTATATGTAAAAATAAGGTAGTTTAAGACTTTGGAACTACTTTTAATTCCTAAGTCGAATTTGCATGTAACTTTGATTTAAAAGCAGCCAGCAAGGCAGGCCTGCCTTTAAAAGGACACTGGGCACCTCAGCAGTGCACCTATGGGGGGGCACTACCTATGCTGGGGTCCCTAAATCTCCATGCCCTACCATATACTAGGGACTTATAGGTAGGTTAACTTTGCCAATTATAATTAGCCTAATTTGCATACTGATTTTACACAGAGCACAGGCCCTCGGACTGGTTAGCAGTACCCAGGGCACCATCAGAGTCAGGAAAACACCAGCAAAAAGTGGGAAATGAGGGCAAAAAGTTAGGGGGGGCTATGCAATCAGCCCTGTTCTCTCACAGAACCCTAATATATAAATAGAAAAGTTAAAACAAGGGACAAGTGTGAATCATATAGACTAATATCAATGCAGAATGCAGAGACTAAACCTCAAGCCAAGATAAAAGTAGGGTGCCTATTGGGATGTTAGAATCTCTGCTACACCCAGTACATCAAACTTTACACCAAGTAGGACCACTAGAATGATTCTTACACTATTGAATGACTGCCTGGTTTTGTGAAAGAACCAAGGGTAATATTGTCACTCAATGCCGAAAATGGTTCTGATTCAGGGAAATTGAAATTTATCTTCTAAATGTTTGAAAAGATTCGATTGGAACAGAAATTGAGTGTGTGTTTTAGGTGGTTGCTCTACAAATTACTTATGGGCAGGGTCAGGGTAAACAGAAGATTGTCCTGCCCCTGTCCCCCTAAAGAGAGACACCAGACAGGGTTTTTCCCTTTCACCAATACATTTTTGCACTGTTGTTCAATACACTTGGAGAATGGATTTGACAGTATCTCACTATATGCAGAAGATCATTGCTGACACGTTTCTAAAACAATTTAGATAATTGATCAGTTTTTGGGTTTCAGAATAAACTGGTAAAAGGTGATACCATATCGAACATTATCTGCAAGTGATACCATGTTTCCATTAAATATAAAGATAAAATAATTTTAACTATATGGGAACTATGTAAGGGGAATAAAGTGTGTTGTTTTGAGCAAACGTTAAAGCTGCTCCTGAACCATTTCCAGAACAAAATGGCTCATTCGAGACCTCTTGCTCCATCTCTACTAGCAGGCACCCTTTTATAAAAAGATAGAGCTTCCCAAATGTCTCTCTCTCTTGCAGAATGCTGCCTTTTGATTCCCAGCGACTACTTCAGAAAGACAGATCATAACCCACATAATATTTTGAGGGAGTATGGAGCACCCAAAGATTTTGTTACAAACTCCACACAGCAATCATTTTTAACCTCTGGTTCTGAGACCCCTGGGGATCTGCAAAGCCTACTCAGAGGGTCCACAACTGTTTAGAAAATCAAATAATAATAAACTGCTTAGAAAAATAAATACTGATAGCAGACTAATAAAGTGTGTAATTAAAAAAGCAAAATGTACAATTGGTAAATTTTAAAATGTTCTGTAAATGTAAAGGAGTTTGAAATTAGAGTCTAAAATTAAATTAGTATCCTCAGAAGAATTATTGTCAGCATTGCAAGAGCATCAGCCAGAGTATGCGATGACTGGCTTCAATTGAATTTAGAAAAACTCCAAAGTTTGCTATTAAATTTACATTTAGATTTATTTTTATATATTGTTTGTGCATTAAATAAAATTTCCATCATTTGTGTATTTTGCCTGTGGCTGTATTTGTTGTGGATTGTTTTGCTGTTCAAATAATGTAAAATGCTTGAGTCTGGATCCCACGCTTCCAGCGCTAAGTGGGGGTCCCCACATTCCAATAATGATTCATTGGGTGGGTCTCTGGGTTCCTGTAATGCTTAAGGGATGGTGCATAGAAGACAGCATGTTAAGAACTACTGCTCTACAGAGTTTTTACAATAGAGGGGTTTTTCTTTCTAAACCTACTTAATTTATTATCTAGCAGCACACTTCGCAATTGTCAGTGAATGGACCATCAAAAAGCAGAGTGAACAATACGTACTTAATCTTTACTGAAGAAGTTTACCAATACTCTGCCCTCTCCAACAGAGGCAGCATTCAAACTGGGCTACTATTGACATAGGATAGAAGGGAAAAGTGACAAAAGAAATGCCCCTTCGGTATGTATATGTATAAAAAAGTCAACGGACTTTAAAGGGCGATTTATAGAATCACAGCCTATATTAGTCTTCTTCTAGATACATAAATAATTTGAGATGCCCACAACACCATTTTTTTTAAATCTACAGTTATAATATGCGAAAGGACAGTATTTTCAAACAGGGGTGGAAAGAGCTGATTAATCCATATTGGGAAATAGATTATTGACGAGGCAATGTAGACCAAAGTAATCTCATGAATGTAGAAGACGTTGACGAATAAAGCTAAACACACAGATCAAGCTAAAGGCCAAATGGAAAAGAAATGTTAGGGTACAGGAAGAAGATGATTGGCAAGAGGACTCCATGTATCCAAAGGAAGTTGCAACCAAAGCAAATTTCAGACTTTTACAAGTGAAAATATTGCATATAGTGTATTGCTTGGGGATACAACTCAAATTGTGTGAATATGGGACACCATCAGGACGTATGAGAGAATGTGGGCTACTTGGCACATTCTATAATGTAATATGATCATGCTCTAAAACACAATGGCGTCACCGCCAAATGGCCGCTCCGCGGTCAGGAGACCGCGGATGCCATTCTGGCTTTCCTGCTGGGCCGTTGGGTGACCGCCAAAAGGCCGCCCGCCGGCCCAGCGGGAAAGCCCCTGCAACATAGAAGCCGGCTCCGAATGGAGCCGGCGGTGTTGCAGGGGTGCGACGGGTGCAGTAGCACCCGTCGTGATTTTCACTGTCTGCAAAGCAGACAGTGAAAATCTTCATGGGGCCCTGTTAGGGGGCCCCTGCACTGCCCATGCCACTGGCATGGGCAGTGCAGGGGCCCCCAGGGGCCCCACGACACCCGTTCCCGCCATCCTGGTTCTGGCGGTGTAAACCGCCAGAAACAGGCTGGCGGGAAGGGGGTCGGAATCCCCATGGCGGCGCTGCAAGCAGCGCCGCCATGGAGGATTCCCTGGGCCAGGGGAAAACCGGCGGGAAACCGCTGGTTCCCCTTTTCTGACCGCTGCTTTACCACCGAGGTCAGAATGGCCCTGGAAGCACCGCCAGCCTGTTGGCGGTGCTTCCGTGGTCCCCGGCCCTGGCGGTCATGGACCGCCAGGGTCGGAATGACCCCCAATGTTCTTTAAGAACGTCTTTACAGACATGCACAACATGGTTGGTACAACAGTTGATATATCTCCAAAATTGTCCCTCTTGATCGTAGGAGAGTTTGGAGGGGGATAAGTATTGCACACTGTTCATGAATGTAGCACTGGCGATGGCAGGGAGGGGCATTGTCCAGAAGTGGGGGAGTTTGTTTCTTCCAACTATGATGCAATGTCATATTAAAGGTAACTGGTCAGTGGAGGCAAAAAAAACGATATAGCGGAGCTATGGTTGTCCAAAATGTTTGACAAAATAAGGCGGGCTTGAAGGCTATTTCCAGGACTTGAATGAACATTACGTTGTGGTAAATGATAATTATATGCTTTCTTTATAAAAAAAAGCATAATTATAACAGTAGACAAGCAAAACAATTGACTGTGATGCAATGATGGTGCTAAAAATGTATGCAGCTATGATAAAACGGCAGAAGTAATTGTTGCGAAGTGTTGCAAACTTGAAAAAAATAATAATACAAAGATTGGATTAAAAAAGGTGACATTACATAGATGAATTCCTGGGAAGCTGTGAGGGATAGTTCTTCTGTGGTCCACACATGAGCTTTGGCCACTGCAAGCGTGACCCTCTATTTAGTAGTTTGCTCTTGAGACCTCTTTCCATTGTTTACCTACTGTTTGCCTGCGCGTTATCAAAGGAGGATGTGGGGTGTGGGTTTGCAGCTTGTGCTGGTTCTACCCAGGGGACTCGGGTACCTCTGTTGTTCATGCAGTAGTTGTGCATCATGTGCCCCATAAGCATGTGCTTTTGATGCCCGTACAGTGAGTGTTGTGAGAAGAAAGCTTGCCCTTCTGATGTCTGTGGGATATTTGTTTTCTGCCTTACAGATGCACGAAAAAATGATACACTGCACAAGAGCCAAAGGCAAATTGGCATGCAAATGCTCGTCTACTCTGTTAAACAATATTCTGGTCGGTATTGTACTGCACCGAGGTCAAGGGCATGAGGTCCAGGGCATTGGTTTTCCTTGGTTCATGCTATGCAAACAATCAGAAAGGACTGCTGATGAAAATAGTCTCTCCTTCCACACAAACCAATAAATAACACACTATACTATAGGTAGGCACAAATAGTTTTGAAGGACTGTCGCAGAAAATATGAGCACTTCCCCCGCTATCCACCACAAGAACTACAAAGTGCATTCTTGTCAACTTTAAAAAAAAACGAACAAAAATAAATAATAAATGGACAATCGTTCATATTTCAAAACTCTCAGCGCCTTCTTTCTCATGAGAGTCTGAATTTATTGCGTTGAGTGAAAAAGCAATGAAAATGTCAGGCAGTTCTGCAGCACTCTGTAAAAAACAATACGCTGCCTTTTATGATTTATTACACAGATGCGTGTCTTCTTTGGTGGTAATGTTTTATTTAACAAAAAGTTTAAACGATTCCCAAAACTTGTTCTCGTCCCCCATCCCCTCACCAACCGCCCCGGAGAACGTTTTTACAAGTTGCTTAATGCCGTTAATAGATGGAAAAGGGTTCACTATTTTTAGCATTTTCTAGCATCCTAAGCGCAGTTAACATTCTGTCCATTTATCAGCTCAACCGAGCAGGCTCATGTGGTGATAATTTTGCAACAGCACTCTAGCCTGAGTGGCTACGGAAATCCCGCGGTCTCATAATTAAATGATAAGGCAACACCATCCCTGCTTTAGAAGGCAACTATCTGATAATAGGATAACTGTGAGAAAAAGGAAAGCTCGAGTCTAAATAGTTACATCTTAAGAGGGGAAAAGATCATATTATAACATATGTGGACATTGAAAAAAATATTTATTTGTGCTATAACTCAGCAAACAAATATATCTTACTGCTCTGGGCTGTAACAAAGTTCATTGCAGGCATAAGTCTTGACCATTTCTGTTACTACAATCTTCCTGACATGTTATTACACCAAGAGTTTAGACGCCTTTGTCTCTTGTTACCTCAAATACAATAAACATTAGCAAAACCATTAGGTCTGGATTAAAACTGAAAGTGCCTTACGGTGTGTATGCATCATATTGTGGACGCAAATATGAACCAATAGGCGCATGAAAATATGCATGAGTGCATGGATGAGACACTGAGTGGTTTCGTGTTTGAAAGAAACAACTTCGGTGTATTGATGAGTTAAGTTGTAGTTATCGATAAGGGATGTTCACTGAATGACATGCCCATCACGAAGTACATTTATTGCGATGAGATGTTCGACATAGGGACTATTCAAACCACGTCCACCTCTTGATCCTGGAGAGGGTTTGTATGGAGTACATTGCTGCGTGTAGTATTGCAGTGAAGAAAGGATGATATGAGGTGGTAGAGTGGTAGAGGGTAGTCTGGCTTCAGCAATTGAAGTGGGCTTTTGGGGTGATATACAAAGATAATAGAGGAGTGGTGGGTGATAGTGTTCAGTGGGGCGTTGATATTGTAGGGCTGGGAGGATTTAGTAAATTGGTGGCAGTGTGCTGAAGGGATGATAATGTGGTGGTGCTGTGACTTGGTTTTGCATTGATAGGGAGTAGCTGTGAAGACAACGGTTGTGCAGTGGTGTGGGTTGTACTATGGTTGTGAGGAGCTGGTGAAAAGTTGTTAGGTGGTTTTGTCATGCTTTTGCAAAAAAGGCAGTGCTGGATGTGGGAGCGCAGGGGGGCAGTGGGGTGGTAGTGTACCATTGTAATACCACTGCTGTCATGTGGTGTGATAATGAATGGGTATGTTGTGGTAATGCAAGGATGTGGGGAATAGAGTGGCACCTAGAAGAGTAGAGTTGCACAGAGGTGGCAAAACATGGTCAGTGGTGTGCATCGCTTTATGATTCTGGGAATGACTATGGAGTCCTGGGTGTGATATGGCTGTGTTTAAAGTCTTAAAAAGTGTTGCACCTGGCCCTTCCTCCTATTATTTCTGAGTTCTTGCTGTTGGCTCTAGGACTTTGAGCACTTTACAACTGCTGATCAGTGCCAAAGTGCAGGTGCTCTCCCTTCTAAAGTTGGTATGATTGGCTTACACCTAATTGGCACATTTAATTTACCTGTAAGTCCCTTGCCCAGTGGTAGCCCTATACCCTGGGCCTGTAAATTAAATGCTTCTAGTATGCCTGCAGCACTGCTTGCACCTCCCACAGAAGTAGCCTTTCAAATCTGTCTCAGGCCTGCTAGCGCAGGGCCTGCGTGCGCAGATTACTGCCACAGGGACCTGGCATCTACTTTTACTTGCTAGGCCCAGAACTCCCTTTTTACTACATGTAAGTCACCCCTTAGGTAGGCCCCAGCTAACCCTATGGGCAGGATGCTATGTATGTAGAAGGCAGGACATGTGCCTGGTTGCGTGACCTGTACTGGTAGTGACAAACAGCCTATCTGGTTTCTCACTGCTGTGAGTGCTAACTTCTCATAGGATTGCAATCAAAATGCCCTGCCTTATGTTTAGGGGGTATTGTCTGATTTATGAAGGGTAGCGTAGGCATGTTTGGTATGGTTGTAATGGTAGTGAGACATTCTGCTTACTGGTGTAGGTGGATTTTTTATTATCATTACAGAAATGCCACTTCTAGAAAGTGAACATTTCTCTGTGCTCATGACTCTGGTTTTTTGCAGCTTGACTCCAATCCACATCTGGGCAGAGTGACATTTGGGCTTTGTGCATACGTTTCAGACAGCCTGTACACAGGGAGGGTGGAGGTGTCACAGAGGTGCATCTGCATTTTGAATGGTCTTCCTGGGCTGAGAGAAGGGGAGGTGGGGCACACATGCATCTGTAAAGGCTGTGCCCCGGCCTCACACAAAGGGCTTGTTTACCTACAACCTATGTTTGGAGCCTGTGATGGAGGAGAGAGGGGGCACTCCCAGAACCAGTTGTAACTGGTTGGAACCTCCTTTCCCCATCTTTGTTAAACCTTTGCAAAACTGAGTAAAGATACAGGGATTTTTCCTTACAATTTGGAGACACTCTGGACTTTAAACATGCTTGTAACTGGACACAGAATGCTGCTGGGGGGACTCACCAAGAACTGCCTTGGACTGCTGCTGCTGTGCTAACCTGTGACCTGCTGGGTCACGTGGAGGAACTGCCACTGTCTGCATACCCTTTGTACTGGCCTGCTGTAGGGCCCTGCTGCCCTGGGCTCCATCTTTTGTGTCCCCCAGGGGCTGGGGACTGGGGGCCCTGACACCTGAAACTGCCTGCTGTAGCAAATGAGGAGTGCTGCTTGTGCTCTTTCTGAGGGGCATAGTGCCTGGGGGGCACTCTACTTAAATTATCTAGCGTTTCGAGAAACTCTTTATTTTACTGCCCTTTGTGCTTTGTAAACTCTTGCTGACGTGCCAAATTCACCACCACAACCCAGACGAGCTGAAATTCACGTGCTCTTGGAAGTGCCCCCGGGGCATGGAGAAAAGGAACTGAGAGCGAGCGCGCTTCTAGCGGTGCCCCCGTAGTGAAGCAAGCTCTGAGGAGTGCGCCCGGGGAACCAACAGGCATCGACTTTGGCCTGTTCACCACTGTGACCCAGGAGGGTTGCTCTGTGGAGCTCACACCACATCGGGTGCCGTCTGAGCGGGGAGGAGACCTCATTAGAGGCCACCTTGCTACATCGAGGTCCCTGCAGTACACAGGAGCCGCGGGTGGTTGAAGCCTCATTGGAGGCCCCCACACCACTGGGCCCCTTCCTTTGGCCCCACAGGAGCAGTGGGCAGGGCAGAAGCCTCATCAGAGGCCTAATGTGCTGCTGGGTCTCTTCCTTTGGCCCCACAAGAATTACAGGTGGGCGGAAGACTCACCAGAGCCCCTGCACTGCTTGGCCCTTTGTCTTGATTGTGGCTCTGCCCCCTCCCCAGGAGGGCCAGTTGTGGCCCGGGGGGGTACAGAAGTTGTAGGCAACTGAGAGCAGGTTCCAGGAGGGACCCCGATACAAACTCGGAGGGGGTTGTACCACCCCCCTCCCCCAACCATAAAACAACACCTGTTTTGGCATGGAGGAGCACTGGGGGCCCCATTTTCTTTAGGCATGGCACTTGAGGAGCTTTCCACATAAAAAGACAGGTACTTTTAGTGGCATTTAAACTGATCTGTTTGCTGCTCATGTCTTGCCTGTATTTTCCTGATGTTCCTTTTATGGGCCTGTTGGAATGTTATGCTAACCTGTTCCTTTTTATGAGGTGCCATATATTTGCTGATGTTCCTTTTATGGGCATTGTATGCCTACCTGTTTTATGACCTGCCATATGTTTTCTACTGTTCCTGGTAGGGGAATTTATGATACTATTGTGACAAGTGCATTTCTATAGTAATGTTTTCCTGACTACTGCTTAGATTGCAGAATAATGAGTAACCTGTGTGTTAAATGTGACTACTGCTGAATTCTGCAGAGTAACAGTATTGTGTAATGTTCTGAAAACTGCTTGGGTAGCAGAGTATCACTGACATATTGTGTTTGGTCTAATGATGTTGTGTACAATACAGTTTATTTTTATATAACTTGCTGTTGTGTTTTCTTTGAGGTGGGGATAGTGTGTTACATGTCTTGTGGGAGTTGTGCAAATGCCTTACACATTGCCTCTGGGATAAGCCTGCCTGCTCCTGCCAAGCTACTAAGGGGGTGAGCAGGGGTTATCTTGGGTGTGTAATTCCCTTGCCCTGACTAGCGTGGTTGGGTTCTCCCTGGCTTAGGTGCATACCCTAGCCAACCATAAACCCAATTTCTAACACAAAGGATATTGTGGTGCTAAAAGCTATTGTACTGTAGGGGGTCATGCAGGAGTTGGAGTAGCAAAGTCTTGGGTGTTGTAGTGTTGGGCTGTGAGGTGATGCTGTCATGGAGAGGATGGTAGTGGAGGTAATAGTTCAAAGGTGGGTGGTACTTAGTGGTGTGTGAATTCAAGTAATTTGCTTTTGCCTAGTTGTGCACAGTTCCATGAACATTTTACACAATTATGAGTGATTAATCAAAATGCAAAAATGGCATTTGATTATATATTTTAACTTGAAATGCACCCTCATATCCATTTTGGATGTATGTCATGCTAAAAGAAAACCCAAAAAACAAAACCACATCACATCAAACAGCAGACACTCACATTCTGGTCCTTTAATTGTTTCCATGCACTTTTGCTAATTCTTTCCTCAGTGTCTTAAAATGTGTGACATGGAATAATAGCATAATTGTGTGTAACATGAACAAACTGACATTATGTGAGATTACACTGGTGTAATGGAAATTTCACCCTGGCCTAGTGGTTGTGTGGCAGAAGGAGATAGTAGTGTGGTGGTGGTGCAGATGTGATAATGCAGTGATGGAAGGCATCAGTTGGGGTGATAGTGTTGCTGGTATCGCACAATGAGTTTGTAGTTTATTAATGGGGTAGTATTTCAATGGGAAGTTGAAGTGCAGAGGTGAGGAGAGGTAACATAGTGCTGTGCTGCCAGGACATGGTGTAATAGAAAGGGTTGATTGAAGCTATTCTACCCCAGAAGCCCTTGCACAGTACTGCTGATGCATGCACCTCAATGCTACACTGCAGGACACTCATGCCGCTATACCAATGCACATCAGGATTACTGTGTAATGCTCCATTCTGCCTGTAAAGACACACAAGAGTATACAGAAAATCCACGAACTGAACTTAAGATGTGTGTATTACACTTTACACAAGCCATGTTTTTTGTTTTTTGGACTGGTTTGGAGCCTCAGGGCTAGCTAATTTGAGCTGCCGTCCAGTACAGCCAGTACATTTACTGAATAACCCTCACACTGAATGTTCCAATCAAGGAGCCCCTCTTAGGGATAGGATTTGTCTAATCATTCTAGCAGAAAGTATTTGAATAAAAATTAAAAGGCTTTTCAGCAGGTTTTAAAGATCTAGAGCTGAACCTCAAAAACTCCTCTGTTCTCCAGTTCAAACTCCATGCCTGCAAGCTTGCAGCCACCCATCACATATTAAAACTGGTTGAGTCGCTGTTACAGGTCATGGTCATTGTGACAGAGACCCAGGTAGAGTCCAGCTCGCATGTTGCCCATACTTCAAGGTGTCGCCTACCAAAGAAGCATTGTCTAACCAATGGGATGCTATGGTGCTTGGTCACTTGCTCTAACATTTTGTCCTCTCAAGGGTTCTGGGACAGGTCCAATCCACACTGTGAATTAGGGACTCCTCACCGCTACCAATTGTCAAATATTGCAAACAAAAGTAAAAAGGAACAAGAATCATTGCCACAAGAGTAGGGTCCATTTCAGGATGTAATATGTTCTGTCCAGGAAGTATCCAGAAAATTAAAATACTCCCTCTTTGAACTTTAGCTCTTAAGGCACCAATCAAGTTAAGAAAGTGAGCCCGAAGTCTGGGGTAGAACACTCTAGTCCCTTCCCTTCAACCATCTACCCACTCATCCTTTCACCTTTACATCCACCCCTAGATATCCAATACTAAGCTTTTCATACTGTCATCAATTCATTCTTTCACCCACCATTCAATATTCAGCATTCCAGTCATCCACTCTATCCATCTGTTCATCCACATGTAAAAAAAAACACAATATTCATGATAAACTTTAAGCCTAACATGTATTTTACACAAAATAAAAATGGAGCAATCAAAAATAATGCAAGCCAATTGTCATTTCAACAGGTCAGTGTTTCACTCCAGATCAGTTGAGGCATATAATGCAAAGCTCAATACAATTTTCCATTTTTTTTGTTATTTTTCCTCAATTCAAGTTGATAGGAATAAGAATACGTGATAAATTAGAAACTTTTAGATAACAGCCAAGGAGTAGGTGCCAGGATTGTTAGCGCGTCTGACCGTAATAAGTAAACTTACAAGGGGACGTAAATAGGTTGAGGAACCTTTTGACTCACAATTAAGATGATCCCACCATAACTCCAGTACAGATCAATAATCAATACTTAATACACAATATCAATAATCAATAATAATCAACGACATTAACAGTCAATAGAGTCAGTAATTGTCACACACCATGACCTTTCAGTCATGAATAACTACACCTTTTAGTAAAAGTTAGAATATTTATTTCCTTATATTAACAATTCTAACGTCATGTAAAGTAATCTCAAAATCAAATGAAACACATACAGAAACAACACTGGCTGTCCAAAGTGGCGGGAGAAATGTAATCTAATCAAAGCTTGAGCTATTACACATTCTAAGGTTACGGTGCAATTAATAACAAGAACAATTTCGCAAACAAGATCACATACAGATAGCTTCAGCAAAGAAACTTATCAAGCATCTTTACTTATTAGCAGATTTTCAGTAGTGGGGATCCTTAACTAACACAAGATTAGCATCAGAATGTTGGGCTTCATGCACAACAATTTAGTAACACGAATTTGGAAAAACATCTAACTATGTCTGTCGCAAAACAATGCGGTTGGTACCTAGAAAGGAAAAGCAACTATGCATAACAGACATATGGGTATAATTAATACCTCTCCTCAATTGGATCAGCAAGCCATCAGGATTCAGCATCAAAGTTCATAAAATGCAAAGTCTTTAAGCAACTCGAAAGAATAGAGGTAAACCCTCCAGAAGAATAGAAAGAATGGCGTCTGTACAATGGCAAATGCACCAAGGTATGCTAGCTTCTCTTCAGTGCAGTCCTGTTAAGTTAAAGTCACTAAAACTACTTCCCAAATCCCTATTGGTCAAAGGATCACCTGTTCACACTTTGTCCAATAAAACTGCAAATCTATGAATTCTACCACTATTCCATTCACATGTCGTGGTTGGTCTCTCCAGCAATGTCCTCATCATCTGGCTCGTCAGGTAACAATACTGTAGCAGCTTCTACTCCAGTCAGTGTCTCCACTTTTCTCCTCCTGAGAAAGTCAGTCTTACACACATTACACACATAATGTTACATTTAGCAAGAACAGCATCTTCTAGCAGTCGGTTCTCATGAGAAAACGTTCTCAGCTATGAGCACGTTTACACAATACAATGGTAATCAGTTTAACTCTCTAGGACAGCCATTTATTAACCGTTAAGAAATACAGCTTAACATGAGGCTTGGCAACTAGGCCAAGACCTTCGCTATGTTAAAGCCTACAATTAATAAAGCTAATACATAATGCATAACCTTTAATATGTCATATTACTACATTAATCAAACATATATTCAACATTTCATAATAATAATTATTAGTAAATACACTTTGTGAACATTGGTCGCCACTCATCGTGTATCGTTTCAAATGTGTGCATTATTTTTTCTATGTTATGATATTTTCTACACAACTCTATTACTCAGAATACATGAACACTCATTGATAATTTTTATTTAAACACCTGTGCTAGCAGGATCTTTCCCTCGGAAGGAATGTTAGAAGTGCTTGACAGAAATATATGATTATCACTAAAGGGGCTGACTCTACTACTTTCTAAAATCTTCTTTTTTTGTGCCAGGGTAGTGTCGTATTCATCTATCTGACAAGTACATAGGAGAGCACTGTGCAAGTTTTTCTGTGATGGGATCTAAACTAGAGGAACTTAGCTGGTTTGTTCAGCCATAGAGTTAGAGGTTAAGTCATAGAGGACAAAGTATTCAGGAAAACCCTCAAGTAGCCTCTCAGAAAAGTCACTGTTTCCCGGCATGCTCCAGAACGCCTGTTGCTGAGGATATGTCACCTACTATGGAAGTCCTCAGGCTACAGCTGCTTTAAAATATTAGCATATCTTGGTGTCCATGACAGCCCAGACTCACGCCTTTCCTTGATCAACTCACCCAACCCTGAAGTAAACATTGATACCATGCCATTACTCACAAAGCACAACAGTTGAGAATATCGAAAGGCTGACCTGTACTCTGAGACAAAACATAAATGGTTCTTCCAACAAATTAATCGCAGAGGGAGATTGACCAATCATTTGAGTAGCAATTAAACTAAGTAATAGCAGGAGGAGAGTGCCCCAATGTCCCCTAATGTATGAATTATTATTTATAACGTATTCATGCTGGTAACAAAAGTGTTAGAATGGGTGTGTGAGCCACTGGTCAATCAGAAGTTATTTGGCCTCAAGAAAGGTGATTGAGCCTACTTGCCCCTAATGCCCCTTGATGGACTACCTAGGACCCTGAAAATTGCCCTCCAGATACTCCTCTTTAGCACTTGACTATCAGTTTAATGAGGTCAAAAGTGTAAGTTTTATGCAAAGAGGTAGTGTAGTTTAGACACTTAAAACTCAGTTACCCACAAAATTGTGCCAAATAAATTGATTGCCCAGCCAGTACCTTTTCATTATAGGAACACATAGTTTAATCTACACCCAGTATACTCCTTTACAAATAAAAACTAGCAGATTGGGAATATCTGAATAATCACAGAGAAATTTGGCAGGCAATACATCACAGTGCTTTAGTGATTTGGCCCTCCAGTATGGCTTTGCCCCCAGAGGGTGTCTTTACAGTTCACTGTTGTTGAACTGTGCCCTTATCTAATATGAGAATCGGTATGCAAGATCAAAACATTAACCCACTTCAGAGTAGGGTTCCTGGGGCCATGCTCATTAGTTTCTCTCCTCATTACTAGTATGAGAAAGATCTCTCTTTCTAGATTAACTACTGCAGTGATCGCCCGTTCCCCACCATCTTGTCTGGTGCTGCGCTGGGACTCCTCAGAGCAGTTGCAGTCAAGTGCTTTCACATTCTTTGGAGCCGATCACACAAGCCTAAACTAAATTCTCCTAGCCAAACAAGATTAGAGCCCACCATATACTTCCTGTAAACAAGGCCATTCCTCCACAGGTGAGTTGGAAGTTCCATGGAGAACTCTAGATATCCTTGACATAGCAACTGAAATGTGGCTAAATGGAGAGATGACCTGCGAGTTCTGTATCATAGACAAAAGAAAAAAAGAAGCCTTAAGCTTGCTATGTTTATCAAGAAGCATTGTTCACTGTCTCATGTAACATTAAGGAGTGGAGCATGAGCTGATCTCTCATTGGTCTGTATAGGACGACGTATAAGAAAGGCATGTAAAATGTCAGTGTACTGAGGGTTGGACACACAGATTGGTTGCTGGAGGAATGCAGAAATATGATGTTTAACTTCAGGCCTGATGGTTCAGTAAAAATATACAGGAAGGCTTTACTTGACTAGGCATATTATGATAAGCCAACATGACTATGCTGTTAGACATCAAGGGGCATATTTATACTTGTTTTGTGCCAAATTTGCGTCATTTTTTTCCCCGCAAATTCGGTGCAAAACTAAATCCATACTTTGGCGCATGACCCATCTAGCACCAAATTTATGGAGTTAAAGTCACTTTTGGACGTGGAAACCTACTTTGTGTCAATGAGATGTAAAGTAGGCATTCCTGTGCAAGAAATTACTCTATGGCCTTAGCGCCATATTTATCCCCCCATGCTAAAAGCACGCACGGGAGGGAGGATTTCGCTTTGCACCATTTTTTAACACCTGGGTCAGGGCAGATGTTAGGGGACCTATGGGCCTATTTCCATGGTGGAACACCATGGAATAAACCCAAAGGTGCCCTTCCCAGGCCCCAGGGACACCCCCACCCACACCAGAGGGACAGCAGAGGATGGGGTTCCCCATACCAGGTAAGTATAGGTAAGTACAGGTAAGTATTTTCTTTTTTTTTAAGTGCCATTGAGGGCCCTGAAATGGGCCCCCCCAACATGGTACTGTGTGCAATGGCCATGCCCAGGGAATCCTGGTCCCCGATGCTGGCCATTGGGGTGGTGGGCATGACTGCTGTCTTGACAGGAGTCATGTGGTATGGATGGTATTGCGTCAGAAAATGACTCTAGGCAGGTTACAGTCATTTTTTTTTACTCTAACCTGACTAACATCATTTTTTGGTGCAGAACCCCCTTCTTCCATACTGCCAGCCCCACCGACTAACGTCATTTTTTAAAACTCTAGCCTACCTTTTGTACCGGCTTACACCATTCCATAAATATGGTGCCCTGCTGGTGCACAGAAATGGTGGAAGCCAGTGCTGAACTTTTTAGTGCAAAACTGCATTAGTGCAGTTTTGCACCAAAAAGTATAAATCAGGGCCCAAGTTATAACATTGGTAGGGTTTTAATGATACAGGCTCCCAAGCACACACTGATTATTATGACACCAATTGTGTAACTTGCTTCAATGATTCAAGCGTTCCTCAGATTTATGTTTAATTCAGGTCTGTTCTTTACTAACTGTGCCCACAACCAGCCAACATGTGTTTCGTCAGTGGGCATTACCTCCCGTCCCTCCCTCGCCTTCCTTAGTAACCAATGAGGCCCCTTTGCCCCACCTAGACCCTCTGCTCTCTTTTTAAAAAGTCCCCTCTGCCCCAGGCCACTCCTGTTTCTTTTTGTCTATCCCTAGACTTACCTTTCTCTCCCCCTTGGCGTGGCCTGGCGGGGCTTCGTTCTTCCTCGCTGCCGGTTGCGGGGCTTCTGGAGGCAATTTCCTGGCTGTGCTGCGGCAATGTGAGGTGTGCGTGGCTGCCTCTGTCGGTGTTGCTTCCGCGTCGTCTGACGTGGTTGGTCGGCTCTGCTACGGCTGGGGCTGTGCTTCCAGGTCGCCATCTTGCAGAGCAGGACGGGCGCCCGGCTGCATGACTTTCACCATCTACGCAGTAAGGTGAGCTTTTGAGCCCGAGTTTTTTGTATCTTATGGGGTTTTTCCTGATTGGGGGCCTCATTCTGATGCAAATTAATTAGTATGTGGGGTGGTGTTTTCTCCCTTTTTTTAAGTCGTTTGGTGGTGGATTTGAGCATTTCTTTTGTTCCATGATGTTGGGGTAGAAGGGTGTTAAGCAGAAACGTGTTCTCTCCTCTTCGGCCTCTGAGGAGGGGTGGGGTTCCTGTTCCATTACAGTCAGCATGTGTGGACAGGGGTGCTATCGAAGGAACTGCTCCTCTTATGTCTCGGGAGGAGGTACAAGATATGATTGAGGTGGCTGTCTCAAGAGCTCTCCAGGCTGGTGCTGTCCAGTCCAGTCATCCCTTTGCTGCTCATGCCTCCGTGGAGGCTGCTGGCTCCTCTTCCTCGGAGGGGGATGTTCCTTCGACCTCTTTTGGGGGCAAATAGGTGTCTCATGAGGAGATGTGGAATGTTTTGGCTCATGTGCGGGACAATCTAGGATTTCCGTCATTTAAGATCTGGGGGGGAGGCATCTACCTTATTTCCTCAGTATGTTACCCCTTCCCGTTTTGCTATGCCTTTCGAAGGGCCGGTGAAAGACATGGTTTTCCATGACTGGAAGGAGGTTGACAAAGCCCAGGTTCTGTGTTTTCTCCAGAAGTTGTTTTTGCTGGAAGCGGAGGATACTCTACCTCCCTCTGTGCATTTGGATTCCATGCTGGCAACTTTGATTGGTAAAACCGCGGTCAATCCAGAAGACTGTACTCTTTCTGATGCCACTGACCGGAAGGTTGACTCTGGTATGAAACAGGCTTTTTCTGCAGGGAAGTAGGCTCTTCGGGCTGGTATATTTTCTGCTTATTCTGCGCAGTCCTTGGTTCAGGACTTTGACAGACTTGCTGTGGCTGTGCAGGATGGATCAGAATGTTCTGAATTACTGTCGGTTATGGAACAGCAGGCGCGTTTGTTGGCGGATATTTCTTCTGATGTTATCCGCCCCTCGGCTATGGCTTCTGGGGCTGTGATTGGAGCCTGGTGATCTCTGTGGTTGCTGCAATGGAAGGCGGATCCTGGGGAGAAGGCGACTCTTGAGAGACTTCCTTTTAAGGGCCAGGTTCTGTTTGGTGATCAGTTGCCAGCCATGATTTCTAAGGCCTTTAAGGACCGGAAGCATGCCTTGCCTTATAAGGGGGGTTCTGTGTCTGGCAAGGGGTGGAAGATGCATTCTAGGTCCTCTCCCAAGTTTGTTCCTCGGTCCTCTTCTTCCAGAAAGCGTAGGTTTCAGCCTCGATTTTCTCCTAAGTGGTCTGTTCCCAATGCGAAAGGCGCTCCCAAGAAGGGCTCCTGACAATCAAAGTTGTGGAGATTGGCCAGTTGGAGGAAGACTGCGGCATTTCCTGTTCACCTGGCAAAGGGTTGTCACTGATCGTTGGGTCCTGAATGTTGTAGAGAATGGATACTCCATAGAGTTCGATCTTGTTCCTCTGGATACAGGGGTTCATCTAACACCTTTGCCTGTGGAAGGAGGTAGAAGGGGGGCCTTGGTCGAGGGAGCCCAGGATTTGCTGTTGAAAGGAGCCATTTCCAGAGTTCCGGTGGAAGAAAGGGGGCAGGAGGCTTATTCTGTTCTGTTCCTTGTTCCGAAATTAACTGGGGGTTTTCGTCCTGTCTTGAATCTCAAATGGGTGAATTACTGGATCAAGACTGTGCACTTCAGGGTGTTGACCATTCAGGCAATTCTTCCTCTGATTGCTCCAGGGGATTTTTTGGGATCCCTGGATCTTCAGGATGCTTACCTCAACGTGCCTTTTCACGGAATCCTCTCGGAGGTTTCTGTATTTTGCAATTGGTCCAGACCATTTCCAGTTCTGTGTTCTTCCCTTTGGCCTAAAGTCCTCTCCCAGGGTATTCACAAAACTACTGGCTCCTCTAATGCCTCTTCTGCATGCAGAAGGGGTGTTTGTGCATCCTTACCTGGACAATCTTTTGGTACAGGTTCCCAACGCCAATCTGATGAGGATTCATGTGGCACGTGTCTTACAGGTCCTCCAGGGTCACGATTTCTTGCTCAATTGGGGGAAATCAGATTTGGTACCTTCCCAGGACCTGGTGTTTATTGGGGCTCTATTTCTAACTCTGCGGGGGTTGGTGACTGTATCGGAGAGGAGGTTGCTGGGCCTTCAGGAACAAGTAAACGCTGTGCCATGTCAGGTAGCTCCCAGAGTGCTCCAGTCGTTGCGGATCCAGGGTCACTTGGCTTCGGTGATACTCCTGGTTCCCTGGGCCAGGTTTCATCTCCTTTGTCTGGTCAACTGGTTGCTCCCCCATTTGTCTCCAGATCCTTGCAATCTTCTGGCACGCATTACTGTTTCTGATTCCATTCGTAGGGTGTTGGGTTGGTGGCTAGTGCCGGCTCATCTCCAGATAGGGGTACTTTTGTCTCCTCCGTGACCTGTGGTGGTGATGACCGATACCAGTCACTCAGAGTGGGGTGCTTGGCTAGGGTCGGAAGAAGGTCCAGGGTTTTTGGTCTCTCCGAGAGTTGAAGAGGTCGTTGAACTGGAGGGAGATGACAGCTGTTCGGCTGGCTCTGGTACATTTTGAAGTGATCTTGCGGGGGCAGCAGTGATGGTCAAGACGGACAACTTGGTTGCCAAGTCTTACATAAACAGAAAGGGGGTACCAGGTCCCGATCGCTAAATCTGGTTGCTCAGGACATTTTCTTATGGGCTCAGCATTCTGTTCTGTCTCTTTGGGCCGCATACATTCTGGGGTCTGACAATGTTCTGGCGGATTGGTTTAGCAGGATCATTCCTTCCTCCCGGGATTTCTCCCTTCAGTTGTCTCTGTTCCGTTGTCAGGTGCAGAGGTGGGGTTGTCCGGTTCTAGACTTGTTTGCCTCCCCAGGGAATGCGAAGGGTGGGGATGTTCTGCTCCCAGTTTCAGTGTCCTCAGGCGTGGGCATTGGACGGTCCGACTTGTCAGTGGCCGCAGGGTCTTCTTTATGCATTTCCCCCTTTTCAGTTGATCTGCTACTTTCTTGTCAGGGTCTGGAAAATGGGGTCTCAGGTAATTTTGATCGCTCCCCGTTGGCCTTGTGCGAATCGGTTTCCTCTGCTTCAGCGGTTGGCCTCCGGGGTGGAGCGGGCTCTTCCTCTCCATCCCTCTCCTCTGGTATTTCCTTGCCTCTCCCGGGGATCCTTGCAGAGACTGCACTTGACGTCTTGGAGGTTGAACAGCGGAGATTGAAGGGGCTGGGGGTTCCTGGTCCTTTAGCTGTGACCTTGCAGGCTGCTAGAAGTAAGTCCATGTTGTATTCCTATGGTCGTCAGTGGAAGGTTTTTTCCTCTTGGTGTTTGCGGCAGCAGACTGACCCGACGGTGGCCTCTCTGTTTGTGATCATGCAGTTTTTGCAGGATGGAGCACATATGGGGTTGTCTGTGGCTATGTTGCGTGTGATGTGGGTGGCGATCCAAGCCTTTAAGGGTCCTTGCTGGAATTTGCAGTATGATGGTCATATGATGCCCAATTTTTTTCGGGGCCTGGTGAACTTGTTTCCGAGGCATATACGTTCAAGCATTTGAAGCGTTTGACTTTGAGGACTTGTTTTTTGGTGGCTATTACTTCGGCCAGGCATTTGGGGGAGTTGGGTGTGTTATCCTGCTCTTTTCCTTTTTGCAAACTTTTTCTGGATCAGGTTGTTCTGGGTCCCTCTTTTGTGCCAAAGGTGACTTCAGTTTTTCATGGCCGGCAGGAAGTGATCCTCCCTGCCTTTTGTTCTGAACCTTCCTCGGAGGAGGAGGTCAGGTTGCATACTTTGGATTTGCGACGGGCTTTGTTGTGTTACTTAAAGGTGGTTGCTGCATTTCAAAGAGGGGATTCTTTGTTAATTGTGGCCCTGTTCGGAAAGGGGAGACGCCCTCTGCTGCTTCCTTGATTTGCTGGATCCGGTCTATGGTACTGTTGGCCTATGATTTAAATGGGATGGTGCCTCCTCCTGCGATTCAGGGTCGTTCCACTTGGGGTATGGCTGCTACCATGGCTGAGTTACAGGGTGCTTCTGGGGTGGAGATATGTAGGGTCGCTACTGATGCTTCTCCCTCCACTTTTGTTCGACACTACCGTCTTGCTGAATTGGGGAATTTGGAGTCTGATTTGGGGAACAGAATGTTGTCCTCTATGATGCAATAGGGGGCCTTTATGTGTCTTGACTGGTTGTAATTAAATGTCTTTTTATGCATTGCAACTCAGTTGTCTGTCTCCTGATTTCTTGCTATGTCTCATTGGTTACTAAGGAAGGTGAGGGAGGGACGGGAGGTAATACGTCCATTACTTATTGTTAATGGCATTACTCCTAGTCCTACTCCCTCACCTTCCTTACAGTTCCCTCCCACCCTTCCGGTACAGGACAACTGAGTTGCCTTTGGCTTCTTTCTGTACAGGAGTGGTCTGGGGCGGTGAGGGCTTTTTAAAAAGTGAGGGGAGGGGTCTAGGTCAGGCAAAGGGGCCTCATTGGTCACTAAGGAAGGCTTGGGAGTAGGACTAGGAGTAACAATAAGTAATGGACGCAATTCACCCTACGACTTCATGAGGGCTGGAAATAAAGCAATAATATAACTAACACATCTAAACACATTGTAAAGTATCAACCCATCCGGGAAGATCAAGCCCAAATAATGGGCAGAAGCCATAAGATGGTGGAAACCCAAGCATCAAAAGCCAAACACTTTTTAAAATGAATTGACATGAGATATTTAAGGAATCTGCATCACACATTATGTAAATCAAAATTCACATGCTAAGCCTGTGTCTCATGCTACTTGCCTCTGCACCAAGAGAGAAGTCTTCTTACAAAGTATAAAATATGAAACCTCCAAATAGAGTACTGATGATCCCATAAACCAAACAAATCTCATGTTCGTTAGGCTCACCATAGAACAGTACTTTAAAAGATCCAGACACTCATCTATGAGGAATGGCAACAAATTTGGTTATTCCTCGTTAATCCCTGTGTCAGAATAATTATATAGCCACCAATCACCCATAGTGCGTTAAATGTACCTTTTTCCGTTTCTGAAAAGCTGGAATAAAACAATACCACAATGAGCAAAATTAAAACCAGTCAATAACACTAAGTAAGAAATTTAACATTTTAAACAAAGGCTCAAATCTCTAATCGAGACAGTGTCTCGCACTCAGCTATCAACCAATATTCCTAAATAAATCACACATGTAGAAAGACTCCTCAAAAGTAAGAACACAGCACATCCTCTCCAGTATTCATTAAACCAAAACATAAACTCGTATGCATAGAAAAATACACACTATCTCACACAATGCTAAAGCCCTTGTCACTTCTTACCCACCTTAGTCCGTGTCAAAGCATATGAGCTCCTAAGCTTTCAGAAAAGCACAATGACCCACATAATGTTAAAGGACTTGTTATTAATCTCCTGCATCAATATAATCCTCATTACATAGAAGAGTACCAAAAAAGTGGTAACAATATATTTATAATAACATTTTACCTGTGATAAGTCTCCAGTGCGGGCAAGCCTATTCCTGTCTGTTTGGCCAATTGCAATGCAATCCACAATATAAACAACACAACAAAATGTATATGGCAGGCCCCATAGTAATACTCACTGCAGTAAAGTGTGTTCTAATACGTATCCACAGTTCGGGGGAGTTCACCCTCTATATGGGCGTTCAACCTGTGCATCATCTTGTAACCATTTTTATATAGCCAAACTTGCACACAAAATATAACTACAACAAAAGACAGACTGACTGTCTCACGGAGAGTGACTACTATGGAAGATGGACTCCATGTCTTATAAAACTAGCAGCCATCTTGTTAATGTACCCAACCAAGTTGACAAACGAAGAAGGACTTTGCGTCCAATAGAGGCCGGTCACCACTGTATATCATGCCCTTAATGTCAATATCTTATTTAATAGATGCAATTATGTCACAAAATCAGACGAGTACACCCCATACCATCCTTAAGGTCATGGTAGCATGAAAGCCAGCCATTGTAAAAGAAAATGTGCACTACAAATTAAACCAACACTGGCACCAGAATAGCCATTTCACGCCTACTCACTATAATAAATACGGCATTATATTTCCAATAGAGACAGGTAGCCATCATCTAATGCACCAATCTATATTGCCCTTGCGCCTTCTCATTACCATTCTTTTTGTTACCAAAATTGCCAATTATTGAGTGACAATACAGAACGGACATTCCGATATTTATTAATAAACTCATGCAAACAATATTGCTTTATTATTACCTTCTTTGTGAAGAGGCTACTGCATATATGGAACCTAACAATAACCCTCATTATTTCCATATAATTAATCACTCAACAAGTATTGCAATTCTTGATCTATGTTCACTCCGTATTCCAAGGTGGTAGTCTCATAAGACACTTTGCTTCACACCTTCTGAGCAACAGTTCCCTATTGCCAGCACTCGGGTCCCTAGGTACATGGTAGGGCTTTAGACTAATTGAATAGGGAAAATCTTGAGTGCGGCTTATCTAATTTTCACTCTACTATGTATAAAAATTGGTGAGTTGTTTGTAATATTGACCGTCCTTCCAATACACACAATTTGTTGACAAAGTTTGTATAATAAAGCATCACACAGAGTAACCTCTTTAGCACTGAAAAAAATGTTGTCATTTTAAATATTTGAAGTGTTTTTTTAAATCGTAGCAGGACGTGAGGGAAGGGTTTCCATCCTGAACCATCTGATTTTTTTTTGTTTTCTTTAACACCTCTGTACACAGAGCATTGGCATTGCGGCAAAACAAAAGTGAAAGCAGACCTTGCTAATGATGCTGTCTGCTTTCACTTTAGATCCGAGCTGGGAAGCTTAACTCTGCCCCGGACATCAATCAACACAAGAGCGGCTGCTTTGGAAAAGGTCTTAATGCTCCCTTTCCATCCTTGTCCCTCCCTAGTGGATTCCTGCTTTTGGATCGCATTAGGCACACAATTCTCAAGTATTAATCCACTCCACTAGGCACTAAGAATCCATCATTGCTGGGGGGAGCAGCCCCCTAGGCATGGGCCTGTGCTTCACCTCATTCCTGGGCACAAAAATCTTTCTGTTGCCCTGGAGTGGCAGAAGGGGATGTTTGCCCCTAGTGAGCACCATTGGGGAGAAGCAAAAACCTCACTAGAACATAAGTGAATGGTTTATTTACTGATTTTGGGGGGAGCGGTCACCATGACGATGGGTCTATGTTCCACTACTCCACAGTGGGCACAACAGGTTTTCTGACACCCCTTGGAGGCGGGATAGGAGGCGTTTACCCCCACTACACCCACTGGTGGCAGATTTCCAACTAAAACATTAGTGAGAGACATTTTTACTGTTTTGGGGGGAGTGACCTCACCTTTGGCATGGGATTGTGTTCATTTCCGCCAGCATGTACAACAGTCTTTCTTCCCCGCTTGGGGGTAGATGGGGTTTATTTTACCACAGTCTGCACTCTGAGGCCCACTACACCACAAGTAATTATTATTATTTAATGTTTGAGGGGTAGGGACCCACTGGCCATGGAGCTGTGCTAACCCACCTTCCCCTGCCACAACAGTCTTTCTGTTTCCCCTGGGGAGTTTACTCCCGATCTGTCCTCCCAGACTTACAGAAAATCATCTAGGCCCAGGAAAAAAGGGTAAAACAAAAGAATGGGTGGGGCAGCCTGCACAAGGATTGGGCTGTGCTCCCATCGCGAACGAGCCCAAGTCTTTTGAACCCAAGGATTGATTGGGGAGTTTATCATGGTTCTGCCTTCAGGGGACACAATGTGCACTAGAAACCATGGATATGCTTATTTTGTTCTAGGAATATAGAGTGTGGTGATGCGGCCATGAAATTGGGGCATATTCCTCACCCCTAAAGTCCCAACAGCCTTGTTAACCACCTGGGGTGCAGAGCATCTCCACCTCCATGGCAAGTGAGAGGAACTTTGGAATCTTGTGTGTGGAGTGCTTATATATTAACATGCAGAGAGATGGGCAAATCCAAATTTCCTCTTACTACATGTAGAACGGCGGCACTGTTGAGGCTCAATCTCAGCGGTCACACAGGAAAACCTACTAATCCCAGACATTTCTGAAAACTAGACATACAGGGGAATCAAGGGTGATGTGACTTGCATGGATTCCACTACATCTTCTTATCCTGAAAACCCTGCAGACATCAAACGTTGGCTAAAATCACACTTTTGATCACATTTCCTGTACAATATAAAGCTGACATTCCTGGTATGAAACAGTTATGGATTCCATGCAAGTCACACAACCCTGGACTCCCCAGGGTGTCTAGATTTTCGGACATGTCTGTGTTTAGTCGGTATCCCAGTGTGGCAACCGAGACCAGAACAAAATACCAAAGCAACCCCCATTGCCAAAGCAGGTCATGTTGATGTCTCCACATTGCATTTTGGGGGCTTTTGTGTAAAGGACTCTAGAATGAACCACACAAGTGGGATATTGGGAGAAGAGTGGGAAGGATGGATGGTAGGAAATGTGTGGCTCCTCAGAGATTCTGGAAGTTTCTGTCACATAAATGTGTGGAAAATGCCTGATTTTAGGCAAGATTTAATGTTTACAGGGCATTGTGTGAGAACAAATGGACGATAATTTGGCACAAATAATTTTTGTGAAAAAAGTTCTGAATGAAGAAGTACAAAGTTCCATTAAACATCATAAAAAGGGCTCAGCACTGCAGTGGACTTCCACAGTACTTAAAGGGTCGAAATTACTCCTAGAGTTAATTTTAATTTAGCCTGAACCCTCTCGGTAAATAACTCGGAGTTACCAATTATTAGGGGATTATGCCTGCTTGTGAAATTATGAGTAATTTGGGGGGAACATAAAAAAGACACAACAGATTTAGCTACTGTGTTTTGGATATAATATCTTTTTCGTAGCTCAAAATGCATCCTCTAGTCCATTTTGGATGCAATGATGCAATTTGGACTAAGAAAATAGCGCTGGGAGTAAATTGGGGGAACAATTGTTTTGCTATGTGTGTTCTGTAGCATTTGGCACTATTTCTTAGCACAAATGTATCCTCACGTCAATTTTGGATGCGTGGAGACATTTTTGTGCTAAGAAAATAGCACTAAATGCTGAATTACTCTTCTTGCATTATAATAAGGAATGTTGCATAATTTTGCAGCAATTCCACATACTTACGCTGTAGCTCATTATAAAGGTTACACACACACACCCCTAGTTAAAGTACCATGTACTCTGTAGGTATAATGACTTCAGGATACATGTGGGCTATAAATAACATCTGCAGATGAGAGAATCTTGGAAAGGCTTTATCAGACCCCTAGCACTCTCATCTATCTGCACAATAGTATGAAAGTAGACTTCTCGCTGGAAAGATCACAGTTTTCTTGAGCAGAGCTTGATCAGATCAAGAAATTGACCAATTGGGTACTTACCATGGGTGACATTTTTGTAGACAACATATTCATTTTGCAGCATGCCTTTTGCACCCATCCGTGTGTGACCCCACCTACCACCCCACCCCTTGCACCATTGCGTTACTTTAGATTGTGATCTTTGGCACAAGCTGCTTTCTCCATCTTCCCTTTTGCACCATCTAAGAAAACTCTCCTCACAGCTTACATCGAGAGGGCTGAGATGGGGTATTCTATCTCATATATACACACTATTTCGCAGGTGGGAGACTTAGCAACACTACCAACTCCCTGATAAGACTTGGACATACCGCTATTCGTAAGTTAAACACGATCCTTTCAATAGCAATCATAAGCTGATACATTTTAAATATCTCCACTATTATTACTACACACCGGCTAAAATATCAGAATTTAGCAATAACCCCACTAGCAAATGTTGCAGATGTAGTCTCTGTCCCGGTATTCTTCTTTCTGATATGATATATTCTAACTATATCAGAGATTTATAACATTTCACTCTTCCCTCCCTTCAGGTTGGCTTGCTGGGTGGTACCTCAGCATTACCCACCTCCTACTGGCGCCTTGCCTCTATTTTATTTGTATTAGCGAAGCCATGAGTTGCAAAAGTCTGGGTGCAGATGACAGTCCCGCTATCCTCACGATGATTACTAGATGCAGCCTGCTGCCAGGGCAAGACAGATCAATATGCCGAGATGGCTCACCCTTCTTTCCGCCCCTCTGTTATATGGGCCACCTTTAGGGTATGCTTACTCCCCACTACAGATTCTTCACCCCTCTCATTGCAACCGGAGAGTGCCATCACCTTATCACCTTAATGACCTCCTCCGTTGTACCTCCGTTGTAACTTTCTCTTGTCCCCTTCCATGTACAGTATTATTCTGTGCACTGTATTTTACTGTATCCCACGTGCTAGGTTTTTTTTTGTTTGCACTGACCATGCTCTTATTTGTTGTATTGCAAAACTTTCAATGAACAGAATTAAAAAAAAGAAATCTAATAATTGTGAAGCCAGTAATGAAATAAAGCTACTAAAAATATTTGATTTCATGCTGCTGAACAATTTTGCCCATCTTTGTTAGATTTTCATGTGGAATTAGAAATAACGATTCATTAACAAACTAACCTAGATGTCGAGGTTGAGCCAGTAAGGATGGTTCACTCGTAAAGGCTAGACATACCTGTTTAGTCAGCAGAACATGAGGGCAATAGAACACGCTGTAACTAGATGTCCCATGTGAGTTAATGGCACAATAATTCTACTGACTAGTAATTGTGCCTGTTGAAGAAACACACACCCATGCAACGGCACAAATAGTTACTAAGTGTACCACCTGAGTTAGCAGCCCTACAGTGAAAATCTACTGGCTGTACTAGATGTTTCCATTGAGTCAGCAGGACACGGGTGCAGTACCAGGAGCCATTACTAGATGCTCCTGTTGAGTCTGTAGCACACATGAGCATTGTAACATTCTGGTACAAGATCTCTCTGTTTCTGCAGATATTCCTTTTCTTAAACAGCATGCTAGAGAAAACACATTATATTTTAGTATTCAATATTATCTTTGTGGTTTATGGAAATTGTTAGACCTGGCATCCTTGGCACGGTTTCCCCTTTTTTTCTTTGGACCTCCTGTTTTTCTGACTTCTTTTAGCTAGCTTTAGGATTTCGCGCACTTTACCACTGCTAATCCGTGGTAAAGTGCAGGTACTCTGTGCTCTAAAATGTGGTGACATTGGCTTCTCCACAATTGACATATTTAATTTGCTTGTAAGTCCATAGTAAAGTGCACTATGTGTGGCAAAGGCCTGTAAATTCAATGCTACTAGTGGGCCTGCAGACTGATTGTGCCACCCACATAAGTAGCCCTTTAAACATGTCTCAGGCCTGCCACTGCAGAGCCTGTGTGTGCAGTTTTAAACTGCCATTTTGACCTGGCAACTGCACCCGCTTGCCATGCCCAAACCTTCCTTTTTATCACATATAAGACACCCCTAATGTAGGCCCTGCTTAGCCCCAAGGGCAGGGTGCACTATATTTAAAAAGTTGGACATGTACTTTTAAGGTTCACATTTGCCGGTAGTGAAAACCTTTTCCATTCTTTTCTCATTACTCCAAGACCAACCTCTCCTATGGGTTAACATTGGGGTTACCTTGAAGTACCTTTTAAGTGTAACTTCCAATTGGGAAGAGAATAGAAATTTGGAGTTTGGTGTTTCTGGACTCAAAATTGAAAATCCGATATTATGGTGAAGTTGGATTTTAAGTTGCAAGTCTAAAAATGCCACTGTTAGAAAGTTGGCATTTCCTTACTTTAACCATTCTGTGCCTCTGCCTGTCTCTGAATTCATGTCTAGGCTGGTTGGCTGCTGGACTTTATGCATTCCCTCCAGACAGACACACACACAGGGAGCTGAGGTGTGACATTTGCATCCTGATGGCTTTTCACCGGGCAGATGGGTCTTACTGGGCTAGATGGGTGGCAGGAGCTGACATTAACACAGGAATAGGGATGTGCCTCTCCCCACACAAAGGGCGGCATAACTCTCTGTAAATAGATGTCCCAGGGAAGGAAAGTCAGGTACGTGGGTACTTCAAAAGCCTGTCTTTGAAGTTCTCCCCCACTTCACAGGCTCAACTAGGTCTAAGTACTGGACCCCAATCCCCACCAAATCAGAACTTATGCTGGAACCAAAGACATTCAGCCTGGAAGAAGGGCTGCTGTGCTACAGGAAAAAGTGCTGCATTGCTAACTGCTTTGCTGTGTTGACCTTCTGCCTGCTGATTGCCATGCTGTAGGAGGCACTGCCACTTTGCTACCTATTTTTTTGCTGTGTGGGCATGCTGCTTTTTTCCTTGGAGTGAGAAGGTCTGGACCTGCTGTCTACATCCTAGAACCCAAGTTTCTCAAAGGGCTTGCGGCTTGTCCCCTGTCTTGCATACTCAGGGACATCAAAGACTGTCTGCAACTCTACTCCTCTGGCTGGACTCTGCTATCTGTGAGTCCTACCATTGTCTGAGGTGCCAATCCAGTCCTGGGCCTCAGAAGTGGATTTGCAGCTGTTTCTCTGCAAAAATCAATTCATCGGACTGATGCTCCACTCAGAAGCAACGCAGTTCCTTTCCACACTGACGCATTACCAATTCAATAATGACATGGGACACAACAGCGAGGTTCAATGACAATGCAGCACCAATCTGAGGACATCACTGCATGGCTCAATGATGACGCATTCCATACACTTCAACAGAGTTTAACGCCAAAGCAAGACCCCAATGCATATAACCGACTGAGTGAGTATGAACCCATGCACTCCTTCGCATCGCTCTTCAACGCTAGCACTTGCTCTATCCGAGGTACTTTTTCAGTGGGCTAATGCATGAGTACAGTAGCTGGCCTGCCCTTCATCGTGATGAGCCTGGACTTTAGATTTACCCCAGTTTGGCATGACCTCAGGTAATCTTTTACCGCTATTGACTTCTAAGAGCTTTTTTTGGATTTATTGTTTAAAAATTAATATCTCGACTTCTACTTATTGGATTTTTGTTGTTTTTGGTCTTGAAATAAATATTTGCTATTTCTCTAAACTGGTGTGCAGTCTTTTTGTGGTGTTTCCAATGTGTTACTGTAATTTAAATGTAGCACAAATACTTTACACATTGTCTCCTAAATTAAGCCTGACTGCACTGTGCCATGCTACAAGACGGTGGGCAGAGGTTAATTTAGGTTGTTCATCTGACTTACCCTGACTAAGATTGTGGTCCTTACTTTGACAGGGTACATACCTCTGCTCACCAGAGACCCAATTTGTAAAAAAAATCTTAATAAACACAAACAAATGTTGAAAGCACCTAAGTGTTGGCAATATGTATATTGACTAAATTGTCATGCCAATAACGGTGTATTATATTTTAATTGTATTGTATGATACAAAGCAACGCCATCATTATGTGTAGTATCATCTTCAATGGCTGAGTTGTTTAATTTGTGTTTGTCAATGTTTTCATAAGCCAGGAATAAAAATGTATAATAAAAATTAAAAATAAAACAATGCATATATTTCTTCTCATCTTTCCACAGGGAATACTGATTTAGAAAGTGAGAACGTAGAGTGTATATTTTTTGCTACATGTTTTATTTTTTGTGGACAAAGATTTCAGAAGACAGTCGCTCAGCTCCCTCAGTGGAGTTCCTGTGCAGCACTGGCGTGTCTGTTTGTGACCCAATGAAATAATTACACATGAAAAATAAATTATTTTATAGTATAAATGCTAGCAAAGATGTTTAGCTTTTGCTGGGTTATTGTTTTTGTGGTCAGGACAGTGTATAGTGACTCCCCTGATACTGAAGGAGTCTTATTTTCCTTTTTAGTAGTCACTGAATATAAATCATAAAACAAATGCATTTTCATATCTCAAATTGCTTCATCCTGATGGAACAACCGTGTACATTATGTTGTGTTTTTTGTTATTTGTTATAGCTTAAGCACAAATGGCGGCTTGTGAGAATAATGAACAAGAGAGAAAGTTTTATTAAGGCCTTCTCGGTGGTAGACTCTGAAAGCCTTGGTTGAACGTATGCCAACCATTCGTCAATATATGCATACCTAAAGTCCTTTTCACAATCCCACAAACAATATTTTTCATTCACACAGGAAAAACATACATTTCCCTAATAGTATTCAGTACTAGAATTGTTTCATTTTTTTTAAATGTTCCTTCTTTGTATCCATTGCATAATATTAAGGAAACAGAAGGATCCCTATGTTTAAAAATGGTTACTTCCAAGAGCATGGTAATTGATGAAGAGGCACAAATGTAATAGATGTTTTAGTTGAGAGTGTAATTTGTGATGTTTTCTTTTTGTGATATTAACTGCAGCGGTTGCTGTTTGCAGAGGCGGCTCCGCAATTATAGTTTACTATAATTTTATTTTTCAGCTGTTGGCTCGGCCAGCAGCACATGCAGGGAGGGGCAGGCAGGGCCATGGGAGGGGGCAGTGGGGAGGGGGAGTCAAGTGCTCCTAAGTGTGCACGTGCATTTGGCTGGCCGTCCTAGACCGGCCAAACACAAATTGGGCATTAAGGTTTCTCCAACCCGGTTGTGTTACACAGCCAAGTTCGAGAAAGTACACAGACTCCCATGAAGTGTCTGAGCAGCAGACCAAGCCGCTCAGACCAATCCTAACGCTGCTCTCATTCCAGGCATTGCATGATAGTAGTGCTAGGTTTCCATGGGGAGCCTGTACTAGGGTTCCAGGGACTGCTGGGACACAAGAGGAGCAGAGTAGCGAGGCGACAGGCGGCATCGTCAGGACAGGTACGTTTTTTTAATTTATATTTTTTTATTCCACCCATACCTGACGCATACCTGTCCCACCACCTCATGCCCCTCCCATTGAGATTTGCAGCAGCCACCACTGGCTGTTTGTGAATTAATGACAGGAGGAGAATCAGTCTTTTCCATCAAACTGCCTTTAATATGTCCACCAATTCCAAAAATTTTTTTATGGGAAAAATGTTGATATCTGTGGAAAACTGTGGCTGTTCTAATAATGTAATGGACAACTTAGCAAGCCATTCCTTACGACGACCTCCCAAAAAAGCCAATGAATGAAAAGGACTGACCCTGGTGCTCTCTGTATGTGTTGTCTGTAACATATCGTGCTGCCATAAGATGTGGCAGACAGCTGAAACTTTTACAAATCACAGAGCACGTTAACTCATAATCATGTATATACCTGATCTTATCCCCCTACGTCACATCAGAAAAGGATTTTTTTCCGATACAATTAAAATTAACCCTCTTGTCTAAGGTGGGAATTAGATATTTTCTAATTATGACCTTAGATTATGGAGACTCAGGCTAAACATCTGCGGGAGGGCATTGGCGCAATATCTAAAATAGTGCATTACCATATTACAATGCAAATCATGCATGGGAAAATCATACAATTTTACTTTCTCCAATTTTGCATCCCTTTTGACTTTCCCCTTTTTGGGTCCCACACAAAGCGAGGTTACACTCATTTAGTAGATCAGGCTCTCCTTGGACTCCTTTGATATTTTGTGATGTTTCTACCCGCTGTGCCTACTTGGCGTGAATAACTTTTTCTTTGAAGCTGTGCAATGACAGCCATTTTACACTGTGCTCATATCATGTTTCAGTGCAAAACGCCTTTTTTGGCATTTTACCCCATGTTGCACTGCCCGTACATGATTTTGCATACCTTCGCCTCAATTTCAAATCACAGGAGATGGCTTTAGACAAAATAGCTGTGATTTTTGGCACATAACTTTATCACCTTGTGTTTCTAGGATATTTATGAGCCCCTTGCACCACCGTTAGATCACTTTATGTGATGCAAATGTGGTGCAGACTTTGAACTGACATCAATAAGGCCACATATAGCCACTTTGTGTGGCTTTGAACTGCCTCATAGATATGGAGTAAGGCAAAGTAGTGCAAATGACTGTGTTGCGTTTCTCTGCACAAGGGAGGCGTTCCATGAGCTTTGCTGTGGGTGTTCCCACACAACACCCATGGATTTTGACACATCCCCAGATTTACAAGATGAATCCAATGAAGCACCAAAACCTTATGCTTCCCCAGGGGAGGTGCAACAAGGAGAAATATCATCAATTTTCCTTGTTTTTCCCTCTTTCTATACTGCAGAAAGAGAGAAAAGCCTCCCAGGATTGTTTTTGTGCAGGAGGTGCCCCTTCCTGCACAATACCAATCCTGCTTATGACACAGACACCCTTCACCATAGCGCAAGAATTCCTGCGTTGGTGCTAGGCTGGCAAAAAAGCACCAGCACAGTGGGAAAGGACAGGAATGTGCCATATTGCTCAAATATGGTGCATTCCTGCCATTTCCCTTTGACGGAGGACAGCCCAGCAAAGTGACTTGCTGTGCTGCCCTGCGCCAAAGGCCCATACATATTGGCCAAGGGACTTATTCCTTCCTATTCTGTATACATATAAGATACAGTTAAGATAATTTCATGAAATTTCACATGATTTTGTATAATTGCCATGAATTTTCAGAATTAAATTGCAATTTATAAAGTCTGGTCAACCAGACCATGGAAACTGCACTACCCAGAGTGTTTTATTCTAAATTTAACACGCACATGACAGACAAATGTTCTCAGTAAAGCATCCCACTATTCCTTGGATATAGGTCCAAGCTATATAAACTATCATACAAAAGATATGTAGGTCAGAGGTTCCCAGAGCAGACAGTGGATATTGGACCCAATTGTAATAACTAAGGGCCATCGAACTGTAAACCACACCCGCAACCAGCAACATTTGATAAATGTACCACTTTTTAGCACTTCACTCTACTCCCGGGGTAGCAAGGCAGAACAGTTTAAGGCTTACTCAGAGAATGTGCTGTGCGACAGAGACTCAGAAATAAGCAGATCAAGAAACACGTTAGTAATTTGCTTTCCAGACAGTTCTATATCCGCAGAATAATTGAAGCTGACCAGGGAAAATACTACAAAGCCAAAATAACTGAAAGAAAACAGAAATGACAAAATGAATATTGTATTTTTCACTCCAGACCTTTTTGAACATGAGAAAAGCTAATGTATTCTTTTCTTGATACTAAGCCACTGGAGCGTAAATATGCTGTTATTGCTTTACCCTACAGAGTGCATATGGTAAAGCACTACAGACTTTGAGTGAAGTACTACTGACTCACAGTAAGGCACTATAAACTCACGCTATGGTAAAAAAAAAGAAATGGGAATGTTTTGTTTTGGATGCCCAATTAAATGTAAGACTTGCACCTGTCATAATCAATGTATTACATTTCTCCTCTGCAACAGGCCACCTGTTTGCTGATGCCAGGCTGAATTCGACAGTAGTTCACCCGGTCAGCCCACACACAGGTTCACAGCAATGTGTACACATGTCGAACTAGCACCAACCCTCTACACTGAAAGCACACCAGTGAACCTTATTTTAAAAGGCAGACACTGGTGGTCGTTCTCCTGCTACCCTTTGCCACTTATATCCAGCCTAACCCATACTAATCTCTATATAATTGTGTATTTGTTGCATCTTCAAATTTTATGTCACCCCTCAGAAGAATAGTGATCTTACTTGCAAAAGGTCTGCTCTGTGAGTCAATGTAAAATTGCACCAAATGTTTGGGTTCTGTGGTCCCATAGGCTTGTCATCCAGGGTACACTCTAAGTAAAATGTTATTATGATGAGAGGGGCATGGAAAAAGAGACACTACGTCCAGATTGGTTCAATTTTTTCTAAAGACACGCAAGGTCAAAGTTGTTTTCCAATGACCTGAAGTCTCAAGGTTGGATAATAACATATATATTTGCTAGAGTTTTGATATTTTAAATCACACAGTATTGGAGCATTGTTGCCACCAGAGAGCAACATGAATACATTCTGTTAAAATGTGATTTGTAATATCGTTGTATGTCAGAATACTGTATACAGAAAATGAACTCATTTACAAAAGTATCGTCCCATTTGCTGTAGATTTTGAGTTTTTAGGTCAACTTGTAGGTATGTTTGAACATGATAAGTATGGCAAAATATTTCTTTGAGGCAAAATTATGACAATGGTATCGTGGGACCATGACAGGGAAAACAGAAGACCAAGGTAATCATTTATTTGTTGATGGGCCACCCAACACAGGGTGGAGTGACAGCACTCCAAGACAGAGAGGCCCATTACATATGCACTGCAGTTTTCTCTGAAGACAGACCCCAAAGAATGCAAGTGTCTTTATTAAAAGCTGACAACAGGGATCTATTTCCTAATGTTTAGCACGGACATTCATGTGGTACAAAGCAACACAAAGAAATGTGTATATTTACTTGCCATTAAAATGCGCCTGCTGCTACTGTGTAAAATTGTTCAACACCAAATGAACACCAAAGAAATCATCAGTAAATCTGTAACCCAGTGTATCCCATGTTCTGTGAGATTTCTCTAAGCACATGGGTGCAATTTGTGGCCTTTTATTCTCTGGGAACTTAGGGCCAGATGTAGAAAGCTATTTACATGGTGCAAATTGCGAAAATCGCAGTTTGCGCCATGCAAAAAGCCTTTTGCGATGCACATTCACAATTTGCGAGTCAATACCGACTCGCAAATTGTGAATGCGACTCGCAAATAGGAAGGGGTGTTTACTTCCTATTTGCGACTCGCATCGCAATGCAAAATTGCTTTGTGACCTCGAATGCTGTCGCAAAGCAATTCGCAGTTACCACCAGTGTCACACTGGTAGTAACGCATTCGCATTCGCATTCCCTTTGTGAATGTTGCTAATGAGGGTTTTTCAGAGCAGGCAGTGGTCCAATGGACCACTGCCTACTCTGAAAAACCAAAACCAAAAGGTTTCGTTATTTTTTTTATTTTGCAACTCGTTTTCCTTTAAGGAAAACGGACTGCAAAATAACTTAAAAACAGCTTTATTTATAAAGCAGTCACAGACATGGAGGTCTGCTGACTTCAGCAGGTCACCATCCCTGTGAGTGCAGGGACTCGCTATGGGGTCGCAAAATGCGACCTACCTCATTAATATTAATGAGGTGGGTCTTTGCGACCCCATAGCGACTCGCAGTTGGTGTCTGAGACACCGTATTGCATCCGATTTTGCGAATCGGAAATTGCAAGTCGCACCGACTCGCAATTTCCGATTCGCAAAATTGGAAAATGCTACATCTGGCCCATAGTGTGTTACTTGGTGGTCACAGACGTACAGAAAGCCATTGAGACTGGTGTTGGAAGAGCCATCTTACATAAGGCAACCCCTGCGATGCCGTTGTCTGTTATTGGCTCTTCTAAGAGGATTTGCCTCCTACTCAGGCATGAATGTGAGAGTTGGTAGGCAGGCATTAAAGTCAATGTTGGATTGGGAAGGCGGGCATTCAGGCATTGAAAGAGGAGCTGGTGCCTTAGGATCACCAGTGGACCGTTTTGTTAGGGCCTCTGTACCCTGGTCCAAGAAACGTAGGCCAATATTTATGAAAATGTGACACATCAGAGCTGATGCACCACTTTTTCTGCACCCTCCCCCTACTAGCACCTAACGACACCATGGTTGCGCTTTATTTATAATATGGTGCACCATGGCAGTCGTTAGTACAATAGCGTCAACATTTTTGACTCTATTGTGGCACTTTGCTACACTAATGTCATACATTTTTACTCTAGTGTAGCAAAGTGCAAGAGGGCCATAGGTTTCTATGGGTTTGTTATTTTAATGCTTGCTCTGAGCAGGTTTTAGTAATGATGCCAAAAATGGCTCAGTGAAATCTGTTAAATTTAATTGCGCCATTTTTGCCGGACTCCTAACACCGGAATGCCTCCTTTGCATAGATTATGCTTGGTGCAGGCATAATGTGGCGCAAGGGGTTACAAGGAGGTGCAATGCATGCATTGCGCCACTTGTAAACATGGCGCAGGCAAAATGCCACCTTATGAATGATGCTCAGACGGTTTAAGGGTCTCTTAAATATGACCCTTAGTTTATTCCCCAGGCCCCGCCAGGCCACTTTAATGTGGCACTAATATCATGCGCACTCCCCCTGCCATGCTAAAAATTGAGGCTGGGGGTCAGGTGCTGCTTTAGCCTTTGGGGCATTCTTACCTCAGGCCTCTTGCCTCTCATTGCCTGCCCTGCCAGAAGCAGTGTCATCCCCTGCTGGGCCATCACATTAAGGCCATGGTCAGTGTGGGGATGATGGAAGTATGCATGAGCCTCGCAGAGGGTCCAGGTGATTTTGTGCCCTTGGGTCATTCGCACCTATGTCCCCGTGGAGCAGTAGCAGTGTGCTTTTTTGACACCTCCTAGCCAGGTCATTACCATGGGGCTAAAGTGGGCTGGGGAGGTAGTGTGTAAGAGAACTGCCCATGATAGAGGCCCGGTGTTATCACCTCAGCCCACATGTCTTTCAGGCCTTGTTGGTGGGAAGAAGAGGGCTGCATAAATTTGGATGTAGTGCTGTGGTCAGAGTTGCACATGTTGGAGCTAGGTTTGAGTCCCAGCGTCAGGTCAACACACTGTAATTCTATGCAAACCACTTAATCGCCATATCTAAAAAAAAAAATATCTTGTATAATGTAACTGGTGCTCATGTACATTGCTCCAGTGCCTTTGGACTGAGTTCAAGCTACATAAAAGTACAAAAAAAAGAACTGGTCAGATTTCAATGAGGCTAGCTAGATGGTGACCCATGAAAGGGATGATAAGGAAATGGGGCTCAATTGTTTTGGGGAACCCGGGCCTAATTGTGATGCCAATCAGACTCTGATTAAAGCCAATTATTGACAGCTTTTGAATTACTGCTTATCTCTAAATCAGTCCCTAAATTATATATTTAGGGTTAATGAAGTAAGGCTATTGTTGGGTTGCCAAAGGGGACGTTACAGAAAGAGACCTAAATTTACTAAACGTTTGCTTCGACTGCTGACACAATGCTTTCTCTCCAAGCAGCTACTATGGAACAACTTTAAAGTGCAAAAAACATTTTGCTATTAAAGCTGACTATTATGCTGTGCCTAAACACTTTTGCTCCATTCCACTATTAATGTATGCAAGAGGGCATGAATGGGGCATGCATCTACTAAATTAGCATGACCTGACTTTCCCCCAAATTCTAAAGACAAGTAAAATCAGGCACAAGAAAAGGGTCAAGTGGTATATCTCCTGATCTACCTAAATGTAATTTGTTTTGAGCTAAAGTACACCTTACATGTCTGACCTATGCGCTCCTGTCGATATCTAGGAATTCGTACCAGATTGCGTACAAATCAAATCCTAGACTAGACAGTGCTGGCTCGCCTTTGTGCAACTGTACAAGGCTTAGCTTCATGCAGACCAGGCGGATTTCACCAGAGCACCACCAATGATATAATCAGCTGACAATACTTGGTATATCTCATGCTGCACTATTTTTCGCACTTGGCGCAATCCAGTGCTTTGTGTTTTCAAGCAGTACATCATTGTGTGAAAGACAGTAAGGGCCATATTTATACTTTTCGATGCACAACTGCGCCAACGCAGTTGTGCGTCGAAAAAGTTAACGCCGGCTAACGCCATTCTGAAGCGCCATGCGGGCGCCGTATTTATACAATGACGTTAGCCGGCGTTAGCCGGCGGCGCTGCCTGGTGTGCGTGAAAAAAAATTACGTACACCAGGCAGCGCCGGCGTAGGGGAATATGGAGCTTGGGCGCCAAAAAATGGGGCAAGTCAGGCTGAGGCAAAATTATCGCCTCAACCCGATTTGCGCCATTTTTTTTTACTCCCAACCCCCATTGAAATGACTCCTGTCTTAGCAAAGACAGGAGTCATGCCCCCTTGCCCAATGGCCCTGCCCAGGGGACTTCTGTCCCCTGGGCATGGTCATTGGGCATAGTGGCATGTAGGGGGGCACAAATCAGGCCCCCCTATGCCACAAAAAAAAGTAAAAAAATTACTTACCTGAACTTACCTTATGTTCCCTGGGATGGGTCCCTCCATCCTTAGGTGTCCTCCTGGGGTGGGCAAGGGTGACAGGGGGGGTCCCTGGGGGCATGGGAGGGCACCTCTGGGCTCCTTCCGAGCCCACAGGTCCCTTAACGCCTGCCCTGACCAGGTGCTAAGAAACGACGCAAAAGCGGCTGGACGTCATTTTTTTTGACCCGCCCACTCCCGGGCGTGATTTTTGCCCGGGAGTGTAAATACGGCGCACATGCCTCGGAGTCAATTTTTTAGACGGGAACGCCTACCTTGCATATCATTAACGCAAAGTAGGTGACCACGCTAAAAAGTAACGCAAACTCCATGGACTTTGGCGCTAGACGAGTCTAACGCCAGAGTATAAATATGGAGTTAGTTTTGCGTCGAATTTGCGTAAAAAAAAACAACGCAAATCCGGTGCAAACGGAGTATAAATATGCCCCCTAATCCCTATCTTGATGTCCAGTAGTGTTGTGCTAGATTTCAGGCTACTAGCTGTGGGAAGTGGAGGGGAATGGTAAAGTACAGTTCACATTGGCCAAGGATATTAGGAACCTAGCCGTTCATTGTTCAAACTTTCTGTGTTCACAATCATATTGTATAAACAACTCAGTTATCTCCAGTTTTCTGCATTTACAAATATTTCTCGAACGAAATAGTACTTGTTTTTACTACTGAGAGTACTCTTTCTTCAGAATCGTATCATGGCTCTAATATTTTAATTAAACACCCATAATTACTGATGAAGCGGAAAATGAAGGTTTTGATTTATTAACGCTTAAACGTAGCGCTGAAATAATCATGTGTGACATTAACCGAATTAATAAAGATTGTACGGGGACAAAATGTGCCCTCAGAGTAGGTCGCCATCATTTATACGCGTGCTTTATATAACGTGGTGAATTAGAACTGCACTAATCAGACATAATCATAAACGTGTGCTACGATTTGCTTGTTTGAAATGTTTTAGCTTAGCATTACTTTAGCGGAGGCTTTGGCCTAGTTGCCTGGTCTCACGGTTTAGATGCTCGTATTTTTCCACTGTGCTAATAAACGTGTATTTTTGCTTGAAGCTGTACTTTTCTACAGAAACTGTTCACATGCTTATCTTAAAGTTGGTGCCAGCCTGGCATATTTTCTCTTAAATTCAAGGTCGACTTGCAGGTGCGGACAATGGAGGCTCTGAGAGTAAGCTAATTGGAAACAATGTTGCGGGTTGCGTACCCATCTCCAAGGATAATGTATGCTTAAGTAAAAGCTTGAGAACTGTCGTGTTTGATTGGTCAATTTGAAGCTAACCTATGAACCCTCCAATGGAGACCCTACTGGACCTGAACTGTTGTCTATAAAACCCAGGTGCACGAGAAGAAGGTAGCCATTGTGCGCTATGATTGCCATTGAGAGTATTACTCTCTCTCTCTCATCGGACATCCTGCCATTTTGACTTCGTAGCTATTATGGCCCACTTTGCTGCGACGCCATTTTGAAAGAGACTTTGATGCTTTCTCTAATCGAGAGAAAGAGACTTTAAATGATTCTTGCCCTAGAGACTGTAACTTTGATCTGATCCCTTTGCATGAAGTAATAGTTTTACCTGGCCGCCGTGAGGCAATTGCCCCGTCCATCCCTGCCCATTTGTCCCGTCCCATGCCGATCGAAACGGTACCCATGATGACCGAAGAACGGTACCTGTGAGACGAAGACTTCCTTGTATGCTGATCGTAATTGGTAAATATGAAAGGAAATTGTAAAATTGCATTGTGTTTCTTTTAGGTAACCAACTGCTGATTTTGGTAAGAGCCCTAGTTAGAAGTTTTCTAAATTAATGTTGCTAAAATTGTTTTGCATGAAGTCCCACATGCTAATGCTAATTTGAGGTTAGATGAGGATTCCATATGTCGCACGATGCAATTTGAGATCTTGATATGCTGACTAAATGTATGCCATTAGTTCATTACAGATTATCGTATTAGTGATTTGCATTGCCATTATCGAATGCCTTGTGATTCAAATGCTTCATAGATTACACTTGTTTCGACGTTATGGACAGCTATTAATGTTCATATATGTTTATCATTTGGTGTTGAGAAACATTTATATTGTGCTAGCTTTGTTAATATAGGGAAATAAATTCACTAACTTTGCAATAAACTGGTGTGGTTATTCCTGACTGAAAGGTCAGGGTTCGCCGAAATGTATTCTGGATTAATTGTAAAGTGCTATGTTGTTCAAGGTGTTGCTTATGTTCGTTATTGATTATTGATTTTGATGAGATTGACCGGATTAAGAGTACAGAGAGTTCCCACTAAGTCAAAAGATTCATCGGCCTAAAGAGCGTCCAAACGTAGGTAAATTTGTTACCACGTTCCGCTCTATCAGTAGATGGTAGCAGAGGACGGTTACGTCTTTTGGGACCCTGTACCATTAGAGTACATGGTGTTGGATTAACGGTTACGCATTTGAGGCCTCATTCGGAAAGTTGAATTAGATTTTCTTGGATGAAAATAATTGACAAGATGATGATGGGCTAGGTCCACCGCGACTTTCCCGGGATCTCGGAGCTTGCGAATGGAAAGAACGGAGGTGTGGAATCAGCGCTGGCGGTACTAGTGATGGTATGAGTGAAGTTAGGGTTTTGCGCTTGCACAGCTTAATGCCGCAGGGTGTGTGAAAAGGTTGCGAGGGTTTTCTTTTAAGGATAGCGGAGGTGCGACTCCGAGTGTAGAAGTAGAGAAGTCGTCGAACTTCATAGAGATAGCGGAGGTGCGGCTCCGAGTGTGAGAGTGGGGAAGTCGTCGAACTTCATGTGAGTGTGGCGCTTTGTGCATAAAAAGGTCCACGTGGTTGTTGTTGTTGAGACGGGCCCTGCGAGGTCAAGAGACTCCGGAGTATGTTGATCCATGTTGTGGTCTGGGCGGTTTAGTAGGTTGATCGGGCGTGGTCAACAAGTCGGGTACGTGTGTTAGGGAGTGAAAGAAACTTCGACTTCGGGCTTTGACAAGATTCTAAGTGCACTAGAACAGATCATTGACAAGTTGAGAGTAGGTCTGCGGGTCAGATTTGCTTGCGAATGTGGGGACTGAGAAAGACCGAATAGCGGCCGAGGCTGGTGAAAGAGATCGAATAGTGGTCACGGTTGGTGAAAAGTCCCTAAGGTCCTGAAGCGATTGTGTCACCCTTCCTGTAGTAAACCGACAGGTCTGTTTTATTTTTTGGTAGCTCGCGATACATGCAGAAGTTGTTACGTGAGGAGGTGAGTGAAGGAAGACTAGCCGCGAGGCTTTGTCAGCCACAGTGTGTGAGTGTGACGTCACTAAGAGCCGCGCTGGGATAAGTTGGTTGCAGAGACGGGTCGCGCACGGATTGGACGCAGTCCGTGGGACTCGATTGGAAGGGGAAAGGCAGGTGAAGAGTATTCCGGGAATTAAAGTCACCTATTGATTACAAATTTGTGCAATTAAAGTTACCTATTGGTTAAAGTTTTTGTGGAATTGAAGTCAAATATTGGTTATAAACTTTGTGAAAATAGAAGACGAGAAAATGAAATTCCTTAAAGCATTTAGGAGCACAATGAAGGGGGAGTCTTACATTAAAGCGAACGTAGGAGAGGAGACGCCGCCCGAGGGTACACCAGCTTACATTGTGATGGAAGAAAAGGGGGTAGCTCCGTGCCTTTGGCTAAAGCAGTGGCATAAGTTGACAGAGAAACATGGGAGCGTAGCGTTCCCGATATACGGGACATTCAATATAAAGATTTTAGAAAATTTGAGATTCACGATGTACGACATGAAGGTGCCTCCAAGGCCAGCACAGTTTGAGGCTCTAGCAATTTGGGAACTAATGGCCAGACAGCAACAGCAAAAGAAGTTCGAGACCAGAATGAGGAAGGTAGAAAAGACACTAGCGGATGCTAGGTGGGATAATGCACAGAAGGTGTGGAGGTCAGATGTATTGCAGGGGATAAAATTGTTCCCCGCAATTACTAAGGAAGGAGAAGAGACAGGTAAGAAAGCTACCTGTAAGACAGACAGAAAGTGTTCTAAGGATAGAGAGGATGAGGAAAAGTTGAGAAGAGAAGAGGAGTTAGAGGATGAGGAGTTGATAATGCAATTGCTGAACAACCGTCCACCACCTTATGCAGAGAACGGACAAGGTCCAAGTACCAGTTCTGCCCCTCCAGCACCGATACAGAGCAATGAAACCCAGAGTTCAGGAGCATCATCGGGATCTAAGGACCCGAGTTTGCTGCTTACCCCGCAGATACCGCAAGTTAGGAGAATATATCCAGATGTGCCCGTGTTGAAACCAGCGGAAAATTATCAGCCGCAGATGCCAGGGTACTACAACAGTGACAGCAGTGCAGGAATGATTCCAGATCCAACAGTAAGGGGAGTACAGAATGGTTACAACCCAACAATGGCACAAGCTGACTCGACTCAGTTTATGATGCCTCAAAAGCAGATGCAGGGAGGAAACGCACACGTTCAAATGACGGGGAGCCAGATGGGCATGCCGGCAATGATGTCTCATGGTGTGGGAATGAACATGCCTCAGAACATGGGGAATGGACAGAACCCAGATGCGATATCGTTACCCATTACTGTAGGTCCAGTGGTACCTCTGTATAGTCAGCCTAATTCGGGTCTGAACAGTCAGGGATCAATGCTGCAGAATGGGACAGAAAGAAGGTGCATAGAAAACACTCCAGGGATAACTCCGATACCGGCTCAGCCAACTGGGTCTGGATCCTTGATGGAGTTTAGTCCCGTATGTGCTCAGTCAACACTGGTGAGGTCGAGCCCCCCACTGATAATACCTCTCACATCGAACACTGAAAAGCTGCCGCAGCCATCGATGGCAGTTGATGTAAACGCTACCCTGATGGGGGTGAATGCGCAACAGCTGACACAGTGGTTCAACAGTCTGAATTCCACACAAAGTCCAGCTAGTGGGAAAGGAGAAGACTACATGAATAGGGTCAGGTTGAACATGGAAGCACAAGAATTGGTGGAAGGGACTATGGGTGTGAACAGGTTAGAGTCCTACACGGAAGAAGAGCTGAGGTATCTATGTCCCAGGATTACGAAAGAAGTGAACAAGATACATAAGAGCTTGCAGGAAGCAGCTGACAGGAACGGGGTTGAAATAGACAAGACGAAACACTTGAGCAGGAGCTACAGGTTAGATTTTGGGACAACAGATTTTGAACACATGAGGTCAGCAGGCATGAAGACACACCTTAGAGAATTGCTGCAGAGTGCACAAGTGTGGAGGTGCTTGGACAAGTGGGAAAGCAGGTGGGTAAAGAGGAAGGATAAGAGGAGGGACAGTGCTACAGAACACAATGAGAAAAGACCGCAGAGTAGTGATACAGTAACAATGTTGCCAATGAGGGAGACAGCAGGAGGAAAATTAGTACATGTACCATGGCACAGAAGCGACATTCAGTCCTTTACGGACGATTTTCCCAAACTAAGAGAGAAACCAATTGAATGGTACCAGCAGACTGATAGGTTTGTGAAACTTGCAAAATGTCTTTGGGAAGACCTGAATACTCTGTTTGAGATTGTGGTTCCAGCAGATTTGTGGGAGGATTGCAAAAGAGCTGTAGGTTGGCCGACAAGTGAACCGGAGAGACAGAGGGAAACGGGCGCACCATCACCTATGGTGATGAGCTTGTACTATAAGGTGATTGAGCATTTGAAACCGAAGGTACCCGCGAAAAACGTGGATTGGCAGAAGATTGATCGAACTGCCCAAGAGACTAAAGAGTCGATTCATAGTTACTATGAGAGGTTGTTGAAGGCGTTCAAGAATTACAGTGGCACGGAAACGATTGAGGCGAAAGACATGTTTCATTTTGTGTTCAGATTTGTGGAAGGGCTGAGGCCAGAGATAAGCCAAATGATAAAGTCGCATTTGATTTGTTGGCAGTCGAAACCGATCGATGAGGTCTTGACTTATGCGAAATACTGTAGCGATGAAATTGAAGTGAAACAGAAGAAGCTGAAAGAGAAGGTGATGATGATGCAGCTTAAGGCAGCTCAAACAGGTTTGCAGGGTCTGCAAGGTTTGCAAGGGATGCAAGGGTTCCAACAGCAAATACCGCAACAGCAGTCGCAATTGCAGGGAAACATGGCGTTTCAGCCACAGGCCAGAGGCAGAGGTCGAGGAGGTTTTGTGAATAATGGTCCGGATTTGAACACTGTCGTGACGGGTGTGCAGGCGATGAAGAAGGTGATGCCGTGTCACGTGTGCGGGATCGTCAGTCATTGGAAACGCGAGTGCCCGATGGTGGTGCAGGAAGGTGTAGGTGTAGGTGCAGGTGCAGGTGCAGGTGTTGGTCAGCAAAACAATGATGTCAGTGCATTTCAGACAATGAGAGGACCGAAAATGAGAGGTCCAAACCCAAATTTTCAGACTGTAAATCAATTGCAGGGATTACAACCTATGCAGCCGCAGCAGATGCAGATGCCTCGTATGCAGATGACGCAAATGCAGCCGATGCAACAGCAGTTACCTATGGTACCTAATCAGCAAATGCAAATACCCTTGGCACCAATGAGTCAGCAGCAAGTGATGGTTCCTCCGCAGGTAACGGGTCAGGTAATGAGTACAAATGGCACCGTACAACAGTTCCCCTTACACAGTGAGAGTGGAATAAACAACGTATGGGAGAGTGAAAGTTCAGGAGAAGAAGGAGATTGTGTGCTTGCGGCATCCTTGGAAGTTGATCAAAGGGGTCCGTACGTAGAGGGAAGAGTAATGGGTCATCGTGTCTCATTCTTGGTTGACACGGGAGCCACACGTTCAACCGTTAAGAGCAGTGAAGTACCAAATTTGCCACTCTCAGGGAGGACAGTTCAAGTGGTGGGAGTAGCAAACAGACATCTGACGAACCCGATAACAGATCCGGTTCCAGTCAGCATCGGTAACTATCAAGGGGTACATCAGTTTGTGGTGTGTGACTCAAGTCCGATAGCACTGTTAGGGAGAGACCTATTGTGCAAATTGGGTTGTTCGATAATGTGTTCAAACGAAGGAATAACAATTGAAACGAGCAATGATGGGGAAGAAGAGGACAGTGTAGAGGGGGATGAAATGGAGACAGTCGACGAAGAGTATCCTCTGATTTGTCTCTTCCCGATGATAACTGAAGAAGACATTCCAGCAGAATTACGGGAAACAGTCGGAAAGGAAGTGTGGGACATGACAGGGAAAGAGGTGGGATTGATGAAAGGAGTGGAACCAGTAAAAGTGATGGTAAAGCCCAATGCGATCTTTCCCCAGACCCCACAATACCACATGCCACAAGATACTCTCATGAAGGTTGCCCAACTCATTGACGAATTTGTAAAGCAGGGGGTACTGAAAGAAGTGCTAAGCAGTCCATGTAATTCACCAATAATGGGACTGATAAAGCCAAGTGGAAAGGTCCGACTCGTGCAGGATTTGAGGAAAATAAATGACATCATAATAAAGTGCTGCCCTGTCGTACCAAATCCAGCTGTGATAATGTTTCAAGTCCCTTGCGATGCTGAATGGTTCTCAGTCATCGATTTGTCACAGGCATTCTTTTCTGTGCCTCTTCATGAGGACAGCCAATTCCTCTTTTGTTTCAAATTCCTAGACAGAGTGTATAGTTGGTGTCGAATTCCTCAAGGGTTCTCTGAGTCACCGTCAATCTTCAATCAGATTCTAAAGAAAGACCTGGAAGCATTAGAATTGCCATTCGAGTCAACCCTAGTACAGTACATTGATGACCTACTGGTTGCATCAAAGACAGAAAGCAACTGCACAGCCGATACCATTGCTCTGTTGAACCATTTGGGAAGGAATGGACATAAGGTGTCTCCTTCCAAATTACAGTTCTGTCAGAAGAAAGTGAAATATTTGGGTCACCAAATAGAGAAAGGGTCGCGGAGAATAATGAAGGAAAGAGTTACAAGCATACTTCAGATGAGTCCACCAAAGACAAGGAAGGAGGTGAGGAAGTTTTTGGGAATGGTGGGATATTGTCGCCAGTGGATTCCCAACTTCTCGTCTCTAGCGAAGCCCCTACTGAAATTGGCCCAAAAGGATGCCTTGGATGAAATTGAACTGAAAGGAGATGAGATGGATGCTTTTGTTGAACTGAAGGAATGCATGTGCAGGGCTCCAGCTTTAGGTATGCCTGACTACACGAAGCCTTTCACATTGTTTTGTCATGAACGTGATGCATGTTCTTTGTCTGTCTTGACCCAAGCCCATGGTGGCGTAAACAGACCAGTAGCGTATTTTTCAGCTACTTTGGATCCGGTTGCAGCAGCACTCCCAGGGTGTTTGCGCGCCGTAGCAGCAGTTGGTATCAGCCTCACTCAGAGTGAAGGAATAGTGATGGGACACCCAGTAACAGTCATGGTCCCTCACTCAGTCGAGATACTTTTGACCCGCTCCCGAACGCAACACATGACTGGAGCAAGACTCACAAGGTATGAAACGATAATTCTGGGCTCACCGAATGTGCAGCTGAAAAGGTGCACTACGTTGAATCCAGCTACCTTGCTTCCTGGAGAAAATGCTGAAATTGAGAACGCTGAAGACGTCGAGCATGACTGCCTTCAGGTGACTGAATTTTGCACAAAACCTCGACCGGACATCAAGGATACAAAGCTTGATGTAAATGACCAAATTCTTTTTGTTGATGGTTCGTGTCTAAGGGATGGGATGGGAATTTTGAAAGCAGGATATGCTGTATGTACTGTAACAGGTGTCTTGGAAGCGGGATGGCTTCAAGGAGTTTATTCTGCACAAGTAGCAGAACTTGTAGCCCTTACAAGAGCATGTCAACTGTCTGCATTGATGAAAGTCACCATTTACACTGATAGTCAATACGGGTTTGGGATTGTGCATGACTTTGGACAACTATGGTCACAGAGAGGTTTCCTGACTTCTTCAGGATCCCCAGTGAAGAACGGGGAGAGGATAAGGGAATTGTTACATGCCATTCAAGTGCCAGCCGAAGTTGCAGTGGTGAAGTGTAGTGCTCACACGAAAGGACAAGACTATGTGTCTCTGGGAAATGCATATGCAGATCAAGTCGCAAGATTTTGTGCTTTGAACTGTATATTGCTAAGGGATGATTGGAATACAATAAGTGAGCCAGAACTCGAACCAGCTGAAGCTTTTGCCTTGAAGGTCGTAGATACAATAGAGGAACTGAAAGCACTACAGAATAATGTCAGGGAGGATGAAAGAGATTCATGGGTCAAATCACAATGCATAAAGAGACCAGACGAGTTATGGGTTTCACATGAGGGAAAATTTGTTTTGCCAAATAGTCTCTTATCACAGCTTGCGCGGTTCTATCATGGGCAAGCTCACCTAGGGAGAGATGCCATGATAAGATTGTTCAAAACTGATTGGTTTAACCACAGATTTCGCCAAGCTGCAGAAGCAGTTTGCCATCGATGTGTCACTTGCCAGCAGATGAACCCAGGGAAGGGAACAGTTGTGAGCGCGAGTCACATTGGTAGGGCAAGCGGTCCTTTTAGCCGAATGCAGATGGACTTCATTGAGATGCCTGTGCATGGGGGTCTGAAATATGTGTTGGTGATTGTGTGCATTTTTAGTCACTGGATTGAGGCATATCCTACACGAAGAAATGACAGCCTTACAGTTGCCAAGCTATTGTTGAGGGAGTTGATACCACGTTTCGGATTCCCGATCTCTTTAGAATCAGATAGGGGAAGTCACTTCAACAATGAGGTAATGAAGTTACTTTGCGAAGCACTGAACATTGAGCAAAAGCTACACTGTAGCTATCGCCCTGAAGCATCAGGACTGGTGGAGCAGATGAATGGTACGCTGAAATCGAGAATGGCAAAAATATGTGCATCGACAAATTTGAAATGGCCTGACGCATTGCCCTTAGTGCTAATGTCAATGAGAAACACTCCCGATAGAAAGACTAGATTGTCTCCACATGAAATTCTCATGGGCAGGGCTATGAGACTTCCTGCAGTTCCCGCAAACATGCTTTTGAATATTACAGATTATATGGTGTTAGACTACTGCAAAGGACTGGCTGACGTGGTTCGCTCTTTCTCTCACCAGGTGGAAGCGACCACCTTGCCACCGATCCAAGGTCCAGGACACGTACTGAAAGCAGGTGACTGGGTCGTGATAAAGAAGCACGTGAGAAAATCGTGTCTGGAACCCCGTTGGAAAGGCCCTTTCCAAGTGATCCTGACGACAACTACCGCTGTGAAGTGTGCGGGGGTTCCCAACTGGATTCACGCCAGTCACACAAAGAAGGTGTTGTGTCCCACAGATGAGGAAGTTGAAGCGCTGAAAGTACCAGTGCCTGATAAAGCAGTGCCGAGTGCTGAGACAGAACAAAAGCGAACTGAAAGCGAACAGGCAGAAGCAGGAGAAAAAGAGATATTCTCCGACAACGAAGACACCAACTCACTTGGGGGAGACCAAGGAGAAAGTTCAGACAGCGACGAAGAAGCTGCAGGTGACAAAGAGCCTGAAGCAGCTGAGGGTAGCAAAAAGCCTGAAGCAGCTGAAGGTGACAAGGAGCCTGAAGCAGCTGAAAGTGATACAGAGCCTGAAGAAAATAACGGTGACGAAGGGCTCGAGAAAAGTGAAAAAGCAGGAGAGCCTGATCAGAGGAGTGCTTTCCCAGAAGCAGACGATACAGAAAAAGAAAAAGAGAACGTGATTGATTCCCCAGAAGAAGGGAACGAGGCAGAACAGAACGAAAGAGTTCAAGCCTCTACAGAAAAGACTGCAGGTCCATCAAATGGACACGGTGCAAAGAGGAGACTAAGCATCTCACCAGTAAAAGAAAAGGGTAAAGAAGGTTTGAACGAAGGAGGAAGGCCGAAAGTGAAAGAGAAAAGAAAAGAAGTGACTGTTGTGGATCAATCGTCAAGGGAAGAAAAAGACTTGACAAAAGAAGAAAGTACCAGCGAAGCAGAATCGAAAAGGGAAGCTAAATTGAAAAGGAAAAGTATACCAAACAGGAGGTATTCCGGTCCTGAATGGGCATATGCAGTCAATGATGATTGGACTGACGAGTTTGTATCTCTAAGCATCGAGAACGAAGAAGAAGAAGAGATACCAATAGAAAAGAAAAGTTTCATAGACTCTGTCGATTGAAAGAGTAAAGTTAGTACTGCTTGCTACAGTATAACGTGAAAGAAACAACCAGCTGAGACACTGTTAAACCGGATGAGACATTTGCTAAACTGATAAAGACTGAGTTATTGCCGAATTGAGACAAATGCTGCTAACCGATAAGTGACTGGCCTTTTGAAGAAGACGGTGTGAACATTGCGCTTGTTCAGCTTTGTAACTGAATTGCTAAATAGTTTAATTTATAAGTGCTTCTAGCTCTCTGATTCTATACAGATCATGGCGCCAAACAATAGAAAGAAGTTTTGTAAATATGTGTGTATAGGCTTGGTAATTACATGTGTAATAATAATAATGGCAATTGTGTTTGGAATGCATGGAAAGAGTGAGAATGAGACTATTACTGCTTCTACTATTGCTCCTGTTACTGTCACTGAACTAACACCATTGAAAAGATTAGCAATGGATGAGAGGCTCTTGCACGATAAGAAAGAGCTTTCGTATAACGTTATCTATCGCTTACTAACAGAGTATGTTGAGACTATGGATGCGAAGGATTGTTATGTGTGTACACAGATACCGACATCAGTAAAGGAAGGGGTGACATATCACCACATGCCCCTTACGTATGGGATTACGTGTAGTATAGTAATGTCTAGGTTTTATGGTCAAACTAACATACAGTATTTTTACTCGAATTATGATGTTACCTTTGCTTATGTTCCTATAATAGCGCAGCTAAGCGAAACTTCAAGGTATTGGGATTACAAAATTATGAGGGACTTTTTCGAGCCAATGCAACCTTTTGAAACGGCTCATGCTCATAGGGAAAACCTTACCTGCTCAGTCTCTGCTGTAGAAATAAGCTTTTTAGATCGCACAGATGATAGAAGGGCTCAAATGAAGGCGAAATTAGAAAAGGAGCTGCATAAGAGGACTTCAGTAGATAATTATGATTTTGCTGCTATAAAGACACAAGGGAAAATAGCTTTAGACGCTTGGCATGTAGGGAAATTTTGTATATATCGAGGAGAATCTTATTATGACAATATTTTTGTAGGAGCGAGTGAGTGTAAACATACGTTTATTTTTAAGGCCAAATGGACATTCATGATGGACGGACTTGACCCTGTCATTCCAGGTGTATATTACATTTGTGGGCATAATGCTTATTATCGTCTTCCCAAGGGATGGTGGGGGAGATGTTATTTGGGTATAGTGTTCCCAAAGGTTTATCAACTGGATGACGTATCGATGATTCAAAAGACATCTGGATCTCATAATATCCAGAAAAGAGAGACCGCAGCTGCTGTGGTAGGTGACATATTTGGAGCCATGATTCCTTCATTGGGAGTTGTGTTGAATTCCATCAAAATACGAAAGTTGTCTACTATAGTGGATAACATGTTGACAAAGTTTTCAGGTGCTATAATCCTGATAGATGCTGAACTTGCAGCGGAAAGAGCTATGACTCTTCAAAATAGGCTTGCTTTAGACATTCTTTTAGCAAAGGATGGAGGCGTTTGCAAAATGATTGGTGCACGTCACTGTTGCACCTATATACCGGATAATAGTGTGAAGATTAAAACTATGCTTGCTAATCTAACAAAAGAAAGTGCAGATTTGAAGGAATTGAAAGAACCAGGAGTGTGGGAGAAGGTTGGAAAGGGAATAGCTTCAGTGGGACATTGGCTTGGGGGAATTTGGAATGGAATATTATTGGAAATAATAGAAGGAATATTAATAGTAATAATTTGTGTATTTGGAATTTGGGGAATAAAAAGGGGAATAATAATGATTATGGAAAGAATTAAAAGAAGAAAAGAGGAGAAGATTATGAAAAGAATGGCAGAAGAATACAAAGCGCAAACTAGGGGAACAAAAAGGAAAAGGGAACTGACAGAATTTTAATGGGATAAAATTTGTGGGCTAAATTTGTGTGATGACTAGTAGTCATCAGAGGAGGGATTGATGAAGCAGAAAATGAAGGTTTTGATTTATTAACGCTTAAACGTAGCGCTGAAATAATCATGTGTGACATTAACTGAATTAATAAAGATTGTACGGGGACAAAATGTGCCCTCAGAGTAGCTTGCCATCATTTATACGCGTGCTTTATATAACGTGGTGAATTAGAACTGCACAAATCCGACATAATCATAAACGTGTGCTACGATTTTCTTGTTTGAAATGTTTTAGCTTAGCATTACTTTAGCGGAGGCTTTGGCCTAGTTGCCTGGTCTCACGGTTTAGATGCTCGTATTTTTCCACTGTGCTAATAAACGTGTATTTTTGCTTGAAGCTGTACTTTTCCACAGAAACTGTTCACATGCTTATCTTAAAGTTGGTGCCAGCCTGGCATATTTTCTCTTAAATTCAAGGTCGACTTGCAGGTGCGGACAATGGAGGCTCTGAGAGTAAGCTAATTGGAAACAATGTTGCGGGTTGCGTACCCATCTCCAAGGATAATGTATGCTTAAGTAAAAGCTTGAGAACTGTCGTGTTTGATTGGTCAATTTGAAGCTAACCTATGAACCCTCCAATGGAGACCCTACTGGACCTGAACTGTTGTCTATAAAACCCAGGTGCACGAGAAGAAGGTAGCCATTGTGCGCTATGATTGCCATTGAGAGTATTACTCTCTCTCTCTCATCGGACATCCTGCCATTTTGACTTCGTAGCTATTATGGCCCACTTTGCTGCGACGCCATTTTGAAAGAGACTTTGATGCTTTCTCTAATCGAGAGAAAGAGACTTTAAATGATTCTTGCCCTAGAGACTGTAACTTTGATCTGATCCCTTTGCATGAAGTAATAGTTTTACCTGGCCGCCGTGAGGCAATTGCCCCGTCCATCCCTGCCCATTTGTCCCGTCCCATGCCGATCGAAACGGTACCCATGATGACCGAAGAACGGTACCTGTGAGACGAAGACTTCCTTGTATGCTGATCGTAATTGGTAAATATGAAAGGAAATTGTAAAATTGCATTGTGTTTCTTTTAGGTAACCAACTGCTGATTTTGGTAAGAGCCCTAGTTAGAAGTTTTCTAAATTAATGTTGCTAAAATTGTTTTGCATGAAGTCCCACATGCTAATGCTAATTTGAGGTTAGATGAGGATTCCATATGTCGCACGATGCAATTTGAGATCTTGTTATGCTGACTAAATGTATGCCATTAGTTCATTACAGATTATCGTATTAGTGATTTGCATTGCCATTATCGAATGCCTTGTGATTCAAATGCTTCATAGATTACACTTGTTTCGACGTTATGGACAGCTATTAATGTTCATATATGATTATCATTTGGTGTTGAGAAACATTTATATTGTGCTAGCTTTGTTAATATAGGGAAATAAATTCACTAACTTTGCAATAAACTGGTGTGGTTATTCCTGACTGAAAGGTCAGGGTTCGCCGAAATGTATTCTGGATTAATTGTAAAGTGCTATGTTGTTCAAGGTGTTGCTTATGTTCGTTATTGATTATTGATTTTGATGAGATTGACCGGATTAAGAGTACAGAGAGTTCCCACTAAATCAAAAGATTCATCGGCCTAAAGAGCGTCCAAACGTAGGTAAATTTGTTACCACGTTCCGCTCTATCATTACTGACTGTCCCTCTTCCCCATATTCCATCCCAGAGATAATGCTAAAAATAAGTTATAAAGAAGCAGGAAGAAGGTTATTCGGGCATTGCAGCTAAACAACAACTAACCCCGGCGGCTGAGGTTAATCCACTTCATTCTGCAAGAAGCACTTCTGTTGTTTCACCTTTGTACTGCCACTTCCCTTTGTGTAAAATACACCCCACAGTTCTATTTTTTTCCTCTGGTCCTTGCGTTTTCCTTAATTGCAGACATCAGTCCCCTTTGGCAGTGCCAGCATGCAAAATGTTGCTGCTTCACACTGCTTGATTCTTTCCTACTGTGCGGGAGAAAAAAACACAAATTCTAGAAGCGGGACATAGTGGCGTTGCGGGATAACTACAAACCACTCGAAAGCTTTTTGTACCTTGCAAAAGGCATTGGTGATCCTGTTTAATTAGCCGTATGCTCTCTTGACTGTCGGTAACAAATGGAACGGCAATAAAATAATGACTGATCGGAGCGAGTAGTAAAGCATTTGTTTTCAATACTATTCATGGACCGAACAACAGTACGATTCATGAAGCTGTAAACCCTCTTTTCAGACTAAAAATAGCTGTTAGGTCTACATAGCAAATAACAAAAGGAAACTGTGCTGAAGTAAATGTTTTTAATACAGTATACTTGTCAACTCAGTCCTTTTTCAATTCCTCGGTAGTAAACCCTATGAAGTAAGCGTTTCTGCACTGGAAATAAATGTTTTCCACATAAAGGGAAAAATGAAATAAAAAACCAATCTGCACAGTGGGCTGCCTTTCTCCAGCGTGGAGTGATTATCCAGCTCCACATTGTGGAAGGGACATCTTCGAAAATATTGCATGCCATTTGTTAGACCTGACATGCCTTAGGGTGGTCAACCCTAACTTTTTGCCTGCCTCCACCCACTTTTTGGACTCTGTTTTTGCTGGCTTTTAGACTCTGCACATTTTACCACTGCTAACCAGTGCTAAAGTGCATATGCTCTCTCCCTTTTAACATGGTAACTTTGGATCATACCCAATTGGACTATTTAATATACTTATAAGTCCCTAGTAATGTGCACTGTATGTGCCTAGGGCCTGTAGATTAAATGCTACTAGTGGGCCTGCAGCACTGGTTGTGCCACCCACTCAAGTAGCCCTTTTACCTTGTCCCAGGCCTGCCATTGCAAGGCCTGTGTGTGCAGTTTCACTGCCACTTCGACTTGGCATTTAAAAGTACTTGCCAAGCCTAAAGCTCCCCTTTTTCTACACATAAGTCACCCCTAATGTGTGCCCTAGGTAACCCCTAGAGCAGGGTGCTGTGTGCGTAAATGGCAGGACATGTACCTGTGTAGTTTACATGTCCTGGTAGTGTAAAACTCCTAAATTCGTTTTTACACTACTGTGAGGCCTGCTCCCTTCATAGGCTAACATTGGGGCTGCCCTCATACATTGTTGAAGTGGCAGCTGCTGATCTGAAGGGAGTAGGAAGGTCATATTTAGTATGGCCAGAATGGTAATACAAAATCCTGCTGACCGGTGAAGTTGGATTTAATATTACTATTTTAGAAATGCCACTTTTAGAAAGTGAGCATTTCTCTACACTTAAATTTTCTGTGCCTTACAATCCACGTCTGGCTAGGTTTAGTTGACAGCTCCTTTTGCATTCACTCAGGCACACCCCAAACACAGGGTACTCAGCCTCACTTGCATACATATGCATTTTGAATGGGTCTTCCTGGGCTGGGAGGGTGGAGGGCCTGCTCTGACACAAAGGACTGCCCCACCCCCTACTGGGACCCTGGCAAACAGGATTGAACTGAAAGGGGACCTGGTGCACTTCTAAGCCACTCTTTGAAGCCTCCCCCACTTCAAAGGCACATTTGGGTATAAAACAGGGCCTCTGCCCTACCACCTCAGACATTTGCTGGAGAAGAAACCTGAACCAGAACCTGCATCCTCCCAAGAAGAACTGCCTGGCTGCTCAAAGGACTCACCTGTCTGCTTTCTACAAAGGACTGCTGCCTTGCTGTTGGCCTGCTGCCTTGCTGAACTCTTGTCTGGCTGCCAAAGTGCTCTCCAAAGGGCTTGGATAGAGCTTGCCTCCTTTTCCCTGAAGTCTCAGGACCCAAAAAACTTCTCTTTTTCATTTGGACTCCTCGTGCGCCAAAAAATTTGACGCACAGCTTGCCGTGCGGTGAGAAAATTGCCGCACACCGACGCTGCCCGACGCGACGCCTACGGGGCGAGCGGAACTTCGACACACGGTCTTGCATGGACAGCGCCGCCCGGCCTCCAGAGAGGAAATCGACGCGACGCCTGCTGTGAGAAAGAAAATTCCACGCACAGCCTCCCGGAACGACGCACAGCCGGATAACAAGCCGAGGAATCCACGCACAGACATCTGGTAATCCCACGAACCATAGAAGGAGTCGACCCGCGTGCCGGAAAACAACGCACGTCTAACCAGAGTGAAAAATAACTATGCAAGTCCGTGTGTGAAGGGGCGAAACCGACACACACACCATTTTTCCACTCATCTCCTCCTCTGCGGCCCTCTGCGGAGATTTTCCACTCCAAACCAGGTACTTTGTGTTTGAAAGAGACTTTGTTTGCTTTTTAAAGACTTAAAACACTTTATATTACTTTTCAGTGATATTTCTACAAATTCTTATTGCGTCTTTTATTGTGTTGATCTACAAATATCCAGATAAAAATACTATATTTTTCTAAACACTGTGGGGGTCATTCCGACCCTGGCGGTCAAGGACCGCCGGGGCCGGGGATGCGGGAGCACCGCCAACAGGCTGGCGGTGCTCCTCAGGACATTCTGACCGCGGCAGTTCAGCCGCGGTCAGAACAGGAAAACCGGCGGTCTCCCGCCGGTTTTCCGCTGTCCTGCAGAATCCTCCATGGCGGTGCAGCTTGCTGCGCCGCCATGGGGATTCTGACACCCCATACCGCCATCCTGTTCCTGGCGGGTCGCCCGCCAGGAACAGGATGGCGGTATGGGGTGTTGTGGGGCCCCTGGGGGCCCCTGCAGTGCCCACGCCAATGGCATGGGCACTGCAGGGGCCCCCGTAAGAGGGCCCCACTTTGAATTTCAGTGTCTGCTTTGCAGACACTGAAATACGCGACGGGTGCCACTGCACCCGTCGCACATACCCACTCCGCCGGCTCCATTCGGAGCCGGCTTCCTCGTGGGGAGGGGTTTCCCGCTGGGCTGGCGGGCGGCCTTCTGGCTGCGATGATTCCACGATGAACTCACTCACTCTTAGCCATTGTAGTGATTCCAAATATGATCATAATTTTCAACAACTGGCACTCCTCAGTGACCAGATGCTTCAGACCATAAGGAAGAATTCAAACATGCATTGAATGTATGAATTTCAGAGTTTTTTTTAACAAATCCAGAGTCCCACTCACCCATGAATATTTAGCTCCCACATTGAAACATATGAACATGTAGGCAACCTCATTAGTTTATCCACAGAATATCACATACATCTAGATGAAGAAATGGTTACAAATCATAGATGATGGATCTTCTCAGTTCTTTCTGACTGCGGAGATTTGAGCATAATAGTTTGACCAGTATCATTTTGAATTACTTCCTAAAGTCTAAGGAGTTTGCTTATGAACCAAAGCTTGGGTCCTTAAGCTGAGAAACAGGGACTGCATCTGGCGCAAATAAAGTAAAGATAGTGAGAAGTGGTGATGTATGAAATTGTGGATTATGCAGAATGACTTGACAGTAATTGTTGCACTTGAGAAAGAGGTAGGCCGGAGGTGGAACTTATTGGTTGCTATGTTTTAGGATTGTTTGTTGGAGTGAGAGATGGCTGCATTACTAATTTGAGAAATTCTTTAATTCATTAGATATTTTCATTACTAATTGGATAAATACACTAATTTGTCAATTTCATTTTCAACTTAAGTGTGGATGCAGAACTATTAATGAAGCAGCAGGTTAACCACAATACCAACATGAAAATTCCACAAGTGTATAATTCTCACACATAACAACGTTCTACCTTGTGGGCAAATAACATGTAACACCCCAGGTCTCCTGTTCCCATATGGCACAATCAGCAAATTGACACATGAAACTAATTGTGGCAATGTCTGGGATCTTTTTGCAGGAATCAGTGAGTCATATAAGGTGCATTAACACGTGGATATGGGTCAGTACTCCCAGTTGAATACCTTCAATCAAGCAAAGGCCCTCATTAGGAGTCAGATGGAGTGTAAATATCAAATGGAATTTCACTCTACCTGATTATAAGTGGGTAAATTTTTCCTCCCTTGGTGTTTGTAGATATGGTGGAACCAGGCAGTGTGATCATTCTGTACTGTAAAATCGCATGAGCCTTTGGATTCAGCAGCAGCCACACCTCGTTCTATGTATGTTTTTGACATGTATATATTGGAAATGACCATCTGTTGTATGATAATCCCTACTTTTTTGCCTTCTTTTGCTGAACCCATTTTTGCTGCCCATAGGGCTCTGCATGCTTTACTCCTCCTAACCAGGGGTAAAGTGCTTGTACTCGCATCCCCCAAAAAAGGTAGAATTGGCATATCCCTAATTGACACATGTTTAATTTACCTGTACGATCATAGTATATGGTATAAAATAGACAAAGGGTCTGTAAATGAAATGCTACTAAAGGGCTGTAGCACTCATTTTGCCACCCACTTAAGTAAGACATGTCTCCAGGCCGGCCATTGCAGCCTCGGTGGGCAGTTGTAAACTGCCATTTTGACCTGGGAAAACAAACCTTTTGTCAGGCATAAACCCTCCATCTTAATACTTATAATTGACTCCTAAGGCCCTTAGGAGTGTCTTATACGTACCTTTTTGCAAGTGCTAAATTCACTTTTGGAGTACCTCGAAAAATGTTTTGAGGATTCATTTTAATAGAAATATAAAATCGTGATTGCAGCTGTGGGAGGGGACTGCATCTCCCAGCATACCTTGAGCCCAGGAGGTGGCCCCTTCATCTCAACCAGCCGGGAGTCATCTGTTGGCGCTATATAGTGCATTCTTCTGCCTCCCAGCGTGAGACGTGTGACAACAGCTTTGGGAGCGTACTGCATCTCCCAGCATACCTTGTGTGCCAGGAGGCCGCTCGTTAATCTCCACCAGCTGGGAGTCATCTGTTAGCACTATATAGCTAAACTTCTGCCCTGCAGTGAGGTACACACACAGCCACGCCTTGCCTGCACCCTGGCCAAGGACAGGCTTGTCCAACACCCATCACACCCAAATGAGGCTTGGCTGGGCCACCTCTCTAACATTTTTTGTAAGAGAGAATGGAAGATTTAGGTCAGTGTGGGCCCTTCTCTCCTCGTTTTTCCTGCTGTGAGTACATCTTTTTATCATCCATTGCAAGGAGGAGGTAGAGCATGACAATTTGCTACTGAGAAGTCTTACTCATTGCATGCAATTGCTCAACTTTTTATACAAGTCTACTGTTGCACTGTTCAGTGTAAATGGGATAACTTCAGTTACCCGCTTGTGCAAAGCAATCCTTCCCCAATACCTCTGTTGAAGGCTTTTTACAACATGTTGGGGGGAGGTGATTAGCAACAAAATTAAACTAGAAGAACAATGATTATCCTTCTCTTCACCCGCTTGTGAGGTGAACCCACTTTTATCCAGAGAGGACCCTGAAGTGGGTGCTGAATCATGCAGAATATTAGTGTACTCTAATGCTATTGACACTCCTCCAGTTATTTACACCTTTATGTGCCTTTGGAGCCCCATTTTGTCATGTTATCATTGTCTGTAACACCTCCAAAGGGAAAAGGAAATGAACAGGAGAGTGTAATAAATCCAAACGCCCACTGATAACACTTAAAAATTCCCAGGCGGGCACAGAAGACCGAATCAAGGACATATTCAAGACTATGATGGGAAACATTCACAAGCAATTTGTGAGTGAATTAGAGGCTAAATTGAATCTTATTAATGAGCGACTCATTGCAATTGAAACCACACTTGAAAATCTCAAGTTGTCAATGATGCCCTCCATGGTTCCTACAATTATTAATACCTCAGCTTCATCTGCCACAGTGGGTAACCCCCGGTGCCTACCTGCCAATAAATAGGGCTGATGATTGTATGGAGAATTGCTCTTTAACAAGGGGTAACGTACACCTTTTGGAGGTGGGGAGTGGGGGGGACTCTCAGCTGTTCTGGAGGGAGGACGGAAATCAGGGTGGTCAAGGGGTCAAGGAATCCAGGGAGGGTGGAAGAATTAGCACTAATCAATCATGAAACCCTATAGTACTTGATCTCCCCCCGAGGCATGACCCTATATGACAGTGATATCTGATGTGCCCCTTTACCTATAAACACAATTTAGTCGGTCTGTCAGCTACTGAACAACACAATCCAATGTTTGCACAAATATGTCAGCTTCCCACATTCAATATCCCTAAGCACATTAATGGTTGGAAGAATAGGGTGGGTTGGCACATTGCCAAAATGCTTCACTGGTGATTGCATAATTGTTAACTTCAGCCCCGCCGCCATTGTCCATGATCTTTAAATCAGTATTCAGACAAGTATGACACTTCACCCACTAGACTTTTTCTATCCACCCTAGCATTATGCAACTGCCCCTGTAATTAGTCAAATGTAGAGCAGGGCCAACTATAGGAACGAAAGCAGAGGTATTTGCCCAAGGGTTGCATCTTGTCAAAGATTGGTACACTCTTCTTTGTCTGAGAATGACTGACTCACTTGTGTTGGCCCATTAAACATTTTGGCTTCCAGGGATCTTGGGATATCACAAAACTTGATAACTACAGCTCACTCTAATTCTGTTATATTCAGTTATAGCCCAGGCCATAGACTGATTGAGCTTCTCATTCCTGGTCCATCTAAATCTCTCCAAATGATAGGTGCAAATGGTTTGATGGAAGCCCCTGGCACTGTGTGTCCAGTAAGATCCTTGATGAGGATACCTTTTGGTGGACATCCCAGTCCAGTACCACACTTTGGGTCCCCTTATTTCGTCCATACCATCTGGGGCTGAGGATCAGGCGAGCATCTAAAATTGGAAAATTGCAGGGATTAGGTCAAAAATAGATACTCCAGTATGGGGGCATTTCATTGATAAACATCTAATATGCTTTGCTTATTTCAGGATTCCTGTGCCACAGATCCAATTTATAGGTGCAGTTACAAGAGCTTCTGTATCCCACCTATTGGATCAGCAGCAGGACGACCATCAGGTTGATTGCTCACATGGATGAGTGTATCCCTCTGCTGTTCTGTAGCAGAACTTAAATTGGAATCCAGGGCTATCCAAGGGCTAGTTCTCACCTCTTCGAAGTGTGTGCCCATTGCACTAATAAATATCTATAACAGAAGTGTAGGGAAAAGATGTGAGTCCCATGTGGGGTTTCTTTCTGGTTCTCATTATACAATTGTCATTGATGATCTGAACCTTATGTATGAACCTAATGTTATATTGCAGAACATCTTCCATGAAGAGGACCAGCTGTGGGGTATCCCGGAGTTGAGTGGTCTGCCCAAATTCTTTTTATCTAGGGCTGCTCTCCAAATACAACACATCACTCTAGCCCATGTGCTGTGAGCATGCAATGGCTGATCGAACTCGGATGTCACACCTGCTCCAACATTTAAGGTTACCAATAATTGCAGAAATGGGAAACTGTAAATTGTTCCCCAGATGCTATGTCACACCTGTATTCAATGCTTGCTGCACATATGCAGGCTATGTATCATAGTTTTGGGGGGGCAGGAAGATTCTTGCAATGCATGTAAAATTATTTAATAGTTTGAGGGACTTCTTTGTGTCTAGGATCAGTACCACTGGTTGTAAAAGTACTGCTACTGGATGGTTTAATGAATCCATATTTATACTTTCTTTGCGCCACATTTGTGTATTTTTTTAACGTAAAATCTGCGCAAACGTACAAAATACAATTATATTTTTGACATTTGTGTCACTTTTGCATCAAAAAATGACACAAATGCAGCACAAAGAAAGTATAAATATGGGCCAGAGTCTGTTAAATGCAATGAAAAGTGGAAATTGCAGGGAGATAAGGGTGGCCAGAGCAGTGCACAGGCAGGAACAAAAACAAGTGAGGGCAGTGTGGTAAAATGTGTTTTGTGATGAGCTGTTTCAGGCTTCTTCTAACAATCAAGAGAGCTTCTGGCGGATAGCTAGCATTGGTAATGGTAATTCTTGAACCCCTGCTGGGTTCTCCACACTCCCTTGTGAATGGGCCACCCACTTTGGTAACCTTTATTCAGGTGTATGAGCCACCACTCTGCCCCCAGAGGTATCTCTACCTGCTGCTCTCCATAGTTGGGACTAGAATGGTGCTTTGCTGAAATTGAGACTGATTTAGCAATCAAAGCACTGAAACAAAGGAAAGCACCAGGCCTGGATAAAATTCCAAGCGATTTTTATAAATCTAATGCCAGCAACTGGGTCCTATCTGTTAACACCATCACAAATGCAATTGTTGCAGGTGCCCCAATTCCACTCACATGGCGATGGGCTGAGATTGTTCCCAGTTTTAAAAAGGGGAACCTAGCTGTTACATCTAATTATCACCCCATCAGCCTTCTGGACAACCTCCAGAAAGTTTTCTCCAAGCAGAGCTTAGAATTGTTAATGGGGTGGATAGACAAAAATCACCTAATATCTACTCTGCAAGCAGGGTTTAGACCCCCGACTAGCTCCACTGATCAAGTTTTTTGCTTTCTGAAACTTAAATGGAAAACAGTATATCCACGTGGTGGTGATTTATTTGCGGCATTTGTAGACCTTTGTGCTGCTTTTGACCTGGTCCCAAGGGAGAAGTTGAGGTTGACTCTGCGGGAAATGCGAGTGTCAGGAGAACTGTTGAGAAGTATAGTTTACCTTCACTAAGGGAATTAAGCTAGAATCCTCTGTGGCACCAAGTTATAATTAACCAATCTAATTCCAGTTAAGAAAGGCACCCAGAAGGGATGCGTTCTTACCCCCATCTCCATTTAATTGCACATTACTGATTGCGTAAGGTACTTAACCAACTGTGCCAATGACTCTCTATCTCTTGCCGGGCAAAACATTCCAGACCACTTTTACACAGATGACACTCTCCTCTTAGCTAAAGCAAGGGTGGGTATTTAAAATTTGGTTGGCAGTTTCAACTTACTTTGTAAAGCTTAGAGGTGAAAGTTGCCAAAAGGAAATCACTGATCTATTCTAAGAGGAAGTGGGTAAGTAATGCTGTGAAATTTGCAATGAGGTGTTGGAGAGTGTGCCAGAATTCGACTACCAAGGGGTTAGATTGGCTTACCCCAGATCCTAGGCTCCACAGATTGCCAGAAGCTCCCATGTTGTGAGCCACAGAGCGGGGCGATCATCAGGATTGCAGAAATGTCCCAGTGGTTCCCAATAGCCCCTGCAATAGAAATGTATAAAATGAAGGTGCAGGGAGATGCACTGTATTGTGCAGAACCACAGGAGTGTTATAATCTCTCTTCCCTGAGTGTCAAAGAGAATACTTTTTTAAAGCCTTTAATGGGTTGGGAAAGGGAACACCCTTTTTGCCAATAATACTTGATATAGGGTCTAAACTTGTTGCAGAGCTGGTGGTCCTGAAGAAGCTTTTGTATTCGTTCCTTATTTGGACCACCAGCGACCTACAAGACTACAGACCAGGCCTTAATGATAGCTTGAGTCTTCAGTCATCTGCTTTAAAGATTAAGGGACATATTTACAAGCACCTTACACCTCCGTGCACCACCCTAGCATAATTTTTTTTACGCCAAGGAGGTGTTAAGGAGGCCCCCACCTGGCTTCATATTTACAAAGTGGCGCAATGGATGCATTGTGCCACTTTGCAACCACTTGGTCAAAATTATACCTGCACTAGTATATGTATTTCTACTCAGGGATGCCCCAAAAAATGGCACAGTGAAATTTACAAGATTTCCCTCTGCCATTGTTTCTGTCATTTTTAATGCCTGCTCCGGGCAGGCAGTACAGTGATTCTCCCATAATAACTAACGGGCCTCCCTGTGCTTTGCTGGGCTTGAGCCATAATTTAATGGCGCTAATCCGGCAAAGTGCCACAATAGTGTCATAAATTATGATGCTATTGTGCTAACGTGTGCCATGGTGAGCTGTACAGTAAATACAGACCTACCATGATGACGCTAGTGGGGTGCAGGGCGACGCAAGAAAAGTGCCACATCAGAACTGATTCACCACTTTCTTAAAATATGCCTCTAAGGGGCTAGGATACATGAAAACAGAATGGACCAAATTGGGTTTAAGGGAGTTTTGGGAGGATCCCTTTTCTATCCTAGCCAATGCAGTCAAAATGGTCAAATACATGTACTGGGGGAGGATAGCTGCCCAAAACGACCAGTCAGGCGACAGAAGGAGCCTCACATGGTGTTTCCTAATGCACAATCTATAACAAAAGCTGAGAAATTCTTTCATTATATATACCCAGCATGAGGTCGCAGTTTGTTTTTGGTGTTCTGATATGGGACTCTGCCAATAGCGGGGTTTACTGTCCATTGAGATCCCTGTAATCGAGGATTGAGCAGTTGTAATTTCTGTCCTGCTACTGATGAAACCAAGGAAAATCAGCTCTTTTTCTGCCCCAATTAAGCTAGCCCTAGTGGCAGGTGACTTGTCCCTTTGTGCAGGATTTTGTCAATCATGGACATCGTAAGTGCCCTGAGGGTTTGCAAGAGTGACTCTACCTCTTTGTGGTAGCTGTCTCCAAATTTCTATGTGCAAAATGGAGAATTAGACAAAAAAAAAAGACACCACAACAGTTGTGAACTGAGATATAGAGCCTGATTTTATGGTGTATTGTATTATTTTGATTTATTTTATCTTTAGATCAGTTTTTAAAAAGCAATTAAATTATTAATCACCTCAACTGCCTTTTTTGTAGGCCTAGGCAGAGTGAACAGTGTCCAGCTTTGTGGAATTCCGCCGAGTTGAAATAAAAATCAGTGGAATTCAGTGAAACCGGAGTTTCGTGCCCTGTCGAGTCCTCAAGAATGCGCCCATCTCGGAAGCGCTAAGCAGGGTCGGGCCTGGTCAGCCCAACCTCTTTTTGAGCTTCAAAGGATGTTTACCTTGTCACTGGTAAATGAAGCTCACATCCGGGCCAGCCTTCCCTGTCTCTCTCTAAGAAACCCAGTGGAGGGGAGAGGAATTGATCAGAACTTCTTTAGGGGGTGGACAAAGGCCGTACCCTCATCCACTGACTGCCACTGGGTGTAAAAGTGGACACCACAGGCTTCTCTTCAGAACATTCCTGGACCTGTGGAAAATAAAAAGGATTGCCCTCTTATTTCAAGAACCTGAAGGAAGACTGAACCTGCTTGCGTTGAATCCAGGAACCCAGACTTGACTCTAATGGGCTTATTTACAAGCCCCTTGTGCAGTGCCTAATTTGAACCGGTGGTTTCCAGTGAGGGGCACCGGCACTTATTTTTGAGTGTCGGCACTTATTTTTCTGCCTCAAGCATTTACTGCAAGCAAAAGACACATGGGAATGCTGGAGAAAGAGAAAAACAAAAAAGCTTCACAAAAGAAGAGAGCAGAAAGCTGCAAGAGCTGGCTGAAGTGGCAGTGAGTGGCTGCAAATGGAATAAAGAGGCCCGAGGTGGCTTCAGGATTACGCTGCCTCAGTATTCCGTGCTGGCACATTTAATTGAGGCAGCCACGTGTTTCAGAGGAGAGCTTTGGGCTCCAGCACGTTCTTATTTACAAATTAAGCACTGCCTTTGTGTCTCTGGTGTGTCACTTTTTTAATGGGAAAAAGTGACACCACAGTGGCGAAAGGGGCTTGTAAATAAGCCTGCAAAGATAGGACAGAAATATTTTACAAAAGTTCTGTCTGGAGAGCTGACAGAGATCAGGTTCGCAGTCAATGCCACAGTGGGCCAGTAGCCAGAACTATGGGGGTCATTCTGACCCTGGCGGTCATTGACCGCCAGGGTCAACGACCACGAGAGCACCGCCAACAGGCTGGCGGTGCTCTCAAGGGCATTCTGACCGCGGCGGTTTGGCCGCGGTCAGAAAGGGAAAACTGGCGGTCTCCCGCCGGTTTTCCGCTGCCCTCAGGAATCCTCCAGGGATTCTGACACCCCATACCGCCATCCTGTTCCTGGCGGTTCGCCCGCCAGGAACAGGATGGCGGTATGGGGTGTCGTGGGGCCCCTGGGGGCCCCTGCAGTGCCCAGACACTGAAATTTGCGACGGGTGCAACTGCACCCGTCGCACCTTCCCACTCCGCCGGCTCCATTCGGAGCCGGCTTCCTCGTGGGAAGGGGTTTCCCGCTGGGCTGGCGGGCGGCCTTCTGGCGGTCGCCCGCCAGCCCAGCGGGAAAGCCAGAATGGCCTCCGCGGTCTTTCGACCGCGGAGCGGCCATATGGCGGTTCCCGCCGCCCGCCGGCCTCGGAATGAGGCCCTATATGTTTTGAGGAGCATGGCCCTCAGTAATGACCAAACATTAAAGCACTGTGTGCATTCTCACCCAAATATTTGTAGGGTAAATTGCGAAGAATGCAAGGTTTTAAAGCAAACAATACTTTTTAGTTCTTTTTCATTATCCGTGTGATTCTATTTGAAGGAATAAGTGGAATGTTTGTTTTAAAAAATATGTACATATTAAAGCACACTGAATCTGCTTTCCACAACCCAACTTTAAATTCCATCAATTACATTTGATTCAAAGTAAGAGGTTGTAAAGTTGTTTTGAAGATGGATGACTTGCACTTTGTGCTTTTCCCTGCATTAAGAAATGCAAAACTTGCAATGTTTTTTTTTTTTAAACAAAATAAGCTGCCCTCCACTGGGAGCCCTCCTCCCATACTTCTTTTCCTAAGGTGGCATTTTTTCCTGTCTAGCCTCCGCACTCAACATTTTTAAACTAAAAGAAGTCCTACCTGTGACATTATGCATTAGCAAATCATCACTCCTGTGAGCCCCATAGAGATAAACCTTACTTCAGGCAAAGCTAGGAAACTTAATCTGTCTTTCTGAAGGATAAAGTTTCCTAACTTGTCCCCAACTTGAGCAAAACCAGGAAACTTAATTTGTTTTCGTGAGCAGCAAAGTTTCCTACTTTTGCCCAGGATCGTGAGTAAAGTTTTATTTTTACTCACCATTAATTTAAAATAAATGTACATGTAGTTTGGACACTATTCATCATGGATGTTTTGGGACAATAGTGATAAAAGGAGTGTTTTAAACATTTTAAGACTTAGAAATGGGGAAAACTAAATAGAATTCAAATGTAATTTTACAAGGAGAGTTGGGAAGGTCCAACAACGAAGTTTACTATAAAGTTGTGGCAAAAGGCTCATAGTTAAATAAGATTTGGTCTAAACTACAGTCAGCCAAGACTGCATGTACATTAAGCAGGCTCAGGTATTGACATGCACCACTCTTAGTTACAGGTAGGTTGTGCAAAAGGTGCCCTGCAAAACCTCATCCAAAACATCATATTTCTACTTAAGGACCCACAGTGGTACTTTAATTCACTTGGACCTAACCCTCCTAAAAAATCCAAACACCCTACCAACAATCAACCAGGATGCGAGATAAGGAAAGAAAACAAACACTTGTAGTTCATTCTGATTTTCAGGACCTGATTTAAACCTTTTGGCGCAGAACTGCGCTAACGCAGTTTTGCGTGAAAAATGTTACCGTTGGCTAATGCCATTTCTTAACGCCACCCGTGCATCACAATTTATACTTTAACGCCACCCGTGCGTCAAATTTATACTTTGACGTGCGGTTGCACTAAGAACAGGTTAGAGTCATTTTTCCTGACGCTAACCATTGCGCCTTGTCGTAAGGCACAATGATGTTAACGCAGGAAAAATGACTCTAATCCGGTTTACGACATGGAAAATCTTTGCAATTTGGATATGTGCCATTTTTCACCGCAATAGGATAAAAAATCAACGCAAACAGAACAAACAGTGCTATGGCGCCCCAAAATGGATCCCAGAGGCCAGGTGAGACCTCAGTCAACTAGGAACCAGCCAGAAGGACACAGACAAGACTCAGGGGAGAGACATGAAGAAGAGGAAGTCTCGCTTCAGCTCAGAGGAGCATGAAATCCTGTCAGAGAGGTGACGGAGCACCAGCATCAATTACTCATCACCTCTAAATTGCCAATTGGAAGGAGAGAGGCAATTTGGCAACAAATTGTCGACAAGATTAACAGTGTGGCAGAGGTCAGGAGAACTGTCACCGAGTGTAAGAAATGCTGGCATGACTGCAAGCGCAGGACAAAAGAAAAAATGACAAGGAACAGGAAGGCAGCACTGCAGACCAGAGGTGGGAGTCCAGCACTGCAAGAGGACCTGGACAAGATGGAGTAGATGGTTACAGCCTTCATCCTGGAGTAAATCATAGCAGGAATCACAGGATAGCGCAGACTACCAGGCAACAAAACATAGGGTTGCAAGGGGGTCAGAAATGCCTAAATGTCAGGTACAAGAAGGGGGAGGTACATATCTACTACACCACGCATGTCAGCCCTGAGAAATAAGGCAGTGGAAAGGGCAAAGGAGCACGGCACGGGTACATGGGCTGTGCAGGGGCCTCCAGGGGCACAGCACAACACAACACCAACAACCTTTGAATGGTGGTACACCGCCATGCCAAAAGGCTGCAGGAAATACTGAAGCAGACCAGGAGGGTAGGGTAGAATGTAAAACTGGGCTGCTGGACAGCTGGTATTGTCAGAATGTAAGCTAGAGGACAATGCCCAGTCTCGAATGGCCATTGGCTCAAGCCGCATTTACCATTGACAACATTTGTCACTACTACCTGTGCTGTGTGTGCTGGTCAATTAGGAAATGGCAGTTGGAAGCTCATGGCACAAACACACTCAAAATGAGGGATCAGTATGACTAAGTGATCAACCCCCATCAATCCCTATCCAAGTGCAACTCCTGTCAACTGCTCATGTCCATAGACTCAATAAACATCAGGCACTGTCATACATTATAAAGTACACAGCAGTAATCTCATACCCACGCTGCCCATTCCAGGGTCAACCCTCTTATGCTATTAATTGTGTTTGACCAATGACTTTGTGTTTCACCACTGCGCATTTTAATTGTTCAATGTTCACCTGTAGCACATTACATGTTGTATTCAGTTTAGCTGCCTATTGGCTTTAACGTGGCATTAGACATTACATTTGGTATTTAGGTTAGCTGCCTATTGGCTTTAACGTGGAGTTAGACATTGCAGTTGAGACACTGCAGATGAGCTGTGTTTTTCCAAGCTATGTTTTTCCATATGGTTGACCAAGCCTTGTTTTTCAAATTGAATTCACACGAACCCTAACGTGATAAGAGAGTGTATATTTAGTGTTTTCCTTTCTGCTCAGCCTTGGGAAGAGGAGCGGCCTAGGAGATCTGGCCAATCTCCAATGGCTTGTTTTATTTCCCGAGTCTGAGAGGAAAGGGCAGGTTTTTGTAACGGTGGCCCTGTGGCAGCAGCAGGGGGAGATCTTTCAGGACTTCAGTCAGGAGCAGACGTCAGCTGTCTGGCTCCCGTTTGGGTGGAAGGTCTCTTTCTCGCAGTTGAACCGGAGCCATAAACTTGAAGATAGGAGAAAGATGACAAGCAGTGATAGGCCCTACGGTGATGCAATTTTTACTTTTATTCTTTGCTTTGAAGTTATGCTATAATATAATCACATGTATTTGCTGTGTACATTGCAACTGAGAAGTACTTTGATATATTTTGCTTTCATTGCTGCGACTACTTTTAAACGTGTGCTTCCAATCTACTAATCTTGTCTTTCAGGAACCTCGTGGTGAATTAATAATAATAATAAATGTCTTCTTTAAACTAAGAAGTGCATTCCAGAGAAGGTTTGTCAGCTCGGTCATAAGATAAGAGAAGGAAAGTAAAACAAACCCCTGTGCCTGTGTCATAATAGCTGCAATGCCAGCATGCAACATCTCAGGTGACATAGTGCCAAGACAACAGCATTGAGGGGGAGGACATATGTGTGTATATAGGCAAACACACCCGCACAGTCATAAGAGGAAATGGAACTCTGCAAGGCCCATCAGTACAATGCAATGTATCAACTGCCAATGGTGACACATGTATCATTTCAGGGAGTGTATAGGTGTATGTGAAAAATGATAGAATGGGACAGAGCCATATTGTTATGTGTGGTGCATGTGGCATCAGCACACCAACAAGCATTGCAAGGCCTCACCATGCTAATGGAAGCAGAGGAAGGGTTGATGAGGACAAGAATGTGGCAAGCCACAATTTGGACAGAACCCACACCTAGAAGATGTGATGCAGACAATTCCCCAAACTGCCCACACTACATGTGACATGCAGGTAGGGCATAGGCCTGAGAGACTGCCAATATTAATGACATGAACAATGCATGGGAACCAAGATGGCAATGTACCACCAATAGGAAGTCAGTGACGTCACATTACAACTGCCACAACACAGACACACTAATTGTACAATATCTCATTGCTTAGGACGATGGCTCTCCTGTGGATCTCTCTGTCCTGGACTACCCTGATGACATAGATGACCAGCTGAAAACCATCAGCCAGGAAACCCTCCAAGGTGTCCTGGGAACCCTCCAGACACCACCTTCAGTCACAAGGAGGAGCACACATGTAGCAGCCATTCCAGAGGACCCACCCACCACTCCAATAGTACGACCTGCCAGCTCAAACACAGCTGAGGACTCTGATGACACTGGGACCACCTTTGAGAGGACAGTTGTGGAAGTACAGTGGGAGCTGGCCAAGGAGGTGCGGGTGGGGATGCAAACTATGACAGCCAGCCTTGAGGGGATGCGCATGTGCATGATGACATCCACAGAAGAGTCAGCAGCAATAAAAGTCACACAATCACAACTGCAAGGAGTCCAACAGTGTGTGAGGGACAACACCACTGCTGCGACGGAGTTGCCACAACACCTGTCCTCCAAAACTTGCAGCTGCATGCATGACATCAAGCTGGACTCCATGCACTGTGAACTGGCCTCCCTCAGGGCTGACATGGCTGCCCACCACAGGGAGGTTGCTGCCATACTCAATAATCAGCAGCTCCTCCTTGCTGCAGTGATGCTATTTGTAGTTCCACAGATGGCAGCTGCCGGAAATTTGGAGTCCACTTCTCCAACCACTGAAGTGTGTGTTTCCTCCTCAAAATCACCAGCACCGCCATCAAGGGCGGAGGAGACGACACACACACAAAGGATGAAGATGTGAAACAGATCATCTTCACCTGTCGGAGTACCCGGTAGCACCAGCCATTGCAACATGGGCACTGATTTTCCTTTGTCCAGTGCTTGACAACATGCCAGTGTTGCTAGAGTTGGTGACATGCACTCTTCACCGACACACTGTTAACCTTACCACTATGGACTGTAATTGTCTCTCACTACTCCATTGGCAATTCGTGTTCCTCTTCACTGATTGACACTTCCTTGCAGCATGTCTGATGACATGTCCCTCAAACTTGCACTTGTGTAGCGTCACAATAGAATGCTTTACACTAATGGGCTCACAGACCTGGACTATGTAAATATTGCACTACAGCACTTTAAAATAAACAGCACCTACACAACCACTTTGTCTCTGTGTAATGTGACACATCTACTTTGCTGGAGATTTGTGATGCATTTAACATGTCAATGGTCACAGAGTGTCAATACCAGAGTGCAGAAATAATGTGGGCAGATATTTACGCACAAGGACCAGGACTTCTAAATCTTCTGTACTGCTCTTGCCTCATTTCTGAAGTAAAAGCTGCACAAACTTACAAAATATATTTGTAATTTGTAAGTTTGTGCTGCTGTTATGTTAAAAAATGAGGCAAATGCAGTGTAATCATAGTATATTTCAGGCCCAAAGTATCTACAAGATGGAACGCAATGCTGGGCTCATCCCCTATAAGAAAGTCATTGTGTACGTGACATTTGCTTCAAAACATACATGCCACATCCACAACATACAGAAGGAATGGCTGTGTAAGAGTGTTTGGCCACAAATGTCAGCTAGGAGTACAAATAAAACACATAGGCATACATTCTGTATACTTGACCTCATCAGATATTGACACTACTCAGCTTAGCAGTGTTCACATGGACATTAGGCTGCAGGCAGACGTCCCACAGTGCCCAACATTCCAACACAGGACCCAAATGATGACAGCTATAAAATCACATCTACCTGTCCAATACATGGGAACCATAGTCACGTTGAGTGGTGGGTACAATGGCTGGCAGATTCATTGAGATTTAGCTTTGTTGTAGCTGCCAATGTGACAGCTCAGTTGGAAGTGGGAATTAACATGTCAAGAGTGGGATGTAGCTGCAGGACGGAATACACAGGCCGACAGAAAAATTGGCACTGTGCACTCATGCAAAGACCCAGATCCCCAAGCATATGACACATGCCGTAAAGGAGTACCAAAAACTTTAATAACTATGTATAAAAGAGAACTTAAAACTATGTCACACACCTATGCTAACCTAACCTATCCTAACTATACATTACCCACTACTGGCCCTAACTACCCTATGCTAAACTTACTTACCACATTTAACTAAACACTTTAAACATTTACCCCCCACCCACCTTCTATGACGGGACACATGTAGGACAACATATACTAACCTAAACAGATACTAATTAATAGTAAACAAAGATATATATATATATATATATATTTGTTTTTAATAGAACACACAAGCCACAACATTAACCTACACCCACCCACCCACAAACCAACATGTAATAATATGAAACACCCGCCACCCCCCAACCTACTTATCCTATCTAAACTACTAGCCTACTCTAACCTATCACTAAACTCTCTAAACCCATTAAAAAACTGGAGGTTTGCCCTCTTCAGAGTTTTTTTGATGGACTTCAGCCTCCGCCTATTTCTGTCCACATCCCGCTGGAGAATGTCTAGCTTCTTTACGACTTTCCTCATGTCCCTCTGTAGCTGTGAAATGGCGGCCATGTCCAAAGCAGCTGATGTTGTGGTCTGTGTACCTGACGTAGTTGCTCCTGCAGGGGTCATGGTCGGGGGTGCTGGAATAGGAGGTGCAGCAGGTGTTGTGGGTGTTGGTCCCAAGGTTGAGGGTGCAGGAGGTGGGGCTGATGAACTGGTGGCAGTTGTGCTACTGGCTGCAGTGGTGGTGCTGCCTCCACCTGTTGGGCCAATGCTTGTCCCCCTTGGCTGAAAGCCCGCCATGCTCCTATGGCTTTCTCTCTCCGATAGCGTCTTGCCATCATCCAGAACCCAACCTCCAGATCCAAGATGTACCTGTACCTCACTGCCTGCCTCTGGAAATCCCTTATATCCGCAGCATTCATGTTAGCAGCTGTAAAAATGAGACAGGCAACCATTAGTGTCATCATTGTGTGATGCATGTACAGATGATAATCCAACACTCTCCCTCAAATTGCACATGCAGTCCAAATCACAGTACAGATGATATATTGTCCCTGAGGAATGACATGCCAACGCTGCCTAACCATCAAGTATTTAACAGCAGAACAAAGCACATAAAGGTGTGTACCAAATAAAGTGATCTGTGCATTAATGTAGGGCAATGTGTCACAATGCAAATGCAGCAAACACTTATATTGGCCAGGCTGACTAATCCTTATCATTTGGATCAACTTCAAGGCACCCAAGACCAGTGATTTGTAGATGTAATTGCCAGAATGGTATGCTGTTGCTAATCATAAGGGGTCAGTGTTTTTTGGGACACATGCATGCTTGAATTAGGTGACTGTCATCTAAACTGTGGCCATCACACCTTCCTACATATATGTTCTCCCCCTACCCCTGTGCCTCAGGGGGGATGGGCATGCAATACATCATCACCCGTTACCGCCAGCCTCTTCCTGGCGGTGACAACCGCCAGAAACAGGCTGGCGGTAAGGGGGTCAGAATCGCCATGGCGGCGCTGCTTGCAGCGCCGCCATGGCGGATTCGCCCAGTCGGGGGTAAACCGGCGGGAAACCGCCAGCCCCGGTTTTCTAACCGTGGCTTTACTGCCGCGGTCAGAATGGGCAAGGAAGCACCGCCAGCCTGTAGGCGGTGCTTCCGTCATTCGCGGGACCCCCTATGTCAACCTCGAGTCAAGTAGAATATCAGATCACGTGCCAGCTCATCATATCTTTCAATGTGTGCAACACACATGAGTCACTCGCACAAAAGCTGCAATCACTACACAGAACAGACATTTTCACACTTACTGGATATGTCTGGGTCCTCTAACTGAATCCCTTCACCGATGGTATAGGGGGACGGTCCACCTGTAAGACATGGAAAGGAAATATATGCTCAATGTCTGATCACTGTACAAACGTGTGAACAACATATCACAGTGTGTAACATTTTATATTAGTGAGCTGCTGATCCTGCATGTAGACACTCCAACAGACATATCACCGCAAACTTGCATTGACACTGACACTCCAGTGAGTGCTAGACACACATATGCACACATGCACTGGGCTTAACAATCATGTTGTGCTAAACCTGACTACAAAGATTTGTGACTAATCCATTTCAGGTGGTACTCCATGTCATGATTTGTAATTGGGTGACAATTTCAATGGCACTTCCCTGGTGCACTGCAATACAAGTGACTCAGGTATTGTGGCTTGTGCATCAAGGGACAATGATGAACTGTGTGATAGACATGTGGGTCAATTTTCAGTCAGCAATTATCGTGCATTCATTGGTCCATAACTGATGTTGCACAGTTGTTTGTAGGTAACAAATGCCCCATTGGCAGTGTCCCCTCAGCTGTGTATCCCCCCTATGGCAACATGATGGCAGGGATCATGTGTGTGTGTGTAATGATGGCAAGGTAGCACTAAACATGGATAGGCCACTTTGCTGTCCCAAAACAGTGAAATATGGTATGCTGACAGTGTATTAGCTGATCATTATTTACAGAATGCATGGGCACTGGTGTTGTCATTGCACCTGAAATGTGTTACTCATGGCCATATGTACCAAGATCAGGTTTTGTAAGTCACACATTGCGAGACTTAGCAATTAGCAAGTTGGATGATCTGAGGTAGAACACTCTCAATGACACTGTTTGCAAATCAAAACTGGGGTAGCAAATGATCAACCTCATGAATAATGATGAGGTAGGTCTCATTTTGCAAACCCCTTGGTAATGGCGGCACTCACAGGGATGCTGGCCTAGTGGGCTCAGCACACTACCATGTCTGTGACTGCTTCAAATAGGAATATAGATATTTGTTTAATTGCAGCCTTATTTCAGCAGGGGTAAACAGAAAGTATTTCAAAAACCTATATTTTGACAGAAAATATTTTTTGGGAAGCAGTCAGTGGTCTGTGGCACAACTTCCTGCTCAGAATCAATTCTTGCAAAGCAAAACACAAATGATGGGCAGAATGCAGAACCAATCAAACATTCACCCCCAGTCACAGATCTGTGTTTAATCCATTGTTCTTTTGCTCACCATGCCACGCCACTTTAGACCCAGCCATATGCAAATCAATCTTGACCCTGTTCCTCATGGGAACAGTCCAGCCCAAACTGCCAGGCCAGGTCCTCCCTGGACCGGAAACAAGCATCCTGGGACTGGTTTCACCCTTCATCAGCGAGGCTAGCTTGAATCCAGTGGCATAGTGAGCCCGGGACCCACGTCTGAGCATACCCGGCACACTTATGGCGGCAAAAGCAAAGCAAAACACAAATGATGGACGGAATGTGGAACCAATCAAATATTCATCCCCAGTCACCGATCTGGGTTTAATCCATCGTTCTTTTGCTCACCATGCCACCCCAGTTTAGACCCAGCCATATGCAAATCAGTTTTGACCCTGTTCCTCATGGGAACAGTCCAGCCCGAACTGCCGGGCCAGGTCCTCCCTGGACCGGAAACAAGCATCCTGGGACCGGTTTCAGGGTATCACCCTTCATCAGCCAGGCTAGCTTGAATCCAGTGGCATAGTGAGCCCGGGACCCACATCTGGGCATACCCGGTGCACTTATGGCGGCAAAAGCAAAGCAAAATACAAATGATGGACGGAACTAATTCTTGGCCATGCATTCACAAAGGGGAAGGGATCCCATGGGGACCATTCCCCTTCTGCAAATGGGTTAGCACCAACTTTAAACGGATGTAACTGCAAATGTTTAGTGCCAGCATTTGTGCTCAGCGGTCTGTGACTCGATAATAGGATAGGAACGCCCATTCCTAAATCCCACTAGCAAACCATGCTTTGTGATTGTGCAATGTGATAGCAGAATGGCAAAATTGGGGTTGTTCATTTGAGTGAATATTTTTCATGACGTAAACACAAAAATTCAGAAAACTAGGCCGCTTGTAAAAATTATAAATAGCTTGGTACGTATGGCCTTAAGTAATAGTTGGACATGGCTCTACGAAGCTCTGGACTGCATTGTTAACATGTATAAACATGTGTACTACATCTCAGTACTGGTACACTAACAGTTTGTTCTACTTGCATTCCACATGGCCACAAACAATAAAACGCAGCACGTAAGACATCTGCTACTGTCACTCAGGAGCATTCTACTGTACACATTTGTCAATGTGATACTCACCAACAGGGCCACCGATCACCACACCCAGGTGGTCCAGCAGGTCCTGTTCTCTGGCCAACAGGTAATCCCAGCAATGCTTCAGCTGGTACTCGTTCCTTGATGTGTTGAACACACGTTTCAGGTGGAAGAGCACCTTGGCCCAAAGCAGCCGCTTTGCCTCCGTATCATATCCGTCTATCACAAGGCCCCCCAACTCTAGCATCATCGGAAGAAAGTGGCACACCAGCCACACAAATGCCCCAAGCTCCTTCTCACCCGACATGTTATAGCACAAAATTACAAGAATAAAAGGGAAAAAGTAAGGAAAAGACATCAGAAAAAAGGAAACTTACAACCCAAATTACAGCCCCTAACTAACCCAACTAATCTAACCCCCAAACAGACACCAGGCAGTACAAATGAAATTCAGACAACACTAAAATATACAAAAACACTTAAACAGGTACAATATACAAATAGAATACACAAAAAGACACAAGAGAGACACCACAAGATACAATATACAAAATCCAAATAAGAGCAACACCAAGACACAGCCACACAGTCAAGAAAAAGTATGGACTGTAAAGTGAAAGTGAAAGTACACCCACTGTACCATGTCTGTGAACCGGATTTTAACATGCATGCAGCCCGTATCTAGATGATAATAGGATGGTATGGCCCACAGTGTGTGGTATAGTGGTTGGCCACATGTGGTAGACCATGCAACTGCTCCCCACATTTATACTATCTTTGTGCAGCATTTCCTTTATTTTCTGATGCAAAAGCGCCGCTAAGTTACAAAATACAATTGGAATTTGTAAGTTTGCGCTGATTTTGTATCAATAAATGACAGCAAGGCTGCACTACAAAAGTATAAATGGTCTGTGTGCTTTGTGTGTGAATGGTGGCAGCAGAAGTGAATCTGTGTCTGGACCCTCAGGGCACAAATATGGATTGTCCTTACATACACAAGACTAGCCCTTGTTTGTCGGGCTGGAGACACAGTAACAATTCCTGGAATACAGCCATAGCACACTGTCACTGTTAGGCACTAATGACTACATGCAACACTAGACAAAGGATGGGGGCTGGATTAGCCTCCTGGAAACCAGGTGCCAGACCAAATACAAAGTAAAACAGTTCTCAACAGGTGAGGACTGATAGGACACTTACCAGACATGATGACCCAAAAGGAACCAGAAAGCAAGGGAACCAACTAGGAGGCAAAGACAGTGACAGGAAACAGGCTCTGGTTGAAGCAAAGACTGGAACAGGTCTGGATAACAGAAATCAGGCTCTGGCAGAAGCAAACATGAACAAGGCTGAGAAACAGGGAGCAGAGTCTGACTGGAACAAGCAGGAACAGCACTGTGTAAACAGAGAGCCGGTTCAGGTGTAATCAGGACTGTAACACAATCCAACAAGGGCTCTGGTACACAAATGAATTGTACTCCAATGCACGATGAGGAGCTTCAGGGAATGGCAGCTTCTAAGCTGTTCCTGGATGCAGCAAGGCCAGGGCAGAGTCACATGGTTGGGCTGCACTAGAGAAGTCACAGGTGTGTGCAGCTTCAGTGTCTCACAAGTCCTGGAGGAGAGAATCCAGTATAAGGGGACAACCGGACTTTTCCCATAGGAAGCTATGGACAGAAGATTACAGGTCTTACCGACTACCAGGCAGTGCATTATGGGACCTGAAGTCCATGCAGGCTAATGTAGTTCTTCTACAGCATGCTATATGGAAAAGGGAAGCACACAGGAGTCAGAATGGGAGTCTGAGTGAGTGTTAATGATGATCCCCAGGGTACAGATGGTCAATTTACAGCACCTCCTAGAGAAGGGAGGGCAGAGACATAGCACATGGCAGTAGCAGGACTTATTACCAGGGATGGACTGCACAGGGCATGTGTTGTAACCATTGCTTGTCGTACCTGGGACATTCATGCAATCTATTTTCAGGATTGATGAACCTCTTGTCACACAAGCTCCTTGCAGAGATAGCAAATGTCACACTTACTAATGTCAGGGGTCTGTTCATACATTCCTGTTACCACCAATATTTCACATCCACTGCCTCATGTATAAGGCGCTAATTTCCCTTATGATTGGAGATGTAATTGTTGTGTGTCATATGCTACAGTAGACCATGTTAGCAACGAGGATGTGTGTTATATGCTATGGTCCTATGATTTTGTCCTTCATATGTGAATTGTTTTTTTTATATGTGTGTGATGTTTGCTGTACAATCATACTCCTCACATGTGATGTTGCATCAGAAGTAGTCAGATTTCTTTTTGTGACATGCTCCCTGAGGTAATACTCACATTCCTAAAGAACATGTGATGGCGAAATAAGTAACCAGAGCAGGATTGTGTGATAAAGTGAGGTGTTTAATTACATATCCTAACAATGTGTTTAGAGTGACTATTGGTGAAAAATGTGTGCTGTCTGCGGTGCATTCCTGCAGCTGTGTTTGGATGTTCCCCCTCATTTTCCCTGGCACCATCCTCCTCTTCCTCTTTCTCAGGCAATTCTTGCTTGGGTTCATATAGGGAGATGTTCATCCTGACACAAGTGTTGTGCAGGATGGCACAAGGTAATATGATCTTGCAGACCATTTCTGGGGCATATAGGAGGCAGCCTCCTGTGATGTCCAGACAACTGAATCTGGAATTCAGCATGCCAAAGGTCCATTCCACAATGGTGCATCTCCTCCGATGTGCCTCATTATAGGCACGCTCTGCTTCTGTGCTTGGGTTGGGGAATGGGTTTATGATCCATGGCTGGATCCCGTAACCCTGATCAACTGAAAAAGAAAATAGGAGTAAGTATTTCGTTAGTGCTTGCACCAGGAATGTCATGTAGCATGGCAGTTGATATCTTGTGTCGTCTGTGACTCATATGTGTTTGTGACATTGTGTGAGATCCTGGGCCTTCTGTGAGGTTCTTTCTGCATTGGGTTGTTTGACTTGACAACTTGTGTTTGGCTCATTGACCTGATATCTATGGTTTTGTTTCCAAGCTGCAGTTCAGAATGTATGTATTATGCGTTGGTAATGAGCAACATGTTTTAGTGTGCTTTCACTGGAGGGGACATGATACTTCCACACACACAATAGATTCCGATGTGGTGGTTACATGGTTGCACTACATGGCCTAGACATCCCATCCACTTAGACATAGCAGATGAAATGCAACAGTGAGGCCCTTTGATTAGGCTTGGTGACAATGCCCAACACATCTCCCTAAGTTGGAAGCACTGAGGTGTTCAGTATTGACAATGGACAATTGTCCCATGTGTGACTTGGTTCTATGTAGACCTTTGTAGTTCCGTCTGCCAGTGGCTCATGTGGAACCGTGAACCTACACTACCCAACTTGCTCCAGGTAACCTGGTTAACTGCCTTGTGGAGGTGGATGTATCTGTGTAGGAAGGGCCATCTCCCTGTACATCTGTTATTTTGATGGACAATTGGCTCTTTCAGTGTGTGCAGCAGTGTGCAGTTTGCATTAGTGGCACATCAATATGTATTCATAGCACAATCCACTTCCTGATTGCTACCTGGCAACGTCACCCTAGGAGTCATGTGTGATGTTGGGACTGCCTCAGTATTTCCATGTCACCTACATGTGAGTCAGCATCATCATTTTATGTGTCTCATGGTGTTTGTCCTGCAGCAACACACATTGCACACCACTTCCACAGTACTTATTGCTTGGGAGGGTGTGGGATTGACTGTGTGACCTAATGTAATAGTAAATGGTTAATCTTCCAAGTTGTACTTCCAGTGCAGGCCATGTCATTATCACTGTGTGATCTGACATTGGTCCCTTGTAGTTCTAGAGTGGCATCTATTGTTTTTGACAGTCGTCATTTGTCCATAGATGTGTATCCCATTGTGTCAGGGTGTACAACATAACTACCTGTGTCACAGCGCAGTGTCTTCCTGCTCACATGTCAATGTAGTGGTGTATGTATTGTGTGTCCTACAGGATTGCTGTGCCGTGTGAATATTGCTAGGTTTATGGACTCACCAACAAGGAGGTCATTGCCATATCGTCCTTCCTGGAAGTGCTGATTGATGGTGCAGTAGCGGAAGATGAAGGAATCATGTACAATCCCAGGATACTTGGCCAAGATGTTGGTAAACAATCCCTGGTGGTCAACTATGGCCTGCACATTTATGGAGTGGGTATACTTTCTGTTCCGGTATAAATGCTCTTTTGCAGCAGGTGGTACAATCCGGACATGGGTGCAATCAATTGCACCAAGCACATGCAGGAAGCCATTTATTTGGTAAAACCCCTGTTTGATCTCCTGCTGCTTCTGTTGTGTGTTGGGGAAGCTGATGTGGCGGAGTGTGAGGGAGATGATGGCATCTAGGACCTTGGGAAGGAAGGGAGAGAATGAGGGCTGTGACACCCCAGCAACCAGGGCACCCATTTATTGGAAGGCGCCACTTGCCTACATGAGCAGGACAGCTAGCAGCTTGGTCACCTGTGGTATATTGTGAGCTGTCTGCAGGCTGGCTGTTATATGTGGCTCAATTTGGAGCAGTAGCTGCTGTATGGCTTGCCATCTGAGTCTACCTTCGGATGATATCCTGTTTCTGAGGCCCTGGAATGTTGCCCTGGTCCTGAAGACCCTCTCCTGCCTTCAGTGTTGCCTTTGGGGGCCACTTTAGGGTGGTGGTGGCTGCTGCTGTAGGTCCTGTGCTTTCCGTCATCTGGCATGCTGCATCAGTAGCACCTCCATGTTGTCCTTCATGAGCAATGATGTTGCTTGTGTTTTCCTTAAGTAGTGGTGTGTTTTCCCCATTTTAACGCCTGCCCTGACCCAGCAAAAATCATTTTTCGAGTCCGCCTCCCACCCATGTGTAATTTTTGCCCTGTTGGATAAATATTGCGCTAGGGTGTTTGAGTCATTTTTTGGACGGGAACGCCGACCTTGCATCTCATTGACGCATGGCGGTTTCACACATCCTTGAAATGACGCAAAGTCCAATATTTTGACGCTAGAAAGGTCTAGCATGAAATTATAAATATGGAGTTAAGGTTGCACCAGATTTGCGTAAAAAAATTACTCAAATCCGGTGCAAACAGAGTATAAATATGCCCCTCAGTGTCATCCTATCGCAATTGAATTAATAATAGTCATTAGACTATTACCATTAGGAAAACAGAGTCACATCTCAAATTAAATGCACGCTCATTTCTTCATCATAATTCAGCCAGGCTGCTTTGTCTATAGGGATCTGATGTACTGCAATCCCAAACGCCGTAGGTTGGCTCCCATATCCCCTCCTGTTATTCCCAGTTTTACACTCAATGCCCTAGTAACTATTGGTGAAAACATTTTACCTTGTGAACTCACAGTTTTTTATTGCCCTTTTATGAGTCTTATTCTGCAATATGAAGTACTTTCCCAGTGAAATATTTGTACTTATATATTTGATCTAATAGGGCATTCACTCATACTACGTGTAATCCCTTGCACTGGTGATAAGGCTTAGATCCTGATTTATATATTGGCGGTAGGCAAACAGTGGTAGAGTATGCTTACCACCAAGATAATGGTCCGCCTTTCTGATTTAGATGCACAACCATAGGTTTGTCTACGGCTGTGACTACCTGAACCTCAGTTGAGCTTTTGGAGAAATGGCTATCTTTTGACCCATCCAATTAGGCAAACCTTGGTGGTGAGGGACTGTAAAAAAGGAATAATGACCTCCTCATATCCCTGGACCCAAATGTCACTGCACTTGCTATACAAATATAATTTACGGGTCTCCAAGTTCTTTATTCTACTCGTTTTCCTTCTCATCTACCTATCTCCAATCTACTCTCCTCCATTCATTAAATTCTCTCCTTTTAATCCCCTTCCTAAAACTCTCTCTTCTCACTTGTCTAGCTATCACTCATCCTCATCTTCTTCCTCCCTTCTCTTTTTATTTCTGGTTCCCTTCTCTTTCTTTTCCTTTACTCACTTTGCTTAGCCTTATCTCTTTTTTTTCTCTCTCAATCGTATTTCCTTCTCCCATTCTGTCAGCTCCTTCTCTCAGTTCTTTTACTCTCTCCTTTTATTTCATCCCTTTCTTCTGTCTGCATAATTGTTTCCTAATCCTTTATTCCCTCTGTATCCCTCATCCACAAAAAGTAAACACGGCCCAGCCCCTTGCATGTACTGTGACTAATTATTTTTTTTAGAAGGCAGTCTTGCTAGAACATCAGCTGGTGAAAGGCAGACTGTTCCCATCCGACCTCTGGACCCTGGTGCATTGCACCAGTTGTACCAATGGTACCTACGTCTCTGAATACTACACTTTAACCAGACACTGCTCAACCCAAGAAAGTTGTTGTTACCACATAGTTGAATTGGATCCACTACAAGTCAGACATCAGGTTGCTGTAGACATGCCAGGTGGTGATATGTATCCACCATGAACTATTAGGACTGCATCCCTAAGGCCCAATCATAAAGTCTACTGAGAATAACTGAATGGTTTACCTAATATTAGTATGTGAATTAACTTTTCTCCCCTTTTCACCCCATATCTATTAGGATGACTACCTGTTTCACATAGAACAAAGTTCTTAAAAGAAGAGCTTGTCTGTACACCACAGGAACAGTAGAAACTAGCATCAGACACAATGGCAAAATTACTGCTTTATGATGAACAATCAACTGGCTAAAACTTTTATAACTTGTGAACTTCCCACTGATGCAAAATTTTAAAATTCTTTCTGGGTGACCACCTCAGCATGGTCAAAAAACTCTTCATTAAAAAAACGGTTTGGAAAAGGATGGGTCGGAAATCCCGTCAAGCTCCCTTAATACAACTGGTTGTGACTTATTTCTGAGCTTGTGGCTCTTCAAAAGAGTAATCTTTTCTGAAGAATGTACTTAAAACAACTGAAACACCTAAACTACTAGCTGACAATTTTTGTATTGGCATCCCTGGATTTACAAACTCCACTGCACCTAAAGCTGCACTTACTAAGGAGCATGACTACTACAGTCCTTTAGAGCAGCCTTCATAGAGCAGCTACATACTGTTAAGGTGACCAAATTTCAAGCAGTGTTACTTTTTGTCCTAACAAGGCCAGCAACGCATCTAATATGTGGGACATTACAAATCAAAAGGCAATTACAAATTCAGGAACTTCAAAAACACAGGCAGAATAATTTTAATTTTTTTACCACTGCCTGTATTTCTCTTCATCTTTTCCACTGGAGACTCCTGAAATCTGTGCCCCACATCATTGGCACTTTGAAAATGATTTTATCTGCTTCAAGAAAACTTAACAGAAGCATATAGTGAAGAATAGGTATTGTTCTTCTATTGGTTTATATTCTACACATTTAAAGACAAATGCAGTTTGGTTAAATAAACAGACTTCTCACAAAATACTCTTACAGCTGCCTGGGTCATTTGAGGGGGCCAAACATGAATATGGGTTGGCCCGTCTCTCAATTCCCCATCCCACGGGGACAATGGCGTTAGCCGCAGCTGTTTACGTCAAATGAACAGTTCGCTTCAGTTTGCTGGTTTGCCCCACTGAAGAAGATTTGAATTCCAGAAAAGTCTGAAAGTACAGAGCTTCACTGGGACGGATGATGAGCAGAAAATCATTGACGTCGAGACCTTCTTAGCACAGACTTCACCCGCTCAGAGTTTTTCTGCCTTCATTGATGACTGCACCAGGACCCTACTCTTCAGCAGCTTGCTGTCGTCGAGACCTACTTCTGATCCAGTAAGTAGAATGCCCTTCCCCCTAGACTTGTCAATGGCCCTTTTACTCCATAAAAATGTCTTTGCACCGGGCCAAACCCTTTCCCTGTACCCGACCCGCAATCCATTGCTGTTGGCCTTAACATTTACTCAATCGTTCTAAACTGGTTTGCAATTTGTTTGTGTAGTGTTTTCACTTTATTACTGTTTAAGTACTGCATAAATACTTTAAACATTGCCTCGAAATTAAGCCTGACTGCTTTTTGCCAAGTGACCAGAGTATTAAGCATGATTTATTTAGTGACTTTAGTAGTTCTCTCTGATAAGAATTGTGATTATTACTTTAGGTGGGTTTTCACCTCCCTCAAATCAAACTTCAGATACTTACAGTACAACTCTTGCTGGCCTTGAAAGCCATTTAGCCAAGAAGCAGTTTCTAGCACTGTTGCATATTGTACACAAGGTAAACGTCCATCCCATTAAACCTAGGGGAAAAGATGTACCTAAATTCCAGTGGTTCACAGCTTAATTTACTCTTCTTTGAAATGTATTAGAGAAAACCTCTGGGGTTGCCCAGCTGTGCCTATCCAGGATGAAAGCATATTCAAGACTGATGATCTGTTTCCCAGAACTCACAAACCTTCTACTATACGTGTAATTAATTCTGAATGCAATATTTAACTTTCAAACGCTAACTTTTATTTTTCGAATTTAATAGCAGACGTACATATTTATCTCCGTTTCAAAAGCTTAAAAATTACTAAACTTAATTAAAACATAGTTTGCAAGCACAGTTTTTACAAAGTAAATAATAAAACAAATGTAAAGAATAATGGGTGACTACAATTTTAAAGTAGTGTTTACAGAATAATTGTTTTAACTTAAAATTAATTTATTTGTTTACATTAATTTACAAATTAACTCAAAGTGCAGATGCAAATGCTGAAGCAGGTGTATTAATTAACAATTATTCATGAGTATTCATGTATTCTGAGTGGGGGATTTATGTAGAAAATGTAATAATATAGAGAAATATAACACACACATTTGAAAATGTGATCATGGTGAGTGGCCGTCAATATTCATGAAGTATACTTATTAATGGCTTTTCAATATGAAACATGGAGCTTATGCTTGATTACTGTAGTAGTATATCATATTGAGGGTTATGCATTATGTATTAGCTTTATTAATTATGGGCCTTAACTTAGCGGAGGTCTTGGCCTAGTCGCACAGCCTCATGTCAAGCTGTATTTCTAAACCGATTAATAAAATGTTTGCTTAGAGAATGAAACTGTGATTTTCCACCGTGCTGCCTAAAATGTGCTCATAGCTAAAAGTCTTTCACAAGAGAACTGCTTGCTAGAAGATGCTGTTCTTGCTAAATGTAACAATATGAATGTAATATGACTTTCTCAGGAGGAAAACAATGAAGATACTGACTGGAGTATAAGTTGCAACAATATTGTACCTGACGAGCCGAACAATGAGAACGGGACAAGAAGGGTCAATCAGCGACATGTGAACTGAGTAGTAGTAGAAATTATATATTTGAGGTTTTAGTTTTATTGGACAAAGTGTGAACATGCAATCCCTTGACCAATGGGGTCTTCGGAAGTAGTTTTAGGAAATCTAACTTAGCCGGACTGCACCAAGAGGAGATGCGCCATCCTCCCCATTTTTTTCTCAAGGGTCTACCTCCATTCTTTTGAATTGCTTAAAGACTTTGGGGGTCATTCCGATGGACCGCCAGGGCGGAGGGCAGCGGAAGCACCGCCAACAGGCTGGCGGTGCTTCCTGGGCTATTCTGACCGCGGCGGTAAAGCCGCGGTCAGAAAAGGGGAACCGGCGGTTTCCCAACGTTTTTCCCCTGGCCCAGGGAATCCTCCATGGCACCACGGGATTCCGACACCCTTCCCGCCAGCCTGTTTCTGGCAGTCTTCACCGCCAGAACCAGGATGGCGGGAACGGGTGTCGTGGGGCCCCCTCACAGAGCCCCATACAGATTTTCACTGTCTGCTTAGCAGACAGTGAAAATCGCGACGGGTGCCACTGCACCCGTCGCACCCCTGCAACTCCGCCGGCTCCATTCGGAGCCGGCTTCCTCGTTGCAGGGGCTTTCCCGCTGGGCCGGCGGGCGGCCTTTTGGCGGTTGCCCGCCGGCCCAGCGGGAAAGTTGGAATGGCCGCCGCGGTCTTTTGACCGTGGGGCGGTCATTCGGCGGTAACCGCATGGCAGGCGGCGACCGCCGCGGTCAGAATGACCGCCTTTGTGTTTCCTGAACTCTTATCCTGAATATTGATGCCTTGCTGACCGAACTGATGTCCTGATGACGAAGACTATCTTAGCTTGCCTATCCATTCGAGTAAAGAGGTATATTACTACTGATGTGTTTCTTAAGACTATTTGCTTTTTCTTTCTAAGTACCAACTGCACTATTTTGATAGAACCATAGTTAGATGTTTTCCAAATTTGTGTTCACTAAATTATTTTACATGAAGCCCAACGTGCTGATGCTCATCAGGTGTTAGAGAAGGATTCCTCACTAATGAAGTTCACTATATGGAGTAACTTTTGATGTCTTTTCTTTGCTGAAAATAAATGTATGTGATATCAGTTGTGCAAAAGTTCTTGTTAATTAAATTGCACTGTAACTTTAGAATGTGAAGTGGCTCAAGATTTGATTAGATTACGATTCTTTCGCGGCTATGGACAGCCAGTGATATTTCTGTATGTGTATCATTTGAATTGAGATTATCTCACATGATATTATCATTGTTAATAGGGAAATAAATATTCCACGTTTTACTAAAAAGTGTGGTTATTCATGACTTTTCAGTCATGGTGTGTGACAATTACTGACTCCATTGATTACTAATGATATTGATTATCATTGATTAATTACTGATTATTGATCTGCATGTACTGGAGTTATGGTGGGAACATCTTAATTGCGAGTCAGAAGGTTCATCAAACTAATCGCGTCCCTCAGACGTGCTAACACAAATGTACCTTTTAGAATTGGGCCTGATATCGTGCGGATACAACACTTTACTAAAGGCAAGAAAATGCACCTCTCACCACCTGGCAAGCAGGTGGGTGAGAGTGAAATGAGGTGTCTACAATTAATATTGATATTTGAATTACAGAGCACTAACTGACAGTCATCTTGTGGGGCAGACCACAATTTTGTGGTATTTTTGAAGTGATTTACAATGGAAGGTTTGCCACACTACAAAACGCAAGAAAATGGTCATAACTTGGCCAAAAAAAAGATTACAGAAATACATGACAGTGTCTACATTGGAAAATGAAACCCAAAAAGGTCGACATTGCTTTTCATAGTGTAATTATAAATAGAAAAGAGCATGAAGAAAGTAACCATGTCAGGACCCAGAATACTGTATATAACTATTAGACCTGACAGCCTTAGGGTGGTCACCCCTAACTTTTTAGGGTCTAACATTACTGCCAACCAAAGACCCAATTTCTAACATTGGTGATCAGCGGTGAGGCTAGTACTTGTATTTGTGCAGTGACATACAATAGCTAAGTGTTCACTACCTACCCACAGTTGAAGGTGAACTTGATTTTTTATTTTTTTCTGCCTGACATTTTTAACTTAATCCTCACTCATCATGACTCTGGCTGGGTCTCAAGCTGGAGATGAAGATTTTTACCTAGCCCTGCTGGAGACCTATACTGTTAAACAACTGAAAGTGTTCTACAAGGATATGGGAGTACCCACCCAAGGTGCCTCAGGAAGGAGGAATTTCCAAATGGCTCTGAGGGCCTGAGCGGAAGCCCAATCAGAGGAGGATGTTGAGGAGGAGGGCCCAGAGGATTTCTTGCCATTCATGGAGGATGTTACCACTGTGATTGTGCCCCCTGCCAAACCAGGGAGCAGTGTCTCTGACCATTGCCTGACCGCAGAGGAAAGGAGGGAGGAGAGAGAATTCCAATTACAAATGGCAAAGTTAAAAATTGAAGCTGAGAGAGCTTTAGCTGAAAAGATACTTTTGTTGGCTCATGAACTGAATCTCAAGGAGCTGGATATCAAGGCAAGACAGTCTGAGTCCATCAGTGATGTTAGCAGCATACATGCAGGACCTGTTGGGGAAAAATTGTTTGTATACCCAAAAGTGTAGTGCCAAGTTATGTGGTGGGTGATTTAATTGATAAGTGGTTGGCTGCTTAAGAAGTTGCACTAAGGGCTCATGGGGTCTCTGATGAGCAATGGGGGCATCCTTGTGGTTTTATGTACCAGTAGTGGGGAGGGACACACTTCTTACACTAGATCCATAAGATCAAAATGTATATGCACCCATTAAAGCCGCTTTTATTGCCAAGTTTGGGCTGACTCCTGAGAAATACTGTCAGAGGTTCAGGGACAGAAACAAACTTTCACACAAACTTGGGTAGGCTGTTTCAGTAAGGCACTGAATGGATGGGTGCGGGGCAGCAAAGTAAATGATTACAAAGGACGATCACCATATCTACTGGGAGAATGATCTTCACTACAGTGAGCCTAAGGCTCCAGCCACTGGGCACACATGTGCTGGTGGTCCCCCAGTGTTACTGGGCCTTCCTAATGGGCCTGGCTCACGACATCACCCCTAGCAGGACATTTGGGCTAAGACAAGGCCTTTGCCAGGCTTGTCACCTACTTCCATTGGCCTAGAATGCGGGTAGCCTCAGATAATTTCAGCAGGGCCTGCCCCACCTGCCAGGCTAGTGGAAAGACAGGGAAAAGGCTTAAGGCCCCCTTGATCCCACTCCCCATCATTGGCACCCCCTTTGAAAGGGTGGGCATCAACGTCATTGGTCCCTTGACCCGCAAAACCCCCTTAGGCAAAGGGTTCATCCTGGTTTTGGTGGACCATGCCACCCGCTACCCAGAGGCAATCCCTCTGAAGACAGTGACTGCACCGGAGGTGACCAGAACTATAATGGGGGTATTTACCCGTGTGGGGTTCCCAAAGGAGGTTGTGTCTGACAGAGGTACAAACTTCATGTCAGCGTACATGAAGTCCATGTGGGATGAGTGTGGGGTTACCTACCGGTTTACCACCCCTTACCATCCTCAATCCAATAGGCTTGTTGAGAGATTCAATAAGACCCTAAAAGGCATGATCAATGGCCTACCTGAGACCGTGAGGCGTAAGTGGGATGTTCTCTTGCCATGCCTTCTCTTTGCTTACAGGGAGGTGTCCCAGGAAGGGGTGGGGTTCAGCCCCTTTGAACTTCTCTATGGTCATCCTGTCAGGGGACCACTAAGCATAGTGAAAGAGGGATGGGAGAAAGCTCCCAAGAAACCTCCCCAGCATGTGGTCAGTGACATGCTGGCCCTCCGCAACCAGACACAGCGCTTCTGGAAGCAGGCCAAGAGTAACCTCAAGGCCAGTCAAGAGGTGATGAAGGAGTGGTATGACCTGAAGGCCACTCTGGTTGAATTGTCACCTGGTGACAAAGTTTGGGTGATGGAGCAGGTAGAGCCTAGAGCTCTCCAGGACCACTGGACTGGCCCATTTGAGATCAAGGAGCTGAAGGGGGAGGCCACTTACCTAGTGGACCTCAAGACCCTTAGACACCCCTAAGGGTTCTCCACCACAACCGACTCAAGCCTCATTTTGAGAGGTCTGAGGTCAGTATGCTCCTTGTGACAGATGAGGGCATGGAAGAGGAGAGTTAGCCTCTCCACGACCCTCTCTCTGTCAAAGAAGGTGATGGGTCAGTGGAGGGTGTCAATCTCTTTGACTCCCTGACTCTAGATCAGAGAGGAGACTGATACTAGCTATTGGAACAGTTTTCTTCCCTGTTCTCACTCCCTCCTGGACTCACACACTTGGGTGTCCATGACATTGACACAGGAGACAGTCCACCTGTAAAGAATAACATTCACAGGGTGTCAGACAAAGTGAGGTCCAGTATCAAGGATGAGGTTTCCAAGATGCTGGCTCTTAGGGTGATAGAGAAGTCTAGCAGTCCCTGGTCCAGCCCAGTGGTGTTAGTTCCCAAGGCTGCTGCTCCCGGTGCCAAGCCAGAACTTAGGTTCTGCATGGACTAGTGGGGTCTCAACTCCATCACGAAGACAGATGCTCACCCCATCCCCAGAGCTGATGAGCTCGTAGACAGGCTTGGCGCTGCCAAGTTCCTTAATACCTTTGACTTCACGTCAGGGTACTGGCAGATCGCCTTGACTCAAGGGGCTCAAGAGATATCCGCTTTCTCCACTCCTGAGGGCCATTACCAGTTCAAAGTAATGCCCTTTGGATTCAAAAATGCCACCGCTACCTTCCAACGGTTGGTTGACTGGGTCCTACCTGGCAAGGATGCCTTCTGCGTAGCCTACCTAGATGACATAGCCATCTATAGTTTCAGCTGGGAGAAGCACCTGCTCCACCCCTTGGAGGTGCTTCAAGCCCTGCAACAGACAGGCCTGACCATCAAGGCCAGTAAGTGCCAGATTAGGCAGGGTTCTGCGGTGTACTTGGGACACCTAGTAGGTGGTGGCAAGGTGCAGCCACTCCAGGCCAAGATTGAAACTATCAAAACCTGGCAACCACCCAAAACACAAGCAGAGGTGAGAGCCTTCTTAGGCCTCACAGGATATTACTTTAGATTTGTCAAGGGCTATGGATCCATTGTGTCACCCTTGACAGAACTTACATCCAAAAAACAACCTAGGTTGGTCACTTCGACAGAGGCTTATCAGAAAGCCTTTGACTCCCTGAAGGAAGCCATGTGCAAGGCCCCTGACTACTCCCAGGAATTTATTTTGCAGACAGAAGCTTCAGAGCATGGCATAGGGGCTGTTCTAGCACAGCTAAATGAGGAGGGCCTAGACCAACCAGTAGTCTTTATTCCCACGGGAACAGAGGTAGAGTGCTTTTGAAAGAGAAGCATTTGCTGTGGTATGGGCACTGATGAAGCTGAGACCATCTGTTTGGCACTCACTACCGGGTTCAGACAGACCACACGCCCCCCAGATGGCTCATGCAGATGAGGGGCGAGAATCCTAAACTCTTGAGGTGGTCCATTTTCCTCGGGGACGGATTTTAAGTTGGAGCATTGCCCAGAGAATGACCACGCCAATGCTGATGGTCTCTCAAGATACTTCCACCTTAGCGATGAGAGCTCCCAGGAGGTTGGGTAGCTCTCCCCACTTTCAGCTCGGGGGACACATGTTAGACCTGACAGCCTTTGGGTGGTCACCCCTAATATTTGCCTACCTCCCTCCACTTTTTGGACACTGTTTTTGCTAGTTTTAGGACTCTGCACACTTTACCCACTGCTAACCAATGCTAAAGTGCATATGCTCTCTCCTTCACAGACATGATAACATTGAATCATACACAATTGGCTTATTTAATTTACTTATAAGTCCCTAGTAAAGTGCACTATATGTGCCCAGGTCCTGTAGGTTAAATGCTACTCATGGGCCTGCAGCACTGATTGTGCCACCCACTTCAGTAGCCCCTTAACCATGTCTCGGGCCTGCCTTTGCAAGGCCTGTGTGTGTTGTTTCACCGCCAATTCAACATGGCATTTAAAAGTAATTGCCAAGCCTAAAACTCCCCTTCTTCTACCTATAAGTCACCCCTAAGAAAGGCTCTAGGTAACCCATAGGGCAGGATGCTGAGCAGACAAAAGGCAGGACATGTGCCTGTGTAGTTTACAGGTCCTGGTAGTGTAAAACTCCTAAACTTGTTTTACACTGCTGTGAGGCCTGCTCCTTTTATAGGCTAATATTAGGGCTACCCTCATACACTGTTTTAGTGGTAGCTCCTGATTTGAAAGGAGTAGCCAGGTCATATTTAGTATGGCCAGAATGGGAATACAAAATCCTGCTGACTGGTGAAGTTGGATTTAATATTACTATTTTAGAAATGCCACTTTTAGGAAGTGAGCATTTCTCTGCACTTAAATCCTTCTAAGCCTTACAATCCACATCTGGACAGTTAGTTGACAGTTCCCTTGTGCGTTCACTCAGACAAACCCCAAACACAGGATGCTCAGTCACACTTACATACATCTACATTTTGAATGGGTCTTCCTGGGCTGGGGGGGTGGAGGGCCTGATACTTACATGTCAAAGGACAGTAGCCTGCCCTCACACAAAGGACTGCCACACCCCCTACTGGGGCATTTGGGTATTTAAACAGGGCCTCTGCCCCTAACAACTCAGACACTTCCTGGAGAAGAACCTGAAGCAGAACCTGCAACCTGCCAAGAAGAACTGCCCGGTTGACCAAAGGACTTACCTGACTGCTTTTCTGAGAAGGACTGCTTCCTTGCTGTTACTCTACTGCTGCTCTCTGGCTGTGCTGAGAAGTACTCTCCAAGGGCTTGGATAGAGCTTGCCTCCTGCTCCCTGAAGTCTCGGGACCAAAAAGACTTCATTCCTGCCAGAAGAACTCCCTGTGCGGCGAAAATCATTGCACAGCCTGCCAGAAATTACGCACAGCCTGCATCGCGGCTGAGAAAATCACTGCACGCCGAACCGGAATGGCGCAGCCTGACTTCGCAAGGAGAAGATCGATTCAGCACCAACGTAGCGACCAGAAATTTGACGCTCAGCCCACTGGATCGACGCAAAGCCGAGCAGGAACGACGCAGCCTGACTTCCCGAGAGGAATCGACGCAGCGCCTGCCATGCAGTAGAAATTTCCATGCAACACCCACTGGATCGATGCAGCCCCTGTGACTTCATCCTGTCAGTGCCGGATTTCAATGCATCGTCCCTGGGGCATCCGAAAACCCCGCAACCTGAAGAGAAACCCAGTCTACGTGCCAGAAATCAACGCAAATCCTGCCATGCATGAAAACTCGACAACGCATCGCCTGTGTGCGCTGGAAAAATCAAAGCACACCTCCCCGCTTTTGACGCATCTCCTCCTCTGCAGTCCCTTGTGGAGAATTTGAGCGCAAACCAGGTACTCTGTGGTTGCTAGAGACATTTGTTGCTTTTAAAGAGACTAAAGACACTTTACATCATTTTTACAGTGATATTTCAAAATATACTTATTGCATCTTAATCGTTTTGACCTACATCTTATCAGATAAATATGATATACTTTTCTATTGCATGATTTATTGCACAAATACTTTACACATTGCCTTCTATGTTAAGCCTGACTGCTCAGTGCCATGCTACCAGAGGGTGGGCACAGGATAATTTGAATTGTGTGTGACTTACCCTGACTAGAGTCCTTGCTTGGACAGGGGGTAATCTGACTGCCAACCAAAGACCCCATTTCTAACAATAACCATAAAGCAAATAATTTGTCTATAGTGTCTGGCTTTATCCCGAATCCCATCTCAAATGCAAAGCATGTATGATCTACCTTTTAATCATGTATTGAAACAATTATGTTTAAGACAAACTACAGCTGCATTGTGGTGATTGGAAAGTATTTCATTATTATTGTTTCAATTAGGCTTTACAACACACAAATCATTGTCATCCAACACATTACACTCAGCCATTTGATAATGGTTCTTAACAATAATTTGTGAAGATGCAGAATGATGTTGTAGTTGGGCGGCAGTTCCTGTAATGAATCTTTTGATAGTTTTCTGTTGTCAAATAACAATAAATATCTGTATAATGCATGCAGTGTTGATATTAAACTGAAACAGGATATATTGGTAAACACAATCTATGTGTCCTATATTACTCCTCTGCTAAAGATAGTTTTAATCAAAAGTCAGATAAGCAAGAATTGTTCCGGAGCACCCTTGGAGGAGCACCCAGGAGGGTCAATTTAAGAAAAGATCTGCTACATTTCAACATAACTACATTTCTAAGGCTACAGAGCTCAAGCTAGTTTAGAACGTTTAGGGCCTTCTTCGCAAAATTGCAAGAATAAGAATGAAACATATTCCAGTATGGTTATTCCTTCATTCAGAGTACATTTCACTTTTTTGGATTCCAAAAACTTTCTGCGAGAATACCTGGAATTTTCTGCCTCTCAGATTTCCAGGAAATGTGAGAGGAGCACCTTTTTTACTTTTCCATTTGTAGACATGGGCATAGAAGTGCATTTGAAACAGTAAACCTTTGTGGCGCTTGTCTCGGCTCAGGGAAAATGCTTGGCACTATTCAGAAATTTCTTTCCCTAAGACCCCCATTTAATTTGGTGGTTAACACTCTGTGCTCATCCTGAAACAGGGATACATTTATGACTGTTTCATAGAGCCGACTGACTTGCACATTTTTGTTTAACATCCAAAAATGTATGTGGTTGCGATAGTTCACTAACTCCTGCATATGGATCCTATACATCAACACCCAATCCCCACCTCCAATATCATATTTTCTCACATGGAATTTCCGGTAGAGGTAGGTTAAAAAGAGTAATTATGATCTCTGCAAAAATGTAGATGTATAAAGCGTAATCACCGATCTTTTGCAGAGCACAGTTCCTTTACTGCTAAAAATAGAAATGTCTAGAAGCAGCTCAGAATGGGCATTGCTTTTTGACAGCCCTGTTTGCGAAACGACGTTGTGGGCAGAGAACAAGACCGCAGTGATATTCACTCAATAAAAAAACATGGTGGCTTGACATTTCTTTTAATGTTCAGCACCTTTGTTTCAGAAGTGGAAGTCTTCAATAGATTTTGTGGTAACTTTTTTCCAACATTTAATCAACAGAGAAGTACAAAGCCATTTTGGGATCCATTCACAATCAGAATTAAGAGAGGCAATGGTCCTTTTCAATGGTTTATGACAACAATTGGTCATGCCTGCTTTTGATCAGTTACTAGCAGCTCAAAGGAGGTCGTAATTAATCCACAAATGGGAAGTGGTCCCCTTCAGAGAACTTCTCCCTTTTGAATCCTGTCAGGTGACCTCAAGGGAGCAGACAGTCCAGAGGACCACTTTCTGCTCCTCTTGATGCATACCCAAGCAGTGTTTTTTTTAAGCAGCACTGGTTCCTGTATGGAACACAAGCTGCTTTACAAGAAAAGCTTCCCATTTGGGAATACAAACACAGGGAGGGCGGTCTGCTGTCCCTTGTGGGCCAGCATCCCGTTGTTTGTAGCTAATTGCAGTGGTTTGCAAATAGTGACCTGATTCATTAATATTCCTTAGACAGGTTATCAGCCACCTGTGACTGGAGATTATGTGATGTGACCTATTAGTACATAGGTAAATTAGAAACGTGTCACAAATATTGGTGCTGAAAGCCATTCTTGTATATTCTTGCGGTGAGAAGCTGAGAATCCGGGCTCCTGCTGCTGTGTAGTGACTCTTGGTGAAATATATATATATATATAGATAGATATGTATGTTTAATTTTTGTGCATGTAGGAGGCTGGACTGGCTTGTAGTGAGTACCAAGGGGTACTTGCACCTTGCACCAGGCCCAGTTATCCCTTATTAGTGTATAGGGTGTCTAGCAGCTTAGGCTGATAGATAATGGTAGCTTAGCAGAGCAGCTCAGGCTGAACTAGGAGACGTGTGAAGCTACTACAGTACCACTTAGTGTCATATGCACAATATCATAAGAAAACACAATACACAGTTATACTAAAAATAACGGTACTTTATTTTTATGACAATATGCCAAAGTATCTTAGAGTGTACCCTCAGTGAGAGGATAGGAAATATACACAAGATATATATACACAATAGCAAAAATATGCAATATAGTCTTAGAAAACAGTGCAAACAATGTATAGTTACAATAGGATGCAATGGGGAAACATAGGGATAGGGGCAACACAAACCATATACTCCAAAAGTGGAATGCGAACCACGAATGGACCCCAAACCTATGTGACCTTGTAGAGGGTCGCTGGGACTATTAGAAAATAGTGAGAGTTAGAAAAATAACCCTCCCCAAGACCCTGAAAAGTGAGTGCAAAGTGCACTAAAGTTCCCCTAAGGACAAAATAGTTGTGTTAGAGGGAAAATGCAAGGAAAACACAAATCAGCAATGCAACCACGATGGATTCCTGACTGAGGGTACCTGTGGAACAAGGGGACCAAGTCCAAAAGTCACAAGCAGCTCGGAGATGGGCAGATGCCCAAGAAATGCCAGCGGTTGGTGCAAAGAAGCTCTTACTAGGCTGAAGAACTGTGAATACTGCAGGAACGACAAGGGCTAGAGACTTCCCCTTTGGAGGATGGATCCCCCACGCCTTGGAGAGTCGTGCAGAAGTGTTTTCCCGCCGGATGGACGCCAACAAGCCTTGCTACACGCAAATCATGCGTTTGGCGTTTTTGGACGCTGCTGGGGCCCAGGAGGGACCAGGAGGTCGCAAATTGGACCTGCAGAGAGAGGGGACGTCGAGCAAGACAAAGAGCCCTCACTGAAGCAGGTAGCACCCGGAGAAGTGCCAGAAACAGGCACTACGAGGATGCGTGAAACGGTGCTCGCCGAAGTTGCACAAAGGAGTCCCACGTCGCCGGAGACCAACTTAGAAAGTCGTGCAATGCAGGTTAGAGTGCCGTGGACCCAGGCTTGGCTGTGCACAAAGGATTTCCGCCGGAAGTGCACAGGGGCCGGAGTAGCTGCAAAGTCGCGGTTCCCAGCAATGCAGCCCAGCGAGGTGAGGCAAGGACTTACCTCCACCAAACTTGGGCTAAAGAGTCACTGGACTGTGGGGGTCACTTGGACGGTGTCGCTGGATTCGAGGGACCTCGCTCGTCGTGCTGAGAGGAGACCCAAGGGACCGGTAATGCAGCTTTTTGGTGTCTGCGGTTGCAGGGGGAAGATTCCGTCGACCCACGGGAGATTTCTTCGGAGCTTCTGGTGCAGAGAGGAGGCAGACTACCCCCACAGCATGCACAAGCAAGAAAACAGTCGAGAAGGCGGCAGGATCAGCGTTACAGAGTTGCAGTAGTCGTCTTTGCTACTATGTTGCAGGTTTGCAGGCTTCCAGCGCGGTCAGCGGTCGATTCCTTATCAGAAGGTGAAGAGGGAGATGCAGAGGAACTCGGCTGAGCTCATGCATTCGTTATCTAAAGTTTCCCCAGAGACAGAGACCCTAAATAGCCAGAAAAGAGGGTTTGGCTACCTAGGAGAGAGGAAAGGCTACTAACACCTGAAGGAGCCTATCAGCAGGAGTCTCTGACGTCACCTGGTGGCACTGGCCACTCAGAGCAGTCCAGTGTGCCAGCAGCACCTCTGTTTCCAAGATGGCAGAGGTCTGGAGCACACTGGAGGAGCTCTGGACACCTCCCAAGGGAGGTGCAGGTCAGGGGAGTGGTCACTCCCCTTTCCTTTGTCCAGTTTCGCGCCAGAGCAGGGGCTAAGGGGTCCCTGAACCGGTGTAGACTGGCTTATGCAGAATTGGGCACATCTGTGCCCAACAAAGCATTTCCAGAGGCTGGTCGAGGCTACTCCTCCCCTGCCTTCACACCATTTTCCAAAGGGAGAGGGTGTCACACCCTCTCTCAGAGGAAGTTCTTTGTTCTGCCATCCTGGGCCAGGCCTGGCTGGACCCCAGGAGGGCAGCTGCCTGTCTGAGGGGTTGGCAGCAGCAGCCGCTGCAGTGAAACCCCAGGAAGGGCAGTCTGGCAGTACCAGGGCCTGTGCTACAGACCACTGGGATCATGGAATTGTACCAACAATGCCAGGATGGCATAGAGGGGGCAATTCCATGATCATAGACATGTTACATGGCCATATTCGGAGTTACCATGGTGAAGCTACATATAGGTAGTGACCTATATGTAGTGCACGCGTGTAATGGTGTCCCCGCACTCACAAAGTTCAGTGAACTGGCTCTGAACAATGTGGGGGCACCTTGGCTAGTGCCAGGGTGCCCTCACACTAAGTAACTTTGCACCTAACCTTTACCAGGTAAAGGTTAGACATATAGGTGACTTATAAGTTACTTAAGTGCAGTGTAAAATGGCTGTGAAATAACGTGGACGTTATTTCACTCAGGCTGCAGTGGCAGGCCTGTGTAAGAATTGTCAGAGCTCCCTATGGGTGGCAAAAGAAATGCTGCAGCCCATAGGGATCTCCTGGAACCCCAATACCCTGGGTACCTCAGTACCATATACTAGGGAATTATAAGGGTGTTCCAGTAAGCCCATGTAAATTGGTAAAAATGGTCACTAGCCTGTCAGTGACAATTTGGAAAGAAATGAGAGAGCATAACCACTGAGGTTCTGGTTAGCAGAGCCTCAGTGAGACAGTTAGGCACCACACAGGGAACATATACATGCACACCTATGAGCACTGGGGCCCTGTGTGACAGGGTCCCAGTGACACATACATATAGGCCACAAACCTATGAGCCCTGGGGTCCTGACCAGCAGGATCCCAGTGACACATAACAACCATACTGAAAACATAGTGTTTTCACTATGAGCACTGGGGCCTGGCTATCAGGATCCCAGTGAGACAGTGAAAACAGTGACAAACACCCTGACATACACTCACAAACAGGCCAAAAGTGGGGTAACAAGGCTAGAAAGAGGCTACTTTCTCACAGTGCAGTAAACAAAAAGAAAAATACTCAGTTAAATGCAACCTGCAGCAATGTACACAGGAATTTAAAAGAAGACACAATTCCCACCATGATGTACACAATTTGTAATGAAACCAAACACAGTTGACTCATATGTACCACTCTGGCTTCCAGGCTTGAGGCTGGTCCGGTGCTGCCTGTCATAGACCGCAGTCCATAATACTCCATCCACCTTCCCCATATCCTGTGGAACTTACAGTGGCATCCCCTTCTGCGATATGTGAATTACTCTGCTACCATGTATAGATCCATTCCACACCTCTATTCATAAATAGTTGGTACTTCCTGAGTCTGGCCACATCTCTCTTGGCCACCACCAGTCCCAGGGCACTAAAGAGGAGCTTAAAGCGCAGGACGTTCACTTCATTTGGGAGACCCCAGAGAACATATTTAGTGTCAAACAGAAGAGCAACCTCCAATATATCACTGGGTTCCTGAATAATTGCTATGCAATATACCAACTTGAGGGGGCATTCCCAGAAGAGTGTGTATGAATGACCCTATAGTCTCAGTACAGCATAGACGTCTAGGTGAGGCGGCCCTCCCCATATCATACAATCTGTGCTGATCGTAATAAATCTTGTGCAGTACTTTAAACTGTATTACCCACAGGTGAGATTTGATGGTTACCTGTCTGGAATGCATGAATTATGTTTTCCAATCAAGGTCCTCAAGTTCTTCTGCATCTCAGATCCATCTCCCTCTGATCTGACCCAGATTATGTGATTTTGACTCCCCTTACCGCCAGCCTGTTCATGGCGGTAGACACCGCCTTGGAAAGGCTGGCAGTAAGGGAAGTCGCGGGGCCCCTGCGGGCCCCTGGACTGCCCATGTTCTTGGCATGGGCAGTGCAGGGGCCCCCAGGCACAGCCCCATTGCGATTTTCACTGTCTGCCTGGCAGACAGTGAAAAGCACAATGGGTGCTGCTGTACCCGCCGCACCGCCACATTGCCGCCGGCTCCATTAGGAGCCGGCGGCAATGTTACAGCCGACATCCCTGCTGGGCCGGCGGGCGGAAACTCTGGGGGTGATTCTAAGCTTGGCGGGCGGCGGTAGCCGCCCGCCAAGCGGGAACCGCCAGAAGACCGTACCGCGGTCAAAAGACCGCGGCGGTCATTCTGGGTTTCCCACTGGGCTGGCGGGCGACCGCCGAAAGTCCGCCCGCCAGCCCAGCGGGAAACACCCTTCCCACGAGGACGCCGGCTCAGAATGGAGCCGGCGGAGTGGGACGGTGCGACGGGTGCAGTTGCACCCGTCGGGAAATTCAGTGTCTGCAAAGCAGACACTGAAATTCTTCGTGGGGCCCTCTTACGGGGGCCCCTGCAGTGCCCATGCCATTGGCATGGGCACTGCAGGGGCCCCCAGGGGCCCCGCGGCACCCCCTACCGCCATCCTGTTCCTGGTGGGAGACCCGCCAGGAACAGGATGGCGGTAGGGGGTGTCAGAATCCCCATGGCGGCGGAGTGCCCAGCGGTGCACCGACAGCCTGTTGGCGGTGCTACCGCCGACCTCCGCCATGGCGGTAATTACCGCCAGGGTCAGAATGACCCCCTCTGTTTCCGCCGGCCGGCCCAGCAGGTATGTCTAAATGCGGCCGGCGGGTTTACGCCCGCACAGGCGGCCGACTGGCGGTTCAGCCTTGAAGGTCGGCCTCGTCCGACTGCTGAGGCTGAAATGAGGGACTATGTCTCCACACTCCAGTATGTCCCCCATCTTAGAGATGCCAATAATATCACAGGTCTCAAATCCCTGTAGTTTCTCCATTTCACCCAGCCATGTTCCCTTCTAAAAGGGTGTTTCCTTGGTAATTTTGCATCCCCAACCAATCATATTTGTGGCCTAATGCCAGGCCACCAGGTCCACTTGATTTGGTGCCGGCAGCCGTTGGGCCCCCTGTCCACCAAAGAAGTAATGCAAATGTGATCTAGGCTTCAGCATTGCCCGTACTAGCCTAAAGGTTGAATGATCTTGGGGTGCAAATATCCAATCATTAAAATTAAGCAAGTGGCAGCCCAACAGTATGCCTCAACATGAGGGAGAGCAATCCCACCATTGTACGGGTTGTGTTACAATGCTCCAAGCGACACTCTGTGATGCCCCCCATTCTAAATCAGCGACCTCACATCCCCATTTATTCTGGTGAACACCATCTGAGAAACCTGGTAGTAGGTGTTCTGAAGCACTTATAGCAGTGTGAGGAGTGTGATAATTTTGAAGGGGCCGCCCATCCCATCAAAGAGAGTTCCCCCCCACCTCCCAGGATCAGCTTGAAAATTCAATATCACATTTTCAAGATCACGGTGGAAACATAGCTCTTCCTGTGGCGTCACTAAGATGCCCAGATATTTAAAACAATCTGTAGCCACACCCAACTCCTGTGGAAGTAATTATTGGTCGACCTGACCCTGTGGAGAATACAGCACTGATTTGTCCCATTTGATCCTATAGCCCAAGTGTGCCCCATAATCCCCAAAGTTTTGAAAGAGCACTGGGATCGTAATTGCTGGTTCAGTGATATACAAAAGGATATTGTCAGCATAGAGCAACATTTTTCCATCTACCACATCTGCAAACAATATACTTAATACCCTGACACTGGGATGCATTGTCACTGTGCACACAAGGGGTTTGACTGTAAGAACAAATAAAAGCAGGAATAGGGGACATCCCTATCGAGTCCCTCTCTCATTCGGGAACTCAGAGAACAACACCTCATTTACTCTAACCTCACCCACAGGATCCCAGTAAAGCACCGTTGCCCATCTCCAATAGTTGGGGCTGAACCCAAAACCTCTGTAATGTATGCTTGGGGAAGGGCCAATGTACCATGTCAAATGCCTTTTCGGCATTTAATGAAAGAAAATTGTGTGTGCCGTATGTTTAGCTGCATTGAACCCCTGGACATGAATCGCAATTGATCTATATGTATTAAAGGCATGATAACCTGTAGAAGTCTTGTCGTTAAAATTGTGGCCAGGATTCTGACTTCAATGTTTAGCAGTGAGATCCAGAAATATATATTGCACTGCTCCCTGGGGTTACCATCCTTTGAGATCACTGTGATCGGAGGCAAGGGCCATTGTTCCCTCACCTCCCTGAACGGGTTTAGCAAGTGAGGCCCCCACAGACCAGCGTCTCATTCATAAAACTTGGCCAGAATGCTATTTGGTCCCAGTGCCTTGCCTGGTTTAAGTTTTGCAATAGCTGTCTGTACCTTACCCAGTGTTAAATAACCATTTCATGGACTCAGTATCTAACACAGAGGTGGGGATGGCGGCTAGGTATTGTGTAGTTCTGTCAAGGTCATGGAGGGGTCAGGCCCTATAGAACAATTTTATAGCGGGCAAACTCCTCTGCTATTTGCACATCAATGTCACAGAAGTCCCCTGGCTGATTTATTAGGGTGTGCACCGAACAGGCTTCCAGTTTTCTTCTACTCAGCCACGTTAGGGACTTACCCGCCTTATCCCCTGTCTCATACAAGCGGTGCTGTGTGACCATCATTTGTTTTATCGCCCCTTCCTGTGCCAGATCCCGATATTCAGTTTGCTTGGCAGCTATTTGCCTAAGAATGAGGGGATTAGTCGTGGACCCCGGCACCCCTTCCAGGTGCAGAATCTGGGCCTCTAAATCCTCAAGTGCTGCCATTTCCCTTCGTTTCTTCTGTGCAATCAAATTGTGAGCCCTATCCTGAAACATGGTCTTGTAAGCCTCCCACAATAGGGTTCTTGGATGAAATGGAGCTCTCATTTTTGGTGAAATATAATTAATTGTCCACCTGGAGTCCCCAGGCAACCTACCAATTTTTCAGATACCAGGCGTTCAATTTACACCCAGAGGACCGCCGTCTCCCAAGGTGGCCCAGCTTAACCAACAATGGCAAATGATCGGATAGGCCCCTTGCCAAACATTCTGCCTGCGCAATTTTTCCTACCTCCCCTGCAGAAGGAAACACATAGTCCAGTCAAGACTAAAACTTGTGGGCCCCTGAAAAATATGAATACTTTCTATCTGATAGTCTCGGCGTCACCACAAATCTGAAAAACCCATCAAGTCAACAAACTGTGTGAATGCCGTAGTCTGGGGATTCATCACATGGGCCCCGGACTGGTCAAGTTCTATGGCCATAAAATTATTGAAGTCCCCATCTAAAACATGAAGCAGGAAAGCTGATTCAAGGAGTATGTCAGTAATTTTGGCCTGAGTATGTGTTTGCAATCAAGATGGTGCACGTACGATCAAGAAGGTCATCTCAGTCCGTCCCCAAGACCATGCACCCATGCAAATCTGCCATTGGGCTGTATCCAAGTTCTGGTCACCCGAAATGAGGGGTTCTTTCTGATCAAAGTAGCAACCCCCTGTAGTGTATCCCACATGGGCCAGTGTAGTTTATGCCGCCTGCCCTAGGAATCAGCAGTGAGGCCCCTGTAGATGCGTCTCCTGGAGGAAAATTACTTCAGGCTGCTTGTGTGTCTTGCAAAGGGAACGACTGTCTCATGTGTTCATGTTCCAGGTTGGCAATTGCTATGACAAGTGAGTGTGATCCATGCAAGTTTAATGGTGGCTCCCTCTCCGTGGGGCCAGGTGAGACTCCCTCCGGAAGTCTAACCTGTTTAGTCTTTTTCAATGCCAATCTCAGCTCACCCTCATTGTTGGGGTATACATCCAGTCTCCAGTCTCCATTCGCACTGTGAGTCTGGCAGCAGGGCCCCTTTACGTCCCATCACCGTGGCCTGGTCCCGTCTTCTCCTCACTGACAGTTTGTCCTTGGGTCTTTCACCATCTTCCAGGAGGGAAGTAAGTTCAGGCTACTCTCTCTCTCTCTCTCTCTCTCTCCTCTCATCAGCCGCAGGCACTCCTCCAGCCAGGCCTCCTCCCATGAGTGAAAGAAAACTGACATCCCTTGGTAGAGGACGTTGAACTTTGAAGAAAATAGCAGCATATATTTTAGTTGTAGGGTCTGCAGCTTTGTTTTAACAGAGTCAGAGGTATGGCACTGTTTTTAGACTTCACGTGTAGTCAGGAAATACCAGTATTTTAGAGTTCTTGTGACGGATTTACCGTTGGCGTTGCACTTCCCACAGAATCATGCCCCGGTTGAGGATGTTCAAAAATCTCATTATCATGGGCTGTGGAGGAATCCCAGGGGGAGGCCTCCCGCCCAGTGTTCTGTGAGCGTGTTCAATTACAAAGCAGGAGTGGAACTGTTCAGCCGGGAGGGAAGCTCTCAACCACCAGTTCAGAAAGGCGCCCATGTTAGTGCCCTCGACTCCTTCAGAAAAGGCCACAAGCCGCAGGTTATTGCAACATGAATGATTTTCACAGTTGACTAGCCTCCAGACCACATCCTAAGCAGTCGCACAGACACCTGCCAAATCCTTCTGAGATCCTGTTTTCGGCAGCTGTGACCCTTTCAGAAGCATTACATAAGTTCTGTCTTAGGAGGGATATCTCAGATCCCACCTCTCCTGTTCCCCCATCCAGGGCCTCCCGGGAGGACTGGATTGCCACAGCAGCCCCACAGTCCAGCTATTTTGCAGCAAAGGAGGGGAAGAGTGGGTCAGGAGAAATTATGCTGGCATCAAGTCAATGGTGAGTTTCCCGTGAGTTAGGCTTTCCGGGTGCTGCCCAGGCTACCCACTGCCAGGATCCAACTAGAGATGTCCATTTCTCCCCTAGATTTAGCAAGATGTGGCAGCTGTGGCCAACAGGGGTCACCTCCCGTCCAAACACGTGGGGGCACATGGCTGTGCATTGCACTCAAGGGCCTTCTACTGGCAGTCTTATCTGCAACTAAGGCCCATTCTCAAGGCCCATATGTCACTCGGGCCATCCTCCGCTGCCCTGGATCAGTGGGTCCTGCCATTACCTTGATCTGGGTGTGGTATAGAAGACAAGACGCATGCTCAATTGCCCCTCTCAAACCCTCCACTCAGGGCTCTCAGATTTGGAGCTGCAGCCACCTGCAGGCACGCTTCCAGAGCTCATGCAGCATCCATTCTACACCCTGCTGCCCCAAGACAGTGGGGTGGACTTGCCATTACCGGACACAGGGCCTGGCATGGAAATTTAGTCAGCGGCAGGTCCTCCTCCTATGCAGCAACAGGGGAGCATCACTCCACTCCAAGTCAGCAGCGGCGCAGCAGTGCCCCTCGCACCCCACCGCCGGCCTGCCCTTAGTTCTTCTCAGCCCTCTGAATTGTGAGAGCTCCCGGCCCTTCAAGACAGCAGCCCACCCCTGGCACACAATGTCGGGCTGGGAGGAGAAGGAGAAAGGTGAGATGAGTCCTTCCGTCTTTCCGAAACCTCTGGGCCTGCCTCCCCCACTCTGCTCCAGTAGGTGGACGGCTCCAACACTTGACCGCATCATCTTGGCCAGAGTCAGAGCTGCCGTGACCACATTCTGCAAATTACTCCTAGGACTCTAATGGGGCTAAATCCAGGCCGCTAGTGTTGCTAACATCTGCCGGTGTGTCGGGACAAAGTGTAGTGAAACAAAAGCAAATGGATTTAAATTGGGCCATCTGAGCTCAACAAGAATGCTGCTAGTTGGCCATCTTGCAGGCCACATGCACCTACTGAAAGTCATTCTTGAAGAACCATTTGCATTTGTTGTGTTATTTTTGATTTGTTGTTTATTTTCAAACTGTCTTTCCTGCATTCCATGCCCCTTGTGATACTCCACTTTCCACTTTCCACTTTACTTCAATTTATTTTTACAAACCATTTACTCCCTTTTCCACATTACTTCTGTTTCTTGCATACCCCTTATTACCCATTCTGCTTTTCTCCCTTTTTCACAAACCCATCACTCACACCTTTCCTTTCCTTCATTTTTTCAAGCACCTTCTGCCATCCTTCTCCATTTTTACTCCCATTTTTTACATGCCCCCTACTTCCACTTTACTCCTTTTTAATCCCTTACTTCCCCTCTAGCTTTACTGCCATTTTTAGAAACAAATTCTGTCACTTTACTCCTTTTGCAAACCCCTTACTCCCTCTTCTACTATACACCTTTTTTAAAAACCCTTTAATATTTCCCCTTCCCCAACAGAGAACTTCACATGAGAACAAGATTACATTACATATTTATTTTTATTTATTTTTGTTTTCAGGCACAAGGAGATTAAGTGATTGCCCAAAATCACAGAATGACAACCTAAGGCCAGGACTAGAACATAGTTCCCTAATTCCAAAGTCATCAGCCCTGATGATAGGTCACATCTCCTTCCACCATGTGGATGGTGCCTAACTTTTTTCCAGATCCTACCAAATTCACCAGAACACTAAAATATGCTGTGATTTGTGTCAATAATGGTATCAGGAGTTGTGCTTATTGGTTACTGTTGTTGTAGTGTGAAGTATAAATATAACTTAATATTGAAACATGCTAAGGTGGCAAATGCTCACCCACCTATGTGGCTTGGAACCATGTTGTGAACCTGTAGGATCCTTTGTGGATTAAGGCAATTCTAGTCCTTGAAGACGGTGGCTTGGTGTCGTAAAATCTGATGAAGGTGTTGCAGCAGAAAACAAGCATTTGCAATGCAATAGGTCTTGCATATTTCAAACAAGTTAATTGTCATCTTTTGACAACAGCACCCACAAGCAAAAACAAAAGAAAACATGAGAAGAAACTGAGAAAAGACGACTTGGCAAAATAAAATAAAGTTGGCTTTAAAAAATAAAACTTTGCTTTTGCCAGTCACAAACCTTCTGTTTCCAGGGCACTCAAAGTTAAAAAAAACAAATAGTACCTCAATCTTACTGGGAGCCGTGCACGGGCATCAATTAAATTGCATCAATTAGTGCATGATCCCTGTTTTACGCAGAGAATCAGAAGTGATGCCAGACATTCCTTGATGAATTACGAGGCTGTAAAGAAGAGTGCCACGCAAACCAACAAATGGTGAGCAACAGGCGGGTTTTAAGTCCTGTACTGGACACCACAGAGTCTCGCAAGTGAGACGCATGCGCTAGCGCATGCACTCGCAGGCTCAACCCTAAACATGCAGGAACAAAGTCAAGTCTTACAATTATTGAGTCATTTAGTTACCATCAGGACATTAACAAATATTGAAATATTTAGTTGATACTTGTTAGAAATGGGGTGTTTGGTCGGCAGTCAGGTTACCCCCTGTCCAAGCAAAGAACCTCACTCTACTCAAGGTAAAGGAGAATCACACTCAGTTAACCCCTGCTCTCCCCCTTGGTAGCTTGGCACAAGCAGGTAGGCTTAACTTCAGAGACAAGGCGTAAAGTATTTGTACCAACACACACAGCTTAGAAACACAAAATGCTTTGATGGGGTGTTAACATGGCATCGTGACAAGTCGTTTCCAAAAATCCAACACCAACGCCGCCGGACACGGAGTCACGTAGACCCCCAGGTACAGTACCTTGGAAAAGTGTGAAAACAAGCCAGTGCGCGAAGTCAGGGATCGCGGCGTAGCTGGATACGAGGCGGTGTTGGTTCCAGTGCTGCGGGGTGAAGGAGCTGAGGCATCACAAGGTGGCATCGGTTTCTTGCTGCAGAGCGGTGGAGGTGAGACAGCGTTGGTACAAAGCATAGAACCTGCACACTTCGGGCGTGGTGCGGTCTGCAGTGGTATCGGGCCTGCCAGGGCCGTCGCACTCCAGCGAGAACCACATAGTCAGGTACAGGCGGCATCACGGGATTCAGCAGTGGTGGCGGTTTGGAGTTGTCCAAAGTTGTTTTTTTGGGATTTTCACCAGCTTCTCCTTTCAAGGGCCCAGGGGCACGATAGGGCACCACTTGTCAGGGCAGGAGTCTCAGCAGAGAGTCCAGGTGCTGGTGGGGGAAGTCTTTGATGGCCCTGAGACTTCAGAACAGGGGGCAAGCTCAGTCCAAGCCCTTGGAGATTCTTCTCAAGCAGGAATATACCACAAAGTCCAGTCTTTGTCCCCTTTCACAGGCAGAAGCAGCAACTGCAGGATAGCTCAAAAAAGCACAGTCACCGGCAGGGAAGCACTTCTCCTCCGCTCTTCAGCTCTTCTCCTTGGCAGAGGTTCCTCTTGATCCTAGAAGTGATCTAATTTTTAGGGGGTTTGGATGCTCTTCTTATACACCTTTCTGCCTTTTAAGTGGGCCTACTTCAAAGGAAATGTCTCTTTTGTTTGTGAGATCCTGCCTTGCCCAGGCCAGGCCCCAGACACACACCAGGGGGTCAGAGACAGCATTGTGTGAGGGCAGGCACAGCCCTTTCAGGTGTGAGTGACCACTCCTCCCCTCCCTCCCAGCACAGATGGCTCATCAGGATATGCAGGCTACACCACAGCTTCCTTTGTGTCACTGTCTAGTGAGATGTGGAAACAGCCCAACTGTCAAACTGACCCAGATAGGGAATCCATAAACAGTCAGAGTCACAAAATGGTTTCAGTAAGAAAATGCCTTTCTAAAAGTGGCATTTTCAAACACACAATCTAAAAACCAACTTCATTAAAACGTGTATTTTTAAATTGTGAGCTCAGAGACCCTAAACTCCACATTTCTATCTGCTCCCAAAGGGAATCTGCACTATAAAGGCAGCCCCATGTTAACCTATGAGAGAGATAGGCCTTGCAACAGTGAAAAACGAATTTGGCAGTATTTCACTGTCGGTACATGTAAAACACATAAGTACATGTCCCAACTTTAACATACATTACACCCTCCCCATGGGGCTACCTAGGGCCTACCTTAGGGGTGCATTACATGTATAAAAAGGGAAGGCTTAGGCCTGGCAAGTGGTACACTTGCCAAGTCGAATTGGCAGTTTAAAACTGCACACACAGACGCTGAGGTGGCAGGTCAGACATGTTTACAGGGCTACTAATGTGGGTGACACAACCAGTGCTGCAGGCCCAGTAGTAGCATTTGATTTACAGGCCCTGGGTATTTCTAGTGCACTTTACTAGTGACTTACTAGTAAATCAAATATGCCAATCATGGAATGCCAATCAAGAATGCAATTTACAAAGAGAGCATATGCACTTTAGCACTGTTTAGCATTGGTAAAGTGCCCAGAGTCCTGAAGCCAACAAAGGCAGGTCATAAAAATTAGGAGGAAGGAGACAAAAAGATTGGAGATGACCCTGCAAAATGGAAAAAGTCCAGCTATACTCCTGTTAGCACATCTGACATTAATAAGTAAACTTACAAGGGGATGCAAATAGGTCAATGAACCTTTTGACTCACAATTAAGATGCTCCCACTATAACTCCAGTACATGCAGATCAATAATCAATAATCAGTACACAATATCAATAATCATCTAATGTCAATGACATTAATAATCAATAGAGTCAGTAATTGCCCACACCATGACCTTTCAGTCATGAATAACCACACCTTTAGTAAAAGTTAGAATATTTATTTCCCTATATTAACATTGCTAAAGTAATGTAAATTAACCTCAAAATCAAATGATACACATACAGAAACAACATTGGCTGTCCAAAGCGACAGAAAAACATAATCTAGTCAAAGCTGGAACTACTACACATTCAAAGGTTACAGTGTAATTAATTACAAGAACAAGTTTGTAACAAGATCACATAAAATTAGATTCAGCAAAGAAATTTATCAAGCATCATTCCTTATTAGCAGATTTTCATTAGTGAGGATTCTTAACTAACACCAGATTAGCATCAGCATGTTGGGATTCATGCAAAACAATTTAGTAACACGAATTTGGAAAAACATCTAGCTATGGCTCTCGCAAAACAGTGCGGTTGGTACCTAGAAAGAAAAAGCAAATATGCATAACAGACACATGGGTACACATAATATCTCTCCTCAATTGGATCGGCAAGACAAGATAGTCTTCGTCATCAGGACATCTGTCAATCAGCAAGGCATCAGGATTCAGCATCAGAGTTCAGAAAATGCAAAGTATTTAAGCAATAAAGTTAAGCACGTCTCTTTTCAGGACGCACACGAAAATAGCGGCTGTGTCAAAAGGCAAAAGCGCAATGGCGACTTCTCATCAGTGCAGTCCTGTTAAGTTAAATTCACTAAAACTACTTCCCAAATCCCTATTGGTCAAGGGATAGCATGTTCATACTTTGTCCAATAAAACTAAAACTCCAAATCTGTGAATTCTACCATTACTCCATTTCCATGTTGCTGAATGGTTTTTCCTACAATGTTCTCATCATCCGGCTCAACAGGTAACAATATTGTTGCAGCTTCTACTCCAGTCAGTGTCTCCATTGTTCTCCTCCTGAGAAAGTTAGTCTTACACACATTATACACATAAGGTTACATTTAGCAAGAACAGCATCTTCTAGCAGTCGGTTCTCATGAGAAAACTTTCTCAGCTACAAGCACATTTACACAATACAATGGAAAATCACAGTTTAACTCTCTAGGGCAGCCAATTATTAAATGTTAAGAAATACACCTTGACATGAGGCCTGGCAACTAGACCAAGACCTTTGCTAAGTTAAGGCCTACAATTAATAAAGCTAATACATAATGCATACCCTTTAATATGACATATTACTACATTAGTCAAACATATGCTCCATAATTCACAGCATTAAATTATTAATAAGTCCACTTTGTGAACATTGGCGGGCACTCATCGTAATCACATTTTTAAATGCGTGCATTATTTTCTACGTTATTATAATTTCTACACAAATCCATTACGCAGAATACATGAATACTCATTAATCATTTTTATTAAAACACCTGAGCTACCAATCCCTCCTCTGATGACTAAATGTGTCATCACACTACTAACTACCACTCACAAATTTTTGCATCAGCTAAAATTTTGTCAATTTGATCCTGTCATACTTTTGTTCCCTTTTTGAGTTTTCCCTGTACAAGTTTTCCCTTTTCTTTTCTTCCCTCGTCTGATTATTCTTCGACCTTTTCAATTTGATTCTTTTGTATAATGTACACAAACCCCATATTCCAATTAGGCAAACCACAGTAATTAATATCCCCTGTAATATTTTTAATAACCGCTGGAAATCTCCTTGCTCGGTCCATAAGGATCTCATGCTGCGACAATCCTGCCTTTCTGTCAGGTGTGCTTCTCATTGACATTAAAACTAAAGGCAATGTATCAGGCCATTACAAATTCATGGACGCATACATCTTTGCAACTCTCGACTTCAAGGTACCATTCATCTGTTCCACTAGTCCTGATGCTTCAGGGCTGTAACTACAATGCAACTTCTGCTCAATGTTCAATGCTGCACACAGTAATTTAATTACTTAATTGTTGAAGTGACTTTCCCTATCTGATTCTAAAGAGATCGGAAACCCAAAACGCAGTATCAGTTCCCTAAGCAGTAGTTTCGCCCCTGTGAGACTATTATTTCTATGTGTAGGGCACGTTTCAATCCAGTAACTAAAAATGCAAACAATCACCAACACATGTCTCAAGCCTACACACACAGGCATCTCAATAAAATCCATCTGCATTCTGCTGAATGTACCTCCTTCTCTTCCAATGTGGCTCAGATTAACCACTGTCCCTTTCCCGACATTCAATTGTTGGCAAATGACACAACAATGGCAAACTGCTTCAGCAACCTGTCTAAACCTTGAGTTGAACCAATCGTGTTTGAACAACCGAATCGTGGCATCCCTCCCAACATGTGCTTGACCATGATAATACATAGCCATTTGAGACAACAGTCTATTTGGCAAAACCAATTGACCCTCTTCTGAAACCCACACTTCATCTTGTCTTTGCACACATTTCATTGTGTTCCATGAACGTTTTTCCTCTCAGTCAGCATTATTCTACAACATTTTCAATTCCTCCAAGGTGTCAATTACTTTCAATGCAAAATTTGGACATGTTCTGTCTTCTTCAGGTAACAGTTCCCACTTATCTTTGAACGACATACAGTTCAATGCGCAAAACCTTGCGACTTGATCCGCATATCCATTTCCCAATGATACAAAGTCCTGCGCCTTTAGATGTGCACTGCATTTCACCACGGCAATCTTTTCAGGCATTTGAATAGCATGTAACAGTCCTTTAATCGTTTCACCATTTTTCACTGGTGAACCAGAAGAGGTCATGAAACCTCTCTGTGACCACAACTGGCCAAAATCATGGACTATTCCAAATCCATACTGGCTATCCGTATAGATTGTAACTTTCAGCTGAGCAGAAACATGGCACGCTCTAGTAAGGGCTACCAGTTCTGCTACTTGGGCGGAATACACTCCTGGAAGCTAAGAAGCTTCCAAAATACCAGTAATTGTGTACATGGCATATCCTGCTCTCAGTGTTCCTGCATTGTCTCTCAGACAGGAACCATCATCAAAGATAATTTGGTTATTCTCTTCCAATCGGGTATCTCTAATGTCAGGTCTCAGTTTTGTGCACACGTCAGTTACTTCAAGACAATCATGCTCAGTGTCTTCCATCTTCTCAATTTCAACATTTTCATTCAGAAGTAAGGTTGCCGGATTCAGCACAGTACATCTTTTCAATGACACATTTGGTGACCGTAGACTATTCGTTTCATATCTGGTCAATCTCACACCAGTCAAATATTGGGTTTTCGTTCTTGTAAGTAAAATCTCAATAGAATGAGGGAGTATTATAGTCAGGGGATGTCCCATCACAATGACTTTACACTGTGTAAGGCTTTGATCAACCACCGCAACTGCGCGCAAACAACCTGGTAAGGTTGCTGAACCTGGGTGAAAAGTAGCTGAAAAATATGCTACTGGGCGATTTACACCTCCATGGACCTGTGTCAAGACAGACAAAGAACATGCATCATGCTCATGACAATCAATGTGAAAGGTGTTGTGTAGTAAGGCATACCCAATGCTGGAGCCTTGCACAGACTCTCTCTCAATTCAGTGAACGCTTTCATTCTAGCCTGATCTAACACTATAGGATGAGTGAATTCCTTATGAGTCAGCTTCTGCAATGGTCTCGAAATGACTGAAAAATTTAGAATCCATTGGTGACAGTGGCCTACCATTTCTTAAAACAACCTGACATCTCTCTGTGTGGTCGGGGGATTTATCTGCAATATGGCTGTAATCCTTTCTCTGGATATATTTCTTGATCCTTTCTCAATCTGGTGGCCCAAGTATTTCAGTACTTTCTGACAGTATTGCAATTTAAGCGGAGACACTTTGTGACCATTCTTTCCCAAATGGTTCAATAAGGCGATCGTACCATACTTACACTTTTTCCTTGTCTTGAATGAAACCAGCGAGTCATCAATGTACTGTACCAAAGTCGATTGGAAAGGCAATTCCAACGACTCCAAATTCCTTTTCAAGATCTGATTGAATATGGAAGGTGACTCTGAAAACCCTTGAGGAATCCTGCACCAACAATAAACTTGATCCAGAAATTTGAAACAAAAGAGAAATTGGCTGTTCTCATGAAGAGGCACAGAAAACAAGGCTTGCGACAATTCAATGACAATGAACCATTCAGCATCACATGAAATCGAAACATTATCACAGCTGGATTTGATACCACAGGACAATACTTGACCACAATCTCATTTATTTTTCTCAAATCCTGGACAATTCAAACTTTCCCACGGGGCCTTTGCAAAACCATTATCGGTGAATTACATAGGCTGCTCAATACGTCCTTCAAACCCCCTTGCTTTACAAAGTCTGCAATTATCTAGGCAACCTTCATAAGAACATCTTGCAGCATGTGGTACTGCAGAAGTTGAGGAAAAACTGTGTTTGTCTTTACAGTAAATTTAACTGGCTCAACTCCCTTTATCAGAGATACTTCTTTTCTTGTCAAATCCCACACTTTCCCCTTAACCGTTACCTGCAAATCAGGATGAAGATTCTTTACTGAGAACATCGGGAAAAATTAAATCAGAGGGTACTCCTAATTTGTAGTTTCACCTTCTATTTCTGGGATTTGGTTATGTTTATCATCACTATTCATCTGAATCTCAATTTCATCATTTGAATAAGTAATCAAACATTTCATTTTATTCAGCAAGTCTCTTCCCAGTAGGGATTCCGGACTTGAATCACAGGCTATAAATTTGTGCAATCCCTGGAAGTTGCCATTTTTAACCTGAACTGGTTCCATAATTGGGTTGGTCAAATACTGATTTGCTACTCCTACAATCTGAACTGTTTTACTGAAAGGGGCAAGTTTGGAACTTCTGCACTTCTCACTGTAGAACGTGTAGCTCCTGTGTCAACCAAGAATGAATCTCTGTGACCCATAACCTTTCCCTTCACATAGGGACCACTCTGATATACTTCTAAGGAGATTGCAAGCACACATGGCTCCTCATCTGAACTGTCACTCATCAAATCATCATTTATTCCATTCTCACTGAGTAACGGGAATTGGTGCACTGTGTTATTACTTTGGTTAAGCCTCTGACCTGTGACTTATTGAGAAAGCATCATCTGTTGCTGTTCCATTGGGGCTTCAGGTATTTGAATTTGCTGTCAAGGTACCATGGGAACCTGCTGTTGCATTGGCTTCAACTGTTTCATTTGTGCATGTGGCATTTGCACCTGCTGCATGGGTTGAAAATTCTGCACTTGATACACATTATTTTGTAAATTTGGATTAGGACCTCTCACTCTCGGCCCTCTCATGTTCTGGAATGAATTGATGTCATTACTTTGCTGAATGACACCTTCCTGCACCATCATCAGACACTCCTGTTTCCAATGTCCAACAGCTCCACAAAAATGACATGGCAAAAATGTCTTCATTCCCTGCACATCATTCTGAACCCCTGCAGTACCTAAGTCTGGACCACGATTCACATTACCTCTGCGACCTCTACCTCTCATCTGGGGCTGAAACATCATGTTTCCTTGCTGCTGTTGTGGTGACTGTTGCATACCCGTTTGAGCAGCTTTAACCTGCATCACCATTGCCTTCTCTTTCCGCTTTCCCTGCTTCAACTCAATCTCATCACTACAGTACTTTGCATACTGTAACACCTCATCAATTGGCTTTGCTTGCCAGCAAATCAAATGACTCTTAATCATTTGGCAAATATCAGGTCTCAACACTTCCACATTGCTGAACACAAAATTAATCATGTCTTTCGCCTCAATTGTCTCTGTACCAATATAATGTTTGAACGCCTGCAACTATCTCTCATAATAGGCATGCATTGACTCCTTTGCTTCTGGAGCTGTCCTATCAATCCTCTGCCAATCAATATTCTTGGGCAAAATTCTGGTTTTCATAAATTCAGTCACCTTATAGTATTATTTTATTACTTCAGGAGATGGTGCACCTGTATTCTTGTCTCTCTCTGGTTCGCTTGTTGGCTTATCCACACTCCTTTTACATTCAAACCACAAATCAGCTGGACCCACTATCTCTAGCAACGTGCTCAAGTCCTCCTACAGGCACTTTGCAAGTTTCACAAACCTGTCTGCCTGCTGATACCACTCTACTGGCTTCTCTCTCAATTTTGGATAATCATTTGTAAATGATAGAATGTCACTTCTGCTCGAAGGCACATGAATAAAATTCCCTCCTGGAATCTCTCTCATTGGCAAACATTTTACTGGATCTTTATATTGCTGCACATTTGCATTCAGCTCCACAGAATCCCTTTTCCTCTTGTCTCTTTGCTTTACCCATCTGCCTTTGCTTTTTTCTAATGCTCCCTAAGTCTGGGCACTTTGAAGCAATTCCTTAAGGTGTGCCTTCTTTCCGGCAGATCTCATGTGTTAAAAATCTTTAGCCTCAAAATCTAATCTGTAACTCCTTTTCAAATGCTTTGTTTTCTCTATTTTTATGCCGTACTTCTCTGCCAGGTCTGCTAGTTTCTGTTGCACATTGCTCACTTCCCTTGTAATCTTCGATCACAAATATCTCACCTCTGCCTCTGTGTAGGATTCTAACCTGCTCACACCCATAGTTCCCTCAATAAGTTCACCCACCTCCATGCTAAGCCTAGCATAATTCAAACACTCCTCTCCCTTAGGAGCACTCCATGGGGAATTCAGCTTGTCTAACCATTCAGTCAACTGTGAGCTGTCAAGCCTTGCAACAAAACGTTACTGGCTTGGACTGGTGGCACCTGCTGTGCAACTGCATTTGGGGTCTGTGGTGTCAACAATTTCGAACTCTGGCTAATGTTTGACCCTACCATAGTATCTGGAAGTGTTATAAATGGACTGAGGTCTAACAATGATCTTTACCCGTCTGTCCCACAGAAGAGACTACCCGAGCATTTTCATTATGTCCTCCCCTCTTTATATTCTGGGACATGGCACCCTGTTCACCTACAGTAGGTTTCTTCTATGAAAATAAGGGTACAGCTGGACCACCAGTAATAGGTAATGAATTAGCACCTGGGGTTGTTCTGGTACTTAAGCTTTGTGGGAGAGTAACTCCCATGTTCTGATTCATCATTGAAGACACATCTGACTGTGTCCCTGTTACTGGAGTGAATCTTGGCATTACCTGTGGCTGCACTTGGGCAGTAAAAGTGTAGTTGGCTCAGTCTGAACCAACATCGGTCTTGGGTAAATCTGTTCCATTGGCACAGTTAAATTCAAAGTCATTTCCATAATGGGCACTTCAGGGTAAATTCTCTGAACCTGTGGCGGTTGCACCTGATTTTGCACTACAGGAGTAGTACGCACGCTAAGACCACTCTGCACCGCATTCTGTGTCAGGCTAGCATTATTATGCATCGGACTTATTGTCCCATTAACCTGGTCGGGGCTATTGGATCACCACCGGTACTCAGACCACTCTCATGTGCTGCATATGGTGGTGGGTGATTTCTCAATAACTGTAAAATAAACTCATCATTGTCTGATTCCTCCTCCACTATTGAAGATTTTCTAGCCTCCTTACTTTCCGATGGACTTCTGTTAGTATTTCTAGTAGCTTTCCTTCCTTCCTTCTCATTGTCCTACGTAATCGCTGGAAGCAACTTAATTCAGTGCAAAGTTTCCATCCTCCAAACTCTCTGGTCACTGTCCCACCTAGCCTCTGTTAATGTCTTTCCTGCTTTTCTCATTGACTCCTCAAATTTATGTTGCTGTTGCTGTCTGGCTACTAGCTCCCAAATCGCCAATGCCTCAAACTGTTATGGTCTCCGAAGGGGCTTCGATTCATATAGCACCATCCTTAAATGCTCTAGAGCCCTCAAATTGAACATCCCATTTGTACGAAATGCTTAGTTCCCATCCTTCTCTGTTACTTTGCACCATTGCTTTAGCCAAAGACATGGTGCAACACCCTTCTCTTACAATGTAAGTTGGTGTACCTTCTGGCGGAGTAGCCTCACCTATACTCGTTGTAATATACGTATCTCCCCTTAAAGCACTCTTTAAAGCTTTGAAAAATGTAATCTTTTCAACATTTTTGTTATTCAAAATCAAATCAGGAAGTGACTTTTAATCCCAGAATTCCCTTGACCTACTTTTTTAACCAATTGCCTCTCACGGACGTCTGCCAATCTGTGCGCGACCCTTTCTTACTAACTGACCTATCACTGCGTGGCTCCAAAGACATCATACTCACACTTACTGCGGCTGACAAATTTTTGCTGCTTGTCCTCCCAAACTTCTATTTACACAAAACTAATGCAAAAATTGCGAGCACTAATCAAAAAACAAAACCCAAAGCTGTTGGTTTACTACAGGAAAGGTAACACAATCGCTTCAGAAACTTTACAGATTTTTCACTGACAGCTCTTCCTGCACTTACAGCTAATCCTTCTTTCTCAGTTTCCCAGATTTGCAAGCAAAATCCGAAACGCTAATTTTACTCTTAACTGATCAGTGGGTCTTCCCTGGAGCATACAGGACTGGCCAGATCTCAGTCAAAATTTTCTTTCACTCACTTTAACTCACACTCTGACTTGTCGACCACGCCCAATCGACCTGTTAAACCAGACAGATTACAACATAAAACCCAAGTGTCTCATACACTTTTCAATATACTACAGAGTCTTACACCATGTAGGGTCCATACATCAACAACCACGTGGACAATTTTTGAGCACTAAGCACCACACACATATGAAGTTCGACAAGTTCCCTACTCTCGCACTGCAAAGCATGCACACTCCTTTTACAACTTCATTTGGAGTACGCAAACTCACTAAACCCTTACAAACCTCACCATTCACCTGTGATTTGCATAAGCAGTGCAAGCGCAAACTACTTCATTCACACTGTCACTAGAACGCTGAGAACATCCTCAAACAACAATCAGCAAGATCTGAGATTCTGGGAAAGTCATTTCTGGACTTAGGGAAAACGCAAAGCCTTTAAGCAATAAAGTTAAGCACGTCTCTTGTCAGGAAGCACAAGAAAATAGAGGTAGTGTCAAAAGGCAAACGTGCAATGGCGACTTCTCCTCAGTGCAGTCCCATTAAGGTAAATTCACTAAAACTACTTCCCAAATCCCTATCGGTCAAGGGATAGCACGTTCACACTTTGTCCAAAAAAACGAAAACTCCAAATCTATAAATTCTACCATTACTCTGTTCACATGTCGCTGATTGGTTTTTATTGCAATGTTCTCATTATCTGGCTTGTCAGGTAACAATTTTGTTGAATGTTCTACTCCAGTCAGTGTCTCCATTGTTCTCCTCCTGAGAAAGTCAGTCTTACACACATCATACACATAATGTTACAGTTAGCAAGAACAGCATCTTCTAGCAGTCGGTTCTCATGAGAAAACTTTCTCAGGGACGAGCACATTTACACAATACAATGGAAAATCACAGTTTAACTCTCTAGGACAGCCATTTATTAAACGTTAAGAAATACAGCTTGACATGAGGCCTGGGAACTAGGCCAATACCTTTGCTAAGTTAAGGCCTACAATTAATAAATCTAATACATAACGCATACCCTTTAGTATGACATATTACTACATTAGTCAAACATATGCTCCACATTTCACAGCATTAGATTATTAATAAGTACACTTTGTGAACGTTGGTGGACACTCATCGTAATCACATTTTCAAATGTGTACATTATTTTCTATGTTATTATATTTTCTACACAAATCCATTACGCAGAATACATGAATACTCATTCATAATTTTTATTAAAACACCTGCGCTAACACTCCCGTTATAATCTGTTTTAGATGTTTGTAAACTGTGTATATTTAGATATGCATATATAAATATATATATATTCGTATAGCACTAGCTAGGGATCAACAGAGTGCTGCACAATGCATGTGCGGTGCAAGACAAGATCCTAAACGTTACCCAAACTTTTACCATTTTATTTTTCATTGAATATTTTGTACTGTCAATATTTTACAACCCTTTGGACAAATTGGCTCTAAAGTATTTTAAACCAAAAAATTGATATATAAATACAGAAATAAATATAAGAGTTTACAAGATGTGCCCCAAAGAGGACTTACAGCTTTCCAAAATTGTTCACTGGCACATAATTATTGTAACCTTTCCTTAATTGCTTCTTCAAGATGGTATCAATCAAGTGGGGATTACATAAATACATTTATGCATCAGACAATTAAGCGATTTGCTCAGATTCACAACATATTGAGCCAAGAGCAGAGGCTGTGATTCAAACTTGGGTCTCTAAGTTCCAAGGGTGACAGCATTGTCCACTAGACCACAACACTTCCTTGTAAACTGTGATAGCTACTACCTGCTAATTGTCTTGATACTAAACAACCCCTTTTCAAACAACGGTGAGGAGCTATACAATCACTTATAATTTGAACTTGAATTGAAATGTTGTGATGTAGCATAGAAAGCCAATCTACGGTATTTTCATTCTTTATGCAACCGGTATTACTGAGGTATGAATTGCAAGATTGAAAAATATAGAAAATGAACAATGACTTTAAATGATATGGCCCAGGCCAACAAATTAGAATAGGGCTGACACAAAACTGTTTACTTTACAGTACATTGGGTTTGGGACTCTATATCCAATCTTCTGTGGCGAGTACACTGTGTGGTAACGTAAATCAAGTAACTGTTGCTCTGGAGTCTGTAAGAGACATGCTAAAAAGTATTGCATCGATGAGTCTGAATGCCAATGAAAATGTATTTGAACTTTAAAAAGTAGTGGCTTCTTGTAAACCCTTGCAGGAGGCTTTACCTTTTGTCCATCCGTTGCTTTTATATAATTCCATTCATCTTCGCCATATATTTTCATGCCCCAGTTTTCAATTTAATTTTCTTCATCCGGGGCCGATCTTGGAACCTCTCTAATTCCTCCTATCCTTGTACACATGCCCAGTATACGCTTCCAGCTGCTATCTTTAACAAACACACAAAACATTCTTACAGTAAAGCTTGCCTTCTTATCAACACCATACGTTTCAGTTGACAGTCCTTGAGTGCTGATTCAAACCGTATCTTCAGGATTTCCTAATTAATTATTCCGAAGATTACTTTGTATAGAAATAATTTTGAAGAGGATCATTTGTATATTCACTAGTATTTACTGGAAACCAATATTGATTTGTCCTCAAGGACCATTAAAGAGTGCCTATGATCTCCACAATATCGAGTTGCTTAATTTGAGCAAATGGTTGAGGGCTGTCCCAACGACACTCACTCTTGGGGACCGGATCTTATTTTCCATCTTCATACTATGACCTAAAATAAGAGAGAGTAAGGTTGAAAACGGGGAATCAAATAGGAAAGAGAAAAAAACAGAAACAGTAACAAAGGAGAATGCAGGGATGAAAATGAGGCTCCTTTGACTGAGATAAATGGGCAGGTGCTGCTGTAGTCAACGAAAGAGGCAAGAGATGGAATCAAGACTAGACAGCCATAGTATTCTGCAGCACCGGAATAGGGCTTTGGAGAAACTAATTAGCCCCAACACATTTTTTTTTTTACAAACTAAGCATTGGTTCGAGTTGTTTCCTGATAGAATTACTCTACTCCCTCTCATTGACCCTTGCAACTACAGTATACAATACATGCATACACAGCAGCAGAAACCACCTTCAGGTCCCTGTCTGCTAATCTGTTAAAATGGCCATTTTCAAACCTGCCCCTCAGTGAGGATAATGGTCGACCTCAGTGACCCCAAAACCCGTCCTGCCCGTCATAGTCAATACTTGCGGAGTCTTGCCCCTTTGACAGAACCTGCTACACAATCAGGCCCTCATTACAAGGCTGGCGATCATGAGACCGCCAGCCTTGCCGTGGCAGTCGTACCCTTGTGGAGCCGGCTTTAGGGACCTCCACATTAAGAGTTGTGGGGCTTGGCAGATGCCAAGCCTCCACAACCCCTCCAGGCCCACCAGTAAGGTCGCACCGACACCGCTAACCCGGCAGCAGGCCTCTGCCTGCAATCCGGATTACGTGGCTGCAAACCGCCAGGCTTTCTGTGGTGGTCACCCCACCATGAAAACCATGGCGGTCACGCACTCGGCAACAGGAATCTTCATTCTTGTCGCCGGCACTCACATACACACATGTTTGCACACGTTCACACAGCCCCCCACCTGTCTACACACTCACACACAAACCCCTTCACACACACATGCATACACATACACACCCATTCAGGATACGCATACATGCACTCAGACACACCCACTCACTCCCATTCATTAACACCGACACCCCCATTCACGTGCACATACACACAAGCATTCAGCACCCCCCTCCCCCTCCACAAACATGCACACACGCACGCAAACACACAGACCACCCCCCTTCAGACGCCCACTTACTTCCTCAGTCGAGGGGGACGTCCTGGAGGGGATGGGTCCTGGCGGTCTTTCCTTGCCACCATCACCACGCCAGCAGGACTCCGCCAAGCCACATTACGACTTGTAAAATGTCAGGCAGAGTCCTGCTCGTGTGGCGGTGGCGGTGCCGGCGAGAAACCCTCCTCTGCAGCACCGACTGCCAGCACAACTGCTGGCTGCTTTCCACCTCAATAATGGCAGAAAGCAGCCAGCGCTCATAATATGGCGGTCTGCTGACCGCCAGCACTGGCGGTCGCCTGGTGGGTTGGGCTTTGGCGGTCAGTGAAATTGACTGCCAAAATCCAAATGAGGGCATCAGTCTTTTTACATGCTTTTTGCAGAATACCCTCTTTTTCCCCTAGAAAAAAGCCGCTCCTCCCCATTACTCTGATTTAAGCAAAAGCTTCATTGAGGAATAAAATATGTGGAAAAAAGAGAGAGGGACCGTTGACTGTTAGGGGGAGGACTATGGTTTCGGGTAATGAAGATCACTGGTAAGTGATATATTCATTAACCCCCAGGTCTCACCTGTCCTCGTCCCATTCATTGCTAGTGAGATAACCCTATCTCGCTGACAGAAAAAAGAACAATGAATGCAGGGAACCCTACCTTCCCATGCCGTCCAACCGGGATTACATGAGGCATACTTACCCAGCGTTCTGCCTGAAATACCAGCCCACCGAAGAAGGCCGGACGTCTGGGAGAGAGGGAGGTTGGGTCATAATGAAGGGGATGAGGACAACAGGACCACGAGTAATGCCCCGGTAAGTGATAGAGCATCTCTCTGCATTCTGCTGGCTGCAACCTCAGCAAGACAGTTCATCCAGACTCTTCTACATTCCCCTTGAACTCTCTCCCACCCATACCTCTCCATTACCTTAACGTAGCTACACTTCCAATTCTCTTTTTGCCACTTATAAATACACTCATGTGGCACTCCTTCATAATTTGTGGCTGCTCTTCATATATTTGACAAGCACGCACACTTAAATGTGCTTTCGCCATAAATTTCTCGTTTGGACTTCCTAGTGTGTAGTGTAATACGTTATCTACAGGGCTAGAAAGACTGGATTAGTGGGAAGCCTGGAACTGCCAGATGGGCCAGTATGAAAGATCCTGTTTGGTCCGTGTTTGTTTTTTTGGTTTCATAGGCCGCGAGGTAATGACAAAAACAGCCTCCAGGCTGACCCATTTGGTCCATTTCACAGTGCCAGACTACCCGAAAAGCCAGTACAACACTGGAGATCTGGAGACGTGACTGCCGGGCCCACTAGAAGCTGAATAACTTGGGAAATAAGCAGGCTCGCTCACTTTCCCCCGGGGACACTGGCTTCTCAAAGCAGCCGCAATCTCGGTACGAAAGGTAGCCAAGGATGACGAAGAATCAGGTGAATCGGGCGTGTTAAATCTGATTCCACTTGTTATTCTACATACCTAAATGGTCCCGCGAGGGTTGAACTCAGAAGGCTCTGCCCCTCCAACCCTCCGAGGTACCCTCCCGGCGGATAACAGTATCTCTTCTCTGGCGGCCGGAATCCCGACCTATTAATGGACATTACGTAATGAGATCCTTTGAATCCAACGGATATGAGCATGCAATGCCACTAAACGATCAATTCTTGAAGTGCTTAATTTCTTTTGCCACTTTCACGACAGATTAATCGATTTAGATGTTGATATCTTTCCAAGAGGGCGGCTTTGCTTTTTTGGTTTGTGCCGAGAACACAAATGTTACCGTTTGCTCCTGTCTATAAAATATACAATAGTAATACTATCACAGATGTACAACAATTAACGAAAACCAAAATGACAAAATGAACACTGTCACTTGTTATTCATCGGTAATCTAGGGCAGTCGGCACGTTACGGAAGTGGAGGAGAAATAGCGGCAGCACTCGGTGCAAGGGATCAAGGAGCTGAGATGGCAGGAATACATTATTTTTCTGCATAGCCAGCAGCAAAATCTAATAAGACACTAAACTGGAGGAAAATGCTGTTAGCTTCGCAAAAGCAGCCTCCCCTATTCAGCGGCTGAGAATTGCAGTTTAAAGCATGACTTTCTAGCATGAAATCGTATTATCATATTATGCAGTCTTCCTGTATCCAAAGGGTAAAAGAATGCAACAGACATAAGAAGAAAAAATACTTCACTCTCCAGGGTATTTATATGTTCCAAAAATACAACACTTGCATCAATAAGAAACTGTATTTACATACTTAAGCTCGAAGACTGTCTCAGAAATCTCATTAAGGATCGCAATATTCGCTGACTGAAATCGGAGCGCCTCCCTGGGAGAGGAGGCGAGAGTCTGAAGGGAAACAACAGAATTACATGCAAGGATATTGAGGCCAGGAGGAGGAAAGAACACAAAGCAGACGCAAATATCAGTACTGGAAAGAAACTTCGAGCATTCGTGGAACTGAAACGATTTTGGCACTCAAGAATGCAGATTTTGGTTTAGTTTCCAACGGTGCTAGCCATTGTAGCAGGACCAGCATAAACGAAAAATATTATACCAGCGCGAGTGTTACTGGACGTTAAAGATGCTAGAAGGCATGCACATATGCCTTCAGTTTAGAAGGAATTCCAACATTTGCCTCTATTAACATAACCCCCCCAACACACGCACATTTAGAACTGATGTCATAACCTGGTCATAAGCCGATATTCCTTTACTCTACACCTAACCCTATGCATCTTTCAAGATACACTGGCTAAGGTTCTGGTCAAATGTTATATTTTATGGTCATTTTTTTATTGTTCTTCACTAGAAAAAAATCCCTATGCCATTTTAAAATATAAGGGAATGTTATGCTCTTTGCACACTTTTAGCACATTTTCTAAGGTATCTATGCTTCAATTTTGAGGTGAAGGCAGTTAAGAAATGCATACAAAAGGAGGTAAACACTGTAGGACATTCAATAGGTTCATTGTGTTTCCTTTTTCTGTTTTGTGTTTTTTTTTCATACCACTGGAATCAGCTGAGGCCTGTTGAATAGAGCCCCAGCAACAAGTTAAACATTTAGTTTTGGTATGCATCACATATGTAAGACTGGGGGATGTAAGTGAACTAATGAGGTAGTCATACTTGTAACTTGATATTAGCTTTTTACACATTTTCACCTTTCAAAGGGAGCAAAAGCAAGAGAGTGCAGATTCGGGGGAAAGGGGGTGACGTGGGATTGGTGCTCGTAAGCTTTGTAGGTGAATAGCATTGCCATTGCATAGATATTTTTTCAACAAAGTGCGACTTCAACCTCTCTGTGTCCGCTGTTCCAAGGTGTTAGTTAGTTACTTTATTTAATTACGTGATTACTTAAAATCATTGCAAAAGGAAAAACACAATAGGAATGTAAAAAGGAATAAGAAATACATGTGTTTATGGAGTATACCACAAACAGACAGTCGTCCCTATAAAGTTCTGTTTAAATAAGTGCTATTAGTAGAAATTTGCCTGCGTGCAAATCGTATCCATACAGAGGTCAATAGGAGGATTCAAACTAAAACCCATATAAACATATTCGGTTTAAAACAATAATAAAATGTCACTGAATTTTAAAACGTATCTGAATACATGTCAGGTGATTGTTCAGCTTTGCTTGAAGCAGCATGATGAACTTCCCGAATTTGGCCAGGTCAAGTGGTTCCTTTAAAGAGAACCAGTAAGTCTCAGTACAGGTTCTTCTGCTGTGGCGGAGAAAAAAAGATCAGACCAGGCCAAAGACCTCCATACCTTCAGGAAACTTCTCAAGACCTGGCTGTTCGAGCAGTAGCAGCACCTCTAGCCCCTCTTCTCCCCCCCTCAGCACCTTGAGACCCTCACAGGTGAGGAGTGCGCTTCACAAATTCCTGATTGATTGATTGATTGAATAAAGTGCGTAGTGCATTCAGCAGAGACGGGCAACAACATAATAGATAGATGAAAGACTCAGATTTGTAGTTGCAGAGCCTGCAGCCTTTTATTTTGGTTAGGGAAGTCCATTTTGGATTTAGCTCCTTTGTCCATAAGCTCAGAAGTCTTGCGAAGGCAATTTGCGGCACACAGGCTTTCCTAATGATACTATTGAGGTATGGTTTTTGGGCCAGATATTTGGTGGGATTTATATACGACTTTGCCTGCGCTTCCTGCACTGGAGAACTGTTCAAATTTACCAAGTCAATTGCTTGAGAGAGAGTTTTTAGCTGTCTTTTCAGGTTTAATGATGATAAGTAACTGTTCTAATTTGATTAATGCTGCCTGGTCAATTTGAAGTTTGTTTAGAGCTGTATCGAGATATTGTGACCAGGGGTTTATTTTTGTTTCAAAAATAAAATGCAGAGCTGATTTCAGGGTGTTGGAAGGCGTCATAACTATCCTGTGGTAGTATTTCAGGAAAGGCCCCATCAAAGCCCATTGCTGGTCTACTAGTCCAAATTCTAATCTTATCAGATGGCTTCTGATGTAATGCTGCAATTTGAAAACTTGTTTATACATGTTGACCTGAAGTTGTTCAGTCAGAGCTGAGAATTTGCCGGGAAAGGCTTCGTGACCATAATTCAAAGCTGGTAGGAAAACTGCTTTGATGGTTTGAAATATTAAACCTGCCGAAGGGCTGACCATTAGTTTCCTTAGCTGACACATTCTTGTTGTTATAAAGGTGGCCTTTGTCTTCAAATGCAAAAGCTGGGTTTTTGGCATTCCCTTGGCTGTTAGTTGAATGCCTAAGTAGTTGTACGTATCCGTGGTGCTGATGATAAGTGGCCCCAGCTTCCAGCATAGGTGCTGATGTCTAAGTGACCTACGGAATATAACCACTTTTGTTTTGGTGGCATTCGCCTTCATTTTATTTGTCATGTTATAGCTATGGAAAGCTGTTAGAGATTTTTGTAGGCAGGTTTTAGAGTGGTCCAACAAGACGATGTCATCAGCATATTGAAGCAAGGTGAGTTTTAGATTTCCAATTTTTGGTGGGATCAAATTTGCTTGTATCAGCGCCTACAACATATCTGCAGTGTATAGATTAAATAATAGTGCAGCTAGGACACACCCTCGTTTAAGCCCTCTGGTGGTGGTAATCTCCTTGCTGATGGTGGAGTTCGACAGCTTTACCCTTACCCAAGTGGATATATACAATAGGATTATTGCCCTTAATTGCCGGTTTGTGATGTCCCAGTTTCTTAGCTTGCTCCATAGTAGATTCCTGTCCACCGCATCGAATGCTGCTGTGTAATCCACAAAGCAGGTGAACAGTGGAAGTGAATTTTTGGCAGCAGCCTCTTAAGCTAAGTAGGAAAGGACAATGATGTTATCCGTGGTTGCGGAGGTTGCTTTGAAGCCAGTTTGATTTAATGGCACTATTTCCTTGTCCTCTGCCCAGTTTTGTAGCTCTTCCAAGACTGTTGACGCAAAATCTTTTGCTTCAATGTCCAAGAGAGCGATAAGACGGTAATTAGCTGGATCCTGTCTGTCTCCTTTTTTTATTAACTGGATGGAGTATAGAGCCTCTCCAGCTCTTTGGAACCTCCTGTGAGTCAAGGCAGGATTGATAGAGGGCTGAGAGAATTGTGGGCCATAGCTATGGTGATCATCTTTGAAGATTGTTGCAGGGATTCCGTTCGGGCCTGGGGCCCCTGACAACCTCATTTTCTGCAGAATGACAGCGATTTCACTTGGTGAGGGATCAAAGCATATAATCTATTCAGATTTGTATGTGTTCAAATCATCCTTTAGTTGTTCCAAAAGAAGTGGTTCAGCTGCATATAGTTTTGTGACGTGTTTAATCCATGTAGCTTCATTTATTGAATTAAGTTATTGTACGCTCTGACCCATTTTGTTTTTGATATAGCGCCATAGGTCACCATGATTATGTTTTCGTATTAGGGAGAGGATGTAAACGGACTCCTTTTGTGATAATTGGCGTTTTAATGACCAAATCAGTTGCTTGTGTTTTTTTGTGTATGTTCTTAATTTTAATGTTAGTTCTTTTTGGTCACTCAGTTTCTAGTCTTAACTTGTAATCTTCTCAATCTGCCCAGTTTCAACTTGCTTTCCCTTATCGAGCGGCGAAAGAGGGACTTTACGGGTTGCCGTTGTGAGATGTGAATGAAGCTGGCTTTTTTAAAAGGCTGTTGAGTGAGTCGCCCGACAGAGACAATAGAGTCGGGCCGTTAGAACTCTACCAGGAGGTATAAGCTTGTAGTGCTGGAGGATCCCATTTTCTTCATTTAATTATTTGTGACTCTTCATTTCCCTGTGAATGACCTATAGGCATGTATTGTTCCATGCGCTTTAGATTTATCTCAAAGCGTGCTATGTGCGGGAGGTGATCACTGGCGTTTAGTGGAGAGATTTCAAAGGATGCCAGTTGATTTATGGCTTCCTCAGTAGCAAAGATATAATCTAAAGTGCTCTTACCCTGGAAGGTTTTGGGAAACGATTGTGCAAAGGAACTTGCTTTTTGAGAATGTTGAATTGATTTGAGGCCATACATGTTGAAGAAACGTTGAAGTTGTTTGGTGGCCTGGCACTTTGAGTGGTCCTGATCTTCAGTTATTCCTAAAAATCTAAGGTTGAAGTCCCTGCATATTATGATGTTATAGTCTATATGGTCACAAAGTACTTTTTCCAGGGTGTCTACTAGTTGAGCCATGTCTTCAGTTCTTGCTTGACTGAAGGAATTAAAAGATTAATTTTAAGCATTTTTGACGATATACTTTTTTTATGTAGAAACTGCTACTCTAATTATTTTTAGGAATTGGTTATGATTGGGTACTGTGCTGACTTTCAAGTAAGGTTGACATTTATATATATCAATAGGCCGTCAGAGGGTCTTCCAAAGATGCTTCTTTTTATTGCTAATTGTTGTATTTCGCAATAACCTGGGATAGCCAATGGAAAGGTTAGCCAGGTTTATTGGAGGCATAGCATATCTGCGTTGATCAATAGTTGTTTTGCAATGTCGTAGTTTAAAAGACGCTTCAGAGCCACAACATTCCAGGAGATAATTGTCAAATGATGTTCTCTGCATTCGGGTTGGCTGTTGCTGTTAGACAAATTGCTGATATATTCTGATAGAAGTGGATATACTCCTGTTTGTGCAAGTTTTGTCCCCCTATTTTCTAGTGTTGGTCATTGAGTAATCATAGATGCAGAATATAGAGAGTTTAGTGTACTGCTTATCTGTCTTACTATGACTTGCTCCTTTTAGAATGCTGAGGGTACTTGTTTTTTGCAGCTGGGTTTCACGAGATAATTTTAGAGGGTGAGGATATTTATGGTGGCCCATCAGCTCCACCATGATACCCCATTCTGCAAGAGGCCGTTTATTTTTCAGCACAGTTTCCGCCAATGCCATGGAGCTTAAAGTCATAATGGTGGATTCTCAATGGGTACTGTACTCAGGAATCACTTTGAATGCTATTCTTTCAATGTTGAACGACACTATGGTGGTTGCCTCAGGGAGTGACTTAAACAGCCTTAGATGATTTGATTGATTCAGAATATCATGGTCGCCTTCAGAGCTATATTGGTGTGTAAAGACTAACTTGGCAGTTGGAGCCAAATTCATCGGTTCCATTGCTCCCTCAATATCTTTTGGCACTCTAGGTTTCTTCCTATTCAAAGTACCCAATAGTATTGCATTGGATAATAGGGTCGGAGGTCCAGGCGCTTCCGGGATGTTTTGTAGAAACCCAACTCTGGCTTCTACAGGAGAATCCAGTTTATTTTCAGTTGAAGATGCTGTTGATGGGCCCCTGCACTCATTTGATGATATACTTATTGTACCATGAGGACAAGCTTGGGCCAATGGTTGCATCGATTGACAGACTGCAGGTTCAGTAGCTATATCAACATGAAGATCAATAGGTTCTATGCTAGTGCTCATCTTTCTTTACACCGGCTTGGGCCGATGGCTGCGAATGTTGATTGTCAAATAGTTGTTGGTACTTTAGCATTTCATCGGTGTTTCTATCTTTCTTCTTGAGCTTAAAGATAGGGTATGTGTTTGTTTCGTCAGGGGTAGCTGCAGAGTGTTCAATTCTTTGCAGCACCTGAAGTGAGTCTCTTTTATTTTGTTCTTGGCTTTCTTTTAGCCTTTTTCTTGCTCTCTTTGAGAGTAGTGTTGGCCGGGCTGGGGCACTGGTGTTTGACAGGTCATTTGATGCTGCATTGCTCTTCTCCGTTTCCGTGACTTGGTGGGATGGAGAAAGTAAATGTTCTAAGCTGTTCGTGAATTCAGTGGGCGCCTGCTCCCTGACTTTTACATTTACGGTCGGATTGTCCCGCTTGAGCAGACGAAACATATGCATGCTGTAATTTATTTGATTCTGGTCTGTCAATGGGGCTGGATTTGCTTGTCAAGCCAGCACTTTGTCTGGGATTTCCTCCTTAGTGGAATTTACACTTTGCAGGGCTGATTTCCATTCGGTGATCATGATGGTCAAAACTTCTGGTAGGGATGACAGTTTATCCACTAGTGGCTTGCAAGCACATATCGTCGTTGTAGTATCAGTGCATGGCCCTTCTTGCTCCAAAGCTGATAGCTTCATTGCTATTTTATTGATAGAAGTGGCCATTGCGTGTATCAAATCCAACTGCATTTCTAATTTGTCTGATTGCCAGGTAAGAGCATTAATTATTGCTGTCAGAGTTGAATTAATTGGTGCCAATGAGTTGCCCTAATCTATGCAAGATTGAGTTGTCACCGAAGTTGGCGTCTTCTAGACTCCTGAAGAGTCTGATTGATTTAGATTATAGAGTGGTTGTTGTCAGATACCGTGCTGGCCACTGTGCCATCTAACACCATTGGCAAACTGTCTGGTTTCCGCTGTAATTTCAGGAACGTGTCCTTGCAACATCTGTTCTAGTTGTCCCCTGATATAGTGAGAGTTAGTTGTTTCTGAGTAGGGGGTGCCTATGTGCAGTGCAGAGAGGTAGGCATCGGCGGAACCACGGTCCTGATTGTCAAAAGCAGAGTCGATACAAGTGTCACCTGTGGGGCTACTCTAGGTAATATGGAAGGAGTGAAAGGCATTACCTTTACCATATTTTAGTCAATCTTCTTGGGTTGTAATTAGTTGCATTAATGTATTCTCTGTAGCACTGTTTGGTGATGATATTTCTATAATTGTTGTTGGACTTTTTTGCTTATGCAGGGCCATCCCCAGTCTTTTTGCCTCCTGCCTCCTAATTTTTTCTGACCTGTTGGTGTTGGCTTTTGAACTGTTAGCACTTTACCACTGCTAATCAGTGCTAAAGTGCCTATGCTCTCTGTGAAAAATTGTATGTGATTGGTTTATCCATGATTGGCATATTATATTTACTAGTAAGTCCCTAGTAAAGTGCACTAGAGGTGCCAGGGCCTGTAAATCAAATGCTACTAGTGGGCCTACAGCACTGGCTGTGCCACCCACATATGTAGCTCTGTAATCATGTCTCAGACCTGCCTCCCTGATTTACTCAAAGATGGCCGCCATTTTTCCTATAGTGAACACCCTTTCTTGATAGTCTCTTTTCAGTGTTCACTCGACTTCTTGCCGGCTCACAGCCTCGATCTATTTATAACCTCCCATGTACGCTATGCCGTACCTTCCAGGCACGCGACCCCGGGTAGGTTGAAGTGCGGGACTTGAGGAAGACATCAAGTAAGTTACGTTCCCAAACATTTTTGTCTTTGTCTTATTCGAATTGTGCTTTTTTTATGACCGGGGACCGCGTTTGATGCCCTCTTGTTACCGGCAGTTTCTTTCACTGTGTGAGGACCGACCTCACTTTATGGCTCACGCCAGTTGCAGACCGCGTTTTTTACGTTCCGAGTTGCTACTGTGACCATTTCCAAGGCACACCTGTTTTTAGTGCGATCCGTATTTGCGGCCATTTATGGTGCCATATACACGACATTAGGCGGCCGTTTTGTGGTACTGTTGCAGCACGAACTGTATTAGCGGCTGTCCCTCCACCCATGTGTTTACTTACACAGTTGGGATGACCCTTTTATAATTTTTTACGTTGGTTTCTCATGTAATTATTGACTTTAACAATACGAGCATTGAACATTAACACTTTTTAACGAGTTTCTCCTACACTGTGAACTCTGTCTGCTCTGTTTTAAATATAGATATAGACTTTTTGACTCAGATTAGTAGGATCTTTATTATGGTCACTTTTTCTCGCATTCTTCTCGCCTCATATACTATATTATTGGAGCTTCTTTGATTGAGATTTGAGGCTGTAGAAGTACATTATGAAGCAAATATGTGGCCTTATATTCTATATGTGACATGATTGTTTTTGACAAGACACTTTGCTACTATTCTTCTATGTAGTGCATTCCCCTTGGGTCTGAGGGTTACGCATCCCTAAGATCCCTGTTTTCCACCTGGGATGGTAAGCCTTCTATGTTGTGTCTTTTGTGCCTGACGATGCTATTTAGGTATGATGTTTATCTCTTCTTCACGGTGAATTTCGCTGTGCACAGACACCAATATGTCTTTATGTTTTCTTTTCTTAGGGCGACCTACTGTGTGACTGACCTTGACGACTAGTCTACGTATAGTAAGTGACCTTATAGCACTCACTACACCTCTGCATAGGAGAAGTTACTAAACACGGTCCTGATGAAGTGCCATTGGATCATTTATTGACCGCATGGGCGCGAAACATGTCGACCCCTTAGTGTTAGGTTAGAGTATACCTCTTCCTTCCCTTTATGTAGGAGTATCGGTAGTCATTATTCCCTCCTAGTACTCCTTTAATGATTTTAATCTTGGCCTGACTGCTTCTTTGAGTAATTAAATCTAAATACCGGGTGAACAGAGCCAATTTTAACTCACTTTTTCACTCTCCTTACTCTCTTCTGTCAGCTTGTACTGCAGATATCAATAGATCTGCATTATCACTTTCGGTTTAGTGCCACCACCATATGAGTGGTGACCCGTCAGATATTGCAGTGCCGGTCTGACGTGAAGTTAGCCAATGATGATGCTTAGCGTCTTCATTGACGCATTAGGGCACTCCTAACACAATACTGATACTTGGCGCCCTTGCTTGACACTTTTTCCTGGAACAGTGTACTCTTTTCATTAATTGGTCTATGCTTAGGGAGAACGTACACTGGACCATTATTCTCCCAGTCCCTCCTTTTGTTTATTGAACAGGGGGTAACCTGACTGTCAACCAAAGACCCCATTTCTAACAATCGTATTGTCCCTAGGCCGAACCGATCCGTTCTGGCTTAGTTCTCGACCGGTTGCTGTGCCTTGCATTGACGTTTTCTTATGGTTTGGATTGTCCTCTATGGAAGGATGTTCTAGTGGTGATGAGATTCGTGTTTGTGCTTTTTAAAAAAAGTCCAAAACTGATTTTGGGCAGTCCCTTTTGTTCGCTTGCCCTGAGTTGACATAGTTTTTGCTGTGACCTTTTTTGGGTGAGTTCGATTGCTATTATGTACTGGGCAGGTTGTTGGTTCTCTACCTATTATTCCGAATATCTCCCCAGTGACATTTTTGGTGTAATTGGATTGTTGCCCCTGTTGAAGCTCCTGCGGTGTAGAGGGATCAAGTGGTTGCTGGATCATCCCAGGTGTAGAGCTGTTGTTGTTAGGAGGACATGATCCCCCCCACATTGGTCCTTTTCCTTCCTTTGCTGTATGATTGATGATACTGTATACCACTCTAAGGTTGAGAGACGGGTGTTCCTAGCATACCTTGCTACCGCTACTGCTTTGATGAATCAACGGAACAACAATAGGTTAGGGAATTTTCATGCATGCAGGTGTAGATGTGGACCTGGTTGCTTTGATATTGGCTTTGGCTTTGGACAAGCTAGTCTCTGAGTTTGTCTCTGTTTTGGACTCCATTGGCTCTTTGGGCTCTTTAGATCCTTAAAACTCATTAGACTCCTTGTGTTGCCCTGAGCGTAGCGCGGGCTAGGCATGGTTGCGTTTAAGTTGCTGTAGATGTCCAACAGGACTGACCTAGGATTTTGAATGAACCGCAAACGGCTCCAGTGGAGCTTGGTGCTTAAGGTTGTTAGAGCTCACTGCTGGCAGAGCATTGGTGCAGTGGTCCTTTGGCAGAATTTAACAAAGTTTACTAGGGGATCTGCCCCTGGTTTGTGAGCTTCTGGTGCTGTTTTGTTTTTAGTTTTTCCTTTTTTCCCTTTAGTGCATTTGTGACTCTTTGAGTGGTGCTCTCCACTAGCTGGGCCACTTCTGCGGGTTTTTGGGGCGCACTCTTAGTGGGGCTGACTACAACTTCTACGGTCAGTCCGCAGTCCTCAATCTTTCAATCCTTTAGTGCACCATGCGCTCCCCATGCCTTATCCAGTGCTCCAGTACTCCTTCCACTTGCCTTGCGCCTTACTCTTGCTTATTTAATGCCCCCATGAAATCAGTGTATGGAAGGTGGAGCGGTTCACTTCTAGTTCACTGTGGGGGCTCTTGATGCTCTATGTTGGTTATGGGAACTTGTGGGAGCTTTGTAGAAGCTTGTGTTGGTATTTTGAGATCAAAAAGCAGACTACAAATCAGCAAGTCTGCACAAGCGCAGCAACACAGTCAACAGTTCACGGGTGAGAGCTCGTATGCGCTAGAGGGTACCTGAAACAATGTCTCGGTCGCTGCTGCTGAAGGCGGAGAGGGACGCTTGATGTCTGTTCTGCCACATTGCTTCGTTCACGCTCCGCCTGAGCTTCGGCCACGTGTGCGACCACATCTTAGCTGTGTCCACGTCCGGCTCTAAATTGTCAGAAGGGGGGGGGGGGGCGCTTCTCGGGTCCTTTATGCTCCAAGCCCCCTGTGTTTTGTCCCCCCTCTCTTGCCTTGCGCTCCCAGCTCTCAAACTGCACTCCTTGAGACCCCGTGGAGAGCACAGTGAAGCACCGCTCTCCCCAGCCTGGAGCTCCGTGAGCAAGGGGCTGTGGGCCAGGGGCCGAGGGAGCTGAGGGGGCCGAGGGGGCCGAGGTCAAAGATTCGGTCGAAGATTCAGGGATTCAGGGGTGCTCTGAGCCCCATGCCTCTGCAGAGCACCGAGCTCCAAGACCACGCCCACTGCTGCTCGCGCTCTGTGCTTTCGTCCTCACGCTCTGTCCTGGTACTGCTCCCATCCCTTGTAGGCACGACACTGGAACTTCATCAATCTTCAGAACAAACCCTAAACGCTTTACTGCAGCCTCTCACAGCCTTAGCCAGTTGTATCCCTAGTGATATTCAGGTATTGTGCCAGTGGAAGATGCTGTTATGCTCCTAATAAGGACTTGGCAGAACCGATTTGAGGTGGGTAGAGCTGGATGCCACAATAAAGCTCCCTAGCTGCAGGCCTTTTTAGGTTGAGTGCAAACGTTCGACCTCATGTATACTTTTAAGTATACTTCTTCTGTGGGCTTTCAGCTATTTAATTTGTTAGTTTCAGTGTCACTTAAAAATCCTCGCTTGCCAGTGCTCAGTCATGCCTCTTAGTCCTACTCTCTTCTGTGTGGGAGCGGGGACCAACTAGATGCTTTTTCCTGTTAACCTGGTCTGTAGGGGACTTTTTTAAAACTTTGGGCCAGATGCGTCAAACTTTTTTGCATTCGCAAACAGTGCGAATCTCAAAATTGGGCTGTTTGTGAATGCAAAAATGCCTTTCACAATGTATGAAAGGCATTCACAGTGCCATTTTAAGGAACCGCAAAAATAGTGGTTCCTTAAAATTGCGACCCTCCAAATAGGAAATCGCAAATAAGGAATCCCTATTTGGAAATGTCCAAAGCACATTTAGCAAGAATTTCCTAAATGCGAATTGGGCATTTAGGAAATCCAATTACCACCAAATCCAATTTGGTGGTAAGCATGTGCAATTTTTAAAAATGCATTATAAATACATTTTTAAAAATGACATGTAGCACACACATGCCCATAGGACATGTGTGTGCTTCACATGGCCGCAAATGTTTTTTTGGGGTGCATCAGAGGGAGCCTTAGGCCCCCAACACCCTGAAGTTTGCATTACCTAATTTGTGAATTCCTAACTGGAATTCGCAAATTGGGAAATTCAAAACCATGAATAAAGTTGCATTCTCTATTTGCGATTCGGTAATGGCGTTTGCAAATTTTTAGAAATCGCTATTACAGAATCGCAAATTTCATACATACCATTTTGCATTTCTTAAATAGCGATTTCTTAAAATTTGCTATTTAAGAAATGTAAATTGGATTTTTGATACATCTGGCCCTTTGTTTCTTGCTCCTGTCCAGGGAAGCTTCCCTTTTAATTTGCAGAGCATTCTTCCTCTGAGCTTAGCTTTACCAGGACTCCCCAATCCTTAGAGTCAGTGCCCACTTCTGGCCCATACTAAGATTCCACGCACAGCTCCATCAGTGCACCGCAGTTCACACACTCCAAGCCCTCAGCCGTGCAAGTGCCAGGAACCCCACACACGCTGTTATCCAGAGCGCCTTAGTTCTTGCAGTCAGTACACTATACTGCTCCAGTACTGGGACCTCAGGCGCCGCTACATCAGTGTACTGCAGTTAACACAGTCCATGCACTCAGCCGTGCTGGTGCCAGGAACCTCACACACACTGTCGGCCAGAGCATCTCAGTTTTTGCAGTCAGTACACTCTACTGCTCCAGTACTGGGACCTCAGACGCAGCTCCATCAGTGCACAGCAGTTAACACACTGCAAGCCCTCAGCTGTGCCAGTGCCAGTGCCATTGCCAGGAACCCCACATATGCTGTCTGCCAGAGCACTTCAGTTCTTGCAGTCAGTACACTCTGTTGCTCGAGAATTGGGACCTCGGGCACAGGTCCTTCAGTGCACCACAGTTCACACACTCTAAGCTCTCACCCATGCCTGTGCCAGGAACCCTACACACGCTGTCTGCCAACCCACCTCAGCTCTTGCAGTCAGTACACTCTGCTGCTCCAGTACTGGGACTTGGGCGCAGCTCCATTTGTGCACTGCAGTTCACCCACTCCAAGCCCTCAGCCATGCCAGGAACCCCACAGACGCTGTTTGCCAAAGCACCTCAGTTCTTGCAGCCAGTACACTCTTCTGCTCCAGTACTGGGACCTCTGGCACAGCTCCATCAGTGCACCACAGTTCACACACTCCAAGCACTCAGCCATCCCAGTGCCAGGAACTCCACACATGCTGTCTGCCAGAGCACTTAAGTTCTTGCAGTCGGTATATTCTGTTGCTCCAGTATTGGGACCTTGGGCGCAGCTCCATCAATGCACCACCGTTCACACACTGCAAGCCCTCTGCCGTGCCAGGGCCAGGAACTCCACACACGCTGTTTGGCAGAGCACCTAAGTTCTAGTACTCAGTACACTCTGCTGCTCCAGTACTGGGACTTCGGGGACAGCTCCATCAGTGTACCACAGTTCACACACTCAATGCCCTCAGCTGTGCCATGGCCAGGAACTCCACACATGCTGTTTGGCAGAGCAACTCAGTTCTTGAAGTCAGTACACACTGCTGCTCCAGTGCTGTGATCTTGGGAATTGCTCCATCAGTGCACCTCAGTTCACACACTCCAAGCCCCTCAGCCATTCCAGAAACCCACACCCGCTCTCTGCCAGAGCACCTCAGTCCTTATAGTCAGTACACACTGCTGTTCCAGTACTGGGACCGTGGGCGCAGCTCCATCAGTGCACCTCAGTTCACACACTCCAAGCCCCTCAGCCATTCCAGAACCCCACACACGCTGCCTGCCAGAGCATCTCAGTTCTTACAGTCAGTACACACTGCCATTCCAGTACTGACACCTCTGGTGCAGCTCTATCAGTTAACCTCAGTTCACACACTACAAGCCCTCAGCCATGCCAGTGCCACAACCCCACACACGCTGTCCACCAGAGCACCTCAGTTCTTGCAGTAGGTACACTTTGCTGTTCTAGTTCTGGGACCTCGGGTGCATCTCCATCAATACACCTCAGTTCACACACTCCATGTCCTCACCTTTGCCCATGCCAGAACTGCACACACTGTCTGCCTAAGAACCTCAGTTCTTACAGTCAGTGCTCTCAGCTGTCCTCGTACTAGGACCTTTGATGCAGGTCAATCAGTGCACCTCAGTTCTACCCCAGCGAGGTCACTTCCTTTCTTATCCTGGGAGCCCGCTTGCATATGGTTCCATTACAGCAGCTCAATTCTAATAATCAGTCCCGCTCCTAATCCAATACTGGACCCAAAAGGGCAAAACTCGGCTCAGCCAGTGCTCCTCAAGCCTAACATCCCATACCACTGTTGATGGAAACCACCACAGCTCCCCCAGAATCCATCAATTCTAACATTCAGCACTCATTTCTTCTTAGTACTAAGGCTCACACACATGCCCTTCAGGACTCCTCGCTTCTGTGGTTCAGAGGCATTGCCACTCCCACACTGCACTCCACTCGCAGCTTTACCAGAGGAGCTCCAGGCTAACACTTGGCAACACTGGCATGCCAGTATTAGGTTCCACACATAGCTCCATTAACATACCTCACTTTTGAACTTTTGTGCCCATTACTATTCCCACATACAACTCTGTCAGTGCACCTCAACCCTAACCTGCAGCACCCCATTATTCCAATAACAGGAATTACACAGCACTCGGTTTCTCATTCCTCACCTGCTGCCTTTCTGTTATTCCAGCACTGGGCGGGACACAGCTCTGATCTGAAGCACACCGATATTGCTGTATTGGGGTTCACATACAATTCTGATAATGCACCTCCTGCTGTTCTGCAGTGTCCCCTGCTCTTTCACACTGACCTCTGTTGGAGGACGTGGGGGAGCCAATCAAATCTATTCTTAGCTGCCATCATTATTTGGGAGGGTTTGTTTCACATATGTCACTCTGTTCTTTCCTTTACTCTGTTTACTATCAATGTTTTCTTTCTCTCCCACTTTTCTCTTTCCAGCTCTTAAAATCCAAACGTTAATAGTTTCACTGTTTCTTTTCACTGTTTATTTCTACTCCTCTCCCTTTTTTGTATTTCCCTCTTCCTCTTGCTACCTCCTCTTTCAAACTCGCAAAAACTTGGTTATTTCTTTCCTTGTTTCATTCCTCTCTTTTTTCTTCATCTAGTGTTCATTCCATCAAGAGTACTTTCTAGCCCCTTTTTCTTTTCTTTGTCTTTTTTTCTTTGCTCTTTCCTTTAACTCAGTATGTGTCCTTTCACTTTTTTTTAGATCTTTCTTCCTTCCTTTCTTTGGTGTTTTTCTTATCTTTATCTGTCAATTCACATTTTACCTTAAAGCCCTATTTTTCCTGTCTCTATATGGAAGCCCCAAGTTACTTGTCAGAACCCGAAGTGTTAAAGTGATGTCTGTGGGAAATGTGTCAGTACATACATGCCCTGGTTCATTTGCTGCTTGTTTCTCTCACCATCTCTCTTTTGTCTCTAGTGTTCATTTTTCTTTTTCTTTTCACATTTCTTTTGTTATTTTTACTCTTTATCTTTCTTCTGCTAGCTTCCTTCCCTTTTTCTTTTGCCTCACACGGTTGCTCTATTCGTTCTGTTAGTTGTGTTTTCATGTTCTCGTTCTTTCTTTCCCTTCTATATTTTACTTCTTTGTCACGCCTTCTGTTTCTTCCTTTTGTCTGTTGTGTTCCTTTCGCTTCTCTTTTTCACCCCCATACACTATCTCTCATGAGGAGTAGTTATCAATGGAGCAACAGGTGCAGTGGCACCGGGGCCCAGCGACATATGGACCTCACTCAACTCTAATTACTGCTGTATTTTCTTACTGAAATTGCAGTTAATCACTTTCCTTTCTTACTCCAGTGACCATGACGCCGTTAGTACGTCACTTGCCCTCTCCATCTTTACTCCTGACTCCCTCTTTCCTTTCTCCCTCCAATCCGTCCCAAATATTTTTGTTCTGGTGTTTTGAGAATTACACTCTAATGCCAAAAGTTTATTTCTGATAAAGGTTTATATGTATATGTTTTAAGACAGAGGAAGAAGGTAAATGGAAGTGCTTTAGTTAAATGCTGGGCCACTGAAATTATATGGCAGGAAAAAACAAGCTTATGAGGCAGGATTGACCAATTTATGTGGTAAGAAAAGTCCAGTTATGAATGCACAATGCCAATAGCTCTAACTCAAGAAAATGCAAGATCTATTGCATTGCAAATGCTTATTTTTAATATTGTTGGATTGTCACTCGAAGAGAGTTCTGATAGGAGTTTAGAAGAAAGGCTTACCTGATGCTGTGCTAGAAGAAACCATGTCAATCAGCCAGTGAAACTACTGGAAAGCTATAAGTACCTTTCTTCAATTTTACCCCTCCAGAACCTGTTTCCAGGATCTGTGAAAGACAGTTCTGCAATTTCCTGTAATCATAATATTTTGACAAACTATGTTGCAGTGAGCTGTCTCCCTGTTGAGTTCTACTTGTGTCAAAGGCTCTTAAGAACAAGAGGCTGAGAAGATCCAGGTCCTGATGAGGCTGTTGAGCATCATTTGTTAATGGTGATTATGATTTTCAGAGTAGGGTTTACATTTTATCCATGCATAAACCTGATTTACATGTTAATAAAGGTTTTATGCATCATTCCCATCATGTAAGGTCACTTTCCCTCACACCTTCTCAATCCATTGAAAAGACAGCAGGTTAATCATTCATGGCCTGAGCTTTGCTAAGTAACAAGCATTGGCAATGCCAGTAGTTCTGCCTTTAAATGAATGTTTCATGGTAATGTTGACACAAAAACAACAAGAGGGCATATTGAATGCATTAATTAATCTCAGACGCTGGCGATCACTTGAGCTGCATCTCAGTCATCCTTTTTTGCCTACCATGCCACCTCAGTTTGGACCCAGCCAAAGGCACATCCGTCTTGACCCTACTCCTCATGGGAACACTCTAGCCTGAACAAGTAGGTGACCCAAGTGTTTACCAGTGGTTACAATTAATTCAAGTATTCCATTCATCACTATTTTGTATATGTATTGTGTCACCCTGTGAGGGACAGGAATGCTAGACATGGGTCCTGTGCACAATGTTTGACAGGGACCAAGCTGTACCCGGCTGATCAGCCCAGAACTAGAGCAAAAATGGTCCCGGGTTGCTTGTGTGCCAGTACAGGGAGAAGCTGGCTTGGTAGTTTGGGCTGAACTGTTCCTAATGGAGCAGGGTCAACACTGGCTTGCATATAGCTGGGTCCAAACTGAAGTGGCATGGTGTGTAGAATAACAGTGGATTGGGATGAGGCCCAAGTGTTTACCAGTAGTTGAGATTAATTCAAGCATTGCATTCATAACTGTTTTGTATACTCATTATATGATAATATAAAGCTTTCTCGGTAGATAACATGAGAATGGATACGTATTTGTGTAGAACAAAAGAACTGTAGAATAATATTGGTTGAGGTCAAAAGGTAAGGTGATAGTTACACTGTGAAGCCAGACCTAAGAATCCATAAAGATTAATAACTGCCCTTCCCCCATCTGCTGCTACCAGAAAAAATACTATACATTTCCCAGGTATCTAAGACAATTTAATAGCTTTACAATGGCATGTGCATGCCCCTGAAAACACAGGCAGGTGTATAAGTAAACAAACAGATCACAGCTGTGTGGAGGGCAAGCACATTTTTTCTGGAAGCACACAGCTTCAATCAAAACACGCTCATGGATCCCAACATGCGGGCAGAGGCAAAGCCCCTCTCGTGGTGATTCTCACATAATTTGTCTGGCGACAGCTGCGCTGTCAAGCCAGACTATAAAAAGCAATATTTGCAAGGAAGTCAGATACAGGCTTTGTCAAGAACCACCATTTCAGATAGACATTGATTTGCAATACTTGTTTACTTTAAAAAAAAATGAAACAGATACATGTTTCCAGATGGGCAGGTCATGGCTGCATGCATTTTGAGGGAGCAATGCATAACTTAAAATCTGTTTAAACAATTGAGCCTACAACCACTACATGCTTGATGAAAAATTAGCAATCAACACATATAGCCTCACTAGGTACTTCTCAGACACTTGTAAAAATGGACTTGGGTGTTCAGCACAGCCCTAAAATGGATGAAACATTTTCTCATAGATTAGAGTTGTCAAACCTTCAATTACATATTCAATTCCAGAACTGGATATCGTTTGTAGGCTCCCATGTATCCCTTATATTCTTCCCTCCTGTTCAATGTGTGAAAGCAGGCACAACCTCATGTACCCTTTTCATTTCCAGATGTATGTAGCTGATCAACAGACCAGCAACTAGGTGGACTACTCTGGAGTGAACACCCACACAGTCTCAATGAGGGCTGATTATTAATTTAGTCTTGATGGTTTATTTCCTCTAATATCCACCGATTTCCGGTCCTGGTATTTTATCATTAATGTGCCAGGGCTCCACACAATTGGTGTGTGATTTGTCAAGGCAATCAATTATTCAAGAGTGTGCTTTTAATATCATCAGAACCCTGCAGGATCTAATAAATACATCAAAATGTGTAAGTTCCGGGAGTGGTGAAAAATATAATTCTTTGCCTTCTAACTAACCAGGACTTTGAACTGTTTATATTTAGACACTGGTCTTCATGACCAAAAATGAGGAAATACATGTTTCCTAGAAAGGATGAACATGGATAATACCTTGAGATTTGAATACAAGTATGATATTGAATCCAGAGAGATTGAATTTTAAAAATGATTCGTGAAAAAGGGACACAAGTTAACAGAGAGAAGGTGAAGGAATAACATCCTAAATATCCTCCACTAAATGACTAATCCACTACACGAAAATAAAAAGTGTTAAAAGTTCAAATAATGTTTTTGCAGAGGAATATACTTAGTCAACCTCTTGAAGGTTCTAATTTGCCAAAAATCTAAGATAAGTGGGTTTAGTGGCTGAATAAATTGTGATTCAAAAAAGAGATCTATACTTTCAGCAACAACCGGGGGCTATGATGAATTAATGAAAGCAAACAATAACTGTGGGGGCAATAGAGACAAAAATGGAAACATACTCACTGATTGACTGTGAAGAGAAGGCATACAAAAGTACTTTTGAATTCAGGTTGAACAGTTAACAACAATCCTTACTTCCCCATTGCACATATCGGTGAGCACTATAATATAGGATTCACATAGGTTTCAAACAGTATCCTTTTGTAAACAAATTGTTTACGTCCATCACAAGTATGAAATATTTTTTTGAAATGCATTTCAGAGCTGAACAACAGCATAAAACAAACAGATGTCTACCCACGGGGTAGACTTACTAAAAGTTTGCATAAGCGATCGCAGGGCACAATACAATGCAAAACATAGTGCCTTCTCACTAATATCGTCATAATATTCATGAATATAGAGCAAAATTTCATTGCAGCGAATGAGACCTTGCTCATTTATTAGTAAATCTGCCCCACAATTTAGATGACTAATTGAAACTTGGAACACACTCCGAAAAGGATTACATACCTTACACTGCCATTAGCATAGTGATATCACAGCAGCCCATAACATCTAATTAATGGTAAACAGAAAGAAAGCGGGGCCCTAAAACACATGATGAAATGTGACATCATATCTGCGGGTCTGGTACAGATTTTACCACAAATGTGATGGAATATGTTATCGACCAACACCTCAGTCCACTTCTAGTTCACTAAGTTTATTTCAACACTTTTATGTCATAAAAGTCATACACAAAAAAACATAAACAAAATATTACAAAACTGTTAGAAGACCTCAGTCCACTTGCTGATGTTGAAGCATAAATTTTAGTAATGCTTTTAGTGACCCAAATATCAGCAATAGGTGGCAATTTATGTCTCATGTTTGGCAGCCTAAGGTAGAGAGCTGCATTGACAAGTGTAATTTAGCCTCTAGACTAATTGATAGTATAAAAAAAATGTTTTTCAAGTGTTTTATGTTTGATTTATGAGTTTAAAGTTATGAGCCAAGATGAAATAATTGTACTTCTCTGCCACACTTACTGAAATGTACTGACAAAGTTATCATTTATAGTAAAATGCTCTGTTTATATATTAATGAAGTATTAATGCTGGTAAGTTAATAAGTTTATACTTTACTGTTTTATTAAACTACAATGATTAGACGCAATGCAAATTATTTTTCTTATGTTAGCTTAAATGAGGCATGTAGAGCTCATATTTTGCAGTAATGGAAAAGTGATGACTCATTGTTTCTTCAAACATAAGTTTTTCTCTAGGCTTTTATCACACGAGATGCTTTGAAAGTAGCAATAGGTTCATTGTTCAATTGCACAGAGACTTTTAGTTGAGGAACATCCAGGCCTGTGGACTTAACATGAAATACATTGTTGCCACCAGTATATGGATTCACACTGAACTGAGACAATCCCATAGTAAAACCTGGGTACCAAATAAACTGTTGAAAAAGAATACTTTTGTTTTCCCTGGTTGGGGTCACATGGAAAAAGGAGATGTTCACATTGAAGATGTGAGAGAAAACCAAACTGTTGCAAATAACGTTGTCTGTTTATTCCTATTAGATGAAGCACTATTGTGTGACATGATGCCATTAAGCCAAAATATCAATGTGATTTATGTGTTATGTATTAGGGATAGACTTTGAAAAGTTAGAGAAGTCTCTCTACAAATCTTCAGACCCCTTGACCCTGGGCAAATGTCAGTTCTCTCTCTGCTCCTTTCCTAATGACATGCTTGACTGGACTTTGCTGCTGATCTAGATGCCTTGCTGGTGAATAATCCTTAAATGCTGCCCCTTGGAGAGGTATATCTCTCTCAGCTGATTGCCATTGCCGCTCAACATATCCCTATTTCTATGATAGTATCTATCATGCTGACACTAACTCTTTTTTATTTTTCTAGCTAGTATTCTGTAGTCCAAGATATAATTTTCTCAAATTATTTTTGTCTCCTTTTGTAACTTTGCCCACGTGTTTCTCCCTACACATGCATTTCCTAATTTGGTTAGCTATAGGGAAAACCTGTGTCCAGCCCAAATTTCCTACTCTGCTTAATTGAACTTGACAAATGTTGATATATCCGACCTGAGATATATTTCTGTATCATAGATAATTTCATTAATGATATGCCTGATTCTTCTTGAATGCCTATTTGTGTTAATACTAACATGTTTGAACTTGTTTCCCTGCTTTGGGCAGCCTATGTTGATCATATATCTTTACAATCTGATTCTACGCATTGTATTTACAACACTATCTTTGTGGTTGTATAATAAAGCTTTGAACTTTGTTCCTGATAGGAGTTTTCCTTCCATGGTCACATTTGTCATAGTTCCTAAATTGTTTGGGTGGTGTTGATATAAATTCATGTATGGTTCACCGCACTTCTCTCTAAGTCAAAAGGTCCGTCCAAGATGAAAACGCTCTTGTACTGCATTATGAGTCAAGTACACTGTCAGTTTTCAAACAACAGTGACTTACTGGCTCTGCCATCAGAAAACGTGCTCCAATGGCCGAACCGAGGAGGGGGGGGGCAATCACAGTAGTAAGGGCATCAGACCACATGCCCTATTTAGTGCAGAAGGTCTGAAGTCCTTTATTTCTGTCTTTCACCAGCAGGTTTCTGCCAACCAAAAAGTGTGGTTCATAGTCAGCACAAACATTGCAGGCAGGCATCAGTCTCTTTGGACTATCACAGGAGCCGGTTTGCCAATGGCTCCTTTAACAGCCTGAAGACCACCACAGGACCAGCAGTGATCTCTTGACATAGCAGGCAGAGTCCAGCCAGTGTGATGGAGGTAATGACCTTCACCACCCTGATGATGGCTGCTCACCTGCCATTACCTAAACTCATACAACAGCTGAGAGAACAGAGCCTGGTCTGGTTTCAGGACATGTACATGGAATGATATATGAAGGAATTCAACAATCAAGAAAAATTGGTTCAGTAAAAACCCTTCTCAGTGGTTCCTACACTCATTGCACATTCTTGCCCTGTCCCCAGTCTCTTGCAGTGGAATCTAATTTAGTTATATTCATTTTCAGTTTGATCATGGTGATAGAGTCCAGTTTCTAGACTTACAACATTATGTTCCGAACATTACCATTTTCTCCCAGTCAATTGTAAAATAACTATATATTTGGTGAGGGATATTGCATTTTCTTATAAGGATTGCTCACAGTATTTTACTTTTTTATTTTAGTTTAGCTTTTTTGTTTGTTGCACTAGACCAGGCAGTATCTCTGCAGCATATATCAAAACAACATCACAAGTAGCACTTTATAGAGGAGTGGTTCAAAAATACCTGCATTGGGAAGCAGGATATTGGTTTGAGCTATAGGAATGAGAGACTTTCCAGTAAAAGTGATCCTAGAGGTAAGGTGAAGACAAGAGAGAGAAAGTGAGTTTAGAGTGATTGCAAAAAAAAAAAAATGAAACCTGTGAACCTAGTGGCAGTTTGAACAAATGAGTTTTCAGTTTCTGACAAAACTTTGTTAGAGTTTGTGCTCATCAAAATTTGAGTGTGCTAATGCTAGAGCTGATCCTAAGAATTATTCTGTGGCAACTTGTTTTGGTTCTGAATCTCTTGGGCTCAAGATCTAGGTTGTGCATGCTTCTCAGATTGTGACCTTAAGAGCAACGTGTAGATAGCTTGGTCGGTGAAGATATAGAGCTTGGCAGACATAACACACCAACTTGAAATTTATCTTGGTTTCCAGACGTCACTGGTGTAAGTTCTTCAGAAATGGTGAAATGTTGATAAATTTGTTGGTGCCTGAAATCAGTCCAGCCAACTAGTGTAAAGCAGCTTCGATGAGCGCTAGAGCAAATGTTGAAATTGTAGATAGGAGAGAGTTACCATAATTAATTCTTGAAATAACTAAAGACTGATAGTCATTTATTAGTAGAAGAAGTTTAATTGTCTTGATCGGGTGAGGAATATTCTGGCTTTAACTGCAGCCTTCTGATGTGTGTTAACATGGTTAAGTTTGAGTTTTGCCTAGTTCCCTAGTGATCTCACTCTTTAGGATAAGGATGTTAGGAGGACAGTTCTGTGAAGAATATTAAACCATTCTAATTAGAAATCCTTGCCTTGAGGTCTGTGAAAAAGGTTACATTCAGTTTTATCTGTGTTGAGTTTAAAAAAATTTGAAGATATCTATTTCGGAAGAGAAGATAATAATTCTTTAGAGTTTTCACATTGTAAGCTACTAATAATATTATATAAAGGTGAGTATCATCCACATATTTGTGGATGGACATTCCTGTCCCATCCATCAAGATTCAAAGGGTCACATGTAGCGGTTGAAAGGAAAAGGAACCAGTATTGAGCCTAAGGCAACACAGTATAGCACTGAAGTAAGTTACCAGGAGAGATCATCTATTCTGACTTGTGGATTATAGTTAGAATGGAAGGATGAGAACCATCTCAGTGTTACAATTCTATTATTACACCTCTTGGGGACGCTGTACATGGACCAACTCCAACCTGGAATTCACTGCTAAAGCTCTTCTAACATCACTTGAGGTCTCCTGCCTTCTTCCCATTCACTCTTGGGCTTATTTGAAAACCTACATTTGCTTCCATGGATTTCAGGTTCCATAATGCCCTGCAAAGTATTCGTTAAGACCCTGAATCAAATGTGCATTGCTTTCTATGGGAGTAGTCCAGCTGTTTCTCAGCACTGAATTCTCTCCTCTGGGACTTGCGAGAGATGAGAATTGCACACTCTTGTGACTAATCTTGTGCTTCCCAAACATGTGGCTACACCCTGGGATTACTGTTGCCTGGAGTTGCTTAGACATTGGCACTGCCTGAGCTCCTTGTTCGTGCATTGATGTTTGTTCCTCTATGTACTGGACCTCTTGTTGGCTGTTTTACTGTCCAGATCCTGCCTTGTTTCAGCCAAATCCTGTGGCCAGTTCCTGTGCAGCTTGCTGCAGCTTTTTCCCCACCCTACATTGTTTTTGCTTTACTGCCTTGTCTGCCTTTTTTCCACAGTCTGTGCAGGCCCTGAGCTGCTCCATTTCTAATTATTCCTAGTTTGTTACTTTGGTTCCTGATATTATTTCCCTTTACTTATTTATTTTGTTTCTTCTTTCATAGTTATTGTACTTTCTCCTCAGTCTTCTAGATTTTGCCCCTTGTTTGAGTTCCCTTTCTCAGTGTTTCTCTAGGAGTCTCTATTCCCTTGAAGTTCCAGTCTCTTGCTTGTTATAGTTCTCCATGAAAGGCCTACTCCTATTTGCTACAGCTCCTAGGTTCTTTTCTGGTGCTTGCTCTGCATCCACTTCTTGGGTTGGAATCACCACTGTGCCCCTTGCTGGCCTCAAAAGGGCATGTCTCGTGTATATAAGTACAATCCTTGCTTATGTACTAGGGTACAGAATCAGAATCACATCTGCTGCCTCCTTTGTAAGGGGTCTCAGGCTGACTATCTGAAGGTGTATTCTGCACAGAGACTTTGACATTCCCTGTTGCAGTGAGAAGTTCTGAGTCTTACTTGTGTTCAACCTCAGAGGTAATCAAGTGTGTTTGTCCATTATTGTTTCCGTTCCCTGTTAGTTCACATTAAGGTTGCTTTGCCTTTTCTGTCCTGTACCTGTGCTTTTCCCCGTTTGGGTCTGTTCTTTCCAGGTGCATACTTTTGCCTGTTCCGTTGCATCAGAACATTACTTCTGTAGGCAGATATTTTTTGGCCTTGAGGGGGGCTCCGCCAAAAGTCCTTGACACTCAGGCCCATATTTTATGTATTTTGTAAGTTTGCGCCGATGTTGCGTCAAAAAACGTCGCAAATGCGGCGCTAAAACAGTATAAATATGGGCCTCAGTTCCTTTCATTCAACTCCCATTTCAATTTCTAGTTGCAAGCAATTTTGCATGATTCACTTGGGAATGGGGCTGAGACATCGAATTGAATTAGCGCCATCACCCAAGATGTGATAAACGTCTAAAATGTTGAGAGTGGCAGATTTGGTAGTGCATGCACTGTGGAAGCCAAATTGGAATGAAACAAGAAAATTATTATTTTTTATGTGACACATTATTCCAAGACTTTGCTAACCAGGCAAATTTGTGACAGGGCGAAAGTTGTTGACATTGGCTAAACAGTTACGTTTTTTGGTTGTTAAGAGATTTCACTTGCCTTGAGATAATTTTGAAAACACACTTTTTAAGGAAGCATTGATCAGGTTAGACCATAATTTATTGAAAAGTTGGAAGTTGTTTCTGATAAAATGTGCCTGAATTAGTGAGAGAAGGTAAGTTTCTAATCTTGTTTTGCTTCTCCTCTGATATGAGTGGGAATTTGGATCATGTGTTGGGAACTCTTCTCTTTATAGCCAAAGTTTGCTATCAAAATCTCTAACTAGTTTTACAGATGTTTCTGTGTGGAGTATTATAAACTGGCTGATGGTCCCTGATCTGGAGTTCTTTCTACTCTCATGGAAAGTCTTATTAAAGATGTAAAGAATGGGCCTTCCCTCAGGGGCCTCCTCATACTATGGTTGTGTTAGGTAGGAACAAGTGAAAAGGCCAGGTTCAAAGTTGGTCCTTTGTGATAGCATCTATTCCTGCTCCCTCACGCGTATTTATCCTAAGATACATGGCCAGTGATTATTCTTCTCTTCTTTCCAACCAGCAGAAACAAGTCAATTGTCCTTGCTCAGGACAGAATTGTCATGCATAATCAGTATGCTCATTCCTGCTACTCAAGAGAAGAAAAGGATTCTTAGGCAGAAACAAACCTATTTTTATAAATCCAGTTTTTGCAGTATATTTAACGAAAATCTATATTCTCGGCTAATTTATGTTTTTAATAAAAATCATAATAACACATAGATGACTTTGACAGCATTTTCCTAACCTCATGTATGAAAAATAAACCTTTGCTTCACAAATAGACTTTTACCATGAAAAAATATATTGTAGCCAATGTAGTGAAAGGAGTGTGCTTACCCTGTTACTGCAAAGATATACCATACTAAATATTATTAGGCATGCACCCAGACCGGGTGAGCTTCAAGGTGCTAGATATGCATGATTTATTTGAATGTTAAAAAAAGGGGTTTAAACATGCCAAAACAATTTCCTTTGCCATGAAGCTTCTTTAGTACTGTACACAGCAGTTCAAAGATACAATGACATACCTTAATTCAGTCTTCGGGAGTCACTCCTATGAGTGGTCTAAATGTCCGCTACAGCCCACATATGACACCTACCTTTTATTTCACTAGATGGGGTGCCAGAGACCCGGGTCCCTGGCTGGCTCCCCATAGACATCATCGATGGAAACTGATCTCTAAGAGATTGGGAGGTACTAGGAATACACAAGTAGGGCTTCCTAGCCACTGCTGCGATACACATTTCTTGCTCCAAGTCCAGCTGGGTAGAAGATAGTTTTGGGTCTCCAAAATCACCATGGCGGGCTTAAGATGGCATCCGGCGTAACAGTGTATGCCACCCTGGGTTATATTCTGTAACAGTGGGAGATCTGTAACCTGTTGTGGAGGGAGGAAGGTGGTGAGAGTAAGGAGAATCAGAGATTAGTGCTGCAGGGCCTAAGGCTGACTCATGGTGCATCATGGGCCCAGCTCTGGCTGAAGCCTGACTGGAAGCCAAGATGGTGTGCTGGCACAGTAAGATGAGAGGGTCCATTTTGGCCAATGCAATCCTCATTATTTACTGACTTCAGTGGCTGTAAAGGCTTAGCGAAAACCCAAGGAGATGCTGTGTACACCTCAGAGGTGAGGTAATTATAGAACTTGAGGTTGATGAAAGTGGGGACACCCACAATGTGGTATTAAATGTGTGGCTGCATGGTAGCCACAGAGGAAGATCTGCTTGGGCCCCCTCAGTGCTGGGTGCAGAGCTGCTCCTCACGAAGAGCAATGTGAAGGGGGCCACCCTCTGTGTCATCTAGCCACATAGCAGTTTCAATAGGGGTCTGTTCATGCCTGCATGATGTTAGGGGATTGGCAGGGCCTTCCATAGAGAGGAACAATTAGCTGCCCTGTATTTTGGGACAATATAAGAGTTACTGCACTGTGGTCACTTAGGGGGATCACTGTAGGCATATTTTCAATCCATGACACATATCTTGGCTGTGCTTGTATGTTTAGATTATACAAGCTTTTGCTGCATTGGAACATCCTAAACATGGAGAGCAGTGGTCTGATGCATGTTTGTGCCATGCAGGCTCTGTCTTAGAAACTAGAATGATTGAGAAATGTCCCCATGCTGAGCACCAGCATTAAAATCCTGGAACAATAACTACCAGAACATTGAATCTCCCCTTTAACCTATAGCCTTTCTTGATCACAATGGGTAAAGCCGAAACTAAGCAGGTTACGCTTCAATATGATAGCAAAAGTGTCAAGACGTTAAATCCTGATTACATTCTGACCAAAACAGATCTAATCAGCCAGCAGATGAGTGACTCAGTCCTGGACATAGAAAAACTTGGGGGCAGATTTATGGAAAGTGACACTGCACCGAGTGCAGCGCCACTTTCCATGCGCCCCGTAGCACCCCCATACCGTCATCATGTGTGCACCGTATTTAAAATACAGCACACCATGGCACAGGGTAGGGGGCAATAGAGTAATTTTTAATGACTCTATTGATGTACTCTGCAGGACTAGAGCCAAACTGTTGCCTCTACTCCGGCAGAGTACATAGGGGCCCATTCTAAAGAATGGAAGCCCCCTTTTAACGCCTGCTCTTGAGCAGGCGTTAAAAGTGCCGTAGTAAATGACGCAAGGAAATCCATTAGATTTCCTTGCACTATTTTACCGGCTCCCCTAATGGGGAGCGCCCCCTTCGCATACATTATGCCTGGTGCAGACATAATGTAGCGCAAAGGGTTGCAGGGTGGCGCAATGCATGCATTGTGCCACCCTGTTAATACGGCGTGGGGATTTTGGCCTCGTTGGGCCACATTAACGTCAAAATAAATGACATTAATGTGGCACAAGGTGGCACTAGGGGCCTATAAATATGCCCCTTGGTGTCAATAGACAACAAAACAGACACGCTTGACCAGAGGATAAATATTATGACACTAAAAATTGATATACATGAAGGGTATTTTATGGATAATAAACAAAAGATTTCCCAAACAGAAAATATTTTGAAGTCCAAGCAAGAGCAATGGCTCAAAATGGAAGTTCTTTTGATCATAAAAGAGAAATATGAAGACTTGGAAGCTAAGTCGAGATGGAAAAAATGTCAGTATACTGGATGTATCAAAGTTGACAGACACAGGTATATTGGAGTCCTTCATTAAAAACATGCTGATTTCATTGTTTGTTGAAGACAGCTTCTCCAAACTATTGATAGTGGAAAGAGCGCACCTCACTGATCCATGTGGTCGACTCACAGATGCCCAGCCACGCCTATAATTGCTTGGCTCCTCAACTTGAGGTATAGAGAGCAGGCACTAAGGGGAATGAGAGAAAAGAGGGATCTGAACATTAAAGGTTCTACTATATCACTCCCCTCTCATTTCACTCTTTCGGTCCAAGAGGTGAGGCAGGCAAACACAGTAGTGAATTATTAAAAACTGCAACAGCTGAAGATATGCTTTAACCGGCAAGACTGAAAATATTGCATTGCGGCACAAAACACATATTTGCTAGCCCCTACAACGCTTCCTCATACCTGAAGAAGATACTGCGACCCATCGATAGAACACTGGCGAAACAGTATGTTGACACCCAAAATCTGCCTGTTAGTGATTCTGATTAAATTGTTTAAAATACCCTAATTTTCCGTTACAATGCACTTTCAATTTGGAAGACCCGAATGCCATTGTCCATCTTTTTTAGCTACTGCTTTGAAATATCATTGGAGGATGATTGGGAAGTGTCTGGTATTTAACACACAGTTGGCAAGTTGTATTAGTAGAGTGGCAACACGATCTTGTCCATCCTCATCAGTTGTTCCCATAGTTCAAGGCACAGTGAAATATGATGAGTAGCTTATAGATGCCCAACTTAGCAGTATTTGAGGAGGTTATGTCCAAGGTGTTTTACCCCCGATCCCCTAGGCATTTCTGATCACCTTTCTGAAGCTTGGGAAGTCCCCAGTCATTTGTGATTTGTACATATAGACCTTGATAGAGCATTATTATATTATTGAAAACTAATGTAATATTGTGCAGAATTAACTTGTTGACCTTAGACAAAAATAATGCTTTTAAATTCAAGGCGATGCAGTAGCCTGCCACAGTCACACATATTCGGTTTGAATAGTTGAAGAAGCTTATTTTGCAAAACAGACCCAGGTTAAGAATTTGAAATGTTTAATTTCTGACAAGCTGGCATGTTTGGGAAGCGACTCCCCAGTGTAAAAAAAGTTATTTTTGTCCTTCCTTTAGGCTTATTTTTCATGAAAGTACAACAATTATATTAAAATATTTTAGTTTAACTTTGCAAACGTTTTCAAATCATACAAAAACCCTTTCTAGTGAATGAAAAAGTGCTTGCATTTTAGTGAGATAATGTAGAAGTTGAAACATGAAACTATAGTTTTCTTAAAGAAAGTAAATAATGAGAACACTCAGGGATTTATACAAAGGAGTAGTCGAAATGATTTACTTGAACATTGCTGTCTGTGGACTATTGTTTTCCTGGTGAGAAGACACTGAAATGTTCTTGTTCCCATGAAGATATCAAAAGCTGATTGGTTGAAGAAGAAGAAACATGTTGCAAAAGCTTAGATTAAAATGTCTATGTTAATGTGTATTCCTAGAGTAGGCCAAACTAATTATATATCATTGCTCTTCATTACACTTTTTCTGCACAAATCTATGCTGCTAATGGGTGTCTGGAACCTCTCTTTATGGGAAGTTCTGCGTTGAGGTATAACTGATGTTTGACTCTGAAGCTTTATGCTTTGACCTCTCTATTTGGAACTCTTGATGAGTTCTTACTGGCACATTTTTCTTGTTCTACCTGAAAACATCCATAACCATAGAATAGGGACTCTTTCCTTCATGAAACATGCTTGATTCACTTATTCTGATATATTGATTGCTTGTTTTGATTTATTGATTAATGATTGATATTAATGACATCATACGCTGATTTCTATAGAGATACACTAATAAAAAGATTAATAAAGCCTTTAGACACTCATCAATTCTCAATTGTGACTGAATGCATGATTTGAAATTGTGTGATTATCTAATTGATGTACAGCTCCTGGTTAATCTCATCTAATGTGAAAGGTTCATTGGCTTAAGACGCTGGGATCTCTCCCTGATGAGTTGTTAAGCTTTACCCTCTAAACCGATATTTAACTGAAATCCCCGCTTCAGCAACTGAGACACCAAAATCTTGCTAAAATAGCTGCTAACAGACTGCTTCTCTTGCTGTCAAGGCTGGTCATGCCTTGATGAGACGTGATTCGTCCCGGGCCACTTCATGCTCTACTTCATGCTCCACAATTTGTGCACCCTATTCACTATGCTACACCAACTGTAACTGGAGACAAATGAAATGTAAGGCTTCTTAGATGCCATGAAAGATTTTGGCTTGCAGGTGTGGGAGTGCCTCAAAGCAATGCTAACCTGAATAGGCATAATTTGTTAACTCTCCCATGGCCCACACTTGTATGAAGGAGCAGATATCACCTTCCATACATATAACTAGGGGCACCCAGAAGGGTTGCCCTTGATCCTGTGTGCAATTGCCCTTGAACCTGAAAGAGCGTAGCTTGGCTGTGCCACTACATCTCTGAAAAAAGAATGTGAACGGGTGCTCGTTTTCTGATGGTCACAATTTGGTGGTCACATTTTGTATAGCATTTAATATGATTCATGTATCTTCTGCACTGCAAAGCCTATAAGTGCCATGCATCTTTGCATATTATATTTATTCAACGTTATATGAATATCTATTTGAGACTAACATTTTAAAAGTATTATTTTGCATATTCATCTCACATATTCTTAAATGTAGTGTTTAGAATTAATTTAATTTAAAAGTATATTTGTGTTTTATTAACTTGGCTGGAGTGAAAGCCTACATATATAATTTTCTTCTTACAGTTAAGATTCAGCGTGGGTTTGTTTTTCTTAAATGTTTCTTTCGAGATGCAGATGTTAGGAGCAGAGACTTAGTCAACAAAAAACTAATTGTGTGAAAGATAAGGAAACCTGAGACAAACTATGCGAGGATGAAGAGAGGAGTGTTCTAAAAGCTTGGCACTCATTACTCTTTTGAATTTGCTGGGACCGAAGAGTATCAAGATGAGATGCATCAGGGGTTGGAAATTGTAACTTCTAATTAATTTTAATTAGGGTTTCAATCAAGAAGCTCAGACTATGATGTCATCACCTTGCAAACTGTGATTTAAAGAAGGTTTAGTTAGTGAAAGATTCAGACCCTTTCCTATCCTTGGAGCTGAACCATCAGAGGTATAGACCTCATACTTTTATGTGGCTTCATGCCACCACACCTCTCTTAACAGAACATTCTACTGAATTTCTGTTTGCAGACCTTTCTCAAATACTCCTTAAGTATTAGAATAGTTAGGTTTTAGGTTAAATGGTTAGGAAGGAGAACTTGGTTTTAGTGACCAAGAATCATATGCTTTTTCTGATCTTTTGCTTGCATTGTTGCATTAGAAGTTTTTAGTCTTGTATATGCTAACTAGGTTTAACACTGTGCAACACTTTAATTTTTACACTACGCTTTTGAGACTAATTTATGCAATGTTGACTTTGAGTCTGTAATAAAACCCTTTAAACCCTATGAATCGACTCAGAATGCTATTATAGGACATTTGGGTTGTACAGAAACTGCTTAAGGGATTTGATAACTGTTACTCTTCACGCCTCTGAACTGAGAATCAAAGATTCATCGGACCTCAGAATTATCAAATCACTGGCTGCCAAACTTCATTGACTTTATTTGTTTTATGCACTTAAATTCACGACCCAATAACTACTCATATCACTATGTGCTGATCATATAAATTTATAAAAGAGATACCCCACATAAGTCTGAGGCCAGTTCTCAGAGAATTATAACATTTGATGAGGTATCTAGGAAATTAGGTTAGTTGAAATAGAGTCAACATACTTAGAACTAAATAACTATGGGACTGCAGTGAGCAAGTTAGAAGGACAACTCCAGAGATGTTTCCAGTCACAATAGCTGGCCACGTGTAACCCACCAAAATGGTGATCCTTCCACAGTTTTTATATTATTTCACTAACATACCATTATCCCTCACTAAAACGTTCTTCCAGTCCTTGAAGTCTCTCTTGGTAAAAGCTGGTATGGACCAGAAAGCAGCCTAGATTGTCCTAGGAAATAAGAACTTTCCCATACCAACAGGGTGGCTATGCTGCAAATTACATGGAACTGTACCACGTCTGTGGGAAGACACAGTTTATCTTTTATTGGCTACACACCCACCTTTATATTGTCCACCTGGCAGTGGAATAATGACTGGTTGATCTGATGGCGTTGTCCATGGTAAGGTGGAAAAAGATTAGAAAAAGATTTTCAGGTGGTTAGCTAAGATCAACACAATGGACTGCGCTGTGCAGGTCTTGAACACTGTAAGTCAGAATAGTAGCTTGAGCTACTATACTCACCCACACTTCCTCTACAACACCAGCCACAATTCACTATGACTAGTGAGAGCAAGTTGATATCCCAAATGTGCAAATTGAATATTGTGAAATGGAGAGATCTGTATGACTAGCGACTATTTATATCCTCAGTCTCAAAACATGAGACAACACACCTCATTAGACATTGTTATATATTTTTGTATCCAAATGCGAGAAAACTAATAACTCTCTTCCCACAGGAATCTCTGACCTCTAAAGCACTTAGGTTGCTCATCCCAACAAAAATATAAAGTAGATTGGTTTTACTTCTTTTCACATCAGTGCAACCTATAGCCCAAACAAATCCAATGCCATCTCGAGATAAATGGAATAAAGACTTTCTAAGGACTCTCACAGATGAGATGTTTATATACTGAAACTCCCAAAGTGGCAAGCGCTCACCAAATAGCAGGCTCTGCCTGAGCCACTTGAGATACTTCGAGATTCTCCTACACTTCACATGTGCTATGGAAATAGGGCAGTAGGCAAGATTCTCGCTTTGTAGGATGCAGAGGACGTCGGGTTTATATACCTGGTGTGGGCTTGTCGTGGTGTGAATGGATTCCTGGAACGAATGTTGATGAATCAGTGGAAGATGGCAGACATTCCTGGCGGCCTTATACGTCAGGTGGCATTACAAGGTTTGGTAAAGCATTTCTGCCCTAGCCCTGCTGTTCCCTAAATGTCAAGTTGCATGTTATTGGGGAAGAGGTTAAGTGCCAGCATGCTAAACCTGGCTATCAGACTTAATCTACTGTAAGGTATAACTTGAAAGATATGCAGAAATGCTTCCGGTGACATCTGGCTTGAGAGGCATATGGCATCCTTCGCTCCGATTCCTTCTGACGGAGTTGACAAACAAAGAAGTAACTAACCTAGGGGACGATTAAATTGACATGATCTTAGTCCAAAATGAAGACATGAAACGGCGAGTGGATCCCACAGGCACATACTTGAGAGATATAGATAAACCTACTGCTATTGCGAAATGTATTGTGGGTAAATATACGTGACTCCTGCGCACTGTCTAGCTGAGAAGACATGCAATGTCTGGTGTGATTATTTCTTGTACCTTGCCTGGCTGATCATTTTAGAGTTCTTTCTGTTTTTTTTAATGGAAAATGAATAACAAAAATGTATGTCACTGGTAAAATATGTGTGTCATGTTATTGTCACTTTACCTATAAAGCAAATATCTCAATTTAAAGGAGACAATTTTGCATCGTAGTTTAGAGATAGGAGCGTGTGCATGTAGTGGATGTATAACAGTCTCACAGTCCAACGAATCAAAGAAATGTCAGTACGAATAGTCCAACAGTAGCAGAAAATCTCAGGTGACACACTAAAAGACAAAGGCTTCACGTTTGCACCACGCAACATGGTGCAGGTGCAATGCAAACCTTCATTGAGATTTATGAATCCACGCAAGGCCACCTTGCATGGCCCTTAGTAACTCCATAATCTCGAGTACTGCAACACAGCACAAATTGCTGCATTGCATTACTCCACTTTGTGGTGGTGTTTCCATGGGTATTGCATGGGTGTTCCTATGCAAGTCCATGGATGTTGATGCATTCATAGATTTACAAGCAGTAATAGACCTAGGTGCCCATGGTGAGGCATAACAAGGAGAAATATATTTTCGTGTCCTTTTGTTTTTTCTCTTTATATGTTTGCTGCTTTCTGCAGCACACATAGAAAGAGGAAAAAGCCTCTCAGGATTGATTTAGTGCAGAAAGGTGGCCCATTGTGCGCCAGCACAGGGGAAAGGACTGGAGCGCCCCACATTGCCTTAAAAATGGTGCATTGCTGCCATTTCCCTGTGATGCAGCCTGTGCTACGCCACAATTTCATAATATTCCCAAAACTCCTTTTACATAACACCACTCCCAACTCTATTCCATACACCTTATCCCTCCCCCGCTCCTCACAGATGCCACCTCCTAGACCAAACAAGGGATCTGTGTCAGCAGCATGCCAGTCTAGTTCTGGAATGAAGATTCTCCCCTTCCAAAATGGTTTGTTGTTTATATCTAAATACATTTATGGGCTAATCGGTATTGGGGTTAATGTAGTAACTTGAAAGCTCATAATGCAAAATGTTGTGTTGTGTGGTCATTATTATGTACTGTCACGTTGGCTCTCATTGTACCAATGAGGCTTCTGGATTTGGGCAGCAGCATCACCTGAATTGTGGGGAGCTGAGTCCAATCCCACACCATGTGACATCTGTCAGTCTAATCCATTTGCGGCCAGCTAGCACTGCCTCATCTCGACGATTTGTGGCAACCGGCACATGACATTATGACATCTGAGGGAAATCCTGTTGGATCAGGTCTCATCCTTTTGTCTCAGTTACATTAGTCTCACACATGCAATGACAAACAGAGGCAGAAAATGGTTCAATAAGATTTATTGAATCAGCTGCGTCTTAGACAAAATGGCATGAAATGCAATGATTAGAACAATTAAACATACTAGAAACAAATGGTGGCAAGGAAACTGAAACATAGGAAAAGTCCCACCATGCTGTCACTATGCACAATATATGCAATTCCTAACTAATCTATTTTAGAGCACAGCAGGTTAAGCCCTTATCTGCCCGTCAGGATTTCTCCCTGGGAAAACATTATCCCCCACACCTGAGTATGACAGTGGTGAAGAGGCCTGTTATCTATAGAGACACCATCTTGATGTGAGCCAGGGAACCGGTTGTGTCAGCAAGCAGCTGTAACAAAGTCAGACAGCATGAGGTCATGGACATCTGGCTGGAACCTCCCTCTAACGTGCATGGGACAGGGAAATGTTTTTATATTGAAATAGTCAATGCTCTAGGAAAATGTCCCCATGTAAAAATGTGTGTGTTTCTGTGGATGTTAGAGACGCAGTGTACCCCTTGTGCCGAAAATCCTATATCGCTACAGCCTTGAGGAAAGCCCAGAGAAAAGAATGTTGTGTTAAGAAATGTGATGCTTTCCTAGGTGAAAGGACAACTAAATAAAGAAAAGAAAACATCACCACGAATGTGCCTGATTTTAAAATAATAAAATTAAACAGAATAAAATGTCACTAGGCTAAATAGTACAAGCAGCATGCCTAGTTTCTAAAATAATTTGCCCAGAGACATCACTAAAATGGCTCTATAACAGTACCAATATTCACTTATGTGTTCGTTTAAAAATAATGACTAGTGATGCTGTTCCTGATGACATTAACATTGCCATCCTCTGATTTTCTGTGATGCCCCAATAAAAGATGGGCCTCTCACAATTGTCTTGCCCATCGGTTACCTCCTCAGGCTAAGCCGCATGTCACTTTACAATATATTGTGGAACGTTGGTCAAAGAAACACAGAACCTCATTAAAGAGGCCCATGGCGCAGGGCGGCACAGCAAGTGACTTGCTGTGCCACCCTGCGCCACCTAGAAAGGGCAGAAATGCACTGTATCTACAAGATACAGCACGTTTCTATCCTCTCCCCCTCCGCTGGTTCACAAATTGCTGCCTAGTGCCAATGCTGGAACCTTGCACCATGGTGAAAGAATGCCTGTGTTTCTGGGATGATTATTTTTCATGCAAAGAAAATACACTTTTTTGCACACAAATAATCACAAGAGGTGATTTCCTCTTTCTATGTGTGCAGTGGAATGCAGCACACACAGAAAAAGGAAAAACAGGGAGAAATAAAGATATTTCTCCATGTTGTGTCATTCACATTCCCAAACTTGTAAATCTGGGAATACGTCAGATTCCTTTGGGTTTCATAGGTGTTGCACACTCAAGGTGGCTTTGCATGGCTTTGTAAATATGGGCTGGCACACTGCACCATCTCAGAGTCGAAAAACATGACGCTGCAGTGATGCAGTGTGAGGCTAGGTCCTCGTAAATGAGAATCACAGTATGGTAAGATATGTCGACTTAGATTCTAAGACATCAGCATTGCGGTGCAGACATCTGAACGCCCAACTTAGCTCAAATACAAGTTCAATGGTGTTTAATATATAGTTTTTACTCTGCAGTATGCCTGCACCTGCACAGTCCCCTATTCTCAAAGAAGGATTATGAGACATCACTTCAGGGGATGTGTAGATCCGTGTGAATAGGGAAGACAGGTTCTGGGGTCGTAAATTTGAGAATGATCTCATAAATGTGTAGAAGTGTAAAGTATTATGATATTTAAACACTGGTTTCAATAATTATTCTCTAGAGCAATTCAAGAAAACAGACTTCACAATTTATGAACACAAATGTCAATTCATGGGGCCAGAAACAAATTGACTGTTTAATGTTTTGTGGGGACCCTGATGAAAGTACGAGCAACATTTTTTCCTTTGATGAATTAAGTAATAATCAGTCGCAAATAAGTTGCATATTCTAGTGAACATGCTGTAGTAAGGAAGTATAGGCTTACTCTTTAGTGTTTTTAGGGGACCCTGATGAAAGTAAGAGCAACACGTTTTCCTATGATGAATCAAATAGCAATCAACCGCAAATAAGTTGCTTTTTTGTGGTGAATATGGTGTAGTAAGGCAGCATAGGCTCACTCCTAGTATCTAGAAAGCAATTTTGATATAGAATCAAGCATCGGAAAAATAACTGTCAGAGGCGGATTAGTATCTGCTCAAAGGCTTGCAGTGATCCAACGATGCACCTTACCTTGGGTCAGTTATCACTTAATTATTACGTATTACATCATAGGAAACCGTGTTGCTCTTATTTTCACATGAGCTCTGACATCCTCTGCACCAAACCTACTGCAAGCTCAGTGCATCCACTTACTAGAAATTGTAACACGGCAAGTAATTTAAAGAGAGGGAGATGTAGGCTTTATGGCACTGGTTAAAGTATCCTGAATGGAAGCCAGGATGTTGTGTATTCTGTTCATGTTCTACCGAAATGCTAGCAGTACCTCGAGTAATATTTTTGAGACTTCAGTCTTGTGCTTTGGATCTTGACTCTTCGCCTGCATCTTTGGACTACCATTAGACTTTGGCTTTCAGCACCCTGATCATCTTCCTCCTGGGAATAGTGTGCTGGATCAACAGCGGGATGTAGCTGGGAAGAGTAAAAAGACCAGGAGTGTCTCCTTCGCGGTGGTATGCTGTGGTGTGTGCGACTAATGGCTGGTTTAGAGGCCTGCGTGTTTTGTAGCACCTGAGTATGGTTTACATCAGGTGTCTCATTTGAGGCTGATTCTGATTTCCTTTGTGATGGCCCCATGTAATTGTGTTGGAGGTGTATGTGCTGAATTTTTATGATATTCTTGTGTGCTACTTCTGAAATTTGCAACTTGATTGGTGTTTATTTGGCACTGTTTTGTTGTTTTGCCTACTTAAATACCTGCATTTGCCTGGAGGTAGTTTCAGGAGTGCCTTCTCCTGGTTTTCATAGAGCCTACTGGCTTGTAGTTACATTCTACATTGTGGGAGCTTGTAACTCAGCAAGGTCACCAAGTTATGCTTTTTACAGTCGTGTCGCAATGACACTATCACATGGCTCATAATTGTGGCCTTAAGGCTTAAGGTCTCATTTACAGTACGACAGGTGTCTGCAGTGGCTCTGCTGAGGGCACCAAAAGTTGGCTGAGCGGTTGCCATGTTTAATGTGCCTACTCAGCAAAGTGTTCTTGTTTTAAAAAGCTCTCATAGTTAGAGTTTATAATTGTAAAATAGACAATAAATGTTCCTGACATGTTGGGAGTTTTTTTGTTTTCTGTTCAGGATTGCGAGGGTTTTTCTGGAGATCCTGAATAGGAAAAATAAACGTTGGACCATCTTCTCTCAATGGGAGGCAGTTGATGTACAAAGATTAACACATGGGCTGTCGTTCAAAGGTTTTCAATGGAGGTGCCAGTGGAGGCTCTGCCATCAGAAACATGGGGGCATAGTTATACTTGTTTTGAGACGAACTTGCATAATTTCCTTTTTAAGCAAATTCAGTGCAAAACTAACTCTATATTTATACTTTGGCGCCAGACCCGTCTAGCACCAAATTTATGGAGTTAAAGTCATTTTTTCGACATGGAAACCTACTTTGCGTCAATAAGATGCAAAGTAGGCGTTCCCATGCAAAAAATGACTCTACAGCCTTAGCGCCATATTTATCTCCCTGAGCTAAAATCACGCACGGGTGGAGGAGAGGTCAAATAATGGTGCAAAGCTTTCTTTGCACCATTATTTAACAGCTGGGTCAGGGCATGCATTAGGGGACCTGTGGGCCTATTTCCATGATGGAACACCATGGAATGAGCCAACAAGTGCCCTCCCAAGGCCCCAGGGACACCACCACCCACACCAGAGGGACAGCGGAGGATGGGGGACCCCATCTCAGGAAAGTATAGGGAAGTACAGGTAAGTATTTTTTGTTAAAGTGCCATTGGGGGGCCTGAAATGGGCCCCCTACATGGCACTAGGTGCAATGGCCTTGCCAAGGGGAACCTGGTCCCTTGTGCTGGCCAATGGGGTGGTGGGCATAACTCCTGTCTTTTCTAAGACAGGAGTCATGTGGTATGGACGGTTTTGCATCAGAAAATGACTCTAGGCTAGTAAGAGTGATTTTTTTACTCTAACCTGCCAAACTTCATTTTTTGGTGCAGAACCCCCGTCTTCCATACCGCCAGCCCCAAATGGCTAACATCATTTTGTTTTTTACACTAGCCTACCCTTTGCACCGCCTTGCACCATTCCATAAATATGGGGCCCGGCTGGTGATCAGAAATGGTGTAAATTGGTGCTAAACTTATTGGTGCAGAACTGCGTTAGTGCAGTTTTGCACCAAAAAGTATAAATCAGGGCCATGGTGCTTCCCCTGACTGAATAGAACACGAGGACCGTGTGTCTGGGAGATGAGGCATCCACCACTTTTTGACAGATGTCCCATATCCATCCTATTCTTGTTGATGTACAGTCTAAGTTCCAAAGTCTATAGCTGCCACAGCCGAAAGAAACATTCATTATAAAAATCTGAATCAACAATAAGGGAATCAGACGACTTTCTAGTGGATATTCAAAGTTAGGTGCTTTTGCTGGCCATAGAATTGCTGTGTTCTCTGTGAATATAAATGCCTGACTTTTTGTTCAATTTCACAAAACTCGGTACATAAGAAGACTGGAAAAACAGGAGGAATGGAAGCTAGTAATCGGTCAAAGCACGCTGAGTGGATAATAGCAACTATGCTTATATAGCAAACACATGGAGAACGGAATAGACCCAAAGTCAGAAAATTATTTAGTAAGAAGGCATAGGAGAACATTTTGTCGCCTCTTGTCCTATAAAACGTTTAAATGAAATCTGTTGTCATATCAATTATAATCCTACAAATGCCTAAAACATCACGTATGCTTTCATTCAGGAAAATACACCATCTGCCACTATAAAAATACCCTTAAGTGCTCCACCAACTTAAAAGTTTACAGTTCAGAGAGGTGTTTATAACATTTAGAGTAAACAAGGGATGTTGTCTTTCAAAACATATACAAATATTTATCAAATGATAATAAGCAGTGCGCAATGCAATGTCACATGCTGAGAGGGTAAAAGAGAGAAACGGGTGGAACAACTGCTCCTGGGATCTGTGTAACTTACTTATTTCATGATCTAATGATATCAGGCCAAACTCAGACTTTGAGCCTGTTTTATATCATGACGGTATCACTACCAAGCCGCATCGGCAGCAGGCCCAAAAAGACCGTCAATGTGGCGGTATACCACCCGTCGTGTTTAGATGTATTGCGGCTAAGCAAAAGATTGCCACTACAGAGTGTACACAATTGCGCCAGCTCCTGCCTGCAGCTGACGCAGCAGACTCCAATGCCGACGAGTAGGTCCTCTGTCCCCATCTTGACAGCAGCATCCCACTAAGCCAATTTAGATTGCACAGTTGTGATGGTGGTGTTTTAGCAGTAGGCCCAGGACAGCAGCAGTCCGTCTCGGGACCCATGAACTATAGCACCGTGGCTGTGGCCATTGGTTGGATGCAAGTAGGCCACACCTATTGTATATTGGACAAATGAGAACACTTACAAAACATACTATAAAACACACTTCACCCCAGACCATGATCCTTTGCCATTACACTACAGCATGCCATTCAGGCATTCAATATTTCCAGACAGGGGACAGGTTTTTGCTGTGTTTTGTTTTCCTTTCCGTCTGTGTTGTTTTATGGCAATTTCATGTAATTTCATTACTCTTATTTAGTTAAGTACTATAAAAAATTTCTGGTTATTAAAATCCACAATGGCAGGGAGGAAAAATCACCATTTCACAGAGGGAGAACTGACTGTCATGGTGCATGTAACTATTAGACTAGAGCCATAATTGTTTGAAGCACAAATACAAAATACTACCATTTCCCAGAAAAGGCAATTATGGTCTGGAATATTCAACAGAATTAATGTTGTTGCTAATAATCTGCACACACAGGAGGAGATTAGGAAGAGGTGGAATGACCTGCAGGGCAGGTCCATTCCCTGGCCTGTAAGTGTCACCGGGAGGCCCAGAGGAACTGGTGGTGGATCTCCCAGCTCTCCTTTACAATTATTTTTCTGGGAGGAGAAGGTCTTGCAGATCCTAAATCCTGAAGGCTTGACTGGGATCCCTGGTGGAGTGGAGACTTGCAAACTGCATTTAGCAATGCCTACACAATCCCAAATGGAGTTCTGCCCTTAAATAGGATGTTTAGAATGCTTCAACACCTTTATCAAAGCAGTTAAAACTAAACCCGACTCCCTTAAATATCTTGTGTCATACCAATGACTAGCATCATGGTTGTACCTCTCTTTTGTAACAATGTGCAATATCGGAAGTCAGATTAAACATTGTTCACCATGGATCATCCCTTGCATTTGTGTAGTCCTTTGCTTCCCATCAATGTATATGTTGTTGCTCTCCCATAAGCAAGTCCAAATGTCCATCCATTTGCACAGGAAGGTATTGTGTGTGTAAGTGGTATTCTCACCTATTCACATCATACCCATATGTGTGTGTATGTTGTAAATGTGTGCTCATCTTCATTATAGTCACGTAAATGGATATGTTCAACTCTTTTCTAAAACAAGTCTTGTCTTTGGAGTGAACAGATGACTACAACTACTATGATGACCTGTCTTTGTAGCTGCAAAACTATAGTGCTGTGTAATGTTGCTCCACCTTCCTTAACTTCCATATGTGCACACATCGCAACAAATTGTGCAATCCACAGTCCCCATGCCAAGCTATGGTTTAAACTGTCATTTGCTGTGTATCTCATTGCCACTTTGAAGTGATGGAAATGCTCACATACTTCATAGTCCTCTTAATTCAAGAGTTCCTACATTGTGATGTGGCATACTGTGTAAAAGTGGTATTCTCACACAATGTCTGCTATGCCTTGGAATAGTCCAGTACTGTAAACTACTCACCACTGTGTTGTGTTACAAATGTTTACTATGTGATAAGTACAATGCTGAAATAACATGTTTGCATTCAAGGACATTTCTACAATGTCATCAATGGAGTTGGGATCTGTGTAAATCTGCCTGCATGTGTAAAAAAATTATAATCACATCATGGCTTAATCATTCTATCAGTCTGATTTTCCTTTTTTAGGTGGCCCCATTTGTAGTTAAAGACACATAAATTACACTATCTAGATATTTATTACATGTTCTCTGCATCCTTCTCAGGTCCAACACCCCGTGCCAGTGGAACGGCGACTGCCACCCAAGACACCTCCACTCCAGACCAGGAGCAAGCCTTCAGTGAGGACCCCACGCCTGCAAGTCTGGATGATCAGGAGCAACCAGGTACATCTGGTCAGTCTGGCCAGGTAGCTCCAGTGGTTTGCGCTCGGCCCACACCTACACCTCCCTCCCCAGCTGTAACAACACCTCAGCCAATGGACCCCTCTACTTCCTGTGTCCAAAAGAACATCAAACCAATCTTGTGCCACCCAGTCCTGGCTGCTGTTAAGAACAAAACAACACACCCTCCAGTTTTGCCACCTACCAGTGGGATGGGGCACACTGGTTTGAGGGCACAGATTAGTGGGGGTAGGGGTCGTGGGAGGGAATCTGTGGGTCACCAACATGAGGCCACTGAGGTCTTAGTCAGCCAGAACATCATTGACAAAGTCTTGGGATCAGACCAGCAGTCCCAAGACGTAATGGGCCAGGTAGTAACTGAGCACAGGGAAATCAAGGCAGTGCTGAGGGGTCTCATTTTGGAAATATGCAATCTTAATGAAAATGTGTGTTGCTGTTCAAATATACCACCACGAAGAGCGGCACTTTTCATATTCTACCTGCCTTGTCTGTGTACCCTCTACATCGGGCACTATAACACCACTGCCAGCCACAGACAGGGAGGACCTTCCACATGAGGAGCCTGCTCCTCCCACTCCAGTCCCTGCATCTGTTTCCACCACTCCATCCCGGAGGGGACGGTCATCCGGACCATCAGTAGAGGAAGGCAAGACCACCACCACCACCTCCAAGAGACACAAAACTTAATTTTGTTGAGTGTGTCAAATATTTGCTCTGTGGACTATTTCTGAAACACGTTTAACTTTTCTGGGGAGTGTTGTATTTTGTACATTGAACTCCACACTGTTATTGGCTCCACTACCATACTTTCATTCACCGTGATAGACTTATTTCTTTCATTTCCACTTTTTTGAATTACACTTCTGTGTCTTGCTTCATGCTAATAAATGGTAGGAACACAGACTAAAAGATTATTGTTGCATTGTTTTGTGACCTCTCATTTGTCTTGTCTGTCTTCCTTCTTCATGTAGTCATGTCTTCTGAAGATTTATTTTCCAAAGAAAATGTCTATTGACGTAGAGCCAAAGTGTAATCCATTTTTTTCAAGGGAAACCAACACAAATCATTATGTAATTGGAACAGACAAATGTTGGCAACAAGTTCTTAGAGAAAAAAATCTGGGTTTCAATTAACACCAATTGTCTTCACCATTCAGGGTTATACGCTCCACGACCTTGACACCATGGAGGAAAGGGATTATTTGAGGGGATCTAATTAAAAGGGCAAACTATCATCAATGCGCGACCTCCATTGGAGCCATACATTCTGCTCTCATAATAGGAATCCTAGATCAATAACATCAATAGTCTACATTATGGCAGTAACAACATTTGAGACCACATGACAAGTATAGGCACTGTGGCATATCTGGTGCTATGACACCTTCACCGTTCAGTGGTGTGCTAATAAAAAGTCCTATCAACTATGAGAAAACTTATCAACATCCACCTTCACTGTCCACAAAAGGAAGATGTAGCCAATGTGAAGTAAAAACAGTATGTTAGGACTGAGCCTACCCATGTGACTTGAGCAAGTTAAGTTGCACATATTGCCTTGAGTACACCATCACACAGAAAACAGGTCTGATAAAACGTCTGAAGTTCCATACTATCAGAGTGTAGGTTGTCTCTCCATGAGATTTGTCCATCCCAAGTGGGTGTCTGTCCCAGGATCAACACATGTTCACTTTGTACTTTTCAACAGCAACATATCACTGCAGATGTCACAACTTTGAAATATCCAAATGAAGATGACATAGTGAAGGACCCTGAAGCAGAATAACAAGGGAAAATGAATGATTTCACATATTCAACCTAACTCTAATGACAAGTTATGAAGACACACATACTTAGCACAAGTACAGTTAATCTCTGACAATGACCACAGTACGTAATGTAGGGGTACTCTGATCCACTTATATCTTTGCCTTAAACGTTCCTGCACTGACCATTCCTAACAAATTACCATAGCAGACTGAAATGTTCCCTATGTTACAAGTTGGTCTGACATTGAAGGTTACAAGTTGTAAAGATAAACTTACACTCAGGTGAAGAAGTGGTCAATCACATCTTGATGAAGCTCACCTCCTTCTTGACCACTGTCACCTTCATTGGGCAATCCAACATCCTCCCCGGGGGGGCTCGTCATGGTCTCCCTTCTCTACAATTACAGGGATGCTCCTCTGCAGGGTGATGTTATGGGGAATGCTTGCAGGCAACCATGATTTGGCACACCTTATCAGGTGAGTAGAGGAAGGCTTCAATTCTTCTATTCTTGTCCAGGCACCTAAACCTGGCCTTCAGCAGTCAGAAAGCAACTGACCTCCAAGTTCTTCATTGGGCCACATTGAAGATTACTTTCCCCGGTGTAGTTGGATTTCTCAGTGGTGCAATAACCAGGGTCAGTTAGGATACACTGAGGCCCTCATAACGACCCTGGCGGTTTGTAACCGCCAGGGCCGCTGGACGCGGAGGCACCGCCGACAGGCCGGCGGTGCCCCGCGGGGCATTCTGACCGCGGCGGCTTAGCCGCGGTCAGAGAAGGGAAACCGGCGGTCTCCCGCCGGTTTCCCGCTGCCCCCAAGGAATCCTCCAAGCTGCGCCGGCTTGGGGATTCCGACTCCCCCTCCCGCCATCCAGTTCCTGGCGGTTCTCCCGCCGGGAACCGGATGGCGGGAGGGGGAGTCGCGGGGCCCCTGGGGGCCCCTGCAGTGCCCATGCCAACGGCATGGGCACTGCAGGGGCCCCCGTAAGAGGGCCCCAAAATGTATTTCACTGTCTGCCTTGCAGACAGTGAAATACGTGACGGATGCAACAGCACCCGTCGCACCTTCCCACTCCGCCGGCTCTATTACGAGCCGGCATCCTCGTGGGAAGGGAGTTTTTCCCTGGGCTGGCGGGAGGTCTTTTGGAGACCGCCCGCCAGCCCAGGGAAAAACTCATAATACCCTCCGCGGTCTTCTGACCGCGGAGCGGTATTACGGAGGGTGGAATTCTGGCGGGCGGCCTCCGCCGCCCGCCGGAGTCATAATGAGGGCCTGAGTCTCTTACACAGAAGTAACACATAAACAGATTACTCACATAACAAGCCATTGTCCCTTCTGAAACTAAGATTCAGCCAAGAGATGATCAAGTCATATTGTACTTACCAACAAGCCTGGCCCTCTGCGGTCCAAGTTGTGACATCTGCATGGACAAGTTGCTGTTCCGTAGTAAGAATGAATCATGTGTTGACTCAGAGAAGCGGGCACACATACTTGAGATGTATAAATCTGGTAATCAGACAACTTGCACATTGATGGAATGGAAGTGCTTGCGATTGTGGTAGGCCTGCTCCCTTGCATGTAGTGACACCAAGGCAATATGTGTGCCACCTATTACTGCAAACACATTTAGTAGTCCACCCAAAGCATACAAATATCCCTTCATGGTGGCCAAACCCTGTGGATTTACTCAGGGAAGCAAGCAGTTCCTATAGCGCACCACTAAAAGTTAGCTGGGACGTGCCCCCAGTTACTGCCACAGTGTATTGAAAGGTGCCAGTGGAAAAAAAATGCAGTGCTGCCATGACCTTTACTATTGGTATAATGGCTGTAGGATTCATATTGTGATCAGGCAAATGGAGATCAGGCTCCAATTGCTGACACAAATCCAGGATAGCTTGTCTATTTAGACAATATTGCTTTGTGAAATCCCTTTCTTCCATGGTGGCAAGGTCTGGAAAGGGCCAGAACACCTGAGGCTGTTGCCTCTTACCCATGGTTGGCTTCAGACTTCTGCATGTATGGAAATAGAAAATATCAGATAAAATCGTCACACCATACTTTTAATGTCAACACACATCAGACTTCTTGATAACAGTGGAAATGTCATTGTTTAATACATGCACACACATTCACATCATAATTTATGAATCTCTACATTTTTTTACAAATATTATTTTACATTTATTTCATTATGTGCAAATAATAGATTAGAAATGTATTATTGCACATTTAAAAGAAAAATTGGCAAAAATACCATCAATGGAGGTAGCGCTTTCCCCCCGCTGCACTATCGGTGTCAAAGACAGTCACAATTCACATTTTATTGTGTTGAATCTTGCCAAGAAAAGTGCTGTTCGTATCCGACATTTAGAAATCCACTAGCCTCTATATTGATTCCTGGTGACACACTGACCATTGAAAAACTGCACAGCTTCACACCTTAAAATGGCGACTGCCTTGCCTTGACGTCGGGTCACTGGCTACCTGACAGTTGTTGGCGGAAGTTGACTGCATAGTAGGTGGTTTACTCCATGACAGCCCCTGCCATAGGCTAATGTGTGTGATGGCTAAGCATAAAATCCAATGGCTGTGTCCGTCTCTGTCATGGATTGCATCCGCCGTGCACTTGCCTCCTAATACTGCAGCCAACAAGACCTCCTCAATTTTTTGCTGCTGCTACTGACCTCCGGGATTAAGGATGTCAGACAAAGCAGGCAACAGGGCCCCTACCTTAAGAATGGAAGAGCTGCAACTCCTTGCCAGGGAGGTTCTGTCCCTATACAGCCAGCACCATGGGACCATGGGGGAATAGTTACATATCTGATTGAGTAATATCTAAATGAATAACCTCTTCCTTTGTGATACACAGGCTATTATGTTCCTTTTTGGTAATGGGGGAAATGTTGTGATTGGAGTTGACAGAATGGTGTAGCTGGGACAGAGTTCTGTAATCCACTGTCTGTAATGTCTGTGCATGGCAATGTTAAGTCACCTGAAAGTAGAAGCTGTAATGTGTCTCCATGTAACTCGCAAATCCTATTTCATCACACAAACTGCAGGCTACGTACCAGTGGCCAGTAGACAGTGTAGCAGTAGTATGATTAACAACGTACAGCCAATGTTGAAATTATAGTAATGTTGAGGTAAAAATGTAGAGGGTCTAGAGTTGTCTGATACTATGCTGTCAAGTGGGAGTCCAGTACATAATGTGTATTAGGTTGCACTGTATAATTTGAAGCTGTCATGGAGCCACATATAGGGAAAGTTAGCTTATGTGCTGCAAGATCAGATAACACTTGCCAACAATCATCCATCCTAGTCTGCCCCAATGCAACACACACTTGTTATACCTCTCACAAATCCCTGCTCTCAATGACGCATAGCAGCCCTTCCATCTATCTTCCCCTTAGACACTGTGGGTTTATGTGCAAGCATTCTACAAGTGGTTTGATCTTTAGTAACTCACAATGATTGTGAGGAATCAGGGGTGGCTCTCACAACAGGAAGCTTGCATAGCTCTGGCCAAGATGATTTTGTAGGCTTAATTAGGTAAAGTGAGGAGCTAGCAAGTATTGATGGTGCTCATGAGATCACTGCAAATCAGTATTTCCAAGATACCTGCAACATTTTGTTAGAAAAGTTTCTAGTTACTGTTTGGTGTATGCATGTGTGAATATCCAAAATGCAATGTCACAGCAGTACTACTAAACAGAAACTCTTAAATTTATTTTCTTGTTCATTTCTATCGTCCATATAGGTCAACTAACATCAAAAACAAGAGACTTGGAATGCCATTGCAAAGACGGCGCAGACCCTGGAAGTCCACAAGCTGCACAGCCTGTAGGAAGAGGTGGGATGACCTGTGTTGAGCAACACGTACGTCTGCTGAGAGCCAAGTCGGGAAGTCCTCCCAGTGATCCAGGTGGGTGCATTGCACCCTGACTCCCCTAATGATGCACATCCTTCTGGTGGCTTACCCAGAGCTGGATGAGCAGTTGAGGATGCAACAGCAGCAACAAGGGGGTAAGCCATTGCCTGTAGACATTGTTATGTTTTAACCTCTTTACATTCCAGCTATGTTGAATGCCACCAACATTGAGGTTGCCACACATCCAAAGCCCATGAGGATTTCTGGAGGTGTAAATTGGCCAGACAGTGTCTGATGGTGTGTGTGTGGTATGTTACTTTGTGCTTTCCTCCTCACAAGGCAATTACTGTTGTGGCCAGAAACATGGCTACATGCAAACAAAGGGAGTTCCAGCATTTGCACAATGACATGAGGGACAGTTTCACAACACATGACCCATTTCATGATTGGGTCAGATGGCATGGTACATCACAAATGTGTGTAGTGAATATAGGCCCCATTACTGATAACTGTGGCATAATGCACAATACTAATGCAGCTGATATATCAGCATTGACAATGGTAAGTTGGTGCTACGACAATATGAGAATGTCCATCTGCACCACAAGTATTGAAATTCTGTGTACAGTGACATCATTCCTTATCTGACACATGTTTTAAAGCAGTTTGTCTAGCAAATGTCTATTGATTTAATGTGGATAGTAGCAGATAGACCTGAGTCCCTAGTCCTTCACAAATGTGCATATATGCCAGTCTATGATTACCAATGTGAATTTGTCTGCCAAACTATATTGATTGCAATAGACAGGAATGTGTCAACATTGTTCAGAGAGTTGAACGTCCCACAGACATCATTTTTGTGTCCTTAGTTCTGCCCAGAAGAGAAATTGATGATGAAGAGCAATGTGATACTGGAAGGGACATTTGCTTTTGTAAAGTCACATGACATAGATGTTGTGGTGTCCCATCTTCAACAGTCAATTTCCATCCCACTACATTGCCCTTCAGGAGAAGTGAATCAATGTTGCCTATACTGCAGTGGTTCAGTGCTGTCTCCAAGCCTATGTGTTTAGTCATGGCTTTCGAACCCTTTATTATGGAGTGAACTACAAGTGTATAAGTGACAAACACATACGTGATATGGGACTTGAGATGGAGTATTATTCAACTTAGTGCGAATGTTATGTGGTTTACATTGATGTCAAATTGTATTCTCACAGATACCCTAAAACTGTTGTATCTGTGTTTTCAGAATAAACTGGACGAAGCAAAGGTGACAGCGGCCACATCGGTGGGGACAAAGCTGGCCACTGGGGATCAGGTGTGGACACCACCAACACCGAGGGACCCAGTGGCACAGAGGTTGAGGGGACTGGCTGGGAGGCCATGAGTGATTCAACATTTTCCTCTCAGCACTCCAATGAAGACCCGTCCCTAGTAGGGCAACCCTCCTGGAGCAACTGTGACACCTGCATCTTCATTTGCGACCCACCATTCCAATATCCACCCTCCCTTTTGCCCCCCCCCAAGTTGGCCATGGCCACCCCCCTAAAAGGGATAGCATCACCTTTGCTGCAGGCACCTCTGCCCCTGCCTTGGTATCCCAGGCTGCACTCATTGAGGAGGCTGTACACCTATTATGGATGATTGCTGTAGGCCAGACAGCACTTCTGAAGGCCATCTAGGAACTGGCTGGCCAGAACACCCAGATCCTGGCTTACCTGGATGACATTCATTGTGCCCTGTACAGCCTGCCCTATCTGGCCTACATCAGTCATTCCAGGGTCTGGCCTCCTCATTTACTGCAGTCTCCACCCACCCCAACCTAGTGTCCACACTCCCACCCTTTCCCCATCCCAAATCCCTCAGCCCAGTCCTATCCAAACCTCATGTAAACATATCGAAGCACCCACAACAACAACCACAAGCAGCACATCCCAACAAATACACAGCAAGAAACACAGACAGAGCACACATGCAAACACCACACACACCACCACCACAAGCATACCCACATACATCACACCCACCACAACACAAACACACACCCCCATTACCAGCACACCCAGAGACACAACACCCACCACTACACCAACACCCCCAGGCACCAAAATCACATGCCCAGTCAGTGTACCCACCACCACACACGCATGCACCAGCATACCCACGGATACCATACCAACACATACCACATCCACTACACACACATCCACCCACACACATACTGAACCCAAACACCTACACTCACCCAACAAACAGACAATCAGAAACAATCACAAATCTAATTGAGATCATTGCCGTGCCTGCACTCTGCCCTGTAGATGCTCCTTCTAGAGGAGGTTTATTTTGGCAGTGACATTAGGAGGGAAGTTGTGGGCATGCACCCACACAATGGACCACTGTCCTTGTGCCTTTGTTTTTTTTGTGCAATTACTTTTATGTACTTATGAGAGAGTTGTATCTTTCATATAAAACATTTACATTTTGAGAATGCCTTTGTCCTGGCCTTATTTTGTATTTGTTTTGAATTGTTTGCTGGTGATGTGCGTTCAGCTTATATGTGTGCCATGCTCTTACTCTAATTTGTAAAAAGAACAGTTGATGGACGGAACGCAGAACAAATCAAACATTCACCCCCAGTCACAGATCTGGGTTTAATCCATCAGTTTTTTTGCTCACCATGCCATTCCAGTTTGGACCCAGCCATATGCAAATCAGTCTTGACCCTGTTACCCATGGGAACAGTCCAGCCCAAATTGCCAGACCAGATCCTCCCTGGACCAGAAACAAGCATCCTGGGACCGGTGTCAGGGTATCACCCCTGTTCAGCCAAGCTAGCTTGAATTTGGTGGCATAGTGAGCATAGGACCCACGTCTGGGCATACCCTTCCCACTTGGAGCAACAATGCAAAAAGAACAGTTGACGGACAGAATGCAGAACAAAACAAACATTCACCCTCAGTCACAGATCTGGGTTTAATCCATCATTTATTTGCTCACCATGCCATTCCAGTTTGGACCCAGCCATATGCAAATCAGTCTTGACCCTGTCACCCATGGGAACAGTTCAACCCGAACTGCCAGACCAGGTCCTCCCTGGACCAGAAATAAGCATCCTGGGACCAGTTTCGGGGTATCACCCCTCTTCAGCCAGGCTAGCTTGAATCTGATGGAATAGTGAGCATGGAACCCACGACTGGGCATACCCTTCCCACATGGGGCGACAATGCAAAAAGAACAGTTGATGGATTGCATTGTTCAGCATTCCATCCATCATCTGTCCTTTTTGCATTTGTGATAATTCTGATGTTACTTGGGAATGTTTGGAGACCTACAAGGCTGGATCTGCGCCTCAGAAGAGAGGGCATGCCTCCAGAGGCCCAGGTGGAGGGTGAGATGGAGACCTTGGGGAGCCCCTCATGTGTACCAACGAATAAGCCAACCCCTTCCTAGACAGAGAGAGAGTAGGCAGCGGCCCTTCAGGCTGTGGCTGAAATTGCACCATCACCAAAAACAACTTCTGAAGCTGGCATTCTTCTGCATCATCCAGGGCGGATAGCATAATCATGCCTGTAATAACACAAAGCTAGATGGATGAAATAATTTGACCTATGAACCTGTACACTTCAAGACCTGGGGCACCTAGACGGAGGCCTGATTGACCTTCTAGCACCTTATACTGATGATACATCTCCCGCCGACAGAAGGCTTAAACTGAATATTCTCCTCCACCATAGCTGTAACATACACTTCTTCTCTACTCTGGGATGTGCTTACACACCAAACCAAGACTAGGTAGTCTTTCTCCAGACCCTCTCGACCACACAGGCACCATTGATATCAGACAACCTTCGTCTTGCTGGGGACTTTAACTGCATTACTGATGTTCTACTTGACAGCTCTACTGCCTGCTTGCTGGGTGCCCCTGAACATAGGATTGCAGTTTTTTTTTTAGAATGGATGCAATACTGGAATCTGACAGATGTCTGGAGGACTCAACCTGGGGACACTCAAGACTACTCAAGACTACTCATTCCATTCCCCCATTCACAAACTACACACTAGGACAGGTTACATTGTGTGTTCTCACAGACGTACCCAATCCATCGTAGGTACTAAATATTTGGGACCCACTCTGTCCGACCACAGCCCTCTACTGTTGGGTTTCCAACCAGGTGGGGAATGCCCCCAGATTCCAGCATGGCTACTTAATCCACAATCCTTGGAAGACACATGCTTCTGAGAGTCAGTAGGTGAAGCAATCTTTGACTATTTTACTAATAATCAAGGCTTGACATTGGCAGGCCTGATTGAATAGGAGGCTTTTAAAGTGGTGGTCCGCGCACACTGCTTGGGCCGCTCAATTGGTATCCATAGGGAACTCCATGATGAACTTGAACTTTAGACAGGAAATTACAAGAACTGTACAATGCTCAGGGCACGGTATCACTCTGCCCCTCAGGGGCTCGTCTAGACCCAGGAACACTACAAGGCCATCTTGGAGCAGTTGGGCTACCATGGATTATAAAACCTATATCACTAGAGTGCATAATGAATATGGCCGACTGGGTAGGCTACTGGCGTGACTTATCAGACCAGAGTTACAGGAAGCCTCTGTCACTCATACAGGAACGGACCCGGATGACTCCCTCTGTTCCCCAGAAGATATCAATTCCCTCTTTAGAAAGTACTATTAGACCTTGAAAGGTGACCCGGCCCAGGTCCCACCAGAGACTCAACTGGCCGCTCTGGAGAGACTGCCACTGCAGATGCTGCCTCAGAAAGCACAGGAAGAACTGGGTAGACCAGTGACAGTACAGGAGATCTGCTTTGCCTTTAAAGATATGTTGTCAGGTGAGATGCCGGGTCAGATGGGCTACCTGTGGAGTTTTTCTCTACTTTGTCAGGGGTCCTGGCCCCCTGGTTTGAAGCCATGTCAGTGGAGTCCTTTTTTCTGGGAGAGTTGCCTGTCTCTGTCCGTGATGTGGTTGTGATCCCACACCCCAAGACCTGCACTCAAGGGACCCAAACATCTGATTCTAGACCTCTTCCATTGTTAAATATGGATTTTAAAATACTTAGCAATATCCTTGCATTGAGACTTCTTCCTCATGTTCTAGCCCTAATTTATATGGACAAAAATGGGTTCACCCCCACCAGGAATACCTCCCTTAACCCCACAAGGCTTTATCACATACTTTATCTCACAGAGGCATGCTCCTCTGCTCTTGCTCTGCTAATGTCAATAGACCTCAAAAAAGCCTTCAACAGCGTTTGCTGGGATTTCCTACTTGCAGTGATGAGATGGATTGGACTGGGGGAACACTGGATAAGTTGTGTCAGACTCCTTTATACAGCCTGACTACCACGGTCAGGATGGGAAAGGTTGTCTCACCACAGTACAGGGTACATCGAGGTACCAGGCAGAGGTGCCCTATGTCACCCCTGCTGTTTGAGTTTGGCAATAGAACCTCTTGCCGAACCTTTACACCTTGAAGGTAATGGCAGAGGCTTGATGATAGAGAGCAGCGAACACATTGTTTCTTTATACGCCGACAATCTTCTACTGGGACTGCTTGTTCATCTTGGGCATTGACTCTCCTTCGAGACTTTCAGTCAGTCTCTGGCTTTTGAGTCAACAAGACAAAGAAACACCTGTTCCCCGTATCTCTGGATACCCGATGACCTCAGAACCTCCCCCCAGAATTAGGGTGGTCCCAGTCTTCCTTCATTCCTAGCAGTAGCTAGGTATCCAGATTTTCCATTCACTGGAATATTTACGGGAGGGTAACATTGGATAGGCCCTCCGGTCTCTTAAATCCTGCGTCTGCTTCTGGCGATTTCTCCAACTGCCAATTATGGTCAAGATGCCCTATCCAGGATGGTCATGCTGCCGAGATTGCTTTTTATTTTTGTCAACCTCCCAGCTGCGGTCCTGGCTTCTTGGTTTCTCCAGCTGAACAACCTTCTGAGGAACCTAATTTGGGATGGGGACTGCCAGAGAGTCTCCTTGGAGATCAGCACCTGGTAGATAAAGGGGGACTAGGGGCCCTAATTTTGAATGGTATTTCCTGGCTACCCAACTCTAATGGATCAAACTGTGGCTTGATGGGACACACCTGGAGGAATGGGTGTGACAGGGTCACTTACCCACCAGGGTGCCTTGTTGGCTCGACTGATCTGTCCAACAAAAGGAATTTCCCCTCTGGGTGTGTTACTGAAGGTAGCCCTACACTGTTGGAGGCATTGTGTGCAGAAGACAGCGAGGGTACTGCTTTATGTCCTTGCGCTGCCATTGGTAGGACTCCTATGTGGATACCCTTTATCCTTTTTTATGGATGGACAGTTATAGACTTAGACTGATACAGGCATTGTGACTGTGCATGATTGCTTCCTGTTAGACCTGACAGCCTTAGGGTAGTCACCCCTAACTTTTTGCCTGCCTCCCTCCACTTTGTGGATACTGTTTTTGCTGGTTTTTAGACTCTGCACACTTTACCACTGCTAACCAGTGCTAAAGTGCATATGCTCTCTCTCTGTAAACATGGTAACTTTGGATCATACCTGATTGGACTATTTAATCTACTTATAAGTCCCCCGTAATGTGCACTCCAGGTGCCTAGGGCCTATAGATTAAATGCTACTAGTGGACCTGCAGCACGGATTGTGCCACCCACTTAAGTAGCCCCTTTTCCTTGTCTCAGGCCTACCATTGCTAGGCCTGTGTGGGCAGTTTCACTGCCACCTCGACTTGGCATTTAAAAGTACCTGCCAAGCATAGAGCTCCCCTTTTTCTACATATAAGTCACCCTTAATGTGTGCCCTGGGTATCCCCTAGAGCAGGGTGCTGTGTAGGTAAAAGGCAGGACATGTACCTGTGTAGTTATATGTCCTGGTAGTGTAAAAAACCCTCAATTCGTTTTTGCACTGCTGTGAGGCCTGCTCCCTTCATAGGCTAACATTGGGGCTGCCCTCATACACTGTTGAAGTGGCAGCTGCTGATCTGAAAGGAGCAGGGAGGTCATATTTAGTATGGCCAGAATGGTAATACAAAATCCTACTGACTGGTGAAGTCGGATTTAATATTACTATTCTAGAAATGCCACTTTTAGAAAGTGAGCATTTCTTTGCACTTAAATCCTTCTGTGCCTTACAATCCACGTCTGACTAGGTTTAGTTGACAGCTCCTTGTGCATTCACTCAGACACACCCCAAACACAGGGTACTCAGCCTCACTTGCATACATCTGCATTTTGAATGGGTCTTCCTGGGCTGGGAGGGTGGAGGGCCTACCCTCACACAAAGGACTGCCACACCCCCTACTGGGACCCTGGCAGACAGGATTGAACTGAAAGGGGACCTGGTGCACTTCTTAGCCACTCTTTGAAGTCTCTCCCACTTCAAAGGCACATTTGGGTATAAAACAGGGCCTCTGCCCTACCTCATCAGACACTTGCTGGAGAAGAAACCGGAACCAGAAACTACATCCTGCCAAGAAGAACTGCCTGGCTGCTCAAAGGACTCACCTGTCTGCTTTCTACAAAGGACTGCTGTCTTGCTGTTGTCCTGCTGCCTTGCTGAACTCTTGTCTGGCTGTGAAAGTGCTCTCCAAGGGCTTGGATAGAGCTTGCCTCCTGTTCCTTGAAGTCTCAGGACCAAAAAGACTTCTTCCTTTCACTTGGACGCTCCGTGCGCTGAAAATTTCGACGCACAGCTTGTTTCGCGGCGAGAAAAACGCCGCACACCGACGCTGATCGACGCGACGCCCTCGGGACGATCGAGACTTCGATGCACACCCTCGCAAGGACAAAGCCGCCCGACTTTCCAGGAGAAATCGACGCGACGCCTACCGTGAGTGCGAAACTTTGACGCACGGCCTCGCAAGGACAACGCCGCCCGACTTCCAAGGAGAAATCGACGTGACGCCTGCCGTGAGACCAAACTTTCGACGCACGGCCTCGCAAGGACAACGCCGCCCGACTTACAAGGAGAAATCGACGCGACGCCTACCGTGAGATCGAAACTTCGACGCGCAGCCCCGCAGAACGACGCGCAGCCGGAAAACAAGCAGGAGAATCCACGCACAGACCCGGGACATCTGGTAATCCCCGCGATCCACAAAAAGAGACTGTCTGCGCGCCGGAAAACGACGCCCGACTTCCCCGCGTGGAAAAGAACGACGCAAGTCTTTGTGTGTTGAGGAGAAATCGACGCACACACCCTTTTTCCACGCATCCCTTTTCCTGTGGCCCTCTGAGGAGATTTTCCACCAGAAACCAGGTACTTTGTGCTTGAAAGACACTGTATTGCATTCTAAAGACTTAAGACACTTTATATCACGTTCCTGTGATAGTTCTACAATTTTCCATTGCATCTTTATTCTTTTTGACCTACAATTATCCTGATAAATATTATATATTTTTCTAAACACTGTGTGGTGTATTTTTGTGGTGTTATATGGTGGTATTGTATGACTTATTGCACAAATACTTTACACATTGCCTTCTAAGTTAAGCCTGACTGCTCGTGCCAAGCTACCAGAGGGTGGGCACAGGATAATCTTGGATAGTGTGTGACTTACCCTGACTAGAGTGAGGGCTTTTGCTTGGACAGAGGGTAACCTGACTGCCAACCAAAAACCCCATTTCTAACATTGGTGATCAGCGGTGAGGATAGGACTTGTATTTGTGCAGTGACATACAGTAGCTAAGTATTTCACTACCTACCCACAGTTGAAGGTCAACTTGGTTTTTATCTCTTTTTGAAAATCCGTTTTTTTCCTGACAATTTTCAAAAACTAAATCCTCACTCAACATGTCTCTGACTGGGTCTCAGACAGGGGACTTTGACCTAGTCCAGTTGGATACATACACGGTCAAACAACTAAGATGATTCTGCAGGGCATTAAGGGTACCCACCCAAGGGGCCTCCAGAAAGGAGGACTTTCAAGTGGCGCTGAGGGCCTGGGCAGAAGCCCATTTAGAGGATGAGGAAGAAGAGGAGCCAGAAAATGGCCCCTCAGAAGGATTTTCACTATCTATGGATGGTGTTACCACTGCAATTGTGCACCCTTCCAGACCAGGGAGCAGTGTCTCCATGCAAAGCCTGACCGCAGAGGAAAGGAGAGAGGAAAGGGAGTTCCAATTGCAAATGGCAAAACTGAAAATTGAGGCACAACAGGAGGAGAGGAGGGCAGAAAGAGAAGCCAAACAAGCTGAGGCTGAAAGAGCAGCCAAACAGATTGAAGCTGAAAGGACAGCCAAACAGATTCAAGCAGAAGCTGAAAGGGCAGCCAAACAAGCAGAAGCTGAAAGAGCAGCCAAACAAGTGGAAGCTGAAAGAGCTTTGGCTGAAAAGAAACTATTGTTAGCTCATGAACTGAGTCTCAAGGAGCTGGAGATCAAGGCAAGACAGTCTGAATCCAGCAATAATGGTGGCAGCATACAGACAGGACCTGCTGGAGAAAAGAAGGTTCGTATACCCAAAAATGTGGTGCCCAGTTTTGTGGTGGGAGATGACATAGATAAATGGTTAGCTGCTTATGAAGTTGCACTAAGGGCTCATGAGGTTCCTGAAGGGCAATGGGGGGTAGCTATGTGGGGTTATGTGCCGCCATTGGGGAGGGACACACTTCTCACATTGGATCCACCGGATCAAAACACATACCCACTCCAGAAAGCCACTTTACTTGCCAAGTTTGGGCTGACCCCTGAGGGATACCGTCAGAGGTTCAGGGACAGCACCAAACAAACCACACAAACATGGGTAGATTTCTTTGATTTCTCTAGTAAGGCACTGAATGGATGGGTGCGGGGCAACAAAGTAGCAGATTATAAAGGTTTATATGACTTGATCCTGAGAGAGCATATGCTTAATGTTACTTATACAGATTTGCGCCAGCACCTAGTGGATAGTAAGCTGACTGATCCCAGGAAGCTTGCTGAGGAGGCGGACCTCTGGGTTAGCACCAGAGTGTCCAAAAAGGTACCTGGGGGGGACTCCCACAAAGGTGGTCAGGGTTCCCAACAGAAGAAAGAGGGGGGAGATAAACTTACAGATAAGGAACTCTCTAAAGGCCCCCAAAAGAATTCCCAGGGAGGGGGTGGCAACCCTTCCTTTTCCAAATTTGGGAAAAAGCCAGGGACATTTGACAGGTCAGGAAAATCTAGCCCCAAATGCATGGAGTGTTACCAATATGGTCACTACAAAGGTGATCCACAGTGCCCCAAGAGGGCACCGTCCACTACCGGACAGGCACCTGGGTTGACTAGTGTAGCACTCGGGGGGGAGATGGACCCAACTAGCTTTGGGGAGCAGGTAGAGATTTCCCTAGTGTCCCTGGGAGAAGGAGAAATGGTGCCCAAGGCCCACATGCCCAGAAATACTTCCAAGTACCGGCAGTGGGTCACCATTGATGGGCAGAGGGTGGAGGCTCTGCGTGACACAGGAGCCAGTATGACTACTATCAAGAGTCAGCTGGTGTCAGCAGAGCAGATAGTACCTAATGCATTCCACCAGGTCAGAGTCGCTGACAATCGCGAGAGTCACCTACCGGTGGCTCTGGTTCCCTTTGAGTGGGGGGGGTCTCTGGTACTCTGAAAGTAGCTGTGAGTCCTGCCATGCCTGTAGATTGTCTGTTAGGCAATGACCTTGAGCACACTGCCTGGAAAGAAGTGGAGCTCAGGTCTCACCTGGAGATGTTAGGGTTACCTGAGTGGGTCTGCATGACCACACGGTCCATGGCTGACCGAGAGGGAAGTCAAGGGCATCTGGAGCCTGGAACGATGGCCCAGAGAGCTGCCAGGAGGAGGGACCAGGGGTGCGGGAAACCGGCCCCCGCTGTTCCCACAGTGGCTGACAGGGCTCCTGAGGAGGAGGCTTCCGAGCCAACTGGGGAAGACATCGCCGCCCTAGGTGACTTACCTGAGCTTGCTGGCTGGCAAGTTGAGGGTGGACCCACCAGGGAGGAATTCTGCAAGGCGCAGAAAGAATGTCCCACTCTAGAAGGTTTGAGGAAACAAGCCTCAAACCAGGCAGCCGGCGACGCCTCTGGCGATCACCACCTATATTGGGAGAATGATCTCCTCTACAGTGAGCCTAAGGTTCCGGGCTTTGGGGCAGCACGTATGCTGGTGGTCCCCCAATGTTACCGAACCTTCCTACTGGGTCTGGCTCACGACATTCCCCTGGCAGGACATTTGGGGCAGGGCAAGACCTTTAACCGGCTTGTCACCCACTTTTTTTGGCCCAAAATAAGGACACACTCAGACAAATTCTGCAGATCCTGTCCTACCTGCCAGGCTAGTGGTAAAGCAGGAAAAAGGATTAAAACCCCCCTGATTCCACTTCCTGTCGTTGGCACCCCCTTTGAAAGGGTGGGCATCGACATTGTTGGTCCCTTGGACCCCAAAACTGCCTTAGGCAACAGGTTCATCCTGGTTTTGGTGGACCATGCCACCCGTTACCCAGAGGCAATCCCTCTATGGACAGTAACTGCACCGGTGGTGGCCAGAACCCTGATGGGGATATTTACCCGTGTGGGATTCCCCAAGGAAATAGTGTCTGACAGAGGCACTAACTTCATGTCTCCATACATGAAGTCTCTGTGGGATGCGTGTGGGGTAACCTACAAGTTCACCACACCCTATCACCCCCAGACGAACGGTCTTGTGGAGAGATTCAACAAGACCCTGAAAGGCATGATTGGTGGCCTTCCTGAGGCCATGAGGCGTAAGTGGGACGTCCTCTTACCATGCCTTCTCTTTGCTTACAGAGAGGTCCCCCAGAGAGGGGTAGGGTTCAGTCCCTTTGAACTTCTCTATGGGTACCCTGTCAGGGGACCCTTAAGCATTGTCCAGGAGGGATTGGAGAAAGCTCCAAAAACACCCCCTCAGGATGTGGTCAGCTATATGTTGGCCCTCCGCAACCAGATGACCCGCTTCTGGAAAGAAGCCCAAGATAACCTTGAGGCCAGTCAAGAGGTGATGAAACAATGGTATGACCAGAAGGCCACCCTGGTAGAGTTTCAACCTGGAGACAAAGTGTGGGTAATGGAGCCAGTAGAGCCCAGAGCTCTCCAGGACCGCTGGTCTGGCCCATTTGAAATAAAGGAGCGGAAAGGGGAGGCCACTTACCTAGTGGACCTCAAAACCCCTAGGAATCCCCTAAGGGTGCTCCATGTGAACCGACTAAAAGCTCATTGTGAGAGGTCGGAGATCAACATGCTTCTGGTCACAGATGAAGGAACGGAAGAGGAGAGTGAACCTCTCCCCGACCTCCTCTCTGCACAAGAAGGTGATGGGTCAGTAAGCGGGGTCATTCTGTCTGACTCCCTGACTCTAAATCAGAAAGGAGACTGTTATGAGCTGTTGGAGCAGTTCTCCCCCCTATTCTCCCTTACTCCTGGGCTGACCCACCTCTGTGTTCATGATATTGACACCGGTGACAGTCTCCCTGTGAAAAACAAAATTTACAGGTTGTCGGATAAGGTGAAGGCCAGCATCAAGGAGGAGGTCTCCAAGATGTTGACTCTAGGGGTCATTGAGAAATCCAGTAGTCCCTGGGCCAGCCCAGTGGTATTGGTCCCTAAGGCTACTGCCCCAGGTGCGAAGCCAGAACTCCGGTTCTGTGTGGACTACCGGGGTCTCAACTCAGTCACACGGACTGATGCTCACCCCATCCCCCGAGCTGATGAGCTCGTGGACAGGCTAGGCGCTGCCAAGTTCCTGAGTACGTTTGATCTTACTTCAGGGTACTGGCAGATCGGCCTAACTGAGGGGGCCAAGGAAAGATCCGCATTTTCAACCCCGGATGGCCATTACCAGTTCCGGGTGATGCCGTTTGGGTTGAAAAATGCCCCCGCTACCTTCCAACGGTTGGTTAACGGGGTCCTAGCTGGCAAGGATGCCTTCTGTGCAGCCTACCTGGATGACATAGCTGTCTACAGTTCCAGCTGGGAGGAACACCTGCTTCACCTCAAGGAGGTGCTTCAGGCCCTGCAACAGGCAGGCCTGACCATCAAGGCCAGTAAGTGCCAGATTGGGCAGGGTTCCGTGGTGTACTTAGGACACCTAGTGGGTGGTGGCAAGGTGCAGCCACTCCAGGCCAAGATTGAAACTATCAAGGCCTGGCAACCACCCCGAACACAGACGGAGGTGAGAGCCTTTCTAGGCCTCACAGGATACTACCGCCGATTTGTCAAGGGCTATGGTACCATTGCAACACCCTTGACAGAACTCACTTCCAAGAAGCAACCTAGGTTGGTGAATTGGACAGAGGCTTGTCAGAAAGCCTTTGACGCCCTGAAGGAAGCCATGTGCACGGCCCCCGTGCTCAAGGCCCCTGACTACTCCCAGGAATTTATCGTGCAGACAGACGCTTCAGAGCATGGCATAGGGGCAGTTCTAGCACAGCTAAATGAGGAGGGCAGAGATCAACCGGTAGTCTTTATTAGCAGAAGACTATTACCACGGGAACAGAGGTGGAGTGCTATTGAAAGAGAAGCTTTTGCTGTGGTCTGGGCACTGAAGAAGCTGAGACCCTACCTGTTTGGGACTCACTTCCTAGTTCAGACAGACCACAGGCCCCTCAGATGGCTCATGCAGATGAGGGGTGAGAATCCAAAACTCTTGAGGTGGTCCATTTCCCTACAGGGGATGGACTTTACGGTGGAACATCGCCCAGGGGTTGACCACGCCAATGCTGATGGTCTCTCCAGGTACTTCCGCCTTAGCGATGAGAGCTCCCAAGAGGTCGGGTAGCTCTCCCCACTTTCAGCTGGGGGGGACACATGTTAGACCTGACAGCCTTAGGGTAGTCACCCCTAACTTTTTGCCTGCCTCCCTCCACTTTGTGGATACTGTTTTTGCTGGTTTTTAGACTCTGCGCACTTTACCACTGCTAACCAGTGCTAAAGTGCATATGCTCTCTCTCTGTAAACATGGTAACTTTGGATCATACCTGATTGGACTATTTAATCTACTTATAAGTCCCCCGTAATGTGCACTCCAGGTGCCTAGGGCCTATAGATTAAATGCTACTAGTGGACCTGCAGCACGGATTGTGCCACCCACTTAAGTAGCCCCTTTTCCTTGTCTCAGGCCTACCATTGCTAGGCCTGTGTGGGCAGTTTCACTGCCACCTCGACTTGGCATTTAAAAGTACCTGCCAAGCATAGAGCTCCCCTTTTTCTACATATAAGTCACCCTTAATGTGTGCCCTGGGTATCCCCTAGAGCAGGGTGCTGTGTAGGTAAAAGGCAGGACATGTACCTGTGTAGTTATATGTCCTGGTAGTGTAAAAAACCCTCAATTCGTTTTTGCACTGCTGTGAGGCCTGCTCCCTTCATAGGCTAACATTGGGGCTGCCCTCATACACTGTTGAAGTGGCAGCTGCTGATCTGAAAGGAGCAGGGAGGTCATATTTAGTATGGCCAGAATGGTAATACAAAATCCTACTGACTGGTGAAGTCGGATTTAATATTACTATTCTAGAAATGCCACTTTTAGAAAGTGAGCATTTCTTTGCACTTAAATCCTTCTGTGCCTTACAATCCACGTCTGACTAGGTTTAGTTGACAGCTCCTTGTGCATTCACTCAGACACACCCCAAACACAGGGTACTCAGCCTCACTTGCATACATCTGCATTTTGAATGGGTCTTCCTGGGCTGGGAGGGTGGAGGGCCTACCCTCACACAAAGGACTGCCACACCCCCTACTGGGACCCTGGCAGACAGGATTGAACTGAAAGGGGACCTGGTGCACTTCTTAGCCACTCTTTGAAGTCTCCCCCACTTCAAAGGCACATTTGGGTATAAAACAGGGCCTCTGCCCTACCTCATCAGACACTTGCTGGAGAAGAAACCGGAACCAGAAACTACATCCTGCCAAGAAGAACTGCCTGGCTGCTCAAAGGACTCACCTGTCTGCTTTCTACAAAGGACTGCTGTCTTGCTGTTGTCCTGCTGCCTTGCTGAACTCTTGTCTGGCTGTGAAAGTGCTCTCCAAGGGCTTGGATAGAGCTTGCCTCCTGTTCCTTGAAGTCTCAGGACCAAAAAGACTTCTTCCTTTCACTTGGACGCTCCGTGCGCCGAAAATTTCGACGCACAGCTTGTTTCGCGGCGAGAAAAACTCCGCACACCGACGCTGATCGACGCGACGCCCTCGGGACGATCGAGACTTCGACGCACACCCTCGCAAGGACAAAGCCGCCCGACTTTCCAGGAGAAATCGACGCGACGCCTACCGTGAGTGCGAAACTTTGACGCACGGCCTCGCAAGGACAACGCCGCCCGACTTCCAAGGAGAAATCGACGCGACGCCTGCCGTGAGACCAAACTTTCGACGCACGGCCTCGCAAGGACAACGCCGCCCGACTTCCAAGGAGAAATCGACGCGACGCCTACCGTGAGATCGAAACTTCGACGCGCAGCCCCGCAGAACGACGCGCAGCCGGAAAACAAGCAGGAGAATCCACGCACAGACCCGGGACATCTGGTAATCCCCGCGATCCACAAAAAGAGACTGTCTGCGCGCCGGAAAACGACGCCCGACTTCCCCGCGTGGAAAAGAACGACGCAAGTCTTTGTGTGTTGAGGAGAAATCGACGCACACACCCTTTTTCCACGCATCCCTTTTCCTGTGGCCCTCTGAGGAGATTTTCCACCAGAAACCAGGTACTTTGTGCTTGAAAGACACTGTATTGCATTCTAAAGACTTAAGACACTTTATATCACGTTCCTGTGATAGTTCTACAATTTTCCATTGCATCTTTATTCTTTTTGACCTACAATTATCCTGATAAATATTATATATTTTTCTAAACACTGTGTGGTGTATTTTTGTGGTGTTATATGGTGGTATTGTATGACTTATTGCACAAATACTTTACACATTGCCTTCTAAGTTAAGCCTGACTGCTCGTGCCAAGCTACCAGAGGGTGGGCACAGGATAATCTTGGATAGTGTGTGACTTACCCTGACTAGAGTGAGGGCTTTTGCTTGGACAGAGGGTAACCTGACTGCCAACCAAAAACCCCATTTCTAACACTTCCAATAGGGGATCTTAACACCATTTGAAGACTATGGTGGTCATTATGAACATGGCGGTCTGGACCGCCATATTCTGAGCATAGTAGTGAACTGCCTGTAAAGCAGCCAGCTCACTACCACCCACCACCAGGCCACAGTACACCGACGGGCAGTCTGTGAGCACATTTGGCCCAGCGGTGGAGGCAGGACAGGCAGTGGCATTACGATCCCTATTCCACCAGGGATTCCCTGGTGAATTACCCCGCCAAGGAATCCCTGATGGAATGCATTCGGTGATAGGAACAATCATTCCTGTCACCTTTATGTGACATGCCTGGCCCCTTTCCCCTTCCAACTACACCTACCGACCCCCCTAAGCCCTGAGAACAGCCCCCATCCCCTGAACCCCGAAAAATGACCGCTCAACCCTCCACCCCCAAAACCCCATGCAGGTCCCACCACCCTGACCCTCACCAACCCCCACCCCCCACCCCCACATATAGGTCCCCCCAAACCCCCACATCCGCATTCACCCATTCACGAACATGCACACATGAATACATGCACCCAAACACACATCCCCCCCACAGAGACCCACACACACCCCCATTAACCCACACACTAACACACAAACACCCTTCCCTCTCGGACAGCACTTACCTTATCCATCGCGCTGCTCTAGAAGGGAACGAGCTCCCTCGATGCTGCTCCACCACCATCGCCACCTCTCCATACACCGCCATGCCTAAAACTGCTTCATAATATGTGTGGCAGTGTAGGGAGTGACGTGGCGGTGAGGGTGGAGCAGCATCCTCCCCCACCAAAGACCGCCTGCATGGCACATGGCGGGCCTTACCGCCATCAATGGTGATGAGCCAACATGCATCATTATTTGGCGGGATGCCGGCCGCCAACACTGTCGGTCTTTTGTTGACTGCCAGCACGGTTGGCGGTGGGGAATCCCACCAAGTTCCTAATGAGGGCCTATGTCTTTAACTATGGCTTTCCACAGAGGCAGTTCTTCCTATATGAAACGCTGACCTGCAGTTTTAGAGACTTATGGACCTGAGGCCAAGAAGGACCGAACACCCATGTGGTTCTTCAACTCTTGGTCTAACGGGGTAACTCCAGACATTTTGTGACATGGATCTATAGATCACTGTCCGAGATGACACAGAGGCCTTTGATGACACTGCGGAGATGATGGGAAGGTATATTTACCTGGAACTTCCCGATTCTGAGTGGCATAAAATTATGGCTTACCTCAAAAAAGTCTGGAGGAATACAAGGTTAAAATATACACACTTTAATTATGTAGATATGGCCTACATGACCGCATACAGACTTCGAGCAGTGTATGGTAGCGAACCACGCAGTTGTCCCAGATGCAATCATCTAGATGCTGATTTCGCACACAGGACCTGGGACTGCCCTGGACTACGTCCCTGCTGGAATGCGGTTATGGACTCGCTAGATAAGGCTCTAGGCCACTCTCTTTAGGACTCCCCGGTGGTCTTTCTGCTGAGGCTGTCTGATAAACTGCATAAAAGCAAAGTGGGCACCCGATTTCTCAACCTTGCTCTGTTATTAGCCGAGCGATGAATCGCCTTGGCTTGGAAGCCTAGGATGGGGCCAGCAGTGAAGACCTGGATGGGAAGACATTACTCAATGGGCTAGGGCCAAGGAGAGGACATTGCTCCGGGAGGAGGTTAAGGGGGTCTGGAGATGTCTGATAACAGGACTCTGGACTGAGGTCCTGGACATCTGGAAGTGCCCAGAGTGGGCTGGTACTGACAGCTCTGATGATCAGGAGGACAGCCCAGATGAGGGTATATACACTCCCCCAGGGTATGCAGCGTGGAGGGGGTCTGCCCACTATTCTGTGCCCCAATGGAGTCCTTAGGTGACCCCACCTTGGTAGAAGCAGGGTCTGTGTCAAGCAATCCACCCTCTCTTGATACACCACAACATGACCCGAACTGAAATGAATGCCTACCTTGTTAACAAGGACGTGATGACTCAACCTATCATGTCCATCTCTTCCTTTTGATAGACCATATCTATCTCTCTTTATTAGGAACAGTCAGTCTCTGCACGTAGGTTCTTCAGTTTAGGGTGGGCTTTCTGCATATTCCATATTCTTTTTCCCTTTTGTTTCTTTATCTTTCCCCCTGGTTCGGATGTTTCTTGCATGCTTTTTTCCCTCCCCACATACTGAATAGATTATCCTTCGCTGTCGGACTCTCTCTAAACAGATGGTACATTGGTCACTGATAACTTTACCTCTGTATCATGGAATTACTTTGAGATGCAATGTTTATTACATTTGTGGTGCAGATAATAAGTGACTGTGTCAATGATCTACAGGTAAAGTCCCAAAGTACATGCTGAATATGTGTGTGGCTTAGTTATTTACAAACACGTTCAATGATTAATGTTCACCCTTGGGTGATGTCTTATTCAAATGCTAATTAAAATTTGTTTGAAAAACAAAAACAAAATGGCATGTGTTGCTTGTGTATTATTTTAAATGTTTAATAGATTTTCTAACAACAAAATCTCCATTTCATTTCTAAACACAGAAAATGAATGTCACATCAGATTGCTCCATATTTGCTATTGGCTATTCGTTGGGTGACCGCTACCAAAGATGTGAATTATGGCCAGTAGATCCTGTTACCGTACTGTAGTCTTTCTCCACCTGGCATGGCACAGTCCTGGGGCCATATTATAGATAAGGCACACTTTCCCGATCTGTACCACGTGCAACATTTAATGCATGCCTTGACATAGCAAATACACTGTGCCCGGTGTGGGTGTGAACCCTCTCCCGCATTGAGAACAGCACATTATGAAAGATGGACCACCTGTTAGAGGCTGCTACTGGCAAACCGGCCTCAGTGTTAAAAAATGTGAGGGGTACCCCTGCAGATAGTTGCAGTAAGTTACTGCACCTGCAGGCATGGGTATGCCTGATATGATTCCTCTCACTCCTGTGTGCACCTAAGGAAGTGCATCTTTGAGGGGATACACTAACAGTGTGCCACCTCCATGGAACTCACAGTCACTGCACATCTCAATGGTTTCTTTGCCACAAAGGAAAATGATTCCCTCATTTGCATGAAGGCACAATCTTATACAAATGACAGACACCCCCAGAGATTGAACCATCGCACATGTAGCACTGGTGGAATCTGTAGAAGGGGCTGTGCAAGTCTCTGAGGCCTTTTCCTTAATACCAAAGTATCCTAGGAGCTCGGAAAGTGGGATCACAAGCCTGTTGTGCTCCCGCAACATGACATTCCATAGCACGGACCCTAGGCTTTTTAACGATTGGATGGAAGTTATGTTTACATATTCTATTATTTTAGGGTGTCAGCTGCAACAATCCTCCTTGCTTGCATTGTTGGAATGTGTTGCTGATGTGTGGATGGAGGTAAACTGACACTGCCATTCTCCTAAATGTAGAAGCACAGAGCAACTATGAACTGGTGAAGTTGTCTGCTGCAAAAAGGAAAGCACTGGATTTGTAAACGGGTTACTTGTAATGATTTGACTGACACTTAGGGGGATATCTATGGGTTTTGTGGCACAGGCAGCGCAACAAGTCACTCTGTTGCACTGACCTGCATCACAGGGAAATGGCAGGAATGTTTCATATGTATACTATAGGACTTTTTTCCCAAATGCGCTGGTGCCCTTTTGGCACCCTAGCACCAATGCAGGCATCCTTGCACCATGGTTCAAGGGTGTTTGCATTGCATTCAGGATTGTTTTTATGTGGGGCACCTTCCTGTACAAAAACAATCCTGAGAGGCTTTCTGCAGCACACTTAGAAAGAGGAAAAAACAAGGAGGCATAAAGATATTTATTCTTGTTACCCCTCCACTGGGAAATTGTATTTTTGTGGTGCATTCCCAGATTTAGCATGCTTCGTAAACCTGTAAATGCATTAAAAACCATGGGAGTTACATGGGAACACCCACTCAATGCCAAATGAACGCCTCCCTTTGTGCAGAGTAATGCAGCACAGATATTTGCGCTGTCTTTCACTACTCCATATTTTTGAAGCCATTCAAAGCCAGGCAAAGTGGCTTTGTGTGGCTTCACAAATATTACTTAGAGCAGTGGTTCCCAACCTTTTGACTTCTGTGGACCCCCACTTTATCATTACTGGAACCCGGGGACCCCCAGTTCATCATTATTGGAATCTGGGAACCCCCCACTGAGTTATTACTGAAAGCTGGAGACCTAAAATGTTAATATTATTTAATTTTCGGAGCAGTTGCGGACTCGCTGAGGAGGCTTTGTGGACCCCCAGGGGTTCCCGGACCACATGTTGGGAGCCACTGACTTAGAGGTTCGAGCCATGCATGCACAACATTGTGTGGTGCAAGCATAGTGCAACCCTCTTGTAAATATGCCCTTTGCTCTATAACTCAGCAGATTACATTGAGATCTCGAAAGATATAGAGTCTAATTGGTGTATACCTTAAAAAGATTAAGGATATGCAGATATCTATTGCTGCCTCCCTATATCACCATGATGACTTACATTACAATGTGGGAGTATAATGATAAGTGGGGGACTTTGGGTCTAGATTAGGGAAACATAAATAATCTCATGACAAAATACTAATGTGAAAGTTTGCCCTTGTAACAGATGCTACATTTTAATTTTATATACTCCTGCAATGACTCCTCTAATGTACACCTTGTATGTCTAATCACATATCATGTGTGTCCTGTCAATTAGAGAACTTGGGGGGCTTATGACTTTCTCTTGCCAGCAACTGTTGGTCTCATTTGTTACTTGTTTTGATGCTTTTCACTCAATAAAACAAGTTAAAAAATCTGTTTCCTCTATGTTCTAGTCTGGTGGAGCAAATACTATTTTCTGTATTTTGTAATACCCAACTAGCAAGTATCTTGCAAATGGACTTATTTTATCTTGTTGCATTAATGTAACATTTTTGCAATGTGGGAAAATGTTCTGTATGATATTCCTACAATGTGGCAACATGCTATGTTTTACTAAGGCTTCAGAAAATCACTCACCATTAAACTTTTTAACATGTGTGTCTGCATCCGGACTATTGTGACTTGTGAATATGTATGATGGAACATTTCTGGACCCTGAAGGACTCTATAGCATGATTAAGTAGGTGTTCAAACATTATTGAAGTGAATGCAGGGTTAGAAAGTGGAGTTTGCAGTGACACGCTGAAAAAAAAAAAGTGTGATATATAGCTCTGTGCGTGGCATGTTCATTGGAGGGGGCTCAATCTGGGGAAGATGCTACAATTGGTGACAAGATAGTGGATAAAATTGACAGTTCTCTCTTTGAGAGTTTGCCATGGACCAAGCATATTGACGGTTGGCATATTTGGAGTCAAAGCGCTACTCCAGCTGGTGAAAAGCAATTGATGATTAAAAAAAAGCATCACTGATAAGTCTACACATAAGTGGCCAAGAAATCATAATCAATGTCATTAAAGAAGGTACTGCTACTACACAACATATGGCTATACAGTACATGGATCGTTGCTTCTGAAGACGGGTACAACCAGGTTTTAAAAGAAAGTGCAGTAATCATTAATGGGAGAATATGCAATAACGCTGCGATCAGAAGCTCTGCAAGGCAGAGAACAACCAGGTGTTAAAAGAGCAAAAAGAAAGACTGACAACACAACCATATAGGTGCATTAAAGGGTTGTCTGCCTACCTGATCTGAATAAAGAGAGTCAAATTGCTGCTGAAAGTGTCTCTAAGAGACGTGCCTGAGGCTGTGTGTACAGAGCCATCCATACCTGCAGCAATGAGAATTCCAGCAGAAAGCCATTCTGCCAATGCAGACTATAAATGATGACCCTAAGCCTGGCATATCGCACGGCCAAGGTAGGGGCTTAAATGGAATGAATCCTGATTTCTGGCAGAGGGAGATGGAGAGAGCTTCAGTTGCAGTATCAGCCAATTCTGTGAACAGTTACAATGTTGCTGCTTTCTTGAAACCACCACCACCTTTCTATAAAGCCCAAACAGCAAAGTATTGGTAATAGATGGACTGTTTGGATAGAGACATTTGATGATTTTATTGATGCACTGGAAGAAACAGATAACAACAACATTATCAAGTACCAAAGAATTCATTAAAAAAACGCTGCAAGCTAATGAAGTTACGCACTGTCAAATTCAATCCAGTGCCAAATGTAGATTACGAAAGGTACATTTTCAGTCAAGAATGACAAAGAGTTGGAGAAACAATAGATTCATTTTTTGAGACATTGGATACACTGCAGATTCAATTAATCTAATGGTAAAGAAGCAGTATGTCTCAGAGTAATTGATGATGAGTGCTGAGAGACACTCTCAGTCTGGAATTAATTCCCCTGGGTGCCTGAGCTGAACAGCTTGCTGATCGACAAGCTGCTGACATGGGGGACAGTGCCCAGAGTGAATCAGCCATGAACATGAAAGGTGAGCAGAAACACAAAGCTGAAGGACACAAGGTGATGTCTCCATGGAAAAAGTAGTTGTGTTTCACATGTGAGTTGTCATTTCCACATGAAGGTGCATTTCCCACCATCAGACAGATATGGAAAGGCAGTCTTCAAGGTGAAGGAAAATGTAGGTGCCTCACAGTGAGAAGACAAGCTAGAACACCGTATGTTCCAGAAATGACTTTTGACATGCGCCTACAAGGCCCAGCGACAACACCAATTGAGGCAAATCAACACCAAAGTCGATCGTCATCTAAAACATCGTTGAAAAGTTTGTACATTTCAACATCAAGTGAAAGTGAAGATGATTGCTCAATTCAATGTTTACTTCAGCGAAATGGGCACATGTTGGACTGGCGGCATGTGAAGAGAAATACCAGTTAAAGAAGTGTTGACATGAGAAAGAACCCAAGTCATTTCAAAATTGTACAAAGATTACACTGAAAATAAATGGTTGTACAATACCTTTTATCCTCAACAGTGTACCCATGGGCTGCATCAATGCCTCTGAAAAGTTCAAGTTTATTTGTAGCAATTATGAAGGACAGCATCAAGTGACTGTCTAGTTAGTTTGGGCATGACTGCTCATATGGGACTGATATCGGTGAATTACAATTACAATGAATGCTCATCATGAAAATCATGAAGTAGTAAGTCATTTCCCTTCACTATTTCATAGGTTAGAAAAACTTAAAAGCACAAAAGTACAATTACATGTCAACAAAGATGTTCAGTCTATTGCTCAAAGATGCAGAAGAATTACATTTTGTTTAGAAGAAACTGTTGAAAAGGAATTTGAATTGTTACTTAAGCATGACATTATTGAGCGTTCAACTTGTCCAATGCCATAGGTTTCTCCCATAGTGGTAGTGCCCAAAAAGGACAACGAAGGAGCTGTACGCATCTGCATGGATATGTGTCAAGTGAACAAGGCAATTGAAAGAGACAGGGGATCATAGAACAACTAAACAGGCACCTCAGGGGGAGGGAAAGGGGGGGGCACCTCAGCTGCTTGAGTGCACGACGCCAAATCCACGAGGGGGCCACATGCCCACTGTTCCATCCTGGGGAGTGCAAAGCCACAGTCTTACAAGTGGATAACAGTCTCCACTGGTTCTGGAGGGGGCATGGTGCCCAGAGTGCCTCATCCTGCTAAGGACAGAGGTAGTGGATGACAGTCTCCACTGGTTCTGGAGGGGGCATGGTGCCCAGAGTGCATCATTCACCCCGTGACGGACTCAGTTGCGTCAGTGCCCTTGCCGCTCATGGGCCAGCGGTGCTTGAGATGGCGGTGCCCTGTTCAGCGGTGCTTGAGATGACGGTGCCCTGTGCAGCAGTGCTTGAGTTGGCGGTTCCCTGTTCAGCGGTGTTTGAGATGGGGGTCTCCATTGCAGGGTCTCAGCTGCTGGCGGTCCTTCATGGCCCAGCGGGGCTTGTGCTGGCGGTGCTTCATGGCCCAGCGGGGCTTTTGCTGGCGGTCCTTCATGGCCCAGCGGGGCTTTTGCTGGCGGTCCTTCATGGCCCAGCGGGGCTTGTGCTGGCAGTCCTTCATGGCCCAGCTGCTAGTGCTGGCGGTCCTTCATGGCCCAGCGGGGCTTTTGCTGGCAGTCCTTCATGGCCCAGTGGGGCTTTTGCTGGTGGTCCTTCATGGCCCAGTGGGGCTATTGCTGGTGGTGGCCTCCTGGGCAGGTGGGCTGGTGCTGGTGGTGGCCTCCTGGGTAGCTGGGCTGGTGCTGGCCTCCTGGGCAGGTGGGCTGGTGTTGGCGGGCCCCTCCTGGGCAGGTGGGCTAGTGCTGGCAGTCCTGTCCTGGGCAGCTGGGCTTGTGCTGGAGGTGGGGTCCTGGGCATCGGGGATGATGGCGTTCTTCTCTGCCGTGCTGCTCTTCCCAGACTTGCCGGGTTTCTTGTGGCCCTTCCCCACCTTGGAAGGTGTCACAGCTGACTCCACACTCCCACCGGGACCCCTGGGAGCGGCTTTGGTGGCTGGAGTCTTCCCCCTCTCCCGCTGGGCACTGGCTAACTTCTGATGCTTCACAGGTGGGGGACTGTCTGTGCTGTGGCTCCATGCCACAGTGGCTGCCCTGGTGGCCGGTGCACTCCATATTCCGGTGACTACAGGCACCACTGGTCCCGGAGATGTTGTGGCTGAGGTGCTAGTTCAGGACCTAGGAGACGGACGGAGTGGGGGAGGTGTGGGAAAGAGGTCAAGGGTGGACAGGAAAAGTTTTTGGGACACACTGGGACGGGTAGCTGGAGGGGGTTTGGGAGTGGAGGAAGAGGTGGTGGTTGTAGGAGGTGTACATTTGGTGACTTTGGGTGAAGGTGAATGCGCTGGAGGCTGTCGTGAGGTGGATGGCTGTTGGGTGGGTGTGTTCCTGCGTTTGTGTATCTTGGGAGGGGGTGTCACAGACACACTGGGAGAGGACACAGGGGAGTGGTGACTGCACGTGAGCGGGGTGTGGTGGTGGGTGTGCTGGAGAGGGACGTAGTGGCTGTAGAGGTAGTGCATGCAGGTGTGAGTGTAGACGAGACTGGGAGGGAGGAGGGAGACGAGGAGGAGGGGGACACAGTGGAGGCAGTGGATGTTGGTGTGTCTGCATGTGTGTGTGATGCTTGTGTGAGTGCCTGTGGGATGTGTGGTGCTTATGTTTGCCTGAGCTTCCCTTGTGTGTTGACATGTGTGCATGCTGGTCTGTAGGTGTGCTTGGGATAGGCTGAGGTACAGGGGATTGGGTCTGGGTGGAGGAAGTTGGAGGGGGGAGGCTAGAGATGGGGACAATGGCTGCCATCAGTGCTGAGGCCAGAGTCTGAAAAGCTCGCTGAAGGGCCGCCTGACCAGAATGAATGCCCTGCAGGAATGCATTTGTTTGTTGCAACTGCCTCTCTACACCCTGTATGGCATTCAAAATGGTAGACTGCCCAACAGTGAGGGACCTGAGGGGGTCAATGGCCTCCTCACTGAGGGCAGCAGGGGTGACTGGGGCAGAGCCTGAGGTGCCTGGGGCGAAGGTGATACCCACCCTCCTGGGTGAGCGGGCCGGGGACAAAGGCTGAGGGGCTGCTGGGAGGGCGGTGCTGGTAGGGGGCGTGGCGGCTGTACCTGTAGATGCGTGGGCGCAGCTGTTGCCACCACCACAAGGGAGCTCCCATCAGAGGACGAGTCCGTGTCGCTGGTGTCAGCTCCTGTCCCCGCCATGGAGCTCCCCTCGCCCTCCGTCCCACTGGTGAACTCTGAGTCCATAGTCTCGCCCTCCAGGGCCATGTGGGATGCAGCTCCCTCGTGCTCAGGTGCCACTGCTCCTCTGCCTGATGATGCTAATGCACACAAGAACAGGGAGACCACAAAAAGGGGCGGGACGACAGAAGAAAGACATGTTGAGTGCATGCATTACCGCTACCGTTGGTGGACACGACAGACACAGAAGCCCCCTGGACTACGCCGCGCTCTTGGGGTCCACTGTTCAATTCCTGGGAAATGGCCTACAAGACTATGGACGACATCTGCACACATAGATGACAGAGGGGCATGACTAGGTGTACTTGGCACTCTACAGAGGTGGGGTGGGGTGCCACATGGCCTGCCTTACGGAGGGGCCTTGCCTACGGAACTCGCCCTGGCCTAGGGAAACCCACAGCCCACCTCCCACACCCAGACACCTCCACTGCGCGCAAAGTCAGCAGAATGAGAGTGTACTCACCCCCTTGTGGCTGCTGTGATGCCCTTGAGTGCCTATCCAACTCCGGGTAGGCCACCGCCAGGATCCTGAACATCAGGGGGGTCATGGTGCGACGGGCACCCCTCCAACGTTGGGAGGCCATCCCCAGCTGAGCCTCTGCCGTCTTCTTGCTCCAGCTGCAAATGTCCTCCCATCTTTTCTGGCAGGGGTAGACCCCCAGGGTCCGGACGTCCTTGGCGATGGCACACCAAATATCTTTTTTCTGGTGGGCGCTGACCTACATGAAATGTACAGGGGAAAAAGAGAAGTTATTACCAACTGCACCGTCAAACTGATTGGCCCCCATCCCTACCCTTGCCATGTGGCACATGCATTCACTGCCTTTCATGCACACAGCACTCTCCCCACTTCCTTCTTGCATCAAGCCTTCTCCACACAGGCATAGCCCATACACCATGCTCCCTATGTACTTACCTGTTTGTCTGGAGGACCGTAGAGTAGCGTGTACTGGGGGAGGACCCCATCCACGAGCTTCTCCAACACCTCCGATGTGAAGGCAGGGGCCCTTTCCCCAGACACTCGAGCCATTGTCTCTTCCAGACCGAGGTCACAGCAGCACTTGCAGTGTAGGTCCTCTCCTGTCGAAGATCAGGTATCGAGTGATTGAACAGATAGAAAATGGCAGTCATGTCCGCGGCGGTGCGTACCGTCACTGCCGGCGTACATCGTCATTGGCTCCTGGGACCCATGTTAACCAATGCAGCATTGCGCTGCGGTCTTCGACCGCCTACTGCGACGTGTACAACGCCAGCGCAGTTACCTCACATCCCATTTTCCCACTTTACAGGTCAGGCAGCCGCCATTTCAGGGGTCCACATGGCTTCATTTTCAACTGCGTCACACATACCTAGGCCTAGACTCTACACACATACAGGCCATCTTTTGTGTATGAATGGTGTTCTGTGTAAACTGTGGGTACGTACCTCTGAGTTGATTGACTCTGTGCTCGCTGTTGTCCTTCATAGGCACCGTCCGCTGGGACACGTGAGGAGATGGCGGCAACCTCCGGTATACCGACCGTTGGTGGACCTGTTGACAATGTAGGAGCGACATGTAATTATCACATACAGGTTTGACCGTGCCACAATCCAGGAACTGTGTACCCACTTGGAGCCAGACCTGATATCAGCAATCCGCCATCCCACAGGAATACCCCCTAAAGTGCAGGTCCTGTCAGTGCTCCATTTCCTTGCAAGTGGGTCTTTTCAAACAATAGTGGCCATAGCATCAGGGATGTCCCAGCCTATGTTTTCCAACGTATTGTCCAGAGTGTTGTCTGCCTTTCTGAAACACACGCAAAGCTACATCGTTTTTCCTCAGGTGGAGGATTTGCCTACAGTGAAAGGTGATTTCTATGCCCTGGGACACATCCCCAACATCATAGGTGCCATGGATGGGACCCATGTGGCTTTGGTCCCCCCCCCACAGGAGTGAACAGGTGTACAGAAACCGGAAGAGTTATCATTCGATGAATGTACAGATGGTATGTTTGGCAGACCAGTACATCTCCCATGTGAATGCCATGTTCCCTGGCTCAGTCCATGATGCCTACATCCTGCGGAATAGCAGCATCTCTTATGTGATGGGTCAACTCCAGAGGCACCGTGTGTGGCTATTAAGTGAGCATCTGGAAGCAAGTCAGTGGGAATGGTTGTCTGGGTCTGGGGATATCCCTCCAGGTTAGTGCGTGTCTAACAGTTGTCCCTCACCATTTGCAGGTGACTCTGGTTACCCCAACCTGTCATGGCTACTGACCCCAGTGAGGAATCCCAGGACAAGGGCAGAGGAACCCTACAATGAGGCCCATGAGCGAACTAGGAGGGTGATCGAGCGGACCTATGGCCTCCTGAAGGCCATGTTCAGGTGCCTCCATATGACAGGTGGATCCCTATTCTACTCACCAAAGAAGGTGTGCCAGATCCTCTTGGCCTGCTGTATGCTTCACAACTTGGCTTTGCGACGACGGGTGCCTTTTCTGCAGGAGGATGGTCCAGATGGCCGTGTTGTGGCAGCTGTGGAGCCTGTGGACAGTGAAGACAAGGAAGCAGAGGAAGAAGACATGAACAACAGGGACTCAGTGATCCAGCAATATTTCCAGTGAGACACAGGTAAGAGTACAGACCTGCCTACTCCATGTACTTTCACACTACTACCTCTCTACTGTCTGTCGTTTTCACCGAGTGTATGGTCACTGAGTTGTCACTTTCCCTTACGATTTCACAGATGTGGGTCCCACTGTGTGATATCTGGTTAGATTCCTCATGGACTAGAGCTGTGTGACATAGGTATGTTGACATTACAATTGAAAGAGCATTTTGTCACTGTCATTGGTAATACACTATTTCGAAATCACAGACAGACTCCAGATTGTTTTGTGCTTTAAGTGTGTTTATTTAAGTGCTCAATATTGGAGGGGGTAGTGAAATGGTGAGGGGTGATGGGGGAGGAATGTCCATGGCAGAGTCCAGTCTATTAGTCTCACAGGTGCATTGCCTATATGGGCATAGGAAGTGGAGATGGGGCAGTTTAAGTATGGACAGGGTGACAAAGTGGGACAGTAGGATGACAATCAGGGTGGTCTCATTTCTTGGCGGGGGTCTTGGCATCGTGCTCTGTCTTTGTCCTGGATCTCAGGGACCGTTTGCGGGGTGGTTCTCCCTCTTCAGGGGGTAGGGTGCTGGTGAGGTGGTCCTGTGGCGGGTGTCCTGTCCACTAGCGCCGGCGGAGGTGGTGGGCAGTTCATCGTCCATGCTAGTGTCAGGGGCCCCTTGTAGTGCCACAGTGTCCCTCCTGGTGTTGAGTACTTCCTTCAGCACCCCTACGATGGTGCCCAGGGTGGAGCTGATGGTTCTGAGTTCCTCCCTGAAGCCCATATACTGTTCCTCCTGCAGGCACTGGGTCTCCTGAAACTTGGCCAGTACCGTTGCCATCGTCTCCTGGGAGTGGTGGTAGGGTCCCATGATGGAGGAGAGGGCCTCGTGGAGAGTGGGTTCCCTTGGCCTGTCCGCCCCCTGTCGCACAGCAGCCCTCCCAGTTCCCCTGTGTTCCTGGGCCTCCGTCCCCTGGACCGTGTGCCCACTGCCACTGCCCCCAGGTCCCTGTTGTTGTTGGGGTGGTGGGTTATCCTGGGTTCCCTGTAGTGGTGGACACACAGCTGATTGACGTGTCCTGGGGACGGAGGTATGGGCCCGCTGGGTGGGTGCTGTGCTGGTGTTTCCAGAGGGGGGAAGGTCTGTGGTGGCCTGTGACTGTGTGAGGGGAACCGACTGTCCCGAGGTCCCTGATGGGCCAGGCTGGTCATCTAGATCCAGTTGGACAGAGCTGCTGTCATCACTGTGGGCCTCTTCTGTTGGTGGTGTGGACATGTGTGGACCCTCCTGTCCGGTGACGTTGGGTAGGGGTCCTGCAGGGGCATAAAAGGACGGTTATTACATCTGTGTGTGTCATGGTGTGCAATGGGTGGTGACCATGTACCCCAGTGCTTGCATTCCTGTGTGGGACCTTGTGTGATGATGGTTTAGGGGGTTGTATGGGTATGTGCAGTGGGCATGCTTTAGTGATGGGTGTCCATGCTTTGTTGTTGCATGCAGGGCTTGCTGTTGAGATGGGTGGTTTGTGATGTTGGGACATATGTGAGGAGTTGGGGTGCTGGGGGCGAGGGTGAGGGTGGGGGTATGTGCTGGCATGCAGGTATGGTGGGGGATGTAATAATTAAGATTTGTCTTACCAGAGTCCATTCCGCCACCTACTCCTGCGAGGCCCTCAGGATGCAGAATCACCAAGACCCGATCCTCCCATGTTGTTAGTTGTGGGGGAGTATGTGGGGGTCCGCCGCCAGTCCGCTGAACCACGATGTGGTGTTTTGAGACCACGGAATGCACCTTCCCCCGTAGGTCGTTCCACCTCTTCCTGATGTCCTTCCGATTTCTTGGGTGCTGTCCCACTGCGTTGACCCTGTCCACTATTCTTCGCGATAGCTCCATCTTCCTTGCTATTGAGGTGTGCTGCACCTGTGATCCGAATAGCTGTGGCTCTACCTGGACGATTTCCTCCACTATGACCCTGAGCTCCTCCTACGAGAACCTGGGGTGTCTTTGCCGTGCCTTGGGGTGGTGTAGGTGATGTGTGGGGTGGAGTGTGTGGTGATAAGTGTGCTGATTTGTAGTGGTGTGTTGTGTGTGGTCCATGGAAGTTCTGTGGGTGATGGTGTTGTGTGCCTGTGGATGCTGTTGTTCTTGCTGGTGCTGTCTCTCTCTGGCCTTCTTTCAGAATTTTTTGTCGTAGGGGTTTGTGGGTGATGTGGTGTGTGCTTTATATTGTAATGGGTGTGTGGGAGTGGTGTGTGTATGTGTATCAGGTGTGTGTATTTCGAATTGTCCAATGTGGCTGTGTTTTGTAAAAGTGTGTGTATTTTGAGTGCAGCGGTGTGTACCGCCAATGGAACACTGTGGTTGAAAGACCGCCACGTGGATTCATGTGTCGTGATAGTGCGGGCGTTTTTCTGTTGGCGTGACAGTGGAGGTTTTGTTTTTGCCAGTTTTTCACTGACCTTTGAGGTGGCGGACTTGTGTGGGTGTCTGAATTTTGGCGGATTCCGAAATGTGGGTCATAATAGCTGTTGCGGAATTCCGCTTGCGCAGCGGTGTGTTGACGGTCTTCTGCACGGTGGTAAGCGGCTTTTACCGCCAATGTTGTAATGAGGGCCTTAGTTTTCAGGCTTTCTGATTTTGAACTGCGTGTATTGATCATTGCCTGGCTTTGCATTATGTCTTTTGAATGAAGTGCACTCTGTCCCTTGTTCACTTCTTAGATAAGATATGCAAAATCTAATTTGTCATTCTTGCTCCAGAAAGCCTTCCAAAGCAATGTTTCTATAGCCTCGGTTATGATGAGCATACCTTTTAACGAACGAACATGATGAGTTCTGCTCACCGTACTGGATAGTTTTGCTTCCAAAGATTTCAGCCTTAATAAGTGCATTGTACATAGCACATCCACTGAAATAAATTCCTGCACACCACAATACAACTTTTGTCATGTGGAAAATGCCCATCATTGGATAAAGATTATCAAATTGTACTGGATTGCTCATAAAATGTCAGCTACAATACGGAAAACACCTCCATCACAGAAAATTGGCAGGATAGGCTGGTCTTCAAGCTGAGAATGTATAATTTTTTTAATGTTTGAAAGCTGTGCATACTGTTGTGTAGTTTGTGACTGAAGATGGTATTACTGGTAAAAACCCAACCTTCTTCAGTGGGACGATCATCTGGGAGATCAGAGCATGGATATCAGCCCACGGAGGAACTGACTTTTCTCCATCTTTCAGTCCTCACTGAATAAGTGAAATGATAAATTCAGGTAAATAAGCTTAGCAGACTTCAGCATCAGGTAGAAAAAGGTCCATGTCCTCAGTCACTTTGAAACTTTCTGGTAGACTGGGACGTGTTCTTTGCTTGTAGTGATTTAGCAAACGTTGGCAAGGCAGTTGGGTCATAAGTTTGCAGCTTTGTTTGCTTATGGCTACAACTGACACAGCTTGTTTTCCAGCAACTTCATTGGTACAGTCTTGAAAAGGCACAATGGCAGTATCATGTATGCTCTATCTTCCAGACAGAGAACAGCTGTCTTTAAAATCAAAATTATCAAGAGCAACAATTTTAAATCCTTTCCGAGTAAAGTGACTTGGAAGTGGTGTACTGTTGAATTCACAAGATTTTACAGCATGAGCTGCTAACAAGTTCCTGCTCTGTACTATATCATTATAACTTGTTGATACAGCAATCCTATTCATGGAAGTGATCAGCTCTCTACTTTTGCACTTGTCACAGATTAGCAAAGACAGGAGTCATGCCACTGTGCCCAATGGCCATGCCCAGGGGACAAGAGTTCCCTGGGCATGGCCATTGGGCACAGTGGCATGTAGGGGGGCTGAAATTAGGCCCCCCATGCCACTTTAAAAAATAAAAAAATCATACTTACCTCAACGTACCTGTACCTCTTGGGGTGGTAAAGGGTGGCAGGGGGTGTCCCTGGGGGCAGGGAAGGGAACCTCTGGACTGCTTCCATGGTCAGCGACCATGGAAGTAAGCCCACAGGTCCCTTAACGCCTGCCCTCACCCAGGCCTTAAAAAATAGCGCACATCAGGCTGTGCGCCATATTTTAAGGCCCATCCCCTCCTGTGGGTCAAAATGACACAGAGTATAAATAAGGTGCACAGGGCTTAAAGTCATTTTTTGGACGGGAACGCCTACCTTCCATGTCATTAACACAAGGCAGTTTCCCGCATCCAAAAAATGACGCACACAGAGGTTTTTTGACATCCGCGGGGTAGGGCATCATAGTTTAAATATGGGGCAAGGTTTGCGCCGAATGTGCGTCAAACTTGTTGACGCACATTCGGCACAAACAGAGTATAAATATGCCCCCTTGTGTCCCTCACACCAAGTACTCCACTGTTCCCCCTTTTTAAAGACCTAGGCATGAAACGCATTGGCCACAAAGCCCACCTACATCCCCTTTTGTACTGGTGGCGTCTTTGGAGTACCCCAGAGCTTGCCTCCTTTACTGTAGCCCTGCAGGTCATTTTAGAAGCTGACCATTCTCATAGTATTCCCTGGCTAAGACACATGAAGGGGTTACTTTATTTGCTTGTGCTTAGAGACCTTTGTGATTCTTCAACTACTACCTCCTTTCCTTCAAAAAGCGACCTCAAAAAATTGTATTGGCATATGATGATCTGAGGGTTGCACTTCATTCTACACTAGCACGTGACTTTTCCAACCTAAAAGAGACTTGCAAATATGAGGCTTTCTGGGACATAATCACGGTGTCATGAGTAAGGAAGTTGTACTTCCAGTTCTGCATTGGCACCTTGCCACTATGATTACTTACCAGTCGCTGGTCACATGAATAAACAACCATCTGCCCAGCTTGCAAAGCACCCATTGAAAACCTCCCTCATGTCTTATTTGTCTGCCCTGCATACGCTGCCTTGGTAGGAGAATGGCTGGCCCCGGCTTGTAGACTGCTGGGAGTTTGCAGGTCCAACACAGCCCTCCAAATTCTCAGATCAGACACTTACCCGATGTGAGTGATTGCTGTAGCCAAGGTCCTTGGGGCAAGTTGGATTGTCAGAGGAAAACTTTTCTCTGTATAATGGTTTTAGCAAGAATGTATCTATTAACTCTGGGAGTCCATTTAATTGTATTATGTTTATCTAATCACATGTACTACACATATTTGATATAATCTTGACTATTTATTTATTGCTGCAATGTGTTTTTTATGGCTTGAAGCCGAAATTAAGTTCTCTTGACTGACTGGCATAGCATTGTAGATCCAGCAAACCTCCCTTGTCTCCTTCTACGCAGCTTTTTCCAGGAAATCCTGGTGCCCTTATTTGCCCATATGAATGAGTTGATAGCTTGTTGGATTTTGTTTAAGTACCCTTTGTTCATTTGAAGTGGGATAGAGTTATGCAAGAAGTTTATCTTAGGTAGGATTACCATTTTGACCAAGCTCACTCTACCCAACATAGTCAAGGGGTGATACGCCCATCCCTGCATTACCTTACTACAATCCCTCAATAGCTTTTTCTGATTCCTTGCTGCAAGTTGTTTAATATCCTGTTTGATCATTAGACCTAGGTACCTCATTTCAAGCTTTCCTTGCCATGCTCCCTTCCCCTGATTCCAAGACATTATTTCTGTTTTCCCTGGATTTACATGGTAACCGTAGACTCTGCCAAAGTCCTCTGCTATTTCCAACAGCGCAGGATGAGCGGTTGACAGGTCAGCAGTGTACACCAATAGGTCATCCGCGTACATTGCTACCTTTTTTTTCCAATCAATACATCTAAACTTTGATATTGCGGGATCTTGCCCCATTTTCTTGGCAAAGGGTTCCATATACAAATTGAATAATAGCGGAGACAGGGGGCAACCCTTCCTGGTGCCCCTAGATATCCCAAAGGACTTTGTAAGACTTCCATTAACCAAAATCCTTGCTGAGGGAGCATGATATATCTGTCTGATGGCCCTACAAAATGTATCACGTAAGTTGTAATGTCTCAGAATCGTGTTTAAATACTCCCAGTTGACCCTATAAAAGGCCTTCATTGCATCCAAAGTTATAATTGCCAGAGGGCCTTTGTGAGTGATTGCTATGTCTATTGCCCAAACCAAGTTGAAAGTCAGTATGTGTAAGAATCTATCTCTGACAAAGCCTTTCTGATTAGCATGTATCAAGCTATTCACATCTCCGGTCAGCCTATCTGCCAGTATTTTTGCATATAGCTTATAATCGCCGTTTAACAAAGATATAGGCCTATATGATTCACACTTGACTGGACTGTTGCCTGGCTTCAAGATGAATGAGCCAATTGCCTCATTCCAAGAAATCGGTATACGAGAGCCATTCCCGAAGATCCCTCTGAACAATTCTAACATGGCTGGAACTGTTGCCTTCCCAAGGGCTTTATAAAGCTCCACTGGAATACCACCTGGGCCAGCAGCTTTCCCTCCTTTACTTCCCTTTAGAGCTGCTCTGAATTCCCAAAGGAGATTGGTTTATTTAAACAGAGCTGCTCCTACTGTGTGAGTCTAGGTAGTATATCCTTTCCTAACCAGGTTCATACCTTTTCCTCCCCAAACTCCAACTCCTCTGTATGAAGCTGTGAGAAAAACTTGTGAAAGGCACTTTTTATATTCTCACTATTTGTAGTCCTTTCAGCTGACTGTTCATGCTCGATTTCTTTAATATGATTTCTCACTTGATCTTTTTTGATCTTCCAGGCTAACAAATTTCCTGCACTTTCTCCATATTCAAAGTGAGCCAGCTTGCTCGCCTCACATCTCTTTGTGATTCTGTTTTGTAGTACGCCCTCAAGTAGCTGCTTTAGATCACTAAGCTTATCAGACAGTTCCTTCTTTTCCTTACCCTCGATGCTGATTATTAATTGATGCCTACACTTTACCATCTCTGCCTCCAGGTGGCTTATTTTAGTCCTATATTGTTTATTTCTATAGCTAGCTAAACTAGTTATTTTCCCTCGTAGGACTGCTTTGAATGTATCCCATACCACATAACCCAGAGCTGACCTTGAGTTAATTCTAAAAAACTTGTCTGTCTCTATACTTAGTTGGGATATAGCCACATCATGTAACAATAATGAGTGATCTAGCATCCATCTCCTGCTTTCTGCTTCCAGTGATAGCCTTATTTTGAGTGCTACCACCACTTGGTCCAACAGGTGAGCTGGCAGGTGTGCTATATCCTCTACTGAATCACACAACACCTGGTCCAAAAATAAATAGTCTGTCCTTGAGGCATGACCATATTTTTTATTACTATAGGAGAAGTCCTGTTTCCTACCTGCTCTCTGCCTCCACAGCTCGCACAACCCGAGTTCCTTCATCATCGCCCTCAAATACCACTGAGATTTTGATGTAGCTGCTAATCTACATTTTGTTGATCTATCCAATTTTTTATCTAATATTACATTGAAATCCCCCGCCATTATAATTGTGTCAGGGAACTCCAGAAGCTGAGAAAACATCCTTCTAAGAGGCTCTATGTCGTCGCAGTTGGGGCCATAAAACCCCACCAGTGTGATATTCCTGCCTGTTATCTGTGACTTAACTATAATCCATCTACCTGCTTTATCTGACCTCACACCCACTATTACTGTGTTGACCTGATGCTTAATCAGAATGGCCACACCCATTGTGTTAAAGTTATGCATAGTGCAGAGACAGTGTTGAACCCACTTTTGTGCCTTAAACAACGCCATACATTTGACTCTAGTTCAGTGCGGGAAACATCCTTTTTTACGACTTTTTTATTACGAAAGTCGTGGTTAACGAAAGCGCAACAACGCTTTCTTTAACCACGACTTCGTTTTTTTGTGCCTTAACTACGTATGTTCTGAACAACGAACATGCGTGGTTAAGGTACAAAGAAGGAAGTTGGCGAAGGAGGACGACACAGGTGACAAGGGGTTGACTAAGGTAAGTAGTGGGTTTAGGTTTTGGGGAGGGGGTGGGGGATTAGGGGGTTTTAGGTTTTGGGGTGGGGTTGGGGCGTTTTTGGTTTTGGGGAGGGGTGGGGGTCAGGTGGTTTTAGGTTTTGGGGTGGGGTTGGGGGATGGGGCGTTTTTGGTTTTGGGGAGGGGGTGGGGGGTCAGGGGGTTTTAGGTTTTGGGGTGGGGTTGAGGGGGTGGGGCGTTTTTGGTTTTGGGGAGGGGGTGGGGGGTCAGGGGGTTTTAGGTTTTGGGGTGGGGATGGGGATGGGGGGTTGGGGCGTTTTTGGTTTTGGGGAGGGGGTGGGGGGTCAGAGGGTTTTAGGTTTTGGGGTGGGGTTGGGGGGTGGGGCGTTTTTGGTTTTGGGGAGGGGGTGGGGGTGGGGGGTCAGGGGGTTTTAGGTTTTGGGGTGGGGTTGGGGGGGTGGGGCGTTTTTGGTTTTGGGGAGGGGGTGGGGGTCAGGGGGTTTTAGGTTTTGGGGTGGGGTTGGGGGGTGGGGCGTTTTTGGTTTTGGGGAGGGGGTGGGGGGTCAGGGGGTTTTAGGTTTTGGGGTGGGGTTGGGGGGTGGGGCGTTTTCGGTTTTGGGGAGGGGGTGGGGGGTCAAGGGGTTTTAGGTTTTGGGGTGGGGTTGGGGGGGTGGGGTGTTTTCGGTTTTGGGAAGGGGGTGGGGGTCAGGGGGTTTTAGGTTTTGGGGTGGGGCGTTTTTGGTTTTGGGGAGGGGGGTGGGGGGGTAGGGGGTCAGGGGGTTTTAGGTTTTGGGGTGGGGTTGGGGGGGTGGGCGTTTTTGGTTTTGGGGAGGGGGGTGGGGGTCAGGGGGTTTTAGGTTTTGGGGTGGGGTTGGCGGGGTGGGGTGAGGGATGTAGGGTGAATGGTGCCTATTAGTAATGATTTTATCAGGAATGCCTTTACAATGAAATATCGTTGTTAAGGCATTCGTGGTAAAATCATTAGTAGTAAGGTTAGTAGTTGTTTTTAATTCGGTGTTCCGTCGTATAATCGTTCAGTGCGTTTCCTGCAGGATAAATATATGAGCAGAGGAGTCCCTCAGTGTTAGAAATGGGGTTTTTGATTGGCAGTCAGGTTGCCCTCTGTCCAAGCAAGAACCCTCACTTTAGTCAGGGTAAGTCACACACAATCCAAAATCAGCCTGTGCTCACCCTCCGGTAGCTTGGCACGAGCAGTCAGGATTAACTTAGAAGGCAATGTGTAAAGCATTTGTGCAATAAATCATACAATACCATAATATAACACCACAAAAATACACCACACAGTGTTTAGAAAAATACATAATATTTATCTGGGTATTTGCAGGTCAAAACGATCAAAGTTGCAATATGAATTTGTAAGGATATCACTGAAAAGTGATATAAAGTGTCTTAAGTCTTTAAAAAGCAAATAAAGTGTCTTTCAAGCACAAAGTACCTGGTTTCTGGTGGGAAATCTCCTCAGAGGGCCACAGGAGAAGAGATAGATGGAAAAATGGTGTGTGCGTCGATTTCTCCCCAGCACACACAGACTTGCGTTGTTATTTTCCACGCGGGGAAGTCGTGCGTTGTTTTCCGGCGCGCGGACAGTCTCTTTCTGTGGATCGCGGGGATTACCAGATGGCCCGGGTCTGTGCGTGGATTTTCCTGCTTGTTTTCCAGCTGCGCGTCGTTCTGCGGGGCTGCGCGTCGAAGTTTCGATCTCACGGCAGGCGTTGCGTCGATTTCTCCTTGGAAGTCGGGCGGCGTTGTCCTTGCGAGGCGTGCGTCGAAGTTTTGGTCTCACGGCAGGCGTCGCGTCGATTTCTCCTTGGAAGTCGTGCGGCGTTGTCCTTGCGAGGCCGTGCGTCAAAGTTTCGAGCTCACGGTAGGCGTCGCGTCGATTTCTTCTTAGAAGTAGGGCGGCGTGGTCCTTGCGAGGCTGTGCGTCAAAGTTTCGGTCGCCCCGAAGGCGTTGCGTCGATCAGCGTCAGTGTGCGGCGTTTTTCTTGCCGCGGAGCAAGCTGTGCGTCGAAAATTTCGGCGCACGGAGCGTCCAAGTGAAAGCGAGAAGTCTTTTTGGTCCTGAGACTTCAGGGAACAGGAGGCAAGCTCTATCCAAGCCCTTGGAGAGCACTTTTACAGCCATACAAGAGTTCAGCAAAGCAGCAGGCCAACAGCAAGGCAGCAATCCTTTGTAGAAAAGCAGACAGGTGAGTCCTTTGAGCAGCCAGGCAGTTCAGCAAGGCAGCAGGCCAACAGCAAGGCAGCAGTCCTTTGTAGAAAAGCAGACAGGTGAGTCCTTTGAGCAGCCAGGCAGTTCTTCTTGGCAGGATGTAGTTTCTGGTTCAGGTTTCTTCTCCAGCAAGTGTCTGATGAGGTAGGGCAGAGGCCCTGTTTTATACTAAGTTGTGCCTTTGAAGTGGGGGTGACTTCAAAGAGTGTCTAAGAAATGCACCAAGCCCCCTTTCAGTTCAATCCTGTCTGCCAGAGTCCCAGTAGGGGGTGTGGCAGTCCTTTGTGTGAGGGCAGGCCCTCCACCCTCCCCGCCCAGGAAGACCCATTCAAAATGCAGATGTATGCAAGTGAGGCTGAGTACCCTGTGTTTGGGGTGTGTCTGAGTGAATGTACAAGGAGCTGTCAACTAAACCTAGCCAGACATGGATTGAAGGGCACAACAAGGTTTTAGTGCAAAGAAATGCTCACTTTCTAAAAGTGGCATTTCTAGAATAGTAATATTAAATCCGACTTCACCAGTCAGCAGGATTTTATATTAACATTCTGGCCATACTAAATATGACCTTCCTGCTCCTTTCAGATCAGCAGCTGCCACTTCAACAATGTATGAGAGCAGCCCCAATGTTAGCCTATGAAGGGAGCAGGCCTCACAGTTGTGTAAAAACGAATTTAGGAGTTTTACACTACCAGGACATATAACCACACAAGTACATGTCCTGCCTTTTACCCACACAGCACCCTGCTCTAGGGGTTACCTAGGGCACACATTAGGGGTGACTTATGTATAGAAAAAGGGGAGTTCTAGGCTTGGCAAGTACCTTTAAATGCCAAGTCGAAGTGGCAGTGAAACTGCACACACAGGCCTTGCAATGGCAGGCCTGAGACAAGGTTAAGGGGCTACTGAGGTGGGTGGCACAACCAGTGCTGCAGGCCCACTAGTAGCATTTAATCTACCTGCCCTAGGCACATGTAGTGCACTCTACCAGGGACTTACAAGTAAATTAAATAGTCAATCATGGATAAACCAATCAGTAGTACAATTTACACAGAGAGCATATGCACTTTAGCACTGGTTAGCAGTGGTAAAGTGCCCAGAGGTCAAAAGCCAACAACAACAGGTCAGAAAAAATAGAAGGAAGGAGGCAAAAAGTTTGGGGATGTCCCTGTCAAAAAGCCAGGTCCAACACTCAGGTACTGTAAAATCCTATCTCTTCTCCCTCTAGTTCTCAGTCTATTAACATTCCATGACAAAATCTGAATTTTTCTATACCTGGCCTCATGGCCTCCAGTGAAATTATCTGTCAGGTCCGGTTAATTTAACTCTAGCCGAGGTTTCTGGGATTCTTTTCTTGTTTTTCTCCCGCATGCTCCCCACCCAATGTCTCCCACTACCCCACCACTGCGACCCCCTTCCTTCCGTTGGAGAACCACCCCCGCAAAGTGGACTGTTGTTAGTCCAATTTTAGAGCACCTTTGGGTTTCTTGGGCAGAACCATCCTTACACAGGTTAACCATTTACTGTTTCTAAACACCCCCGCTCTTAATAACCTCCAAAAGCTGCTTTAGTCTCTCTTATATTGCATACCCTGTTCTTATACATTACTCGAAGGACAGCTGGGAACTTGAGTTGCACTGATGCACTCAGCTTTTTAAATTCTTCCATCTGTCTCCCTAATTCCCACTGTTTGTTTATAGCTACCCTAGAGAGATCTGACCTGATCTCAAATGAAAAATCTTCTCTTCTTAAATTTTTCAAACTTAGGGCCGTGGTCTGAATTTTTCCCTTCAACACATATGTATGGAAATATAACAGGATTTTTCAAGGCTTTTTAACAGTGGGGTTTCTTTTAAAAGGGTCTCTATGGATGCTCTGAATATTTCTTGCTATTTCTTCAGAACTCTCCTCCAGCGAAAGTAAGGTTTTAATAAGAGAGACCACATATGATTTAAGATTTCCTCCCCATTTAAAATTCTCAAATTACTTCTCCTTGAGTTATTTTCCATCTGTTCCAGTTTGTTTTGGAGGTCTTGCCCATTCTCTTTCAGAAGTTGTATTTCTTCCTTGTGCAACTTCAATTCCTCATTCAATACTCCCACTGACTCTTCTAGAACCTGAGTTCTCACCGTCAAGAGGTCGAACTTCTTCTTCAGTGACTCGCAGGCTTCTCTTATCTCCGCTTGGTTTGTTTCTGAAGTTGCAAAGCCCTTTTTAATATCCCTAGTAAGTTCAAGAATAATCCTCTCCATTGGAGTAGGCAGAACAGGAGCAGAGACTGAGATAGGAGTCAAGGTGGAAAGGGATAAATCATCAGATGGTTCCATTACCTGAGTGGGGGCTGGGGAGCTTTAATGTTCCTGGTACCCCTAGAACGGCTCGTGACAATGGGTGGTCTGCTTCGCTATCCAACCATGAGAGGCCAGACCCCTCTATATCCCCACTATATTCCTCTAGAATGTCTGGTGTTGCCTGGGGTGATTGTGCTTGCGAGCAGCCTCCTTCTTTACTTTCTCCTGACCTCTTCTCGCCCTCCATCCCTCACCTACCTGGTTGGCGAATGTCCTCCACTTCTAAATCATTGTTCGTTAACCTTGCGGAGGAAGCCATCACCACTGGTCTAATCTTACAATAACATCTCAGCGAGGGAGTAATTTTATAGCTAGATTTAGTGCAGGGCTTTTACTCTGTTTTTTTGTGACCTTGTGGGGGCTTTTTTCATTTTCCCCTTCACTATGAACCAGCGTTTGCCTTGGTTGCCACTACTATGCCTCATTGAGGCTCCCTCACTCCAGACCATTTCCTCCACACCCCCTTTCAGACAAATTCCTATTTTCCCATGTTGCTTACTTTCTTCCACATGGGGGGGGGCGAGCCGTGACCCCTCTTTCTCAATTCCTTCCCGTCCTCTCAGCCAGCACATCCACTTTCCTTACCAGCTCCACGTCTCCTGTCCTCTGCCGAAGTATGCCAGCACTAGGACTTGTGCTGACTCTGCTGCAGTTCCCCCAGAGGGGAACACGCCCCGCTGCTCGGCGTGTCCTTCAGCGTTCCAGTGCGGCTCTCGTCCAACTGGAGGCTCCGGCAAACCTGTCGGAGCCCTCGCCAAGTGCCTCCAGGCCTCGTTAGGTCTGCCAACACATCAGCTGGTCGTGGGCGGTGTTTGTTCCAGCAACACCACAAGAAAAAACACAGGTGAGCGCTCAAGCGTTCTGCAGCTACCTTGCAGCACACCATGTTCTCCTCCATCTGTTCTTCTTTATCAAAACAAGTCTGTCAGACCTCACTGCACCTGAGAGTACACACTTTTCTCAACAGGACTTTCAAATCTCTGCTTTATTAGCAAAGTTATCCACAAATTTGGTGTAATATTCTATCAGCCTCTTAAATGACCTTCGCTAATTTTTATTTTGGGTTGGGGATCTAATTTTATTGCTTCTAAAATGTCCTTTTTAGGCTTCACTCCTTCCCCAGAAATGGTATGACCAAATACTCTATTTCTTCACACAAAAATATGCATTTCTCCTTACTTAGAGTAAGACCTATATTCATCACCTTCCTAAGGACTTTCCACAAAATTTGGTTATGTTGCTCAAAAGCAACTGCATAAACCAAAATGTAATCTTGCCAAAAATAACATTTGCAAAACCCTCAAAAATGTGTGAGATCATCCTTTGGAAAACACTGGCTGCAGAAGGCAGCCCAAATGGAATCCCTATGAATCAGAATGTCCTATCCATGCTGATAAACGCTGTTAGATTTCTGGAGCACTCATGCAATCTAATTTGATGATCCACACTTTTCTAAAGTTGAAAAGTACCTACAGCCATTGAGCAAGAGATGCAACTTGTAAATGTTTGGGAGTGGAAAGTTGTCTTATTATATTCTGATTCACGCTTCAAAGCTCCACACAAAGCCTTAAGCGACCATCTGATTGTTTTGCTATGACTATGGGTGAAATCCACCTGAAAGCCTCCGTAGGTTTGATTATGCCTTCCTTGACAATGTCACATACCATCATAGTGGCCTCCTGTCTCACCACAATAGGAACTTTCCAGGCCTTATGCTTTACAGGCACAGCACGAGGTTTCACACTGATCTTGTGCACATACCCTTTCAAGGCACCCAGCTCTTTGTAAATACCTCTTTCACTTCTTCAAAAATGTCTTTTAAGATTATTGTCCTCCACCACCATGACCTGTTCAGAAGCGCTCAGGTTTACAGTAATACTAAGGTCATATTAATGCATCCATCCTAGGATAGGTGGTCCATTGTCAGATACATATATTTTACCTTGCGTTTCACATGTCTTGAACTTTATGGATGAAACAAAATATCCTACGTTATCAATTTCTTCCCCTGATATCCTCATGGACAAATATCTTTGGGAAATTAATCAATATGTACCCATGCGTTATAAAACATATGTTTCGGGATAATGGTGTATCTTGAATTGGTGTCAACAATTAGTTCTACCTTAGACTTTCCTATTTAAACTATGCTTTAGGCCAAGTTTTCCTCCTTTCTGTGTCCTCATCATTCCCTAAACTCAACATGCGTTCCTTGCAATCACTCCAAAGTTCACTCATCTTATCACTTGTTACAGCCACTTTGGGTTTCAGCCATTCTTTGCACTTGTGTGCAAAGTGAACCTTGTTCCCACATTTACTCCATTCATTGCCAATGGCATAGTATGTCTTGGCCTCACTTTTTCATGAAAATTACTTCCACACCTACTGCACCTATTCAAGTTAAACTTACTTACTGAAGTTTTTTGTGATAATTTCTCCTACAACCCCTACTTTACTGCTCATTCAACCTCTGCTAACCCATCATTCCCACTTGAAATGGTAACTGGCCGTTTGCTCATTTCTCGCATACAAAATTCTAACTCTTACCCCAATTTTGCTACATTAATAGCATCTTTCAGAGTAAGATTTTTAGCTGCACATAAATGCACTTGTATCTTTCTCCTCTTGCACTGCACAACAAGCTAATCCATTATCATTTTGTCTCCCATACCACCAAATTGACATTTGACTGATAACTCTCTCAACCTTGATACAAATTAATCAATCATTTCTCGTGTGCGTTTGGGTTGCATATAAAACTTGTACCTTGCCATCACTGCATTTGTTTAAATTGCAATCCTATTACTCAATCTAATTCTAGCTTCCCTATACACATCAGTAATCCTTGCACCATTATCCAGTACTGGTGGCAAAAATGTAAACATTCTTTGCGCTTTAGAGCCTAATGAACTCAAAAGAATCGCCTTCTTCCTCTCAGAACTAAAATCCTCACTATCCAAAGCCAACAGTTAATTGTCAAACATGGTGATCCAATCTTCCCACTGGATGCTTGAAGTCCCTAGATGCTGTAAAAAAGGTGGTGGTGCTGCAGTCAACACTTGGTCCATGTTGTCTACAAATACTGTACGTTTCACTAAAAGTGGGAGTATAACAATAACCTCTGTGTGTGCGCATCACCATGTTTTTTTTAAGCAAACAAACAAGAGTGCTCTATATATAGTTTCAAATGAAAAGGTGATCGTGTTACCGCAGGAGCAAGCTGTATGTATAAATATCTCAGAAAATGGCTGCTGGTGTGCACGTCACCGGGCTCTGTCAATGCTGGCTGTGATGAATTCTTAGAAATAGAGCATAGTCCCTTTAAGAAATATGGTGTGCACATCACTGTGCTGTGGTGCAAAGCACTTGAAAGGAGCCAGGGACAGCACAACCTCAGGGCTGGAAGATGTGTTGAGGAAGCACACGTCTGAAGTTCCAAGCGCTCCATGCCCCAGTGACTCCTTTTGCAGGCTTCATGCGTTCCTTCCGCATTCTACACAACAATAACTTCTAGGTTGGCTTAATCACTCGCAAAAATAAGTTATTTATTTCTTCCTTGAACACTCCACAAGTGAAACACAGTACCTTATTAAGGATTGGATCCAAACCCTTGAACACATTATCCTCTTACTGCATGCGTTGGATTCCTTCTGTAAGCACACTCACAATTTCCATCACAGGCAGGTTGACACAGTAAGCTGAAAAACTGTTATAAATAAAGAAAAGCACTAACAGAATAGCTTAAGAGTTCCTTCAATCAGCCTGTCACAATGTGACCTTCCCCGGCCAGCCTCACCACAAACTGACAGAGGGATTCAAATATTGACATTCCAATAGAACCTTGGATTCAAGGTTCCATTGCATGAACAAGAATACAACAAGGACTGTAAGCTTCTTATGGCTATAAAACCTCCATCTAGGGACAGAGGATTCCCTTTCATTCCTTTCAAGTGAGCTTTTGGAAATTGTTTTTCAGCTGAGAAAGGGGTGGTCCAGCTTGTTCGTGGGTGGGGACAAGGCTGTGGCACTGCCCTCAACGATAAGATCTGGCAACAACTTTCCAATCCCTCTTCCTCCTGAAACATACCTAAAGAATGATTACCTGTGAGTGAGAGGATAAATCAGAGACTTTTTCTCTGTTTGGAAAAAGGATGTCTCAAACACCTAGGGTTACCAATTAGTGAAAAATGTCAATTTCATTGAGTACACTGCATTGCTATTTCATCAATCTGTTCTTCCCTTCCTTCAGATAATTCCATAAAAGCTCCTACTCTTCAAAAATCCTAAAAGTTTGAAATTCTCCAAAAAAGGATTCCCAAATGACTCCAGAAAAGAGATATTTATATTCGGTTCTTGAGGAAACAATTGGCCTGGGCTGTTATTCTCTGATGTTTAAAGTCCAAATGTTCACATGGGGGGGGTATCAGTCTTTTCTCGACCTGGACTGTCAATTTTGAGGTCCCTTATCAGATGATCAAGCTGGTGAGTTTGTAGAGGATCTTCCCTCTCATTTCTCCTGGCTTGTTCCTTGTTTCCTTGAACCTTTTGGTTTCCTATTTTCATATTCCAATTCATCTATTTCCACAGAGGTTCTTGAGGTTCTTCGCTTTAGGGCACCAACATTGTGTTCTCCTTTTTGGCCCGGCCTCCACTCGTGGGACCGATGAAACGGGTTAAAATGGGCTCTCTGTAAGGCGTTAAGGACCAAAGACAAATCCCATGGAGGCATGGTGGTGTTTAGCCTCATAACTATTAGTTCTGGCAGAAGGCTGGGGGGAGATTAGAGCTTTGCTATCACACCCTACATATTCAAGGTTCTTTCAGGACAAGGTAGTTCTTCATCCTGACCCTTCTTTTCTACCTAAAGTTCATTCTCCCTCCCATCTCTCTCAGAATATCATTCTTCCCACCTTCTTTCCTTCACCATCTATGGATGAGGACACTTTTTGTTATTCCCTTCATTTACCAAGAGAATTTCTTATTTACCTTGAGAGAACTGCTTCCTTTAGGATGGTTGCTGTTCTTTTTGTCACCTTTGGAGTTGCAAATATTGGGAACCGCCCTACAACTCTGTCCCGTCAGACCGAAACATCACTTTCTGTTGCTTATCAGAAATCGGCTGTGTCTCTTCATGCTGCGGGTCAGGGACATTAAACTGTAGGGGTTGCATCTCCTTAGGCATCCTTCAAAGGTGCATCACTGAAGGACATTTGTGCAGCAGCCACATGGTCTTCTTCTCATACTTTTGTTTCTCATTATAAGTTGAGGATGGTAGAAGTATTTTCTTCAGACTTCGGGGTGAGGTTCTTTCTGCTATTCACTAATCTTGTTGCTTCTCTAATTTTCTCATCTGAATAAAAGCTTTTGGCATTTTCATATGTAGTTCTCAGTAGCCTTGGTATATGCTAAATGGTCAGACTGTCATGAACAAGACGGTGTAGAAGGCAATGACTTGGTCACTTACTCTGAGTCATCTTCTTCCTCATCAGAGTCCTACATCCCTCCCTCCCGCTCTATGGAAGGTGAAGGGGAAAAAAATGTCTATTTAGCTTCGTACTCGAGGATGTACTAGGGCTTTAGTCCACCTTTATAGGTCATGTGAAAAGAACTTTCTGAAAACACCATATTGGGTGTTATTTTTTAACTTCAGTGGGTGAAATCTGTATCCTGGGCATGGAGTCCAGAAGGTGACAGGGAACAATATGACTCAGAGTAATGAAGATTGCAGGTAATTAACTGAGTAATTATTCTGCTTTACTTATAAAGCTACTCATAAGAATATACTGCATACTTGCCCTAAAAGATTTGCTATCTGAGGCAGTTAAAAAGGACTCCGAAATAGGAATTCGTTCGAGAAGTAGAACTATTCATCACCTGTCTAGCTTGGAGACTTGGAGAAAAAAAACCTTCATACCTATTGCGACTAAGGACTAAAACTCTCTGCCTCCATACATATGAAGTGAATTCAAACTGCTCATATTGAAGAAATTCACAAAACCCACCTCGTGCCTCTTGCCCTAAATTAAGTGCCTTTCCTTGTTGCCCCAAAGAAATCCTATAAGAATGACCTGCAATTGTTACCTGTTTTACAAAGTTCTCTATAAAGCATCCTATTTTTCTAAAAAATGGAGCAGTGCTAAATAAAACGTTTAAATTAATTAAAAAAATAATTACATGTTTCTGCTCTAAAGCTTTGTGCACTGTGATAGCAGGTTCCCGGATAAGAAGATCTTAGATGACATTCTGTTCTCTTTTTTTCACAATTTCTGTATTGCCTTCAGAAATTGGAAGCCCAGGACACCCTCACGGCTAGATACTTTCAGGTGTGACAAGCAGCGATGTACAAAACTCCATTACATTACAACAAGGTCGCTGTTGAGAATAAACAAATGTCAAGTTGCATCTTCTGCAAATGCCATTGCTACCCCGCAGTGGCGTAGCGTGGGTTGTCAGCACCCGAGGCAAGGCAAGTAATTTGCGCCCCCTAACCCGGGGCAAGGCAAGTAATTTGCACCCCCTAACCCGTGGATTTAGTCTCTTCCAAGATGTTGCGCCCGGCCCCCCCTGCACCCCCTCACGCTACGCCACTGCTACCCCGTAACACTTTTTGGGCATACCATAGACGTCACCCAACAAAGGAGTTAATATTATTACACACATTTACCTAGCCACAAACACCGTCATGGTTTTATTTGGGATTATTTCAAAACAATTCATCAAACAACAACTCACCTAATATAAAAACACTTCAAGCCTGGTTTAGGGGAGGGAAGTAATATAAACTGTGAAACAGCAATATTTACTGGCAGTGCATCTGCGGCACAGCCACATTATTTAGAGAGAGACATTTCAGTGGTAATACTAGCCAGATAAAACCCTTCAGGTCTACCACTAGGACTATCAATTCCTAGCAGAAAAAGAGCTAAAATATGGTGGTTTCGTGATAGAAGTTCATCAGTCCTTTTATTGCCATATTGCTTTTATTGTCATATGGTGAAATGTAGGTGCCGAGCTCCAAGGGGCTAGGATTTCAATATTTTGGCCAGTATTCCTGAACTTAAATCTGGCTGCCACAAGTTTTAGTTCTCGTAATGGGGAATAACTATGTGGACCTAGACAAATAGGGTTAACCCCTTCGCTGCCAGGCCATTTCCCCCTCCTGTGCCGAGCCTTTTTTTGGCTATTTGGGGCAGTTCCCACTTAGGCCCTCATAACGTTTTGTTCCCATAGGCTACCCACGCCAAATTTGCGTCCTTTTTTTCCAACATCGTAGGGCTTCTAGCGGTACCCAGAATTTGTGGGTTCCCCTGAAGGAGACCAAGAAATTAGCCAAAATACAGTGGAAATGTTGTTTTTTTCAAAGAAATTGGAAAAAAGGGCTGCAGAAGGCAGCTCGTGTTTTTTTACCTGAAAATGGCATCAACAAAGAGTTTGCAGTTGCAAGATCACCATCTTCCCAGCTTTCAGGAACAGGCAGACTTGAATTGGAAAACCCAATTTTTCAATACAATTTTGACATTTTACTGGGACATACCCCATTTTTACTATTTTTTGTGCTTTCAGCCTCCTTACAGTTAGTGACCAAAATGGGTGAGAAACCAATGCTGTATCCCAGAGAGCTAAACATTTCTGAAAAGTAGACAAAATTTTGAATTCAGCAAGGGGTCATTTGTGTACATCCTACAAGTGTTTCCTGCAGAAAATAACAGCTGAAATAAAAAAATATTGAACTAGAAGTAAAAAAAACAGCCATTTTTCTCCACGTTTTACTCTGTAACTTTTTCCTGCGATGTCAGATTTTTGAAAGCAATATAACGGTACGTCAGCTGGACTCTTCTGGTTGCGGGTATATATAGGGCTTGTAGGTTCATCAAGAACTCTAGGTACCCAGAGCCTATAAATGAGCTGCACCTTGCAATGGGTTTTTATTCTATACCAGGTATCCAGCAATTCATTTGCTGAAATATAAAAAGTGAAAAATAGGTATCAAGAAAACCTTTGTATTTCCAAAATGGCCACAAGATAAGGTGTTGAGAAGCAATCGTTATTTGCACATCTCTGAATTCCGGGGTCCCCATCCTAGCATGTGAATTACAGGGCATTTCTCAAATAGATGTCTTTTTTACACACTGCCTTACATTTGGAAGGAAAAAATGTAGAGAAAGACAAGGGGCAATAACACCTGTTTTGCTGTTCTGTGTTCCCCCAAGTCTCCCGATAAAAATGGTACCTCACTTGTGTGGATAGGCCAAGCGCCCACGAAAGGAAATGGCTAAAAATACAACGTGGACACATCACATTTTTTCACAGAAAACTGAGGTGTTTTTTGCCTACCTGTGGATTTTGGCCTCTAGCTCAGCCGGCACCTGGGGAAACCTAGCAAACCAGTGCATTTTTTAAAACTAGACACCCAGGGGAATCCATGATGGGGTGACTTGCGGGGCTCTGACCAGGTTCTGTTACCCAGAATCCTTTGAAAACCTCAAAATTTGACCAACAAAAACACTTTTTCCTCTCATTTCGGTGACAGAAAGTTCTGGAATCTAAGAGGAGCCACAAATTTCCTTCCACCCAGCGTTCCCTCCAAGACTCCCGATACAAATGGTACCTCACTGGTGAGGGTAGGCCTAGCGCCCACGGAAGGAAATGGCCCAAAACACAAAGTGGACACATCACATTTTTTCACAGAAAACAGAGGTGTTTTTTACAAAGTGCCTACCTGTGGAGTTTGGCCTCTAGCTCAGCCGGCACCTAGGGAAACCTAGCAAACCAGTGCATTTTTTAAAACTAGACACCTAGGGGAATCCAAGATGGGGTGACTTGTGGGGCTTTGACCAGGTTCTGTTACCCAGAATCCTTTGCAAATCTCAAAATTTGGCCCAAAAATCACTTTTTCCTCTCATTTCGGTGACAGAAAGTTCTGGAATCTGAGAGGAGCCACAAATTTCCTTCCACCCAGCGTTCCCCCAAGTCTCCCGATAAAAATGGTACCTCACTTGTGTGGGTAGGCCTAGCACCTACAAAAGGAAATGGCCCAAAACACAACGTGGACACCACATTTTTTCACAGAAAACAGAGGTGTTTTTTGCAAAGTGCCTAACTGTGGATTTTGGCCTCTAGCTCAACCGGCCCTGGGGGGGGCAGAAATGGCCTAAAATAAATTTGCCCCCCAACCCTCCTGGGGAGGGACCCTTGCCTACGGGGTCGCTCCCCTTGCGTAACTTTGGCGCAAAAATTAAATCCCCGGTGCCTGGTTGTTTCTGTCCCCCTTGGGGGCAGATTGACCTAAAATCCGCTGATCTGACCCCATGGGGGGCAGAAATGGTCTAAATACAATTTGCCCCCCAGGGGAGCGACCCTTGCCTAATGGGTCGCTCCCCATCTCTAAAAAAACAAACTAAGAAAAAAAAAACACAAATTATTTTTGCCCATGGCGCCTGAAGGTTTCTGCCCTAATAACAATAGGCCGATCTGCCCCCAGGTGGGGCAGAAATGGCCTAAAATAATTTGCACCCTGCCCCCCCACCCCCCAGGGAGTGACCCTTGCCTACGGGGTCGCTACCCTTGCGTGACGTTGGCGCAAAAAAAAGATCCCCGGTGCCTAGTGGTTAAAATTGGCCGATCTGCCCCCAAAGGGGGCAGAAATGGCCTAAATACAATTTGCCCCTCCAGGGGAGTGACCCTTGCCTAAGGGGGTCACTCCCCATCTGTAAAACAACAACAACAAAAAAATCCCCGTTGCTTAGTGGTTTCTGCTGCTGATTTGCCCCCCAGGAGGGCAGAAATGGCCTAAAATAAATTTGAGACCCCCAGGGGAATGACCCTTGCCTAAGGGGTCGCTCCCCTTGCGTGAAATTCATGAAAAAAAAAAAAAACTCCCTGGTGTCTAGTGGTTTCTGTCCCCCTTGGGGGCAGATTGGCCTCATAAAAATAGGCCAATCTGCCCCCAAAGGGGGCAGAAATGGCCTAAATATAATTTGCCCCCTAGGGGAGCGACCCTTGCCTAAGGGGTCGCTCCCCACCTCAAAAAAAAGAAAAAAAAAAGAAAAAAAAAAATGATCCCTGGTGCCTAGAGGTTTCTGCCCCCCCCCCTCGGGGGCAGATTGGCATAATTATAGTCTGATCTGCCCCCAGGTGGGGCCGAAAAGGCCCTTAAGAAAAATGCCTCCCCTGGGAGCGACCCTTGCCCAAGGGGTCGCTTCCTCATGGCAATTTCATTAAAAAAAATATCCCTGGTGTCTAGTGGGCGTTTTAGCAGCCGGATTGCTTGCAAATTCCTTTCCTTCCCTTTGAAGCCTCTTGGCCTCCTCCACGTGATCGGAAGAGAAATGCTTTTGCATTTCTCTTCCGATCGCGCTGGAAGCTCAGGGAGGAGGCCTTGTGACAATCACTGCGCGATCGCGTGCTGACGTCACAGGGGGGTTGAGGGGGGCTTCCCCTTCCATCCCTGCCTTGGTGGGGGGGAACCCCAGAGAGGGAGCGCTAGCGCTCCCTCTGGGCAAACGAGCACTGTGCCTCAGGACGTAGCCATTACGTCCTGGGCACAGAAGGGGTTAAAGTTAATGTTTTTCTTTATTACAGTGACTCTATTGCTGATAGTTACCATCTGCTTTAAGTAGTGGGAGAGGGTAGAGTCTCTAGGTTCATTGTACAGAGCCTTCTCGACTTCACCCATGGGGATGGATGAAGCGGGTGGTAACACGTAATTTTGGCTCAACCATCATGCGTCACAGAAGGGACATAATAATGTAATCAACAATACATATATTATGTTTCTTAGGCCCTCATTACAACCCTGGCGGTCGATGGAGAAATGGCGGTAATACCGTCAACAGGCCGGCGGAAAGAAAAATGGCATTACAAGCATGGCAGTGACCACCACTCCGACCGCCAGGGTGGTAACGACCGCTGGGCTGGAGACTTTGGTCTCCAGACCAGCGGCTGTCACAACACCACCGGCGGTATCACCGCGGATTTCATGGGGTTCTGTACCGCCACGAAAATCATGGCGGTAGGCACTATAAGTGCCAGGTAATTCCTTCCCTGGCACTGATAGGGGTCTCCCTCCCCCCCTCCCCCACCCGAGTCCTCCCTCCACACCCCCAGCCCCCCACCACCCCCCAAAGGTGTCAGGACCCGCCTCCCCACCACCCCCCCCAACATTGACACCCACGCCCCTACACGCACACAGACACTACCTCTACACATACACGCACACATACTAACAAACATTCCAACAGACACACACACAGTCATACACGCACACATTTTCAAAAACACAATACCCCTGCATGCATACACGCACCCACACAACCCCTCTACACAACACACAACACTCCCCCACCCCACTTCCCTAAGGGCCGATCACCTTATCTGGTCCGGTGATCCTGCGGGAGGGAACGGGATCCATGGGGGCTGCTCCGCCGCCAGCACCCATCAACAGAACACCGCCACACCAAATCATGGGACGTGATTCTGTGGGCGGTGTTCTGATGACGTGGTGGTGGAGGTGGAGCAGCCTCCAATCCCGGCCGAGCGCCAGTATGGCTGCTGGCGGCTCTCCATCCGAAAAAGGATGGAGGGCTGCCAGCAATCATAATGCGCTGTGCGGAAAGCCGCCTTCACTGGCAGTCTTCAGCATGGCGGTACCTCAGCGGTCTTCCAAAAAGACCGCTGAGGTTAAAATGAGGGCCTTAATGTTGCTAATGTATGTAAAGTGCAGCATAGAAATCATAATATTGAAGGTGAACGTGCAAATGGTAGTGTGTCATCCATAATCATGTTGCAATTATAATAGAACATGCATGTATGATCATGTATTTTGAATGTGCATTGAAATGCCATGTAAGTTAACATAACCAAAGGCCTGAAATGTTGGTTTCATGTATTTAACCTTCAATGTGAAGTTTTGCTCACTTTGCAATATTCTTTATTTGCAGGTGCATCTATCTGAGTCTACAGTTATTGAAAGGCATATTGGGGGTGATTCTAACATCCGCCGAAGTTCCCCCACCAAAATACCGCTCCGCGGTCTAAAGACCGCTGAGGGTATTTTGGGATTTGCCCTGGGCTGGCGGGCGGCCGCCAAAAGGCCGCCCGCCAGCCCAGGGCAAATCAACCTTCCCACGAGGACGCCGGCTCAGAATTGAGCTGGCGTAGTGGGAAGGTGCGACGGGTGCAGTGGCACCCGTCGCGTATTTCAGTGTCTGCATAGCAGACACTGAAATACTTTGTGGGGCCCTCTTACGGGGGCCCCTGCAGTGCCCATGCCATGGGCATGGGAACTGCAGGGGCCACCAGGGGCCCCGCGGCACCCCCTACCGCCATCCTGTTCCTGGCGGGAGACCCGCCAGGAACAGGATGGTGGGAGGGGGTGTCAGAATCCCCATGGCTGCGGAGCGCGCTCCGCAGCCATGGAGGATTCTGTAGGGCAGCGGAAAACCGGCGGGAGACCGCTGGTTTTCCTTGTCTGACCGCGGCCGAACCGCCGCGGTCAGAATGCCCTGCGGGGCACCGCCGGTCTGTCGGCGGTGCTCCCGCCGACCCTGGCCCCGGCGGTCTGAGACCACCGGGGTCAGAATGACCCCCATTGTGTGTCTGAGATAGTCGGGTAAGGGAGGATACTTTGTCAAGGACAAAGGAGCGCTAAAGAACTGAGAAGAAAAGACTCCTGTTTGTGTACCAGGCTCCAAGAGACACTCAATGTCATCCTGATGTTCGATATGTATGATGAGAATTTGATGGGAGTTGCCAATTTCAACTGTGCAAGAAAGATGGAAAACTACTAGTGTTGATGACGTGGATTTCAGGAAGCTTCTGTAGGTTTAATTAGCATTCATCTAGTTAGACGAGAGCACAGTCTATCTAGACTCTGAGAGAGCAGATTTGCTTTTAGACTTGGAGGGGTATGGACCTCTCTATTCTTTATTCCTTTGTGTGGCCTTAGGCTATGCAACAACTCTCTATCAGAACTTCTACTAAGGTTTCTGTTATGTTGACACTTTCCTATATTTTCTGAGAGATAATTAGGATTTCATTGGGCTTAGTTTAGTGTACTTTTATCTATTTAGTTTCTCCAATGATTAACCAAGAGAATATCAATGATATTCAGATCTGTTCCTCATCTTTGTATTGCTGCAACTGTAATCCTTGATTGCCTTATGCTTATACGTTTTCCTCATTTGACATGTTATGTCACCTTTGTGGATCTGTACTTATATGCATGTTTTTTAAATTGATTTACTTTAGTTTTGCCCTTACTTTGTAATAAACCTTTGGACTTTATTCTTGGTTTCCAGGATTTAATGTGTGACTAGAAAGCGTACACTATTAATTGATTTGACGTATTGATTTTAACTCCACATTAACTCTTGAGACTTCTAAAAAGGTCTATCAAAAGAAGAGAAGCAAGAATATGGGCCCTAGTGTTATCACAGGTAAGGCTCTGCATGTGCCTGCAGCCCCAGCACCACTTCACCTGCTGTTACCTGGCACACATCCCAACTCCATAAAACAGGGTCCAGTTATTTCAGGCCCAGTAATTTCAGGTTGGCACACTCGAAGTGGCCCAGAGAATTATCTGTAGGATACCACACCGAACAGCTCATAATTAGGGCTTATAAGTGAAAATAAATCAAGCAATCTTCCACAGTCTTTGGCGAATTCTCTGCACAGAGCCTAAGAAAATAATACAAAGTAAGATAGATGCATGTCTCTCCCAAACACCCTATATCACAATGGAGCTAGGAATTTGCCACTGCAGAGACCTAAGTATTAGCAATCACAAACCAAGTGTTACAATAAAATATATTGAATGCTTGAAACTCTGATTAATACTGATAAAATGTGTCCTTACTAGACTATGTTGGGACAGGAACCAAGTTGTAATTGATGCTACTTTACGATTACAAATGGTACAACCCATCACAGAATAGATTTTAACCGCTCATTATCACCCACCCTAAGCAGAATACATGTTTATGTAGATATTGAAGGTGAAACAGCATTATTGCCATGTCTGTTGGCGTGAATATATGTACGAGATGGAAATGCCCACATTTGTTTAACAAAGAAACTAATACTGACTTCATAAAAATTATGTAGGTGAAAACTTTAAAATGAAAAAAAGCAATTTTAAGTTGATATATTTTTGACACAGAGCTATCTCTTTTCTTTACAAGTGGGAAACCTGCATCTACTCACACATCCATTTTAACTCTGTGCTCAATATCTATTGGTACTACTATTCACTACTTTACATTTCCCGTCTTTTGTTACTTTTTTAGAGCATGCTTGTTTTGTTAAAGCCTCCAACTTCATTTATTGAGTTGCAAATGTCTTCTTGTGTGACTTAATCTGCCTTCTTAGAGCACAAGTGTTTTGCCTATTATTTGTAAATTCCCGTTTGATTGGGAAGTAAATACTGTGGCACAATATCAATATGTGGAAAAGGCACTTAAAATCTACACCATCAGAAAGGTAAGGAACGTACATGTAACAGTGCTACATAAATCCAACACCAGCATTTGAATCGTTGAATCCAGTCTACATTAAGTAATTTTTAAATCAATGTCACTGTACAGATGCTGCTGGTTCATTGATGCCGATATGTACACAACATACAGACAGAAACGTGATTAAGGGCCTAATTATGAATCAGGTGGTCACAAGACCGCCATACTCACGGTGGCGGTCGGGCCACAGTTGCAGCAGTCTGCCCGCCACTGCGAGTTTAGCGGCCTTAGGTGTGTGGTGGACTGTCACACTGATGGCTACTGCAGTGTGTAGCAAGTACCCCCAGCCAACAATGTCCTGTTCTTAGCATCATGAACACATCATGGCCTAATCAAATGTGAAGGAGATAAAAGCATTATTTACTGGGGGAACACAGTCATGTGTAGGGAATTCACATGTGGAAACATTACTTTCCAGAAATTATGTGGGAGGTTTTCAATGGGAAGAGTAAGGACTAAAGAACAAAATACATGTCAAATCTATGTCGGAAAATACATTATTCAAGCTATGAGACAAGTCGAGGTGCAACAAACTGTTAATGTATGTAAAGAACAAGAAAAACTTAAATAAATCATGAATTAAAAATATATAAACGTACATAATGTGAAATAAAAACTTCTATAAATTCCACAAAATCTATGAATAATAAAATGTCAAAACAAAGCTTCAGTTCAAACTACAAAAATGATAAATCCAGCTAAAGGAAAGTTTTTGAGGGGCTGCTCTTCAGCCTGTCTGAGTTCAAACTGAAGCCCTTTTGAAGTTGGGTATCTGGATAAATCAAGGATGGACGATATAGTAACTTCATTGATAGAGTCCTAAAAACCTCTCCCTTTGTGAACAAACTGAGTCATTGCTTTGCATCACCTGATGCCTATTACCTCCAACGATATGCCCCACCCAAGACAAACAGAACTTCAAACTGCCAGGAATTGGCTTCTTTGCTGCTGCTCAGCAGCTGCTTATATCCTGTGTCCCACTGCTGGAATAATTGTTCTGGGACTCCTGGCAGTGGTATTTTGCTGCAGCTCCAGGGCATAGCTACCATTTGCTCAGCAGGTGCAGTGGCAAACGGGCCCATAGCGAGACATTGCAAACATAAGATCACCTGGAATGAAGATTCATATTAAAGAATTGATTCAGAGCATTTAAAAATGTGGAACATTAGATACATGGGAAGGCACATGGGCAAAGAAAAGAGAATAGAAGAAGAAAAAGCTGACTGCATCTTCAAATAATGTACAGCAGGCTGAGGGAGCTGTAAAAATTATGCCAATGAGAGAAAGTCCACGAGAGAATTTTAGCCATGTTCCTTGGAGACAAAGAGACATATTATAATTTATGAATGATTACCTAAAGTTAAGGGAGAAGCCAGTTGAGCGGTACCAGCAAACAGAGAGGTTTGTCAAGCTTGTAAAGTGCCTGTGGGAACACTTTATTTGAGATTGTCGTTCCAGGAGATTTGTGGGTTGAGTGATGGCAGAGTATTGATTAGCCAATGCGTGAGCCGGCAAGGGATGCAGTAACAGGTGCGCCGTCTGAAGTGATGATGAAAATATACTACAAGGTGATTTAAATTTTGAAAACAAGAGTTTCCCTCAAAGATGTTGATTGTCAGAGGATTGACAGGACAGGTCAGGAGACCAAGGAGTCTGTTAATGCTTATTACGAAAGATTTTTGCAAGCATTGAAGCAATTCAGTGGCACAGAAGTTATTGAACCGAGGTACATGATTTATTTTGTGTTTACATTTGTTCAAGGATTAAAGCCTGAAATTAGCAACTCGATTCGGAATCATTTGATTTGCTGTCAGGGAAAGGCAATTGATAAAGTATTGTGTTACACAAAATACTGTAGTGACAAAATTGGGTTGAAGCAAAAATGATTAAGGGAGAAGGCAAAGGTGATGCAAATCAAATTGGCTCAAGCAGCATGTATGCTGGGATTGCAAGGAATGGTGAATGCAGAAGGAATGCAGGGAACTCACCAGCAGTGCAGTATGGTGCCTCAGAGGTAGAGGTCGTGGAAGTAGAGTAGATCTGAATGTAAATGTGGCTAATGTTCAAAGCATGAAGAAAATGCTTCCTTGTCATGCGTGTGCCAACGTCGGACATTGGAAATGGAAGTATCCTTATTGTGATGTAAATCATTTGGTGCAAGGTGGTGGTGTTGCACAGATGCTTGACAGTCAATTGTAAAATCAAAGAGTTCAAAGGCCCCAAAATCAAAACATGAATGTTCCTAATGAAGCAGTCCAAATGCAAGTTCCCTAACAACAAGTACAATTTTCCCAATAGCAACTTCAAGCCCCACAGCAAATGCAAATACCACAAGCTCCAATGGCACAGCAACAGGTAATGGTTCCTCAGCAGAATGTGAACCAAAGACCAAATGCAAATATAAATCAGTTAATCACACAATACCCATTGATAGATTTCAGTGATGATGAAATGAGTGTAAAATGTGTGATTGAGAGTTCAGAAGAGGAAGAGTGTGTTTTGGCTGGCTCACTGGAGGTAGATCAGCATGGTCCTTATATGAATGCGAGTGCCATGGGTTAAGATGTTTAATTTCTGATTGACACTGGAGCAAATCGTTCCACTGTCAGATCTGCAGAAGTCCCAAATTTGCCCCTTTCTGCAAGGACAGTTAGGTTGTAGGAGTAGCAAATCAGCATTTGGTAAACCCTGTTACAGAGCCACTTCCTGTTAAAATAGGAACCTTTGAGGATTTGCACCAATTTGTAGTCTTCAATTGCAGTCCTGTGAGTCTGTTAGGAAGAGATTTACTATGCCAATGAAAAAGCTCCATCTCGAAGGGATAACAACTCAAACAAATAAAGATAATGAAGCTTCCACTCAAAGTGATGAGGTGTATCCTCGCATTACATTATTTTCTGCCATGACAGTTAAAGTTCTGCCTGATGAATTACAAGACATTATAATGTTGAGAGTTTGGGATCTCTCCGGTAAAGATATTGGGCATTTTAAACCAGTTAAAGTTACTGTAAAACCAAATTCAGTTTTCTTCAGAATGTCACAGTGTAACATGACTCCAGAAGTGATTGAGAGAATTACTCCAATAATTATAGGCATTGTTGAGCAGGGATTTTGGAAGGAAGAGATGGGAAGCCCAAGTAATTCTCCAATTATGGGATTGCGAAAGCCAAGTGGGAAATATCGCATAGTTCAGGATTTGAGAAAGGTAAACAAAATTGTGGTATCCTGTTGTCCTGTGGTGCCAAACCCAGCAGTAATTTCATTCCAGATTCCATGTGAAGCAGGTTTTCCGTTATTGATTTGTCACAAGCTTTCTTTTCTGTGCTTTTACATAAGGATAGACAATTCCTTTTCTCATTCAGATTCGGAAGCTGTATGTATTCGTGGTGCCGTACTCCACAGGGGTTTTCAGAATCACAGTCTATTTTTAATCAGATTTTGAAGAAGAACTTAAAGTCTTTGAAAAGGCAATTTCAGTCTGCTTTAGTATAGTACATTCATGACATGATGGTTGCATCCAACACAAGAGAAGCTTGCAGACAAGATACCATAGCGTTAGTGAATCATTTGGGAAAAAACAGGAACAAGGTTTCCCCTATGAAATTACATTATTGCCAGAAAGAAGTAAAGTATTTGGGTCACCAAATTGAGAAAGGTGGAAGAAAAGTGTCCAGAAAAAGAGTTGCAGTTATTATGCAGATTAACCCCACCAGTTACCCAGAGAGATGTCAGAATGTTTTTGAGCATGGTGAGCTACTGTTGTCAATTGATTCCTATTTTTTCAGTAATTTCCAAAACAACTGCCGAAGCTAATGCACAAAGAAATTACAGACCCAGTGCCCTTTAGTGAAGAATGTATGAAAGCTTTCACTGAGTTGAGAGAGAGTTTGTGTACAGCTCCAGCCTCGGGAATGACTGATTACACAAAAAGCTTTTCACTGTTCTGTCATGAATGTGATGGTTGTGCTCTTTCTGTTTTGACACAGTTGCATGGAGGAACAAACAGACCTGTGGCATATTGTTCCACCACATTTAATCCTGTCATTGCTGTTGCTGTGCCCAACTGTTTAAAGGCCATGGCAGTTGATGGTGTACGCATAGGTCAATGAGAAGGCATTGAGATGGGACACCCTTTAACTGTTTATGTCCCGCATTCAGTTGAAGTTCTTTTAACAAGAACCAAGGCCCAATATTTGACTAGTGCCTGTCTCACCCGTTATGAGGTATTGTTCCTTGGATCAACGAATGTGACAGTCAAAAGATGTTCTGTACTAAACCCGGCTACATTGTTAATGTTAATGATTTTAATGATTTTAATGAAATGGAACGTAACTGCCTTGATGTCACTGAACTGTGCACCAAACCTAGACCTGATATTCAGGACACTCCTTTAGAGGAGAATGATCAAGTTGTGTTTGTTTAAGAGACAATGAAGGTACTCTGAGAGCTAATTATGCAGTTTGGACCCTCTTAGGAGTAGTTGAAGCTGCGTCAAGGAGTTGTTTCTGTCTAAGTAGCTGAATTGGTTGCCCTTACAATAGTATGCTGCATATCAGAGCAGTTCAAAGTAACAATATTCACAGATAGTCATTATGGAGTTAGTGTGCTCCATGATTTCGGGCAGTTATGGCACCAGAGAGGTTTCATGACCTCGACAGGATCACCCATTGAAAAGGGTGAGAAAATTCTCATTGGATAGAGACCTATCCAACACATAGGAGAGGCAGTCTTACTGTAGCTAAGCTGCTCCTCAGGGAACTGATACGAGGGTTGGTTTCCCAACTTCTTTGGAATCAGATCAAGGAAGTCATTTTCATCATGAGATCATAAAGTTGTGTCCAGCACTGAACATTGAGCAAAAATTGCTCTGCAGTTACAGACCAGAGGCATCTGGATTTGTGGAACAGATGAATGGAACACTGAAAACCCAGTGTTTTGGCAGAGTTTTGTGCCCCTACAACGTTGAAATGGTCCAAGGCATTGCTACTTGCCCTGATGAGCATGCATATAACCACTGACAAGAAGAAAGGATTGTCACCCCATGAGGTTCCTATGGGGCGTGCAATGAGATTACCAACAGCGAAGTCCAAGGCATTGCTACTTGCCCTGATGAGCATGCATATAACCCCTGACAAGAAGAAAGGATTGTCACCCCATGAGGTTCCTATGGGGCGTGCAATGAGATCACCAGAAGTACATGCAAATCCACTTGTGAACATCACAGGTGACTTAGGTGGTCATTCCAACATTGGCGGTAATATCAGCTTACCGCTGTCAGAAGACCGCCAACATACCGCTGCGGCCGCGGTAAACCGCCACGGTCATTCTGACCCACAACAGGCAAACCGCCAAAATACAGACATCCACAAAAGCCCGCCACACCAAAGGGCAGCGAGAAACTGGCGATGACCAAACCTCCACCGTCACGCCAACAGAAATACGCCCACACTATCACGACACACGAATCCACTCGGCGGTCTTTCAACCGCGGTATTCTATTGGCGGTACACACCGCCGCGCTCAAAATACACACACACTTACAAAATACAACTACATTGGACAAATCAAAATACACACACCTGATACACATACAAACACCACTCCCACACACCCAAGACAATATAAAACACACACCCACATCACCCTCAAACCCCCACTCCTCCAGAATCGGGACCACGCACAGAGAAATAGAGATCCGAGCACCCAGACGCGCATTTAACTTTCACCCAGCAATATTACCACGCACGTCACACAACACACCATTACACATCACCACACTTAGCACCACACAATCCACCCCACACATCACCCACACCACCCCATGGCACCGCAAAGACACCCCAGGTTTTCTGAGGATGAACTCAGGGTCATGGTGGAGGAAATCGCACCGGTAGAGCCACAGCTCTTTGGAACACAGGTGCAGCACACCTCCATTGCCAGGAAGATGGAGCTATGGAGCAGAATAGTCGACACGGTAAATGCAGTGGGACAGCACCCAAGAAATAGGGACGACATCAGGAAGCAGTGGAACGACCTACGGGGGAAGGTGCGTTCAATGGTATCCAGGCACAACATCGCGGTGCAGCGGACTGGCAGCGGACCCCCACCTCCTCCCCCAGAATTTACAACATGGGAGGAGCAGGTCTTGGCGATCCTGCAGCCTGAGGGCCTCGGCGGAGTATCTGGAGGAATGGACTCTGGTAAGTCTCATCTTCACTACTTCATCCCCCCCACCCCACCAGCATGCCAACTCATACCCCCACCCTCACCCTCACCCCCATCACACCTACTCCTTGCAAATGTCTCACCATCACAACCCACCCATCCCAACCCCAAGCCCTGCATGCGACCACAAAGCATGGACATCCATCACCAAAGCATGCCCACTGCACATCCCCATCCCCCCCCCAAACCACTGTCACAAAAGCCCCCACACAGGAATGCCAGCACTGGGGTACACGGGCACCCACCCATTGCACGCTATGGCACACAGAGATGCAATAACCATCCATTTATACCCCTTCAGGACCCGAACGCCACGTCACCGCGCAGGAGGGTCCACAAATGTCTACTCCTCCCCCAGAAGAGGCCCACAGTGATGACAGCACCTCTGTCGACCTGGATCTAGATGACCAGCCCGGCCCATCGGGGACCTCGGGACAGTCGGTTCCCCTCAGACAGCCACAGGCCACAGCAGACCTTCCCCCCTCTGGGAACACCAGCACAGCACCCACCCAGCGGGCCCATACCTCTGTCCCCAGGACACGTCAATCAGCGGTGTGTCCACCACTACAGGGCACCCAGGTTAACCCACCACCCCAACAACACCAGGGACCTGGGGGCAGTGGTAGTGGGCACACGGTCCAGGGGACAGAGGCCCAGGGAAACAGGGGAACTGTTAGGGCTGCTGTGCGACGGGGGGACAGGCCCAGGGAACCCACTCTCCACGAGGCCCTCTCCTCCATCATGGGAGCCTACCATCATTCCCAGGAGACGATGGCGAAGGTCCTGGCCAGGTTTCAGGAGATCCAGCTCCTGCAGGAGGAACAGTATTTGGGGTTCAGGGAGGAACTACGAACCATCAGTTCCGCCATGGGCACAATTGTAGGGGCTCTGAATCAGGTAGTCACCACATTGCGGGACACTGTGGCACCACAAAGGGCCCCTGACACTAGCATGGACCAAGAACTGCCTACCACCTCTGCCGGCGCTAGTGGACAGGAGGCCCGGCCACAGGACCAACAGGCCACCAGCACCCCACCCCCTGCAGAAGGAGAACCACCCCGCAAGCGGGCCCTGAGATCCAGGAAGAAGACAGAGTAAGATGCCAAGACCCCCGCCAGCAAAGGATACCTCCCTGATTGTCATCCCACTGACCCACATTGTCACCCTGTCCATCCTTAAACTGTCCCTGCTCCACTTCCCACAGCCATTTGGACAATGCACCTGTGATAATACTAGTCTGGACTCTGCCATGGACAATCCTTCACCATCACCCCTCACCGATTTGCAACCACCCACCAATATAGAGCACAGAAATAAACACAGTCATTGCACAAAACATTCTGGAGTCTGGCTGTGATTTTTTACAAATGTATTAGAGATTACTGTGCCAAAATGCATATTTACATTGTGATGCCAACATACCACTGTCACACAGCTGTAGTCCATGGGGAAACAAAGCAGATGTCACGCAGTGGGGCCCACATCTCTGAAATCGGAAGGGAAAGTTACAACTCAGTTACCATACACTGGGGGAAAAGGACAGACAGTACAGACGTAGTAGTGGTTAAGTATATGTAATATGCCGGTGTGGATTCTTACCTGTGTGTCACTGAAAATACTGCTGTATTACTGTGTTCCTGTTGTCTATGTCGTCCTCTTCGGCTTCCTCGTCTTCACTCTCCACAGGCTCCACAGCTGCTACAACACCACCATCTGGACCATCCTCCTGCAGAAAAGGCACCTGGCGTCGCAAAGCCAGGTTGTGAAGCATACAGCAGGCCACGATGATCTGGCACACCTTCTTTGGTGAGTACAATAGGGATCCACCTGTCATGTGGAGGCACCTGAACCTGGCCTTCAGGAGGCCGAAGGTCCGCTCGATCACCCTCCTAGTTCTCCCATGGGCCTCATTGTACCGTTCCTCTACCCTTGTCCTGGGATTCCTCATTGGGGTCAGTAGCCGTGACAGGTTGGGGTAACCCGAGTCACCAATTAGCCACACACGTTGCCTCTGGAGTTGACCCATCACGTAAGGGATGCTGCTATTCCGCATGATGTACGCGTCATGCACTGAGCCAGGGAACTTAGCATTAACATGGGAGATGTACTGGTCTGCCAAACACACCATCTGTACATTCATAGAATGATAACTCTTCCTGTTTCTGTACACTTGTTCACTCCTGCTGCGGGGTACTAAAGCCACATGGGTCCCATCAATGGCACCTATGATGTTGGGGATATGTCCAAGGGCATATAAATCACCCTTCACTGTAGGCAAATCCCCCACCTCTGCATGTGTTTCAGCAGGGCAGACAACACTCTGGACAACACCTTGGAAAACATAGGCTGGGACATCCCTGATGATATGGCCACTGTTGTTTGAAATGACCCACTTGCAAAGAAATGGAGTACTGACAGCACCTGCACTAGAGGGGGGATCCCTGTGGGTTGGCGGATTGGTGACATCAGGTCTGGCTCCAACTGGGCACACAGTTCATGAATAGTGGCTTGGTCAAGCCTGTATGTCAGTATGACATGTCTTTCCTCCATTGTCGACAGGTCTACCAGCAGTCTGTACACGGGAAGATTCCTCCATCTCCTCGCATGTCCCAGCGGACGGTGCCTATGAAGGACAACAGCGAGCACAGAGTCAATCAACCCACAGGTACGTAACCACAGCTTGCACAAAACACGATTCCCAATGCGTTGAATGGCTTGTATGAGTGTTGATGCAAGGCCTAGGTATGTGTGACGCAGTAAAAAGTAAGCCATGTGGGCTCTTGAAATGGCGGCTGCCTGACCTGTGAAGTGCGACAATGGGATGTGAGGTAAATGCGCTGGCGTGGCACACCGTGGCGGTAGGCGGTCAAAGAACGCAGCGCTAAGCAGCATTGGTTAACATTGAACCCTATGGGTCTCAGGAGCCAATGACGATGTGCGCCGGCGGTCCCAGTACGCACCGCTGCGATACGCACCGCTGCGGTACGCACTGCCGCGGGCGTGACCGCCATTTTCTATCGGCTTAATCACTCGATACCTGATCTTCGACAGGAGAGGACCTACACTGCAAGTGCTGCTGTGACCTCGGTCTGGAAGAGACAATGGCTCATGCGACTGGGGAAAGGGCCCCTGCCTTCACTGCTCAGGAATTGGATAAACTCGTTGATGGGGTCCTCCCCCAGTATGCGCTAATCTACGGTCCTCCAGATCAACAGGTAAGTACACTGGGGCCATGCTTAGTGGCCAATGCCTGTGTTGAGTGGGGTGGATGAAAGATGGTGGGGAGGGAAGCGATTGAGGCATGCATCAAACGACGGATGAGAGCATGTGCCACATGGCAAGGGTAGGGATGGGGGGCCACTCACATTGAGGATGCAGAAGGTGATGACTCTTTTTCTCCCCCTGTACATTTCACATAGGTCAGCGCCCACCAGAAGATTGATATTTGGCGTGCCATCGCCAAGGACGTCCGGACCCTGAGGGTCCACCAAAGACCGGGAACCCACTGCCGGAAGAGATGGGAGGACATCCGACGCTGGAGCAGGAAGACGGCGGAGGCTCAGCTGGGGATGGCCTCCCAACGTGGGAGGGGTGCCAGTCGGACTTTGACCCCCCAGATGTTCCGGGTCCTGGCGGTGGCCTACCCCGATTTGGATGGGCGCGTGAGGACATCACAGCAGACACAAGGGGGTGAGTACACTTTATTCTGGTGACTTTGCGCGCAGTGGAGGTGTCTGGGTGGGGGAGGAGGGCTGTGGGTATCCCTAGGCCAGGGCGATTTCTGTAGGCTAGGCCCCTCCGTAAGGCATGGCCTGTGCCCCCGCCCCCCACCTCTGTAGGGTGCCAGGTACAGCTATTCATGGCCCTGTGTCATCTATGTGTGCAGATGTCGTCCATAGGCCTGTAGGTCATGTCCCACGGATTGAGTAGTGGACCCCAAGTGCGCGGTGTAGTGCAGGGGGCTTCTGTGTCTGTCCTGTCCACCAACGGTGTCGCCAATGCATGCACTCAACATGTCTTTATTTTCTCCCCCCCCCCCCTTTTTTGTGGTTTTCCTGTTCATGTGTGCATTAGCATCATCAGGCGGAGGAGAAGTGGCATCGGAGCACGAGGGAGCTTCATTCCACATGGCCATGGAGGGCCATGCAACGGATTCCGATTTCACCAGTGGGACGGAGGGCGAGGGGAGCTCCACAGCGGGGACTCGGGCAGAGATAAGTGACACAGACTCGTCCTCTGAAGGGAGCTCCCTTGTGGTGGCGGCAACATTTGTGCCCCCTGCAACAACAGGTACAGCCGCCACCCAGCGCACCAGCACCGCCCTCCCAGCAGCCCCTCAGCGTTTGCCCTGTGCCCGCTCACCCAGGAAGGTGGGCATCTCCTTCGCCCCAGGCACCTCAGGCCCTGCCCCAGTCACCCCTGCTGCCCTCAGTGAGGAGATCATTGACCTCCTGAGGACGCTCACTGTTGGGCAGTCTACCATATTGAATGCCATCCAGGGTGTCGAAAGAGAGGTGCACCAGATTAATGCATACCTGGAGGGCATTCATTCTGGTCAGGCTGCCCTTCAGCGATCGTTCAACACTCTGGCCTCAGCACTGATGGCAGCCATTGTCCCTGTCTCTAGCCTCCCCCCTCCAACTTCCTCCACCCAGACCCTATCACCTGTACCTCTGCCTATCCCAGACACACCATCAGACCAGCCTGCACACACCTCAACACCCAAGGGAAGCTCAAGCAGACATAAGCACCACACATCACACAGGCATTCACCCAAGCAACATCCACATACAGACATACCAACACCCACTGCCTCCACTGTGTCCCCCTCCTCCTCGTCTCCCTCCTCCCTCCCTGTCACATCTCCACTCACACCTGCATGCACTACATCTTCAGCCACTACGTCCATCACCAGCACACACACCATAACCCCCCGCACACGTGCAGTCACCACCCCCACTGCCATTTACACGTCCCCTGTGTCCTCTCCCAGTGTGTCTGTGACCCCCTCTTCCAAGATACACAAACGCAGGCAGCCACCCACCCAACAGCCATCCACCTCACGACAGCCTCCAGCCCAAGCACCTGCACCCAAAGACACCAGACTTCAAACTCCTACAACCACATCCTCTTCCTCCACTCCCATACCCACTACACCTACCCCTCCCATTGCTCCTAAAAAGCTTTTCCTGTCCAAACTTAACCTCTTTCCACCAACTCCCACACCCCGTCCATGTCATAGGACTCCAGTCAGCACCTCAGCCACCACAAAACTGGGCCCTGTCATGACAGTCTGCCATGGACTATGGAGTCCCCCACCCTCCAGGGCAGCCAGTTCAGTACGGAGCCAAGGCACGGGCAGCCCACCCCCGGAGAAACAATCAAAGATAGGCAGTGGCCGGCACGAGAGGGTGAAGACACCAGGCACAAAAACCCCTACCATGGCTCCCGCAGGAGGTGTGGAGACAGCTGTCACATCGCCCAAGGTGGGGAAGGGCCACAGGCGATCAGGGAAGGCTGGGAAGGGCAGCACGCCCGACAAGACCACCATCAGCCCAGCTGGCCAGGAGGGCCCCGCCAGCCCCATCCCAGGTGGGCAGGAGGCCACCAACATGCCCGGCACTGCAGCCCAGGAGAGCCCCGCCAGCCCCATCCCAGGTGGGCAGGAGGCCACCAACATGCCTGGCACTGCAGCCCAGGAGGGCCCCGCCAGCCACAGGACAGATGGGCAGGAAGGCACCGCCAGCCACAGGACAGGTGGCAAATGAGCTCCACGCCATGGCCAGATCCGCTGAACTGGGCTCTTCATCTCAAGCACCGCTGAACTGGGCTCTTCATCTCAAGCACCGCTGAACTGGGCCCTTCATCTCAAGCACCGCTGAACTGGGCACCGCCGTCTCAAGCACCGCTGAACTGGGCCCTTCATCTCAAGCACCGCTGAACTGGGCTCTTCATCTCAAGCACCGCTGAACTGGGCCCTTCATCTCAAGCACCGCTGAACTGGGCACCGCCGTCTCAAGCACCGCTGAACTGGGCCCTTCATCTCAAGCACCGCTGAACTGGGCCCTTCATCTCAAGCACCGCTGAACTGGGCCCTTCATCCTAAGCACCGCTGAACTGGGCACCGCCGTCTCAAGCACCGCTGAACTGGGCTCTTCATCTCAAGCACCGCTGAACTGGGCACCGCCGTCTCAAGCACCGCTGAACTGGGCCCTTCATCTCAAGCACCGCTGAACTGGGCTCTTCATCTCAAGCACCACTGAACTGGGCCCTTCATCTCAAGCACCGCTGAACTGGGCACCGCAGTCTCAAGCACCGCTGAACTGGGCCCTTCATCTCAAGCACCGCTGAACTGGGCACCGCCGTCTCAAGCACCGCTGAACTGGGCCCTTCATCTCAAGCACCGCTGAACTGGGCTCTTCATCTCAAGCACCGCTGAACTGGGCTCTTCATCTCAAGCACCGCTGAACTGGGCCCTTCATCTCAAGCACCGCTGAACTGGGCACCGCCGTCTCAAGCACTGCTGAACTGGACCCTTCATCTCAAGCACCGCTGAACTGGGCACCGCCGTCTCAAGCACCGCTGAACTGGGCACCGCCGTCTCAAGCACCGCTGAACTGGGCCCTTCATCTCAAGCACTGCTGAACTGGGCCCTTCATCTCAAGCACCGCTGAACTGGGCACCGCCGTCTCAAGCACCGCTGAACTGGGCCCTTCATCTCAAGCACCGCTGAACTGGGCACCGCCGTCTCAAGCACCGCTGAACTGGGCACCGCCGTCTCAAGCACCGCTGAACTGGGCCCTTCATCTCAAGCACCGCTGAACTGGGCACCGCCGTCTCAAGCACCGCTGAACCATAAGCGCCAGGGGCTGGCCAGCATCTTAGTCGGGCAGGGCTGCACGAAGCAGTCTAGGCACCAGGCCCCACCCAGAACCAGTGGAGACTGTTATCCACTTGTGAGACTGTGGCTTTGCACTCCCCAGGATGTAACAGTGGGCAACCCACCCACTGTAGAGACTTGAGAGACTGTGGCTTTGCACTCCCCAGGATTGAACAGTGGGCAACCCACCCACTGTTCAAACTTGAGAGACTATGGCTTTGCACTCCCCAGGATTGAACAGTGGCCATGGAGGCCCTTGTGGATCTGGCGTCGTGGACTCATCTGGCTGAGGTGCCCCCCCTTCCCTTCCCCCTGAGGTGCCTGTAGTTTTGCTATCTGATGCCCCTGCAGTGTTCTCTCCATTGGAGTCAGGTATCTTGTGTGGGCTTTGCCCATGTGATTTGGGCCCAGTGGTCCACGGACAATACATGCTACAATGCTCGGACTTGTACATTTTTGTATCTAACAGTTTTTGATGTAGAATTATATTTTTAAGTCAGTAATACAATATATTCCTATGCTTAGAATCATTTCCTTTTGTGTTTGCATTCTTCCGGGGGGTTTGGGGGGTGTCACTCTGATGTGTTGATACGCATTGATGTGTGTGTTGTAGTGGGTGAGGGTGAGGGTGGGTGTGTCGTGTATGTGTGTACCCGTAATATTTTCTCCACCCCCTCCCCTGTGTCGTAGGTGCAGTACTCACCGTTGTCTTCTGCGCCGGCGTTCGTGCTCCTGGTAGAGGAGTAGGAACACAATCGCTGGGAGTATGTGGAGTTCGGGTTCCATGCTGTCCTCGAAATGGCTGTTTCCGCCGTGTTTTTATTGGCGGGGCTACTGCCCCGGAAAAGGTGGCGGATTGGTAGGTTGTGATACAGTGGGCGGTACATTGTCTCCCGCCTGTCTGTTGGCGGTGACCGCCGCGCTGTTTGTTTGTGCCGCCGTGGCGGGCGGTGTGGTAATGTGGCGGTCTCTGTTGGCGGTTTCCGCCAGGGTCGGAATTCCTTTTTTTACCCCGCCAGCCTGTTTGCGGTTTGGCCGCAGGTTTAACACCGACCGCCAGGGTTGGAATGACCACCTTAGTGTTGGATTATTGCAAAGGTCTGGCTGATATGGTTCGCTCTTTGTCTCATCATGTTGAAGCAGAAACAGTTCAAACAGCTCAAGAACAGTGTCACAGCTTAAAAGCTGGAGATTGGATTCTTGTAAGGAAACATGTAAGGAAGACTTGACCTGATCGAAGGTGGAAGGGACCATACCAGGTTGTCTTGGTGACAACATCTGTGAAGTGTGCTGGTCTTCCTAACTGGATTCATGCAAGCCACACACGCAAAGTTCTGTATCCTCTTATAAACACAGAGTTTGATTCCCTGAGAGTGAATGCAGAAGAAAAAGGGGTTCAGATTTGTCAAGCTGTGAGGACTGAACAAGTTGTTGAAACTGAACTTGTGCAGAATGGGGAAAACTCATGCATTCTAAATGCAGCCAGAAATGCAGGAGAGCAAAGTGAAAGCCAACTGACTCTTGCCAACACAGCAAACATTGTGAATTCAGTTGCACCCGAAAAGAGAACTGTGACGGGAGATAAATGGCCTGCAGCTGCACCTGAACTTGTTACTGATAAATTCCCAGCAATAACAAAAGCAGTTAAAGATTCAAATCATGGTGAAGATGAAGATGGGGCTATAAGAAGAACAAAAAGGAAAAGAGTGCTAAGTTGCAAATACTCTTCACCTGAATGGATATATCTTGTCACAAATGAATGGGAGAATGAGTTAATGTCCTTTTGTTTTGACCATGACAATTCAGTTAAACATTCTGGAACTTGAAATCACATTTGAGCTGAGTTTTGAAATACCCTTGCCAATTGATCAACAAAGGCATTACACTCTGGAAGTGACCATAAATGATCATCAGACTGTGTTTTATTGAATACAAACATTTGAACTATTTTTGCAAAATTTTAATTGAAATCTGATGAACTTTCTTGAAGATTGAGAATTGTTATTAACAGTGCAAAAAGACTTTGAAAAATACCTTTAGATTTCATTTTTGCTCGCTTTGTTTTTATATTTTTCTTTTTCCTTTCTTCTCTGATTCTACAGAAGCCATGAACCCATGATAGGGTAAATGCAGCAAATGTAAATATGTGTGCATTGGTATAGTTATATTTTGTATGACTGCATGCATTTTATTGATTTCAGGAATGAGTATTTCAATGAAAGACTAGATGCAAATCACAGCAACTTCAGTGTAGAGGATTACAACATCAAAGCAGGATAAGTTTTCATAAAGATGAGGGACTGTTTTATTTAGATGACATGAAGGGAGATGTTTCTTCCAATGTCTATTATTTTTGCTGCATGTATAAGTGGACACAATGAATGTGCATGATTATTATGTGTGTACACAAATTCCTTTGTCAGTACAAGAGGGAATCACCTATCTCAGCTTACCACTGATTTATAGCATTAGTTGATTATTACCCTTGGACAATCAAGTGTACATTCAGTATTTCTATTGTAACTTTGATTTAATTTTCTCGTTTGTTCCAGTTAAACAGCATTTGAGTAGCATTGCAAAGGCTAAGAACATAGATACAGTAATATCAACATAATTTGACATGTCTCCTCACACAGATAGAAAAGGAGTTCATTAATCAAGTTGACGACAGACGAAAATCAATGAAGGACAAGATAGATAAGGGTATAGTTTCCAGGAAGAAATCAGTTCACAACACACCAGATACACAAGGAAGCTTAGCTTTTGCTTGGTAACATGTAGCAAAGCTTTTGTATTAATAGGCCGGAATAAAAAACGGACAATAAGTTTGTAGGAAAAAGTGAATGCAGACGTGTTTTTGTTTAAGAATGTGTGGGATTTTATGTTAAATGGATAAGACCCAGCTGTGCCTGATGTACATTACGTCTGTGGAAGGAACGCTTATTACAAGTTACCGAAAGGTTGGTATGGCACATGCTACTTAGGAGTGGTTTTTCTGAAAATCCAAGTAGACAACATTGACAATCCAGGAGGGATTGAAAGATTTACAATGAGATTTAAAAGAAAAGTGAGTAGTTCAGAAATTACTGTAGATATTTTTGGAGCTTTTATTCTGTCAGTGGGTGTGAGCTTGAATGACATAAAGATACAGAACTTATCTATGATTATAGATAAGATGTGAACTTATTTTTCATGTGCAATATTCCTAATGGATATGGAAATGGTTGCAGTAAGATCTATGGTTTTGCAGAACTACCTTGAGTTAGACATCCTTTTAGCAAAGGACAGCGGAGTCTGTCGAGTTTTAAAGATGCAACACTGCTGCATTTGCATTCCTGATAACAGTAAAGGGATAAGGAAATACCTTTCTAATCTGACAAGTCTGAAACATGACTTGAATAGCCTGAGACAAACAAATGTTTGGGGAACAATAGGTGAAGTATTCTCTAAGGTAGGATCTTGGGTTGGAAACTTGGGAAATGAATTTGTGAGAATGATCCTGAAACCTTTATTGATTGTGACAGTATGCACATTTGTGCACCTGGATTTGAGAGGGCTTACAATATCTGCAAAACACAAAGAGTAAATAATAAACAGAGGAAGGAAGAAATGGAAATGGAAATTATGAGAAACAGACATTCCCAGTCTAATAATAAAATTGACACTTTCTGCAGACCTAGAAATAAGCGTTATCAAACTGCCAGGTTTTGATTTGCCTGATTGTAAATGACAAAGGTTCTTTTGTGATGGCATAACTTGCCATCAGAGGAGGGACTGATAGAGATAAAATTTTACTAATACATTAGTGGCATATAAGTTAGCATATGACGATTTACAAACCTTAATTTAAAAATCGAACAGAAAAATTAACGTGGAAATGTAAATTGTGCATGTTTGAATTATGCTGGACAATGTGCCTCCATTTGTATTTTGACATCACCCTGTAACATGAAGTCATGGTGCACTTATGTTTGGGTGAATTACTAATTAGAATTAACATGAAAGTATTATCTTTAAGAAGGAATAGTAGAAATGAAGCATATTATGAGTATTTCATGTTCATTAATTATTTATACTTATATTGAATTAAATGAATGTTATAATTGTACGTTACATGTGTGCAGAAAAATGAAATACACGTTTATGGTGTTCTGATATGCTGTAAATAAGCTTTGCAGTGCAAAACAATTGCTTTGCATCTGATTTAATTATAAGGTGCGCAATAGGATTCGTGTCTATTAATTGTATTAATGCGCATTTAGGCTTTCTTAGCTGGACTAGGTGGACTAGGCCTGAAGTTTCATTCTTGAGCAATAGAGGAAAATTACTTGCTTATTCTGTTCCCTCTGACCTGAGGTTTTTCCTAAGTTGCTGATGTGATATGATGTTGAATGTCCTATTGTTCTGAAGACAAAGAACATGTTTCAGTGTTAACTATGCAGCAATATTTGTTCTAGCTGTCGAACAAGACAGGAAACTTATAATTCTCATGTTAGAAATGTTTAGCCCATTCTGTGTATCGTGAGAGAGGATCCTGATGTAACAAACAACTAAAAAATGTAATATTTTGGCAGAACAGTATGAAATCATTGAAAGGACTATATGCTTTCTCTGAAAAACTTCAGAATAGTTGCAAACTTTGGCTACCATTGGCTGCAGAATCTCTTGCGTAAGATCAGCTGACCTCGAGGACCAATCAAGAAGCCCATGGATATTTCCAATTAGTGAGAGACTTTGGAACTTTGAGTCAGTCTGTCTCATACCCTAAGAGAATAAGACAGTTGAGAATTCTGCCAGAGTCAGTCTGTTCCTAATTGAGTCAGCTTCTGTCGACTGCTGTCCTTCTCCAAGTCTTCTGATGAGTTACCTTTTAGTCTAATTTCCCCATTTGCTTATGCTGTTCAGTACTAATATGCTCATTCAGATACATGTAACATAAATGAAACCCTCTGGGCCTCATTTACAAAATCTGACTCATCGTTATCGATGCATCAGATTTCTTGGGGCTAGTGCACCTGCCCTAAGGACTCCATGGATGTGCCGTATTTACAATACAGAGCTCAATGGCACACGTTTTCACAGCTGCATCAGAATTTCTGACCCATCTGTTGGCCCTAAACTGATGCATTGCTGGAGTTACATCATTAAACTGATGCAACTCCATCAATGCGAGGAGAGTCCCATTGGAAAAAGCCCTGAGCAGGTAGTAACATTTTGACGCAGTTAAGACTTAGAATGATAAATGAAACAGAACAATAATGGTAGTACTGATAATCGTTAATGCACTTCCACGGTAGTGTCCAAGTTAGGTGCATAATTATATCGAACAATGGCGCAAGTGGTCTAGTGCCCTACCACCTATGGGCACAAATAACATGTATACTAGCATACACAGTGAATAAGTACATATATGTACAATAATGAAAAAGGGGTTGTGGCTGTGTAGAGATGGCGCGCACTTCCAAAAGGTAAGCTGACGTAAGAATGCAACGTTCATAGATGATCAAGTCTCTAATGCTGAGAGGGTTGCTCAAGTGGTTTGACACCCAGCCACAGGGTGCACGGACTATTATCTTAGAGGGGCCACAGTCGGTCTGTAGAAAGAGGAAAAACCACGGCACATCGCAGATTCGTAAATAAGTCAATTTATTCTTCTGTGAAAGATCAGAGAAGACATCACCTGGTCCAATGGGACAAATGGGCGTGATGTCAATAGGCCAACACAGTTCTCATATTCGGAAAAAGCAACAGCTGACACGTGTTTCATCACAAATGACTTTTTCAAGGCTGTGAACATAATGGCATACAGATGGAAAACATCAATCATATATTGCATGTATAGTCAAATGATGCAATGCCTTGTGTGGACTAGAGTGAATTGTAAGTAAGAAACAGAGGCCCGATGCCACAAGTTGGTGATGTGCCCTATTCAGACCATATACAAAAGGATAACAAATCTACGACTTTAGTGAATGTAAAAAACATAAAGACATTCCGTTGTCAGTTTGTAAATATGGAGCAGTGTAGTGCACTGCCAGCGCCACCGCTGTATCAAAAAACTTTACACAGCAGTGGAACAAAGGGTTTGTAAATGAAGCCCTCTGTTGCCAGGTACCTTCAGTTTCATACCAACAAAATCAATTGTGGTATTTCTGACAGGATCTGGGTCCACAGTTATTCAGAAAATCTGAAACTGAAGCTGCCAAAAAGTAAAAGTGGAGGTTCACAGTGCCTAGGCCTAAAGCTGAACATGGCCCATTAGGCCCAATAAAATCGGAAACAACCTGGGGTTGTTTGAGTTCTAATTCAGAGGGCAAATGGCCTGGCAGTTCAGCCTCAGTGGTTTCCACAATCGTGGTGTCAAGGCTGATTTGTGTAATGTTGCTTACTGACCTTACTGACTGTAGTGCCGCAGTGAACAATAAATGGTGGACTGGAAGGCAGCCAAGAATAATTAACGGCAGCTGAGATTAATTCAAGCAGTGTACCCATCATCTCTCTGTTTTTTCACTTCAGTAGGTTCAATTATGTAAACTGAACACTTGACAGACATTTCAGGAGGAACCTAATCTGCAGATTATCAAAACTACTTAAAATGCATGTTAGAAAACTGATACTTCATGTTCTGAGCGTGGAAATGATTGTTAGGAACATGCTTATAATGGGAATAGTTACTTTTCATGTTCAGTGCAGTTGTCTGAAATACTACGCCTTGATGACAGTCACATTGAGGACTATTGGTAAGTTGACAGCGGTGACAATAAGCACCAGAAACTTTAACATGAAATAGAGAGCTTGTAAAGAGTATAAACGGGCCCACATCATATAGAGCCAGAAGTCATTTGTGCCTTCGTATACAATGCAGATTGCTAACTGCCTTTTGTGAGGTCACATGAAGCATAAACACAATGGGCATGCTAGTGTTAACGCGTCCCTCTATGATTAATTTATACACTTTGGGACTAGTTTTAGGCCAATGAATCTTTTAACCCTGATTGAAGACACCTTAGGACGAGATAGCTAATCAACGTGTCAATCAATACGTCAATAATATCATCAATATTTATTACCACAAGGCATTTCATCTTAGTCAATGACATTTAATTAAACTCAAGACATCACCATGACCTTTCAGTCATGAATAACCACACCAGTTTAGTATGAATTTTTGTGATATTTTATTCCCTATTGGTTACAATTCTACTAATAAGTTTATTAGTCTCAATACCAGAAAACACATTAGCATATTCACAATATGGCAACTCTGATAAGATTTCATCAGAGCAAGAATCACAAACATCAGAACATAACAAGGTGTGAGCATAGATTATCCTTAGTAGAGTATCATTAGCACGTTATTCAACAAAGCATAGATTCAGTCATTTGTCTATTTGCGTCAGTTTAGTGAACTCCTTAACTAACCTCAAATTAGCATTGGCATGTTGGGCTTCATGCAAAACAATTTAGTAACACCAATTTGGAAAACATCTAGCTATGGTCTCTGTCAAAAGAAAAGCAGTTGGTACCTAGAAAGGAAAAGCAAACAGACAATCACAATTTCATTGTCATATAGTTACCCTCCAAGTTTGGGTCAGCACTCAGGTTCGGTCTTCGTCCTCAGGACATCAGTTGATTCACCATCAGTCAGGAATTCAGCTCTCAGGCAAAAGGGGCACTTCCCTCATTAGGAGGTAAAGTGTAAATGGGCAAACTAAGGACAAGGACGGTTCTAACTAAAATTATCAGGTCACTAGTCAAAGTGACAAAGTGTCTGGATCATAGCAATTCGCATCAGCATCTCCCATAATCTCTCTCTCCTATCCCTCCTGTTCTGATTTACTTCCTGGTGTCAAGGGTTTCTATCCCCTTTTCGTTGAACATTCCCCTAAAATCTGGTTGGACAAGGGGTTGCACCCCACTATCTTTAACCAATTAACTTTACATTAGGTCATAGAATTTGTCACACCACATCAGTTCTCAGGCATTTTATTGGTCCATATGATTGACGCCTTTAGAGGTAGAATGTCCGGTATAATTTCATCCTTTTGTAATTCTTTGCGCATCTTCGGTCTCTCTCTTTTGTCCAGTATATTGTAATTTAGACATTTTAGGTATTTGCTTTAAGTCATCAATCTGGTAGATCTTTGGGAAAAGTATCCCCAAATAACATGTCCCATACCATCCCTTAGGGAGACGGTAATAAGCATTAAGCCCACAGATATAATAGATCCCAGGGATCGCTGGATCCTGTCCATTTAACATGAATGTCCATTTACTCTGAAACAAAAACACATGTCTGCACTCACTCGTTCCCACAAATAAAGTGTCATGCTCAGATTTCGGCCTATATATACAAAGCCTACCTACATGTAATGCGTCTATAGCTAATTTGCCTTGTGTCTTTATTGCGGTGTAAGCATAATCATTTGCAATTGTGCATTTTTCTAACCCCTTTTCTAGCCTTTCTTTCAATGCTTTGCGCCTATCATCAGTGTGATCTAAGAAACTCTTCTCTACAGGTGTTAGTAAGCAGGTTAGATTATTGCGGTGCGCATAAGCTGTCCCAAATGTCAGTGTTGGCTCAAAGAATCCTCGAACTAACTTTATACTATGCTCTTTAACTAACTTGTTCAGAAACTCAATCACAGGCACAAAAAAAAACACTACATCTAAGTTAGAGTAAAAATATTGCACATGTTCTTGATTATAGACTCTTGTTAGTAACAAACTACAGCTTATCCCGTATGTTAGAGGAAGACTATGGTAAGTAACCCCTTCTTGTACTGACAAAGGAATCTTGGTGCACACATAACAGTTTCTCGCATCCATAGTATCAACATACTCATTCAGCAGGCGACAGAAGACATTAGTAGACAGTTCCCCTTTTGAATTAGTTCCTGCATGTAAGTATTTTGCATCCTGCTCAAACTTCTCCCACAGTGTTAGTGTAGCAGTCTCAGATTTCGAAGCATTGTTAGTCACTTTCTTGTCAATCCATGGCATTCCCACAATCACACCTACATTTATTATTGCACACACAATACCTAGAATGACACTCAACCAACCACACATCCTACCCTTTCTACTCTTAGTGTAACCCATGATCTGTAAAGAATAAGATAGCAGAAAAATACAAAGCAAACAATCAACTTGAGGATGATATAAAAGCCCTTTGTTTATTTATTTTTTAATGCAAAAGTCTCTTTCTCTCTGCGAGTATTTACAGCGTTTCACTCACCCCAGGACCCCTTTGTCAAATCAGGTTTAGCAGTTTGTCATAATTGTTTTTTCAAAGTCAATTCAGGTTTTCAGTGTCACATCCGGTAATTTATTAGTCTCTTTTCTCAGCTTTTCAGCTGTTAATTTCAATTTCAATTTTTAACACAGTCTCTTTCTAAAGTTGAATTCAGGTGCCGTAGTATTGGCCTGGTACCTCTCGATCAAAACAGAACAGCAAAAATTCTTGTTGCCATTCAGCTGATGTTGCATATGCCCATTCAGGACCTGCGTACCTTCTGTTTGCGACTCTCTTTCTTTTCAGTCTGCATTCACTTTGCAACTCTTCTTCACTGACATCCTCTTTCCTGGTTGTATAAACTTCTTCCTCTATTGTGTCTCCAGGCACCACTTTCTCTATTGCAGCTTGTGGCTCCGGCCAGTTATCTCATTTATGTGTTTTCTTCCTTCTTGGCCTTTCAGAACGTTGAACAGCGCCCTCCTCTTGTGCTATGGTGTTTTCTCTTGACGGACCTGCAAGTGGCTCAGGGGGAGTTGATGCACTTTGACCTCCCTCTGTTTCTCCCCCCCGTCTTCAGGGTCTGTTACGGGCTCAACTTCAAACCCGTACTCGTCTACTTCTGGGAGAACCTCTCTTTGCCTCTGTTCCCCTGCTGCCTCCGCTGAGATAGGCTCACTGTCACCTCTCTCGATCTCGTTTACTGTTTGAGGGACTAAGCCGTCCTCAGTGGGCTCTCCTTCAGTCTCAGTTCCCCTTCGAATACTCTCCGGCCCTGAGACTTCATTTTCTGCAGTTGTTTTGGACACTTCAAGTTCCTGATCAGTTGGACACATCACCTTCTTTGTGTGACTGGCATGTATCCAGTTTGGAAAGCCTGCACATTTCACAGCAGTGGTTGTTGTCAGTATTACTTGATATGGCCCCTTCCAACGCCGCTCCAAACACGACTTTCTCACGTGCTTCTTGACAACCACCCAGTCACCGGCTTTCAAGGTGTGACCTGGATCACTGATCGGTGGCAATGTGGTAGCCTCCATCTGGTGAGAAAAAGAGCGGACCACATCAGCTAGACCCTTGCAGTAGTCCAACACCATATCATCCGTGATATTCACAAGAGCATTTGCAGGCACTGCGGGTGATCTCATAGCTCGACCCATCAGAATCTCGTGGGGAGAAAGTCCTGTTTTCTTGTCAGGTGTCTTTCTCTTTGACATTAGCACTAGGGGCAATGCATCTTACCACTTCAAATTGGTAGCTGCGCACATTTTTGCCATTCTTGACTTCAAGGTGCCATTCATCTGTTCCACTGGTCCTGATGCTTCAGGGCGATAGCTACAATGCAGCTTCTGCTCAATGTTCAATGCAGCGCACAAGAGCTTAATCACCTCATTGTCGAAGTGTCTGCCCCTATCTGATTCTACAGAGATCAGGAATCCGAAATGTGGTATTAACTCCCTAAGCAACAGCTTTGCTACTGTGAGGCTGTCATTCCTACGTGTAGGGTATACTTCAATCCAATGACTGAAAACAAACACAATCACCAACACATACCTCAAGCCTCCATACACAGGCATCTCAATTAAATCCATTTGCATCTTGTAAACGGACCTCCAGCTCTCCCTATGTGGCTCAAAGTCACCACAGTCCCTTTTCCTGCATTCATCCGTTGACAGATGATGCACCTGTGACAGATAACCTCTGCGGCTTGCCTGAATTTCGGATTGAACCAGTCAATTTTAAACAACCTGATCATTGCGTCTCTGCCAAGGTGTGCTTGACCATGGTAAAACCTTGCAAACTGTGACAAGAGACTGTTTGGCAAAACCATTTTCCCCTCCTCTTACACCCACAAGTCGTCAGACCTCTGTATACATTGCATTCTCTGCCAGGAACATTTTTCCTCTCTGCTAGCACGACCCTGCAGTGATCTTAACTCATCTAATGTATCCACCAGTCTACATGCAAAGTTTGGACATGTTTCATTTTCAGTTTCCGACAACAATTCCCACTGATCCTTGAACGATATACAGTTCAATGCGCAAAATCTTGCGACTTGATCTGCATAGCTGTTTCCCATTGACACAAAGTCTTGTGACTTAACATGAGCATTGCATTTCACCACGGCAATTTCAAGAGGTAACTGAATCGCATGCAACAAGTCCTTAATCTTTTCGCCATTTTCATGGTGAACCAGAAGAGGTCATGAAACCCCTCCGTGACCACAATTGGCCAAAATCATGCACAATTCCGAATCCGTATCTGCTGTCAGTATAGATAGTGACTTTCAGATTTTCAGCTCCGTGGCATGCCTTTGTAAGAGCAATTAATTCAGCCACTTGTGCAGAGTATACTCTTTCGGGCCAGGAAGCTTCTAGAATACCTGTGATTGTACACACGGCATACCCAGCTCTCAGTACTCCTAATGAGTCTCTCAAGCATGAACCATCAACAAACATAATGTAGTCATTTTCTTCTAATTGGGTATCTTTGATGTCAGGTCTTGGTTTGGTGCATAGTTCCGTTACCTCAAGACAATCATGTTTTACTTCCTCTGCATTATTAATCTCAGCATTTTCAACAGGAAGTAAAGTTGCCGGGTTTAATACAGTACATCTCTTGAGAGAAACATTCGGAGACCCCAGTATAATGGTCTCATACTTTGTAAGGCGGGCATTCGTCATGTGCTGAGTCTTGGTTCGGGTTGACAAAATTTCAACTGCATGTGGAACCATTACTGTTAGGGGATGTCCCATCACTATGCTTTCACACTGTGTGAGGCTTTGACCAACTGCTGCAACTGCAGTGAAAACAAACCGGTAAGGCTACTGTGACTGGGTCCAAAGTAGCTGAAAATTATACTACTGGGCGGTTTGCACCTCCATGGACCTGCGTTAAGACAGACAAAGAACAAGCATCACGTTCATGACAAAACAGTAAGAAAGGGTTTGTGTAATCAGGCATACCTAATGCTGGTGCCCTGTACATGCATTCTCTCAACTCCATGAATGCCTCAATCTCTTTCTCGGACAAGGTTATGGTACCCGGGTCATCCTGAACTTCCTTGCCTGTCAGTTTCACTAATGGTTTAGAGATAATCGAGAAGTTGGGAATCCACTGACGACAGTAGCCCACCATTCCCAAAAACATTCTGACATCTTTCTTTGTTGTCGGGGGATTCATCTGCAGTATGGCTGACACCCTTTCTTTTGATATTCTCCTGGAGCCCTTCTCAATCAAGTGACCTAAGTACTTTACCTCTTTCTGACAGTACTGCAGCTTCTTTGGAGACACTTTGGGCCTGATTCTAACTTTGGAGGACGGTGTTAAACCGTCCCAAAAGTGGCGGATATACCACCTACCGTATTACGAGTCCATTATATCCTATGGAACTCGTAATACGGTAGGTGGTATATCCGCCACTTTTGGGACGGTTTAACACCGTCCTCCAAAGTTAGAATCAGGCCCTTTATGTCCGTTCTTTCCCAAATGATTCAGTAAGGCAATTGTGTCATACCTACAGTCGTCTTTTGTTCTGGACGCAATCAACAAATCATCAATGTACTGTACCAGAGTCGAACTGAAAGGCAGTTCTAACGACTCTAAGTCCTTCTTCAATATCTGATTGAAGATGGAAGGTGACTCAGAAACCCTTGAGGAATTCTGCACCAACCGTACACCTTGCCCAGGAATTTGAAACTGAAAAGAAATTGGCTGTCCTCATGAAGAGGCACAGAAAAGAATGCTTGAGACAGGTCCACAACTGTGAACCACTCTGCATCACACGGAACCTGAAACATGATTACTGCTGGATTTGGCACTATGGGGCAGCATTTTACCACAATTTGGTTTATTTTTTTCGATTCCTGCACAATTCGAACCTTCCCACAAGGCTTTTTCAGACCCATTATTGGTGAGTTACACGGGCTGCTCAATACCTCTTTCAGAACCCCTTGCTTCACAAAGTCCGGGATTATATGTGATACCTGAATGAGGACATCTTGTGCCATGTGGTACTGCGGTACCTGGGGATACACTGCGTTCGGCTTTACCTGTACTTTAACTGGTTCTACTCCTTTTATCAGTCCCACTTCCTTTCCTGTCAGATCCCACACTTTCTCTGTCACTGTTCCCTGTAACTCAGCTGGTAAGTCAGACACTGTAAACATCGGGAATAGGGTTATCAGTGGGTATTCTTCATTTGCGGTCTCTGTCTCCAATTCTGAAAACTGCCCATCGTCCCCCTCATCATCACTGTTTGTCTGCACCTCAATTCCCTCATTGGAGCAGGCAATTGAACACCTCGTTTTGCACAGTAAGTCTCTTCCCAGTAGGGATACTGGACTCGAATCACAGACTACAAACTTATGTAATCCCTGAAAGTTGCCAATCTCAACTTGAACTGGATTGGTAATCAGGTTTGTCAAATACTGATTTGCTACTCCTACCACTCTTATAGTACGCCCTGAAAGTGGCAATTTCGGAACCTCTGCACTTCTGACTGTAGAGCGTGTAGCTCCTGTGTCAACCGGGAATGAAACCTTGTGACCCATCACCTTTCCCTCTACATAGGGACCCCTCTGTTCTACTTCTAGGCACGCTGCAAGCCTGCACTCCTCACTTTCTGAACTATCATCCGACCATTCATCGTTTATTCCATCCTCACCACGCAATGGGAACAGTTGCACTGTGTTATTTTGACTCATCATTTGGCCTGTGACCTGTTGAGGAAGCATCACCTATTGCTGTCCCATTGGAGCTAATGGTAATTGCATTTGCTGTCTAGGTACCATGGGAACCTGCTGTTGTACCTGCTGCATTTGTGCTGGTTGGACACGCGGCATTTGCATTTGCTGCATGGGCTGTAACCCCTGCATCTGAACCATGTTATTCTGGAAGCTTTGATTTTGGCCCCTCATCTTTGGACCCCTCACATTTTGAAATGTACTGACATCATTACTTTGTTGAACAGCACCATCCTGCACCACCATAGGGCATTCCCGCTTCCAATGCCCCACGCCCCCTCACGCGTGACATGGTGATACCTTTTTCATCCCCTGCACATAATTTTGAACCACAACAGTATTCAGGTCTGGACCACGGTTCACAAAACCTCAACCTCGACCTCTCGGTTGCGTCTAAAACATGACATTGCCTTGCGGTTGCTGCTGTACCATCTGCTGGATTCCATTTCCCTGCATACCTGCCTGCACTGCCTTAATTTGCATCACCATCACTTTCTCCTTCAACTTTCTCTGCTTCAGCTCAATCTCGTCACTGCAGTATTTCACATACTGAAACACCTCATCAATCCCAATTGCTTGCCAACAGATCAAATAATTCTTAATCATCTGGCCAATCTCTTATCTCAGCCCTTCAACAAATCTGAACACAAGATGATTCATGTCTTTCGGTTCTATGGTCTCAGTGCCACTGTAGTGCTTAAATGCTTTCAACCATCTCTCATAGTAAGCATGAATCGACTCTTTAGCTTCCTGTGAGGTTCGATCGATTTTCTGCCAATCAGTCACTTTCGGCGACACTTTCTGCTTCAAAAACTCAATCACTTTATGATAGTACTTCATCACCTCCTCAGATGGTGCTCCAGTCACCTTATCCCTTGCCGGTTCCTGTGTCGGCCAATCCATACCTCTCTTGCACTCAAGCCATAAGCAGGCGGAACAATAATCTCAAACAGGGTATTCAAGTCCTCCCAGAGACATTTCGCAAGTTTCACAAACCTGTCTGTCTGCTGATACCACTCTATCGGTTTCTCCTTCAACCTGGGATAATCATTTGTGAAGGACAAAATATCACCCCTAGACCACGGTACATGGACTAACACCCCTCCGGCTGTATCTCTCATTGGTAACATTTTTACTGTACCCGTGTACGGTGCAGCTTTAGCCTGCTTTGGTTCCGGACTATCACTCTTTTCTTTATCTCTTTTCTTTGTCCATCTGCCTTCCCATTTCTCTAAGGCCCCCCAGATTTGCGCACTTTGCAATATTTCTTTAAGATGCGCTTTCATTCCGGTAGACCTTATGTGATCAAAATCTTTAGAATCGAAGTCTAATCTGTAGATTCTTTTCAAATGTTTAGTATTCTCAATGTCTATGTCGTATTTGTCTGCCAGGTTTGCCAACCTCTGGTGCACTTTGCCCACTTCTTTAGTGATTTTGGGGCATAGATATCTCAATTCTGCTTCTGTGTATGAGTCTAATCTGTTCACCCCCATTGTTCCTTCTACTAGTTCTGCAGCTTCCATACCCAGTCTTACAAAGTATTCATCCTTCTCCGACCTCTCTGCAGTCGCTGCAGTAGTTTGTGAAGCATTGGTCTTTTCTAACCACTCATTTAATTGTTGCACGGAGAAGCCTTGCAATGAAATGTTTCCTGACTGCATCCATGGTGACTGTGTCGTATCTGTACTCTGTGTCTGTGGGGCTAGCACACTTAGCCCTGCTTGCCTCATTGCCTCTAAAGGAGCCCCAATCGGACTAAGGTCTAACAGAGATCCGAGTCCTTCTACTGCCTGTTCTCTTGGTGTCATTGGTTGGAGAGTTCCTGTGAACCCTCCTCTTATTATCTCTTGGCTCCTCACTCCCTGATCGCATGTGCCAGGCTTACCTTGCGCATACAGTGGTACTGGTGGACCAACAGTAATTGGTAATGATATGGCAGCTGGTGTCTGACCTGGTCCCAAACCCTGTGGAGCAGTAACTCCCAAAGCTTGACTCACCGTGGCTGGTGCAGGTACTGACTGCGGTCCTGCTATTGGGTTGTAACCCGGAATCAACTGTTGCTGTGGCTGGGGCAGCAATTGCGGAGTTGGCTCAATCTGCACTAACTTCGACCTTGTGTATATCGGATCAGGCGGTACCATCAGACTCGTACTTGTCTCTAGTACTGGGACATCTTGATAGAGCCTCTGTATCGGCGGAGGTTGCAACTGTATCTGTGCGTCTGGTGCAGTGGGTACACTGACACCATTTTGTATCAAAACCGTATCACTTGTCTGCACTGTATTTGTAATTCCCTTACTCTGTGCCAGATTCTCAGGACCCGCACTGGTGCTCGGAGCAGTGTCACTTATAGCATAAGGTGGCAGGCGATCATGTAACAACTGATTAAGAAACTCTTCATCATCTGAATCTTCTTCATCTACCCAAGATATCTGAGTCTCCTTTGGCTTACTAGAGCCCTTGTCTGTCTTACAGGTGGCTTTCCTCCCCTGTGTCTCATCCTCCTGCGTTATTGCCGGAAACAGTTTAAGTCCGTCAACTATTCCCCTTCTCCACATTCTGCTCTCATTGTCCCATCTAGCCTCCGCTAGAGTCTTTTCTGCCTTTTTCATTCTCCTTTTAAATTTTTGCTGTCTTTGTCATATGGCCATTAAATCCCAGACTGCTAATGCCTCATACTGAGCTGGTCTCGGAGGCGGCTTTTGTACACTTAACATCCACCTCAAATTCTCTAAAATTCTCGTATTGAACGTTCCATGCTCTGGAAACGCTAAACATCCCTCTTTTTCTGTTAATTTGCGCCACTGTTTCATCCAAAGACATCCCTTCTCCTCCATTACAATATAAGCTGGAGTCCCCTCAGGCGGTGTAGGCTCCCCTTCACTCGCCATAGTATATGTGTCTCCCTTCAGAGCACTCTTTAGCGGCTTGAAAAACTTCATTTTTGCGTCTTTTATTTTGCTTTAAATCTAATCAGGAAGCAACTTTAATTTCCAGAACACTCTTCACCCACCCTTCTCAAACTATTGCCTCTCACGGACAGCTGCCAATCCATGTGCGACCCTTCTCGGCAACTGACCTATCCCAGCACGGCACCACTGACATCGCACACACATACTGCAGCTGACAAAGTCTTGCGGCTTGTTCTCCTCACACTAGATTCACACCAAACTATTGTAATATATTGCAAGCACCTTTAACAACAACAACAACTCAAATTTGCCGGTTTACTACAGGAAGGGTGCACAATCGCTTCAGAACTTTACAGAGATTTCACTTGAAGCCTCGGCCGCTACTCTCTCCTTCTCAGCTCCTGCATACACAAGCAGAATTCGACCCACAAATCCTACTCTGGGCTTGTCAATGGTTTGTCTTGGTGTACTTTAGAACTTGCCAAATCTTCATCAAAGGTTTCACTCACACAATTTGACTCAAACTCGACTTGTCAACCACGCCCGATTGACCTATTAAACCGAACAAATTACAACATAAATCAAAGTGTCTCCTACACTTGTCAATATACTCCGGAGTCTTAGACCACGACGGGTCCGTACATCACCAACAACCACGTGGATAATTTTTTAGCACAAAGCGCCACACTCAATGAAGTACGCCGACATCCCTACTCTCCTACTAAAACAACATTACCTGGCCTAAACACACAAACTTCTCAAAACACCTGCAATATGCATAAGCTGAGCAAGCGCAAATTTTATACCACACATGCTAAAACGCCGAGAACATTCCCAACTCACTTAGGCATGCTCTGAGATTCCAGGAAAGTCATGGGGAATTTAGAAACACATCATACCTCCAATTTGCATTATCTCGAAAAACAAAATTAAACAATGATTCTCCGTCCCCAATGGCCAAACCGTCGCTCTGCTACCAGAACTGTTAACGCGTCCCTCTATGATTAATTTATACACTTTGGGACTCGTTTTAGGCCAATGAATCTTTTAACCCTGATTGAAGACACCTTAGGACGAGATAGCTAATCAACGTGTCAATCAATACGTCAATAATATCATCAATATTTATTACCACAATGCATTTCATCTTAGTCAATGACATTTAATTAAACTCAAGACATCACCATGACCTTTCAGTCATGAATAACCACACCAGTTTAGTATGAATTTTTGTGATATTTTATTCACTATTGGTTACAATTCTACTAATAAGTTTGTTAGTCTCAATACCAGAAAACACATTAGCATAGTCACAATATGGCAACTCTGATAAGATTTAATCAAAGCAAGAATCACAAACATCAGAACATAACAAAGCGTGAACATAGATTATCCTTAGTAGAGTATCATTAGCACATTATTCAACAAAGCATAGATTCAATCCTTTGTCTATTTGCGTCAGTTTAGTGAACCCCTAAACTAACCTCGAATTAGCATTGGCACGTTGGGCTTCATGCAAAACAATTTGGAAAACATCTAGCTATGGTCTCGGTCAAAAGAAAAGCAGTTGGTACGTAGAAAGGAAAAGCAAACAGACAATCACAATTTCATTGTCATATAGTTATCCTCCAAATTTGGGTCAGCACTCAGGTTCGGTCTTCGTCCTCAGACAAAAGGGGCACTTCCCTCATAAGGAGGTAAAGTGTAAATGGGCAAACTAAGGACAAGGACGGTTCTAACTAAAATTATCAGGTCACTAGTCAAAGTGACAAAGTGTCTGGATCATAGCAATTCGCATCAGCATCTCCCCTAATCTCTCTCTCCTATCCCTCCTGTTCTGATTTACTTCCTGGTGTCAAGGGTTTTTATCCCCTTTTCGTTGTACATACCCCTAAAATCTGGTTGGACAAGGGGTTGCACCCCACTATCTTTAACCAATTACCTTTACATTAGGTAATAGAATTTGTCACCCCACATCAGTACTCAGGCATTTTATTGGTCCATATAATTGACGTCCGGTATGATTTCATCCTTTTGTAATTCTTTGCGCACCTTCTGTCAGTAGCTCCATTGTCTGTACCGGTTTGGGCGACCTTGTGCTTAACATTAATCTACAGTGTTGCATTCAGTTAGCAAATTTCTTACGGATATACCACCAGCCGTATTACGAGGTCCATAGGATATAATGGACTCGTAATTCGGCTGGTGGTATATCCGTCACTTTACTGTCACTTTTGGGACAGATTAACACCTCCTACAAAGTTGTAATAACCCCCATAATGTATGCCTACAACCCAAAATGGCAAGTGCTTCTCTTGGTGATGTGAAAGCAATGGAAATAGAAAACTTACTTACTTCACTGTTGTTAAGTAAAACCACAAAATAACCTGATTCAGATTCTGACAGTCACACTAACCTTGAATAATAAAGATACACCCAATGGCAAAATGTTACCTGTTATGAGTTATGACATGTTTCCATCCAAAAGAAATATCTACACATCAATTTTGAAATTCAAACAGAAAAAATACTACCTTGATCACCTACTTACCAATCTTTTTAAAGACAATTTTAACATCTTTCATTAGATAAAGTATCTCATGTTCTTAAAAAGCCTCATCTGAACCCAGATCTGCTCTCCATCTTTCACGCAGTCTCTAATCTACCTTCACTCTGGAAAGCTATAAAGAGATGCACTGCTGATCATCTAATTGACTTCATTGTCAAGGACAACCTCTTCGCAGCACAACAATCACGTTTCTGCTCTGGTCTCAGCAATGAAACAGCAACTCTGAAGACTCTGAATGACTTACATTTCATCTCTGACAAAGAATAATCCAGTGTACTCATCCTCCTAGACTCACTGGCAGCTTAACATATAGTCAAACCTTACAGGTTAATTTAATCCCTGGAATTTCAAATGGGTTTAGCGATCATGATGATCGGTGGTTGTAAGAATAGAGGAGAGCCAATGCAGGACTAGATCTCTAAAAACCCTGATTGTCTACATGAGGTTAAAAAAGTTGACTGTCGCCCGGGTGCTGGATGCTGGGTTCCCTCCTAGGACCACCACCAAAGTATTAGTCAGACTTTAAGAGGCATTCTCGCCCTGACAGTAATGACTTTCTTTTACTTTCATAAATAATGGATACTGTTGGTCACCTAGGGCATTTTTTGAGATACATATGAGTATTTACCTGATGGCTACCAGCATAATCAAGATGGTTGCCTCAGGAATATCCATGCTCAAGCTCAGTTGATCACAGGCACTGACAAGTGCCTCCTCGATGCACCACATCAGAGTTTGTGGACTTCAGGCACTTCACACTACTCAGTGTAGCGTGGAGTTACCGAATTCTGCACTTCTGCGATGTGCAGAGTTTGTTCATGCTCGCAAGATTTTTTTTTGCACTCTTTCGCAAGTGCAACAATACACCCAGGCCTCGAGCGCACTTCACATTCACTCACGCTACTTCTGGGGCCATAAGGCAGCCAAAACAGTACCGCTTGCAACCGTTAATGCACTTCTGGAGTAGATTTTCTACTCCAGAGCCCCTAAATCCAGTCAAAAAGAGATTTTGACTGTATTTTCTTCTCCAATGGGCCTGTAATTTGTTTTTCAGATTGAGAAGCCTTTTCTGTCAAACAGGAAGGAAGTGCACCATAGACTCCAACTTCCTGTTCCTGTCCTGCAGGTTCCTCCCAGTGTTTTGTCCTTCTCCTAGTTACTTTTCACTTACATATTGAGGTGGAAAGATTACTCTCTTTGTCTCCTTGATATAACTTTGGATTTAAGGTATTTTTCTGAATTACACAAGTAAGTAAAAAAACTATTGTATAAGGGTGTTTGCTTGGGCATGCACCAGTATTTCTTGGTAATTTAAATAGATTTTTATATTTTACAGTGATGGGTGGCCTGGAGTCTAGTATTTATTTATTTTGCATTTCATTGATTTTATACGTTTTGTAAAGGAAAATTGTTGGACAGTTCAGTATCTTTTCTACATGTTTGTAACATTTGCAATGTTATTTTAGCATGTGGCCTAGATTTCCAAAGGGCCATCTAACCAGTAGGAGTGAGAACTAGTAATCATCAGTATATAAAATAAATGTTTTAGTGGTATACATTTTTAAAACTTTATGTAGGGTAGGGATGGCATTGGAATAATTAACAATGCTGGCTATTGTTTGCATTTCATTTTTTTTGCAAAAAGTGTATATGTTCAGGGGCAATATGTGATGGGTGGGAGGATGTGTGTTGTTGTGAAATGTTAATAGCTCAGTTAATTTTCATGTTTTGCATTGTTGAATTAATGTTGATAACTTTTTTTCAGTGTTACCACCACCATGCCTCCTTACGGCCAGTGTGTGTGTGTTTGTCTGTGTGTGAGTGTGTGTCTTTGCCCACTATTTCTCTTTGTTCTCTATGTATTGTGGCCAGGGGCCATTTTCTGTCCCTAGGTTTGCATGTGTTATTTATTCTCAATGCTTCCTTGCTCGCTGTTGTTATTTGACCATGTGACTGGTTGGCGGCCATTTTGTGCGTACAGCCATATGCTTACATACAAACATTGTTAATTATTGATCATTTGTTTTTTAAGTTTCTATTTGTATTTTTAATTTTTTTATTTTTATATTTTAGTTTTTTTATTTTATTTTCTATTTTGCTTTTTTAATTTAATTCTCTATTTTAATTTTTTATTTAATTTACTATTTCTTTTTTCTATTTAATTTTAAAAAATGTTAGTCATTTTCATGTTTTAGTTTTTTTTCTGTATATATATATATATATATATACATATATATATATATATATATATATTAATTTTCAATTTAATTTTTTTATTTAGATTTGACATTTCATTTTTTTCTTCCTTTAATTTATTTTTCACATATTAGTTTTTTTTTCTTTGTATTTTAATTTTAATTTTTATTTAATTCTGCATTTTGCCTTTATCCATCCATCCACATCCATCCATTCCTCCATCCATCCATCCAACAAACAAAGACGCACAGCTGCCTTACAACTTTCAGTTTCTTTAGGTGTAATTCTATTTCCTCCTGGCTGCGGAACACTGCAGACAAATCAACAGCATAATTCATTTTGTTAATGATTATTCCATTACCCCTGGACCATCTTGCTGCCATAAGTTTTTTAAAGGATTATTCCATTTACCCATGCACTCTCTCTCTGACTACCCCAGGTGTCTCCTTAAAAACAGATGGAGATAAAGCAAAGGGCTACACCTACTTGTTGTCTGAAATGTAATTTTTCAATGGTGTGGTGGTATTTTTTGACTTTATGATGTTTGATTAAATTGGTATTGTATTTGTCTATACTATTTCAACCTGCAACAATGCCATGTTTCACTAACTACACGTTTTTTTTGCTTGGTTGTTTTCGTGTGAGGAAGAGAAGAACTCCCACATCACCAGCAGTACTGCCAAAGAGAAGGCCTTATAGTTATTTAGGTCCTTCAAATTCTTTTGCTTGTGCATCTTAGTGGCACTGCTAACCTAGAGCTTAAGATGGCCCCAGAGAAAGTGGTCAGTGAGAAGAACCAGTTACCGGCAGTGGCATGCCAACTACAACTATTTTCGAGAAATGTGTGCCTGCCACACTGGTCTCTGGGAAAGAACCAGGGAGCAGCACTCCCACATCACAGCACTACCCCAACCTAAGCCCAAAACCATGTCTGTTAATGAGGCAGCCACTACAATCATGGTGATGTGGATGAGCAGTGATACAGAATTGGATTGGTCCCTTTCACATAATAGTACCCAATCATTTCAGGAAACAGAGCAAAGTGGACAGCAGTTGCAGCCAGCAATAGTAGATCTTCCTTAAACTGGAGCAGAACAGCAGACCGAGCTTTCTGTCGAGCAAGAATCTCCTCTTTTGGAATAAAGGGCTCATAGATCTCCAGCAAGAAAAAGGAAGGCTACTACTCCACCATCTTCTGCAAGCACCACTTCTGATGACGATGATAGGGACATGTAGTGGATCCGAGCGGAGTCCAAGAGAAGCCAGGGGAGGCCCAGGAAAATAAAAGTTCCAGAAAGCCTTGGAATTATGGAAGGGGATGATGAGGAGGAAGACGACGATGAGCCAGTCATCGTGGAAGCTGACACAGAGGAGTCCGACATTAGTAATCAATCTGCTCTGAGAGATGTGGTACAGACAGAACCTCCAGCTCACATATTCATAAGACACCAGCCAAGACCTGTACCAACACATACCTCAGCAGAAGTGTGCACTTTGGAGAGGCAATCCACACACCTACCTACTTCCAGTCCTTCACCAGGCTTTGGCAGTGGCCTAATAAGAAAGTACTCCTCCCTTGTTTGGGAATTTGTTTACGATTATTAGGCAAAAGGAGGAGAACATTGTGATTTGCCATGCAAATGTTCGTTGAGGTAAGCCTGGTTTACATTATGGGACTGGAGATGAGTTGATCATAAGAAAAAACATCACACAATCCAGTGGGAGGAGCACCTTAACAAAATGGCTGAATGTGGTCACAGTGGTGAAGGCAAGAAGAGACGGGAAACATCAGCTAGACTCTAGCTTACCTATCAAACAGGTTCAGCCATGCACCCAAGAGTGACAGGCATTCCAAGAAGAATGGAGATACACCACCCAATTTGGCCATACAGTATCCTTTTCCTTTTTAAGAATCATAATTTTTAGGACTGGGTGGGTTAACTAAGTTCAATCCCCCTTAAATTGAATTTTTAAAACCTAGAAGAAATAACATTTAGAGATATATTTACTATCTTGGGTCTCTCTGTGGCAGAAGGACTGTTTGCAATGCATTTAAATGTGTCGTACTTATCCCTTCATTGTTTCCTTCCGCAACAGATTGATGATAGTGTGCTGCTCTGCGCAACAATGAATATTGTCATGGTTTATTTTGAGTAGTGTTTGTCTTTGTCACACCTTTTCCCAAATACCCTTACCCATCCATTCATGGAGATCCTTAACCCTCTTCCTCTAGGCTGTGTGATTTATTGAGGTCTGACCTATTTTTACACCATAAATGAATGACACACTTGCTGGCACAGATGTGGTGAAAGTGACACCAACTCACAGCATGGCCCTCTACTACCGAAGCAATATTCCACACCGGCCCCATCAACATCATAATTAAGGCCTATTGTGTTGTGTGTTGCATAAATGCTTAACCTTATTCAACCACTCTTGACTGTGAGTCAACTTCTCCTGACTCCATGATTTCATTTCATAAGCTTAGTTTTTAAATACTAGCTCCCCACCATTGCTATGAAAACGTTGATATTGATAGTTTTAATTAAATCTTGTCTTCTTTGTTTTGTGTCAGATATTGTCATTGTGACAGTCTGGGCTCAGTATTCTTAAATTTATGGTATAACTCTCTGTTTTCTTTCAATCTAGCTGACAGTGATGGATAAACCATTGGAGTACACCTAGGTATCATGGGTATCTTCTTTCTTCTCTCTTAGCACGCTATCCTGCTACTACTACTACCTACCACCCCCTCAAGATGCCATATTGGGAAAGACCCTGCTGTAAGAAAATCTCCATGCTTTATCTATTCAGGTAAGAGAAGAATTATGGAATAAAGTTAACCTATTTAGTTAGTAATTAACTCATACTGAAGACGATGTATGTGTGTATCTATATTTTTGTAGGCAAAATAGTCAGTGATAATCATTCCCTAGTGGTCAATACAGTTGCAGAGAGCAGTAGTGCAAGGGTATAAATAAATCACATACACTTTTTTTAGCAGATTTAGAAAACAGGCTACACGAAATGACAGCAGTGCAAACTTAAATACCAAAATAACCAGTTGAGTATCTCCTTTTTGTTTTTAATGAACACAAAAACCCACTCTTTCCACCCCCAACAGGACCACCCCTCTCCCTAAACAAATAGCCCCATCCACGAAAAAGTCCAACTAAAGTCCAAGGTGAAGACCGGTCCCAACTCCCCTTCTCACCACGTCCACCCACAACAAGTCCCTCCCATCAAAGCAAAAAAATTAAAAAGGGCTTAAAAGAGGGCATTGCCCATACGGGTCTGTAACTGGTTGAGGCTCTGCTGTATGCCCTCTAGTCGGCTTTCTTTGCAGTTGAGCCGCTGCAGGACATGGACCTGGAATAGCCTGTCCGACCATGAGGGAGTGGCAGCAGTGGTAGTCAGGGAGCCTGACCACTGGTGGCAGCATTGGCGATGTAGTGGCCGTGAGGCTGGCGCTGACATGCTGCTGTGCTTGTTCCTTGGTTTGAGGCAGCTATGTCAGCACCTATTTGGCCTGGATGTTATCCAGCCTCTGCCACCCCTAATAGGCCACTATCTCCTGCCTGGCTGGTTGTTGTCCAGTAGGATTAGCTATACCGAGAAAAACAAAAAAAAAAGGGCAAATTGTGAACAATGCTGTGGACAAAAGTAGGACGTGGGTGGCACAGTAGCACTACATTGCTGGTGCGCTAGGTACAGTGGAATTTGATGTGATTATGATTAGGACATGGCCAATTTTATTTGGTAACCCACACATGCCTCACATAAAAAGCATCTATAGTGTGGTAGAAAAGAATTAAGGCAGAGTAATACCAGATTTAATAAACAGTGACTTCATTTTTTCCTTTTTAAGGCTTTTGTTTTCTAGTAACTAAACAAACACTAAATACCTAACTACCTCTCATTTATGAGGAAGGCACTATGCACTATGAAGTAAAAGTTTTTGTGCCAAATTAATGGAGTCATGCTAGCCAGCACTTCAAGTACTTTGCTGCTTTCTATAGCTAGAGTTAAGAAAGCTCTAGTTGACAATTCCCTATCTTTAATTCCAATGGCCCTGCTCTTCTCCTTTGCCTTTTACTTAGTCTCTACCCTAACTCCAAAGAGGCAGATGAATGAATAATAAACCTCGCACATGTCATGTATAAAATGCGGATATATTATTTGTTCTATCTGAATAAATAGACAGTTTGAGAAACAATGCACTGCAATACAGGGAAAGGAACAGGCAATATAGATTGCAATTGATACCTTTGCAAAAGAGTATCCCTTACGCCAAAATTGAAATCAAATCAGACACTTACTAGTCCTACTTTACGCACAGGCCTCACCCACCACCACAAAGTCTTTCTAACAAATTAATTCGCTGGACAGTAAGGAAAGGAAACTTGACTTACTCTAGTGCAGAGTAAGGCAAAGTGATTAGACAGGTGGGTAGAGCTTTTGCTATAGAATAGAGGAGTGTCAACGATCATCGATTCATCATGTACCTAAGCTTTGGCTTATTCAGTCATTTTGGAGACAACAGTGCAAAGGGAAAATCTGAACAGGTGTAAAATAAATTCTGTTGTGGATAACCATGAAATATAATTTGGAAACACTTCACATAGCCATATAAATGTAGCACATGCCAAGAATGGATTTTTCAATATGTTTGGTAGACTATGACGGAAGAACTTAGGAAAGAATAGAGGAGTGACATACTAGGTGACTGAATGGGCAAAGGGAAAACACCACACTTTGTGTATTTGGTTTGCAATTCATCAAAAACTTAGTAAATGCTGCATTAACTGAAGCAGATGCACATTGCACAGCCAACACTGCAAGCACAAATTGAACCATACTGCACTTCTTTGGGCATGGGTGTTGAAATGTCAATGGCAGGGACAGGGTTGATGAATGATGATGATGGGTGGGATGCATATCTGCCTCATTTAACAAAGAGAGTGAGTCAAGGGACAGAACACAAATTAAGATACCTCACACTTTGAACCGCCAGGCTGATAACCATAAAACATAATTGAAGTCAAGTAGGTGAGCAGCATGCCCCTCTACAGAAGGGTTCCCTTGTTTATTCATCCAAGCAATTACTCAATCATCCTTTCATTCTTCCTACTATATTCACCCATAGCCACCATGATTTAAGATTTACTTTCTTTCATCCAGTATTTCACTAAAATTCACAATCCATTGTCCATCCATTCAGTATCCACTATCCACCCTTTCTTTCAATCATCCTTTCTCCCAACCATCCATTTGACAAATATTCACCCACACATCCTTTCAGTTTACACCCACCCAGGCATCCTTTCCTTTTGCTCATTTCACCCATCCCTTCTTTTAACCTCCTCTTCTTGTTTCCATCAAGCCATCTTTTTAGCGTTCATGATGTGTGCTTTTGCTGGATTGCAAATAGAAGAGGCCATAAGTAACCCAACTACCACTATAGCTGTAAAGCAGGGGGTTCAACGACAACCACCCTTGTAGCTAGTGAGTAGTAATTGTCAATAAGCAAGCAATGTGACTTATAAATGCCGATCCCTGATGCCGCTTCTCCCCCTGCTCCATCTGGTCCTACATTGTAGTCAAGCAAATCAAAATCTTTGCGTAATGGATGGGACCAAGCTATAGCCTATGATAATGATGACTCTGAATCATTGACCTACAATAAAGAGGTGGAATAAAACTGTCATTGAAAGATTTAATAAAAGATAACGGCAGGATAAAAGGAATTAAACAAAAAATAGATAGGGATTTGGAAAAAAGAGACAGTAAAGAATAGGACTTACTGGGTTGAGCAGAGCTCGCAGCATTGGTGCTGGTGCTCGGAGCCTCACCAGCTCCTGACCAACCCGCCTTGGTGATGCCCCTCTTCTTGCCCTTGGGTGCTGATGTAAGAAATAAAGCAGATAAAAGAAATGGACTAGTGGTACAGTAAATCTCCACAAAATTATTACAACAGGCAAAGACAATAACAGTGTACTTACCTAAATCAGATTGCCTATGGTACTAATATGATCGACTATCATTAAGTCAGCTATACTCCTGAAACTAATGCATGGCAATGAATGATCTTTGATTCTATTCTCATTTCTCACCCCCTTAATGGAACAACTCAGTCTTCCTTTTTTGCTATGCATAGATTCTTACTAGTACTACACATCACTGTGAAATTGATTGGGACTGTACAAGCTAGATAAAGAAAGTCACAAAGATTGCTAATTCACTGATATCAACAATTCACTTTGGTGACTGAAGGACAGAGGAGTATGCATTGCAATGGCTTCTTAAATATCAGCCAGAGCGAGTACAGATGAGTATGATTAGGAAGCACCAAGGACCTCCCTAGCTCAAACTGAATCACATAATAATCTTAATGTAAACTAGATGTAATTTACCTCTGAGTGTGAGCAGCATGCTATTCAGAAAACAAGTTAGCATTGTAGAACACAAACACAACAAATAATGTAATTTATACTCAACGGGGCCTGGTATCTCAATGCTTAGCAGGTCGAACTGGTCCTGTTTGCAGTCGATGATGTCTGCCCAGTGGTGCATCAGCTACTGGGTGGTGTGCTAGACCTGGGTGGTACGTTGGACACAGCAGCGAACCCTGGCCCAACGCAGCCAACACTTTTGCAGGAGATTAACTCTCCCAGGCCTGCCACCTGCTGCCAGCATGGAGGGGAGGTGGCACTGCACATAAAAAAGTACTGCCACCTCCTCCTCACTAAAGATGGGCCAAGGCTGCACCCCTTGGCGGTGCCGCAGCCCACAAGGTAAGCTGCTGCTGCTGGCTGTCTGAGGGGGGGGCATGGTGCTGCTGCTCCCCTGGTGGCCGGCGCCGCTCTACTCTGCCATGGTGCTGGGTGGTAGGGTGAAGAAGAAATTAAACAAGAGGATAAGGAAGGAAGGCGGAAATAACTAACTAAACGGAAAAATAATGAAAAATACAAAAAGTCACAAAAAGCACAAAAATGATAAAAAATAACACTGTATAGTCATAAAGAGGCAGACCAATATAATAAATAAAAATGAGGGGTAGATTAACTGGAAGGGTGGAGGATTGCAGAAATAATTAAAGGATGAAGAAACAGGCCCAGAACCAATAGAGTAAAAAAAACAGATGGCCTCGCCCTTGCATATCATGTGGTGCTGTTCGCATGAGATTCTGAATGCGAGCACATACTTCGTGTTGTATTTGACATAGAATGCAATAGGAACAGACATGACAAGTAACTCTGCCCGCTGGCAGAACTCCACATAGCGCGATGGACTTTTTTTTACCATTTCGCGGAGTTACCCGTACTGCAACTCCACACATTCGGCCCAAGCCTACTCCATACCAGGCTGCAGGCACTGGGGCCTGACTTGAAATCCAGTGTAATCTAAGGGTTCGCTTGGCGAGGAGAGCTGGCACCGATATGCGCTTCCTATGCTTGAATAAGCCCAGGGTGCAAGCTTCCCAAGTGTTTATGTCAGGTAGCTCTGTTAGTTCCCGGAGTGTTGCATTCATCATGTGCCAATACGTGGAAAGAGGAGGCATGACCACAACATGTGTTGAAGATCTGCTGATAGAGCTTAGCAGTGCGGACAACCCTGATGACCGGTATGGAGGAAGCAATTAAGCTGTTTAGGTGTTAAGTTGTCCCTGTGGTGAACTGATACTTTTGAAACAGGCATTTCCGGATACCTGGTGTGGGAATTCCAGTTCCCTGTCTCATTTGGTGTCATAAAGAGCTCGCTCAATTCCTACTGGCTCACTCTTGGATAGTCTAGTGGCTGTGTACCTAACACACCCCTGGCCTACATGGATCGCGTGCACTGCCAGACTGCATGTGATACTGTGCATGCTAGTTTGCATGTGTTTGCCTGTGGATGGTACATAGAATGAAGCCTATGGATTTCATTTTGGAAGTGTATGATATGGAGAGGCTAAAAAGGTGAGGATTGCATACCCCAGCCATTCATGAGGGCTGAAGTGGGAAGAACAAATAATTTTCTGTGCAGATCAAAGTGGTCTTTGATTCTAGAAAGAGTTACTGGTCTGTGAGGCTTGGCACATTGGCAGGCAGCTGATGGGACTGATAAGGTTGGCACTAGTAAGGAATCTTGTTATAAAAAAAGGTTTTGTTCTTTGAACCTGGATGGGGCACAATTCAGTGGATATTGACAGCCAGGCATAATCCCCAGTTACTCCCTTGGTCTGCGTTGTGACTCACCCAGAAAGGGAGCCATTTCTGCTGTGGCAGACTGTCACTTTCACAAAGGGTAATGCAGAGGGGAGAGCACTTCAAAGGAACCAAAATCCCGAATATGAATTTCAAAGGCCAGACAGTAAATAACATATGTGTCTTGATTTGGACAATAAGGGTGAAAGCATGAGCCTCATTCTTCATTGAACAGCACAGTCTCATCAGGTAAGGGAAGATCCCCAAGACCTCTTGAAACCAAGACTGGAGGCCAAGATATGCCAGTCTCTCATGTGGGTTAGGGTCCATCACCCAGCAGCCAAGAACACTTGTCTTGTGCCTGGAGCTCCAACCTTCTGTCTCACTGCCAAAACAGTGTTCCTTATGAGGGGTTAGGAGGGAGCCTGGAAAGAGAAAAGCCAAGCATGGACTCTGGCAAGTGGATTCGAGCAAGCAGAGTGTGAGGACCTGGTCTAATTAGGACTGATGTTACGAGAGAGCTGTCTGCTCTCATGCAAAAGTTGGCAACCCCCATTAGGGCTGTCTAGAAGTTGTGGGATATGGCATGGTTTTGCAGATCTCATTAGGGTTGTCGCCTTTGTCAGTGACCTCCATGAGCCAGGAGGTGGCCACTGGAACTGATAGGGCCATCACCCATTACCAGTAAGACTGCTGGGGCCATTGACTGTGCAACTGACACTGTAAAGAAGGATACACTGCTGCATCTGGAATCTGTTGTCATCACCATCTGCAACAGCATCAGTAAGCTGACTCCACCAACTGTGGAAAGGACAAAGTCTGAGATGCTCGTTAAGCACCATGGCCTCTCAACTCTTCTGAAAGCATTGCTTTGGGTAAAGTGGAAGCAGAGGTGGTACCACCCAGAGAGCTCAAAACGTCCAAGGTCAAAGCCAGGCATTGTTGCCCATCTCTAGCATGGGCAGCACCTACGGTCACCTTTAAAATCCACCAGGGACACTGAGTTTAGCATGGAAGAGGACAGGGAAACAAGAGGACCTGCAGAGGGGAAAATAATGCCCTCACAAGTGCAAGTGTGCTAGTCTTGAGAGGCTATTTGTGTAGAATATTTAACATGCTGTGTCTAGTGTGTATATTAAATACTGCTTTTTCCACTAAAGATCAATATTGAACTGGTCAATCATCTTAGTAGGGTTACCTTGGGTATTGTGAGTTATGGAGCCTTACATATTATGCACCTACTCCACCAGAGATCCTTTGACTGTTAGACCCCATTATCACTGAGAGTCAAGTGTTGAAGGAGTAGTACTTGGCCCAGCAACTCAGGACCCATACGAAGTGAGGCCCCTGGACATCAAAAGTAAAATGCCACAGCCCCACGGTTAGAACTAGTAGCTCAAGCTTGCCACATGGCCTTCTAAAAAGGGTTCTAAAAGACTTCATGGCCATAAACTTGGTCAATCAACGTCACCCAATTGTGGCAGAAAGAATGAGGCCTCACTAGGAGGCGTCACTGCTATAACGACCCTCCCCACATGTGAAAAGAGTACATTAGGAATTGGAAAGATAAAGGTGGCCCTGACCCAGATGAGGACTCAGAGGTTAATGATATGTTAGATTATATTGATTTGTATAATGCACTAATCAACCAAGAGGATGTCCAGGTGCCTCTGCGGGTGTGTCAGTTTGTGGTCCCCAGGGTGCTTATATGAAGAGCCAAGTCTTCATCTTCTTGTTGAACTCAAAAAGTGAGAAGGAGGCTCTGATGTGCACTCAGGGCAGATCATCTGCACTTGGGGGTGGATCATCCAACCCTGGCCCGAATCAGTGTAATTACATGCAACTTCACATTATCAATCCCACCTGCAACCCGGTTCCAAAGACCAGATAAAATCTGCACACAAACAAGGGTCTGGTTTCTCCACAAGCACACTGTCCCTGCCTACCTGCCCTGCAAATCCTGAAGCCATGATGCCCACTAGGAGGAAAAGAACCTATATAGAGGAGGAGACCACAATGATACTGAAATTTAGTGTGAGGAACTACAAGAGACTGCATGGTCTCCCACCATACAGCAGCAGTTCCTCATAGAAAGGAGCCTAATAGCAGCAGTTGGCCACAGTGGAGACTTCACTGGGGGAGGGCAGACGTAACGTGAATTATATCAAGAAGATGTGGCAGGATGAAAAGAGGAAGGTGAAGGAGAAGTGCACCAGGATAGAGGAGGCCTGACATCTCCCAGGTGTACAAATTGGAGCCCACCTCCTACTCATCCCACTTGAGAGGGATGTCTTCTTCACCATTGACCCCAACCTGCTCCATGGGCCAACTGTGAGTGATGACCTCAATGTGGTGCCAGGCAGCATGCAATGATATTAACAATGACACAAACTGAGTAATGTTTGTGATACTCAAAAATGTGACCATGAATGTTGTCCCAAGCAAGTGTAAGCTGCATGGTGACTCAGATCCTCCTGTATCTATCTCAGCTAGTCCATTACACTACAAGTACCAGAATCCTTTGTGATGGCAATTGGAAATTACAAACCCTTAGTCCCAAACAGGTGCCCATCAATACTGCTTCTCCCTTTCTTGCCACATACAGCCTGAGAAGAGTCACACACTGGAGCAGCGGTCTCTGCACCATCAGGGAGGCAATGTAACGGAGCACAAAAAACCATACCATCAGCACCAATTGGTATGTAACTATGGCCAGAGGAGGGCATTATCTCCCACATTGTTATCAGTTAACTCATAGTTACATTACATGGAATCCATAAACTGTGCCAAACCTGTGAAATGAACTTTGTAATGTTATGTACCACATGTGGCAACTGTTATGTTAAATGAACCCACACATACCATTGTAGGTTCTGTAATATTGCCCAGAAAGACCCAGCCTGCAGGGATGTCTGCAACATGTATGGGTGTGACAACTGGTCAGGCACCACACACTGGGCGGATGTCGGACACTGGTAATGATACATAAAAATTACTTAACTAAATGCTTGTGCTACTAAACTGTGGTGTATACATCAACAGTATGTGGTGTGTGTCTAATGTCACTGTTGTCACTCATCCCCATATGCTCATTTATGGCTCATAACAGTCTACCACACCTTACATGTTGGCTATTGATAGGTCAACCAAAAATGAGTGTATACAGTACCTACCTAGGTGTTCATTTTTGCCCTCATGTGAGCATGTAGGGTCGATCAGGCTGTCCTCAGGACCCTCCGGGACAATGGCATGAAGCGGCCGGTGCATGACCCAATAGATCTTGGGTCATCAGTCAGGCCCAATGTTTCAGGTCCTCCCAGCGCTGGCAGGATGTCCTGGCCCACCGGTGGTAGATGCCCACTGCACTGCAGTACTGCACAATCTCCTTGTAGAGTCTGACGCATGTTGCATTGCTCAGCTGGTCCTCGGGCCCCCCATAAAGCCGAGGGTAATTGTCCAGGATCCCCTCAGCTAAAATGTCCATTTCACATTTGCTGAAGGGGGCTACCTTCTCATCAGCTCCCTCAGCCATGTTAGAGGCAGTTAGAGTAAATAGAGTAGCAGGATGCAGAGGATCCTATCTGCCGGTGGGGATGACTCAGAATGACAATAAAATGGCTGCCTGCAACTTTCTGTCATGAACTTCCTGCCTTGCATTTCATCTGTGTCATTTCCTAGACAAAGACAGTGGGTTCTGGCCCGTATCAGGAATCTACACCCTGAGTGTGGATCATCTGCACCGGGAGCATATGCCCCGCATGCGGAGGGTAGGATCCGCATGCAGGGCACAGGATCTGCATTTGTGGGGCATAGGATCCTCAATCAGAGCAGAATTAAAAAAAAGATGTGTCACATCTGAAAACATGTGTAAGAAGGGCAGGAATGCTAAGGGAGGAAGGCAAGGTTTTGTAGCTACACTCTACACTACAACATTTCGCAGCACAGTTTGGCCCTTTGCATTGCATTATGGTACATGTGGTCAACAGATCTTGCTTACAGCTAAGTGCCAAGTACACCAAGGGCAAGTGATACAGAGCAAGACTGGGAACCCATAGCAGCACTGGCAAGTTTGTCATACCAGCCCCAACACATAGCCAGGAAACACTAGAGTGTGGATCATGTAGGATTTCTGCTTTGTAACTGGGGACACATACTGCAGTGCCAGTCCTGAACTGAAACCCAGTAATGAGACCTGCCCCCACCCTTCCAGCCTCCCTGGCAAATGCCCAAAAATCTCCCTGGCCAGTCTGGCCATGCCCACAACCTACGCACTAGTGCAGAGATCCCTCAGTCATTGCACCTGGGGCACAATCTCCACAATGATACATCCAAGTGCAAGGTCCCATTGTGACTCAGGCTCAGATCTGTGTTTTAAAATTTCATTGGCCATAAGTGGTAAACAGCACTCCAAATTCCCTTCAATATATGGAGAGGCTGACATCCATTTCATGTTCATTCAGAGTCAGCCTCACCTCCAAGTAGGATCCTATGCCATCCTGCTACACTGTTGAACCAACCTCTCCTGGCATGACTGAAGGATCTGTGGACGAGGCAACCAAAAATTCAGTGATACTGACATGGGCATACACACTGAGGGGGTGTTTGTTAGGAACTCCCAGTATTATGTGGGCCCAGAGACAAAGATACATGCTGCTGTCCTCATTGATGACTGGGGCATGATTGTGCATGTCTGTACCATGAATGAGCTCAAAAAGGTGCAGTGTGGGAAAGTGAGCCCCATAACAATGAATGCAGTGCCCCCAGGGCAGCCACAGACTCACACTGCCCTAGGTGCAGTCCAGTCATGTTAGCAAATGAGCTGTCACACAGAAGCCACTCCCTTTAGCACTGTGCGGATGTCACCCTGCATGCACTTTAGAGAGGGAATTAGAGATGCCCTTGCTGGCAGGTGCAGTGGGTGACAAGACCCACCTGCAAAGGTATGTCTGTGGGGTCTGCGGGACCACCTGTCTCCCTTACTGGGGGCTCCCATCAGGGTATACACTGACAGTGGTCCACCTTTAATGTGTACAATGCCAGTGCACCTCCTAACAGCTTCTTTGTAGCTGCAGTGGCAAAGTTTTTTCATCATCAGCACAGGGCTATGCCCCTATTCCAATGAGTGTACACCCACAGGTGCTAGTGCAGGCACCATATCTCCACCAGCACAATCCATTTTGCAGAATGGGCAGCACAAGCATCTGCTGGCATTTCTGCACTACAGATATGCCTTGGGGGTGCACAGAACGGGTGACCATTCACAATGCATACCTGGGGCACCTTGTAGGAGACAGCCAATGGAGTTCATTCACTGCATTCTGCAGGGTAGTGTGTCTTTTTACCCGCAATAATCTGAGATGTACCTTTGGAGCAGAGTATGTGTTAAACTAATAATTCCTACACAGATAGTGGCATATCATATGTCATGCAAGGTTCCTGTTGGTTTGACAGGAGACAGTGACATGTCATCATAGGGTAACATGAGACCTGCATATGTGATGCAGTCTCCAGATACACAGAATACAAAATGACCACATTTTCTTATTGTGACCAGGAGGTGTTAGTCTGATTCATGAGGAAGACCGTTTGTGATCATGGAGCCCTGCAAATTTTACCTGGTCCATTCATGATGTGCTGATCTTGGCCAGATGATCATGACGTATTCAGGGTCTTGTAGTATGAGTCATCCCATGGAAAAACAGGGACACAATACCTAATCTCCACTATAATTCACCACAGACCTGGAGTGGCACATCCCATGTGCAGCTGCCAAACATGTAAGCTATGAGCATGGACTATCCATGTCTAAAAACTGGTTCACTTGTTCCATTGCTTACCTACCAGGTCGCCATATGATTTACCACACACACATACAAGGGGTCTCATTCACAAAGGGCTTCTTCCCTTGGTGCAGAGGCTACATAGTTGTAGGTGATTCATTACATTTGGGCAGGATCACTACACTGTGAAATCTCATAGCAGGAATTTCCCCTTGGTTACTGGTACTCACCCTCTGATGTGACACTTTCACCCCAATGGGTGAGGCCCTTTGTGAAGCACACCCCTCTTGTGACACTGTCCAGGGAGGGCTCACACAGAGACAATGAAGCCCTAAGAGATGTTATCCATGCTAATCCCTGACATGTGCACATGACATAATGCATGGCCAATTGTTTGACTGCTGGCAATGGCTGTTGTATACAGACAGCATGTGCGGCTTACAAAGTAGTCTCAGGATGGCATATGTGGACACCAATCATCTTTGACAACTGACTGCAAGCCACATGAAGTCCATGACACAACATGTTGCTCAGGTGAAAAAAGTGTCAACCAGCTGGTCATGCACCTGCATACACGGCCCTCTGGTACAATGGCCAAGTTGCCTGAATTCGGACCTAGCTGAGGGTCCAGAGGTATGTGTGGGCCATGATTTAATGCTATGTTGTGCAAAACACAGCAGACTACTGGGATCTTCCACACAACTTGTGGGCAGTAGAGCAGCACCCCCGTATGGTTCAGAAATCTGAATCGACTTCAGGAGCCCAAAACTGCGCTCGATTATGGCTCATGTACTTCTGTGTGCCCTATTGCACCTCTGCTGAGGTAAAGTGGTTGAATGTCTGTGTGGTATGAGGAGATGAGGGGAGAGTGCATATGCAGCATCACCTGAGGAAGGAAACAAAGTAATATTTGTGAATGTCCCTCATGCATCTATACATTACATGCTGTATGAAATGGTACATACTGTGTCTGTTTGGGGGGCATGAGGACCGGTGTTGTCTAATGGTTGTGCAGACATACAAACACAAATATACATATCATACTTGTGTGGTGCTTGGTACTTATCCAGTAACCACATGTTTGCCAAATTCTCCTGCTGAAATCTGCTGGGCAAGAGGTGGCCTTGCAGAATACATAGCTGTCATGGGTAATGCCTAGGAACACGGCATGCAGCTGCCACTGCCATCACAGATACCCTGCATGTTGATGGAGTGCCAGTGGTGTCTGCTGCAGAAGATATGTGCTTTGTGGTGATGTGGCTGTAGAGCCACATGAGTGCAATCAATTGCACCCAGCACACGTACGAAGTGGGAAATGATGCAGGAATCTCGTTCTACCCTTTGCCTTCTGGCCTGTGTATGGGACATTTGTATGTGGCAATGGGATCTCCTATTGATGTAGCTCAGTACCTGATGCAGGCATCAGGACTGGGTTGCCATGGAGATGTCCACAAGGTTACTGGAGACCCTCAGGAATGACCCCGTTACAAAGAAATGGAGAGCTGCTAGGATCTTGACAGAGGCTGTGATGGCACGGGAGTGGCAGGTCACAGAGTTGAGATTCTGCTCCCACTCACAAACTATTTCCAAGATGATATCACTGGGAAAACGGCATCTTTCCATGACATCTTGGCTGAACATCCCAAAGAGGTTGATCCTCATCCTCCTTCTCCTCAAATCATCCTGTCACATAGCAAGGGGCAAACCAACAAACACATTCAGTGACATGTTGAAAGGACTGAAATTGATTGCTTGTGCCAGCTTTGCTTTTATGTGTGCAGCAAGGCTGGGATTGGGAGTGGGCTGAGGGGCTTCAGCTGGAGCTGGGTGAGGGGATGGTAAGCCCTTACACAGGTGTGTCAGTATGCATTTTTGCCTCATCTGTCCCAAGTGCGTTTCATCCGGCCTGAGTGCGTATGATCCACCCCAAGTGCGGGTGATCAGCCCGGAGTGCGGATGATCCACCCCGAGTGCTGATGATCCACCTGAGTGCTGTCACAATGACACTACTTGTAACTTTCCTTTGTGAATACGTGATAATTTTAAACTTACACTTTTGGTCTAAACTTAGGCCAAAAGTGTACGTTTACCTTAGTGAATCGGGCCCAAGGAGAATAGACGAAGACAAAATAATCTCTGTGTGTTTGGCATCAACGAGGATCAAAGGAAGTAACCCTTGCCAGTTCATTTTGCATCTTTTCCAAAAACAAATTTATCTAATTGGCTGACTGGAGTAGTGACTCGTAGTTTCACAGTGTGCACAGGTTCTCATTTTGAAAGAGCTTTAATGTTACAAAAGAATCCTGATTTACACAGAAGATTTTCTATTTAGGCAACTAGTCTCTCAGACCCATATTTATGGGCTTGTGGCGCAGGGCAGAGAGGTGAGCCACTGTGCTGTGCTGCCTTGCATCACAGGGAAAGGACAGGAATGCACCATATTTATCCAAGGCCTGTTTTTGTCTAAGAAGGGACACATTCCTGCACAAAACAATCTTGAGAGGCTTTTTCCTCTCTACATGTGTGCTGCAGAATGCAGCACATATAGAAAGTGGAAAAAATGAGGAGAAATAAACATATTTCTCATTGCTGTTTCTGTGGAGGCGTATCTTTTTGGTGCAGTGCCAGGTTTACAAGTTCTTGTAAATCTGGCAAAGCATCAAAATCCATGAATGTTGTTTGGGAACACCCATGCAACACCCAAGGAAACGCCTTCCTGGTGCAGAGTATTGCACTGTTTTACATTACTCAATATTCATGAGGCCACACAGGGCTACGTAAGGGTGCCTTGCATGGGTCATAAATCTCACTTAAGGTTTGTGTAGCTCTTGCATCATGTTGCATGGTACAAGAGTGATGTAAATCAGGCCATAGATATGGCCCTCAATCTCTTGACCAAAACCCCTATGAGAGCTACAGAAACCATTAATTGATTCATGTGATTTCTGTCATGTTACTATAGAATAATGGTGGCAACTGCACAATCATTACAGGAGCAGGGAGCCCAGATATATTTTCAAGAATCTGCAAAACTAAACATTATTGTGAAAGGGACTACTACCTTTTATACTGCAGAGATAAAATCAAATAGGCTTAAGATAAAATGGAATGGGAAAAAATAAAAGAACCTTACTAAAAACAATTAGTGCTTTAGACTGATAATGGACAACAACAGACCTGATATAAGAAAAGCCTTAAAACAATCAGTTGGGGAGAGAATTCAGGATATAGCACGTCTTAAGATTTTCTCTTTATCAGCCTTATATTATTTGATGAATGTGCTAATGCAATGATAACAGTGGTAGGGATATGTGGGGTGGGGTTGGAGTCAAAATGGTTGTCAGTTCTTTCAAACAGCTATTATAGGGTTGATTTATTCCCAGGGGCGTTGTACACTTGGTGGCAGTAAGAACAAACAACCGGCAGACAGTTGGAATAGAGGTGCACATTGCACATGGGTTTTAAAATGTTGGATTCCACCACACAGGAAGTTTAAAATTGGGCTGAAGGCAGAAACAAATGTTTACACACAAAGATGTACTTTGGAGACATTTCTCGACAAACAACAAGAAGTGAATGACAAGAGAAACTGATGAAGTAGGAAGCTAAGCTAACAAAGAAATGATGGGTCCACAACAACCCTCATCAGTGCCAATTGGATGGAAAACTAATAATATGCAATATGTAGGAAACAATAGTACCTTCAAATTATGAAACATTGTCAGACACATTTCTCTTCCTTTTCAAATTCCCAATTGTTTTTTAAATTGGACTCTCATAACTGGAACTTTTGTATAGACATATCAATGGGTTGGAAGGACTGTTCAATTCTTTACCCCGCTCACAAAAAGGGGATTGGCCCTCTTGGGATTAAAGTTTTATTTTTGAGCTGTAATCTCCTGGAGAATACATGGTTAAGGTGTGGAAGTGCCACATGATCGCTTTCTTCCTATGTTAAAAATGTGCATTGAGAATCATGCTAGTGGGACCCTTACAACATTTTTGATTCAAACTATTTTAAAAGCCTCAAATTCAAGGCAATTATCTAGTACATAATATATGACAAAACGTGTGCAAATAATTTGACAGTCTATCATTTAATTGAGACACTCTGTTTTGGGGTTACTCATCATTACCAAAAATTTAAGCAGTTCCATTACAGAAAAATATGCACAATGATTTGAAACATATAGAAGAATTATCTCAAGATGGTGTAATTATGTAATTTTTTAATCTACAAAAAGCTTTAACTAATCAAAGCACCAAATTAAAAAAAATATTTGTTTGTGGCTTTTTTCCAAAATGTTGAGCCAGAAACCTGGGATTGAATGATTGTCAATATGTTCATATAAAAAATGACGGAATGCAAATCAGAGATCCATCAGATATCTTTCGAAAATCTGAATTATGATATGGAAATGCTGCAGACAAATGGACTAGAAAGCTAGGTATGGACATAAGCAGATACTATGATGTAAAAGTGTTGAGATTAGACATACTTCCTTTTGAACAGATGAGGTGGATGATGAGCATATGGCTATGCATGTAATCAATTGGAAAAAATTGGTAATTTTGGTGTGAAGTTGGAGAAAATTTATTGAATGTAACAAAGCTGAAGTCATCATTGACCTGTACAAATACAATGCTAGGATTTGAAAATGATATTCCTAGATCAGCTTTAAGCCTCCTAAAAGGGACACCTGGTGGAATCAAATATAGCACATATCTGAATTTGAATCTGCTAAACAGAAGGTAAAGAACTATTAGGAATAAGGTTACAGGGACATTATAGTTAGGAAATAGAATTACAGAATTTAAAAAAAACTTTGACATTCAATTAAAAAAACAAAGGTTACAAAGATATTATAGTTAGGTTCTTAATTCTGAATAGGTTCTGCACAAAAACAGAAATTCAGCAGTTATAGTTAGAGTTATTTCAAGTGACTAAAACTTGTGCCCTAAGGTAACTATAACTCGTGCCTATGCCTTTGGCTATGTGCAGTGGGGGTTGACCACAGGCCAATACCTGCAGCCAACCCACCTAACCACCTAACCCCATGCTGTGCCTGGCCTTTGAACATGCACAGCAGGAGTTTGCCCAGGGCCTGACCCTCAGGGTGTGAAAAATAGGTGTGTGAGGATGTCTCTGGATGTGAGAGTGGCTGTGAGAGTGTCTATCTGGGAGTGAGAATAGGTGTGAGAGGGTCTATGTAGGTGTGAGTATGTCTGATTGTGCTCCAATAGATGAAAGATACATTCACATCCATGAAGGATTTCAGATCATTTTTTGATATGGAATAGTGGAGTAAACACAATTGCTTTGCCTTCGCCAAGCCCAGGTGTTATGGTCATTTGTTATTATCAGAAGTGGAGCTTCAACTGCTACATTTATATTTGTAAGTACTCCATGTTGAGGTTTAATTTCTGTGAAATGCCTGGAAGCCCCCACAGTCATAGCCAGCTCCCCCTCGCTGCACGAGCCTGCACTGCTTTTGCACACAGGGTGCTGCTAAAGGTGCATCTCTGTGGGCAGGGAAAAAACGGAAACCTCTTCTTCCAGCGGGAGAGAGTTGTTTCACAGCTCTTACGTGCTGGAGGCAGAGTGTTTACTTTGACTTGGCGGGAACTATCAAAGCTCCCGCCAAGTCAGAGCAAACAGCTAAGTCCCCGTGAGAGGTGGCGGTCCCCAGGGCCATCTGTGGCTCCACAAAAGGGGGGCTGTGAGACCCCCCTTTAATGATGAATTTGTCCCAGGGAGTTGGTGGTACCCAGGGGTGTGGGTCCACAATGGACCCCCTTCATTTTTTTATTGCAGCCCTGGGGAGGTTGCAGGACCCCAGGGTTTGTGGGGGGTTCCATGGCCATCCTCAAATATGAAACAATGTTAGCCCCAGGGAGGTGGAAGTCCCCGGGGCTGCAGTGGGTCACGTGGATCCCTGCACAAACATATTATTTAGCCTCAGTTAGGTGGCCGTCCCAGGGGGTCTGGGGAGGCTCTATATACATTTTGCCCTGGGGAGGAGGTGGTCCAATGGGTGTCGGGGTATGGCACTCCCCCTGCGTATATTTGTGTAATTGCCCCAGTAAGGTGGTGGTCCTGGGAGATAATATAAGCCCAAGGAGGGGGACTCCATGTGCCCCCTCTTTTCTCAATGCTCCCAGGACCTGGCCCACCCGGGGAGCAAAGATAAGAGACGGAGACCATCGTTTTTTGAAAAATCTTGGTAAAATCCACAGATGCGGATCCACTGATTTTGCCAAGATTTTTTTTTAAACAAATGCTTTTTTAACCCTGGTTTGGTCCTTAAGAGCCATCTGAATTTATCAGCCTCATTAGGATAATGAGAGCCCATGTGACACCCTGGTCCTTTTTATTTTTTTTGCATGTTTGTTTAGAACTCAGCTGAAGCCGAGTTCCAAGATGGCTGCCAACACTTCCTTGTTGAAGTGTTGGCAGTCAATCAGATATCAGCATGGGGACAGTTGGATTAGTGGAGGATCCACATCCCTAGATATCTATATATTTAAACTCTGATTTCTCAAAAACTATTGAATGGATTTACACCAAAACACAAAATGCACTCTTTCTGGACCAAGAGCTAGATTTCTGCCAATTTTGGTGTAATTCTATCCTGCAGTTCGGACTGCAGTCATGTTCAAAAATTTAAAAAAATTCTCACTGACATAGGATGGGGAAAAAGCGTTTTGGGACCCCCTGTTTTTCTCAGCCCCCGTTTCACGGATCTCCTTGAAACATTCAACACAGCAGCTGAACTGACTAAAGTATAAGATTTGTCAAGCAGCGCCAATGTTATTGACAAAACAAAAAAAGCTCTATCTATGTCCTAAATATAACTACCTAAATCATAGGTTACAGGGACGTTATAGTTAGGAAATATCATTTTTAAAAACATACAATAAAATTATTGATGAGACAACTGTGCATGGTGAGGGTGCGAGTTATAATTACCTTAGGGTGCGAGTTTTAGTTACTGCTGAATTTCTATGGTTTTGTACAATCAGAACCTAACTATAACGTCCCTGTAACCTATGTTTTTTCAGTGAATATATATATTGATAGATATAGAAAATTCAATGAAACAAGAAAGGTTAAAGTAATGTTAGAGTTAGGTGAATTTCTCAGTGACAATGTTAATGTTTTAAACTAAAAATGACACAGAATTCAGCAGCTATAGTTAGTAGCATGGACTATAACTTGCACCCCTGCCATGTACTGCTTATGAACTCACATATGACATGAGTCATGACATGTACTATGACATCATTAGTGACATCGCCGATGCCACCTCAAATAACATCATTTTCACTGATATATTCACCTAACTACAAATTTACTTTAACATTTGGTTTTTCTAGCACATTTCTAGGTTTTTTTTAAACAAAAACACATATTTTCATTACATCTATCAGGTTACTTTAGCTTTTGTTTTTTTCAGTGAACTTCTAGGTTTTTCTAAAGTAAAATAACTAATTTTGTGAGTGTACGTATGATAGGATGACTGTTTGATATATTTTGTGATCAAATATTATTTTAGTAAAATAATGTTTTTTTGTAACAAAACAGAATATGGTTGACAGTTTACACAATCTTTGTAAAATGTGTGTGAGTATTAAACAGATAAATATTTATTAGAATTTGTATTTGCTCAGTTATTCTGTTAGACCTGACAGCCATATGGTGGCCCAACTTTGTGCCTGCCTCCCTCCCCTTTTCTGACACTGTTTTTGATGGTTTTAGGACTCTGCACACTTTAACACTGCTACCCAATGTGCTATAGTGCATATGCTCTCTCCTTTAAATATGGTAACATTGGTTCATCCCCAATTGCCATATTTGATTTACTTATAAGTCCCTAGTAAAGTGCACTACATGTGCCCAAGGCTGTAAATTAAATGCTGAGAATGGGCCTGCAGCCCTGTTTGTGCCACCCACATAAGGAGCCCCTTAACCGTGTCTCAGGTCTGCCATTGCAAGGCCTGTATGTGCAGTTTCACTGCCACTTCGACTTGGCATTTAAAGTACTTGCCAAGCCTTAAACTCTCCTTTTTCTACATATATGTCACCCCCCATAAGGTGGGCCCTAGGTAACCCATAAGGCAGGGTGCAATGTAGGTAAAAGGCAGGACATGTACCTATGTGTTTTATAAGTCTTGATAATGAAAAACTCCTAAATTCATTTTCCACCACTGTGAGGCCTTTTCCTTTCATAGCCTAGCATTAGGACTGCCCTCATATACTTTTTGAGTGGAGGATTCTGATCTGAGAGGGGTGACCAGGTCATATTTAGTATGGCCAGAATGGTAATAGGAAATCCTGCTTATTGGTGAGGTTGGATTTTATATTACTATTTTAGAAATGCCACTTTTAGAAAGTCAGCATTTCTCCTCACAGAAAAAATATCTGTGCCTTACAGCCTGACTTCAATCAGCGTCTGGGCTAGGCTGGTTTACAGTTCCCTTTCGCATTTCACCCAGACAACCACAAACACAGGACACTCAATCACACCTGCACTCATCTGCATATTGAATGGGTCTTTATCGGCTGGAAGAGTGGAGGGCCTGACACTTACATTTCAAAGGCTAGTGGCCTGCCCTCACACAATGGACTGTGATACCCCTACTGGGACCTTGGCAGACAAGACTGCACTAAAAGGGGAACTTGTGCACTTCAAAACTACTCTTTGAAGTCTCCCCACTTCAAAGGCATTTTTGGGTATACAAATTGGGTCTCTGACCCCAACAACTCAGACACTTCTGGACCTCCACCTGAACTCTGTCAGTAGACCTGCCAGGCTGCTCAAAGGACTCTCTGAACTGGTTTGCTGCAAAGGACTGCTGCCCTACTGTTGCCCTGCAGTCCTCTGACTCTGCCTTCCCCCCAAAGTGCTCTCCAATGGCTTGGATTGAGCTTGCCTCCGGTTCTGAAGATTTAGGGACAGCAAAGACCTGAACTATTAGCTTTTTGTAAGAACCCAACTCCAGCAACTACAGAACGACTTCAGCTATACCAGCAAAGTTGCAGCCTGCTCCCACTCCGTGGAACTCACTGCATGCATCGACCGCGGCCTGCAATAGAAGTCCGATATTGCCACAACTCCGCTGATGTCCCTTAGGGTCATCGCGACACTGTGAAATCGATACATCACATCCTGACGGACCGGAACCAGTGACCTCACCCGGGTCACCAGGAATCGTCGCATCATGGACAACGCTGCATCATCTTCCCCTACATCTGGATGGAACCGATGCCTCACCTCCACCTGCTTTGCAGCGTGGAACCAACACCTTTTTCCTCTGAAGCCCTAAGGGACTGACGCCTTACCGACTCCACTGACACCTCTTTCCAACTCCGTGTGATGTCCTTGTTCTTCGTTTTCAAAAGGTACTGTACCCGAGGGTCATGTGACTCTGTGACCTGCACTGGTGGTGTCGGATTATTGGGAACTACTCTGTCAACTATGCCGTTATAGCCACAGTTGGAGATATTGTTTATTTTACGCGCTTTAGTTGGATTAAATCTTTAAAAATTCATAACTTCGCTTGTGTACATTGGATTTTCATTTTTACAACAGTATTTTATTCAGATAAATATTATCTATTTTTCTAAACCTGTGTGGCGTATCTCTGTAGTGTTTTCACTTTGTTACTGTATGATTTATTGCACCAATACTTTACACATTATCTTCTAAGTTAAGCCTGACTGCTTAGTGCCAAGCTACCAGAGGGTGGGCACAGGATAATTTGGATTGTGTGTGACTTTCCCTGACTAGGATTGTGGTCCCTACTTGTACAGGGGAGTATACCTCTGCCAACTAGAAGCCCCGTTTTTAACATAATGTAACTCGGATACCAGGACATGTCACCAGCAATTTTTTTCAGGTGTCAATATTCTCGCAAGGAGATCACGAGAAGCTCACGGGAGACTTGGGCAATTGTAAAGTTCTAACTTTGATTGTCATCTATTGTCTATGGTCCTTTTTCTTGTTTTCATTTACTATTTAACACTAATTTATAATAGAGTAGTGAATAAAAGATGGTTGGAGATTTATTTATATTTTTTTAAGTGACTGCTCTCGTGAAAAGCTCACAGGAGCTGGATACACAATCCCCTGTTTGAACTCCGAGGAGGCTGTTCTTCCTGTTTGGCTCTCACAACTCACTAGTGAGATTGTATATTTAGAATTAAGTTAATTGCAGTGCTTTAGTTTCATTTTCTACAAAATAGAACATTAGACATGTTTTAGGTCGAAAAATGATTTGTGTACTCTTCTATAGAACATATAAAGGAAGCATTTTTTTGCAGTCTCGCAAGACATTCTCTAGAGGCCCGGGAGAGGAAGCACACCCTAAGGAAGAATTTTGATTGTGTAATATGGGTGTATTTATTTAGACAAAGACGATGACATCCTTTTTGCTTCATTTCAGTATTGGACTTTGGTGAGAGTATACATATTTGCTTGCTCTCCTTTCATGTTTGGCTTTGCACAGAAAGACGTCTTTATCTGATTCAGATGAACAGCCAGGGGTTTCTGCACTAGCTCAGCCACCTCAGCCACCCAAGAAATCCTCGGTGTGGCAATTATTTAAAATGAGGCCAGGTGCCATGAAGGTTTCAGCGGAGTACATCACCTGCAAACTTTACAGCAAAGAATTAAGCACAAGGAGCAAAAATGAACAATATAGTATGAGTACCACAGGGAGGTGGAGACCCATGTGGTCTATCCATTGGAAAAGGCTTGTTGGGTCATGCTGCAGAGAAAGACAGCTCTACAGGATTTTCAACATCATTTGCTCTAGGAGATACTGTGCCTGCACAGGTTCTAAGTGCAAAGGTGAGCATTAACACTGATTTTTTTATGCTTGTGCGAGCAGATCACATTTTTTCATCACAGACAAGCAGATCTTCCCAGGACAAGCTTGCTCAAGAGCACAAGTACCCCCATAGGCAATAGTTTTTTAATCATGTTTGTGTAAATTTTCTCCTTTTTGTTTTTAAGGAGATGCTAGTGGTGTTAGTTTAGTATCTCAAGATGTATATTTTAGCTGTGCACCTGTATAAAAAGTAAAAAAATAAATAAAAAAAAATTGAACACAAAAATAATTTTATATAGAAAATTATTAATAAAAACAGCTCTTTTTAGAGCTGCCCTGTACTTTAAAATTACAATCTATGTTGTTACCGCTGTTTCCCTTTCTTCCCTTCTTAAAAGCTGTTGCCGAAGTCTCAGAAGACCACCATAATCGGCAGCTCTCATGAGAAGCAGGCAGCCAGTCCCTGGTATTCAGTCTGAAAGGGTAGTGCTTCCTCGGTTGCTCTTGCGAGCCTCTTAAGATATTGTACCAAACTTTAAAGTCAGCCAATAGAAAAGCTCATACATTTTATCAAGTAACGGTGCACCATGCAGGCAGCAGTTGATCACTACATAATTTACTTTTGAATTTGCCAAAAACCTATCAATTACATTTATAAGTGTACCCTCCCATTTTTTCTCTCCTAATATAAATCCACATAGCTCTGAAGCTTACTCATTCTGCTGAGCACTCCTCTTGTGACTCAGATCTCCGTACAATACCATGGTTTGCCTCTGGATTTGGGACACAGCTTCATTGACTGGGCTAAAGATTGAGAAATCTCGGAAGCATGTCAATAAAACAGTTTCTGAGTTCTTTATGCGCATGGCTCAATACATCACAACAACATCTGGATTGATGTGCTAGGTGTCTATAGGCGAGATGGAGTGCACTTCACTGCGTAGAATCGTTCTTAATAACATCGAGGAATGCATTCAGTTCTATGTTTAACTGAACATTGGGCACTATAAACACAAATGCTCTTGTCAGAGCCACCCAATTGCAACATTATGTGATAATTTAATGGTATAAAACCCTTTTTTGAGATAATGCCACCCATGAGGCACCTGCAAGAGAGGGAGCACCCAAATAGCTTCACTCACTGGTATATTTGTCCAGCTCCTGCAAGCTCAATCATTCAAACTATATTTAATGCATATTAGCCCTGTTTTGTTGGGTATAATTTTAAACTGCCCAAAAAAATAGGACTCTGTTTTAAAACCTTTCTCTTGAGATAGATTTTCTATACACCACAATTTATTTTTTATGTTTACAATCCTGCAAGAGTCTCACAAGATCATGTACATTTTTTTGAAGAAAAATGTACAACTTCCTTCATTACAATACTTATTACTTAGAGTCCCCACTACTAAGGTATGGGGAGAAAGTGGCCTTTTCACTTATACTTCTCACAGATTAATAGCAGTGCATAATAGGGTGTGAGGAGAGAGTTAACCTACAAATTTGTATTGCAGAGTGTGGGGAGAGACATTCTTTCCAGTAGTACCTTGCATCAAGTCCCCCACTGCTTTTTTTATGGTCCCACAAGAGTCTTGTGAGAATGTAAACTTTTTTAGAGGAAGAATTTGCACTTTCCTTTATTACAGTACTTATGCCTTATAGTCCCCATTATGTGATGTGGGCAGAAAGTAGACTCTCATATGAGACCTTTTCACAGTATGACAACACACAGAAGGGTGTAAGGAGAAACTGGAGTCTCACTGACACTTCTCCACAGCCTACAAACTGTGTATAGCAGACTATGGGGAGAGACAGGGGCCTCCAATGAAACCATGCATGAAGGTAACCGGTGGGTAGAGTAGGGTCTAAAGAGGCACTGCCTCACCACTTATATATTTTCCTGGGCTCAAGAGTAGGTATATTGGGGTGGGGAAGGTACTCACCTCACCGCTTTGCTGAAAGATTGGACTTGCGTGGTAAGTACAGGAAGAGACTGGCCTCGCTCTTGTAACCTGTATCTTGGATGATGGGTGTCCAAATTAGACTGTGAAAAGAGGCTTACCTCTCTTTTCACAGCTCTATCCAGGATGACGGATGTGCAAGTAAGGTGTAAAGATGAAATTACCTCTGTGCTGAGAAGTCTGTCTTACATAACAACTATAGACATTATGGTAGGGGAATGCACTGCCCTGTCAACTGAGGCATCACCCCAGAGTAAAACTACTGAATGGATTTATGCCAAATCACAAAAGGACAATCTGCAGACCAAGACCTAGCCTCCTGCCAATTTTGGTGTATTTCCAGCAGCAGCATTCCATTCAACAGTTATTGCTAAAAACCTGTCTGAAATCAGTTAATGGAAAATGCATGGAGATTTTATGTTTTGGAACCCTCCTTTTTTCTATGTCTCCACTTGACAGATCACCTAAAAAATGTTCAAGGAGTAGCTGTGGTGGATGAACTCTCTTTTAGAAAGTTTTGTCATCAAGCATGGCAAAAGTTAATAGCAAACCAAAAAAACTCTCTGTCTATGGAAAAACTATAGTTTCTGCCCATCAGCCTAGCGGGAAACACCTAATAGGAGATTATTTGATGAATAATACACAATTAATAAATAATAATAAAAAAATAATAAATAAACACACACATTAACTAACAAATAAATAAATACATGTTTTTTCTGCTGTGATCTTGCAGGACTCCCGAGGGACTCATTTGAGATCACACCACAAATCAAAATTGCCACCCAGGGTTGTTTATTCTTTTTGTGCTTTGACTTCCAGTGTGGGCCAGGGCCCAGAGGTCATCATAAAATATTTGGAGAGGAGGTGAGTAGGACCACCCCTGTCAACATAAATCTTCTGCCCCAGCAGGAGCAGTAAAAAATGCTGCTCCCTCTCAAGCAGGAGCAAAGGAAAGGTGCTGGCTCCTGCCAGAACCGATAATGTGCTGGCTGAAGAATCTGCTGGGGCAGCAGTGACAGCAGGGGCCCAGGGGCTCCCTCCGCAGCCCAACCAACCCCTAAATTACAGGAGCTCTGGGTGGGTACAGGGATACCCACCTATATAAAAATGCCCGGCTCCCCGAAGGGGAACCTGTCGGGGCAGCGGGGGCTCTGGGGTTCACCCCAAAGCCCCCAAATATAAAAGGAGTTTTGGGGGCCCCGGATGAGCGCTGGGGCACCATGTAATAAAAAATATGCCGGTTTTCACCAGCTTGGGGAGTAGGGGCCTGGGAAGCCTGCTTGGGATGCAGGGGACCTGGGGTTCCCCACAGAGTCTTCTGATAAAATATAATGTGTGGGTATTCCGAGTAGGCAACCTGGACATTGACAAAAATAACAGAAAAATGAATATTAAATGAGCAGCAGAAGCCACTCTATTATTATTTATCCACTCCTCGTGCCATGAAGGCATGCTGCATAATGCCCTGTGAGGGCTATTAGCATTTTTTTTTACCTTGGTGGTTACCCTACAAGGGGAAAGGGCACCACCAATCAGTTATTTTAATATTGTGGGGACTGTAAGGAGTGTAGCAACCCCCAATAACATTAATAAAAAAGCAACAGTATGAGAACTTACCATATGTTTTTTAAACCACTCCTAGCTGGAACGCCATGCTCTTCAGCTGGAGTGCAAGTGTATTTATGATTGCATTGTTTGGGCTGCAAATGTCCAATGAAAGGCTCAGAGTCATGAGGGAAAAAACAATATATCCTTGAGTTTTGCTTTTAAAAATTTTCAGCTCACAAAATGCAATATTAAAAAATATGTTAAAAGAAAGATTCACAGTCATGTCTTTTATTAACTATTTATGAAAAAGTTTTATAATAACTATTATTAAACATTGCATTGTATGAAATATACATTAGAATAAACATACTTGTGATTTTTGGAGAAATATTATACATCTGCTTAATAAATATTGATATGCTCACCATTGAGAAAGCCAACAGGCTCTCTTTTTACATTTTGTGTTGTGATTATTTGTCAAAGTCAGTAAGTCTTCCTGATTGTGGCCAGTACCTACAAGACCAACCACAAGCTGTGCATGCCAGAAAAGGGTGAGTGGCATAGGGATGGCTGCTCACAGGGGATTGACACTGGTCCTGGCAGCAGGCCATGCACAGCATGGGATTGCTTGCCTGCCGCCAAAACCACACTGCAGGGGCCAAAGGCTGAAGGTAATGCCTGGCTGGGGGTTGGCTGACTGCAAGAATTCAATGCAGAAAATGACACCAAGTAAGGCCCTGCAGCCAGCCCCATGCAACAAGGGGTTTGCTTGCCTACAGCCAATTCCTGCAGACAACCCCCTGTGGTACATGGCCAAAGGCCATGCATGTCTGGTGGTTGACTTTATGTATGGCTATAAAATATGGTTTTCTTTTAAAAAACAATTGCTGAAAGAAATCAAAGGTTAAAGTGACATTGTAATTTGGAATTGTAATTATATCTTCCTCTACATTTAAAACACTAAGAAATTCACTAAAAAACAAAGGTGAAAGTAAAGTTATAATTAGGTGAAAATTTCAGTGATATTGTAATGTTTGAAAATCAAACAGCCACTATACCAGTACTTTAACCTTTATTTTTTCAGTGAATATATCTATATCTATAAATATGTATGTACATATATGTATGTATATATGTATGTATCTCGATATATATGCATATATGTGTGTGCATATATATGTATAAGTGTATGTAAATATTTTGTTTGCTAAAAACAAAAACTTACAGGGACTTTATAGTTAGGTTCAGAGTTATAGTTACTTGAAATAACTCTAATTATAAGAGCCGAATTCCTATGGCTGTGTGCGTGTAAAATCTGAACCTAACTATAAAGTCACTATAACCATTGGTTTTAAAGTGAATTTATTCTTTTTTTAATTCTAGCTCCTAACTATACGTCCAAGTAACCTTTGTTTTGTTCAGTGAATTTGTAGGCTTAAGTAAGATATCCATTGCAATGCATGGTTGCTACTCCTGCCCCCTTGCCATCCATTGCCCAACTACATGCCCTGCTCCCTCATTACAGCCCTGTGTGGCTGCTGTCCTTCCTGCCTGCCCTGAACAGGTAGCTTGCTGCTCCCTCCTCCCTAGTCTCTGTGCTTAGCTTGCTGCCTCTACGCTCCTTCCCTCACTTCTGATGTCTGTGTGCATGCTTCTGCTCTCTCCTTTTTGCCCATCATGTTTCATCAACCTGCCATTGCCCATCCTATCTACTCAAAGTGTTATGTGGAACTTCCCCTGCCCCCCCGCCTTCCTAGCATGGACAGGTGTTTGTCACCTGTCCCTGCCACCTGAGTTTGATGTCCCAGTCCCCTATCCTTCACTCCTGTCCTCAATGATCAGTTTTGCTGCCACGTAACTCTGCCCTATGTGTTCTGTTGTGCTGCAAGTGCTCCTCCAGCCTGACCTGCATGGTCTGCTGTGAAGCCCCTTCCCCTGCACTCATGTGTCTGTGTCCCACCTCTACCCCTCACTTCTGTCCTCCATGGTCCTTTGTGCATGCCCATGTCTCTCTGTCTTGCCCACCATGGCCATTGTGCTGCCTCTAACCCTCCTGCTGCCATGCATGGTCTTCTGTGATGCCCTAGCTCCTCCCACCTACCCGGAGTGTCAGCTTACTCACCCGACCCCCTCCCACCTTCCCTCCGTTGTCTATGTGTATGCCATTGTAGTCTCACTGTTGCCCTCTATGGTGTGTTCTGCTTCCAGTGCCCATCCCGCCTGCCCTCCATGGTTAACTTGCTGCTCCTGCCTTGCCCCTTGCCTTTTGTTTTCCATGTGAATGTCCCTATCCATTCCCTCCAGAATTGTCTGGTATGTTTTTATGTCCCTGCCCCTTCTCTCCTGTCTTTCATAGTACATTATGCTGCAACTGTCCCTCCTGTCTGTCCAGAATGATCCGCTTGCAGCCCTTGGCTCTTTCCCCTATGCTTTCTGTTGCCCATGTGCATAGCCCGGTCCCCTCCCTAATGCTTTCCATGGTCAGTTGTGCTACACTGCCAGCCCGCTTGCCCTGTGTGGTGTATTGTGCTGCTGCATCTTCTGATGCCTGCCCTGTAAAGTCAATTTGGTGCACCTGCCCATCTCCCTCTGTCCTCTGTTATCTGTGTCTATGACCCTACCCCATTCTTCCTGCCCTCCGTGATCCAATGTACCATACTTGCCAACATTTTGAACTTTGTAAGAGAGAGATTTAAAAAAACTTGGAATTTATTTTCCCCATTGGCTTACATTGAAATAGAAGAGACGTTAGGCAGGAGACAGATGAAATAAAGCCCTTTGGGGCTTAAAAACATCTGGAGTCTCCTGCCTGAATCAGCTCTGTTGGCATGTATGGTTGTGCTGCCACTGCCTCTTCTTTCTGCATTCTATAGTCTGTTATATTGGCACAGCCTCTCTTGCCTGTCCTGCATGGTTGGTTTGTTGCCACTTCCCCTGCCCTCCAGGGACCATTGTGACGCCACTGCCCCTCCCACCTGCCTAGCATGGTCAACTTGTTCCCCCTGCACCCTGTTCCCTGAGTCCATGCTCCTGACATCTTCCTCCCCACAGTATTCTAATGAACAACTAAATTGCTAATATTCTACATGTATTACAAAAGTGTGACATGCCTGATATCATCTTGTATTCAAAACTGTAATACCTAAAGCGTTTCCTTTAGAAATTATAAAAATGAGAGGGTCTTATTCCCATAGAAATTATGGTTAGTGCTCTAAAAAACTAAAATGAGGACATATTTTCTGAGTTCGCAAATGGTGACAGAACACTTTAAAATTATTTGCTATCTTTATGCTTTTTATCCAGTTGATCACTTGATTAGATGTTACTCTTAGGGGTGAGGATGTGGCGTTACTGCCAGAGTTGCAGACTTTACAACTGGAGAACCAAATTTGAGTTTCGGCTTCAGCTCGACATTTTGTGATTCTGGGCAAATCACAGTGTCGTCATGTTTAAAACCAAAATGAATGTTTCTTTGTGTAGTGTAACTGATGGTCTTATAAGGCACCCAAAGCCCTCCAGGCCAAGTCTGCACTATATAAAACTGCAAAAAAACAAAACAATTAAGGCCCAGATTCAAGAAAAGTGGTGATTCATGTCAAGCGCCACTTTACTTGTGGCCCATTGCGCCCCCCGCTAACAGCACCATGTGTGCACAGTATTTAACATACGGCACACCATGGTGCAGGTTAAGGACAATAGCATTATAATTTTTTATGCTACTGTTGTACTTTGCAGAATTAGCGCCAAAAATGGCAGTAATCCTGCAAAGAATGAGGAGTCCCATTATACATAATGGTGTGCCTCCTTTTAATGCCTGCTCTGCGCACGCATTAAAAATGGTGCTAAAATGATGCAGTGAAATCCAATAGATTCAACAGTGCCATTTTTGTGGGCCCCCTAAGGGAACGCTCACCTTGCATACATTATACCTGGGGAAGGCATGATATGGTGCAAGGGTTTTCAAAGTGGCTCACTTGTAAATATGGTGCACCATTTTATACACACTATCAGCACATTAGCATAAAAAAATTACTCTAATGTGGGGTTAGTTGGAGCTAGGCCCTTCAAAAATCTGGGCCTAAGTGTTTTGCACGCTTCTGTTATTGAGCTGCACTTGGGCTACATTTGGGTGTTATTTGCATTCGAGCTCTTTTTGAAGCTTCCTAATTTCCTCATTTACAACAGTATCCTCAGCAGAAAATGCTTTCAGTTTTCCACTTCAAGTCCATCAAGATGGCAATCAGATGTGCCACACTTTTAGCATAAATTCAGAATGTTAGCACTCTAGTTGCTCATTAGAACATTGTAGTACAGAAGCTGATTACCAAGGAGTTAACTGACAGACTGTTGCTGGTGTTGAAAGTCCATGTTTCAGTCTGCATGTCAGAATATTTTAGTGAAATAAGAGATCAAGGTTATTTGAGAACTCACTGAAAACTTATACTAATTTTTCTTCCTACAACCCTAACCATAATTTCTATGACAAAATGAACCCCTTCATTTTGTTCCTTTTTAAAGTAAACGTTTTAAGTTTTACCAGTTTGATTCAATCAAGATGACTTCAGGTGTGCCACAGTTTTGTCATAAATAAGACTGTTAGCGCTCTAGTTGTTCTTTAGAACACTTAGGTAGGCTGCAGTAGAACATCAGGGAATCAACTGGCAGTCTGCTCCTGTTGGATGTTACATGTTGTACTGAGAATGTCAGTCTTTATTCTCATATGGTTGAGACAAATAGTGTTAATTTACAGAAAATATGTTAGCTTCTGGAGCACATTCTATAACCTCTATGGGAAAATCATAAGGAAACAGTTTTCTCTCAAACATGATTCATGAAATTCCAGCAGAAGGCTTTTTCACAGTGTAAAATCACCTTAGAACACACCACAATTCCTAAAATTAGTATGGTACCATCAACAAATAAATCTCCCTTTATACCTTCCCCTTTTTGTGACCCTCAAAACCTGCCATTCACTACAATGTATATCAATGGGGATCATGCCTTGGAATCCTGTAAGTGCTGCTACAGCATTTTGTCCAAGTAGTGGCCAGACAATAAAGTGGGGTGCATTTGGGACCCCAGATATGCCCTTTGTGATCTGGGTGTGCTCACCCTGCCCACTTGCATTTTTTAAAATAGTTTTTCAAGACACAGAGACCAAGTCCTGGAGTCTTGTAATGGCTGCCAATACATATTGTTCAGGTTGTCACCATGATCAGGAATGACTAGTCTCCTTTAATTTGGACAAGGCCTTCATTATGAACATGGCAGCAATCACCGCTCCACTGGTGGTGGCGGTAACTACCACCAACAGTCTGGCGGTCCGAACCGCCAAATATAGAAACATGAGAAACAGCCAGCGGCCCATCCACACACCATCAGCATTGGAGTGGCGATAGCGACAGAAGAGTCCTCCCACAGGCCAATGGAAAGGTCCCATCCACTCAACAAATAATGAAGCACAAGACCGCCATCAGTTCCGGGGCGGGAACCACCGGCAGGCAAATCGTGGCAGAAACAAACCAAATAAAAGGAAATACTCACCGTAGGCACATACAACACATTGAAGTAGACATGGAGAGAGAGTTGCAAATAATGCCAGTCCTGCTCCTTGCAATATACCTCCATGACCATGACCGCCAACGAAGACGACGACTGTAAGTACCACAACCTAGTAAACAAGGGAAGAAAGGTCACAGTTACACACCTAAGCAACTCACTCGCAACCCCCACACCATCACAAACCATACACACAAGAATAAGAGGTACTTACCCGACACAAGGCAAATAAAACCTGGCCAAAGTACACACATTTGCGCACCACTCCCCCACAATTAAACAGTGAACCACGTCTCCATATTGTGCCAACAGCACCACTGGGCACACAAACTTTATCACAAAATTAACATAGGATTGTCTAAATAAGGCCATTGGACAGTCCATGATAAATAGCCTAAAGGGCCCAAATGGGCCGAACTTGACTCCCACCCGTGCACAGGGTACTCCACCGTAAAGGGACATCAATGGAGCAGCCAAGCACCTCAGGGAACAGGGGCAAGGGGTGGCGGGGGTGGGGACTTACATCTGGAAGGGGGGCTTGGCTTACGTTTGGGAGGTGGAGGGGGTTTGGGTTTGCCCTTGGAACGTGGGGGAGCGAGCTTGGACTGGGGGTTGGCAGAAGGACCTGGGGCACCACAGGGTTTCTTCTTCTCTGGGGAAGGGGCACAGGAATGGGAAGGGAAGACTGGGGTGGACTTAGATGAGGAAGGAGTGGACAGGCCAAGGAGATGGGCACATTTAGGGATGAGACGGGGTGGGCTAGTGGGTTCGAACAGGACAACACCGGACATGAAAAGTTTTTTAGGGGCAGTTGGGGTAGATATGGAGGAAGATGTGGGAGTGGAGGTAGAGGGAGTGCTTGTAACAGCTGTAGGTGTGCTGGAGGTGGATGCAGGTGCCTGTACAGTATGCTGATGTGTGGTGGATGTGTGTTGAGTGGGTATCTGGCTGTCTTTGGAGGAGGGGGGGTGGACACAGTGGGACAAGACAGGCTGCCAGTGTAAATGGATGTTGTCAGGGTGTCTGCAGGTCTGGTGAGTGTGCTGCATGTGTCAGTCAATGAAGTTGTGGTGAGTGCAGGTGTGGTGTCTGGGGTGGATGACTGGATGTCGGATGTTGTGGTGACTGCAAGAATAGGGCCAGTAGCAGTGACTGAGGATGCAGTGCTTGTGGGTGTGCATTTCGAGGTGACGGACAGGGAGTCCGGAGAGGTGGACACACTAGGGGAAGTGGATGTTGTTGTGTGTGCCTTTGCAAGTTGGCTGTGTGTATGCCTGCGATGGGAAGTGTGGTGCTTGTGTTTCTCTTTGTGCTTCTTGTGTGTTGATGTGTGTGCATGTCTGTCTGTACGTGTGCTTGGGATGGGTGAAGGGAGTTGGGTGATGAAAGGGGTAAAGATGGTGGGGGGGGGTGGAAAAACCAGGGACACTGGCTGCCGGAAAAGATCTCTGTGGGCCAGATATGGCACCGTGAATGCCTTCCAGGTATGCATTGCATTGCTGCATCTGGGATGCTAGCCCTTGGATGGCATTCACGATGGTTGTCTGCCCTACAGAGATGGTCCTCAGGAGGTTAATAGCCTCCTCTGTGAGGGCAGCAGGGCTGACTGGGGCAGGGGATGAGGTGCCTGGGGCGAAGGAGACACCCACCCTTCTGGGTGCACCTGTACGGGCAACTGGGTGGGGAGCAACTGGGAGGACGGTGATGGTATGGGGGTGGTGGAAGATGACACAGAATGGGTGGGCTCAGTAGGGTCCACCACGGCCAGGGAGCTCCCATCGGAGGAGATATCAGAGTCACTACCGCCAATGGTAGTTACCTTCCTTGTGGTACTTCCCCAACCCACTGGTCCCCTTGGCGTCGGTCGACTCTGCCTCCTTGGAACCGTGGGCCACTGCATCCCCAATCCCCGGTTCCACTGCTCCCTCGCCAGATGATGCTGAAGCAAACAAACAACACCAGAGCACAGGAGTGGGGAGACAAAACATGGAAGAAATCTATAAATACCTAAATGGATGTAAATACTTGGTGCAGACACACTCCCATCCAGCTTACACACCTACACGCAGCACCTACAACAATAGTCATGGCTATGCCCCTGACTAGTGGCCACTACCGCAGCATACAACTCATTTACCACATGAAACACAGACCTGATGAACTCTGTGGACTACGCACATGGGGGACCATGGCCATCCAATGTACCCACTAGTCCATGTGTCCACAAAGAACCCTATAGTACAGGAAGATCAATCCCCATGGGCCTATTGCGCCTGTTTACACCTGCCCCACACCATTCTGTGCCCATGGGGGGCAGAACTGCTGGAAAACACCTGTCAGAGTGTCTGCCACTAGACAGCATACATACCACAGCACCCAAACACATCCATTGAAGTGGTAAGAAACAGTGTTGGTACTCACCCCTTGTGGCTGCGGTGCTGCCCTCAAGCGCCCATCCAAATCCAGATATGCCACTGCCAAAATGCGGGACATTAGGGGGGTCAGGGTCCGACGGGCACCCCTTCCTCGTTGGGAGGCCTTCCCCAGCTGGGCCTCGCAGGTCTTCCTGGCCCAGGGCCGTAGGTCCTCCCACCGCTTCCTGCATTTGTACAATACATGCAGACATATGTCAAGTTTCCCCAAAGGGCTAAACCCCCTGACATCAAGTCTGAATTTTATACCTCTGCTAACATTCCCCATGTGATAGGTGCCATCAATGGCACCCACATAGTTCTCATCCCCCCAAGAGTGAATGAACAGGAGTACAGGAACAGAAAGAACTTCCACTCAATGAATATACAATTGGTGTGTACTCCTGACCAGTACATACCACATGTAAATGGCAGGTTTCCTGGAGCAGTTCATGATTCCTTCGTCCTGAGGAACAGCAGTGTGCCGCACATGATGGAACAACTACAAGGGGACAGAGGATGGCGTGTAGGTGAGTGTGTATGACACTGGATCTGTACATAGCTGACAGCCAGGCTGTATGCAAGTACTGACAGTTTGTTACAGTCCTACTTTGCCCACTCTTGCAGGTGATTCTGGCTACCCCAACTTACAATGGCTCCTGACACCTGTGAGAAATCCAAGAACAGATGCAGAGAGGAATTATAATGAGGTCCATGGACGCACTAGGAGGGTGATTGAGTGCACTATAGGTCTCCTGAAGGCTGGATTTTGTTGCCTCCATCTCTCTGGGGGATTCCTGTGCTATGGCCCTGAAAAGGTGTGTAGAATAGTGGTGACATGCTGCACAACGTGGCTGTGAGGAGAGCTATCCCCCTGCTACAGGAGGAGGTTGCTGTACATCCAGACCTGCTACCTACGAGATGGGATGAGAGTGATGGTGAGGATGAAGAGGGGGAAGATGTCCACTCCAGGAACCAGCTGATGCACCTATACCCTCCAGTGACTATGAAGTACTGTTCACTGATGATGTTATCTGCACTGCATAATGTTTGTCTGACCCATTTGTTTAGGGATGTGGTGTCTGTAGTCATTCACAATGTTACCTGAAGCCTAAGGAGGCTTGTGCCATGGAAACCAACATGGCGTACATTTTGGTTTACTCCAGACGATGTTGTACCATTCCTGCAATAAAGGTATGAATACGGAATTGACTGGCTAATGCATTCACACTTACAATTGAACATTCATAATGACAGAGGACATACGAATTGGTGTAAATGTGTTTTATTATGTGTCACTATTGAATAGGTGCGCTATACAGTGATAGGTAGTGGGCTCATGGTGGATGTCCATACTGGGTACATGGGCTCAGCGATTGGTGGCAGTGGGTATTGGTCCATATGTGCCTTGCAAGTTGTTATGTTGCTATTGGCGGGTGAGGATGGTAGCACAGTGGCATACTTGGGAGACAGTTCAAGTCAAAGTCACTTCTCAGTGGGGCCCTGGTCTTGGCAGGTGTTCCAGTGCCATATCTGGGTCTGAGGGCATGTTTGAGTATCTGCTGCTGGCCTGCACGGTTAGGGGTGCTAGTCTCTTGTGTGTCCTCTGCCAGTGCCACCAGTCCAGTTGCTGCTGCAGATGTAGAGGACAGGTCTGTGTCCTGGGCAGTGGTAGGGGCTTCCAGGTTTGTGGGGGTCTCAGGCTGGCTTGGGTAGTGGTGCTGCAGAACCCCTGCAATAGTGGCCATAATGGTGGCATTGAGTTGTTTCCACTGGTCCATGGTCTCTTGGTGTTGGTCTATCTGCAGCCTTTGACTCTTCTCCTGGGTGGCCAGGATCTGGTCCATCCTGTCTTGGGTATGGTGGTATGCCCACAGGACCTCAGATATCAGCTCCTGGGCTGCAGCATCCATCCTTTGGCCTCCCTCCTGGGCCACTAATGCCCTCCCACTGGCCCTAGCCCCTTGTGCGTGTGGTGGATATGAAGTAGTTGTAGATGACTTAACTGAGTCCAGTCCTCCAGTGAGCCAAGTGAGGCCCATGGGTTCAGGGTAGCCAGTACCTTCTCCTCCCAGTCGGTGTAGTCGGGGGTGTAGGTGGGGGTCCTCCCCCAGTCTTCTGGACCACAATGTTGTGCCTGGATGCCATTGACCTCACCTTCCCACGCATGTCGTACCTTGTGCGTGGATGGTTTCCCACTGCGATTACCTTGTTTACAATCGTCTGCCATAACTCCATCTTCCTGGCGATGGGTGTGTGCAGGACCTGTGCCCTGAAGATTTGTGGCTCGACCTTGAGTATTTCATCCACCATGGTCCTTAGCTAACTATCTGTGAAGCGGGGGTGCTTAGGGGGTGCCATGGTGTGTGTTGTGGGTGGTGTGTTGTAGGATTTACAGGTGAGGGTTCTGTTGTGTGGTTGGGAGTGACTTGTGTGATGTTGAGTTCAGTGTATGCGCGTTGTGTTGTCAATTTCTGTCGTGCTATTGGTGTTGCAAAGGATTGTGGGGTGTTTATGTGGGTGTTTTATAGTGTTGTGGATGTGTGTCAGGTGTGTGTGTTTCAAACTTGCCAATGGGTGCATTTCTTGCTGTTGGGTCCCGTTTCTGGCTGTGACGGTCTGTACCGCCACTGGTCGTTCGACATTCACTATCCGCTGCAGTGATTTGTGCATCATTATTTGGAGGGCGGAGGATTTGTCTGCCTGTCGGTGGTGGGGTGGGGTGTACAGCCTTTCAGCCATCAAGGGCCCTGGCGGTGGCTGGAGGTAGCAGATTTTTTGGACGCTTCTGTTTTTGGCATCATTATGTGGCGGTGTGCTGTTCACCGCCAATGGCTGTCTTCTGTTCACCGTCGCCACGGCGTTCGGCGGTGTTTCCCGCCATGTTCATAATGACCACCCAAGTGTTCAGATATATATATATATATACATATATATATATCTATATATATCATTTTCCTTCAATATCTCAAACACTACTGAACAGATTTACACCAAATAAAGAGTACAGTCTGCGCACCAAGATCTAGCTTCCTGCCAAATTTGGTGTAATTCTGTTCAGCGGTTCTGGTTGTAGTCGTGTCTAAAGACCCTGTGGGAAAATGCATGGAGAAAATGAGTTTTGGGAACCCCCTTTTCTCAGTCCCGCCTGACGGATCACCCCGAAACTTTCAAGACAGCAGCTGAAGTAAGAGGCATACCAACTTTGAAAATACTGTGAGGATTCGTCAAATTGTGCCAAACATTGGCAAAACAAAAAACGCTTTTCCTACGGAAATTAGGTCCTAACTATAACTACCTATTGGCAACCGCCAGAAGGTAACATATACATTTATATATTATTACCTAGTTGCAGTCACAACTAAGGAGTTATAGTTAGGATCATGCTTCCATACGAAATTCATTTTTTGTGTTGCAAATACTTTTGGCGCTGCTTGACGAATCTCCACAAAACTTTCTAAAGCTGCTACTTTTTTACTACTTTGCACTGGAAAGATTTGGGGTAAAACAATCAAGCGGGAGCCGAGAAAGAAAAGGGGTTCCCAAATGCATTTCCCCCTTCATTTTCTTATAGGAACTTTAGACACAGCTACAGCCTACACCACTAAACAGATGTACACCAAATTTGACAAAGAAGCTAGATCTTGGTCCAGAAAGAGTGTTTTTTGTTTTTTGGTGTAATTCGGCTTTTCAGGTTTTTTAGCAGTAAATGCTCAAAAACTTTGTATCTCTAGGGATGAAGAGCCTTCACAGATCATGACAGATGTCAAGCTGAGATGTGATCGGTCGTTACCACCTCAACCAGGAAGTCGTGCAGCCATTTATTGCCCAGGGGACCTTATCCCCTGGGGCCAGCCTCCCAAGCTATGTCCCAGGGAGCCGAACTCCGGGACATAGCGGTTTCCCTGCACACACCAACGTGGACAGGGAAACCTGTGTTTTGCGACATAGTGGTTTCCCTTCATACACCTGCGCAGGCAGGGAAATCTGTGTTTGCTCCCACATGGAGGGAGCATTTTCCAAGCTCCCATTGACTGGCAGCAGACTTTTGAACTGTTTCCCTGCACTCATAGATGTGGGCAACATTAGTAGCTGCTCCCTCTGGACAGGAGCAATGCTGGCTCCCCTTGCGGCCCCCATCAAATATATTGCGGGTGCCTTGGGTTTTGACCAGTGCCCCACCTTTAGGAAATGAGGGCCCTTGGGCTGATAACTGCTTGGGGAGGAACCCCTTTCCCCTTTATTTATAGTAATGGTCCTGAGGATGGGCACCCCAGGGCCTAACAAAAGTTGGGAGGGGGGCTATGTAGACTCTTTCCCCTTTATTTTATACGGATTCCCCAAGTTCAATAATAGGTTTGGGGGCCTCATAGCCATGTTCCTGTTTAAAAAAAGGCCATGGGGGATGGGGTCCCCAGGGCTAGGCACTGTGAACTACTCCACCACTGCAAACTGCTGAAAGGCCATGTGCAGTGTGGAGTTTGTTGTCTTTGGGGGCTGCTGGCCACAGGACCTGATTGCAGGCCAGTTCCTGTGCCTAATTCCCACTGTGCATTCTCAATACATAATTGAACATGGAGGCAACTACCTTTTTCACCATTTCTACCCTGCCCCATAATGATAGATTCAGATGTTCCCACTTAAGGAAGTCCTGCTTAGACTGTTCAACAAGCCTAAGAAGGTTGCCCTCCATCATGCCAGTGAGCTCCCTGTTAACATAGGTACCCTGGCACATGAGTCCCTTAGCAACCCATCTCATGTCATAAGTCTGTAAACAGGCAGTAGTGATCACTCTAGACATGTGAAGGGCCCCACATTTGGTCCAGTTGATAGCTCGACATAATGGAGAAATGATCAACAATGGTCATGGTAGCTGCAATAGAAGACCCAGTGCAGGACAGAATTAGTAAAATATTGTCCACGGATTGTAACACCTTAACTTTATTGTGGCCTATTGGAATACTCTCAATCTCCATTGAATCGTGCATGGCTGCAAATAAGGGCTTGAGAGCAAGCAAAAATAGGTCTGGTGAAAATGGACAGCCCTGTTGGCTGCCCCAGTGAATTCAAAACATGTGCAACAAGAAACCTCCACAGTTGATATCTGCTGTGGGGGAATCATATAAAAGATGAACGTTGGTAATACAATCATCCCTCAAACTCATCTTGAACACTAGCCTGGATAGATAGACCATTCCACGTGATTAAACGCCTTACCAGCATCTAAAGAGAGGGCTAGTTTTTTTTCTGCATCATCTTTCATGTGTCAGAGTATCTACAAGATGTTTACTGGACCATCAACCGAGGACACAAAACCCACCTTGTCTTGTGGATGAGTTGTGGTATCACCATCCATAATGAGAAGGGATGGTAGCTAGCACACTCTAAAGGGGACTTCTTTTCTTTGAAGAGGAGGGCACTGGTGGCTTTAATAGGTACAACCACTAAAGAGCCGGCCTCATGGTCTTCTCTGTACACTTGTTTCAATAATGGTGCCAATAAAGGGTTGTCCGTCTTGTAAAACTCACCTGAGTAGGCATCCACCCAGGTGACTTACAAGTGGGTAAGACCGATATAGATTCAGCAAATTCATTCTCTTTATCCTTCCCCTCTAAATATGACCTGCCCTCATCATTAAGAGTAGGCAAGCAGAATAATGCCAAAAAAACATCAGTGTTCTCTGGGGTACCTTGGAATTCTTAGGCACAAAAGAAAGAATAAATGAAACAAAATGGTCTGCAATATCAAGCAGCTTGGTTTGCAAAGTATAATGTTCATCCGGAATCATGGGTTTGGCCTCTTGGGATTGTTTCAGCTGAGCTGCCAAGAGACAACCAGCTTTTTCCCACTTGTCAAATCTGCATCTTTGCATTTTAACCAGGGCCCTTTTATCTATTTAAGAAAAGTATGAATTGAGACATGTTTTAACTGCTTTAAGCACCATCCAGAGTTAGGGTGTGGGGACATTTCATATCAACTCAAAAAGTTTTGAACGTCCTGTTCTAGATGTTGCACTTCAGACCAGATCTTGCTCTTCACCATAGCGGAGTCACACATCACCATTCCCCACATTGTCATCTTCCCTGCAGGCCAGAGAGTCTTATGGGAACTCAATCCCTATCATTCTTGAGATACGAGCAGAAATGATGATAGCGTTGAGCTTTCTGCTTGGGATACATGTACGCAAATGCTTTCATTCTCCACTTGATTAGGGGAGGTGTTACCAATCCAATGTGCAGCACCCTTTGGACTCGACAATGGGCTTAAAAGGCCTGCTGTCATGATATCATATTTTATGATATCAAGCAGCAACCACCCCTGGAAGATGAAATAATCCATACACAAATTAATCCTATGGCGGCAGAACAAAAGGGGAAGTCTCAGGTAGTGGGGTGAAGTAGGTGCCACACATTCAATAGGGCATGATCAGTCACCAATTCCTGCACAAGGTACCTGTTGAGTCAGTTATGGGCATTGGGTCGCCCAGTTCAATCCAGAACTGGGTTTTGGGATATGTTTCAGTCTCCCCATTAAAGGAGAGGAATGCATCCAAAAGCAGTTATGAGCCTAGAGAGATGTGCATGAAAATAGGTTTTGTTTATGTTTTGGGGATAAGTTAATCCTACTACCACCATCCTGTTTAATATGCACATCTTGGAGATGATCCATCTACTATCATCATCAACCAGGTCACCAGGACTTTACAGGGAATTGTCCATTGGATAAGGATATCTACCCCGCACTTGCTAAAGGAATTTTGGAAGGAGAGGCCCTCATCTCTCGACCCAACTAACTGGCTACTGGTCACTAATATGCCCACTGCTTCATATTTTAGATAATTGCGGACTTTCTTGAACTTTCTGTAATGTAACAGGTCACTAACATTCAACATGATACAAGGCAAAGGTTTGGACATAGACAGGTAATAGATAAAGGCAAGTTACTGATGTCTAGGTTGAATACTAGACTGGGGGACCAAGGGCGAAAGAACACATCTGACAAGGACCCAAAGTGTTTCTGTCACAGTTGGTTCAAAGTCTAGGGGGTAGTATGGGTACTGCATGGACTAGGCGCTCAGGAGCGGAAAGGTATCAAAAAGAGGAGGGGAAAGGGATGAACCAAAGAATGAATGGGGAAAGAGAAAGTAGACTGTGAGTCTTGAACTAGTGCCTGTACTAATCAGCCAGCACTGATCCCCACCCCTGCCAATTAACGGAAGGTTGCACCATGGACCTGTATTGGGTCTAACCCAGGAGGTACCTGCGAGCCCTTATTTCCCTGAGTAAATATGGCACCAGGTCCATGGGAAGAACAAAACTTGGGAGAAGGGGAAGGATGGTAGGAGAAGGACACTGTCCCTCCAGAAGCATATGAGATCATACTCAGCAAAGGAAAGGCATGAGAAGCCCATATCAATGTCCAAGGTGGCCAAGGGGTGTAGTTGGTGTTATTTCCTCCAACACTCATAATAAGGTTGCCAGGGTAGGGAGGTCAGCATACACCAAGAGCAACATCAAAAAGGGGGGTCCTATTACACCACATCATCTGCAAACTGGCACAAGGCACCACACCATAAAAGCAAAAGCTTTTATTTGGTGGTTGCTTATTAAAGGTGACTTTGACTTAGCTCTGTCTCTTTCCTTGTGGATGGCCTCAACCACCTGATAGAGGCAGGCCTGCCCTTATTCTTGACTCATCACCCCTGTTAATATCTGATGTTTTGGTTGATGCCGAGGCCTCCTCCAGAGAGCAGGGGCAGATTCTGCAGAGGAAAGGTTGGATGTAGATTTATCGAAAGAGTCCATAAAGGATTCCAAATCATCCATGTTAGAGAAGTATTTGGTCCTACCATCCATTATTACTAACGTATGTTTGTAGTCCTTAAGACCATATTTGAGATCCCAGCACCTTAGCGGGCCACGAGTGCCTGGAATTTCTTCCACTGGATGTTAGTTTCCAATTAAAAGTTTGCAGAAAAGGAGATACAGTGTTCCTCGAAGAGTAGCAGAACTTCAGGGTGTTTTGTCGCCTTCAGTATAGTTCTGGTGTGTTCATGATACAAGACATATGCAAAGATCAGGTGAGTCTGGAGTTGGTGGGAAGAGTCGCGGGCCTCATACATTGGGCTATCTGAAAACAGATTGTGCTGTAGTATGAAAATCCAGGTGTTTTGGGAGCAATTCCCAAAGGAAGGCCATCATATGGGGAAGTTGTAGAACTGTGCTCTGTCCTTCCAGTCAGTTACATTATTTTGGAGGTATTCAAAGTCTCTGCCCAGTCTGGTATGAAGTCATAATGGGATTCTACTTATTCCAGCTGCTGGTCTACTCCATTCACTCGAGTCTGGAAACTGGAGACCTCCTGTCTCATCGATTTCACTTCAGCCATGAGGTCAGTTATCTGGGAGTCCATGGCAGATACAGCCATGTCAATAGTCCTGAGTTCCTTGAAGAATGAATCTATAGTCACATCTGGCTCTGTGCCTGGCCTGATTTGATGTTGCTCACAGACTCTGAGAGCAGAAATTGGTGGGCTGCCGGTTTGTGGAACTCCATACAGATCGGAGGGAGGACCCCGGTCTCTGTTTTAGATTGAGCAGGCTCAGAATTGTGGTACTGTGAATGGACCCCACCCAGGACCAGAGAACTGGAAGGTGCAACCACAAGGATGGAAGCTAGCAGCAAAAGTCTGTTAAACAAATAAACATAGGGTAATTACCAGGGAAAGACTAGTCAGGGTGGTCAGCAGCCACAGCCCCTGTATCCATGTTAGGGAGCCAGTGCTTCGGAAGCCTCATTGCAAAGGCAGATGCAAGCAGACACTTCCTTGGCAGCCCTCAAACCCAGCTGGATCCTCTGCCCCAGTAACTTCTACAACACTTCTTATATGTGTGTAAGTGAAGGGCCCAGCCATCATGATGGATAGAGATGGTAGATGATTGCCAACAGATATCCCTTAGAACAAGACTTCCAGGATGCTAGGCATTCATGCCAACAATTTCAGATGGGCCATCTCCCAGCATGGAGAAACATACTCGGAACACAGGTACTGAGGGTGGAGAAGCAGCAGCACTGGATCATATGGAGTCACAATTCCATCTCTGACAGCTATGCTCAGCCCTTGGCCAGCAGTGTAATGCCGCGCCTTGATGCGGCGTCTCTTTCTGCCTCTGCGGTAGGAACGCGCTGCCCATATTCAGAGTGCCGTTCCCCGCGTTTTTTGGTCTCCTTGACAACGCGTCCTGGGAAGTGTGTAATGCGCTCCCTGTCGCGTTGCCCTTACCTGTAAAGCATTTTTCTTCTCTCCTGTCTGTGGTGGCCTTCTTCTGGTCTTTTTTCTTTCTTGTTCTTTGACTTAGTCTTCTGCCTCTTTCATGTTCATGTTGTATCCATCTTGTCTTCTTCCTGTTTGTATTTCCCAGCATGCTCTCTTTTCTTATACACTGCTTCCTTTTTTCTATTATAGTCTATGGGCTGCTTCCCAATTCAAGATGGTGTTCTTTTCATTTCCTGCGATGTCACTTCCCCTTTTTCAGTAGATAAGCCATTCTGTCTTGCTCTATCTTGCATTGCAAACACTTTCCTTTGGTTGTGCTCTTCGCTCCTGTTCAATGTTCCTGCTTTTTGCCTTGGAGTATTTTTGCGTTGTTTTGTTCCTGTTGTCAAGTCCTGTTTTTCGTCTTCTTTTTATAGGAATTCCTGTTTGAGGTTTTCCCCAGTTCTTGGTTTTTTTTCCTCTGGGACTCCTTCTGGAGGGTACGGTCTGCTTTGGCATTCCCTGTCAAGCGGCACCGTGACTACTAGAAAGGGTGCCCCTATCTGGGATTCTCCAAAATCTGTAGAAGACCGGGTGTGTTCTCCAATCCTGCATCCAGAGGTGAGAAGTCAAGTGCAGTTCGTGATAAGCAGAGCCAGTGAAGCCAGCTTGTTGTGTGGTCCTCTTGTGCACCTTGGGGGATTAGGCCAACTCTGCAGTTTATCCTGGTAAGCCAAATGGCCCCAGCAATCGGCAATAAGGCAGGAGTGATCAGCACTGCACTGAGCATTCAGCAGAGAGAGACCATCATGGTTGCTTCTAGGTCTTTCTCCTATCCACTCATGCACTTGTAATTTCTAAAGTAGATTTTGTTAAGTACATTCTAGCAGAAATTTCCCCACTGGATCGTCCACTGCTCAAAATGATACACCACATCCGGGCAATATTATCATATTACTCCATAATGTCAGGTGGGTACCTCTAAATACAGGCATCAAATACAGATTATGCTTCCTTGCACAAAATGCTCCATATTACCAGCGCTTGTCATCTATTCAAACTGCTACCCAACTCCTAGAGCTAAGGCGTCACAAGTTGTATCTCACTCTAAATTGAGGCCTCCACATTCAGAGCATCTTTATCCAGGAATGATCCTTCACTGGGGCCATGTACTTGGCTTGAAACTCTTTAGTTCTAAGTATCAGAACAGGCCATTCCCTCCTTGCTTTCTGGTGGCATCTAAAAACCATCTCTTCTTGAAGTAATTTATGCACACTTCTAAATAATCTACATATTTATTTCAAATCTATTCTTACATCTTTGTTGCAATGCTCTGCTGCATCTAAACTCCACTATATAAAATATCATCACCTGTGCAGTCATTTATCTTCCATCTTGTGGTATTTGTCTTCTACCTCCTACTGCTACTATGCAGCTGGCCCTGGGTACCAAACTGTTTACACCATATTTTACTGTACAATGTGAAATGTTGAGTTCTATGTAAAACAACTTTATGCCTTTGAGATACGAGAGCCCTGAATAAGACTGTTAAATAAATAAACACATTTTGTGCCTCAAGAGTGTCACCTCACATTATATCGGTGATTGGCTGTAATCAGTATACATAGTTCATTAAATGGCCAATATCAAATGTCATTCATCTAACTCACACTGATTGTTGACTTTTTTCTTATTGTAGCTACAAGCATTTTGGTAGTGTTACACAGGCCTCGTGTAAGAGTTCTACCTTGTGGCACTTCAGAGCTCTATCTAAGCTAATGGTGATACAAATGTTAATGTTACTGTCTATTTGTTTCTTCTGCAGGACCTCTTCAATGGATAAGAAATTAGTCAGGCCCTTGCGTGACACATCTAGTCTACATTTTGTTTATTAAATGGCAGACTCTGTGAAGTTGGCATTGTCTACAACAGATGTCCCCTGGCTTACAAAACATTACTTTCTGGATTCTGTAGGTTTCATTTATTAACGTACCTTAATCTTGCTATCTTGACATCCTTTTTGCTGTGAAACCATCTGTTTTACACGTCTGCCATCCTGAACATGTGTATGGTATATCTGCAAATTAATGAAATAGGTGCATAAATATTGGACCAAGAGACACTAAACATGTATTAGAAATGTTAGATGACTAAGCTAGAGAGAGATTACTGCCCTCAAAGATCACCACATATGATGGTGTGCTGCTGTAAATGTAAGTAAGATGAACACATGGTATAGCTTGTAGGTTTTAGTATGCATACTAATACTATGGGAGGATTGTCATTGAATGACATCTTCCTCCAAATCCATCAGGGCTTCGGCTGTTGTTGGAAATGAAAAATCTGGTTCAACCTTTAAGCTAAGTTACAGGATCAAAGAGTCAGTATTATGGTTCAAACAATGTGCATTGGTATGATTCATCTGCCTCTAGCATTAATCTTATCAGTTTGATTCAATATCACTTAGAAAGTACATAAAAACTTTGAAACATGAGAAAGTATGCACAGAAAATTATATTAATTGCGATATTTAGACCAACATTTCGAGATGACCTGATGCAGCATGCTAATTTGAAACCTGTGTGAGAGACTGTGACTTGGAAGGGTCTTTTTTTGGCTTTCCCTTTTTAGGCCTTTAAACAACCACCTTAGAGGTTTCCCAGTTCACATAACAGCACAACATGCAAAAAACAACGTAACATACAGAGAGTGACTTTGGTAGGATAGTCAAATTTTCATTTAAAAACATGGATAATATGTTTCACAAGTAATAGTACATCAAATATAAAAAAAAAAATCAGTGTACAAAGTAACAAATTCGGGTTTTGATACTACCCACCTCTACACTTACAAATTACATTTAAAAGTGTTTTGCTCATGTTGTGTCAGAAACACACTACTCAAACGTTGTTTAAACATTTTTGCACCATTTAGGAACAATTATTACAGTTTGTTATGCTATAAAAATATTAAAAATAACTCAAGGTATAAAACAGATCTAGAATTAATAAAAAAAAGTTACAGCACATTAACCTATTGTAAGAAATTGGGGTAACAAGAGGGGTGAGAATTTAAGTAATAATCACAGTCCTTGTCAGGATGAATCCCCTAAAGCATTTGTACTCACAAATGCTGTCCCAGGGGCCACAAAGTTTGATCTGTGACGGGACTGAGGGCCACATTGATGCCAGCTGGGTGGCGGCAATGGGTGGTGGGGGTTGGGGAGGGAACAGTAAGGTGGGTATAGGTGAAGCAAAGTATGTACTAGTGGCTGAGTTGCACAATGTGAAACTAGAAAATATGGGATTCATCCTAGATTCCCCACTGTACCATCCTCGGCAGCTGTTTTATTTCACTCTCCCTGCATTTTCTTTACTGTCACATATACCAGGATCTCAAAAATACATGACTTCAGGATGTGCGTTGTACAAAACCTTTTCATGTGTTTGATTTAATAAACTATAGTGTTGTTGATGCATAATAGGAAATCAGGCCCCCCATGAGTGCACACAACAACTGACATGCCTCTTAGTTCACTATTGGCAATGTTGTCAGTGTGTGGGGAAGAATGTGGGGAAGAATTAATGTTTCTAAATTCATGTTTGAAAACTATTACTTTAAAAAATACCTCTCAATGCACTGATATAATATGATGTGCTAAAGTGAAATGATTCTGCATATTAACGAAGTGCTTTTTTTTAATTTTAGAGAGACCTTATCATATTTTTACACTTCTTCTACATGGCTTTGAAAATGAATGTGTTACTAAAGTTAAGTGGTGCAGGACAAACTAGTTATTTCCTTTCTTTAACTTCAATTCACCTTTAAACAAAGACTTACCTGTTTCTTTAATATTTGATTAATGTTAGTGGTGAGTCTGGCGAACGGCTGCCCCATGCTGCTGTTGACCAGGGGGCTACATGTAAAGGTCAGGAGGGATGTATGTGGCCCCCGGGCTGTACTTTGAGTACCATAAGTCACGATCATCCCCAGTGCTATCAGATCTATTGAGAGGCCTATTGAGAGACCAATTGTATTGAGCTGGCTGTTGCCAATCAACCCAAGCAATGTCAATTAGATACAAATCAATAACTATACTCAGTAAGGAGCATAACACAGGTAGTGGATACTACTTTACTTTAATGAAACACTAGCACAAGCATATGTTGTGGCTATACAGTGGCAGAACGGTCACATGTATTTGATAGTACAATGTTAGCACAATAATAGCGCAGGAAAGAAACAAACTTTGAATCATTCACAATGCAGTATATCAAAAACACAACAAAGATTTTATAAATCAAAATAGAGCAGAAAAATCTGGTCTTAACTTAGTTGAAAACAGGGAAGCTTGCTCCAGCTTCTCTCTCTCCCTCTCTGGGACAACAGAGGTGGGTGAGAAGGCAGATCTGCATGACTCCATCTGTGAGCTTCCCCAAGGCATGTGCACCCCTCCTTTTTATATAAACTTTTTATATTAAAGTTGGTTCACACAACACCATGTTCCCTTGTTGCACCAGTGGTTATACTGATTTTATCAGTGCTTTTGCTATCCCAGGGTATCTGCTCTTCACTGGCACCAATTAATCATCCTCCCAGGACCTTCAAACTACACCCCCTCTCTTTCAGGATCATTAAATTATGCATGTCTCCCACGATGATGCCAAAGTACCTTGGCAGATAGTTGCTTACTATTAAATGTAAGATGGTAACCTAGCATTAGTCAGTGGGTGAGGTAGGCCTTGCAATAGTGAAAAATTACAGCAGGAGTTTTTAACTGTCAAGAGATGTAAAACGTAACTATACGTGTTCTACTTTTTTGATACAATTCTAAGCGAATTCCGTCAATCTCCATATGGTATACTTTTTTCTCCTCTGAGACTCCAGGACTGTAAGTTGGCAAGTGTGAGCAAGATTTTTCATCCCTTAGCATGATTTCCAGTCACTATGAGGACAACCACTAAGATTTTCTCTAATGAGGGTGGCCACAACTGTTTACAGTCAGTATCGGGCTGCTTAATTATAAAATCTACTCGAGAGGCAGCAAAATCAACACAAGTAGCTGTGCCCTCTGGAACACTTGATGGTGCACTTTGCTCTGTTTTTTCAGCAAGGGACGCACTGCCTGCGCTAAATCAGCGTGAACAGTGTGAGGTGCCTATATCCCTCTGTTGGCGGAACTTCAAAGAATTTTTATGTAACCACAGAATTCCATGGACTCCAATTCCACACATTCTGCCCACCCCTACTCTTAAGAATTGTCTTAGGGTGACATAACGTTTTATTAAGGAAGGTTTTAGCCTGGCAAAAGGTTTATTTTGCCTGATCAAAATGGCAGTTTAAATGTGCAGTGCAGGCTGAGGTGGTAGGCCCAACAGATGTTTTACATTGCTACTTTAGTGCCCACTACTAACGTTTAATTTACAGGCCCAGAGAAAGGTACTCACTTTTAGTATAAACTTACATGTAAATTAAATGCACCAATATGGTAGATGCCAATTTTAATATGCTTTAAGGAAAAAGTACACACATGTTACCACTGGTTAGCAGGGAAAAAGTGTACAGAGCCCTGGGGCCATATTTAAACTTTTTGACGCAGAACTGCACCGAAGCAGTTTTGTGTCAAAAAGTTTAATGCCATTTCTTAGCACCACTCGGGCGTCAAATTTATACCTTGACGCCTAGCGGCGCAAACCGCAGGTTAGAGTCATTTTTTTTTACTCAAACCAATGCGCCACGTCGTAAAGAAAAATGACGTTAACGTGGCAAGAATTACTTTAATCCGGTTTACAATGTCACAAACAGGATACGCGCCTTTTTTGCCGCAATAGTGTAAAAAGCTGCGCAAACACAGCAAAATGTGCAAAGGAGCCACAAAATGGATTCCAGAAGCCATGAGGGACCCCAGGAAGATGACAAATGACCAGGAGCCAGCCAGGAGGACCCACACAGGACCCAGTAGAGGGAGAAGAAGAAATGGAAGTGTCGGTTTAGTGGAGAAGAGCATGAACTACTGGTGAAAGAGGTAACGGAACACCAGCATCAACTTTTTGTCAACTCTAAATTGCCAATTGGGAGGAGAGAGGCAATTTGGCAACAAATTGTCGATAAGATCAACAGTGTGGCAGAAGTACGGAGAACAGTCACCGAGTGCAAGAAATGCTGGCATGACTGCAAGCGCAGGACAAAGGAAAAGATGGCCAGGAACAGGAAGGCAGCACTGCAGACTGGAGGTGGGAGTCCAGCACCGCAGGAGGCCCTAGACCACATGGAGGAGATGGTGGCAGCCGTCATCCCTGAGGAGATCATCACAGGGATTCAAGGACAGGACAGCGCAGTCTACCATGATACAACACAGATGCAGGGTAAGTGGCATGGGGAACAAAGATGCCTAAATGTTAACTGCATGCAGGGGGGGTCATACCTACTACACAATGCATGACAGCCATTATAATCAGGTAATGGAAAGGGCAAAGCGGCACAGCACGGGTGCATGAGCTGTGCAGGGGAAACCTGGGGCACAGCACAACTCTACACCAACAACCTTTGCATGGGGGTACTCTGCCATGCCAAGGGTGTTGGAAAGTCAAAGCCAGTCCAGGAGGGTAGGGTACAATGTAAAACTGGCCTGCTGTCACACAACAGCTGGTATTGTCACAACATGAAGTAGGTCTCAATTTCCAGTCTCAGGCCATATCCCCAAGTGCCATGTACCATTGACAACAGTTGCCACTACCACCTCTGCTCTGTGTGCGGGTCAAGTAGCCAAATTCAGTTACGTGCCCATAGATCAAACACACCCAAAATAAAGGGTTCAGGATGACAATGTTATCAATCCCCTGTAATCAATCAAAATTTGCAAATCCTGACAAATTCTCATGTCTATAGGTGCTACAAACATCAGGTTTTGTAATAAACATTATGAGAGACACAGGAGTAATGTCATACCCATGCTGCACATGTCAGGCTCTACCCTGTGCCTGTGTTACAATAGCTGCAATGCCACCATGCAACATCTCAGGTGTCATAGTGCTAAGACAACAGCATTGAGGGGGAGGACATATGTTTCTAGCTAGTGAAACACACCCGCATTGTCATAAGAGGAAACGGAAAACTGCTAGGACCATCAGTGCAATCCAACGTAGCATACATTCCCCAACATCAGCAGTACACACTACCAATGCTGACAACCGTATCGTGCCATGCCACTGATATACATAATATATGCTAGGTCTCAGCAACATATTGGTGGATGTGAAATATCAGAGACTGGGTCAGTTCGAGATTGTTAAGTGTGGTGCAAGTGCCATCAGAACATCCACAGCCAGTGCAAGGCCACACCATTATAATGGAAGTAGACGGAGGGTTGAGTAGTACAATAAGGTAGCAACATACAATTTGGGCAATACGTATACCTAGAGGATATGACGCAGACATTTCCCCAAACTGTCCACACTATATGTGACATGCAGGTGGGGCATAGGCCTGGGAGAATGCTAATGTTAATGACAGTAACAATGAACAGGAACCAAGATCACAATGTTCAACTAATAGGAAGTCAGGAATGTCAAATTACAAATGCAACAACACAGACACACTAATTGTACAATATCTCATTGCAGAGGACGATGGCTCTCCTGGGGATATGCCTGTCCTGGACTTCCCTGATGACATGGATGACAAGCTGACAAGCATTTGCCAGCAGACCCTCCAAGATGTGCTTGGAACCCTCCAGATCCCACCTTCAGTCGCAAGGAGGAACACAGAAGTAGCAGCCATCACAGAGGACCCACCCATCACCCCAATTGTACGACCTGCCAGCTCCAACCCATCTGAGGACACTGGCACCACCTTTGAGAGGACTGTGGTTGGAATACAGTGGGAGCTGGCCAAGGAGGTGTGGGTGGGGATGCAAAATATGGCAGCCAGCCTTGAAGGGATGTGTTCGTGCATGATGTCATCTGCAGAACAGGCAGCAGCCATGCAAGTGCTAACATCCATCCTGCAAGGACTACAACAAAGTGTAAAGGAATTCACCACTGCAGTAAGGATGTTGCCACAACACCTCACACCCCAAACCTTTCACTGCGTGCACAAATGCAATCATGACCCCCTCAGGGCTGACCTGGCTGCTTACCACAGTGATGTAGCTGCTATACTTAAGAACCAGCAGCTCCTCCTTGCTGCAGTATTGCCCTTAATAGCCCCACAGTTGACAGCTACCGGGATTTCTGACTCCATGTCTTCAAACACTGAAGTGTGTGTTGCCCCTTCAAACCCACCACCACCAAGGGCAGAGGAGACAACACACATCAGAAGATGAAGACATGGAACAGATCATCTTCACCCATAAGAGTACCCAGTAGCACAAGTCCATGCCACATGGGCACTTATATCCTAGGTCCTGTGCTTGTTAACATGCCAGTGTTGCAACAGCTGCTCACATGCAGTGTTCTCCAGCCCATTGTTTACCTTGACACTATGCTCTGTGATTGTCTCTCACTACCTCATCGGCAATTTATGTTCCTCTGCACTGTATGACACTTCATCCCAGCATGTCCAATGACATGTCCCATTGCACTTGTGTAGTATCACAATAGAAGGCGTCACACTAATGGACTCACAATCCTGGACTATGCAAATATTGCACTACAGCACTTTACAATAAATAGCACTTACGCAACCATTTTGTCTCTGTATAATGTGACACATCAACTGTGTAGGAGATTAGTGATGTATGTCACATGTCAATGCCCATAGAATATCAATACAACTGCTTTGAAAGATTGTGGGCTTATAACTATGCACTGCGGTCTGGATTGTACCATCATCTGCACTTCCTGAGGGTTATTTCTGAAGTAAATTGTAAACTAACAATATAATACTGTGTTGGACTGCAAAAGTCCGCTTCAAGGTGTGTTTAAGCTGAAAATCAATGTGTTCAAAATTCCCTTCAAGACAATCGTTATGTATGTGACATCTGACTATAAACTTTCATCACACACACACACACACCATACAGCAGGAATGGATATGTATGAGCGTATGGACAAATATGTAACCTGGGAGTCCAATGTAAGAAATGATAGGTGTGAGTTAACATAAGATTATACCATCACTCACCTTATAAGGGTTCACTTGAACATCAGGCTGCAGGCAGACGTACCACAGTGGCCAAGATTCTAAATCAGGTCTCAAACGATAACGGATTTAAAACACACATCCAAACTTAACAACACATTGGGAACCATAGTAACCTTGAGTGGTGGGTGCAATGGATGTCAGATGCATTGAGAAGTAGCTTTGGTGTAGCTGCCAATGTGACTGCACATTTGGAATTGTGAATAACCATGTCAATAATGGGATCTGGATACAGGATGGAACACAAATGCAAATATTAAATTGACGCAGTTCAGGTATGCCAAGTCCCTGATCCCCAAGAATATGACACATACTGTAAGGGAGTACCTAAATATTTACTTAACAGTAAAAAAGGATACTAAAACTAGGGGAAACGCCTTAACTACCCTAACCTATCCTAACTACACATTACCCACAACTGGCCATAACTACAGTAATCTAACCTTACCTATCACATTTAACTAAACACTCTAAACATCAACCCCTCACCCCCTTATATGATGGGACACATGTAGGACAACATATACTAACCTAAATACATACTAACTTATCCTAAACAAATAGATATATTTTTGTATTTTTTTTTGTATATTTTTTTTGTATTTTGTATTTTTTACACACAAAAACCCCAACATCATCACACACCCACCCACAAAAAACACACACGTAATAATATAAGCCTCTCCACCCCCCCAATCTTCTTATACTAACTAAACTAACAGCCTATTCTAACCTAATACTAAGCCCCCTAAAATCACTAGCTATAAGAACCAGGAAAGAGGAGGGAGGGGACGGAATCATGGCTGTGGGTCACAAAATCACAAATTTGCCCTCCACAGGATCTTCTTTATTCTACACAGTCTCCTGCTATTGCGGGACACCTCCTGTTGCAGCCTGTCTATCCTGCGCAACATCCGTTTCATGTCATGTGTCATTTGTTGCAGTTCTGCATTGTCTATCACTGCAGCTGGGGTTGTCTGTGTGCCACTAATGGATGGTAGTACTGGTGGCGGTGTCGTGCTTGGAGGGGGAGGTGCAGGAGCTGCTGTCTGTGGGCCTGGAGCTGCTGAGGTAGAGGGACATGCAACAGTGGCTGGCATCCTTTGTGAGACTGTGGTCGGAGTGGTTGTGCTGGTGGTGGTGGCTGTTGTGGGCAAGGAAGGCCCCCCTTGGGCAAATGCCCTCCAGACCTCTGTGGCTCTCTCATGACAATAACGCCGAGCCATGTTGCTGAACCCAGACTCCACATCTAGTATGTGGCGGTAATGCATCTCCTGGCCTCTGGAATTCCCTGATCTGATGGGCATCCATGTTGACAGCTGTAAAAATAGAGAAAGCCAAACATTAGTGACATTATTGTGTGATACATCTACAGATGATATTCTAACACTTCCTCAAAATTAGCTTAAACAGTCCAAACACAGTACAGATCATAGAATGTCCCTGAGGAACGACATGCCAACACAGCCTACACATCTCCTATCTAACAGCACAGCAACGCTGAAAAAGGTGTGTACCGACTTCAATGATCTGTGCATCATTGTTCTGCCATTAGTCACATAACAAATGCTGCAAGTACTCCACATGTGACAGGCCAATAATGAATATCTTCTGGATGACAATCAAGGGCTACAAGATCCGTAATTTGTAAATGGAATTGCCTTGACAGTATGCAGTTGCTAATCATGAGGGGGTATCCTAGGTTGGAACAAATGAATGTTGGAATTACATGTCTGTCTTCTACACTGGGATCCTCACACCTAGCTACACATACTTCATAACCCTAACCCTGTGCCTCAGGGGCTAATGGACATGAAACTCATACTTTCAAACATCTAGGACAGCCAGGAAGCTTTGGACAGCTGTCCATGGGTTTAGTCAGTCCACCACAGGTAAGGAGCGCTACCAACTAGGATTGACTCAAACGTTGGACAATCACATCCACATTTATGTTCCTTTTTGCGGACAATTGTCAACATCATTTGATCTCACTAATACCTTTCCCAAAATAAGCATATAGATGCAAGCAGCCATCTGGGCTTGAGCTGCATGCACACCTATGACATTCTACACAGGTGCCAACATAAACGTAGCACAACATGTGGAGCCAGATGCTGCTAGGAAGTCAAACATACAGTCCTACATGTTCATTAGTTAACAGGGAGGCTCAAGTCTGTGGGTAATACTTCAGCATCACTGGTCTGTGTGAATCTGGGTATGACTTGCTGACTAAATCATGAACATGGCCACCTCCAAATTTATCATTGACATAAATATAGCAACAAATATCACCCTGTTCACCTGCCCATGCCTTTAGTGCACCGCTAGAATCCCATAATATGACTCTCTGCCACTGATTGTCCAACTCAAACATGGATCAAAATGTCAAACTCCAGCCAAGTCACATATCAGATCATAGGCCAGCACATCATACCTTGCAATGTGTCCAACTCACAGGAGTCAATCACACAACAGATGCAAACACAACACAGAACTAACATATCAACACTTACTGGATATGTCTGGGTCCACAAATCGAGCCACTTCTCCAATTGTGTAGGGGGCTGGTCCACCTGTAACACATGGAAGGGTGAAATGTGCTCAATGTCTGCTCACTGTACAAAACCTGGAACAAAAAATCACTGTGTGTGATATTTTAGATGATAGAGCAGCACCTCGGGCATATAGACACCCCAACAGACATACCACTGCAAACATGTATTGACCCTGTCACCCCAGTGATGATAGAGACAAATATGTACACATGCACTGGCCCTAACAATCATGTGGTGACAAACATGATTACTCAAATTTGTGCAGAATTCTTTCTAGAGGGTACTCCATTCCTTCATTTGTTTTCATGAGAGACATGCAAAGCCACATTACTGGTGCACTGCAATACCACTCACTCAGGTATTGTGGCTTGTGCATCAAGGGACAATCAGTTACTGTGTTATGCTCATGTGGGCTGAGTTTAGTTCAGGATTTATTGTGCTTTCGATGGTCCATTATAACTGAGCCTGTGTTGTCTGTAGGTTAGATATGCCACATTGCCAAAGTACCCAGAGCCGTATATGCCCCCTACGACACCATGATGGCAGGGATCCTGTGTGTTACTTGATGACAATGTTACGCTAAGTATCTAAGCAAAACAACAAAGAAAGATATGCTGTCAGAGTCTAATTTGACTATCCGTGACAGATTGCCTGGGCACAGGTGTAGTCATTGCACCTGAAATGTGTTACTCAGGGCCCCGTGGACCTATATCAGGTATTGTAGATCACAGTTAGCCACATTTATCATCTTACATTTGCCACGTTAGGTGATCTGTGGTTATACAATGAACTGACACTGTCCCCTAATTGAAACATGGTTTAGCAAATGTCCTACTGTGGCAATCTCGATGAGGGAGGCCTCAAATTGTATGCACCTTGGGAATGGCAGCACTCACAGGGATGCTGGTCTGCTGATTTTGGATTACACCCATGTCTGTGATAGCCTTCATACCGAGAAGTTAACAATTGTACATATGCTGCACTAGATCAGCAGGGGTGTACCAAACGTAAACTACCAAACAATTTTGTCACTTTAAATGTATGATGGAAGCAGTCAGGGGTCCCTTGCACTTCATCATGCAAATAAATAATTTGTGACCACGCATTCACAAAGTTGAGGGATCCCATGATGACCCATTAACTTATGAAAATTGCTTGGCTATAAAGTGACACAGATGGCAAACGCATCAGCTCTGTACCAGCAATTCTGCCCAAGGAAAATTATAACATACAGGAACAATGAACATAGGACCAGATTTAAAAAAAAAAAAAATTGAAGCATTTGCTTCCTGTTTTTACGCTACAGCTATGGAAAGTAGCACCAAACATTTGGATATTATCCAGTGTGCATTACTTTGGCATCCATTTTTTATTTAAATGCTGCACACACCAATTTAAAATATCAGCCTAAGATATTACCAGAGGTTAGGAAGATCTTTGTATATATGGCCATGATTGCAGGTCAGATATGTATTCCAAATAATTGGGGACTACATTAATTCCTTGCTTTAGCATCTGAAATACATCTCATTCCTGGTACACTCACAGACCATGAATAAAACATTTGTTTGTGCTGCATTACCATCCTCTACTGACGTCAAAGCGGCACTAATTCACAAGATCAAGTTGTGTTTTGTAAGTTTGTGCAGCTTTTGCGTCAACAAATGACGGTAATGCGTAGCAAATATTGTATAACTCAGGGCCACTGTATGTTCAACTTGCATTCCACATGTCTACAAACATTGCATGCAGCACGTCACCAAATCTGCTACTGTCACAACAGAGCATTTTTCCTGTACACATTAGTCTGATTTGTACTCACCAACAGGGCCGCCAATCACCACACCCAGGTGGTCCAGCAGGTCTTGCTCTCTGGCCACAAGGTCAGCCCAGCGATGTTTGAGTTGGTGGTCATTGCGCTGGCTTTTGAATACTGTCTTTAGGTGGAACAGCAACTTGGTCCACCTGAGCCTCCTCGCCTTGGTGTGATACCCCTGTATCACCCTGCCACCAGCCTCGAACATCAGGGGGAAGAAGTGGCACACCACCCAAATGAAAGCCCCCAGCTCCTCCTCACTCATTCTCCCCAGACGTGGCCTGCCCAACATCAAAACAAATAATAGAGATAGGAAAGGGAAATACAGGGAATAAGGTAGGAAAATGCAACTTAAAGAACACACAAACAGCCCAACTATACCCCAAATAACAATACCCACTACACACTCCCAACAGTACAAAGACAAAATTAGACACAAAAATGACCAAAGCACACTTACACTCAATTACTGAGACAATTACAAAAACAACAGATGACAATTGGAATGGCACACAGGAGACAAAAGCACAATTTGGACAGACACAACTTTCAACACAGCTATACAGTCTTGAAGAATCACAGACTGCAAAGTGAAAGTGAAAGTACACCCACTATACCATTTCTGTAAACAGGATATACTACTACATCACTGCCTGTCTCAAATGCGGTGCGCTTTTATTATGGCGCTTGAAAGTTTATGACGCTTACGGGCTTTGCGTCAATATTTATTGACGCGTATGCTTAAAAATTACCCCGCATTCATAGATCAATATATTTTTTATGGATACCCATTTTCCTGGGGTGCAGTGCTGAAATTAACGCTAGGGTCCAATCGATGTTTAATGGCTGTGACTGTCATTTTTTAACGCATGTGCGACATATTTTGTCGCATATGCATCTTTTTGGACGCGTTTGCGTCAAAATATCTGTCTTGAACTCAATTTGTGTAATTTTGCTCATTTTTAACGTACATAAAAGCTATAACTATACAAAGATAGGCTGTTAGGGCCTGCTGAGTGTGTTCTAGTGTTTGGGCACATGTGACAGACCACATGAAGGAAAGTCCCCCTTTTTGCCACAGTCATCCCCACACTTTTTGGACAGGTACTGGTGGTTGCTGACTCTTGGCTGTGCCCTGGGTACTGCTTACCAGTCCCAGGGCCAGTGCTCTGTGTAAAATGAATATGCAAATTAGGCTAATTATAATTGGCTAAGTTCACCTACCTATAAGTCCCTAGTATATGGTAGGGCATGTAGGTTTAGGGACCACAGCATAGGTAGTACACCCATAGGTGCACTGCTGAGGTGCCCAGTGTCATTTTAAAGGCAGGCCTGCCTTGCTGGCTGCTTTTAAATAAAATGTATATGCAAATTAGACTTTGGAATTAAAAGTAGTTCCAAAGTCTTAAGCTACCTTATTTTTACATATAAGTCACCCCTAAGGTGTGCCCTATGTGCCCCTAGGGCTGGGTGCCATGTAACTATAAGCAGGGACTTTATAAAAAATAGTTTTATAAGCCCTGGTGAGGTAAAAACAACCAAATTCGTTTTTCCCTCATTGTAGTAAATGGCCTTCATAGGCTAGAATGGGGAGACTTTATTTTAATTTTTAAAGTCTCCTTAAATGATGCATACCAAGAGTTTGGTATCAAATTAATTGTTGTAATAAATCCCACAACTACCAGTTGTTAGATTTAATATAAGTTGTTCAGGTAAAGAGTTTTAAACTTTACCTGAAAAGTTGCCAATTTCAGCCCTGCATTGTTTTTGCTGCTGTGCTCTGATTGGCCAGCCTCTAGCAGCTTGGCCAGGCTACCTCGATGAGGTGTGAAGTGGCCTGGCTTCACACAAAGGAATGTGCCTGTGGGAGGGAATCTCCCCTCAGCAGATGGTGAGGCAGGAAGGGGGAGGGCTGCCAAACTGGTCTTCAAAGGCAGAGAAGGACATTTGGAGCAACCAGCAACACCCCCACATCCTGCAACCCCAGACAACTAGGTGCCCCCTTGATTAGATTAGGAGAGGGCAGGAGAGGGGTGTGTTTATGATTTTTAGCCACACCAGTGGGTGGGCTCAGCCAGATGTAACCTCCAAAAATCAGATTCAGCCATGATGGATTTTTGGAGAATGTTGCCTCCTGGGATTGATTTTTGCCACACTTCCCAGGAAGTGGTCATCACAGGGGGAAGGACCCTGCACCTGATTGGAGAACCAGGACCCCCTTGCTTTTCACCCAGGAGCAAGGATAAAACTGGCAGACCTGCACCCACACCTCAGATCCCCATCAGATTCCAACAAGGAAGAACCAAAGGAGAAGAAGGACTGCCCCGCTGGACCCCTAGCCTGCACCTGGAACCTGCACTCAGAAGGACTGCACCAGCTGCACACTTGGGCTTCACCACAAGAAGGAGTTTGCCTGGCTTAAACTGGTTCAAGGATGGACTCCCTGTTTGCTACAGGTGAAAAATTGCTATCCAGAGTCCCCTGCACCAACTCCTGAAGAAATCAACCAGCTGGCCACTGCCCAGTGGCCAAAAAGGAGTTTGCGCCAGGTGCATTCTGGGAGTTGTAGTCCGCACCCCCCAAGGACCATCTCAGAACTTCTGGACCCTTGGGGTGAGCTGTGGACCTCAAAAGAACCTTAAAAGGACATCTGGGAGAAGCCACAGAAGTTTGGAGAAGTTTGGAGAACTTTTGTAAAAAAGCTCCATAGAGGGACCGACCCGCCGCGGCAACTCTAGCCGGCTTGCCTGAACCGCTACCCGGCCTGATTTACTGGTTCGTCCCGGTAAAGAAAATCTCCGAAAAAGAGACTATGGGGGTGATTCTAATTCTGGCGGGCGGCGGAGGCCGCCCGCCAGAATTCCGCCCCCATAATACCGCTCCGCGGTCAGAAGACCGCGGAGGGTATTATGAGTTTTTCCCTGGGCTGGCGGGCGGTCTCCAAAAGACCGCCCGCCAGCCCAGGGAAAAACTCCCTTCCCACGAGGATGCCGGCTCGTAATCGAGCCGGCGGAGTGGGAAGGTGCGACGGGTGCAGTAGCACCCGTCGCGTATTTCAGTGTCTGCAAGGCAGACACTGAATACCCTCTTACGGGGGCCCCTGCCATGCCCATGCCATTGGCATGGGCACGGCAGGGGCCCCCAGGGGCCCCGCAACCCCCCCTACCGCCATCCTGTTCATGGCGGCTTTCCCGCCATGAACAGGATGGCGGTAGGGGGGGTCAGAATCCCCCATGGTGGCGCAGCAAGCTGCGCCGCCATGGGGGATTCTGAGGGCAGCGGTAAACCGGCGGGAGACCGCCGGTTTACCCTTTCTGACCGCGGCCAAAGCGCCGCGGTCAGAATGCCCTGCGGGGCACCGCCGGCCTGTCGGCGGTGCTCCCGCCGACCGCCGGGGGTTAGAATCAGCCCCTAAGTCCGAAGGTAAAAAGTTGACCGAGACCTCCCAGCCAGCGTATCCGAGGAGCGCTCCATGGACGTCGGATCAAGATCCAGGTTTACCCCGGTCGAAGGATTTTCACCTCGAAAAAACAACTAAGTCCGAAGGTAAAAATCTCCACCGAGGATTCCAGCATCGCGTATCTGGAGAAGGGCTCCAGGAGGTCAGATTGGACTGGCAGGTTCGTCCCGCTGAAGAAAATCTTCTAAAAAATGACTAAGTATGAAGGTAAACTTTTAACCGAGGCCTCCCGCGGCCTGTTGCCGAGCAGGGCTCCATCGCGGTCGGCCTTAAACTTTGACTTTGCCCCGGTCAAGGTGTAACCAGATGACCCGATTGGCGCTTTTTGTTTCTAGGCGCAAAAAAAAAAAATTCTTTAAAAATTCATATCTCCAGTTCCCCTTATCCGATTTTATTCGTTTTGGTGTCATTTTAAAGATAAAAATATAATCTATTTTTATAAATTGGTTTTGGATTTTTAAACTGTTTCCTGTGTTTTATTTAATTACTGTTTTGTGATATTTGAATGCTTTACACTCTGTCTCCTAAGTTAAGCCTTGACGCTCGTTGCCAAGCTACCAAGGGTTGAGCTGGGGTTAATTTACTGAGACCTAACTAGACCTTAGTGGAGGTTAGTGGCCTTTTGCTAAGTGTAGGTACCTACCTGCCCTTACCAATAACCCATTTTCCAACACCACACTACTGCAGACCATAATACTCATGTTGTTGTGCCGGATTAGCACTCTTAACTGACGCAACAGCAACCCAAACATGTGGAATTAAAATTGGTATTCCCTAGTTTGAGCAGGTGATGCATCAATAGAGGATAGCAAGGCTATGCAACTTTAAAAAATCACTCTTGGCCTGTGTGTTTATGTATGTAAATTGGCTATTTCAATTGTTGGTGTGCCTCTGTGTGAACGTCAGAAGATGTGTTTTGCATAATGTGCTTGTATGCATGTGTTGAAATAATGGATAACCATCAGATGCCATTCATTGAGGTACATCAGTCAGAATATGAGTTTGTCATACTCGTAGCGTCTTATGCTGTGTGAACCTCCCTGACTTTGGGGACAAAACATCTCCCATGACAAACTATACACAGGATAGATGGAGGACGGTTGATAATGGCAATGTAAATGTAAATTAAAATGTAAATTAGCACTTGTATAGCGCACTACTCACCCGTTAGGGTCTCAAGGCGCTGTACTCATACCGCTATGGAACCCCTCCTGGCTTTTCCCTGTGAGGCACCCACTCCTGAGCACCCCCAGGGTGAAGCCAGGCATCCAAGCACTGTTGGGGCCGTTGTGGAGATTAAGCAAGCTATTGCCCAGAGTTGCAGAGTGGGACCCATGAATTAGATTAGGCACCGAGGCGAGAATTATCTGGTCAAGGGGAATTGAGCCCAAGACCTGCCGAAGCGGGACTTGAACCCTGGTCTTGAGCCAGATCTCTGCTTCAGGGTCTGCCGCTCTAACCATTGAGCCACACTTCTCCACAATGTTACAAAGGTAAGCCATCACATGTACTGGAATGTTGGATACAACTTAATGGTCACTTGTGTGTATAATGAAGTGAATCTGTGTGTGGACCGTCAGACACAACCATGTCTTGTCCTTACATACACAATGGCAACCCTTGTTTGTTGTGCTGGAGGCACCGTACAAAATCCATGCATACAGTCATGGCACACTGTCACTATTTGGCACTAATGAATACATGCAAAACCAGATAAGGGATGGGGGCTTGATTAGGTTATATGACTACATGTCCCAGAATAGAATACTCTAAGGAAACTGAGTAAACTATACTATATATTTGAGGATTTATTGTAGACCTACCAGACACAATACCACATGAGGAAAGAGAGGGCATGGAAAGCATCTCTGAGACAGATGTATCCACAGGGAACCTCTATGGTTCAAGCAAAGACAGGAACCAGTCAGGCTAACAGGATGCAGGCTCTGTCAGGGACAAACATGAACAAGGCAAATACACAGTGAGCAGACTCTGACTGAGAAAAGCTGGAACAACACTGTGGGAACTAGAAACTGTATTTGTGCTGTGGTCTGCAACATTACACAATCCCCCAAGGGCTCTGTTACACAAGTGATTTGTACGTCAATGCACAACAAGGAGATTCAGAAAATGGCAGCTTCTAAGCAGTTCCAGGCAGCTGCAAGGGCGGCAGGGCAGGTTCAAATGGCTGGTCTGCCTGGAAGTGATCACAGGTATGTGCAGCTTCAGTCTCTCACAAGTCCTGGAGCTGAGAATCAAGTTCAAAGGGCCAACTGGACCTTTCACATGGGAAGCAATGAACAGCTGATTACATGTCCTACCGACTACCAGGCAATGCATTATCTGACCTGAAGTCCATGCAGACTGATGAACTATGACTGAGGCATGCCATATTGAAGAGGAAAGTACACAGGACTCCGAATGGGAGTCTGGGTGTGTGTAGGTGAAGGTTATCAGGGTACAGATAGTCCATTTACAGGGCCCCCAAGAGAAGGGTGGGCAGAGACTGAAAACATGGGACTGGCAGGACTTATTACCTGGGATGGACTGCGCAGGGCGTGTCTTGTGAGAAATGCTTGTCATACCTGGGGCACTCGTGCTATCCATGTTCACCTTAGATGGACTCCTTGTCACACATGCTCCTTGCAAAGATAGCCGATGTCACACTTACTGCTGTCAATGGTCTGGTCATACTTTCCTATTACCAATGCAATAGCACATCCACTGCCTCATGTATGAAACACTTTTTTACCTTATGATTGATGGTGTCTTAGTTGTGTGTCATGTGCTGCAATGAACCATGTTGGCAACATGGATGTGTGTCATAGCTGTAGGCCTCTGATATTGGCCTTCACATGTGAAATAGACAGGGCATATGTCATTTACACTGTGTGTGATGTTGGCTGTACATTCATACCCATCAAATGTGATGTGGCTTTTTCAGTATCCTAATCTGTATTTCTGCAATGCTCCATGAGGCTAAACTCTGATTATGATTCCTAGGGATCATGTGATGCATAAATAATTACCCAGAGCATGATTGAGTGATGAAGGTAGGTGTTTAATGACATATGCTAACAAAGTGGTGATGGTGAATATACTTAGAAGAAGTTTTGTTCAATGTGTTGTCTCCGACACAATCCTGCTGCAGTGTTTGGATGGTCTCGCTCATGTTCACGAACAGCATCCTCCTCTTTCCCCTCTTCAGGCATTTGTGGGTCTGGTTCATAGAGGGGAATGTTCCTCCTTACACAAATGTTGTACAGGAAGGCACTGGTCAAAATGATCTTGCAGACCATTTCAGGTGAATATAGGAGGCTGCCTCTAGTGATGTTGAGGCACCGGAATCTGGACTTCAGGATGCCAAAAGTCCTCTCTACTATGGTGCGTGTCATCCGATGTGCCTCATTGTAGGCACGCTCTGATGCGGTGCTTGGGTTGGCAAATGGGGTCATGATCCATGGCTGGATCCCATAACCCTGATCAGCTGAAAGAGAAAATGAGTGTAAATATCTGGATGTTGGTTGCACATTGATTATCACTTTGCATGGCAGGTGTTATCTTGTGTTGTCTGAGTTATTGTGTGGGATCCTAGGCTTCAAGGATGTTTTTTCAACATTGGGTTGTTTATTTATCAAAATTGGTGTTTGGCTGATTGACCGGATATCAGCAGTACATTTGTAAATTTACAGCTCATTGTGTATCTCCCATGCATTATGTCACGTGAAAGAAGTGTCCATGTGCCTTCACTGGAGGTGACATGATACTTCACCACACGGACTTAATTCAACTGTGGTGGTAACACGGTTGCACTATATGGGCTGAACATCCTATCCAATTCAACATATGGAATATTATGTGAAAAACAACAGTGAAGCCATTTGTTTTGGCTAGGTGACAATTTACAACACATCTCCATACGTTGGCAGCACTGAAGTGTTCACAATTGACAATGCACAAATATCCCATGTGTGACAAGTTCTATGCAGACCTATTTTTGTGCCCCCACCGAGTTGGCACATGTGCAAACGTGTAACTACACTACTGAACGTGCTCCAGGTAAGCTGGCTAACTTGGTTGTGAGGGTGAAGGTTTAAGTGTCAGAAGGTCCATGTGCCTGTACATCTGTTGTGTATATGAGTAATTGTGTCAATCCGTATGTGTAGCAGTGTGCACTTTGCAACATTGTCACATCAATATCTGTTCTTACCACAGTCCACTTCTTATTGGTAGCGGGCAATGTCACCCCAGGAGTGATGTGAGATGTTGATACTGGCACAATGATTCCATTTCACCTTCATTAGAGTCAGCATCATCATGCTATGTGTGTCATGGTGTTTGAACTGCAGCGAAACACATTACACCCCTTACACAGTATGTATTGCTTGGAAGGGTGTGTGATTGAGTTTTATTGATGTGAAATTGGAAGATTCATCTTCCAAGTTGTAATGCCAGTTAGGGCCATGTCATTGTCACTGTGTGGTTTTAAATTTGTCCCTTGTGGCTCTGGAGTGGCATCTGTTGTTAGTTACACCTGTCATTTGTCCATAGGTGTGCATTCCATTAGGTCAGGCTATCAAACATGACTGGCAGTGTCACAACCTCAGTGTCTTCCTGGCCACGTGTCTATGTAGTGGTGTATGTGTTGTGTGTCCTACAGGGTTGCTGTGCAGTGTGTCTATAACTAGGTTTCTGTACTTACCAACAAGTAGGCCATTGCCATATTGTCCATCCTGGAAGTGTTGATTGATGGTGCTGTGGCGGAAGATGAATGAATCATGTACACTCCCAGGATACTTTGCCACGATGTTGGTGATTAATCCTCGGTGATCCACAATGGCCTGCACATTGATGGAGTGTCTGTGCTTCCTGGTGCAGTATAGATGCTCGGTTGCAGCAGGTGGCACAAAGTCTGTACATGTGTGCAGTCAATGGCACCAAACACATGTGGGAAGCCATTGATTTGATAGAAGCCCTGTTTGGTCTCCTGCTGCTTCTGCTGTGTGTTGAGGAAGCTGATGTGGCGGGGTGTGAGGGAGATGATGGCATCCAGTACCTTGGGTAGGCAGGCAGAGAATGAGGGCTGTGAGATCCCAGCAACCAGGGCACCAGTGGTTTGAAAAGATCCACTTGCCAACATGTGGAGGACAGTTAACAGCTTGGTCTCTGGTGGATGATGTGGGGTGCCTGCAAGCTGGGTGCCAAATGTGGCTCAATGTGGCACAGCAGCTGTTGTATGGCTTGCCAGTTTAGTCTTTACCTCTGGTGATGTCATGTTCCCTGAGGCCCTGAAGGGTTGTCCTGGTACGGAATATCCTCTCCTGCCTTCGGTGTTGCCTTTGGGGTCCCTGTTGGTGTGGTGGAAGCTGCTGCTGTTACTCCTGTGCTCTGCGTCTTCGTGCATGCTGGGTGAATAGCACCTCCATGTTTTCCTTTTTGAGCTCTGATGTTGCTTCTGTGGGTTTTCCTTAGGTACTGGTGTGTTTGCCCCATTTTAACGCCTGCCCTGACCCAGGCGTTAATTTTTTACGCAAATTGGGATGTGCACCATTTTCCGACTCTGCCTCCCAGCCGTGCAGCATTTTTGCGCGGTTGGATAAATATGGCCCATGGGTGCTTAAGTCATTTTTTGGACGGGAACGCCTACCTTGAAAATGACGCACACTGCGATATTCTGACATTAGCGGGGTCTAGCATCAAAGTATAAATATGGTGTTAGTTTTGCGCCGAATTTGCATAAAAAAATTAAGCAAATCTCGCACAAGCAGAGTATAAATATGGGCCCTAACTTCAACAAATATGTATTAAGAAACAGAGACAAAAAGCTGGTGGTGACCCTGCAAAAAGTGCCATCTCCAACATGAATCAATTTTTAAATGCTAGTATAGCAGATGTGGACAGAAATATAGGTTCCTGTCATTTCAATTTACTCACATATTCTGCCATCACGTGATCTGTCTCCACGAATTCTGGAAGAGTTCATATTTCCATCTATCAAACTTTATCACTCATGAAACAATGGCTGTTCAAGTGAAGGCTTTTGACATTTCATCATTAACAGCTTAGATATTAAATCCTTCCTTATTCAAACCAACCCAAGATCTCTCTTAATAGTTGCACTAGTAGGCAATTACAATAATCATATTTTTATATCTAATATTTATTTTCCCCTATCATTCATACAGGTAAAACGTGAATCCTATACAAAGTACCTTATTATTCTGACCGGTGATTTTAGCTAATACCTATTTCTCTCAATCGTACAACCAACTGAACTCAGTTTTTGATCATTAATTAAGATTTATAAGTGATCAACTCACTCATACTCATTTCATTTGGGATTGTAGGCAGTGTATTGGAATATAGGCTATTTCACTAGTTGAAATTTCACATCGGCAAAAGCTTTGATATCCAGTCTTGAAAACAAAGTGACCTCAGTCTCTGGGCGATCACACGTCATTTCAACCACTACCAACGTCAAATTAGCTCAAATTATATACTTCAGCCAACAAGAAACAAATAAAGTGGAACGTGGACCTTCCCTGTAAGAATCAAGGACTACGGGAATCAGATTTTATATTGAATAAACTAAACTGTCCTTTAGCTGACCAAAAGGAGATCGACGGGATACCTGACTAGGAAGTACCTTTGTCTTTTTCCATAAGTTTTCTGGGCTCTGACTCATTTACTGAGAGAAGGACTGAACATCAACCGCATTTGATAATTATTAATCAAATAAGTATTATAAAACAGCTTTCTAGAAAGTCACTAAGGACCCTTCTAAAAACAAATGAGCTCCTTCAAACGTAGCATAACAAAGGCCAGATCTACAAAGCCTTTGCGCTCCTTAGCGTCATATTTACAAGGTAGCTCAAACTAGGTTTGCGCCACTTTGTAAACCCTTTGCGCCACATCACGCATAATATATGCATAATGTATGGAAAGGGTGCGTTCCCACATTAGAAGGTCGCTAAACATCACACAATCTACAAGATTCCATTGTGCCATTTCCAGTGTAATTTTTAACGCCTTAAAATGAGGCTCCTATTGATTTCAATGGGCCTCTTAACACTATACTGGATTAGCGTATTTTTTTTTTACACTAATCCAGTATAATGTTACAATAGCATCAAAAAATTCAGCTATTTCCCCTAATATGCGCCATGGTGCCCTGTATTGTAAATGGTGGCATTAGTGGACGCAAGGGGGCCACAAAAAAAGTGTCCCATCACTAGTGATGGGCCACCTTCTTGTAAATATGGCGCCACCTTGTAAACCCTTTGTGCCACATCATGCATGATGTATGCAAATGGGGCATTCCCTTGTTAGAGGGTGGCTAAACATGGCACAATGGAATCTACAAGATCCCACTGTGCTATTGCTAGTATTATTTTTAACACCTGCTTCTTAAAGCAGGAGTTAAAATGAGGCTCCCATTGATTCCAGTGGGCCTCTTAACACTATAATTGATTAGCATCATTTTTTGTATGCTAATCCAATATAGCGTTGCAATAGCGTAAAAAAATTACACTATTGCCCCTACCATGCGCCATGGTGCCCTGTATTGTAAATGTGGTGCTACCATGGTGGAGTTAGGGGTCGCAAGGGTGCTGCAATAAAAGTGGCGCATCACTAGTTTCTTGAAAATATGGCCCTAAGTGTGCCAAAGTCGCAATGTGACTAAAGATAACCAAAATACCCAGAAACAGCCAAGAATCCACAAGGATCAGCCTAATGAGTTCTATAAAAACAAATAACAGCAAACTAGTCTGGACCTTGAATGGCCAAGTGGCCGGGTCATATAAAACACTGAAAGATTGTTTTATTTCCAATGGCAATTCGGCATCCCCTATACAAGACCTATGTGCATCTAAATAAAGGATTCTTCTCGTCCGTAACTTACTCCCACTCTTCATTCTCCATCACTGAAAAATATTTCATTTTGTCAATTGAAGAAGTAGCTCCTCTAACAGCTGCTGAACCTAACGCCTTACCAGCAATATTGTAAAAACTGTCCTGGCTCTGTCGAGCTTCCTATTATTTAAAGTTTTTTCCTATGTTTTACCAACTAGAATGATACCAAGATCATGTAAATGTTCCATTACGCACCATATCCATAAAAAAGGTCTTAAATCTGACCCTAAGTCCTATCGATCTATAGTTCTTTAAAATTTCTAAGGCAATCGATTTGCAAAATACTTGCTCAGCACATTAGCTCCAATGATTCAAACCTAATTCCCTTCCTCCTAACCAATTTCTGTCCTGGTTGCTTGACTATAAGTAATATTTTTGCACTGTTCATTTTAGCTGAAAAGGAAAGCTTAAAAAACATTACTATTTATGCTTGTTTTATCTATTATAGTACCGCCTTCAGCTAAATAAGTGGAGAAAGACAGTAACCCAAGCCCTCGTCAGTAGCAGACTCGACTCCGGCAACGCACTCTACACAGGCATCCCAACAAAAGACATCAAACGACTCCAACGTATCCAGAACGCATCCGCCCGCCTGATCCTCGACATACCCCGCCGATGTCACATCTCCCCTCACCTGAAGGACCTCCACTGGCTCCCCGTGGACAAGAGGATCACCTTTAAACTCCTCACCCACGCACACAAGGCTCTACACGACACCGGACCCGCCTACCTGAACACCAAACTCAACTTCTACGTTCCCTCACGTCAACTACGCTCTGCCAACCTTGCCCTCGCCATCGTCCCCCGAATCCAGCGCAAGACCTCTGGCGGCAGATCCTTCTCCTACCTCGCCGCCAAAACCTGTAACTCACTCCCGACCTCTCTGCGCCAGACCCAGGACCTCCTCACCTTCAGGAGACTCCTCAAGACATGGCTCTTCGAAAGATAGCAGCACCCCCCCCCCAGCGCCTCGAAACCCTAACGGGTACATAGCGCGCATTATAAATTATTGATTGATTGATTGATTGATAGATTGGCTCTGGAACAAGCTATTAAACCGGGGAATCGACCCATTCACTTCACTTCATGATAGAGCTACATCAAGATACCTGGGTGAAGATAAAATTAAAAGCAGATAATGCTTTAACACCTAACATACCAACAAGGAATAGAAGATGAATTCCAGCTCTCTGTTATTCTCTTTATATATCACCTTCCCTCCCATTTGAAAGGAGAGCCTAAATACACCACCTAAAAAGGCTCCAATGCTGTAACTCATCTGGTATATGATGACCTGGTCAATCTTTGTTAATTCTAATGGGTCTAAAACATCAGTTATCTAAGCTCAACGATTATAACCACGAAAACAAACAAAATGTCAGTTGCTCTAAAACTGAAGTAATGACATTTGGCAAAAAGGGTAAACCCTCAATATGGAAACTAGGCAACACAATTCTAGAATCAGTCAACAATTATGTTTACCTTGGAGTGACCATGAGCTCTAAATTATCATAACATCTGCTGACTAGGAAATTCAAATCAACTGTGGTAACCAAAAATGCAAGAGGATTTGCAAAGCTATATGGAGAAGAACTATCAGCCAAACTATCACAGCTCTAATAAAGCTTGTGCCTTTTCTGCTCTATGCATCTCCAGTGCTGAACAGTGAAAAAGTAAGTGAGTTGGGAATATATGCAGAACATAAAACATCTTTTAGGCCTATGCACATCAACTCCACAAAGTAAACTTAGGCTTGAATAAAATAGATCATTAGCCTACTTCTTTTGTTTTGCTAATGTTGTCCTAAGTGTGAAGGGTATGCCCAGACGTGGGTCCCTTGCTCACTGTGTCACTGGAATCAAGCTAGAGAGGACCTGGCCTAGCAGTTCGGGCTGGTCTGTTCCCATGAGGAACAGGGTCAAGACTGATTTGCATATGGCTGGGTCCAAACTGGGGTGGCATGTTGAGTATAAGAACGATGGATTAAACCCAGATCTGCGACTGGGGGTGAGTGTTTGCATCGTCAGCACTCCGTCCATCATCCTTTTGTTTTGCTAATGTTGCCCTAAGTGGGAAGGGAATACCCAGATGTGGGTCCCTTGCTCACTGTGTCACTGGAATCAAGCTAGAGAGGACTTGGCCTAGCAGTTCGGGCTGGTCTGTTCACATGAGGAACAGGGTCAAGACTGATTTGCATATGGCTTGGTCCAAACTGGGGTGGCATGTTGAGCAAAAGAACGATGGATTAAACCCAGATCTGTGATTGGGGGTGAGTGTTTGCATTGTCAGCACTCTGTCCATCATCCTTTTGTTTTGCTAATGTTGCCCTAAGGTGGAAGGGTATGCCCAGACGTGGGTCCCTTGCTCACTGTGCCACTGGAATCAAGCTAGAAGACCTGGCCTGGCAGTTTGGGCTGGACTGTTCCCATGATGAACAGGGTCAAGACTGATTTGCATATGGCTGGGTCCAAACTGGGGTGGCATGGTGAACAAAAGAATGATGGATTAAACCCAGATCTGGGGGTGAGTGTTTGCATTGTCAGCACTCCGTCCGTCATCCTTTTGTTTTGCTAATGTTGTCCTAAGTGGGAAGGGTATGCCCAGATGTGGGTCCCTTGCTCACTGTGTCACTGGAATCAAGCTAGAGAGGACTTGGCCTAGCAGTTCAGGCTGGTCTGTTCCCATGAGGAACAGGGTCAAGACTGATTTGCATATGGCTCGGTCCAAACTGGGGTGGCATGTTGAGTAAAAGAACGATGGATTAAACCCAGATCTGCAACTGGGGGTGAGTGTTTGCATCATCACCACTCTGTCCATCATCCTTTTGTTTTGCTAATGTTGCCCTAAGTGGGAAGGGTATGCCCAGACGTGGGTCCCTTGCTCACTGTGCCACTGGAATCAAGCTAGAAGACCTGGCCTGGCAGTTTGGGCTGGACTGCTCCCATGAAGAACTGGGTCAAGACTTATTTGCCTATGGCTGGGTCCAAATTGGGGTGGCATGGTGAGCAAAGGATTGATGGATTAAACTCAGATCTGTGACTGGGGGTGAGTGTTTGCATTGTCAGCACTCTGTCCAACATCCTTTTGTTTTGCTAATGTTGTCCTAAGTGGGAAGGGTATGCCCAGACGTGGGTCCCTTGCTCACTGTGCCACTGGAATCAAGCTAGAGAGGACCTGGCCTGGCAGTTCGGGCTGGACTGTTCCCATGAGGAACGGGGTCAAGACTGGTTTGCATTTTGCTGGGTCCAAACTGGGGTGGCATGGTGAGCAAAAGAATGATGGATTAAACCCAGATCTGTGACTGTGAGTGAGTGTTTGCATTGTCAGCACTCTGTCCATCATCCTTTTGTTTTGCTAATATTGCCCTAAGTGTGAAGGGTATGCCCAGACGTGGGTCCCTTGCTCACTGTGCAACTGGAATCAAGCTTGCCTGGCTGAAGAAGGGTGATACCTTGAAACCGCTCCCAGGATGCTTGTTTCCGGTCCAGAGAGGACCTTGCCTGGAAGTTTGGGCTGGACTGTTCCCATGAGGAACAGGGTCAAGACTGATTTGTATATGGCTGGGTCCAAACTGGGGTGGCATGGTGAGCAAAAGAATGATGGATTAAACCCAGATCTGTGATTGGGGGTGAGTGTTTGCATTGTCAGCACTCCATCCATCATCCTTTTGTTTTGCTAATGTTGCCCTAAGTGGGAAGGGTATGCCCAGACATGGGTCCCTTGCTCACTGTGCCACTGGAATCAAGCTAGCCTGGCTGAAGAAGGGTGATATACTAAAACCGGTCCCAGGATGCTTGTTTCTGGTCCAGGGAGGACCTGGCCTGGCAGTTCGGGCTGGACTGTTCCCATGAGGAACAGGGTCAAGACTGATTTGCATATGGCTGGGTCAAAACTGTGGTGGCATGGTGAGCAAAAGAACGATGGATTAAACCCAGATCTGTGACTGGAGGTGAGTGTTTGCATTGTCAGCACTCCGTCCATCATCCTTTTGTTTTGCTAATGTTGCCTTAAGTGGGAAGGGTATGCCCAGACGTGGGTTCCTTGCTCACTGTGCCACTGGAATCAAGCTAGCCTGGCTGAAGAAGGGTGATACCCTGAAACCGGACCCAGGATGCTTGTTTCCGGTCCAGGGAGGATCTGGCCTGGCAGTTCGGGCTGGACTGTTCCCATGAGGAACAGGGTCAAGACTGGGGTGGCATGGTGAGCAAAAGAACGATGGATAAACCCCAGATCTGTGACTGGGGGTGAGTGTTTGCATTGTCAGCACTCCGTCCATCATCCTTTTGTTTTACTACAGTAAAGAGCATGAGAGAGGCTTCAGGATTGGCAATGGCAGGATAAATAAATGCTGAGGAAACTGAGGGGCTGCAATCTCTGCATTCCACCAGGCTTCCATACATTCAAATTTAGAGGTGTAAAGTGCGCATGTCAGGCTGGCCATTAAAATACATTGGTCAGATTGATGTGGACACATCAAATACATGGCAGAAACAGCCTTCTTTCATTGCCATAACAATGATGATGTCATTAGCATGCTCTTCTCCTATGCTACAATGGCCTGGTCCAACAATTAAAGCAAAGATGAATTAAGGTGATTTGAAATTGTGGGGCACCACTCTTTTGCCCCCTATGGGTGAGCCACCCCTGTAAATGTATTATCTTACCCCTCCCTAAAATGGGAGGACAGTTTTCTGCCAAGCCCAGTGAGTCCATGTAATACGAAAAGTTCAATGGGGCCAAGAAGCATCCCTGCCTTAAACATATTTCATTGGAAATATGATATTGTCAACTATCATCTAAAGTATTGTAAGGCCAATTATCCATGCTTTCAACTTTGACCAGAATTATATGCATTCAACTTCATTGAAAGATGTACTATAGTTTTTGTAACACACCTAGGGCCTGATTCACAAAATGTAAATTTTCACTTTTGTATAAGTTTATGTTTATTTTGAAATTCACAAATTTGCAAATTAATAGTATGTTTTCCAGTGCAATGACCTTGCAGTCAGATTGGAGAACTTCACAATAAACGTAAATGTACACAAAATTGTAAGTTTACCTTTGTGAATTAGATCGATAAAGTCTAGTCTACTTTAGCTGCAAACATGGCCAATGTACTGAATTGTCTTCAGCTGAGCAGTGCTTCCAAAATACACTTTGTGAGACTCTTAATAACTGTTTTTCATTGCCCATATCAAAGTTTTACGTAATATTAATTTAGGAACAATGGGGCATATTTATACTCTGTTTGCGCCGAATGTGCCTCAAACTTTTTTGACGCACAATCGGCGCAAACCCTGCCCCATATTTATACTTTGACATCCGACCCCACGGGCGTCAAAGTTCCACCATGTGCGTCATTTTTTGGAAGGGGGAACCAGCCTTGCGTTAATTAAATGCAAGGTAGGCGTTCCCTTCCAAAAAATGACTTTAAGGCCTGTGCCCCATATTTATACTCTGACGTCATTTTGACGCACAGGAGGGGGCAGGCCTTAAAAAATGGCGCCCAGCCTGATGGGCGCCGTTTTTTAACGCCTGGGTCAGGGTAGGTGTTAAGGGACCTGTGGGCTCAGAAGGAGCCCAGAGGTGCCCTCCCATGCCCCCAGGGACACCCCCTGCCACCCTTGCTCCACCCCAGGAGGACACCCAAGGATGGAGGGACACATTCGTTTTTTTTTTGTGGCATAGGGGGGCCTGATTTGGGCCCCCCTACATGCCACTATGCCCAATAACCATGCCCAGGGGACATAAGTCCATTGGGCAAGGGGGCATGACTCCTGTCTTTGCTAAGAAAGGAGTCATGTCAATCGAGGTTGGGCATCCAAATAAATGGTGCAAATCGGGTTGAGGCATGAATTTTGCCTCAGACCTGACTTGCCCCATTTTTTGACGCCCAACCTCCATTTTCCCATACGCCGGCGCTGCCTGGTGTGAGTAATTTTTTTTGACGCACACCAGTCCGCAGCGCCGGCTAACGTCATTCAATAAATAAGGCGCCCGCATGGCACTAGCCAGCGGTAAAATTTTTGACGCACAGCTGCGTTGGCGCAGTTGTGCGTCAAAAAGTATAAATATGGGCCAATATATTTGCTTTGTGTTGAGGAATCCTATTAAGCAATGGGTGCTCATTAAGTCCTTGTTTATAAATCCGCATCAAAATAGATCCTCTGCGCAAATGTGGCATGATCCTTTGTTGCATAATGCAAAAAAGTTCTAAGACACTTCAGCCAGCCAAATCACTTCTCAAAATATCGGTAATAATGCAACTAGGGCTTGGAGTCGTAGAAGACTGACCATGGAGGTGGGGGTCAGTTCCTTTAACTTATAGGCTTAGCTGGGGCACTCCTTTAATGAATTAGCTAGCTAGATTACCCATCACTTCTAGGGGGAAGCCCTTTCCAAAGTTCTATATTTTATCCATTTTATCCATAGATATTTGACATTGATGAAAAACAAAAAAATAAACAGTTGAAAGCAAGCTATCAATGAACCAGTTCTCCTGCCTCGATGTGTACTGGATCCATAGGGTGGGGGCAATGCAGGGGAGGATTCTGTCTTTTCCTGTTGGCACATGCAACAGGTTGCTTCTACCCTAATGATAAAAGTTCTTAATTATGATAATAAATGTTAGCCATTATAGACTGATGTTTTTCAGTACTGGTAATGAAATCTCCTTTCTCAGATGGTGGCCATTTCCCTTATAAGGCAAGGTGTTAACCATCTTTTATTTACATACCTCTTTCCATTACCAATACTTTAGAAATGTGAATACTGGTGAGTGAGCCTGCTTTCATTTTGCGATTTCTACATTATATGCAGCAAAGACTAATGGTCAATTACGGCTCCTGTAGGATTATTCTTTATGTTCCACATTCTTCCATTATAAACAATAAAAGAGACAAATCTGAAAACCTTTTTGTAAGAAATTGGGTTATTATTTCAGAGTAATGGAAGCCCATTCAAATAATAAACAGGATCCTTGTCAGGGATGAACAACAAAAGTTAATAAATTAACCCGTGCTTAACCCTCTAGTAGTTTGGCACAAATGCAGTTAAGTTTAACTTAGAGACAACGAAAAAAATATTCATGCAGTACTCTGACAATAATAAAATTAAAACAAAGCACAAGAAAAATCCCAATCCTATTTGGAAATATGGAGTAAACGATTACAAATAAAATGACACAGAAAGAACAAAAATCCAGTCACTAAGCTGGAGATATTCGTTTTTAAAGTTTAAGGTGAAAATGGCAATCAAAAAGCAGAAAGCAAGTCACAAGTGTAAGACATGGCAGTAAGTAGAAATCAGATGCAGTCTCTTGATATCCTGTAAATATTTGTTTATTTAAACAGCCTCTTTTATATGCTTTTACCTAACCACAGGCTTGGCTATACCTGCCTTTCTACCACAAACGTTCCCAACCTAGTTACCATTCTATATTTTATGTTCTAATCTTAAAGTACCACACCAAAATATCATATCTTGCCACTCCTTTTTTCACACAGCAGAATAATGTTACAAATACAGTTAATTAGATAGTTAAATATATTGGCCCATATTTATACTTTTTGACGCACAACTGCGCCAACGCAGTTGTGCGTCAAAAATTTTACCGCCGGCTAACGCCATTCCAACGCACCATGCGGGCGCCTTATTTATGGAATGACGTTAGCCGGCGCTGCGGACTGGTGTGCGTAAAAAAAAATTACTCACACCAGGCAGCGCCGGCGTATGGGAAAATGGGGGTTGTGCGTCAAAAAATGGTGCAAGTCAGGTATGAGGCAAAATTCAGGCCTCAACCGGATTTGCGCCATTGTTTTTGACGCCCAACCTCCATTGACATGACTCCTGTCTTAGCAAAGACAGGAGTCATGCCCCCTTGCCCAATGGCATGGTCATTGGGCATAGTGGCATGTAGGGGGTCCCAAATCAGGCCCCCCTATGCCACAAAAAAAATCGGAAAAAAATACTTACCCGAACTTACCTTTACTTCCCTGGGATGGGTCCCTCCATCCTTGGGTGTCCTCCTGGGGTGGGTAATGGTGGCAGGGGGTGTCCCTGGGGGCAGAGGAGGGCACCTCTGGGCTCCTTCCTAGCCCACAGGTCCCTTCACGCCTGACCTGACCCAGGCGTTAAAAAACAGCGCCCATCAGGCTGTGCGCCGTTTTTTAAGGCCCACCCCCTCCTGTGCGTCAAAATGACGCCAGAGTATAAATAAGGGGCACAGGCCTTAAAGTAATTTTTTGGAAGGGAACGCCTACCTTGCATATAATTAACGCAAGGCTGGTTCCCCCTTCCAAAAAATGACGCACATGGTGGAATTTTGGCGCCCGCGGGGTCGGACGTCAAAGTATAAATATGGGGCAGGGTTTGCGGCGATTGTGCGTCAAAATGTTTGACGCACATTCGGCGCAAACAGAGTATAAATATGGGCCATTGTCTCTCGAAACAAAATGCCAGATGAAGCAACTGCAAGTGTCAAAATCAGGGCAGTGCGCGCTCTATGGGCGACTAAAATGCAAAAACCCAGCCTTTATGTAAGAGCATAATTCATGCATTGTGTTTATATGCAGTATGGTAACCTTTTGCGTTGCAAACTTTAACCTTGGAAAACACTATTAATGATGTTTGCAATAACTGTTCTTTTGCAAGGTATTGCTGCAGACTTATTGAGTGTGTTAGGGTGTGGTCCCTTTCTAGGGCCTTCCAGAAGCTTTCTCTGCAGCATGACTGGGTGTGGTTGTGGGCTGGGCCAGACTCTATGTAAGGGAGCCAGCCCAGCTCCACGTGCTCACTATTCAGAGGTCCTGGTGCAGAGCAGGAGCAACTTCCTGAACTCCTGTTTCCGGAGGCCTACTTTGACCTTCCAGGCCTTGCCCTTCATTGTTTTGGTGATCCTTGAACAGGGCAGTAAGACAGAGGTTGGGCTGGGCCCCCGACCCCATTTTTGAAGGCATTCGAGTTTTTGGGCCTAGCTTTCATGTTGAAAGATTTTCCTTGTGCGTGTGAATGTGCTTGTGGTTTTCTGGCATTTACATGTTGGTATTCGAATCGGCAAGACGTGTGATTCATTCTTGCCATTTGACTTTTGAGATTCGGGTCGGCAACAGTGTGCGCGACCATTTCTTGACATTTGCATATTGGCTTCCAAATCGGCAAGACGTGCAATTCATTCCTTCCATTTAACTCTTGATATTCATTGTGCGCAACCATTTCTTGGCATTTGCATGGTGGCATTCGAATCAGCAAGACGTGCAATTCATTCCTTGCATTTAACTCTTGATATTCATTGTGCGCGACCATTTCATGGCATTTGCATGGTGGCATTCGAGTCGGCAAGACGCACGATTCATTTCCCGCATTTAAATCTAGATGTTCAGATCGCTTACAGTGTGTGCGATCGTTTCATGGCATTTGCATGTACTTGTTGGAATCAGCAGGAATCAGCAGTGTGTGCAATTCATTTCTCACATTTAAACTTTGATGTTCAGATCGCTTACTGTGTGCGCAATCATTTCATGGCAATTAAAACATTGATGTGTAGTGTTTCCTGAAGTGCACACAATTATCCAGGGCCTTTTGAATTTTCTGCAAAGGTGTTAAATTCAAGATGTTACATTCTATGTGCATGTTAAGTCCTTAGTACAATTCCTATTGTTTTTCCAGGGAATGTGCAGTTTACCCTTTGTCCTCATGTAAAGAGGCAATGTTGGTTCCGAAACATAATTCTAGAAGGTTCTTATATTCCTAGACAGTATGTGACATTTCATGAAAAGTTCATATGAAACATTGTATTAACCTTTCTTGATTCCTTCCCAGGTACCCAGACATTTTGAGGTCTAGGCATAGTCCTTTCTTAAGTTATCCATGGTTACAGGATGACAATGCTTAGAATCATAGTCTAGTAAAAATCAATGTGATAATATCTTGATATTGTGTTGTTTAACCTTTTGCTTCCTACAGGTCTCCTTCCCAGCTGTTCCCATCCTAATCCCCTTACCCCCCGCTTGGACTATCTCAGGCTCTGTGATATATTTATCAGAGTTTTGGAGCTGTCTAGTGGTGGCAATGTTGGGAGCGTACGCAGGCCCTGAGGATCTGGTCTCCCTGACAGCAAGTTCCTTATGTACATTTTTTACAGCTAATAAGCTTTGCTTTTCAATTTCTGAAGATGTGACTCATATCATCTATATGTCTCCATCAGTTCATAGCAATTACCTTTTTAACTTGCATATTGTTGGATTCACCAAGGTAGCTTCTATTAGTTCTTTCTCTGCATTTCTTTCAGGAGTTGCAGTCTTCATTAGGAAACAAAAATTCCTCTGGCAATTATATCTGTTTTTCATAAATTTACATTAGGGCCCATATTTATACTTTTTGATGCAAAACTGCGCCGGCGCCGTTTTGTGTCAAAAATATTACCGCCGGCTAACGCCATTTTGGTGCGCGTGCGGGCGTCATATTTATACTTTGACGCACAGTGGCGCAAACCACAGGTGGGAGTCATTATTTTTGACGCACACCGCAGCGTCAAGTCGGAAAGCAAAATGACGTTACTGCGGCGGAAATGACTGTGGGTCGATTTACGACCCCGCAAACCGGATATGCTCTGTTTTTTGACACAATAGCGTCAAAAAAAATCGCGAACACTGCCATTACACCAGAGGAGAGCCAAAATGGATCCCAGATGCCACTACAGACCCCAGGAAGATGGCAGGAGACCAGGAACCAGCCAGGAGGAAAACACACAAGAACCAGGACACTTTTAAGAAGAAAAGAAAGTGTCGCTTTAGTGCAGAGGAGCAGGAAATTCTGGTTAAAGAGGTGATGGAACACCAGCACTAACAGTTTGTCACCTCAAAGTTGCCAATCAGTAGGAGAGAGGCTATATGGCAACAAATTGTCAACAAGATAAACAGTGTGGCTGAAGTTCGCAGAACTGTCATAGAGTGCAAGAAACGCTGGCATGACTGCAAGCGCAGGACCAAGGAAAAGATGGCCAGGAACAGGAAGGCAGCACTGCAGACTGTAGGTGGGAGTCCAGCACACCGGGAGGCCCTGGACCACATGGTGGAGATGGTCGCAGCCGTCATCCCTGAGGAGATCGTCACAGGATCCAAGGACAGGACAGCGCAGACTACCAGGAGACAACACACATGCAGGGTAAGTCGCATGGGGAATTACAATGCAATAATGTCAACTGTGAGCGGGGGGGATACCGACCACAAAATGCAGGGAAGTCATCTAATACATGGAGTGGCATGGGTAAAGGGGCATAGCATGGGAGCATGGCCCGTTCTGAGAAGACCTGGGGCACACCATTACACAACACCAACAACGGTCCCATGGGGGCATGCTGTCATGCCAACGATGGAGCAAAGGGAAACCCACACCAGGAGGGAAGGCCACAACGTCAAACTGACATTCCGGCACACGTCAGCCACCATACCCCCTACATTAACTAGGGCCCTCTTAACAACCTCTAGCCATACCGACAACTGGAATGTAACTGCGACAACAGTTGCCACTACTACCTCTGCTCTGTGTGCAGCTCAAGTAGCCAATGGCAGTAACCTCCCCATGGATCACACACACCTAAATTAGGGGGTGAGGATGACAACTACAACAATCCCCCAGAAACCAGACAAAGGCCCCAGTACTCTCAAATGTCAATGCCCATAGTTGTCGCCAACATCAGCCAATGTAAACAACAATAGGAGCTACACAGCACCAAGGACACACCCATGCTGCATATGTCTGGGCCCATCCTGTGCCTGGGTAACAATGCAACATCCCAAATGTCATACTGCTCAGACAACAGCATTGAGGGGGGGACACATGTAACTGGTCACTAAAATACACCTGCACAGTCAGAGGAGGAAATAGGACACTGATACGATTATCAGGGCAATCCAATGTAACACACATTCCCCAACATCAGCAGGACACATTACCAATGTCAACATCTATATCAGATCATAACATAGCCATACATAGGATATGCCACATGTCAATTACATTTAAGTGGATGTGAAAGATCAGAGATTGGGGCAGGTCCAGATTGTTAAGTGTGCTGCCAGGGCCATCAGTACACCCACAGCCAGTGAAAGGTCTCACCATGAGAAGGGATGTAGACGGAGGTTTGAGTAGGACAAGAAGGTGGCAATTCTCTATTTGGTATAAACCAACACCTAGAGGCGATGAGGCTGACAAGTCTGATAACTCAATAACATACATGTGACATACAGGTGGGCCATAGGCCTGGAAGAATGCCTATCTGAAGGACTGGAGAAATTAACACAAAACAAGATCACAAAGTGAATTCATCAAAAGGCAGGCACGTCACATCAAAATAGCCACAACACAGACACACTCATTTAACCCTGTTTCATTGCAGAGGAAGATGGATCTCCTGCGGATATGCCTGTCCCAGATTTCCCTGATGAAATGGATGACGAGCCGATAAACATTCCCCAGGAGACTATCCAAAAGGTCCTTGACACCCTCCAGACCCCACCTTCAGTCACAAGGAGGAGCACAGAACAAGCACCCATCGCAGAGGATCCACCCACCACCTCAATTGTAAGACCTGCCAGCTCCAATACAGCTGAGGACTCAGACGACCCTGGCACCAGCTTTGAGAGAACTGTAGTTGGAGTACAGCGGGAGCTGGCCAAGGAGGTGCAGGTGGGAATGCAAAATATGACAGCCAGCCTTGAGGGGGTGCGTTCGTGCATGATGTCATCTGCAGATCAGGCAGCAGCTATGCAAGCCCTAACATCCATCCTGCAAGGACTACAAGAAACTGTCAAGGAATTCACCACTGCAGTAAGGGAGTTGCCACAACACCTCGCACCCCAAACCTTCCACTGCATGCACAAATGCAATCATGACCCCCTCAGGGCCGACCTGGCTGCCTACCATCGTGCTGTGGCTGCTATTCTCAAGAACCAGCAGACCCTCCTTGCTGCAGTACTGCTCTTAAGACCTTCACAGGGAGCAGCGACGGCGATGTCTGACTCCACGTCTTCTAACACTGAGGTGTGTGTTGCCCCTTCACAACCAACAACAACAAGGACAGAGGAGGCAACACACACATCAGAAGAAGAAGACATGGAACAGATCACATTCACAAGGAAAATGACCCGGAATCACTAGTCCCTGCCACATGGCCCACATTTACCAAGGTCCTGCGCTTTGTAACTTGCCAGTCTTGCAACAACTTTACTCAAGCACTGTTCTGCAAACCACTTTATATCTTGTCACCCAGCCCAGTGATTGTCTCTCTCCTACTCATTTGCAAATCCTGTCCCTCTGCACTGTCTGAAACATCAACCCCAGCATGTCAAAAGCATTTCTGTAACCCCTTGTGTAGGATCACAATGTAAGATGTCACTATAAGGGACTCACAATCATGGACAATGTACAGATAGCACTACAGCACTTTTCAATAAATAGCACTTACACAAAAATCTGTCTCTGGGTAATGTGACATTTCAACTGTGCAGTTGATAACTGAAATGTGCCTACTGTCAAATTACGTAGCTTGTCAATACAACTGTCCTGATAATATGTAGTCAGATAAATCTGCACAGTGCCCATGATTGCATCATACTCTGCCCATCCTGAGGGACAAATCTGATGAAGTGAGAAACCATACACCATCATGCTGTGTTGGACAGAAGAATGCTTCCTCAGGGGATATCTAAGTCATCAAATAGTGGCTGCAAAATGTTGTCAACATGCAAAAATAACACAAATAACATGGCACACTAATCTAAGTCAACACTACAAAAACTGCATAAATGAAGGTGTCTGAGTTAACATACTCATAGGTAATCATGCTGAACTGCGTCACAAATGATGTATGAGGGTCATGAAGAAAAGAATACAAGATTGCCAATGAGAACTCATCTTATAAGGGTGTCCATGATCATCACACTGCAGTCAGACCTAAAACTGTTTCCCCAATACCAAGTCTGGAAGCACTGTTAGTGACTTTGAAAACTCACTTATCAACAGAAACACATTGTAATCCATATTAACTGTGATTGGTGGTTGCAACAAAGGGTCGACACTTTGCAAGGTAGCTCTGGGCTAACTGCCAATCGTACAGCTCCGTTGGGATTTGTTTGTAGCATAGGACACAGATGTTATGGTACAAAATTGATGTACACTGAATCCAAACCCACGATCAAGTACCATTCAACACATACTATTAAGAGTTAACCAAATATTTATTAAATGCTAATCACAGATGAGGAAACTGAGGGAAAAATCTTACCTACCCTGACTACTCATTACCCACAACTGTCCCTAACTAACCTAAGCTACACTTACTTATCACATGTAACGAAACGTTCTAAACATCTACCCCTCACCCCCCTTATTAGACGGACACATGGAGGACAACACATACTAACCTAAACACATACTATACTATCCTATAAAAATATATATTCATTCTATATATATATATCTATATATCTATATATCTATATTTTTTTGTAATTTTTTTTTTTTTTTTTCTAAAACACACAAGAACCCCAACATAGCCCCCAACGCACCCACCCACAAACTTAAGAAGTAAATATATCAAGACTGTGTACCCCCACCCCCCACCCACTAACACTAACTAAACTAACAGCCTATGATAACCTAACACTAAGCCCCCTAAGCCCACTAACTATAAGTACAAGGAAAGAGGAGGGAGGGGAGGGAATCATGTCCAACTATAAATGTCTAAAGGTTGGTCCTCCGGAGGGTCCTCTTAATAGACTTAACACGCCGGTTAATGTGGTGCACATCCCGGCTCAGGTGGCTTAACTTGCGCAGCACTTTGTCCATATAACGTTCCATTTGGTTGAAGGCTGCAGGGTCAACAGATGGAGCTGTGGCAGTCTTGGTACCAGTGGAGGAGGTCTGTGTGGGTGTGGTGCCAGGCCTAGTGGGCTGTCCTGCACTGGTGGCAATGCTGGGGCCTGGTAGTCCAGCAGATGTTGGACCAAAAGTGCCAGCTGTGGGTGGGGCCACCTGGCTCGGATTGGTGGTTGTGCTGGTGGTGTCTGTGGTGGGCAAAGTAGGCCCACCCTGTGGGAAGGCTCTCCATGCCCCGGAGGCCCGTTCATGGTGATATCGCCGGGCCATCCTCCGGAACCCTGACTCCACCAGCGGGATGTGCTGGTATCGCATGGCCAGGCGCTGAAATTCACAGACCTGGTCTGGAGTCATGTTGGCAGCTGTGAAGACAAATGCAGATATTCTACATTAGTAACTGCATTGTGTGAAATGGCACAAGAAGTCAATCAGACAATACAACTACTGTACTTGTAACAGCTCATATCACAATACAGATCATTGAATGTCCCTGAGGAAGTACATGGCAGGCCAGACTGCAAAGGTCACATCACACATAGCACATTCATAACCTACAAGATGGGTAACAACTGGCTTTGACTTGCAATCTGAGTTCTGCCAGTTATCAGCTAAGATTTATGCTGCATATCCTCCGCCAAGACCTGGGCTACAAATGCCAGTGTACGGAAATCAAAACTAAAGCCACATGGTCTGCAAGTTGTAACTGGACTTGCCAGTATAGTACCAAGTGCCAAACCTGAGTGTGTATACTAGTTTGCAACCAAATCGTGACTTATTCACATGTATGTGTAACATACTGGTAGCATCAGTACTAGGTACCCCATTCACAAACCCATGCCCGTGTTTGAGGGTGGGGGGGGTGGATAAACAACCATAATTTGCCAACAACATGTACACCGAGGAGTGTATAGAAAACTCCACACATGTTTGTCTCTACAGACACACCACAGGTAAGGTCTATCAACAATCATGAGTCAGCAAACCCTAGAGCACTCATAGGGCCACACATGTCAGGAAATGCAGAACTTGGTACACAGCATATACTTCAAGTGAGGCCTACTTACATCGCACACATAGTTGCTAGAACACCCATGATCATGAATTGCATGCACATCTAGGCCATTGCACTCAAGTTCCACATACTTGTATTACAACATATGGAGGTACATGCTGCTAGGAGGTTCTACCTACTGTTTCATGATTACGAAAGCAATTTGCTGTACCAATCTTGGAGAATGTGGGTCTGACAGGCTGACTAAATCGGAGCTGACTTCCAGTGCGACTCTTGGTGATACAAGTGTCATCCACATGACTAACCCCTATACTCACAGTGGGGCCTACAGGAATGGCCTACAATCCCTACATGATACCATTGGATACGCATTGGCCAACTCAAAACATGTGAGAAACTGAATTCCCACTCATGGAACAAGAGAAAAGCTTGGCCAACGCATCACCCCTTGCTATGCGTTCAACACACACGAGTCCATAACCAGCAAACACAACACATAACAGACATATCAACACTTACTGGAGTGGTCGGGGTCCTCAAATGTCGCCACCTCTCCCACAGTGTAGGGTGCCGATCCACCTGTAAGGTATGGAAGGAAGAAATGTGCTCAAAATCTGTGCACAGCACAACAATTTCATAAACATATACAATGTGTAGGCTGAATAAGGAAATGGCAGCCATTCAGACATGATATTACTGCATCTGATATATCACGGCCAACTTGTACATAGCATGGGTCTCCTCTGACAGTTACACACAAATCTGCACACATACATTGGCCCTAACTATCATGTGGTTGCAAACATGCCCCGTAATTGGTGACCAGAAAGAAATTATAGAGTGTAATTGTCTCATCATGTGCATCCAAGAGAGACATCCATAGCCTGGTTTTTTCAGGACTGTATTACCAGTCAAACAAGCCTTGTGGCCATGACACATTAATGACACATAGGTACAATGTACAGAGGGAGGGGCAGGGACTTTTGTAAGCCATCCTGTTGTTACAGTTTATTCAATTGATGTGGCCCAGCTATGGTGATTTGCACCAACCATGGAGATGTGAAGCCATGTGCATACCTTTGGACTGCCATCACTAATTGGAATGTGGCACAACTAACTCCAACAAACATTCTAAGATGTTAGCTGAGGGCACCTTACACCTTTTCACGATGTTTTCAAATCTATATCTGACATGTATCCAAAAAGATCAAGGAACACAATAATCCCACACATTCATAGTACTTCCGTGAACCCTTTCCTTCCACACTCACCAGACTCACATGAGACATATGTCTGAGCCACTTTGCTATTATCAATTGACGTGAAGGCAGCACTCTTTTTCTGCATCATGTAGTGATTCTAAAGTCAGTCTAGCAATTGTGTCAACAAGTTTGGCCTAAATGTTGGTACATCTGTACTTCTCTGTCAATAGTACCCTATATAGACATGATTGGCGTCTATTTTGTTTGCTTTTCTGACAAAAAGGCCGCATAGAAAAGTAACCTGTGAGTTTGCTGAGCCCGTGCTACCTGACAGCTAGCAATTGTGATCCTTGCCATAGTGCATCAATTATCCCTTTATGTTTCCCCAGCATTACACACAGTCAGCAAGTTAGCTGGCAGACATTATACTAATCCCCTTATGTCACTACAAAGCATTTAATCGTGCACATTAACATGATTTGAACTCACCAACAGTGCCACCAATCATGATTCCCAGGTGGTCCAAGAGATCCTGCTCCCTGGTGATGAGGTCAGCCCACCAGTGCATCAGCTGGTGGTCACTCCTCTGGCTGGCATACACACGCTGCAGGTGATGCAGCACCTTTCCCCACCGGATTCTGCGCGCCTCTGTTGGATACCCCTGTTTCCCCTGCCCCCTGCCTGGATCATGAGCGGCAAGAAATGGCACACAAGCCAGATGAACCCCCCCAACTCCTCTTCCCCCATCCTGCCAAGACGTTGCCTGCCAGACATACTTGTGAAGTGAAAGGGAATGGGGTAATAGAAATAGAAAGGGGAAAAGGGGGAAAGTAGGGGTAGAAATACAGATGAAAAGTAAACTTAACCACTAAAAGAGCCCAACTATCCCCAAACTAACACTACCCACAACAGACTCCCACAAACAACAAAAACACAAGATAAATGGACAAATGTAGACAAAACACAGTAGTACAGTATACAGCAACAATATTTATTTCACAAATGGACTTTACAGATAGCACACAGGACAAAAACAGCACAAAATCTCAGGGCAACACTATCTACACAGCCACACAGTCTAGAAGGATCATAGACTGCAAAGTGAAAGTGAAAGTACACCCACTGTACATGATCTGTAAACAGAATATCCTATTACATCACTTCCTGTATGAAAAGTCCCGCCTTTTTCGCATTATGTGTAATTTTTAATTACCAAAACTGTATTTGCATAATTTTTTTTGACACACAGAAGTGAAAATTAGCCCGCATCCACATAATAGTACATGGCCTGTACAAATATCCGGATGCGGGATAAATTTCACTCCTGTGCGTCAAAATAAATGACGCAAATACAGTTTTGGTAGACAAAAAATTACACATAATGCTAGGAACGTCAAAATTACAGTGCATTAACTGGTTTTGGGCAATTTTTCTTGTTTTTGGTTATGTTACGTTTGGGACACATCAGAGATAGGCTGATTGGAGACACTATGGTGTTGATGGTGTATGTTCACATGTGGGACATCATACTGCAGCGGACCATGATCCACTACTCCCTTCACAGTACTTTTACGGTTGGCTGACGCAATAGTTGGTCATAAGTGCGGCCTACATATATGTGTTGCAGAAATTGTGCATGTTTGGCATAAGGAGAGGATAGCAATGTGACGCACATATGTACAATACCTAAATGCCTTGGGCTCAAAGTGTGTGCTTTGGCAACTAATGTATTTGTTGACCAAGTGTGTGTGTATCACATGAAGCATTTTTGTACATATGCTTGTATGAATGTGACGTCCATGTGTCCAATCCTTAGATGTAAGTCAGTGTGGAAATGAGAGAGGGCATGTGTTAGTCATACATGTAACAACACCCGTAAAGTGGACTTCCAAGATTTAGGGTCACGTAGACACCACATGTGACATAGCATGCACCAGATGGATGGCAGACGCTTGTTCATGTCAATGGTCCACATTTTCTACATCCTATGTCCTAGAGTATTGGTAAGAGCTTCCTAGACACTAGTTGGTGAATCCCACAGTGAGTCATACACATGCATTGAGGAAGTGGGTACCATGTTGTTTGCACAGACAAGGGTGAATCTCAAATGTATGATGACACCACAGTTGAGGCCATAGAAGTGAGCCCCAACTATCAAGTGGCTGTGGTGGACCAGCATACGAGGCAGCACGTGTTCACATATTTCCAGTGATCAATTGCACATAGGTGTCTTGTTCATGTGTGTGGTCCAATGATGATCCTGTATATTGTTTGGGGTGTAATTTGTCACAGTTCGGTCCAGGACTCATCATGAGTTATTAGCAGCTATTCCTGTATCTACTGAGTATCCTTGGTTGATCAATGTGAGTAAAGTGGATGTGGGCATGTGAACCAACATGTGGATGGTTCCACCCTCTCACTAAAGAGGTGTAAAGAGACAGTCAACAGGGCAACCTTGGTGTGCTGAGTGAGATAATGTCTCAGGTGTCATGTTCCAGCAGGTGTCATTACAACATTTGTACACAGGTTAGCCTCTGCAATTCCCACTGCATCTGGGAACATCATAGCCTCTGTGCTGATTATTCTCGCAGCTATTAACCGCAAACGGCCCATCACTATGTTGTGAGCACTGTGATTCTGTGTGTGAACGGTCATGGTCCTGACATTTGTGTATTACTCATGGACATTATCAGAGGTTGCTGGTTGTGCTGAAAGCCCCGTACCCAATCCCTGCCTACGGCCCTGGGACACTGTCACACTTTGTCATTCATGCATAAATGCAACCCAGACAAGGGATGGGCCATGAATTTTGCTTTTCCAAGAGGATGTAACTCAAATGGTACAGTTAAAAGGCAGATGATGCTATACAATGTATTTATGTATGCATTGAAGAAGCCCATGCCCAATACCCCCTGATGAATGAGAGGTTTGCTAACGCAAGTGTGGTCCATATGTAGACACAGGGATACTTTAGTGTGACGCACAGACAGATGCCAGTCAGGCTGACAGAATGCAAGGTGATTCAGGATCCAGCAATTTCACAAGTTACATAATCTGTGGTCTGACTAAGACTGTGTGGAGGACAAACTAGAGAGGTGAAATGTCAAACTGTGTATGTCCTGTGTTTTTGAAGGTGACAAATGAACCCAGTGGCTGTGTTACAAGGCTCAATTAGTATCAATGCTCAACGGTGTATTTGACATAATGGCAACTCCTATGCTGTTCCAGGCATCAGCAGGGGCAGTGCTTTTTGAAATGGGTGGTGTGCATGGAGGTGATGACAGGTGTGGGCTGCATCTGTTTCTCACCAGTCCTGTAGGTGAGACTTGCATTCTCAGGGCCAACAGACATTTCCACATGGGAAGCAATCTACATGTGCTAACAGGGCTTTGAAACTAGAAGACAGTGTATAAATTAACCTGACGTCCATGCAGTCAGATGTTCTATGACAATGGCATACCATGGGAAAGGGTGTAGCACACTGGTTTGCTAATGTTGGTCTGTGTGTGTAGAGGAGGGAATATCAGGGTACACATCTTAGTATTCCAGGGACCTCTTCCGACAGGTGGGTTGTGACCAGGTGCATGGGTGTGTCAGGAGTTAGGAAAGGGGCTGACATGTACATGGAATGTCATGTGTGCAATGCTGCTCATATGTGTGGCACTTGTGCTGTCTATGTTCTGCTTCTATGTGACTCTGGTCACAGATAGTTGTTGCAAATATTGGATGCAGTTGGACTTACTGCTGTCAAGGGTCTGGTCAGGCATTCCTGTACATTGACTGCCTCATGTATGAGGCTTGTTTTCCCCTTATTGAGTGATGGTGTATTAGTTGTGTGCCATATGCTGCGTTGGACCTTGATTTCAACATGTATGTGTGAAATAGTTGTGGTCCTCTGCTATTGGCCTTCAAAGGAGAAATGTACATGATATATGTCATTAAGAGTGTGGGTGTATGTGACCATTGTATGTTAGGCATCACATTAGCTCTGGGATGTTCAGTGTCCTACTCAGTATATCAGCAATGCTCCATGAGATGAAGGTGTGCAAAAATGAATAGCCAGAACATTATATGGTGATTATAATAGGTGTTTATTTAAATTTGTTAACTACAGTGGTGAAGGTGATCATATTCAAAAGAAATTGTTGACGATCTGTTGCCGCCTGCGTATACCAGCGGCCGTGTTCTGTAGTTCTACCTCATGTTGCAGGCCAGCATCCTCCTCTTCCTCCTCTTCAGGCATGTGTGGCTCTGGTTCCAGGAGGGGAATGTTCCTTTTGATGCAAAAGTTGTGCAATATTGCATATGTTAGGATGATCCTACAGACCATCTCCGGGGAATATAGGAGGCTACCACCAGTGATGTCGAGGCACCGGAACCTTGACTTGAGTGTGCCAATGGTCCTCTCGACAATGCTGCGTGTCCTACTATGTGCGTCGTTGTAGGCACGCTCTGCAGCAGTACTTGGGTTGCCAAATAGTGTCATAATCCATGGCTGGATGCCATACCCCTGATCAGCTGCAAGAGAAAATGATTGGGATCATGTTGATGTAGCTGGCACTATTGAAATGATCTTTCATGGCAGTAGTTGTCTTGTGTTGTCTGTGACTCTTTTGTGTAATAATGTAGCATCCTAGGCTTGTAGGATGTACCATCTGCATTGTGTTGTTTTCTTGGCTGAACGAGTGTTTGTCTGCTAACCATTTGTCAGCAGTATGTTTTGGGATTTGCAGTACAGTGTGCCCTCCCTAGCATTGTGACTTGTGATACAGGTGTCCCTTTGTCTTCACTGGGGGTGAGATGATAGTTCCATACACAGTTAAAATTGACAGTGTTGTTAACACGTTCATATCAATGTACCCTGGGCATCCCATACCTTTAGACTTAGGTAATGGATTTATGTAAAGGTCATTGGGACACTTACATTTTGCAAGGTGACATTTGGGCAACCCACTCCACACGTTGTGATCTTTGACGTCTTAACATTAGACTGTACACTAATTTCCAATGTGTGACAGGTTCAATGGTGATCTAAGAAACATGGCTAGTGATGTCACGACCTCAGTATGTTCCTGTCCACATGTTGCTGTTGTGGTGTATGTGTTGTGTGTCCTAGAGGGTTGCTGTGCAGTGTGTATATAAGTAGGTTTTTGTACTTACCAACAAGTAGTCCATTGCCATACCGTCCATCCTGGAAGTGTTCATTGATGGTGCAGTGACGGAAGATGCATGAGTCATGGACACTCCCAGGATATTTAGCCACGATGTTGGTGATCAATCCCTGGTGATCGACTATGGCCTGCACGTTGATGGAATGTGTGTGCTTCCTGTTGCGGTAGAGGTGTTCAGTTGCAGCAGGTGGCACAAGGCGTACATGTGTGCAGTCGATTGCACCATGGACGTGTGGGAAGCCACTGATGAGGTAGAATCCCTGTTTTGTTTCCTGCTGCTTCTGCAGTGTGTTAGGGAAGCAGATGTGGTGGGGTGTCAGTCCAATGATGGCATCCAGTACTTTGGGCAAAAAGGCGGAGAATGATGGTTGTGATATTCCGACAACCAGGGCACCAGTTGTTTGGAAAGAGCCACTTGCCAGCATATGAAGTACGGCAAGCAGCTTGGTTTCTGTTTGGATGGTGCTGGGTGTCACCAAAGTGGGGGCCAACTGCGGTTCAATGTTGCGCAGCAGCAGCTGAATGGAATGCCAGTTCAACTGGTACCTCTGGATGATGTCGTGTTCCCTGAGGACCTGAAGGGTGGTTCTGGGGGTGGAATATCCTGTCCTGCCTTCTACGCTGCCTTTGGGGTCCCTGCTGGTGTTGTTGTAGCTGCTGTTGTTGCTGCTGGGCTCTGTGTCTGCGTGCACGCTAGATTAGAATCACCTCCATGTCTCCCTGTTGCTGCTCTGCTTCTCTGCTGTTTGTTCTGTGTGTTCTGATTAAATACAGGTGTGTTTGCCCCATTTTAACGCCTGCCCTGACCCAGGCGTTAAAGTTTGACGCAAATCGGGCTGTGGGTAATTTTCTGGGTCCGCCTCCCGGCCATGCGTCATTTTTGCCCGAAAGTATAAATACGACGCACGGCCGTTTAAGCCATTTTTGGGATGGGAACGCCTACCTTGCATATGATTAACGCAAGGCGGGTTGCCCCTTCCAAAAAATTACGCACATGGTGGAATTTTGTCGTCCGCAGGCTCGGGCGTCAAAGTTTAAATACGGGGCAAGGTTTGCGCTGAACGTGCGTCAAAAGTTTTGACGCACAATTGGCGCAGACGGAGTATAAATATGCCCCTAGATGTCTCGATAAGCAGTCTGCAGGATTGAAGTCTTTACCTGGTTTATGTATAATTTTAAATCATAGTCCATTAATCTCAAAGCCCATCTATTAATGCGTGGTGGCATTTTCACTTTTGGGTTACCAAATATTGTCAGCAGCGCTTGGTGATCCATAACTATTACAAAGGGTTTTCCATATAAAAATGGATGTTAACGTTCACAAGTCCAAACAACTGCCAATCTTTCTTTCTCTGGCTGAGAATATTTCCTTTCAATTTCAGATAGACTTCTGCTAGCATTAGACATTACATATCTGGTACTTTCTCTTCCAGGTTTATGTTGCATTAGCATTGCCCCTAACCCTACAGTCCTTGCACCCACCAGCAGTTCAGTAGAATGTGTAGGGTCAAAGTATGATAAGTGAGCTGCAGAAGAAATGTATTTGTTAATTTTTTGAAACTAACATCTCATACTCTTCTATCCCCTAAAATTTGTCTTCTTTTTTGTTAACTTTCATAATGGCACACACATAGTTGCCAAATATAGCATGAACAATAACTGGTCATACCCAGAAGGAACTTTCAGAGTTACTTTGGATGTGAAGTGTTCACTAAACAGGATACGTTAGCTGGATCTGGACTCTTTCCTTCTTTTGAAGAAATATGACAATAACATTTCTGGTTTGTCTACTGCACATTTTCTCCATTTAAAGTGAGACCAGTCTCACTTACTTTTATTAGTGCACAGTCATGTTTTTTTTTTTTTCAAAAATAAAAATATCATTACTGTAGCTGATACAAATTTGAACTGGTCTAATAACATTCTTGATTGTTTCCTGGATTATTCTGGCGGCAGAACATATTCCAAAATTCAACCTTTTATATCAAAATACCCCTATGGGAGTAGAAAAAGTTGTTAAAAATTGTGATTGTTCAAGAAGTTCCAACTGATGGTAAGCCTTGAGCAAATGTGACCTTGAAAACACTGCAGCACCATTATGATCACTCATCGTGTCATCCAAATGTGGTCCTGGATGTCTTTCTCTCTCAGTCGCTGTCTGTGTTAGGAACTCTCATGTTGATACATATTGTGATTTTGTCTGCATTCTTCTTTGGAACCATAACTACTGGTGAAACGTTGGGGCCAGCCGCTGGCTCAATGAAATCTTGCCTCAGTGAAGAATATTTTTCATTTTTCCTCTTCTATCTTTACTTGTAAATGAATTGAAACCCCCTTATGTATCTGTGCTACTGGTTTAATTGACCCATCAATCTGTAAAGTAACAACCTTATCATTCAATTTACCTAGGTTCTGAAAATACATTTGGATTTTCTGCTAAAATTAAGTGTTTCATTGTTATGTGAAATGTCATTGCCACTAAACCCATGAGTTGTGCAGCTACATTGCTCAATAAACAAGGACCTGGAACTTCTTAAGACATTAAGGGGCATATTTATACTCTGTTTGCGCCAAATTTGCATCAAAATTATTGACGCACAATCAGCGCAAACCCTGCCCCATATTTATACTTTGACGTCCGACCCCACGGGCGTCAAAATTCTACCATGTGCGTCATTTTTTGGAAGGGGGAACCAGCCTTGCGTTAATTATATGCAAGGTGGGCGTTCCCTTCCAAAAAATGACTTTAAGTCCTGTGCCCCTTATTTATACTCTGGCGTCATTTTGACGCACAGGAGGGGGTGGGCCTTAAAAAACGGCGCACAGCCTGATGGGCGCCGTTTTTTAACGCCTGGGTCAGGGCAGGCGTTAAGGGACCCGTGGGCTCGGAAGGAGCCCAGAGGTGCCCTCGCCTGCCCCCAGGGACACCCCCTGCCACCCTTGCCCACCCCAGGAGGACACCCAAGGATGGAGGGACCCATCCCAGGGAAGGAAAGGTAAGTTCGGGTAAGTATTTTTTCCGATTTTTTTTGTGGCATAGGGGGGCCTGATTTGGGCCCCCCTACATGCCACTATGCCCAATGACCATGCCCAGGGGACGTAAGTCCCCTGGGCTTGGCCATTGGGCAAGGGGGCATGACTCCTGTCTTTGCTAAGACAGGAGTCATGTCAATGGAGGCTGGGCGTCAAAATAAATGGCGCAAATCCGGTTTGAGGCCTGAATTTTGCCTCAGACCTGACTTGCACCGTTTTTTGACGCACAACCCCCATTTTCCCATACGCCGGCGCTGCCTGGTGTGAGTCATTTTTTTTTACGCACACCAGTCTGCAGCGCCGGCTAACGTCATTCCATTAATAAGTCGCCCGCATGGCGCGTTGGAATGGCGTTAGCCGGCGGTAACATTTTTGACGCACAACTGCGTTGGCGCAGTTGTGCGTCAAAAAGTATAAATATGGGCCTAATTTCTTCTTCACTTGAAATGTATTCATAAGTGAGTATCTCTGAAAATATTTCTTTATTATCAACAGGGTGACAGGCACACCATTGAAAAATGTTCACATTGGAATGAGTCAGGACAGGTTTTTTTTTTAAATTTCGAAATCAAAAGCACATATGATATTACATGTTGTTCCACTGTCTGAAACCAAAGCTGATTTGTGATCACCTACTAGAATGTCAACTGTGGCCATTTTCTTTACATGGTCTCCCTGTAATAAACTCTTTTTTTTAAATGCACTGGTGTATCTGTCATGACCCTGCCTCATGTGCAACAGCACGCTTATGTTGCGTGTAAATGGTGAATGTGCTACTAGGTATTGACACATATATATGTAGTTATAGACCTTGGGCCTCATTACAACTGTGGCCGTCAGACTGCCAGACCGCCAAGGTGGCAGACCCAAAAATGCTGCTACGCCAGCGGTCTGAAGACCGCCGTATTACAATGAATGCAGGCTGAACAGCTGACCTACAAACCAAATGGCTTCCTGTCAACTGTGGGGCAGCCTGCACTCTTGGCATTGCACACTCGGTCGCCGCCATGGCCGTGATGAACCACTGACCACAATATAAAAACACAGTTGTGGTGATGGTTTCCTTGTGGCGGTCAGCTGGCGGTGGTCAGCCACTGAGGTACACATTCAGCAAAGCAACAGACAAGTGCCCACTGGATAGATTAAAAAACAATACAGCTGACATACATTGGCCTAGTGGACACGCCTTCAAATCACACTATAAACACACCCCTTTCCAGACCATGATCCTTTGACTCTACAGTGCAAGAAACAGACTAGAGCCCATGGCTTTGCACATCATTGATAGCTAAGGCACCTCCGTTTTCACCATCCTACCCAACACCTTTCATGTACTTTTGTACATGTACTCCCTATATCACTTTTCTTGTTAAGTGAGTCCCTGTCACCCACTTTAATTTATAACTATGTCACATCCAAAAAAAGCCAATTTTTTAGAAGATGAGTTGAGAGTCACGGTGGATGAAATCATAAGAGTAGAGCCACAATTGTTTGGAGCACAAGTCCAGCATACTTCTCATCAGACACACTTTGCCAGTATTTGCCAGAGCTTCAGCTTCTTAACTTTTCAGCAAATAAACTTCTCACTTCATCACAACAAGAGTTCATTGTCAAAGTCATGGCTTCTCATGACATTCTTACACTCATGAGAAGAAGCTGTTGATGAGATATTGTTGCATGCAGCTCCTTCCTCTTCACCATTATCCCCAGATTTTTCAACATATCAAAAAAAGGAAAAAAAGGATGAGAACTAATAAATTATGAAAGCCACAGATAAGTGGCTGCTAGACCTTTCACTTTCTCAGAATGAAAAATATTGTCATTATTGTTATTTGTAGATCGATGTCATTGGCAACTAGTATATTGTTGGTGTTATCTTTAATTATTTTACATGTGCATTGGAAATAATTCTTTATGTGCCCTTGGAAAGTGATATTTCTGTTTTATTGTATCACTCCTCAAAAATGTGTAGCTTACAAACCTTTTTGACAGATGTACCTAATTTAATTATTTTTCCAGGGCATCCTTACATAGGGCAGCAGGGCAGTTTGACACTGTACTTTCAGACAACTCCAAAAATAGTTTAATGATCCCTGCAGTAGAAATCACAGTGTGTATTAGGGCATTGTCTGCTCTGCGAGCAACAGACCCTCTCTTTAAAGATTATCATGAGAATTATATCAGGTACACAGAAGGAAGTGAGCTGTCATGTATCACCTTTCCACACATTCTTAAATCACCTTAGAGAGTAGATTTGAGGGAAAACAGTGGGATTCCGGTCCTTCAAACAGCTATGACATTTTAGGATTAGATCTACGATTCTGGCTTCAAAATCTTAACAATTTAATCATTTCACAGCAAATATATAGAGAAAATAAGAAATAAGTAAACTGTAGAAGGATACGTGCACAGATGTTACTTTCCACATTTAGATATATTTTTTTGAAGTAGTTCTCTTATTAACATCTTCAACAGATTTAAACATTTCAAGTATATTACTTGTTAATGCTGGAAATGTAAAAAATATCCTGGTAGCTCCCCACTGTCATCTTGGAGGTGTGGAATACAGAGTGGTGCTAATACAAACTAGCAGTCACAAGGGATTATATCTCTGCTATGTTAATACAAACAATTTCAACATGGCTTGACATACTTTTATAAGTACATTACAGACCTTTTTTTAACAAGGCTACAATTCTAGTACATGGCATTGGCAGCTGTTTGCTTCTATGACATAATAAGTACATCAAAAATATTGAGATAAAAATTATTGAGCAAAAAAGGATGGTCCGAAATAATGGCATTACGTGTGTGTGTATATATATATATATATATATATATGTATTAAAAAAACAAATACTTGGTCATAAATAGTGACGCGCCTTCCTGCCGGTGCAGCGTTAGGGTTAAGACCAGAACCCTCATAGATAACCACAGAAGAATGACGCTGCACACCCAGAGGCTGCAATAATTACTTTTCATTTATTTCCTTGACAAAAGCTTTCCATCAGACAATGTCTTCTTCCAAGTGGTTTTGTCTGCTCCTTCCGTTTCTCTCCTGCCGTCCTGATTTATACACAGCATTCTGGGATTGATAGTCCACAAAATTCCCATACCTGGAAACAATTACAACACTTCTCCCTTCAGCACATTCGTTTCACTTTAAGTAGAGTGGCAATATGCATTTTCAATTTTTAGCATTACTTCATCCTCGTGAAAGTCTGTGCTTACATAAATGCCATCATCCATGTCTTTTCATCCATTTAAACGTTGCAAAGTTTTTCTCTTTAATCACGTATGTTTCACTCCAAATTTAGATAGTGTATGTCATTTGTCAATTCACCACGCTCATAACAAATCATGCCCTTTAAAACACCATTCTGAATGTCTCTTTGTTTCCATGCAAGATTTAAAACTCTCAATCCATTTCTTGCTCGACAAACTTTCAATTATGTAAACTAAAGTAAAACAAGCAGTCTAAGGACCTTATATTCAGGGCCACATCAGCAATATAATAATATATATTATAACTAGTTTACAATTATAATAACCAAAATATAATAACCATACAAATATCACAGGAAAAAATATTGAAATTAAACTATATGACATTATTACACATGCTAATAATAATTGTAAAAATACTAAGAACAAAATATATGTAAGGAAAAACTGAAAAAAACGGACTTAAATAGAAATATGCAATACAATTAGCACAACAGTAAAATATTTTTTAATTGAAAAAGAATCAAAAGATAAAACAGAGTAAGCATAAAGTATAATAATATTACATTCAAATAAAGGCCGTAAGAAATGGGTTCTCTATTTGGCAGTGGTTTGTACCCTGTCCAAGTAGGGGCCTTCAAACCAGTCAGGATAAGGGAACCATACCGCTAAGATAACCCACTTTCACCCGTTAGTAGCTTAGCACAAGCAGTCAGGCTTATCACAGAGGCAATGTGTATTTGTACACACACATACACACACACACACATATTAACACAGTGAAAGCACCACAAAAGTACAAAACTCCATACCAATTTAGAAAAATAGCCAATAATTATCTGAATAAACCAAGGCCAAAACGACAAAAGTCCAACATACACAAGTAACGATATCACTTTTCAAAAGCTTAAATGGTCTTAATCCATAGGAATCAAGGGTTATATACATTTTTACCCACAGTAACTTGGACGCGTCAAAAACAAAGAAGATGAGAGCTGTAAAGGAGGTGATGTATTGGAAAAACAATGCAATGTGTCAGTTCCTTACTGTGCAGGGAGGGGATGCGTTGGTTCCTTACTAGTGGAGAAGTGTGGCTCAATGGTTAGAGCGGCAGACCCTGATGCAGAAATCTGGCCCGGGACCAGGGTTCAATTCCTGCCTCAGCGGGTCTTGGGCTCAATTCCCTCCGACCTGATAATTCTCGCATCAGTGCCTAATCTAATTCATTCGGTTTTCATTCATGCAGCCTCGAGTCCTTACTGCAATGCAGGGTCAATGTGAAAATGATGGACAGGGATGATGCACGGGAAAATCCAGACGCACGGCGATGATAGAACAGTGGTGGAACAGGCACTGCCACAAGGCAGACGTGTGTCGATTCTTCTGCCGCATACCAGGGGATGTTAGAAATTTGATTCTTGGTTAGCAGTCAGGTTACCCCCTTGTCCAACAAGGACCCTCACTCTAGTCAGGGTAAAGGAGAATCACCCGCAGCTAACCCCCGCTCACCCCCTTGGTACTTTGGCACGAGCAAGCAGGCTTAACTTCAGAGTGCTAGGTGTAAAGTATTTGTACAAACACACACAGTAACTTAATGAAAATACTACTAAATGACACAACACAGGTTTAGAACAATTGGAAATATTTATCTAAACAAAACAAGACCAAAACCACAAAAATCCAACACACACAAGTCGAGTTATTAATTTTAAAAGCAAAAGAGTCTGAAATCGTTTGCAAACAAGTAAAACACTGTTAGCATTGAAAAGTACCTGGGTAGCGTCAGAATAACATGCATGGGCGAGTGTGCTTCGAAAAAGGTAAGCAGTGTGTTGATTTCTCAGCAGTAAGTGAGTCATTTCTCCTTCTCCGGTCGGGTCGGCGTGCGTCAGTTTTCCTCTCCGCAGGAGAGCGGTGCGTCGATCCGGGCAGCACTCGGGTCCGGACAGGCATTGCGTTGTTTTTCTGTGCCCAGCAAGGTTTGCATCGAAAATCCTGCCGTATGGTGAGAGCAAACCCACGCTGTGTGGGTTGCGCAGTTACCCGCCTCTTTCAGCGATGTGGCGCTTCGTTTCTCCAGTCCCATGCGTTGATCTCCCAGTTGCGCTGCACGGCAGTCTGTGCGTGGATTTTCAAGCTTGGTCTGCCAGCTTCACCTGTCAAGGCCCCAGGAACTGGATAGGGCACCACATGGCAGGGCAGGAGTCTCAACAGAGAGTCCAGGTGCTGGCAGGGGAAGTCTTTGATGGCCCTGAGACTTCAACAGCAGGAGGTAAGCTCAGTACAAGCCATTGGAGATTTCATCACAAGCAGGAATGCACAACAAAGTCCAGTCTTTGTCCCCTTTCACCAAGCAGAAGCAGCAACTGCAGGATAGCACCACAAAGCACAGTCTCAGGCAGGGCAGCACTTCTCCTCACTTCTTCAGCTCTTCTCCAGGCAGAGGTTCCTCTTGATGTCCAGAAGTGATCTAAAGTCTGTGGTTTTTGGTGCCCTTCTTATACCCATTTTGGCCTTTGAAGTAGGCTTACTTCAAAGGAAAGTCTCTCTTGTTTGTGAAATCCTGCCTTGCCCAGGCTAGGCCCCAGACACACACCAGGGGGTTGAAGACTGCATTGTGTGAGGGCAGGCACAGCCCTTTCAGGTGTGACTGACCGCTCCTCCCCTCCCTCCTAGCACAGATGGCTCATCAGGATATGCAGGCTACACCCCAGCTACCTTTGTGTCACTGTCTAGAGAGAGGTGCAAACAGGCCAACTGTCAAACTGACCCAGACAGGGAATCCACAAACAGGCAGAGTCACAGAATGGTGTGAGCAAGAGAACGCTCACTTTCTAAATGTGGCATTTTCAAACATACAATTTTAAAATCAACTTTACCAAAAGATGTATTTTTAAATTGTGAGCTCAGAGACCCCTAACTCCACATGTCTATCCGCTCCCAAAGGGAATCTACGCTTTAATCATATTTAAAGGCAGCCCCCATGCTAACCTACGACAGGGATAGGCCTTGCAACAGTGAAAACCAAATTTAGCAGTATTTCACTGTTAGGACACATAAACCACATTAGTATGTCCTACCTTAAACATACACTGCACCCTGCCCATGGGGCTACCTAGGGCCTACCTTAGGGGTGCATCACATGTAAGAAAAGGGAAGGTTTAGGCCTAGCAAGTGGGTACACTTGGCAAGTCGAATTGGCAGTTTAAAACTGCACACACAGACAGTGCAATCGCAGGTCTAAGCCATGTTTACCGAGCTACGTGGGTGGCACAACCAGTGCTGCAGGCCCACTAGTAGCATTTGATTTACAGGCCCTGGGCACCTCTAGTGCACTGCACTAGGGACTTACAAGTAAATCAAATATGCCAATCATGGATAAACCAATTACCTACACATTTTTTATAGGAGAATTTGCACTTTAGCACTGGATAGCAGTGGTAAAGTGCCCAGAGTAACAAAAACAGCAAAAAGTCTAGCACAACTCAGCAACCTGGGAAACAGAGCTAAAAAGTCAGGGGAGGCCACACCAAGGATGCCAAGTCTAACAGATGATGCATCAATTTTCAGCCGCAGAGTTCCAATGTGTGGATTTTCTCCCTCAGGACACCAGTTTCCACTTCCAAGGGCCCAAGAAATTGATTTGGCACCCCTTGGCAAAAAGGGATTTGCCAACAGAAGAGTTCAGGCACTGGCAGATTAAGGGGGTCATTCTGACCCTGGCGGTAAAAACCGCCAGGGTCAACGACCGCGGGACCACCGCCAACAGGCTGGCGGTGCACCCATGGGCATTCTGACCGCGGCGGTACAGCCGCGGTCAGAAACGGAAAACCGGCGGTGCCGCCATGGGGATTCCGACCCCCATTACCGCCATCCTGTTCCTGGCAGTCGTGGCCGCCAGGAACAGGATGGCGGTAAGGGGTGTCGTGGGGCCCCCGTAACAGGGCCCCACCATGATTTTCAGTGTCTGCCATGCAGACACTGAAAATCGCAACGGGTGCAACTGCACCCGTCGCACCCCTTCCACTCCGCCGGCTCCATTCGGAGCCGGCATCCTCATGGAAGGGTGTTTCCCGCTGGGCGGGCGGGCGGCCTTCTGGCGGTCGCCCGCCAGCCCAGCGGGAAACCCAGAATACCCGCGGCGGTCTTTTGACCACGCAGCGGTATTCTGGCGGTCCCAGCCAGGCCGGCGCCTTCCGCCGCCGGCCGGGGTCAGAATGACCCCCCAAGTCTTTGATGTCTGTGAGACTTCTTAACAGGAGGCAAGCTCAGTTCAAGCCTTTGGAGAACCTTGGAAAGCAGGATGTAGAAAGCAAAGTCCAGTCCTTTCACCTCAAGGACAGAAGCAGCAAACAGCAGGCCAGCAAAACAAAGCAACAGGCAGAGAGGCAGTTCCCCCTACAGCTTCCAGCACTTCTTTCCGATGGAATGACCTCAGTCCAGAGTTCTGAAGTTGTGGTCTCAGAGTCCCAATTCTTATACTCATTTATGCCTTTGAAGTAGGAAAACTTAAATGGGAAGTCTTTGTAGTGCACAAGACCCTGCCTTTCCAGCCCTGTCCCCAGACACTCTCGTAGGGGGATGGAGGCTGTTTTGAGTAAGGAAAGGCACAGCCATATTCAGGTGCAAGTACCAGTTTCTCCTACCACTCTAGTCCAGGGAGACCTGTCAGGATATGCAGGACACAGCTCAGCTCCCTTTGTGTGACTGCCTAGAGTAAATTCACAAACAGCCCAACTGTCATCCTGACCCAGACGTGTATTCCACAGCCAGGCAGAGGAACAGAATGGTTATGCAAGAAAGGGCCCACTTTCTAAAATTGCAATTTTCAAACTTGAATTTAGAAACCAACTCCATCAAAATATGTATTTTTAAATAGTGAGCTCAGAGACCCTAAACTCCATACCTCTATCTGTTCTCAACAGGAAATTACACTTGTAAGATATTTCAAGGCAATCCCCTTGGGCATAACCAAGGGATGACTTTCAAGTAGTAAAAGGGAAGTTTTGGGCATGATAAGTGGGTACACTTGTAAAGTCAAACTGCCAGTGAAAACTGGCCACACAGACACTGCAGTGTTAGGTCTGAGACATGTTTACAGGGTTACTCATGTGGGTGACACAATCTGTGCTGCAGGCCCACTCGTTGTAATTGGTTTATAGGCCCTAGGCACACATAGTGCACTTTATTAGGAAACTACTGGTAAATTGAATACACCAAACATGGGTAAACCAATTATCAATACAATCTAGACAGAGAGCACATGCACTTTAGCACTGGACAGCAAAGTGCCAAGAGTCCTAAAACCAGCAAAAACAAAATTCAGCACAGGATTCAAAAGAAGAGGTCAGAAGCCAAAAAAATAGGGGGAGCCATGCCAAGAGCTGACAAGTCTAACACATGCCCCCGCTAAAAGTGGGGAGAACCACCCAACCTCATGGAAGTTTTAATCACAAAGGTGGAAGAACCTGGACAGACCATCAGCATTGGTGTGTTCTGTGTCAGGGCAGTGTTCCACCGTAAAGTCCATTCCCTGTAGGGAGATGGACCACATCAACAATTTAGGATTCCCAATCCTCATCTGCATCAGCCAACTAAGGGGTCCGTGGTCTGTCTGAACTCAGAAGTAAGTCCCAAATAAGTAGGGTCTTAGCTTCTTCAGTGCCCAGACCACACCAAAAACGTTCCTTTAAACTGTGCGCCACCTAAGTTCCTGGGGAAGTAATGTCCTACTGATGAAGGGTACTGATTGTTCAAGACCCTCTTTGTTTAACTATGAGAACATGACTCCCACACCATGGTCTGAAGCATCTGCCTGCACCACAAATTATTTGGAAAAGACAGCAACCTTGAGCATGGGTGCAAAACACATGGTCTCCTTCAGGGCGTCAAAAGTAATCTGGCATGCCTCCGTCCAGATCACCCTATAGGGGTGCTTTCTGGAAGTCAACTCTGTCAAGGGGGTAACAGTGGCACTATAGCCCTTAAAGAATCTCCTGTAGTACCCGGTGAGAACTAGAAAGGCTCTCAACTCTAACTCAGTCTTGGGGTTAATTTTTACTTTTTGGGGGCGCCACCTGGCCACTCTCTACCCTGTGTCCCAAGTACACCACAGACCCCTGCCCTATCTATCACTTACTGACCTTGATAGTGGGGCCTGCACTTTGCAGCACCCTCAACACTTTGGGGAGGTGGTACAGGTTGCCCTCCAAGTTGGAGCTGAAGACAGCTATGCCATCCAGGTCGGCGGCACTGAAGTTCTCTAACCTGGTTGACCAGCCTCTGGAAGGTGGCCTCTGGAATGTGGCAGGGGTGTTCTTCAACCTAAAGGTTACAACATAGAACTGGTAACACCCTACTGGTGTTGAGAATGCCGACCTGTCTTTGGCCCCCCTCTGTTAAGGAAATCTGCCAGTATCCAGACGTCAAATCAAACGTGCTGTGGAACTTGGCAGCTCTCAACCAGTCAATGAGCTCATCAGCTTGGGGGATGCAGTGCGTGTCAATCTTAGTGACGGCATTGAGCCATTGGTAGTCAACACAGAACCTCACTTCAGGTGTGACACTAGGCGGAGCAGCTTTGGGGAACAGAACCACTGGGCTGGACAAAGGGCTGTTTGAGTGTTCAATCACCCCTAACTCTAGCATCTTAGAGACTTCCTCCTTAATGTATTTTCTCACTCTATCTGTCACCCGGTAAGACTTGTGCTTAACAGGAAGGCTGTCCCCAGTGTCAATATCATGAGGACACCATTGGGTGACTCCAGGGGTGAGTGAGAACATAGAGGCAAACTGTCCCAGCAACTGGTGACAATCCCTCTCCTGTTCAAGAGTCAGAGTAGGGGAGAGGTTCACGTCCTCTACTAACCCATAATGCTCTTTGGCAGACAGGAGGTCGAGGAGAGGTCGGGGGAGGCTCATTCTCCTTTTCCACCCCGTCATCCGTGCCCAGGAGCATGGCCAACTCAGACCTTTCAAAATGTCTCTTGAGGCAGTTCACGTGCAGGACCCACCAGGTAGGTAACCAGCCCATTACTTTGGGAGTGGTAAGGCATGGTGAACTTGTATGTAACACCACTTGCCTTCAACACGGCCTTCATTAACAATGACATGAAATTGGTACCCCGGTCAGATACCACTTTCTCAGGGAAAGCCACATGGGTACAAATCCCCATAAGTGCCCTGGCACTGTGGGCACAGCCACTGTCCTCAGAGGGATTTCATGATCCGCCAAGACCAAGATAACCCTGTTGCCCATGGCTGTCTTAGGATTCAGAGGCCCCACAATGTCAATGCCCATCCGCACAAAAGGGGAGTTCACGACAGGAAATGGGTGGAGAGGAACCTTGCACCTCTCCCCACATTTTCCTCTCGCCTGGCAGGTCTGACAGGTCCTGCAGAATGCATCTGAGGCCTTCTTCATTTGGGGCGAATAAAAGTGGATGACAAGCCTGTCAAAGTTCTTGTCCTGCCCCAAATGACCTGCCAGTGGCACATCACGAGCCAGACCCAGTAGAAAGGCTCCGAAACACTGGGATAGAAGCAGCACATGGACTACCCAGGCTTAGCAGCCTCAGGCTCACTATACAGGAGATCATTTTCTCAGTGAATCAGGTGAAATCCAGAGGTGTCACCAGCTGTCTAGGCTTTGGCCTATTTCCGAAGACCCTCAAGAGTGGGGCATACTTTCTGCACTGGGCATAACTCCTATCTGGTGAGGCCTCCTTCCTTCTGCCAATGGGTCAGCTCAGGTAGGCCATTCAGTTCTGTTACTTCTCCCCTGTAGGCTCTTGGGTTTCCCCCTCAGGTTCAACCTCCCCCTGAACCGTTGGAATCTCAGGAGCATGTTTCACATGCCCCTTGTCCCTCCTTCTCCTGGCAGGCACCTGGGCCATTGATTTAGGCTCCAGGTCCTTCTGATCATGCTCTCTGGCAGCCATGGACCGTGTGGTCATGCACTCCCACTGTGGCAATCCTAACATCTCCAAGGGTGACCTGAGCTCCACGTCCTTCCAGGCAGTATGCTTCAGGTTGTTCTCTAGCAGACAGTCAACAGGCATGGATAGACTCGCAGCTACACTCAAGGAACCTAAGACCCTCCCCCATTCAAAGGGAACCTGAGCTACCAAGAATTGGCATTCACTGGTACCTACTGCTACAACTTGGTGGACCACATTAGGGATTACCTTCTCTTGAGACACCAGATGACAGTGGACAGTTGTCATACTGGCTCCTGTGTCTCTCAGATCCTCCACCCGCCTCCCATTGATGGTCACCCACTGCCTGTACTTCTTAGTGTTATCAGGCATGAGGGTCCTCTGAATCACCTCACCCTCTCCCAGGGAGACTAGGGTTAACTCAGCTGGTCAAACATGGATAATCAAATTACCAATAAAATGTATACAGAGAACACTTGCAATTTTGCACTGGACAGCAGTAGTAAAGTGTCCAGAGACCTAAAGCCAGCAACCCAAAACCGTGTTTGACTACATATCAAAAGGAAAAACAGTGCAGTGTCATACAGCAATCATCTAACAATTATACAGTATCCAAATTATGTAAGATCTCAGAAAGATAGTCGGGTATTCTGAGAGCAAAGCCTTCCCTTATTGAAGCCCACAGTTTTTCTAATTTTCATCTTTTGGGATTGCAATGAATAATTGTGAATTCCAAACCACAGACAAAAATACACCCATTCCCGAAGACCCTAGGATCAGGGGTCGCTCTCCAGCCATGCCATAGCAATACATAATCTAGCCACTGTGACTGTGTAAAAATAAATCCATGCCAGATTGTGTAGAATGGAGGTCAAATGACCAATCCTAATAGTGGTGTCTGTCCCTGGTGTTGAGCACCTTAAGCAACTGGAAGAAGGTTGAATGCCCTTGTGAACAATCTATAAAAGGTTAGTATAAATCGAATAATATCTTTTAAAAATGTGCTTTCAATCAAGACTCATTGAGCATGTCATGAGCCAGTAGGACACTAGCCTTGATGGCCCTTTTCGTGACAGGGAGGACTAAGTTCTAAGTCCACTTCATTACTAGCTATTGTATGTGTTGTGTAGTGGAGCTAGAAGAGGTGATGATAATGTACAAAGTGCTAATAGACCACAGTTTAGGCAGCCAAAAAAACTGCTCCAAACATGGGTTTAGGGCACATGGAAATATCTGTAGTTGGCAAATGGGTGAAAAAATCTCTGCCCTGGAGATTTATTTAAAAAAAAACCTGATGATGTGTACCATGAAGGCCCTAAAATGCCTCGAAAGAGCAAAATATACAATTAGTGAATAGTTGGTCAAGTGGTTTTATGTCAATCTGGTGCCAGAATTGTACATAGGCTTCATGCAAGGACACTGGTAAGTTAGGGTTGGGCTCCAAAGAAGTGAACTGATTGAAAACAGATACTAAAATGTGTCCTAATTGAGTCCCAACTCATGTGATAAACTGCTAGAGTCTTGAACCTCATACGTCTAAAATAGACTGTCAATCAAACCCGACACTGTGGGTGATTCAAATTTGAACACCCAGTATTCAAGAAATAAATAAGATAAATGCCATTCGACCCTGCCTATGACTGCCAAGAGTCGATATCCAAATGAAGACAGGAACTATAGTCACAATGCTGACAGGGCCATGACGTCCATATCGCAAGAAAGCTGCAAATACCATATGTCGCAACAGGTTTTTTGTACACCGGATAAATCATTGCCAGCTAGTCTCAACCCTTCTAAAACATTTCTTACGGAAATATAATGGTATGGACTGAAAGAGGTACAAAACCCAAGGCAAAATGACCATTTTAATGAGATTGCAATGACCAATCAGCCCGAGCTGAAGCTTATCCCATTTACGAAAGTGCATAATAGATTTGTGGTATAGCCCCAAATAATTGCGCTCAACCAAGCTCTCTGAGCTGGAAGAAATATAAACACCTAGATAAGTTGCTTCCTTGGCATGACTGGAAACTCCAGGGTCAACAGCAGAGCTGGTTTTAGTTTGGGTTTTGCTTATATTTAATTTACAAGTGACTATACCAAATCAGCAGCCGTCTACAAATGTTTGAGCCAGATGTGATGACAAGATGGCAATATCATCAGCATAAACCATAATGTTTGATGTGAAATGATTCAGGCGCAGTGGAAGTATAGTATGTAGACGTTTGAGTCTCAGAATAAAAGGCCCCAAGTGTAGTGCAGATAATAGCGGAGACAAGCTGCATAAGCATAATACAGGCTGATATTAGCCCCAAGCTAACAATACTGGCAGACCAAGTGGTATAAAGAGGGTCAAACGCACTTATACATTTTTGTCTCAGCCCCCTTTTATCAAAGGCCTTCCATAGAAAACCCCATGCCACCATATCGAATGCCTTCCCAGCATCAAATAAAATCAGCCCCGCAGGCTCACCTTTTCTTTCTGCGACGTCCGGAAGAGAAATGGCGGTATAAACATGAGCTGCACTATCTCGACCCAGAATAAACCCATGCTGCTTGTCATCAACTAACATAGTAATGACTAAGGATAAACGATTAGCCAAGACACTGGTATTCATTTTAGTGCCTGTGTTCCTTAAAGATATAGGGCAATGTGAACTGCAATTCAGCAGAACTTTTCCCTGCTTTAAAAAGACCAAGATATATGCCTACCCCCAAGACACAGGTGCGGATTATGAGAAAGCAGCAGAATTAACCATCAACTCAAATTTAGGGACAAGAATATCAGTAAACGTATAGAATCCAGTTCCGATGCTTTGCCTGTGGCTAATTCAGTCAATATTTTCCTGATTTCTTTATGTGTAACAGAAGAGTCTAACATCTGAGTTTGAGTGGGTGTTAAACAAGGGAAGACTTAGGCCCTCATTATGACATTGGCGGTAAGTACTGCTTACCGCCATGCTGACTGCCGCCAACATACTGCTGCCGCAGCGGATAACCCCTACCCATTTTATGACACACACATAGCAATCCGTCACTATACAGCCACACTCAAGTCCGCTAGCCCAAAGGTCGGTGATAAACTGCCAGTATCAAAACCCACACCATTACTCCAACAGAACTACTCCCACAGCATAATGACCAATGAATCACTGCGGCGGACATTCAATGGTGGTAAACCATTGGCGTTCCATACCGCCGCACTCAAAATGGACACACACATACAAAACAACACTACATTGGACAATTCCAATAACACACACCTGACACCCATAAACACACACCACACCCAGACCACTATAAAACACACACCCACATCACCCACAACCCTTTACCAATACAAACAAGTGCCACAAGAGGGATAGCAAGACCACAGACAAGACCACAGCTAGACACCACCACCACCTATACACCATCGACGCACCTTATATCACACACCCCAACACATCACCCCACACACCTGCACCCACACCACTCACACTACAACCATGGCACCACAACGATACCCCAGGTTCTCAGAGGAGGAGCTAAGGGTCATGGTGGAGGAAATCATCCGGGTAGAGCCACAGCTATTTGGATCACAGGTGGAGCAGACATCGATTGCTAGGAAGATGGAGCTATGACGGAGAATCGTGGACAGGGTCAACACCGTGGGACAGCACCCCAGAACAAGGGATGCCATCAGGAAGAGTTGGAACAACCTACGGGGGAAGGTACGTTCCACAGCAGGAAGACACCAAATAGCTGTACAGAGGACTGGCGGTGGACCCCCACCTCCTCTCCCACAACTAACAACATGGGAGGAGCAAATCTTGGCAACCATGCATCCTGAGGGCCTGGCAGGAGTCGGAGGAGGACTGGACTCTGGTAAGTCAACTCTCTATTACTATCACACCTCTAACTGCATGCCAATACATACCCCCACCCTTACCCTCATTCCCATCACTCCACCACCTCCCACACCACACCCCTCCCAATACCAAGCCCTGCATGCAACACCAATGCATGGACCCCCATCACAGACCTGCATGGACACCCATCACTAAAGCATGCCCACTGGAGAGAATCACGTAGCCCACCAAATAACTACTCACACAAGGCAAAGCTGCCAGGGCAATAACAACCATAGAGGGCAACACATCCATGCATAAGATGTCACACACAGAAACAATAACACTGCATTTACATCCCCACAGGTCCCCCACCCAACGTCAACGGAGAGGAGGTGGCAGCAACATCCAGTCCCCCCCCTGAAGAGGCCCACAGTGATGACAGAAGCTCTGGACTCCTGGATCTAGATGACCAGCCTGGCCCATCAGGGTTCTCCAGACAGTCGGTAGCCCAGGCACAGTCCCATAACACCACAGAGCTTCCCCCCTCAGGAAACACCAGCAGAGTACCCACCCAGCTCTGTCCCCAGGACACATCAATCAGCAGTGTGTCCACCACTACAGGGACCCCAGGCCACCCCACAAGCACAGGATGATCAGGGACCTGGGGTCAGTGGCAGTGGGCACACAGTTCAGGGGACAGAGGCACAGGACAACAGGGAAGCTGGGAGGACAGCTTTGCGACAGGGGGAGGACATGCCCAGGGACCGACTCTCCAGGAGGCACTCACCAAGATCCTGGGAGCACACCACCATTCTTAGGAGACGATGGGCCAGATACTGGACAAATTACAGGAGAACTGGCGGCTGCAGGAGAGACAGTACCTGGGGATCAGGGAGGACTTGAAGGACATCTACACCACCCTGATCACCATTGCAGGCGTGCTGGCAGACATGGCCAACACTGTGAGGGAGGCAGTGGCACACCATCGGGGCCCTACCACTAGCCAAACCGATGAACAGCCCTCCACCTTTGCTGCTGCTGCCGCTAGTGGACAGGAGGCGCCGCCACAGGACCAACAGGCCACCAGCACCCCTACCCCTGCAGAAGGAGAACCACCACGTAAATGATCCCTGCAATCCAGGCAGAAGCCAGAGACTATTGCCAAGACCCCGCCAGGAAATAAGACTCTCCTGATTGTCACCCTTGTGTCCCACCCTGTCACCCTGTCCACCATGAACTGCTATTGCTCCCCTTCCGATGCCCCCTTGGACAATGCACCTGTGATCCACATAGACTGGACTCTATCCTGGACTGTCCTCCACCATCACCCCAGCCCATTGCACATCCCCCTCTACTTCTTAGCACTTACATAAACACCATTTGAAAAAATAGAATGGAGTCTGTCAAATGATTGAACTATGTATCCATTTAACAAGCTTTAAACACTGCAATTCAACTGTACAGTAATGCATACATAGGAATGACCTGTAGTTGGCTGCAGTCAACACACCAGGAGCGATAGTGGGGCACAAATATCTGCAAATAGAGATACCAAAGGGTACAGTGAGTGGCCACAGAAGTTGGAAAATCAGCCTGCCAGTGACAATGCCAAACACAAAACTGTCAATTAAAAGTGAAGTTACACTGTCTTACCTGTGTGTCATTGAAGTATTGTCTAATTATTGCACTTCTGTTGTCCTCATCCTCATCCTCTGCCTCCTCATCTTCACTGTCCACAGGGTCCACTGCTGCCACATGCCCATCTCCAGCCTCACCCTCCTGCAGAAAAGGCACCGGGCGACGTAAGGCAAGGTTGTGCAACATACAGCATGCCACGATGATCTGGCAGACCTTTTTGGGTGAGTAGTACAGGGATCCACCAGTTAGATGGAGGCAGCGAAACCTGGCCTTCAGGATGCCGAAGGTCCTCTCTAAGATTGTTCTTGTTCGCCCATGTGCCTCATTGTAACGTTCTTCTGCCCTTGTCCTGGCATTCCGCACAAGGGTCAGTAGCCATGAGAGGTTGGGGTAACCAGAGTCACCTGCAGATATCGAGGGACAACTGTTAGACACACACTAACCCTTAGGGCCCACATCATACCCATACACCAACATTCACTGGGTAGGAACCAGGGCTCACCTATTAGCCACACCCGGTGCCTCTGGAGTTGAACCATCACATATGGGATGCTGCTATTCTTCAGGATAAAGGCATCATGCACAGACCCAGGATACTTTGCATTGACATGGGAGATGTACTGGTCCACCAGGCACACTATCTGCACATTAATTGAGTGAAAGCTCTTTCGATTTCTGAACACCTGTTCATTTCTCCGGGGGGAACAAATGCAATGTGTGTACCATCAATAGCACCAATTATGTTGGGGATATGTCCCACTGCATGGAAATCAGCTTTCACTGTGGCTAAATCCTCCACCTGGGGGAAAACGATGTAGCTGCGCATGTGCTTAATCAGGGCAGACAACACTCTGGTCAGCACTATTGAGAACATTGGCTGTGACATTCCTGCTGCCAAGCCCACTGTCACTTGGAAGGAGCCAGTTGCCAGGAAATGAGCACAGATAGGTCTTGCACAAGAGGGGGGATCCCAGTGGGCTGACGGATGGCAGATATCAGGTCAGGCTCCAATTGGGCACACAGTTCTGTGATTGTGGCCTTGTCTAGTCTATAGGTGAGGATAATATGCCTGCCTCCATTGTTGCCAAGTCCACCATGGGCCTGTACACGGGGGGATGTCTCCATCTCCTATTCTTCAGCAGTGGTTGCAATCTAGGGGGAAAAACGCTGAGCAGCTGGTCAGTATCCCATATTTCCAAACACTACACTTCATTGCATGTTGTGACTGTAACAGTATATTGTTGGATAGGCCCAAATGGTGCTTATGTATACTGTGACGCAGTTAGGTGCCATGGCTTGCCCTCCCCTGAAATGGCGTCCGCCTGTCTTGTTAGGAGGGACATGTGGAAATTAGATAATTCCGCTGACGCTGTACGCTGTTGCGGGAGGCAGTCAAGAACTGCTGTGCAACTCCTCGTTGGTTACCATTGGGCCCTATGGGTTACAGTGGTTAATGGTGATGTACGCCAGCGGTGACGGTACGCACAGCTGCGGACTTGACTGACATTTTCTATCTGTTCACTCACTTGCTACCTGACCTTTAACAGGAGAGGACCTACACTTCAAGTGCTGCTGTGACCTGTGTCTGGAACCGACCATGGCTCGTGTCACTGGGGAAAGGGTCCCTGCCTTCACCGCGGCGGAGTTGGAGAGACTGGTGGATGGGGTCCTACCCCAGTACCGAATGCTGTGGGCCTCTAGACCAACAGGTGAGTACACTGTGAGCACGATGCATGGGCCATGAATTCATAGAGTGGTGTGTGTGAGGGCCTCGTGTAGGGGGGTTTGGTGGAAGGGCCCTGGCCAGGGGGCTGTATGTATGGGGGGCAATGTCTGTGCTTAAGGGGATGTGAGGGCTATGGTGTGCAATGAGTGTAACAGGCAGGACAGTCTGACTGATACCTTTTCCTATGTGAATTTCTCTGCAGGTCAGCGCCCATCAGAAAAAGGGTATATGACGTGCCATCGCCAAGGACATGCGGACCCTGGGGGTCTACGGCAGGCGGAGAACCCACTGTCGCAAACGGTGGGAGGACCTGAGACACTGGGCACGGAAGACAGCGGAGGCCCAGCTAGGGATGGGGTGCCCGTTAAATCCTGACCCCTCCGAGGGCCCCCATACTGGTGGTGGCCTATCCAGAGCTGGATGGGCACTTCGGGGCATCACAGCAGCCAATATATTATTTGCATGTGGTGGGGTGGCATCCGGGTGGGGGATTTGGGCCTGTGGGTGCCCCTAGGCCAGGCCGGACATTGCAAGGTAGGTCCCATGTTGGGCAGGGTCCGATGTAAAGTTCCTCCAACCAAGCTAGTGGGCATCCACTACTGGGCAGGGGTGTGTGGGTCTCAGGTATGCTGCAATTTGCGCTAGGTGTCCCTGTCCATGGGCTGGTGACTAGCATTGTGACTGTTAGTGCATTGCCTAGTGCGTAGGGCTGTTCCCTGTGTGTGTGTGTCATGTACGCCAACGGTGGTGTTGTTGCCGCCATTGACCAAGTTTCTCTCCCCCCCTTTTTGTTTTGTCACCCTGTCCTTATGTGCATTAGCATCGTCTGGCAGAGAAGCAGAGGTACCTGCGACGGAGGGAACTGCATCCCACGGGACCCAGGATGCCGATTCCACCGACGATGAGGGCACCAGTGGGACGGAGGGCAAGGGGAGAACCATGGCAGAGACAAGAGGGGAAAGTTCTGACAGTGATACCTCCTCCTATGGAAGCTCCCTGGTGGTGGCAGACACCTCTGTGCCCACCCCAACTACAGGTACAGCCGCCACCCTCAGAGTGTGTCCCGTACCCACTCACCCAGGAGGGTGGGCATCTCCTTTGCCCCAGGCACCTCAGGCCCTGCCCCAGTTAGCCCTGCTGCCCCTAGTGAGGAGGCTATTGACCGCCTGTGACCTATCTCTGTTGGGCAGTCAACCATTGTGAATGCCATCCAGGGGCTGGCAGCTCATTTGCAACAGACAAATGCATTCCTGGAGGGCATTCACTCTGGCATGGCGGCCCAACAGAGATGGCAGCCATTGTCCCTGTTTCCAGCCTCCCCCTCCAATCTACCCAATCCCATTCCCTTCAACCCCAACCTATCCCAAGCACACAGGCAGACCAGCATGCACACAGGACAACACACCGGAGTGGTTCAGGCAAACACAAGCACTCACACATCATCCCAAAGGCACTCACACAAACACCATCCAGATGCAGAGATACCAACATCCACTGCATCCACTGTGACCCCTTCTCCTCCTCGTCTACCTCCCTCCCTCCCAGGAGCATCTACACTCACACCTGCATGCACTACATCCTCATCCACCACCACCATCACGCCTATCACTACAAGCCCCTAACTGGCAGTCATCACCTCCACATCTGTGCACACGTCCCCTGTGTCCCGTCCCACTGTGTCTGTTCCCCCTCGTCCCAAAGTACCCAAACGCAAGCATTCAGACACCCAACAGCCATCCACCTCACAACAGCATCCAGGCCATGCACCTGCACCCACAATCAGCAGACAGACACCTCCTACAACCACTTCCTCTTCCTCCACTCCCAAACCTTCACCCTCTTCCTGCCCCAATGTCCCTAAGAAGTTTTTCCTCTCCACCGTTGACCTCTTCCCTACCACTCCCCCCCCATCCTTCACATCGGGCCAGGGTGGCCAGAACCCAGGCATGCACCTCAGCCACCCAGTCCATGGCCACAGTACTGTTGACAGCTACTGCAGGTGGGAGAGGATCTTGGGCACCAGGCAGCCACACTGAAAGGGTGCCTGCACCAGGTGCTTCAAGGAAGGGCAAGGAGGCACCACCAGCTGCTACAGGGTACGGCAAGGAGGCATCCCCAGCTGCTACAGAGAAGGGCAAGGGGCAAACCCTGGCTGCTGACAGGAAGGGAAGGGACCTGCACCAGCAGGAAGGACAGGAGGCATTGTGCTGGGACTCATTCTGAGCACCCACCACCAAACATGGTGGTTCAGCCATCCGAGGCTGCAAGGGAAGGGCTGGAGCCTCCCCCCATCACTGGCAGCACCACCACCAGCACCACTGCCAGCAGGCAGCAGCCCCAGTAGGTAGCTGTCCGAGGCTGCAGGGGAAGGGCTGGAGCCTCCCCCCACCACTGGCAGCACCGCCACCAGCATCGCCACTGCCACCACTGAGCAGCCTCACCACCAGCGGGCAGTGTGTAGTCCTGTATCTATGGGCTGTTGTGCGGCCTGGGCCCTGCAAATCCTGTGGGTCTGACATCCAGGTGAGAGACTGTGACCTTTGCACTCCCCAAGATCTGCATCACAGGGCACAAAGCCCCCTCCAGAACTAATGGAAGAAGGTATCCACTCACCCCATCCTTCCCAGGATGAAGCGCACTGGGCACAAGGCCCCCTCCAGAACCAGTGGAAGAAGGTATCCACTCATCCCATCCTTCCCAGGATGAAGCACACTGGGCACAAAGCCTCCTCCAGAACCAGTAGAGAAGCCATCCACTTGAGAGGCTGTGGCCTTGCACTCCCCAGGAACAAGCAGTGGGCAAACCACCCACTTGAGAGACTGTGGCCTTGTACTACCCAGGACCAAGCGGAACAAGCAGTGGGCAAGCCACCCACTTGAGAGACTGTGGCCTTGCACTCCCCAGGACAAAGCAATGGGCATGTTGGCCCCTCCAGGACCAGTGACGTTGTACCAACTTCCAGCTGAGGTTCCCCTCCATTCCCCGTCCCCCTGAGGTGCCTGTGTATTTTTTACCTGATGCCCCTGCAGTGTTCTCTCTGTGTTGTTGCAGGAGTGAGGTGGGGCCTTGGCATGTGTGTTGTGGCCCTGTGGCCCACGGACATTGAGGACCGTGCAGTGTCCCTACATTTGTAAATATGTATATACCTTTGTATTTTGATGCACTTATTCATAGTAATTTATCGTATTACACTCACTTTCTTCAAATCATTTTGTCCTTGCATTATTCCCATGGAGTACGGGGTGAATATATAATGTTATTTCATCTGCTTGTGTGTATGGTGTTGAGGGTGTTGCGTGTTGCGTGTCACTCTCTTTTTCCTCTCCCCGCCATTGTGTGCTAGGTGGCAGTACTCACTGTGGTCGTCTTCGCTGGTGTTGATGTTCATAATGCAGCAGAAGGTAGACGAGCATGGGGAATATGTGCAGCTTTGGCTCCATGGCGTTGTGGTTGTTCCCAGAGTCTCCAGAGGTGAGTCCTTTGACTTCTGAGTTCTGTTCCCACCATTCTTTTGATGTTGTTGGTACCACCCCGGAAAAGGTGGCGGATAGGCCGGTCATAATAGAGTGGGCGATACATTGTCTTTTGCCTGGCTGTTGGCAGTTACTGCCATGGTGGTTGTTGATTGCGCCGTGATGGTCGGTGTGTTAAAGTGGCTGTCTGTCTGAGCGGTTTCCGCCGTGGTCATAATTCCATTTTTGTTACCGCCGGCCTGTTGGCGGATTTACAGCTGCTTTATCACCAACCACCAGGGTTGTAATGAGGGCCTAAATGCCTTCAGATACTCCATAATTGCTTTTAAAGCTGGGGGGCTCTCTTCATGGTAGAGTGCTGTGTAAACTTCCTGAAAGACAGACAAATTAGCAGCAGGGCCATGCAACACCCAACCCAATATAAGCTATCAGATTCTTAGATTGTCCATCTCTGATTTGGAAAGAAAGGAGCCAAGCTGTTTGCTGTTTTTGAAATTCTAATTGCTATTGCTAATAAGCCCCATCTCAGACCTCCTTCTGCAACCCTATACGAGTGATAGCTAATTGCCTGAGAACTTGTTCTGCTTCCCAAGGGAAGCCATCGCCTATTTTTTTAGAATATTCAAATTCCAAAGAGGGAAGAACGCATGGGCCTGCTCTGTCATAGCTCTATTCCTTCTATCGTGTTGAGTGGTGTAGCAGAGGGTCTGGACATGGCAACAGCTTTCATAATGTCTCAGACTATTGTAGGCACTGCTGAATTTTGATTATGTAAAATGTAATCCTCCAGCGTGGTCACCGTACATGTCAAGTATCGCTTTGTCAAGTAAACAGCAATCTACGGTCAAAGGGCCATCTTGGAGGAGAGGCAGTAGCCTCATTAGAGCTTAATGACATCAATGAAGAAAGGGCATTATGATTGGAAATAATACGTGGATAATAATAATAAGCATGGGAAAATAGTACAGCTTGCAAAGATCATGTCAATCGTAGATAGGGCTTTATGTGATACCAAGTAGAATGTTAAGCCAGGTCTCTGCCCATGACTGTCCGGCCATATGTTGGTAAGGACATGAGATTGAATATGCTCTCTCAGAGTGTCACAAGATTTTTTCATGCACCCCTCAGCCAATAAGCCAGATGTGGTATTGATTCAAAATCACCACGAAGGGGGCAGCCACAGATTCAGATCAGCTAGCCGAAAATTTAAAAGAGAGGAAATATCTTTGTTGGGTGCATGCACCCCACACAGCATCATAAGAAAATGACCCCTCGCTACATCAACAATGACCTACCTGCCAAGATCGACTTAGACTAATGCACCTTCCCCCCTTGATTACTGGCTAGTAGGGTCACCCCCTGCTGAGAACCATCCCCACCTGAGGCTGCCAATAGATTGCACCCCAGAATATTCAGATTTTTCATCACTGAGATAAATCAATGAGTTTCTTGAAGGCAAAGGAGATAAGGTTTAAGTAGAATGAGTTCCTCCTCTACATATTGACTTTTAGCATCCACTCTCAGACAATTAACTTTCTAGCGAAGTTTTGAAGAGTCCGACTATCACTACTAATAGGCACCATTATTGAACATTGGACTTATGCACTTTCCACCCTTGATTGCTGCTTAGTAGGGTCACCCCCTTCCGAGAATTGTTCCCAACAGAGGCTGCCAATAGATTGTAGCCCGAAAATTCAGATTTTTAATCTATGAGATAAGTAAATGAGTTTCTTGAAGGCAAAGCAGATGAGGTTTAAGTGCAATGAGTTCCTCCTCTATATGTTGACACATGTCAGCCATTCTCAGACCATTAACATTCTAGCAAAGTTAATACTGACTATCACTACTACTACTAAGCGCCATTATTGAACATTATAGGTACCCTATTCTGCGTAACACTGCACAAATTGCGGAAATTGCTCATATTTGCTACTTTCTCATTTTCTTTCTTTTTGCTATGCCCAAACCCATCACGAAAAAAAAATAACAAAACCATTACCAAAATGTCCTACGCAGTACAGTCCCCCACCTTCCACCCCCCAACTAGCCCACCTATCCACCCAATCCCTTGCCTATCCTTGGTTCTTGAGAGAAACCAGGATTTTACGATCAATTTCCCACCAATCCCAAACACATATCCAGGCTTTGGGCCAACATTACCTGCCCGAGCTCATTAGTCAATAGCATCAACTGCTGATACGATGTAACTCCCCCTGCATACCCACCCAGCAAGCCAGAAAAAAATATACAGAGCTAAGAATTAAAATACAGCTCATGCAACAGGTTGTGTGAGCCTGCAATGTCTCAAAATTCAATCCGGCTGACTCTTTACTGATCATACCATTCCCTCCTGAAGAGGTCTTTTAAACCACTGATTCATCAAGCGTCTAACCTGGGCCATATTATTGAAAAGATGGTTGCTGCCTGACTAATCTGCAAAGTAAGTGGTTGAATTACAAGAAATTCAATGTCCAGTGCCCTAACTGGGGCTCTAGGGCAGGCAGCCTGATGGATCTGCTGACAAAGAATAAAATTGCCTATGTATATATCAGAATAGCCCGCAGGTATTGAGACCCTCGACCTCCACCAGGTTTACGGAATGGAAATCTATGTTCCTACTGGATAGCACTGTCCAAGTCCCAGTCAGCTAGCTGTGGAATTTCTCTTTAAAACAGTGAGACCATAAAAAATCTAGTATCACGTCCGTCCTTTCCTTCTGGTACCCCAGATTCCTCAGATTATTTCTATGGCAGCGATTCTTCATGTCCTCAACTCTAAATGTCAGCTGCACCAGTTTAAAGTCCTGGAGTTCTATCTGAGATTGATTTATCTGAGTTTGTTCCACTAAATTACTCTGTTTAGTTTCAACTGCCACAATCAGAGTTTGCAAAAGATCCATGTTTCTTGACATCTTGCGGAGCACAACTTGCGTTTTAAGGTGAGCCACTTTTAAAGAAAGATTTTCCTTTCGATTCTCATCTTTGGGGGCCTGTATAGGCTGATAGATCTCCAGCAAAACTGACTCCAGTGAATCAGATCCTTTGGTAACATTCAGATCTAGCTGTGTCACAGGCTCCACCATGCCTGCTTCGGTGTCTGTGCCCTTCACCCCTACTTTTGAGGTTCCGAGCACTGTTTCAAGTGACTTCCAATGTTGTTTGCTCATCAGGGTGAGCTCAACCCCTTCTGGGGCACATAGCAGCTCTTCCTCCTCCCTGACTAGTGTGGATTTAAAGTGCAATCTTCAAACTACTGGGACAACATCTCCTCCGCCTGACTAGTGGTGAGTGAGGCTGAAACACTGGGAACACTTTGATCAGCAGCCCAACCAGCTGTACCAGCTGTATTTCCCTGCAATACTGTCTCAAATTGAGTAATGGGAGCACTGGCCAGTGGTGACCCCTTGTTCTGAGGACTTTGAGTCGCAGCTGGCTGCTTTGCATTCTCCTCTTCAGTCTCTGATTAACTACCATGCCTCTGAGAGAGAGAGAAAAAGGCTAATAGGGCTTCTTGCGGTTTCATAAGGATCCTGTGAAGCCACCACGATACCTGGTTCCCCAGCAGTAATTCATGCACCAAAATCCACCTGAGCAGCTATCAGTGTGCGCATAATGTGTGTCAGATGTAGTGAAGCCCCCTTTAAAGCAGCATTCCCAGAGACAGCTGTAGCTGATGCCAACACACCACCATCAGTACAGTTGTCCGTGTGCCCATCATCAATTTGAGTGCTTGAGTGGTGGGTACTTATTGTTTCAGAGATTGCCAAACTGGAGATAGAATATTCTAGAATAGAGCCATCTGCTGGACTAGATCAGCCTTTATCAACGTCCTGACCCTCTCATGAGGTACTTACAACAGTGTATTCTTTGATAGATTTTTGTGCATGGGGTAATTACCACTCTTAGAGGATTTTAGATTACTTTTTGGCAGCTTGGGACCCGTCATGGCAGTCTCCCTGGCTGAAACACCCTCCTTCGCTCTCTCAAGACATCTGGTGCTGATTTCTCCCTGCTTTGACCACTGACCGTCCTTTTGATGCATTGCAGGGGTCCTTGCTCTCCTTAAGGGTGCCCTGGCTGAGCTGAACACTGATCGCTCTGCAGCATGAGTACTCTGTAGTCACATTCTCAGAAGGTAGAGGGCAGTCACGAATGCCACGGCTTCCCTCAGCCAGTGAGCAAAACACCAATGTAGCTAAAAAAAAAAACAGCCATCCAAGTCGCACAATCTATGCCTCTCATTTAGATGACCAGAAAGGAGTGCATACCTGTAGCTCCGCTCCCCATTCACCCAAGCCGGCATGTCCTACACAGCACTCCCCTCCCTCTGAGCAGGGAGCAGCAAAAAATCCAGCCTTTGAGTGCTGCTCAATATCCAGCGCACTCAGAGCAGTCATTGAGTCTCAGCCGCCATGATCAAAGTTAGTGTTGATACCACCTTCATACAAGGGGCCTTGGCTGTCTCCGATGCGTTACTGACACCACTCATGCCACATTAAGCCGCAGTTCCTCTCCACATGTCTCACTGCAAACTGGCACGCTGGGAAGCAGTTAGGGGATGCCCGTTCACTCTCAGCAGAATGCTGCCAACATTAAAATGACATTTTTAAAAAAGCATTACTAAAATTCATATTAATCAAAAAATAAAAAATAAAAAATAAAATAAAAAATACTATAACATTTTATACTGTAAAATAAAATAGAAAAAATATATATATTTATATATATGACAAAAACAATTGGAATAAAAGAATTATCAAAATTCAAAAATACAAATATAAAAGCATTCAATAAAAATGAATTCAAATATATGTAGCTTTAACAAAGAAAAAAATAATTTAGTATTCTAAAAGCAATAAACAAAATAACTTGAAATAAGTATCAAACAAACTTTAACTTTATCAGAATAAACATTACAAAAAATATAAATAAAGCAAAGTTAACTTTTCAAAAATCAATACATTTTAACATTAACATAAATAAAATTTGCCATTGCCATTTCAACAAAAGCAACATTAGGGAAAGTGCTGGACTTTGAAGCGGTCACATTTACTATTACCACTCCTACCTAAGCATCAGTAGGGAAGGCTTTAGACTTGGGAGGGGTTAGACTTACTATTCCCATTTCAACCTAAGCAACACTAAGGAAAGCGTTGAACTTTGTAGAGGTCACATGTACTATTACAACTCTGACCTAAGCAAAAGTGTGTGGAACGTGTTGGACTTTGAAGGGGTAAAATATACTACTCCAACATATTTTGTGTCAGATGATATTTTTACTTGACATTAAAGCTGTGCACAAGCACTTCTCATTCTATGTGTTTTATTTTTACGAGGACAGTATTATAACCTCTCAGTGGAGTTTCTGTACTTGTAAAAACAGAATATCACATATTTATAGGGTTTCTATTCTATTGTGAACAGGATTGAAATACTGATAGTAGGCTAGAGCTCTGCTACAGGAAAGAGAATAAGTCATTCCATTCACCTTACAGTGAGCCCAAGCAGTGATTTAACAGGCACAGACTTTGACACTTATTAAATAATATGCCACAAATCAAAATTTGAAAGATGATCAGTCCCAGGCATATTTTCATTGCACAGATGTAATCTCACCTTGTTCTTTAATTTAGCCTCGTGTGAAATATTTAGAATTTTCCCTATGTGTGCAAGGTAAAATGTGGTTCACTGAGAGACGTTTTTTCCTCGAACCAATATGCTGTGGTATCTTGAATCTTGAATGGTGTCTATACTAGTTAAGCCTATACCCAGAAGACAGGTGAGATTCTAGCTCAAAACCTTGTATGCACCTTATGTAATTTTGTCGTCATTTTCACAATATTTGAGGAGTAGGTAAAATTGCACCGGTTGAGCATAGCCCTAAAGAAGATATGTAGACAGCATTCATCTTAAAATGAAATACTTAAAATACTTAACTGGAACACCATAATTCAGAAGCTCAAAGCCCTTTCTCCCACTTTTCACTCACTTTAATGAAATCAGTTTAAATAAATGAAAGGCTCGTTGCTGCTCCAAACTCCCTCTGCCATCTCCACACCATCTGCCTCTCCCAAATTCAGATACAAACGCAAGTTATGTATATGATCTCAAAGGAGAATGTTACTTTTTTCCCATGGCATTGGACTCATTCACTGAAATATGAAATGACAATGAACTTAGGCATGCATATAATTTTATAGGTCCCGCAACAACAATGAGGCTCTGAGACCCAAGAAGACCTTGGTTTTGAAAAGGACCATCTTTTGCATGGTATTACCCCAGATTTTTGACTTAACTACAGTATTTTTGCTGAACATGTTTTTAGTCTTTAGGACTCTGCACACTTTATTCCTGCTAACCAGTGGTAAAATGCTTATGCTTTTTCTTTCCAACATTATACACCAGATCGGTGCAGTTAATTTACTTATAAGTCCATAGTATATGGAACTACAGGTACACATGGTTTGTAAATTAAATGCTTCTCATGAGCTGCAGCAATAATTGAGCCAACTACTAAGGTAGTCCTGTAAAACATGCGTCAGGCCTGCCATTGCAGTTTTAGAGCTGCCATTTCGACCTGGTAAAATAACCTCTTTATCAAGAATGAACAATCTATTTTAATAGTGATAGATCACCACTGAGGTAGACCTTGGCAGCTGAGAGGGCAGGGTAAATAGTTTTTAAATAGTCCTCCAATGTCTTTTTTACGGTCTGGCTTGAGAATGTCACCAGACAAATAGGAAAGCATCACTAGAAAGGGACTTTGGCTCCCCTGCAGGTGGGAGACAAGAATGCATGTTTTGATTGGCCAGAAGGCGTGTGCTTCCACAAACATGCGTTTGCCACCCCATACAGCTGTGAGCATTTTGTTTATCCATGCAGCTGCTTGAGTCTGAATTTTCACGGGCACACACATGAGAATGTTATGCTTTTAGAGTGTCTTAAATAACTAGATAACTTATGATGGTGTTCTCTGGCAGCAGCACAGATAGGTGGAGGGCAGTTACTAACCTAAATGGACGTTTATTTTTGGCTTGACAGTGCTTTCACAAAATACATATCCGTACCCATACTAGTTATTGGTAATGTCTACAGTACTATGCAACATTCCTTTAAAGCCAGGCCTACTGGTTTTTCCAATGGTTATTCACTGTGGCAAGGTTGGCCTCCCAAAGGCTAACACTGGCTTACCTTATTACATTCAATAAATGCCAAATTCAGTTTGGGAACAGCTAGATGTGAGAGAACAGGGGTGATTGCAGAGGCCCCCTAACTTTTTGCCCCCATTTTCCACTTTTTGCTGGTGTTTTCCTGACTCTGATGGTGTCCTGGGTACTGCTAACCAGTCCCAGAGCCTGTGCTCTGTGTTAAATCAGTATGCAAATTAGGCTAATTATAATTGGCTAAGTCAACCTACCTATAAGTCCCTAGTATATGGTAGGGCATGTAGGTTTAGGGACCCCAGCATAGGTAGTGCACCCATAGGTGCACTGCTGAGGTGCCCAGTGTCATTTTAAAGGCAGGCCTGCCTTGCTGGCTGCTTTTAAATTAAAGTTACATGCAAATTTGACTTTGGAATAATTAAAAGTAGTTCCAAAGTCTTAAACTACCTTATTGTTACATATAAGTCACCCCCTCTAAGGTGGGCCCTATGTGCCCAGGGCTGGGTGCCATGTAACTATAAGCAGGGACCTTATACAAATAGTTTTATAAGCCCTGGTGAGGTAAAAACAGCCACATTTATTTTTCCATTATTGTAGTGAATGGGCTCCATAGGCTAGAATGGGGAGACTAAGGGGCATATTTATACTCTGTTTGCGCTGGATTTGCGTCGTTTTTTTTTACGCAAATCCGACGCAAAACTAACTCCATATTTATACTTTGGCGTTAGACCCATCTAGCGCCAAAGATCTTGGAGTTTGCGTCATTTTTTAGCGTGGACACCTTCCTTGCGTTAATGACATGCAAGGTAGGGGTTCCCTTCTAAAAAATGACTCAGAGGCATGTGCGCCGTATTTATACTCCCGGGCAAAAATGACGCCAGGGAGTGGGCGGGTCAAAAAAAATGACGTCCAGCCGCTTTTGCGTCATTTCTTAACGCCTGGTCAGGGCAGGCGTTAAGGGACCTGTGGGCTCGGAAGGAGCCCAGAGGTGCCCTCCCATGCCCCCAGGGACACCCCCTGCCACCCTTGCCCACCCCAGGAGGACGTCCAAGGATGGAGGGACCCATCCCAGGGAACTTAAGGTAAGTTCAGGTAAGTATTTTTTTTGTGGCATAGGGGGGCCTGATTTGTGCCCCCCTACATGCCACTATGCCCAATGACCATTGGGCAAGGGGGCATGACTCCTGTCTTTGCTAAGACAGGAGTCATGTCAATGGAGGGTGGGAGTCAAAAAAAATGGTGCTAATCGGGTTGAGGCAGATTTTTTGCCTCAGACCGACTTGCCCCATTCTTTGACGCCCAAGCTCCATTTTCCCCTACGCCGGCGCTGCCTGGTGTGGGTCATTTATTTTTACGCACACCAGTCAGCTCCGCCGGCTAACGTCATTCCATAAATACGGCGCCCGCATGGCGCTTTGGAATGGCGTTAGCCGGCGTTAAATTTTTTGACGCACAACTGCGTTGGCGCAGTTGTGCGCCAAAAAGTATAAATACGTCCCTTTATTTTAATTTTAAAAGTTCCCTTAAGTAACAGATAACAGAAGTTTGGTATCAAATTAATTGTTATAATACATCCCACAACTTCCAGTTGTTGCATTTAATATAACTTGTTCAGGTAAAGAGTTTTAAACTTTACCTGAAAAATTGCCAACTTCAGCCCGGCAGTGTATTTGCTGCTGTGCTCTGATTGGCCAGCCTCGGGCAGCCTGGCCAGGCTGCCTTGATGAGGTGTGAGGTGGCCTGGCTTCACACAAAGAGATGTGCCTGTGGGAGGAGATCTCCCCTCAGCAGATGGTGAGGCTGGAAGGGGGAGGGCTGCCAAACTGGTCTTCAAAGGCAGATAAGGACATTTGGAGCACCCCAGCAACACCCCTACATCCTGCAAACCCAGACAATTAGGTGCCCCCTTGATTAGATTAGGAGAGGGCAGGAGAGGGGTGTGTTTAGGATTTTTAGCCACACCACTGGGTGGGCTCAGCCAGATGTAACCTCAAAAAATCACTTTCAGCCATCATGGATTTTTGAGGAATGTTGCTCCCTGGGATTGATTTTTGCCACACTTCCCAGGAAGTGGTCATCACAGGGGGAAGGACCCTGCCCCTGATTGGAGAACCAGGACCCCCCTGTTTTTCACCCTGGAGCAGGGATAAAACTGGCAGACCTGCACCCACACCTCAGATCCCGTTCAGATTCTAACAAGGAAGAACCACAGAAGAAGAAGGACTGTCCTGCTGGACCCCTGGCCTGCACCTGGACCATGTACTCTGAAGGACTGCACCAGCTGCACACTTGGGCTTCACCACAAGAAGGACTTTGCCTGGCTTCAACTGGTTCAAGGAGGGACTCCCTGTTTGTTACAGGTGAAAAATTGCTAACAGGAGTCCCCTGCACCAACTCCTGAAGAAATCAACCAGCTGACCACTGTCCAGTGGCCAAAAAGGAGTTTGCGCCAGGTGCATTCAGGGAGTTGTGGTCCACACCCTCAAGGATCATCTCAGAGCTTCTGGAACCTTGGGGTGAGCTGTGGACCCCAAAAGAACCTTAGAGGAACATCTGGAAGAAGATCCAGAAGTTTGGAGAAGTTTGGAGAACTTTTGAAAACAAGCTCCATAGAGGGACCGACCTGACATGGCAACTCTAGCCAGCTTGCCTCAAACGCGACCCGTCGTGACTTGCAGGTTCGTCCCGATGAAGAAAATCTCCATAAAAGAGACTAAGGTGGTCATTACATCCCTGGCGGTCGGTGTTAAAGTGGCGGTAAGACCGCCAACAGGCCGGCGGTAAAAAGTGTGCAATTACGTCCGTGGTGGAAACCGCCAACAAAGACAGCCACTTTAACACTCCGACCGCCACGGCGGTACAAACAAACAGCGCGGCGGTCACCGCCAACAGACAGGCGGGAGACAATGTACCGCCCACACTATTATGACAAGCCAATCTGCCACCTTTTCCGGGGTGGATTCACAGCAGATAAAAACACGGCAGAAACAGGAATCCCGAAGGAAAAAAGCTCACCTCTACACACCCCACGAGGAATGAGGACACCATGGACCCGGAACTCCAAATTCTACCTGCAATAGTCTTCCTGCTCCTCTACCAGGAGCACGAACGCCGGCGGTGAAGACCACGTTGAGTACTGCACCTACGACACCGGGGAGGGGGAAGGCAAAAAACAGGGACACACACACGCAACACCCCCACCCTCACCCACTACAACACACACACTAATGCATATCAATGCATCACAGTTACACCCCCCAAACCCCCCAGAAGAATGCAAAGACAATAGAAAATGAGTGTAACCATTGTAATATATTAAAAGCAAGTAGGCAGAAATATATATATACACCATGTACATAATATATACCAAGCATAGTAGTCCAGCTAGTGCTCTAAGAAAATCCGTGGAACACTGGGACCACACGGTATGGGCGAGGCCCACACAAGATCCCCGACCCTGACGGAGAGAACACTGCAGGGGCATCAGAGAGCAACTAAACAGGCACCTCAGGGGGAGGGAAAGGGGTGGTACCTCAGCCGCTTGAGTGCACGACACCAAATCCACGAGGGGGCCACATGCCCACTGTTCCATCCTGGCGAGTGCAAAGCCACAGTCTCTCAAGTCTCTACAGTGGGTGGTTTGCCCACTGTTCAATCCTGGGGAGTGCAAAGCCACAGTCTCTCAAGTCTCTTCAGTGGGTGGGTTGCCCACTGTTCAATCCTTGGGAGTGCAAAGCCACAGTCTCACAAGTGGATAACAGTCTCCACTGGTTCTGGAGGGGTCATGGTGCCCAGATTGCTTCATCCTGCTAAGGACAGAGGTAGTGGATGACAGTCTCTACTGGTTCTGGGAGGGGCATGGTGCCCAGAGTGCTTCATCCTGCTAAGGACAGAGGTAGTGGATGACAGTCTCCACTGGTTCTGGAGGGGGCATGGTGCCCAGAGTGCTTCATCCTGCTAAGGACAGAGGTAGTGGATGACAGTCTCCACTGGTTCTGGAGGGGGCATGGTGCCCAGAGTGCTTCTGTCAGGACCGTAATAACACGTGGGCGCAACTGTTCACATGTTGCAGCCACCATTGCTATGAAACCACACATCTTGTGTGGTAAAAGTCATTTTCTTAAAAGATTAGGCCATTGGTGGTATCATTGTCCTGATTATTTCTCAAGAACAGTGAAATGAACATTTTGCATCTTTGTCACATCGCGCATCGCCGTCATTGAAGAATCAGGAAGTCAGGAGGGACTTCAAATCCCAGCCTCCTCTGATACTAATTATTTTTGGGTGTGGTCAGGCTATAAATACCTGCCACACCCGTTCAACCAACGCTTCCTATTTTGAACGTCTACGAGGAGCGGGTCCCGTGTAAGCAGCTGACAAGATTTCTTGGGAACCTGTCTTTCATTTCACGAGCGCCGGCTCGCGGTGGTGAGAAATTTCCTTTTGGGTCCTGTGCAAGCAGCTGACAAGATTTCTCGGAAACCAGTCTTGTTATTTAGCGAGCGGCCGGCTCGCGGCAGTGAGGAATTTCCTTTTTGGCATACCTGTCCTTTCCGTGAACTCAAGGTTTATTGCACTAATGAAACGCTACGAAAATGTAGCTTAGCAACAGTGTGTCCTTCGGGTTTTGATTTCATGGTGAATTCTAAGTAAACAGTATTCTCCGGGGCATTTTCTTTTTTGAAATAAAGTTACATGTTAATAGATGCTTCGTTTAGAAAGAGTGTGTAAATTGTTTTAAGGATTTAAAAGCGCTCATTTCATTCCATAGTATTATAGGATTTTCTGTGCTAATTAATATAAAAACTAAAATGACATTGTGTTTGGACAAACCTTGTCTGCTGAAAGAAAACGACAAATAGTTTTGTTTCTCCTGCATGAGAGATTTTGAAGAATCTATGGTGTCTTTGTTTAATGACTATGAAGCAAGGTATTCTGGTGGAATGATTCAACTCATTGTTTTCTAGATTTCTGGACTAAGAGTGGCGCAGAATTTAATTTTAAGAATATATTCTTAGGTAAAATTGTTCTTTGTTGAAAGACATTCATAGGAATTAGCGAGATCATTGATAGAAAGTGAATCTTTATAATTAATGTCATTTTTGCATATTCCGTATTAACACTTTCCTTTTCAGATCTCCTTCCTTGCGGTTCCTTCCCGATTAACCCTTTCCCCGGCTGGGCCACTCGAAAGTTCAGCGCTATTACAGCATCTGACTTTGGTGTTGCCTGGAAGTGGGACCCATATTCAGCATCGTGCAGATCCCGAGAACTTGGACCTCCTGACAGCTTCATCCTGCTAAGGACAGAGGTAGTGGATGACAGTCTCCACTGGATCTGGAGGGGGCATGGTGCCCAGAGTGCATCATTCACCCTGTGACGGACTCAGTTGCGTCAGTGCCCTTGCCGCTCATGGGCCAGCGGTGCTTGAAATGGCGGTGCCCTGTTCAGCGGTGCTTGAGATGGCGGTGCCCTGTTCAGCGGTGCTTGAGATGGCGGTGCCCTGTGCAGCGGTGCTTCAGATGGCGGTTGTCAACACCAGAGCAGTACGCGCTCTATTGGCGACAAAAATGCAAAAACCCAGCACACTCAAAACAAAGTAATTTATGCATTGTGCTGATATGTTGTTGTTTAACCTTTTGCATTGCAGAGTTCAATCCTGAAAACTTATTTTTATTATGCTTACAAACACTGTTCCTTTGCAATGTATTGCTGCAGGTTTTCAGAGTGTGTTAGGGTGTGGCCCCTTTCCAGGGCCTTCCAGAGACTTTCCCTGCAACATGCCTGGGCATGGTTCTGGGCTGGGCCAAGACTCTATAAATGAGAGCCAGCCCAACTCCCAGTGCTCACTATTCAGAGGTCCCGGTGCAGAGCAGCAGCTTCTTCCTGAGCTCCTGTTCCGGTGGCCTATTTGGATTTTCCAGTCTTCTGCCCTTCATCCTTCATTGGTGATCATTGTTCCAGGCGGTAAGACGGTGGTTGGACTGTCCCAACACCGTTATTGAGAATTTTCATATTCTTGGTTTAATTCTTAAATGAGTAACAGATTACTTGCACACTACCATTTCTTGGTAGTTTAAAAATAGACAAGACGCGCGATTGGTTTCATAAAGGTTTGACTTTGTTATTCATTGCGTGCTACCATTTCTTGACATTGGCATGGTGGATTAAGAATTGGCAAGACGCGCAATTCGTTTTATGGTGTTTAAACATTGTTGTCCATTGCGCTCTACTGTTTCTTGACATTTACATGATGTTTTACGAATTGACAAGACGCGCAACTCGTTTCATGAGGATTTAACTTTGTTGTTCATTGTGCGCTACCATTTCTTGACATTTAAATGGTGGCTTAAGAATCGGCAAAAGAAGCACAATTCGTTTCATTGTACTTTGATCTTGTTATTTATTGTGAGCTGTTATTTCTTGACATTTACATCGTGTTTTACGAATCGGCAAGACACGCGATTCGATTAATGATGATTTGACCTTGATATTCATTGTGTGTTACCATTTCTTGGTATTTTACATGGTGACACTCGAACCGGCAAGACGCATGATTCTCTCCTCGAGTTTATTTCATGTTGTTTATTGTATGCCTCTATTCTAAGATATTTATTATGTAATATTCAAGTTGACAAGTTATGTGATTTGTTTCCTGAATCCATATCGTGTTATTCATGGTGCACAATCCTTTTATGGTGTTTATTATATATATATATATATATCTGCAATATGCGCAATTTGTGTTGAAACATTTTAAGAGTACACAGAAGGCCAGAGTTTCTAGATGCAATATTGTATGGTCCTAGTATACATTCTCAAAACAGGATTTATATGACTGGTTTAAAATTTAGTCAGAATGTTTTTCGGATTCTCATGTAAAGGAAAGTACTTGAATAGGAAAGTTTTCATTTAATTCATCTTGATTCCCCTACAAGTATCCGGCCATCTTGAAACTTAATCATTTTAAACGTAACTCTTAGATTGTTCATGTTTTCGGAGTGACTAGGCTTTGAATCATAGTCTAGTATTGATTTCAGGAGATATAATTTTCATATTGTGTGTTCTAACCTTTTTCTTACTACAGGTCTCCTTCCCAGCTGTTCCCTTCCTAATCCCCTTTTCCCCTCTTGAACTCTCTCAGTCTCTGTGATTTATCTATCAGAGTCTTGGAGCTGTTCAGTGGTGGACGTGTTGGAAACGTGCACAGACCCTGAGGATCTTGTGACTCTGACAGCGGTGCCCTGTTCAGCGGTGCTTGAGTTGGCGGTGCCCTGTTCAGCGGTGCTTGAGATGGCGGACTCCATTACAGGGTCTCAGCTGCTGGCGGTCCTTCATGGCCCAGCGGGGCTTTTGCTGGCGGTCCTTCATGGCCCAGCGGGGCTTTTGCTGGCGGTCCTTCATGGCCCAGCGGAGCTTGTGCTGGCGGTCCTTCATGGCCCAGTGGGGCTTTTGGTGGCGGTCCTTCATGGCCCAGCGGAGCTAGTGCTGGTGGTGGTCTCCTAGGCAGGTGGGCTGGTGCTGGCGGTGGCCTCCTGGGCAGGTGGGCTAGTGCTGGCGATGGCCTCCTGGGCAGGTGGGCTGGTGCTGGCTGTGGCCTCCTGGGCAGGTGGGCTGGTGCTGGCGGTGGCCTCCTGGGCAGGTGGGCTGGTGCTGGCCTCCTGGGCAGGTGGGCTAGTGCTGGCGGTCCTGTCCTGGGCAGCTGGGCTTGTGCTGGAGGTGGGCTCCGGGGCATCGGGGATGATGGCGGTCTTCTCTGCCGTGTTGCTCTTCCCAGACTTGCTGGGTTGCTTGTGGCCCTTCCCCACCCTGGAAGGTGTCACAGCTGACTCCACACTCCCACCGGGACCCCTGGGAGTAGCTTTGGTGGCTGGAGTCTTCCCCCTCTCCCGCCGGGAACTGGCCAACTTCTGATGCTTCACAGGTGGGGGACTGTCTGTGCTGTGGCTTGGTGCCACACTGGCTGCCCTGGTGGCCGGTGCACTCCAGATTCCGGTGACTACAGGCACCACTGGTCCGGGAGATGTTGTGGCTGAGGTGCTAGTTCGGGACCTAGGAGATGGACAGGGTGGGGGAGGTGTGGGAAAGAGGTCAAGGGCGGACAGGAAAAGTTTTTTTGACACACTGGGACGGGTAGTTGGAGGGGGTTTGGGAGTGGATGAAGAGGTAGTGGTTGTAGGAGGTGTACGTTTGCTGACTTTGGGTGAAGGTGCATGCGCTGGAGGCTGTCGTGAGGTGGATGGCTGTTGGGGGGCTGTGTGCCTGCGTTTGTGTATCTTGGGAGGGGGCGTCACAGACACACTGGGAGAGGACACAGGGGATGTGTGAATGGTAGTGGGGGTGGTGACTGCACGTGAGCGGGGTGTGGTGGTGGATGTGCTGGAGAGGGACGCAGCGGCTGTAGAGGTAGTGCATGCAGGTGTGAGTGTAGACGAGACTGGGAGGGAGGAGGGAGACGAGGAGGAGGGGGACACAGTGGAGGCAGTGGATGTTGGTGTGTCTGCATGTGTGTTATGCTTGCGTGAGTGCCTGTGGGATGTGTGGTGCTTATGTTTGCCAGAGCTTCCTTTGTGTGTTGACGTGTGTGCATGCTGGTCTGTAGGTGTGCTTGGGATAGGCTGAGGTACAGGGGATTGGGTCTGGGTGGAGGAAGTTGGAGGGGGAGGCTAGAGACGGGGACAGTGGCTGCCATCAGTGCTGAGGCCAGAGTCTGAAAAGCTTGCTGAAGGGCCGCCTGACCAGAATGAATGCCCTCCAGGAATGCATTTGTTTGTTGCAACTCCCTCTCTACACCCTGGATGGCATTCAAAATGGTAGACTGCCCAACAGTGAGGGACCTGAGGAGGTCAATGGCCTCCTCACTTAGGGCAGCAGGGGTGACTGGGGCAGGGCCTGAGGTGCCTGGGGAGAAGGTGATGCCCACTCTCCTGGGTGAGCGGGCATGGGGCAAAGGCTGAGGGGCTGCTAGGAGGGCGGTGCTGGTAGGGGGGTGGCGGCTGTTCCTGTAGATGCGGGGGGCACAGATGTTGTTGCCACCACAAGGGAGCTCCCATCAGAGGACGAGTCTGTGTCACTGGTGTCAGCTCCTGTCCCTGCTGTGGAGCTCCCCTCGCCCTCCGTCCCACTGGTGAACTCTGAGTCCGTAGTTTCGTCCTCCAGGGCCATGTGGGATGCAGATCCCTCGTGCTCCGGTGCCACTGCTCCTCCGCCTGATGATGCTAATGCACACAAGAACAGGGAGACCACAAAAAGAGGGGGGACAACAGAAGAAAGACACGTTGAGTGCATGCATTACCGCTACCGTGGACACAACAGACACAGAAGCCCCCTGCACTACGCCGCGGTCTTGGGGTCCACTGTTCAATTCCTAGAAAATGGCCTACAAGGCTATGGACAACATCTGCACACATAGATGACACAGGGGCATGACTAGGTGTACTTGGCACTCTACAGAGGTGGGATAGGGTGCCACATGGCCTGCCTTACGGAGGGGCCTTGCCTACGGAACTCGCCCTGGCCTAGGGAAACCCACAGCCCACCTCCCCGACCCTGACACCTCCACTTCACGCAAAGTCAGCAGAATGAGAGTGTACTCACCCCCTTGTGGCTCCTGTGATGCCCTCAAGCGCCCATCCAACTCTGGGTAGGCCACCGCCAGGATCTTGAAAATCAGGGGGGGTCATGGTGCGATGGGCACCCCTCCCACGTTGGGAGGCCATCCCCAGCTGAGCCTCTGCCGTCTTCTTGCTCCAGCAGCGAATGTCCTCCCATCTTTTCCGGCAGTGGGTGCTCCGTCTGTGGTAGACCCCCAGGGTCCGGACGTCCTTGGCGATGGCACGCCAAATATCTTTTTTCTGGTGGGCGCTGACCTACATGAAATGTACAGTGGAAAAAGAGAAGTTATTACCAACTGTACCGTCAAACTGATTGGCCCCCATCCCTAGCCTTGCCATGTGGCACATGCATTCACCATCTTTCATGCACGCAGCACTCTGCCCCCTTCCTTCTTACATCCAGCCCTCTCCACACAGGCATAGCCCATACAACATGCTCCCTGTGTATCGAGTGATTGAACAGATAGAAAATGGCGGTCACGTCCACGGCGGTGTGTACCATCACCGCCGGCGAACATCGTCATTGGCTCCTGGGACCCATAGGGTCCAATGTTAACCAATGCAGCATTGCGCCGCGGTCTTCGACCGCCTACCGCGATGGTGTACAACGCCAGCGCAGTTACCTCACATCCCATTGTCCCACTTTACAGGTCAGGCAGCCGCCATTTCAGGGGCCCACATGGTTTCATTTTCAACTGCGTCACACATACCTAGGCCTAGACTCTACACACATACAGGCCATCTTTTGTGTATGAATGGTGTTCCGTGTAAACTGTGGGTACGTACCTCTGAGTTGTTTGACTCTGTGCTCGCTATTGTCCTTCATAGGCACCGTTCGCTGGGACATGTGAGGAGATGGCGACATCCTTCGGTGTACCGACCGTTGGTGGACCTGTCGACAATGGAGGAGGGACATGTGATTATCACATACAAGTTTGACCGTGCCACAATCCAGGAACTGTGTACCCAGTTGGAGCCAGACCTGATGTCAGCAATCCGCCATCCCACAGGAATCCCCCCTCAAGTGCAGGTGCTGTCAGTGCTCCATTTCCTTGCAAGTGGGTCTTTTCAAACAACAGTGGCCATAGCATCAGAGATGTCCCAGCCTATGTTTTCCAACGTATTGTCCAGAGTGTTGTCTGCCCTTCTGAAACACATTCGGAGCTACATCGTTTTTCCTCAGGTGGAGGATTTGCATACAGTGAAAGGTGATTTCTATGCCCTGGAACACATCCCCAACATCATAGGTGCCATTGATGGGACCCATGTGGCTTTTGTTCCCCCCCCCACAGGAGTGAACAGGTGTACAGAAACCGGAAGAGTTATCATTCGATGAATGTACAGATGGTATGTTTGGCAGACCAGTACATCTCCCATGTGAATGCCATGTTCCCTGGCTCAGTGCATGACGCCTAAATCCTGCGGAATAGCAGCATCCCTTATGTGATGGGTCAACTCCAGAGGCACTGTGTGTGGCTATTAGGTGAGCACCTGGAAGCAAGTCAGTGGGAATGGTTGTCTGGGTCTGGGGATATCCCTCCAGGTTAGTGCGTGTCTAACAGTTGTCCCTCACCATTTCCAGGTGACTCTGGTTACCCCAACCTGTCATGGCTACTGACCCCAGTGAGGAATCCCAGAACAAGGGCAGATGAACGCTACAATGAGGCCCATGGGCGAACTAGGAGGGTGATCGAGCGGACCTTCAGCCTCCTGAAGGCCAGGTTCAGGTGCCTCCATATGACAGGTGGATCCCTATTCTACTCACCAAAGAAGGTGTGCCAGATTATCGTGGCCTACTGTATGCTTCACAACTTGGCTTTGCGACGACAGGTGCCTTTTCTGCAGGAGGATGGTCCAGATGGCGGTGTTGTGGCAGCTGTGGAGCCTGTGGACAGTGAAGATGAGGAAGCAGAGGAAGAAGACATGAGCAACAGGGACTCAGTGATCCAGCAATATTTCCAGTGAGACACAGGTAAGAGTACAGACCTGCCTACCACATGTACTTTAACACTACTACCTCTCTACTGTGTGTCGTTTTCACCCAGTGTATGGTCACTGAGTTGTCACTTTCCCTTACGCTTTCACAGATGCGGGTCCCACTGTGTGACATCTGCTTAGATTCCTCATGGACTAGAGCTGTGTGACATAGGTATGTTGACATTACAATTGAAAGAGCATTTTGTCACTGTAATTGCTAATACACTATTTCAAAATCACAGACAGACTCCAGATTGTTTTGTGCTTCAAGGGTGTTTATTTAAGTGCTCAATATTGGAGGGGGTAGTGAAATGGTGAGGGGTGATGGCAGAGGAATGTCCATGGCAGAGTCCAGTCTATTAGTCTCACAGGTACATTGCCCATATGGGCATTGGAAGTGGAGCTGGGGCAGTTTAAGTATGGACAGGGTGACAAAGTGGGACTGTAGGATGACAATCAGGGTGGTCTCATTTCTTGGCGGGGGTCTTGGCATCATGCTCTGTCTTTGTCCTGGATCTGAGGGACCGTTTGCGGGGTGGTTCTCCCTCTGAAGGGGGTGGGGTGCTGGTGTGGTGGTCCTGTGGCAGGGCGTCCTGTCCACTAGCGCGGGCGGAGGTGGTGGGCAGTTCATTGTCCATGCTAGTGTCAGGGGCCCCTTGTAGTGCCACAGTGTCCCTCCTGGTGTTGAGTACTTCCTTCAGCACCCCTACGATGGTGCCCAGGGTGGAGCTGATGGTTCTGAGCAGGCGCTGGGTGTCCTGAAACTTGGCCAGTACCGTTGCCATCGTCTCCTGTGAGTGGTGGTAGGCTCCCATGATGGAGGATAGGGCCTTGTGGAGAGTGGGTTCCCTTGGCCTGTCCGCCCCCTGTCGCACAGTAGCCCTCCCAGTTCCCCTGTGTTCCTGGGCCTCCGTCCCCTGGACCGTGTGCCCACTGCCCCCAGGTCCCTGTTGTTGTTGGTGTGGTGGGTTATCCTGGGTTCCCTGTAGTGGAGGACACACAGCTGATTGACGTGTCCTAGGGACCGAGGTATGGGCCCGCTGGGTCAATCAATCAATCAATCAATCAAGGCATTTATAGAGCGCGCTACTCACCCGTGAGGGCCTCAAGGCGCTGGGGGTGGGGTTACTGCTGCTAGAAGAGCCAGGTCTTGAGGCGCTTCCTGAAGACGAGGTGGTCCTGGGTAGTCCTGAGGTGGACAGGAAGGGAATTCCATGTCTTGGCTGCCAGGTAGGAGAAGGATTTACCTCCAGCGGTGGTTCTGTGGATGCGAGGGATGGCGGCGAGAGCGAGGCTGGTTGAGCGAAGTTGACGGGTGGGCGTGTAGGAGGCGAGGCGACTGTTGAGGTATTCGGGGCCCTTATTGTGGGGGGCTTTGTGTGCATGGGTGAGGAGCCTGAAGGTGATCCTTTTGTTGACGGGGAGCCAGTGCAGGTGTTTCAGGTGGGCGGATATGTGGCTGTGGCGTGGTACGTTGAGGATGAAGCGTGCAGAGGCGTCTTGTATGCGCTGAAGACGTTTCTGAAGTGTTGCAGTGGTTCCTGCGTATAGGGTGTTTCCGTAGTCAAGGCGGTTTGTGACGAGGGCGTGGGTAACAGTTTTTCTGGTATCGGTGGGGATCCAGCGGAAGATCTTTCGGAGCATGCGAAGGGTATGGAAGCAAGAAGACGAGACGGCGTTGACTTGCTTGGTCATGGTGAGAAGGAGGTCCAGGATGAATCCGGGGTTGCGTGCGTGGTCTGAAGGGGTTGGTGCGGTGCCCAGGGCCGTGGGCCACCAAGAGTCGTCCCAGGCGGACGGGGAGTTTCCGAGGATGAGGACCTCCGTCTTGTCTGAGTTCAGCTTCAGTCGGCTGAGCTTCATCCATTGTGAGACGTCTTTCATTCCATCCTGCAGGTTGGCTTTGGCGGTGGCTGGGTCTTTGGTGAGGGAGAGTATCAGCTGGGTGTCGTCGACGAAGGAGATGATGTTGATGTTGTGTTTGCTAGGGGGCTCATGTAGATATTGAAGAGAGTAGGGCTGAGCGAAGAGCCTTGTGGGACGCCGCAGATGATCTCAGTGGGTTCTGAGCGGAAGGGCGGGAGGAAGACTCTTTGGGTTCGGTCCGAGAGGAACGAGATGATCCAGTCCAGGGCCTGTCCTTGGATACCAGTGGAGCGGAGGCGGGTTATTAGGGTGCGGTGGCAGACGGTGTCGAAGGCAGCCAAGAGGTCAAGTAGGATGAGGGCGGTTGTTTCTCCGTTGTCCATCAGGGTTCTGATGTCGTCGGTGACTGCGATGAGGGCGGTTTCCGTGCTGTGGTTGGTCCAAAAGCCAGACTGGGAGGGGTTGAGCAAGTTGTTGTCTTCAAGGAAGTTGGTCAGTTGCTTGTTGACGGCCTTCTCGATGACCTTGGCCGGGAAGAGGAGGAGCGAGATGGGGCGTTGGGGTCAGCCGTAGGTTTTTTCAGGAGAGCATTGACTTCCAGCTCATGGAGAAGGTGGCAGATGCAAACGAGCTGTTGATGATGCTCTGGAGGTAGTGGGCAATGATGATGGTGTCGGCTTTGTTGAAGATGTGATGGGGGCACCAGTCCGAGGGGGTGCCGGAGTGGATGGTGGTCATGGTGGTTCTAGTCTCTTCGGAGCTGATGCTGGTGTTTCCAGAGGGGGGAAGGTCTGTGGTGGCCTGTGACTGGGTGAGGGGAACCGACTGTCCCGAGGTCCCCAATGGGCCGGGCTGGTCATCTAGATTCTGTTGGACAGAGCTGCTGTCATCACTGTGGGCCTCTTCTGTTGGTGGTGGGGACATGTGTGGACCCTCCTGTCCAGTGACGTTGGGTAGGGGTCCTGCAGGGGTATAAAAGGATGGTTATTACATCTGTGTGTGTCATGGTGTGCAATGGGTGGGTGACTGTGTACCCCAGTGATTGTATTCCTGTGTGGGACCTTGTGTAATGATGGCTTAGGGGGTTGTATGGGTATGTGCAGTGGGCATGCTTTAGTAATGTGTGTTCATGCTTTGTTGTTGCATGCAGGGCTTGGTGTTGGGATGGGTGGTTTGTGATGTTGGGACATATGTGAGGAGTTGGGGTGCTGGGGGTGAGGGTGAGGGTGGGGGTATGTGCTGCATGCAGGTAGGGTGGGGGATGTAATAATTAAGATTTGTCTTACCAGAGTCCATTCCTCCAGCTACTCCTGCGAGGCCCTCAGGATGCAGAATCACCAAGACCTGTTCCTCCCATGTTGTTAGTTGTGGGGGAGGAGGTGGGGGTCCGCCGCCAGTCCGCTGAACCGCCAGGTGGTGTCTTGAGACCACGGAACGCACCTTCCCCCATAGGTCATTCCACCTCTTCCTGATGTCCTCCCGATTTCTTGGGTGCTGTCCCACTGCGTTGACCCTGTCCACTATTCTTCGCTATAGCTCCATCTTCCTTGCTATTGAGGTGTGCTGCACCTGTGATCCGAATAGCTGTGGCTCTACCCAGACAATTTCCTCCACCATGACCCTGAGCTCCTCCTCTGAGAACCTTGGGTGTCTTTGCCGTGCCATGGGGTGGTGTAGGTGATGTGTGGGGTGGAGTGTGTGGTGATAAGTGTGCTGATATGTAGTGGGGTGTTGTGTGAGGTGTGTGGAAGTTCTGTGGGTGATGGTGTTGTGTGCCTGTGGATGCTGTTGTTCTTGCTGGTGCTGTCTCTCTCTGGCCTTCTTTTGGAATTTTTTGTCATAGGGGTTTGTGGGTGATGTGGGTGTGTTTTATATTGTAATGGGTGTGTGGGAATGGTGTGTGTATGTGTATCAGGTGTGTGTATTTCGAATTGTCCAATGTGGCTGTGTTTTGTAAGAGTGTGTGTATTTTGAGCGCAGCGGTGTGTACCGCCAATGGAATACCGCGGTTGAAAGACCGCCGCGTGGATTCGTATGTCGTGATAGCGTGGGCATATTTCTGTTGGCGTGACGTTGGAGGTTTTGTTTTCGCCAGTTTATCACTGACCTTTGGTGTGGCGGACTTGTGTGGGTGTCTGAATTTTGGCAGATTCCGAAATGTGGGTCATAATAGCTGTGGCAGAATTCTGCGACCGCGGCGGTGTGTTGGCGGTCTTCTGCACGGCAGTAAGTGGCTTTTACCACCAATGTTGTAAGCAGGGCCTAAGTCTGAACGTAGAAAGTTGACCGGGACCTCCCAGCCAGTGTATCCAAGAAGGGCTCCAAGGACGTCGGATCAAGATCCAGGTTTGCTCCGGTCGATGGATTTTCACCTCGAAAAAACGACTAAGTCCGAAGGTAATAATCTCCAACGAGTGCTCCCGCGGCACGTATCCGGAGATGAGTTACAGGAGGTCGGATTGGACTGGCAGGTTTGTCCCCCTGAAGAAAATCTTCAGAAAAGAGACTTAGGGCCAGATGTAGGTAGGTGGCAAATTGCGAGTTGCAATTTGCAAGTCCGAGCGACTCGCAAATTGCAACTCGCAATTTGCTATGCAGAAAGGTGTCTCAGACACCTTCTGCGACTCGCAATGGGGTCGCAAAGACCCACCTCATTAATATTAATGAGGTGGGTCGCAGTTTGCGACCCCATTGCGAGTCTGGGCACTCACGGGGATGGTGGCCTGCTGGAGACAGCAGACCACCATGTCCGTGACTGCTTTTAAATAAAGCAGGTTTTTTTTTTCAATCTGCAGCCCGTTTTCCTTAAAGGAAAACAAGCTGCACTTGGAAAAAAATACCGAAACCTTTTGTTTCGGTTTTTTTCAGAGCAGGCAGTGGTCCATAGGACAACTTCCTGCTCTGAAAAAAAAAAATTGTGATCATTCACAAAGTGGAAGGGGTCCCATGGGGACCCCTTCCCATTTGCGAATGAGTTACCATCCACTTCAAGTGGATGGTAACTGCGAGTTGATTTGCGACCGCGACATCGCGTTGCGAGATGCAAATAGGAAGGGAACACCCCTTCCTATTTGCGAGTCGGAAATGCATTTTGCGAGTCGGTTCCGACTCGCAAAATGCGTTTCTGCATAGCATGAGGGCTTTTGCGCCTCGCAAACGTCGTTTTTCGCCGTTTGCGAGGCACAAAAGCCTTGCTACATCTGGCCCTAAGTCCGAAGGTAAACTTTTGACCGAGGCCTCCCGCGGGCTGTAGCCGAGCCGGGCTCCATCGTGGTCGGCCTTAAACTTTGAGTTTGCCACGGTCGAGGTGCGACCAGATGACCAGATTGTCACTTTTTGTTTCTAGGTGCTAGAAAATAATAATTCTTTACAAATTCATATCTCCGGTTCCCCTTATCCGATTTCTTTCGTTTTTGTGTCATTTTAAAGATAAAAATACAGGGGGTTATTCTAACTTTGGAGGAGGTGTTAATCCATCCCAAAAGTGATGGAAAAGTGACGGATTTACCACCAGCCGTATTACGAGTCCATTATATCCTATGGAACTCGTAATACGGCTGGTGGTATATCCATCACTTTACCGTCACTTTTGGGACGGATTAACACTCCTCCAAAGTTAGAATAACCCCCATAGTCTATTTTTATATTTTGGTTTTGGATTTTTAAACTGTTTCCTGTGTTTTATTTAATTACTGTTTTGTGATATTTGAATGCTTTACACTCTGTCTCCGAAGTTAAGCCTTGTCGCTCGTTGCCAAGCTACCAAGGGTTGAGCTGGGTTTAATTTACTGAGACCTAACTGGGCCTAAGTGGAGGTTAGCGGCCTATTGCTAAGTGTAGGTACTTACCCGCCCTTACCATTAACCCATTTTCCAAAAATTGAGAAATGCTCACTCATTTTAAGTGTAATATATGATCCTCTTTACTGGTGAAATCGTATTTTAAATTATTATTTTAAAATTGCTACTTTTAGTAGGTTAACATTTTCCTGTCTAAGCCAAATGTGCCTTTCTGCCAGTGTAAAGGGTTAGCTAACTGTTAATTGCGTTCCTGTGGGATGATGTGTATTCCTCCCAGTCAGAGTGGACAAAAGGGCCTTGGGCATGGGGAAGGGTGTTTTTTCTCCTGATCAGGATGGCCGGGGGGGTTGTGCCCAATCCCTTCCTGAGCTTCAAAGCACAGCCTGGGGGAAGTAACTAGCCCTTGCTGACTTCACAAGACATATGAATAGTATAGTGTCACTAGCAGATGCAGCTCACACCTAGGCCTGCCTGACCTTTAAATCACTACACAGACTAAAGCCAAACCAAGGGAGAGAATCCAGTTTGAGGATAGACAAAGGGGGTGTCTCCCCACTGACAAGTGAGCACTGGGCATAAAAGTGGCATCCCGAGTACCTGTACTCCTGGACTTGTGGAGACTCAGAAGAAGGACTGCCCTTTTATCTGAAGCCTGAGGTAATACCAGACATGGTTGTCTTGAACCCAGGAGCCCAGAAGTAACACCAAGGTTCAGGTCGCTGATCTTCTGTTTGAGCTGCAGGGACACATTAATCTTCCAGAGGCCTTTTCTGGTTTCCAGCTAATGAGGCTCAACCGAACCTTTTCTGGTACCCTCTGCCTATCTCTGTCGGAGTACGTCCTGACCCCAAGTGCTGTCCTCAAGATCCTGGACCATTTGTAAGAGTCAGACTGTATTTCTCCCTGCCTAACTGAAGGTTTACCAAACTTGATTCCGAGCGACACTGAGTACAGCAGCACCCAATCGACTACTTCACCAATTTCGATGATGAACTCTAATGAGTACCCTCCTAGTGATTCAGAAACCTCATGCAGAGGCTCACAGTTGTCATCAAACCCCGCTCCAGATGCAACAGCTCTACTGGAAAGCTTCGACCCCTATGCCTACTCCAAAATCAGAAGGGAAAACATCTTCCGGAACAAACTTGGTATCTGCATCCGACCTGCCATTCCATTGTGGGGGGCCTAAACACTTGACTTTGACACAGTCCAGCAAGACCAGATACCTGTGGTTGAAAATTAGAGCTTCTTGGTGCTATTTTTACCTAGAATATTAAAAGCTCATACCTCTGGTTCTACTGATTGAATTGTTGACCTTTTAATGTTGTTTTATTTATTGAAATATCTTCTATATTTCTAAACACTAGGACTTTTCCTATGCTGTGTTTTCACTTTATTGCTGTTTGAGAACTCCATAAATATTTTACACATTGCCTCTAGGTTAAGCCTGTCTGCTTTGGTGCCAAGATCCAGGAGGCTGAAGCAGAGGCTTACTAAGTGACCTCGGTGGTCCACTTCAACAAGGATTGTGATTATTATTTGAAATGGCTTCTCATCCCCTTCAACAATTATTCAAATGTCTTACACTGGTGGTATGAAGCACTTGTGTTTTGGCAGTGCCACTCTGTGATTTGTGTAAAATTAAAAATCTCTTTATAATCTGACATTAAAATAAAATAAAAAAATGATTTTTAAATTCTACTCATTTTAAACCCCTTGACTGCTGGGTTCCTCCCCCTCGTCCAGTATTCAGCCCCTATTTGGCTATATACAGTAATTTGCACTTAGGACTCCATAACTGTTTTTCCACAAAAGGTGCCCATGCCAAATATGTGAGCTTTTTACCCAACATTTTGAATATTGTTAAGGATTTGTGGATTTCGCTTGGAGAGGACCAAGAAAGTGGCCAAAATACAGCTAAATTTTGAGTTTTTGGGGAAAAATAGGAAAAAATGCTCTGCAAACAAGTATCTGTTTTTTCTTTAAAAAAAGGCATCGATGAAAGCATTGCTTTGCTAAAGTCACCATCCCCAGCTTTCAGGAGCATGCAGAGCTCAATTAAAAAGCCTATTTTTTCACACAGTTTTGGCATTTCTCAAAGACGTAGTCCTCTTTTTCTATTTTTTGTGCTTTCAACCTACTTCTAGTTTGTGGTGGAAATTAATGTGAAAGCCATGGGTGATCCAAGAAAACGATAGATTCCTGAAAGGTAGACAGCATTCTGAATTCAGTAAGGTGTTCATATGTATAGATACCAAAGAAACTAACTATTGAATTAAGAAATATTATAAATTATTAGGACAGCTATTTGTGACAATGTTTTCAACTGTAATTTTTCATTGCAAAAGCAATATATCATTACATCTGCTATTCCCTTCTGGTTGTGGGCTTATAGAGGGTTTGTAGATTCTCAAATAATACGAGGTATACAGCCAACAAATAAGGTGCACTAAACAATTGTTTATACTGTGTATTGGATAAAGACCAATTGATTATGGTGAAATATGTAGTGAAAAATGGGTGTCAAGTATTTATAAAATGGGCACAAGATACGACGTTTAGGAACAGTGGTTATTTGGTTATTTGTACATCTCAGAATTAGTGGTCATCCATAATAGCATGTGATGCACAGGGCATTTTTTTAAATTACTTCTTTCTTACACACTGGCTTACATTTGGAAGACACAAATGCAGTGAAATCCGATTGATAATAACAAATGTTCTACTATTCTAGGTTCCCACGTCTTCAGATAAAAATGGTACCTCACTTGTATGGGTTGACCTACTGCATGCAACATAAGATGGACCAAAATGCAACATGGGCACATTACATTTTTCCACAGAAAAATTACCCTTTTTTTGCAAAGAGGGTAACTTTGGATTTTGGGCCCTACCAGCTAGGAAAACTGAGAAATCATGCAGATTTTTACAAACTATATGCTTAGGCAATTCAGCATTGGGTGACTTCTGTGGCTCTCACTAGGTTTTAGTGTACCCAGAACCCCTTGCAATTCTCAAAGGTTGACTAAAGAACAATTTTCCTCATATTTCTGTGATTGAAAGTTCTGGAATCTGTGGGGAGCTACAAACCTCTTTCCACCCACCATTCCGCCAAGTCTCCTAATACAAATTTTATTTTACTGGTGTGGGTAAGTTTAGTGCCCACGTCAGGAAACAGCTCAAATTGCTTCAAAGACACTTCACATTTTCCTACTCAAAACTGTCCCTTTTTTGCAAAGTGGGTAGCTATGGATTTTGGGACTATCTCAGCCAGCACCTAAGGAGACCTAGCATATCTGCACATGTTTTAAAACTAGACAGCTGAGGGAATCCAGACTATGGCTGGCACCTAGGTAACCCTAGCAAACCCGCACATTTTTTAAAACTATCCCTCCAAGGGAGTCTGTAGTGATTTTTATTTGCATGTGTCCCATTACATTGCCTTTCCCACAATGCCTTGTAAACCTCAAACCATGCCTAAAATCAAGAATTATCCTTGTATTTCAGTGATATAAAAATTGTATTTGGCATCATTTTGAGTTTTTTGAGGTCTAGTGTGCTTTCTGACCCCACAGTGGCAAATTGAGGGCATACCCTTATGCTCTTCTTGAAAGAAAGACAGAAAGCTTTTCTGTTTTGGGGTGGGGTGTGTGTAACACTTGCACTGCTTTCTTTTGCCCCATGTGCAAGATGCATGGGTTCTAGTGGGATGTCTACCCCTCAAAGGGCAGATTTGGGGCAACCTACCCATTTGGGACAATTTTCACATCTGCTCCTGGGGGTGGTGAAAGATACTATTGCCCCTTGTTGGGTGGGGTATGACTTGATACCAAGTCACCCTCTCCTTTTTTTATTTGGTGTCTATTAGGCATTTTGCCTCCACAGTGGCAAATTGGGAGCAAACTCCCTGTCTACCCCTGGTGAGGGGCAAAAATACTTGTTTGTCCATTTTGGGGGAGGGATATGGGCAGTGCCAGAGTGCCAAACCGAGCCCCTTTCCTTTGCCCTAATACCTGGGCCCTTATTTATACCTTTTAGCTACGCATTTGCGTAATTTTTTGACGCAAAAGCAGCGCAAACTTACAAAATACAATTGTATTTAAAGAAATGACACAATTTGCTTGTTTAGGTTCAATTTTGAGTTCCCTGGTGTCTAGTGGGCTTTCTGCCCCCACAGGACATTTTGAGGGCAAAACCTCTGCCTGCCCTAGAAGGGACAGGAAGACCAGATTGTCCCTAGCCCAAGCACCATTTTGTTTGCCCCAAATATAAAATGGCTAGTGTCTAGTGGGCTTTCTACCCAATGGGAGGGAAATTTGGGGTACCCTTCCCAATTGGGACAAGCTTCCTTCTGGGGCAGGGGTATGTCTCAATTCCAAGGTAGGCCCGAGTAGGCCTTCATTTATTTGTTTTGGTGCCAGTTTGATTCCCTTTTGTTTAGTGGTCCTTCTGCCCCCCACAGGAGCAAATTGGGAGCAACCCCCCCCCCCCCTATCTGCCCTTTGGGGGGCAGGAAGATGTGTTTGTTCCTTTTGGTGTGAGGGTATGGGAAATGCCAGAGTGCAACACCTGTACCCCTTTCATTTGCACCAAATGCAAAAATCATTGTGTCTAGTGGGCTTTCTACCTAACAGGGGGCAGATTTTGGGCACCTATCACAATTTGGACAAACTTCCTATCTGCCCCCAAGGGGGCTGAAAGACACTATTGCCCCTTCTTGGGCGATAGTATGGTTTGAAGTCAGGGTAGGCCACCCCCTCCCTTTCTTTGTTTTGCAGCCATTTGAAATCTCTTGTGTTTAGCCCTATATGTTTTTGTTTACCCTGGTGTCTAGAGGGTTATCTGTCCTGCGAGGGAATGAAGCCTATCTGTGGTCTTTTGAGTTGGGGGCATGGTGTATGTTTAGTCTTAACAAAATTACCACTGTGTCCAATAGGCTTTTTGAAACGGGGGCAGATTAGAGGCAATCAGGCCATCCAACCCCCAGTTGGGGCAGAAAGACTGTCTGCATCCTTGTTTGGGTAGTGGCATGTTCATACCCATGGAGGGCAGGCCCAACTCCTATATTTGTTTTTACATTTCCCTGGTGTGTAATGGGTTTTCTACCCCTGGGGTCATATTATGGGTAATCACCCCTATTTCCCCAAGGGCAGCAGGAAGACTGACTGCTTCCTTGTTGGGGTGGTGGCATGGACACACCCATGATGGGTGGACCTCATTCCTACATATTTTATTTTTTTATATCTCCCTGGAGTCTAGTGGGAAAGATTGGCAAGATATTTCTTTGGTGTGGGGGCATGGCCATACCCATGGTGGGCAACTGCCACTCCTATGTGTTTTTTTATAATTTTCTCTGGTGTCTAATGATGTCTAGTTGGCTTTCTGTCCCTCAGGGAGAAAGGTTTGTAGTCCTGAAGAAGGTGGTTATTTATAAGTGTCCATTTAAATGAGTTGATCAATCAATAAGGCAGAATGTGCAGTGCACAGGGTGTCTTCACACAGAATTTAATCAATTCATGGACAGCTGTTGGCACGAGGAGCAGATATGATTTCTTATGAAGATTAATTACTTTGCCTTAGTTGTTTTCCCATATGTCATTGTGATAATTCTTCAATTTTTGAAATACATATGAATTTGAGTCAGAAATATGTGATTCAGTATATAATTTTAATGTGTAACTGTCAGGAAAACTATTGCCAGTGTTCTTAAGTTCTTCCCTCAGCAAAAAACGATTCCCCTTTTCCTTGTACCCATGTTGGTTGCAGCGGCGTCCTCACTCCTGTTGACTCTTGCAGAGCCTGTTGTTAGAACTAGCTTCTTCAGGTTTAACTGCCACTCAAGATGGTGGCTGCAAATCTTTGTTAGTTCAGCGCTCAAGTGTTTTTACCTTAGTCTCGTGCTGAAGCTTCCCTCCAGCTGTTTCGCTCTGGGAGCTGCACACTTCAACTGTCATCCTGAGGAGAATGAGCAGTGTTCCTGAGGTGCTTTGTTTCATAGAGAATTCTTCCAGTTTTGAGTAATACATTTTTTTTCTAGTTAAGTGTGCACACTAGCTACTTTTTCCCTTCTGGAGAAGCTAAATGTCTTCCTTCTTCCAACAACTGGCTTTCGGCTTTCTGAGGAAAATTCGTTTTGGCTTAACAGAACTTCAAGCAACTGCAGTAAGGAATCATTTTGTGTGATTTCCAGACTTGCCAATATATATATATCTACATATATATTCAAAACCGTTTTGCCTTGCAGACTTGCCAGTCTTAGAGACAAACCTCAGTGCTCAGACTAATTCCTAGAGACTGTGACTGAGAAAACTGAACCCTGAGAAGGAGTTTTTGTTTCCTGTAAAAGACATTAGTAGATTGTATATTTGTAAACCTTTGAATTGTTCTCCAGAGAACCTTGGACATCTCTGACTCCTGGAGAAAAGAAGATATTAAGTTAACATTGTTCTCCTAGAGAGAGGCTAGTCTCTCAAAAGATCCAGGTTAGGAGAACGATAGAATTGGGTGAATGTGAACAGTTGAATGCGCAGAAGGAATGTACTTATCTATGCTCTTATCACCCGACTGCAGGTCCTTCCTTTAAAGAAATCCCAATAAGAAGAAATGTGCAGGTTACAGAAGCATACACTGAATATCCTATCTTCAAGTGGGAAACACAGCTGGGACCGGATCTGGAGGCGGTCTCTCTTTTTCTATCCTCATTCCCCTTTCACCCTAGTGGATGCAGGGTTCAGATAATCAGTAAAGTCTGAGCACGCATCTGTTGGAGGGAGTTGGTTAAAAGACATCTGCTCCTGTGGAAGTTTGATTTAATGGGTAATCTCCTGGCAGATTGAAGTGCCTAAAAAAACTGATTTCCACCTGAGCAGAATGGCTCAAGGTTTAGATTGTAATGCCTTGGCAGCACTTATGGACTAAATGCAAAACAAGTTAACCCTTGCCCTAGATGAAAACAAAAACTTGAGAGAGGGAGTAAAAAGATCCCATGTTGAGACCCAACAGCTCATGGACAAATTAAATAACTTCACTTCTGAGAATACCACTGGGACTAATGGGGTTTCAGGTAAAACCTTCCCTATCTCTACCTCAGAAATATCCACACAAGTCATTCATTCCATCTCCCCTATCATTCCCCTGGCCCCACCTGAACGTCTTAGTGGATATCCTTACAAGGCACAGATATTTTTAACCCAGTTCTCCTTACACTTCCTTTTTCGACTCGTTATTTTTACTGAGGATCAGTCAGTAACAGTATTCATTTTGTCTTGTTTGAGTGAAGATGCAGCTTTATGGTCCATGCCTTTGGTGTCACAAAATGACCCTATATTATATGATTTTGAAGTTTTTAAAACCGAATTCCTTCGAATTTTTGACGCAGAACAATTTACGAAGCCACAGATAATGAATTGCTAGACTTAAAACATGGAAAAAGGGATTTGAACTTTTATCTGGCCCAGTTCAACAAATTCATTGTGAAGACTAGTTGGCCTGAGAGCAAAAGGGCTGAATTTTTTACTGAGGTTTACGAGAAGAACTAAAGGATGTGCTACCCCAGATTACAGATCGACCTACTGATGTGTCAAAATTAATTGATCTAGTTTTACAGATTGATCAGCGTCTGTTTGAAAGAAAGCTGAACGAAAGAGAGAATTTCGCACTATTCCAACGCACTTCGACAGGTGTAAAGTATCAAGACCTTCGACACACACTCTTCGGAAGAGCCAATGCAAATCGGCAGTTTCAAAGGTTCCCTGTCTAAAGAGGAAAAGAACAAGCAAAGATCTAAGAATCTAAGGCCCATATTTATACTTTTTTTGCGCCGCATTTGCCTAATTTTTTTATGCAAAAGCAGCACAAACTTACAAAATACAATTACATTATGTACGTTTGCACCACTTTTGCATCAAACAATGATGCATATGCGCACAAAAAAAGTATAAATATGGGCCTATATCTCTACTGTGGGTTGTCTGGGCATTTTGTAAGAGAATGCCCAAAGAAGCCTAAGTAAGATAATTCAGGAAAAAAGAAAACTGATTCTACTAAGAGAGTAACCCTGGTTGACTCACAACACTAACCAGCCCCTGAATCCCAATTAGTGGCAAACACCTTACAGTCCGCTTCCCCTCATCTAACCATCTCCTTTGACCTCATCTTCTGAGAAAAGAAGCTGCAGGATGTTTCAGTGATGATTGACTTAGGGGCTATGGGAAATTTCTGCGACATCCAGTATGCCACAGAAATGGGAAAGCATTTTGACAAAAAAAAAGAATTGCAGAGCCTGTTTGTGCAGTGGATGGAACAAACCTGTCTTCAGGCCCTATCACAGATGAAGCTGAACCTATAGTTCTAAATGATCATCTAGGACACCAAGAAAAGATATCTTTCAATCTCATAGATGCTCCTAAATTTCAGCTGATCTTGGGCTTACCGTGGCTTACGGAGCACAACCCGGAAATAAATTGGAAAAAGAGGACTGTCCAATTAAATTCAGGCTATTGTCCGAAACATTGTTATGGTCCTCAAGAGATAAGTAGTGCACCATCTCCGCTCAAGTTTTAGCTACTGAATCCATTGTGGTTTGTGCTCTGGATAAGCTTGTCATTCCCCCAGAATATAAAGAATTGTCTGCAGTGTTTGACCAAGCAGAGGCAGAGAAGCTACCTCCCCACAGATCTTATAATTGCAGGATCGAACTTGAGTCAGGTGCGAATCTACCTTGCAGTACAATCTATGCCCTTACTGAAAAGGAGAACAAATTCCTAAAAGAATATTTAGAAAACTATTTGGCAAACAATTTTATTAATCCCTCTCAATTCCCAGTCTCTTCCCCCTTTTGTTGTCCAAAAGAAGAAAAATGACGAGTTAAGAACTTGTATCGATTATAGAGTGTTAAATCAAGTTACTGTGAAGAATCGATATCCTCTGCCCTTGATTTCAATACTGCTAGATCAGGGAAAAGATGCAAAAATCTACAGCAAACTAAATCTTCATGGAGTGAGTTGCTGAGGGAGACGAATGGAAAACGGCCTTCCGCACCCGGTTTGGTCTATATGAGTACCAAGTGATGCCTTCTGGGCTATGTAATGCGCCAGCTGCTTTCCACCACTTTGTGAACGATGTTCTGAGAGAGTTTTTAGATCAATTTGTAATAGTCTACATAGATGATATATTAATCTTCTGCCAGAATTTGCGAGACCATGTAGATCACGTGAGAGCAGTTCTAAAGAAATGTGGGAAAATAACCTGTATGTGAAGTTGGAAAAGTGTACCTTTCATGCGAAGGAAAAGCAAATTATTGGGATTTGTCTTATCGGAAAATGGAGTTTCCAAGGATCCTGCTAAAATTCAAACAATCCTGGATTGACCTTCTCCTAAAACGATGAAGAAGTTTTATTGGCTTTGCCAATTTTTATTGCCAGTTTATAAAAGAGTTTTCTAAGTCTTCTTGATCCTGACCCTGAGGAGGCATTTTTTCTGAAAGCTGAGGCCTCCGACCAAGCCATTGGTGGTGAACTGTCTTAGAGGCACAAGGAAACTGGTCAACTTCACCCAGTGGTATTTCAATCCAGGAAATTAACTACTCCTGAAAGAAATTATCCAATTGCTGACAAAGAGCTATTGGCAGTGAAGTATGCCTTTCAGGAATGGCTGCATTATTTATTAGGGGCTCGTCATGTAGTCACTGTGTTCACCAATCATTAAAATCTTCAGTTTTTAAAGACTGCTAGGACATTTACTCCAAGGTAATTGGGATGGTCCTTGTACTTTGCAGATTTTAAATTTACCATTACTAATCAACCTGGTTCTGACAATGTTAAGGAAGATGCGTTATTGAGAATGAATAATATACCTGGAGCCGGAGAAGCTGAAAAGATTCCAATTATTCCAGCAGACAAGTTTGTTTGTACCTTACAATTTTCTGAAATAAAAAGGAAGTTTTGAGAATCCATGTCTGGCCAATAAATTTCAGATTGGGCCAACAAAAAGGAAAGAAGAAAGGTTCTAGAAAATCTCCCTTTTGTTGAAAATGCTTTATATTTGCCAACTCATGAGTTGCCAGAACTAGCGCTACAAGCATGTCATGATGATCCATTAGCTGGCCATAAAGGAATTTTGAAGACTACCAAATTAACTAAGAGGTATTTCTGGTGGCCTGCCACGATCCATCAAATGAAGTAATACGTTCAAACCTGTGATAAATACATTCGAGGAAAGGCAACACGACTAGCTCCTAAAGGTAAGCTTCAGCCTCTTCCCATTGCACCATATCCCTGGCACACCATTAATATGGATTTGATTGTAGATTTACCTTCAAGTCAAGGTTTGGACACAATCCTAGTTTTTGTGGACACCTTTTCTAAAATGAGTAATTTCATCCCTCTGAAGAAGGTTCCTAGAGCCTCTCAGTTAGCACAGTTATTTTTACAGCACATAGTGAGAGCCCATGGCATTCCTTCGGTTGTAATCTCAGATCGAGATCCCCAATTTGTTTCCCAATTCTGGAGGGCCTTTAGTAAAAAAAAACTTGGAATAGACTCACATTATTCTACTAGTTATCATCCGGAAATGGATGGACAGACAGAAAGAGTTAACCAGGAGATAGAGCAGTACCCACTCTAATACCTTCTGGACCAAGATAATGATTGGCCAGATTTCATTTGGACAGCAGAATAGGCGTACAACAATGCTATTCATGCCTCCATGGGTTATTCTCCTTTCTATTTGAACTCTGGTAAGCACCCAAACATTATCTTAGGAAGGTCGGGAGGCTCGGTCCCAGTTGCAAATGAGTTCAGTAAGAAAATTCAAAAGACCTACCAATCCGCTAGAGAACATTTGACCAAGGCGAAGGTCTCTTACAAGAAGCATGCTGACAAAAAGAGGAGAGGCAATCCTGGTTATTGTGAGGGAGAGAAGGTCTGGCTATCCACTCGACATTTACATTTAAGTGGGAACAAAAAATTCCAGCCTAGATATGTAGGACCCTTTAAAATAAAGAACATTGTAAATCCAGTAACAGTCAACTCACCTTGCCTCCTCAGATTAAGGTTCATCCAGTGTTCAATGTCTCTCTACTTAAAATAATCCCTCCCAATGTTAGGACAACAACCCCTCCAGATCCTAAGGAAAGAGCAACCAGGGCACTCCAAAAACATGAGTCCAAAATTGATGGCTTTGTGTGAAACGCTTTAATCCTTAGTGATCGGTAGTTGAATCGTAGTTCTAAGATGTTCAAGTCCAACATACGAAAAGGTATATACGAGTTACAACAAAAGTCTGAATCCTCAGAATGAACAGGTATATATGAGAAACAAAACAGCCAACACGTGTTTCGTCCTTACGGACTTTTTCAAGGCTCAAGAAACCTAAGAGAAGAGTAGCTAATGTTGTTCTGTTTGAGATCCAAATGATGAGATTTAAACAAAAATTCTTTAGAAGTCCAAAGTGGTAAAGGCGCGTTCCATCTGTGTAAGGGACAGGTATTCCTTAAATGTCACGATAATGAATCCAATGGTATGTCCACAGTACGGGACATACAATAATTGAAAGGTCTAAGTAGACCCTGCCTGTGCCGCCCCGTAGACTCCGCGAAGGCAGGTGAAGAACCGCGTATGTAATGTCCCTCAGCGCCTGATAACGCTGTCGTCTTTTCAGATCCTATCCAAGTAGATTCACATTTAGAATATGAAGTGAATAGAATTTTAGACTCAATGTTTATAAAGGAACATTATACGACCTCAATGACTGGAAAGGTTTTGGCCCAGAAGAAAGGTCCTGGGAAGCCTTCCAAAATGTGCATGCTCCAACGATGATAAAGCAATTTCACAACACTTTCCCCAACAAACCCTATGTGGGAGTGAGTTCTTTGGAGGGGGGTACTCTCAGGAAGACTATTGCCAGTGTTGTTAAGTTCTTCTCTCAGCAGAAACTGTACCCACGTTGGCTGTAGCGGCGTCCTCATTTTCGGTGGCTCTTGCGGAGGCTGTTCTTAGAACTAGCTTCTTCAGGTTTAACTGCCACTCAAGATGGTGGCAGCAAATCTTGTGAGGTCAGAGCTCTAGTGTTTCTACCTTAGTCTTGTGCTGAAGCTTCCCTCCAGCTGTTTCTCTCTGGGAGCTGTGCACTACCACTGTCATCCGGAGGAGAATGAGCAGTGTTCCTGAGGCGCTTTTTTTCATAGAGAATTCTTCCAGTTTGGAGTAATTAATTATTTTTCTTGTTACGGTGTGCACACCAGCTACTTTTCCCCTTCTGGAGAAGGTGAATTTCTTCCTTCTTCCAACAACTGGCTATTGGCTTTCTGACTAGAATTCATTTTGGTTTAACAGAACTTCAAGCAACTGCAGTAAGGAATCCTTTTGTATGATTTCCAGACTTGCCAATATATATATATATGTACATATATACTGTATTCAAAAACTCTTCGCCTTGCAGATTTGCAAGTCTTAGAGACAAACCTCAGTGCTCAGACTAATTCCTAGAGACTGTGATTGAGAAAACTGAACCTTGAGAAGGAGTTTTCGTTTCCTGTAAAAGACATTAAGAGGTTGAATATTTGTGAACCTTTGAACTGTTCTCCAGAGAACCTTGGATACTTCTGACTCCTGGAGAAAAGAAGATATTAAGGGGGTCATTACAACATTGGCGGTAAAAGCCGCTTACCGCTGTGCAGAAGACCGCCAACACACCGCCGCGGCTGCGGAATTCCGCCATAGCTATTATGACCCACATCTCGGAATCCGCCAAAAGTCAGACACCCACACAAGTCCGCCACACCAAAGGTCAGTGATAAACTGGCGATAACAAAACCTCCACCGTCACTCCAACAGAAATACGCCCTCACTATCACGACACACGAATCCACGCGGCGGTCTTTCAACCGCGGCATTCCATTGGTGGTACACACCTCCGCGCTCAAAATACACACACTTCTACAAAACTTCCCCACATTGGACAATTCAAAATACATACACCTGACACACATACACACACCGCTCCCACACACCCATTACAATATAAAACACACACCCACATTACCCACAAACCCCCATGACAAAAAATTCCAAAAGAAGGCCAGAGAGAGACAGCACCAGCAAGAACAACAGCATCCACAGGCACATAACACCATCACCCACACAACTTCCACGCACCTCACACAACACACCACTACATATCACCACACTAATCACTACACACTCCACCCCACACATCACCTACACCACCCCATGGCATGGCAAAGACACCCCAGGTTCTCGGAGGAGGAGCTCAGGGTCATTGTGGAGGAAATTGTCCAAAAGAGCCACAGCTATTCGGATCACAGGTGCAGCACACCTCAATTGCAAGGAAGATGGAACTATGGCGAAGAATAGTGACAGGGTCAACGCAGTGAGACAACACCCAAGAAATCGGGAAGACATCAGGAAAAGGTGGAACGACCTACGGGGGAAGGTGCGGTCCGTGGTCACAAGACACCACCTTGCGGTTCAGTGGACTGGCGGCGGACCCCCACCTCCTCACCCACAACTAACAACATGGGAGGAGCAGGTCTTGGTGATTCTGCATCCTGAGGGCCTTGCAGGAGTAGGTGGAGGAATGGACTCTGCTAAGTCAAAGCTTTACTATTACATCCCCCACCCTACCTGCATGCTATCACATACCCCCACCCTCGCCCTCACCCCCATCACTCCAACTCCTCACAAATGTTCCAATATCACAAACCACCCATCCCAACACCAAGCCCTGCATGCAAGACCAAAGCATGGACACCCATCACCAAAGCATGCCCACTGCACATTGACATACACCCCCCTAAACCATTATCACAGAAGGTCCCACACAAGAATGGAAGCACTGGTGTACAGGGTGACCCATCTATTGCACACCGTGGCACACACAGATGCAATAATCATGCCTTTCCACCCCTGCAGGACCCCTACCCAACGTCACCAGACAGGAGGGTCCAGACATGTCCACTCCACCCACAGAAGAGGCCCACAGTGATGACAGCAGCTCTGTCCAACTGGATCTAGATGACCAGCCCGGACCATCGGGGACCTCTGGACAGTCGGTTCCCCTCACACAGGCACAGGCCACCACAGACCTTCCCCCCTCTGGAAACACCAGCACAGCACCCACCCAGCGGGCCCATTCCTCCATCCCCAGGACACGTCAATCAGCTGTGTGTCCACCACTACAGGGAACCCAGGATTACCCACCACCCCAACAACAACAGGGACCTGGGGGCAGTGGCAGTGGGCACACGGTCCAGGGGACGGAGGCACAGGAACACAGGGGAACTGGGAGGGCTGCCGTGCGACAGGGGGCGGACAGGCCAAGGGAACCCACTCTCTACGAGGCCCGCTCCTCCAGCATGGGAGCATACCACCACTCCCAGGAGACGATGGCAACGGTACTGGCCAAGTTTCAAGAGACCCAGCGCATGCAGGAGGAACAGTATATGGGCTTCAGGGAGGAACTCAGAACCATCAGCTCCACCCTGGGCACCATCGTAGGGGTGCTGAAGGAAATACTCAACACCAGGAGGGACACTGTGGCACTACAAAGGGCCCCTGACACTAGCATGTACGATGAACTGCCCACCACCTCCGCCGGCGCTAGTGGACAGGACGCCCCACCACAGGACCACCACACCAGCACCCCACCCCCTGCAGACGGAGAACCAACCCTCAAACGGTCCCTGAGATCCAGGAACAAGACAGAGAACTATGCCAAGACCCCCGCCAAGAAATGAGACTACCCTGATTGTCATCCTACTGTCCCACTTTGTCACCCTGTCCATAATTAAACTGCCCCAGCTCCACTTCCTATGCCCATATGGGCAATGCACCTGTAAGACTAATAGACTGGACTCTGCCATGGACACTCCTCCGCCATGACCCCTTACCATTTAATTTCCCCCTCCAATATTTTGCATTTAAATAAACACACCTAAAGCACAAAATGATCTGGAGTCTGTCAGTGATTTCGAAATAGTGTATTTGCAATTACAGTGACAACATGTTTTTGAAATAGTAATGTCAACATACCTATGTCACACAGCTCTAGTCCATGAGGAATTTAAGCAGATGTCACACAGTGGGACGCACATCTGTGAAACCGTAAGGGAAAGTGACAACTCAGTGACCATACACTGGGTGAAAACGACAGACAGGAGAGAGGTAGTAATGTAAAAGTACATGTAGTAGGCAGGATTGTATTCTTACCTGTGTTTCACTGGAAATATTGCTGGATCACTGAATCCCTGTTCTGCATGTCTTCTTCCTCTGCTTCATCCTCGTCACTGTCTACAGGCTCCACAGCTGCCACAACACCGCCATCTGGACCATCCTCCTGCAGAAAAGGCACCTGTCGTCGCAAAGCCAAGTTGTGAAGCATACAGCAGACCACGATGATCTGGCACACCTTCTTTGGTGAGTAGAATAGGGATCCACCTGTCATGTGGAGGCACCTGAACCTGGCCTTCAGGAGGACGAAGGTCCGCTCGATCACCCTCCTAGTTCGCCCATGGGCCTCATTGTAGCGTTCCTCTGCCCTGGTCCTGGGATTCCTCACTGGGGTCAGTAGCCATGACAGGTTGGGGTAACCAGAATCACCTGCAAATGGCGAGGGACAACTGTTAGACACACACTAACCTGGAGGGATATACCCAGACAACCATTCCCACTGTCTTGCTTCCAGGTGCTTACCTAATAGCCACACACGGTGCCTCTGGAGTTGACCCATCACATAAGGGATGCTGCTATTCTGCAGGATGTAGGCGTCATGCACTGAGCCAGGGAACATGGCATCCACATGGGAGATGTACTGGTCTGCCAAACATACCATCTGTACATTCATAGAATGATAACTCTTTTGGTTTCTGTACACCTGTTCACTCCTGTGGGGGGGGGGGCAAAGCCACATGGGTCCCATTAATGGCACCTATGATGTTGGGGATATGTCCCAGGGCATAGAAATCACCTTTCACTGTAGGCAAATCCTCCACCTGAGGGAACACGATGTGGCTCTGCATGTGCTTCAGAAGGGCAGACAACACTCTGGACAATACGTTGGAAAACATAGGCTGGGACATCCCTGATGCAATGGCCACAGTTGTTTGAAAAGACCCACTTGCAAGGAAATGGAGCACTGACAGCACCTGCACTTCAGGGGGGATTACTGTGGGATGGCGGATTGCTGACATCAGGTCTATCTCCAACTGGGTACACAGTTCCTGGATTGTGGCACGGTCAAACCTATAGGTGATTATCAAATGTTGCTCTTCCATTGTCGACAGGTCCACCAACGGTCGGTACACCGGAGGATGCCGCCATCTCCTCACATGTCCCAGCGGACGATGCCTATGAAGGACAACAGCGAGCACAGAGTCAAACAACTCAGAGGTACGTACCCACAGTTTACACAGAACACCAATCATACACAAAAGGTGGCCTTGTATGTGTGTTGAGACTAGGCGTAGGTATGTGTGACGCAGTTGAAAATGAGGCCATATGGGCCCCTGAAATGGCGGCTGCCTGACCTCCAAAGTGGGACAATGGGATGTGAGGTAAGTGCGCTGGCGTTGTACACCGTCGCAGTAGGCGGTCGGAGACCGCGCTGCAATGCTGCATTGATTAACATTGGACCCTATGGGTCCCAGGAGCCAATGACGATGTACGCCGGCAGTGATGGTACACACCACCGCGGATGTGACCGCCGTGAACGTGACCGACATTTTCTATCTGTTCAATCACTCGATACCCGATCTTCGACAGGAGAGGACCTACACTGCAAGTGCTGCTGTGAGCTCGGTCTGGAAGAGACAATGGCTCGTGCGTCTGGGGAAAGGGCCCCTGCCTTCACATCAGAGGAGTTGGAGAAGCTCGTGGATGGGGTCCTCCCCCAGTACACGCTACTCTACGGTCCTCCAGACAAACAGGTATGTACACAGGGAGCATGTTGTATGGGCTATGCCTGTGTGGAGAGGGCTGGATGTAAGAAGGAAGGGGGCAGAGTGTGGCGTGCATGAAAGACAGTGAATGCATGTGCCACATGGGAAGGGTATGGATGTGGGCCAATCACTTTGACGGTGCAGTTGGTAATGACTTCTCTTCGTCCCCTGTACATTTCATGTAGGTCAGCGCCCACCAGAAGAAAGATATTTGGCATGCCATCGTCAAGGACGTTCGGACCCTGGGGGTCTACCACAGACGGAGCACCCACTGCTGGAAAGGATGGGATGGCATTCGGCGCTGCAGCAAGAAGACGGCGGAGGCTCAGCTAGGGATGGCCTCCCAACGTGGGAGGGGTGCCCATCGCACTATGACCCCCCTGATGTTCAGGATCCTGGCGGTGGCCTACCTGGAGTTGGATGGGCGTTTGAGGGCATCACAGCAGACACAAGGGGGTGAGTACACTCTCATTCTGCTGACTTTGCACGCAGTGGAGTTGTCTGGGTGGGGGAGGAGGGCTGTGGGTTTCCCTAGGCCAGGGCGAGTTCCGTAGGCAAGGCCCCTCCGTAAGGCAGGCCATGTGGCACCCCAGCCCACCTCTGTAGACTGCCAAGTACAGCTATTCATGCCCCTGTGTCATCTAGGTGTGCAGATGTCGTCCATATCCTTGTGGAGCCCAAGAGCGCGGCATAGTGCAGGGGGCTTCTGTGTCTATCTTGACCGCCAACTGTAGCGGTAATCCATGCACTCAACATGTCTTTCTTCTGTCACCCCCCCCCCATTTTTGTGTTCTCCCTGTTCTTGTGTGCATTAGCATCATCAGGCGGAGGAACAGTGGCACCAGAGCAGGAGGGAGCTGCATCCCACATGGCCCTGGAGGGCAAGACTACGGACTCGGAATTCACCAGTGGGACGGAGGGCGAGGGGAGCTCCACGGCGGGGACAGGAGCTGACACCAGTGACACAGACTCGTCCTCTGATGGGAGCTCCCTTGTGGTGGCGGCAACATCTGTGCCCCCCGCATCTACAGGTACAGCCGCCACCCCCCCTACCAGCACCGCCCTTCCAGCAGCCCCTCAGCCTTCGCCCCATGCCCGCTCACCCAGGAGGGTGGGCATCACCTTCGCCCCAGGCACCTCAGGCCCTGCCCCAGTCACCCCTGCTGCCCTCAGTGAGGAGGCCATTGACCTCCTCAGGTCGCTCACTGTTGGGCAGTCTACCATTTTGAATGCCATCCAGGGTGTAGAAAGGCAGTTGCAACAAATTAATGCATTCCTGGAGGGCATTCATTCTGATCAGGCAGCCCTTCACCGAGCTTTTCAAACTCTGGCCTCAGCACTGATGACAGCCATTGTCCCCGTCTCTAGCCTCCCCCTCCAACTTCCGCCACCCAGACCCAATCCCCTGTACCTCTGCCTATCCCAAGCACACCATCAGACAAGCCTGCACACATCTCAACACACAAGGGAAGCTCAGGCAAACATAAGCACCACACATCCCACAGGCACTCACACAAGCAACACACACATGCAGACACACCAACATCCACTGCCTCCACTGTGTCCCCCTCCTCCTCATCTCCCTCCTCCCTCCCGGTCTCGTCTACACTCACACCTGCATGCACTACCTCTACAGCCACTACGTCCCTCACCAGCACACCCACCAGCACACCCCGCTCATGTGCAGTCACCACCCCACTACCATTCACACGTCCCCTGTGTCCTCTCCCAGTGTGTCTGTGACGCCCCCTCCCAAGATACACAAACGCAGGCACACACCCACCCAACAGCCATCCACCTCACAACAGCCTCCAGCACATGCACCTTCACCCAAAGTCACCAAACGAACACCTCCTACTACACCACCTCTTCCTCCACTCCCAAACCCACTCCAGCTACCCATCCCAGTGTGTCCAAAAAACTTTTCCTGTCCACCCTTGACCTTTTTCCCACACCTCCCCCACCCCGTCCATCTCATAGGTCCCGAAGTAGCACCTCAGCCAAACCATCTCCGGCACCAGTGGTGCCTGTAGTCACCGGTATGTGGAGTGCACCGGCCACCAGGACAGCCAGTGTGGCACAGAGCCACAGCACAGACAGTCCCCCATCTGTGAAGCATCAGAAGTTGGCCAGTGCCCGGCGGGAGAGGGGGAAGACTTCAGCCACCAAAGCCACTCCCAGGGGACCTGGTGGGAGTGTTGAGTCAGCTGTGACACCTTCCAAAGTGGGGAAGGGCCACAAGAAACCCGGCAAGTCTGGGAAGAGCTGCACAGCAGAGAAGACCGCCATCATCGCCGCTGGCCAGGAGGCCACCGCCAGCCCCAGCCCAGATGCCCAGGAGGCCTCCGCCAGCCCCAGCCCATCTGCCCTGGAGGCCACCGCCAACCCCAGCCCAGCTGCCCTGGAGGCCACCGTCAGCCACAGCCCAGCTGCCCAGGAGGGCATCGTCAGCCCCAGCCCAGCTGCCCAGGAGGCCATCCCCAGCCCAGCTGCCCAGGAGGCCACAGCCAGCCCCAGCCCAGCTGCCCAGGAGGCCACCGCCAGCCCCAGCCCAGCTGCCTAGGAGGCCATCCCCAGCCCAGCTGCCCAGGAGGCCACCGCCAGCCCCAGCCCAGCTGCCCAGGAGGCCAGCACCAGCCCTTCTGCCCAGGAGGCCACCACCAGCCCCAGCCCAGCGGGAGAGGGGGAAGACTTCAGCCACCAAAGCCACTCCCAGGGGACCTGGTGGGAGTGTTGAGTCAGCTGTGACACCTTCCAAAGTGGGGAAGGGCCACAAGAAACCCGGCAAGTCTGGGAAGAGCTGCACAGCAGAGAAGACCGCCATCATCGCCGCTGGCCAGGAGGCCACCGCCAGCCCCAGCCCAGATGCCCAGGAGGCCTCCGCCAGCCCCAGCCCATCTGCCCTGGAGGCCACCGCCAACCCCAGCCCACCTGCCCTGGAGGCCACCGTCAGCCACAGCCCAGCTGCCCAGGAGGGCATCGTCAGCCCCAGCCCAGCTGCCCAGGAGGCCATCCCCAGCCCAGCTGCCCAGGAGGCCACAGCCAGCCCCAGCCCAGCTGCCCAGGAGGCCACCGCCAGCCCCAGCCCAGCTGCCTAGGAGGCCATCCCCAGCCCAGCTGCCCAGGAGGCCACCGCCAGCCCCAGCCCAGCTGCCCAGGAGGCCAGCACCAGCCCTTCTGCCCAGGAGGCCACCACCAGCCCCAGCCCAGCTGCCCAGGAGGCCACCGCCAGCACCAGCCGTGCTGGGCCATGAAGGACCGCCAGCAAAAGCCCCGCTGGGCCATGAAGGACCGCCAGCAAAAGCCCTGCTGGGCCATGAAGGACCGCCAGCAAAAGCCCCGCTGGGCCATGAAGGACCGCCAACTCAAGCACCGCTGAACAGGGCACCGCCCACTCAAGCACCGCTGAACAGGGCACCGCCCACTCAAGCACCGCTGAACAGGGCACCGCCAACTCAAGCACCGCTGAACAGGGCACCGCCAACTCAAGCACCACTAGCCCATGAGCGGCAGGGGCACTGACGCAACTGGGTCCGTCACGGGGTGAATGATGCACTCTGGGCACCAGTCCCCCTCCAGAACCAGTGGAGAGATACATCCACTACTTCTGTCCTTCACAGGATGAAGCACTCTGGGCACCAGTCCCCCTCCAGAACCAGTGGAGACATCCATCCACTACCTCTGTCCTTCACATGCCCCCTCCAGAACCAGTGGAGACATCCATCCACTACCTCTGTCCTTCACAGGATGAAACACTCTGGGCACCATGCCCCTCCAGAACCAGTGGAGACATCCATCCACTACCTCTGTCCTTCACAGGATAAAGCACTCTAGGCACCAGTCCCCCTCCAGAACCAGTGGAGACATCCATCCACTGCCTCTGTCCTACACAGGATAAAGCACTCTGGGCACCAGTCCCCCTCCAGAACCAGTGGAGAGATCCATCCACTACCTCTGTCCTTCACAGGATGAAGCACTCTGGGCACCAGTCCCCCTCCAGAACCAGTGGAGAGATCCATCCACTACCTCTGTCCTTCACAGGATGAAGCACTCTGGGCACCAGTCCCCCTCCAGAACCAGTGGAGAGATCCATCCACTACCTCTGTCCTTCACAGGATGAAGCACTCTGGGCACCATGCCCCCTCCAGAACCAGTGGAGACTGTTATCCACTTGAGAGACTGTGGCTTTGCACTCCCCAGGATTGAACAGTGGGCAACCCACCCACTTTAGAGACTTGAGAGACTGTGGCTTTGCAGTCCCCAGGATTGAACAGTGTGCAACCCACCCACTGTAGAGACTTGAGAGACTGTGGCTTTGCACTCCCCAGGATTGAACAGTGGGCAAGCCACCCACTGTAGAGACTTGAGAGACAGTGGCTTTGCACTCCCCAGGATTGAACAGTGGGCAAACCACCCACTGTAGAGACTTGAGAGACTGTGGCTTTGCACTCCCCAGGACTGAACAGTGGGCAAGCCACCTACTGTAGAGACTGGAGAGACTGTGGCTTTGCACTCCCTAGGATTGAACAGTGGGCAAACCACCCACTGTAGAGACTTGAGAGACTGTGGCTTTGCACTCCCTAGGATGGAATAGTGGGCATGTGGCCCCCTCGTGGATTTTGCGTCGTGCACTCAAGCGGCTGTGGTGCCCCCCTTTCCCTCCCCCTGAGGTGCCTGTTTTCTTGGTATCTGATGCCCCTGCAGTGTTCTCTCCGTCATGGTCGGGGATCTTGTGTGGGCCTCGCCCATACCGTGTGGTCCCAGTGTTCCACGGACTTTCTTTGTGCAGTACCTGGACTACTATGCCTGGTATTTATTTTGTACATGGTGTATATATATATATATATGTTTCTGCCTACTTGTTTGTAATATATTCCGATGGTTACACTCATTTTCTTTGGTCTTTGCATTCTTCCAGGGGGGTTGGGGGGGTGTAACTGTGATGTATTGATATGCATTAGTGTGTGTGTTGTAGTGGGTGAGGGTGGGTGTGGGGGTGTTGCGTGTGTATTTCCCTGTTTTTTCCCTCCCCCCTCCCCTGTGTCGTAGGTGCAGTACTCACTGTTGTCTTTGCCGCCGGCGTTCGTGCTCCTGGTAGAGGAGCAGGAAGAGTATAGCAGGTAGGATTTGGAGTTCCGGTTCCATGGTGTCCTCGTTCCTCGTGGAGTGTGTAGAGGTGAGCGTTTTCCCTTTGAAATTCCTGTTTCCGCAGTGTTTTTATAAGCGGTAAATCCGCCCTGGAAAAGGTCACGGATTGGCCTGTCATAATAGTGTGGGCAGTACATTGTCTCCCGCCTGTCTGTTGGCGGTGAACGCCGTGCTATTTGTTTGTACCGCCGTGGCGGTCTGAGTGTTAAAGTGGCTCTCTTTGTTGGCGGTTTCCTCCACGGTCGTAATTGCAATTTTTTTACCGCTGGCCTGTTGGTGGTCTTACCGCCGCTTTAACACTGTCCGCCAGGGTTGTAATGACCACCAATGTCTTAGTGAATCTGCCCCATAAGAGCATGGACGCAAGGTGACATCAAAATGATTCATCATTGCCTAAAAATGTGTCTCTGATTAAAAGGTCTCAGATTGGCAGGCTGGTAGTGAACGAGTCTACGTCAATTTACTCTGGCATCAACAAGACCATGCTTGCTTTTCACCTTGTACAATGTGTGTATCCAAAATTGCACCAAAAGCACAACTGGACAAAACCTTAAAGTATGAAGCCGTAGTCAAATCTGCAGTAACAAAACTTGAAGTCGTTAGTGCTGGCATAAAGGCCGAGATGTAGTAAGCCTGTGTACCGGTGTAAGGTGACAAAATTAAGTTTATGCTATTTAGGATGGAGTTCAAAAGGTATTTTGCCCTAGAAAAGTGTTCTTTTCTCAGGGCAAATACAGCTTTGAGCTGCTTTGCATGACTTTACACCAAGGAGGTATCAAAGGGGCTTTAATATACATGACCAGTACAAACACCAGTAAGGTTTGCCATAAAACCTAATCTACTGGGAAAAAAAGACCAGGGCTCCTGTTAAAAATGAACAGGTGTCATCATAAGGGAAAATGTGTTATTTCATCAGAACAAACTGAGGCCCTCATTACAACCCTGGCGGTCGGTGTTAAAGCAGGGGTAATACCGCCAACAGGCCGTGGAAAAAAAAATGGAATAACGACCATGGCGGAAACCGCCAACATAGACAGCCACTTTAACACTCCAACCACCACGGCGGTAGAAACAAACACCGCGGCGGTAACTGCCAAAAGACAGGCTGAACACAAGGTTCCGCCCACTGTATTACAACACGCCTATCCGCCACCTTTTCCGGGGCGGTACCAATGCTATCAAAAGCACGGCAGAAACAGGACTTGGAACGGAAACCACTCACCTCTCGAAACCCAATGAGAAACCAGGACGCCATGGACCCAAACTACAGGTCCTGCCCATGCTGGTCTACCTCCTCTTGTATCAGGAGCGGAAAGATGCCGGCGATGACCACGGGGAGTACTGCACCTAGCACACAGGGCAGGGGGGAGGGAAAAGAGAGTGACACACACTTGCGACACCCCTACCCCCCCACCCTCACCCACAACAACATACACACAAATACATGCAGCAACATTACATATACACCCTGTCACCCCCTGGAAAAAGGCAAGGACAAAAGGTAATGATTGTAACAAGTGTAATCTATTAAATATCAGATAGGGCAAAATCAAAAATTAGTATATACAAATACGTACACCAACTGCACAAGTCCGGATATAAATTAAATCATTGTCCATGGATCAGTGTCCCAAAATGCATGGGCGAAGCCCACACAAGATACCTGACTCAAAACGGAGAGAACACTGCAGGGGTATCAGATGGAAAACAAACAGGCACCTCAGGGGGAGGGGGATGCGGGGCACCTCAGCCAGATAAACGGACGACGCCACTGCTCCACGAGGGGGCACCATGCCCACTGCTGTATCCTGGGGAGTGCAAAGCCACAGTCTCTCAAGTCTTTCCAGTAGGTGTATGGCCCACTGCTGTATCCTGGGGAGTGCAAAGCTACAGTCTCTCAAGTCTTTCCAGTGGGTGGTTTGCCCACTGCTGTATCCTGGGGAGTGCAAAGCCACAGTCTCTCAAATCTCTCAAGTGGGTGGTTTGCCCACTGCTCTATCCTGGGGAGTGCAAAGCCACAGTCTCTCGATTGGATAACAGTGTCCACTGGTTCTGGAGTGGGCATTGTGCCCAGAGTGCTTCATCCTGCCAAGGACTGAGGTATTGGATGTGAATCTCCATTGGTTCTGGATGGGTCATGGTGCCCAGAGTGCTTCATCCAGCCAAGAACTGAGGTAGTGGATGTGATTCTCCACTGGTTCTGGACAGGGTATAGTGTCCAGAGTGCTTCACATGCAGTGTGTCAGGTCCCATTCCCTCACCTGGGGGTGTGTGCCACGAGATTGCCTGGGAACAGGTAGCATGATACTCCATGGAGGCAGAGACACACTCCACCTTGCTGTGGCTTCCCACCTGCAGGTACAAACAGTGCTAGGAGTCATGCCTCATGTACGCTGGGCAGGGTCCTGCAGCCTCGGACAGCTGCCCACTGGGGATGATTGCCATGTCAGCTGTAGTGGCACTGTCTGAACACGTCGCGGGGCTGGTGGCGGGGCTTGCGGCGGTGTCTGTGACGGAGGTGCTGGCGGTGGTTCATGTGTCTGCACTTGTTGAGGGACAAAGCAGGACGTCTCCCGCAGCCTCGGACGGCTGCCCACTGGGGATGATGCTGGGGACTGTTGCTGAGGCAGCAGATGTGCAGGTGGCGGTGCTGGTGGCAGTGCAGGTGGCAGTGCAGGTGGCGGTGTCCACCGCCGTACAGTTTGATGTTGTAGTTGAAAGAAGGGGTGACTCTGGTCCCTCATCCGGAGCCACCATTCCCTGACCTGCTCTTCGGCTTGTGTCCCTTCCCCACCTTTGATGTCCCTGCTGGGGTCTTCTCACTGTCCCCTTTTGGCTTGGAGGAGCCCTTGCTTGCTGGTAGGTGCGTCTTCTCCCTCTGGCATGTGGGCACCTTCTTCACCTTGGCAGGTAGTGGAATGGCCTGCTCCTTGGCCTCGCTAGGTGGCACACTGGCAGCCATGATGTGTGACACCCGCAATGAGACCGGGGTTGCTGGGACCACTGTGCTTGAGGATTTGGTGGCTGAGGTGCTGGGCTGGGACCTGGACAGCCTGGCCCTAGGGGAAGGATGGGGGGAGGTGTAGGGAAGAGGTCAAAGTTTGTGAGGAAGAATTTCCTAGACACACTGGGACGGGAAGATGAAGGGGGTTTGGGAGTGGAAGAAGAGGTAGTGGCTGAAGGAGGTGTACGTTTGCTGAATTTGGGTGAAGGTGCATGGGCCGGAGGCTGTTGTGAGGTGGATGGCTGTTGGGTGGGTGTGTGCCTGCGTTAGTGTACTATGGGAGGAGGGCTCACAGACACACTGGCAGAGGACACAGGAGATGTGTGAATGGTAATGGGGGTGGTGATTGCACGTGAGAGGTATGTGGTGATGGGCGTGCTGGTGATTGAGGTAGTGGCTGAGGATGTAGTGCATGCAGGTGTGAGTGGAGACGAGACAGGGAGGGAGGAGGAGGACATGGAGGATGGGGACACAGTGGACGCAGTGGATGTTGGTGTGTCTGCATGGGGATGGTGCTTGTGTGAGTGCCTGTGGGATGTGTGGTGCTTATGTTTGCCATGTCCACTCTTGTGTGTTGATGAGTGTGCATGCTGGTGGATGCTTGGGATAGGCAGAGGTACAGGGGATTGGGTCTGGGTGGAGGAAGTTGGATGGGGAGGCAGGGCACAGGAACAATGGCTGCCATCAGTGCTGAGGCCAGAGCCTGAAATGCTCTCTGTTGGGCTGCCTGGCCAGAATGAATGCCCTCCAGGTATGCATTTGGTTGCTGCAAATGCCTCTCAACACCCTGGATGGCATTCAAAATGGTAGATTGCCAGCAGTGAGGCATCTCAGGAGGTCAATAGCCTCCTCACTGAGGGCAGCAGGGATGACTGGGGCAGGGCCTGAGGTGCCTGGGGCGAAGGGGATGCCCACCCTCCTGGGTGAGCGGGCACGGGAAACATGCTGAGGGGCTGCTGGGAGGGCGGTGCTGGTAGGGGGGGTGGCGGCTGTACCTGTTGATGCGGTGGGCACAGAGGTGCCGGCCCCCACAAGGGAGCTCCTATCAGTGGAGGAGTCGCTGTTGCTGGTGTATGCTCCTGTGCCCGTCGTGGAGCTCCCCTCGCCCTCTGTCCCACTGGTGCCCTCAGACTCCGTTACTTCACCCTCCAGGGACATGTGGGATGCAGCTCCCTCCTGCTCCGGTGCCACTGCTCCTCCACCAGATGATGCTAATTCACGCAAGAACAGGGTGACAAAACAAAAAGGGGGGAGACAGAGGAGACACATGGTCAATGCATGCAACACCACTACCGTTGGCGGACACAACACACAGGGGGCAGCCCTATTCACTAAGCCATGCACTAACAGTGCAGGGGAAATGCACATGCCCAAGGGGGACTCTGTCTAGACCCATTTCATGCACAGCTGGAACCCATGGGAACCTAACTAGGTGTAGAGGGCAAATACCACCTTTGGGGTTGGAGTGGGAATGAGCCTGGAAATCAATGGATCTACCTTTGTGCGTCTGCCCTGGCCTAGGGGAAGCCACAGCCCACCACCCCCACCCAGTCACCTCATTAAGCGCGCAGAGTCAGCTGAATGAGAGTGTACTCATCCCTTGTGGCTGCTGTGATGCCCTCAAGCACCCATCCAACTCCGGATATGCCACTGCCAGGATCCGGTACATCAGTGGGGTCATGATGCGACGGGCACCCCTTCCACATTGGGAAGCCATCACCAGCTGGGCCTCCGCCGTCTTCTTGCTCCAGCGGCGCAGGTCCTCCCATCTTTTCTGGCAGTGGGTGCTCCGTCTATGGTAGACCCCCAGGGTCCTTACTCCCTTGGCGATGGCACGCCAAATACCCTTCTTCTGGTGGGTGCTGACCTAGAGGAAAAGTGAAGTAAAAATGGATGTTACTCTCCCGTACAGTTCTTCTCACACATTGGTCACAAACCTCCCACCTGGCCTAGAAATACATACACACACCATCCTCACATGCTGGCCTGTACCCTCCCTTCCATCCACGAAACTCCATACAATCATGTGCCACCCACCATGCGCACAGTGTGCTCACCTGTTTGTCTGGAGGACCATACAGTTCGTGTACTGGGGGAGGACCCCATCCACCAGTTTCTCCAACTCCTCCGAAGTGAAGGCAGGGGCCCTTTCCCCAGACACTGTAGCCATTGTCGCTTCCAGACACAGATCACAGCAACACCTGCAGTGTAGGTCCTCTCCTGTTGAAGGTCGGGTATCAAGTGAGGGAACTGATAGAAAATGGTGGTCACGTCCGCGGCGGTGCATACTGTCACCGCTGGCGTACATCGTCATTGGCTCCTGGAACCCATAGGGCCCAATGATAACCAATGCTGAATTGTGCCGCAGTCTTCGACCGCCTACCACGACGGTGTACAACGCCAGCGCAGTTACCTCATTTCCCCTTGTCCCACCTTACAGGTCAGGCAGTCGCCATTTCAGGGGGCCACATGGCAGGCCAACTAACTGCGTCACACCTATTTAGGCCAGGAATACAGACAGGCAAAGGCACATTGAGAAAATTTAACATTTTTGCTACACAGCCTTGTGATACTTAAGTGTTGTATGACCCTCTGCTCACCGTTCTCCTCCATATGGCACGTCCGCTGGGGCAGGTGATGGTATGGCATCATCATCCGGTGTACAGACCCCTGGTGAACCTGTCAACAATGGAAGACAGACACATCATTATCAATTACAGACTTGATTGTGCAACATTCCAGGAACTATGTGCCCAGTTGGAGCCTGACCTGATGTCAGCTATCCGCCATCCCACGGGAATACCCCTTCTAGTGCAGGTACTGTCTGTAGTCCATTTCCTGGCCAGTGGGTCTTTTCAAATAGCAATAGCCATGGCATCAGGGATGTCCCAGTCAATGTTCTCTAACGTGTTGTCCAGAGTGTTGTCTGCCCTGCTGAAACACATGCGCAGCTACATCATTTCCCCTCAAGTGGAGGATTTGCCCACAGTGAAAGGTGACTTGGGACATATCCCCAACATCATTGGTGCCATTGATGGTACACATGTGGCATTTGTCCCCCCCCCGCAGGAATGAACAGGTGTACAGAAACCGGAAAAGCTACCATTCTATGAATGTGCAGATGGTGTGTTTGGCAGACCAGTACATCTCCCATGTGAATGCCAAGTGTCCTGGCACAGTGCATGACGCTTACATTTTGTGGAATAGCAGCATCCCTTATGTGATGGGGCAACTCCAGAGGCACAGTGTGTGGCTAATAGGTGAGCCTAAAGTCCACACACAGTTTAATTTGCTGTCTGGGTATGGGAGATTCACTAATGTTTGGAGTATGTCTAACAGTTGTCCCTCGATATTTGCAGGTGACTCTGGTTACCCCAACCTGTCATGGATACTGACCCCAGTGAGGAATCCCAGCACAAGGGCAGAGGAACGCTACAATGAGGCACATGGGCGAACTAGGAGGATAATAGAGCGCACCTTCGGCCTCCTGAAGGCCAGATTCAGGTGCCTCCATCTGACAGATGGCTCCCTATACTACTCACCGAAGAAGGTGTGCCAGATCATCGTGTCCTGCTGTATGTTAAACAACCTGGCTTTGTGACGGCAGGCGCCTTTTCTGCAGGAGGATAAGCCTGATGCTGGTCTTGTGGCAGCTGTGGAGCCTGTTGACAGTGAAGAAGAGGAGGCAGAAGAAGAAGATGTAGACAACCGAAACATCATCATGCAATACTTCGAGTGAGACATAGGTAAGAAGATGGAACTGCTTCCCACATCTCATACTATTGTAGGACTTAGCATAAGTCTGCCTTTTTACCTCTGTGTGTGGACTTGTCACTTTGGCTTTCCATTTCACAGATCTGGGTCCCAATTTGTGCCCTCTGCTATGTTTACTCCTGGCCTACAGCTGTGTCACATTGGTATGTGAACAAGTACATTGACATTGCTATATTCCAGAGATTTTGCAATTACACATTTGTGAAAGCACAGACTGACTCCAGATTTTTTGGTGATTCAAGGGTGTTTATTTTTGTGCTAATAAGTGGAGGGGGTTGTAAAATGGGCTGGGGTGATGGAGGAATGTCCATGGCAGAGTCCAGTCTCTTGGTCTCACAGGTGCATTGTCCAATGGGGCATAGGAAGGGGAGCAATGGCAGTTTAAGGTGGAAAGGGTGACAAAGTGGGACATTCAGGAGGGTCTTATTTCCTGGCGGGGGTCTTGGCAATGTTCTCTGTCTTGTTCCTGGATCTCAGGGACTGTTTGTGGGGTGGTTCTCCTTCTGCAGGGAGTGGGGTGCTGGTGGCCTGTTGGTCCTGTGGCAGTGCCTCCTGTCCACTAGCGCCGGCGGAGGTGGAGGGCTGTTCATCGTCCAGGCTAGTGTCAGGGGCCCGGTGGTGTGCCACTGTGTCTCTCATGGTGTTGACAAGGTCTGCCAGCACCCCTGCAATGGTGACCAGGGTGGTGTTAATGGACTTCAAGTCCTCCCTGATCCCCAGGTAGTGTTCCTCCCGCAGCCGCTGGGTCTCATGAAACTTGGCCAGTACCGTGCCCATGGTCTCCTGGGAATGGTGGTAAGCTCCCATGATGTTGGAGAGGGCCTCATGGAGTGTCGTTCCCTGGCCCTGTCCTCCCCCTGTCGCACAGCAGTCCTCCAAGCTTCCCTGTTATCCTGTGCCTCTGTGCCCTGAACCGTGTGCCCACTGCCACTGACCCCAGGTCCCTGATTTTCTTGGGTTGATGTGTTTGCCTTAGTTCATGTAGTGGTGGACACACTGCTGATTGACGTGTCCTAGGGACAGAGTGATGGGCCCACTGGGTGGGCACTGTGGCGGTGTTTCCTGAGGGGGAGGTTCTGTGGTGGTTTGGGACTGTGTCAGGGGAACCGACTGTCCTGAGGTCCCTGATGGGCCGGGCTGGTCATCTTGATCCAGGCGTGCAGAGCTGCTGTCATCACTGTGGGGCTCTTCTGTGGGGGGACTGGATATGTCTGGCACCTCCTGTCGAATGATGTTGAGTATGGGTCCTGTTGGGGTGTAAATTCATAGTTTTAGTATTTGTGTGTGCCACCCTGTGCATTGGGTGAGGTACCCTCTACTCCTGTGCTTGCATCATTGTGTTTGCCCTTTTGTGATAGTTGGTTTGGGGTCTGTGTGGGTATCTGTACTGGACATGCTTTGGTGACGGTGGTCCATGCATAGGTGTTGCATGCAGGGCATTGCTATTGAGATGTGTGGGTTGTGATAGTGGGACATATGTGAGATGATGGAGTGATGGGAGTGAGGGTGAGGGCGGGGGTATGTATTGGCATGCAGGTAGGGTGTGGGGGATATGGTAGTAAAGATTTGACTTACCAGAGTCCAGTCCTCCTGCTACTCCTGCGAGGCCCTCAGGATGCAGTATTGCCAAGACTTGCTCCTCCCATGTTGTTAGTTGTGCGGGAGGAGGTGGGGTTCCACCGCCAGTCCTCTGTACAGCAATCTGGTGTCTTGAAACCACGGAACGCACCTTCCCCCATAGGTCGTTCCACCTCTTCCTGATGTCATCCTGTGTTCTTGGGTGCTGTCCCACTGTGTTGACCCTGTCAATGATTCTCCGCCATAGCTCCATCTTCCTCACAGTGGATGTGTGCTGCACCTGTGATCCGAAAAGCTGTGGCTCTATCCGGATGATTTCCTCCACCATGACCCTGAGCTCCTCCTCAGAAAACCTGGGGTGTTTTTGAGGTGCCATGATGTGGTGTGGGTGATGTGTGAGGTGCTGTCTGTTGCGATGTGTGGGGGGATGTGTTGGTGTGTGTTGTTTGAGGTGCATGGATGTTGTGTAAGTGATGGTGTTATGTGTCTGTGGATGCTGGTTTTGTGTTTGCTAATCTCTCTCTCTGGCCTTCTTCCAAATTTTATCTAGATGATTTCCTCCACCATGACCCTGAGCTCCTCCTCAGAAAACCTGGGGTGTCTTTGAGGTGCCATGATGTGGTGTGGGTGATGTGTGAGGTGCTGTCTGTTGTGATGTGTGGCGGGATGTGTTGGTGTGTGTTGTTTGAGGTGCGTGGATGTTCTGTAAGTGATGGTGTTATGTGTCTGTGGATGCTGGTGTTGTGTTTGCTAAACTCTCGCTCTGGCCTTCTTCCAAATTTTACATTGTAAAGGTTTGTGGGTAATGTGGGTGTGTATTTTATAGTATTTTATTTTATAGTGGTGTGAGTGTGTAGTGTGTGTATGTGTATCAGGTGTGTGTATTTTGAATTGTCCAATGTAGTTGTGTTTTGTAAGTGTGTGTGTATTTTGAGCGCAGCGGTGTGTACCGCCAATGGATTACCGTGGTTGAAAGACCGCCACGTTGTTTCATGGGTGGTGATAGTGTGGGCGCATTCCTGTTGACGTGACGGTGTGGGCTTTGGTATCGCCAGTTTATCACTGACCTTTGGTGTGGCGGACTTATGTGGGTGTCTGTATTGTGGCGGATTCTAAAATGTGGGTCGTAATACCTGTAGCGGACTTCCGCCACCGCAACGGTATGTTGGCGGTCTTCAGCACGGCGGAAAGCGGGACTTACCGCCAGGGTTGTAATGAGGGCCTGAGTGTTGGAGGCTGGTTATTAGTAGAGGTAAGTATGCACCTATCACTAATAATGCCCCCAGACAGTGTAAGTCCAGTCAAGGTCTCATATACATCAGCCCCTGGCTCAACCCCTGGTAGCTTGGCAATGAACAGGCAGGCATAACTTAGGAGACAGGGGAACTGGGGACATACATTTTTTTAAATCAAATTGAAAATGTGCTTTCTAGCGCTTAGAAGTCAATAGCACCAACAGGGGACATCTTGTTGCGCTTGACTGGGACAAAGGCAAGGTTTGAGGTTAACCACAATGGAGCCCTTCTCAGAAACACTGAGTGGGAGGCCTCAGTCAAAATGTTACCTTTCTACTTAGAAACTTTTCTGGATTATTTCTCTCTTCACTTTGGGCAGTCCTTCACAGCAAGCCAATTTCGATGCAATGTTTTCAAATTCAAATCCTTGCTGGATCACGGTTGAAGGTAGTTGGTTTGACTCACAACTTCAAAAATGAAAGCAGTCAACACAGCAGTGCACGCTCCAGTGCAGGAAATCTACTGGGCCTCTAAATCCCCCTGTTCTATTATATACTAGGGACTTATATGTAGTTTGAGTCCCCTTGCCCTGTTATTTACTGGCAACTTACAGGCTCTGTCATTGCCAATTGTAATGTTGACACTTTTACCATATACCTTTTACTCAGAGCACTGGCCTGTTTAGCTGACACCAGTGCACAGTCACGGTCAGTTACCATCAGTATCAGTCAGGAAACATGGGGGTGAACATGCTCAAAGGGTGACTCTCTCACACTGAGACATTGCTTGTGTACTGCAGTGCATACTACTCATCAAATGTGGAGGAAACAACTAATTTTCTCTTGGCTTCAGAACTGTACTAGAAGTCTATCATTTCAGTTCAAATCCTATGCTAGACAGTGCACACTTACCTCTGCACCATAGCAGGAGTCTGTGCACCCTGCATAGCACCCTCAGTTGATTGACAACGCAGGGGATGACGGCAGAATCAGGTCAATATGAATATACAATGAGTATTTCCACTTGAGCAAGGGAGCACAGCAAATTTTGATGATGTGTTGTGTGGAAAATGAGTAAATGATTTTTACCTAAATCACCATTACATGAGTTTATTGAAGGCAGACAGCACAGAGAACTTGAAAAGATCAAATATTCTGCTGCTACTAAAGGCTATAATAATGAACAGAAATGCTTTAATTTAACGTACCTTCTAGGAATATCACTGGACAACACTCAATTGTATTGTTTTTAACTTGTCGCCTGCATTCAAAAAGGGGAGTAAAAAAGGCCAATCAGTATTTCTTGTGCCCTGAAAACAGTACCTAGTTTGTTCTTGTGGTTGCAGGTGATGAGCAACTGCACTTGTTTTCAGATTTCCAGGTGTTATTTTTCATTATCACACTTTGATTCGGACCAGCTCAAAGAAAGGTAGAAAAGGCAGAAAGAAGATGGAAGAGAGACACAGGAAAATTGTGACAAAGGGAGAACACATTGATGAGTAGGAATTTGTAAGTGGGGGATAAAAAGACAGTGTAGATTAGTGGGAGAAAGAGATAAGAGGTGGAATAAAGTCTAGGTAGTCTTGGTGTTTGTCAGTGTTGGTGTTTCGCAGCACAGATGTCTGCTTCTTTACAAAATGTTGGACCCCTGCACTTATTTTTACAATCCGACCACTTCAAGAAAGGGGAAAACACACCCAGAGTACTAAGGCATACCATATATGAAAAGGGACTCCCCCACGTGGAACCCTGGATGTACCTTGGCCTTTTAGTCTTTATCAGTGGGATTCAGCTTGAGTCCTTATTAGTAAGGACTATGTCTGAGCAAATCCTTTTTACAAAGCGAGAAATTTTTTAAAACATAAATGTGATGGGCATATAAATTAATTTAAATTTACCATGCATGGTGGCTCTTGCCACTGAAACAAGTAGTGATCTGCAGTCCAACTTCCAACATGGCCGGCTAAGCCTTACATTCTTCTGCGACTTGGTAAATTGATACTAGGTACACAGCTATGTTCAGTGCATAGAAATGGCAGTTGTGTGGATCACTACATTAAAAACTAGTTACTAATATTAATCATAACCACAAGAACTTTCTCTACAGAGCATACAACCAATAATTCTATAGCTTTTCTGTGCCATTATGAAAGAGGCCGATCCACTGACAAATTAGTCTTAGGCCTACAACAAAAGGAGCAGATGAGCCCCAACTACAAAGCTACATTCCTTTGCAAAACACCCTCAAACTACCCTAGATGCATTTCATCTTTATTTCATCGGTTTGCTGCAGCTTAAACCTCTATAGGATAGTGAGCACGGGACCCATGCTTGGTCATAGCCATCTGTAGGAGTCTGGCTCTCTATATAGTGTACAAAAATGATGTGCACTGTGCAGGTAGTCTAAGTATCCCCACCTTGGTATCCAGAGGTATTAATTAGACCACCTAATGCTCTATTTCTAGTGGTAGCTTGGCCAAGCACTTGGTCGAGCAGTTAGGCTAATCTTGGAGATGTGCTAAGCGTTTGTTGTATATCAATAAATGTGGGCGCACACCCAAAAAAATAACTCTAGAGCAATTTACAAAAATACTTCAGATTTTTATAAAATCTTTAAGACCAAGATCATCAAGATCATCAAAATCAGATAAGTACTTTTTAAGTTATGAGCTTTCAAAGTTTAGCAAAAATAGTCTTTTTGTATGTAATTACGCACCATTGGAATCAAAAGGAAGAACTTTAAAAATGCATATAAAATCAGGAAATGCTCTCACAAGTGTCACCTTCTATTTTTAGGTAGAGGTCATTGGGATGTCTTGTGAGCCAGCCAGAGAAGTTCAGGCAGTTCCCAGTTCAAGCGGGAGCAGTGGCTGAAAGTCTTGGAGCTGGTGCACAGCGGAGAAGGGGACCACTTGGAAACACACTACACAGGTGGACTTAAAGGTTGGTCTGGTGGGTCCCCTTGGAGTGAAGAGGTTGCAAGGGGTTAGGGACCCCTAGAGTATAGCTGTTTTTCCAATGCAGGGGCCAGGGAGGCTGGGTGCACTGCAGCAAGGTCAGCCAAGGATTGTGTATCCTATGGTCCTTGGAGTCAGATGCAAGTCACTTTGAGGGTGGATTGACGGGTCAGCAAGGCCACTCTTGGGGTGGTTCTTGGGTTCCAGAATTCCCTTTACTGGAACTTGCTTCTGGTCTACGAAGAGTCCAGAGTAGACTTTTCTACTGGGATTCTGACGTTTGGGGTCCTGTACTCCGGGCTATAACACGTCTCAGCCACTGGAGGTTGCAGTACCACCAAACTTGGCACTCTGGAAGGGTTTGTCCCCCAAGTCTGTTGGGGGAATTTGGTCCAGTTGCTCTGCCTGGTTTGTTGGTCAGAAGCCAGTCAATGAACAGGACTTCACTGGTTCTTGTCTGCTGGGAGCATGGAATGATGCCTTCACTCTGGAGGGAGGTTTTTGGCAATTTCGGTAGAAGGTTGGAGGTCCTCTGGGAACTCTTATAGTGTGTCCAGTGGCCAGACGACCCCTCAGCGGCGATTGTCAAATCCTAGGTTGAGCAGGAAGGGTTTCTTTTTCTTCTTGCAGAAGGACTTCTGTTCTCGAACCTTGGATCTTCTTTGTCACTGGCCTTCTTGTGATCTGCAGGTCTAAAGATAGCCACTAACTACTGTATTTAGTGGGTGTTAGAGGGAATACCTGGTAGTGGCCAACGGGTCACTTACCTTTGGTTGGCTACACCCACTTTGTTACCACTTCCTGTGGGAAGACGTCACATCCCTAACCATGGTTGCCTATTTTCCTGCCATACAAGATGGTGAAAATTGAAATGGAGTGATCACCTCTTTGCCACGCCTGAGTGGTGGTGTAGGCCGAGAGTGGTCACTCCCCTTATCTTTTGTTAGTTTTCCCACCATTCCTCCCACCAAAAGTGTGGTCTGGAATGTGGGTGGCCATCTGCTGCTAGCAGCAAATGGCTGGAGTGGTACCTCAAAGGCAGCATGGCCTTTGAAGCTTCCTGCCAGAGCAGGGCTATTTCTGGGGAGGAGGTGTGACACCTCCGCCTATAAAAGGCTTTGTCTTCTGGTCCCAGAGAGTAGGAACTTTCACCCCAGGGATCCAGAATTGTGTCTGGGGGTGGCAAGCTTTTAGGACCAGCCAGCAACCATGCCAGTGTGGTGTAGGTTTTGCAGAGACACCTCTAAGGTGGCCTCTGGGTGCAATTAATAATAAATCCAACATTGGTACCAGCAAGGATTTATTACTCTGAGTTGTTTGATACCAAACAACCCAGAGCTCAGAGTAGTCAACCTGTAGCTGGGGAACTCGTAATGACTAGTGCCCATCACATATATTTGCTATGGCTTCTCTGAACACTTACTATGCCTTAAGGTTTTGTAAAGACACAATAGGGGCATAGTTGCTCATGCAAACCTACGCCCTCAAATGCCTTATAGTGCACCCTGCCTTAGGGCTGTAAGGCCTGCCAGATTCATCTATAGTGCAAAAAGTGTTAGTGGACAGGGCACTCTTGGTGAGTGCCATGTCGAGTTTGTAAATTTTAAAAATACCAGATCATGCACTTGCAGTCTGCATGAGGCTAGTGTGGGGGTCTCTCAGAGTGGAACAATTGGTGCTGCAGCTCTGGGGGAGCCTCTTCAGTACCCATGCCCTAGGTACTGGGGGTACCTTTTACTAGGGACTTACAAAGGTGTCTGAAGTGCCAAACATGGTACAATTTTGGGGAAAGAGGTCAGGTCTAATGCTAATGTTGGGCCCCTGCTAATGTTTAGCAGGGGGCCCAGGACTTTTACAGTTCAAAACTAAAACAGGTTCCAGGCAAAAAGTATGGGGGGGTACTAAAACCAAAACCCAGTTTCGCACACCATCTGAAACATTATAAAACTAAAAAAACGGTTGATGATTACCATGGAGCCTTTATTTAGAGCTTATACTTTTGCCTGTCATTACGGTGACTATGAAAGTATGTATTTTGATGGCAGTTCCTATAAGGCACAGATGTTTTATCAACAAACATTTAGAGAAATTGGATCAGCTTTTGTGTGGTAAGGGTGAGGATATCTGTCCACATCACTCCTATTTTGAATCAAGGAACCATACTTTATCAACAGTCCAAAGTATATACAGCATATTGAGTCCAAATCCATTCTGAAGCTCTATCAGAACACTGCACTTCCGGTGGAACATAGGAGCCAGTAAGTAAGCTATAGACTGTGGCAGGTTGAAGAGGAAAATTATTGTTGACTGCATTGGTATATGGTATATGAGATGGAAGTTTGAGTCTGTCATTTTGGTATTTTTTGTTTCTTTATCCAGCTCGAACTAAAATAAGACAAATGGGATGTAAACTAATTTTAATGCTCTATAGCATTGGGAATTGTAGATTTACTATTATCTTGCATCTAAAGTGTGTGGCCATTGAAATCCTATTGGGTGACTATTTTACAATTATTAGAATATGTTGCAAGGAAATTGTGGATTTTAGCATGGTATGGTACATAGGAAGGCTAGTGGTGGCTGATGGCGTGTCTGTGGGTATTCTGTGGGTATTCACCGAGCACAATAGAAGGGTGACTGCTCATTTCACATTGCACCCTGATAGACCATTGTATTCTTAAGGATCACCATCCCTAGGGTGTGCATCCTTCCCAGACTAGAGTTCCCACCTACTTCCAGGTGATTATAGACACTGTTTCCAGTTCTGGGCATTTGTGTGATATTCCAATGTGTTCTGGTTGATGTATTCAAGTTCTGCTACCACTGAACTAATTAAAGCGCCTGAAAAAAAATATTGGTGGGTGACTGGAGAAAGTGTCCATAATACCCTGAATTAGAGTGATCGCCCTAATCCAGATAAAAAGCGTATTTGCTTGAAAAGCTTACGGAGGAAATCCTGAAGATTACCATGTTGTATTGGGTCGTCCAGGGTCATCAGGAATCTAGAAGATTCTACCCTACACTGCTGCACATGCACTGTAATGTGTTTTGGGGTTCCCCAGGACTAGAGGTGCCAATCCAGCATAGATTATACTAGGTGGCCAAGCACAGTGGTCAGGCAGAATAGGGTCAACGCATGCTAATGTCTCCTGTAACCACACCATTCTTTTCCCACAGCCTTGCTAACTTTGCAGCAAGAGAATATTCTGGCAATGGTGTAACTCTGACAAGCTGGTGGATGAGATCAGACTTGGTGAGGCTATTTTCCTGAAGCCATAAAAGGCCAAATCACCCATTTTGTTTTTGCCTCGTCTTGATCCTGTGGAACTTCTGTGGGAGCCAGTGCAGTTCCCTATGTGGTCCAACTGGAATATTGTGGGACCAAAACAAAATGCATAAAAAAGAAAATATGGTGTGGGATATGTGTCCAGATCACCGCTTATGTGAGGTGGTGGCTTCCCTCAAGTGTTTTACGTGTTGCAGCCTACCCCCGCCACGACACAGAACCGAAGGTCGAGCACCATGGGGTGTTGTCCTCAAACGTGTCATAATAACATACTACTCCATTTCAAACACTACTTGTTTCACATGTGAAACCAAATGTATGCTCTGCTCATATATTTTGTGAGGATTCACTCTTTCACTCACATCATGCATTAAAACAAACCTAGGCCATGCAAATCGTTTCTTTGTGTAGTGCAAAGTTTTATACCCAGCTTCATAGAAAATTAAAGGTATAGCATGGTCAGGAGCAACACCGTCCCCTAACACAAAAATCAGGCAAAGGACAGATGGCCGTAGTTTGAGGGATGCCACACAGTTCTCTTCAACATGGAGAACAGGTCCAATATAGGTGGCTCACACAATAAAGAGCAAGTGGGGCATGAAAGGACTGTTGTACACTCTCGATAAACAGACATAATCCTACAGGACGTACAAACCTCTACAAGAAAAAAACAAACCCTGCATTCATGTACTCAAAGGATGATGAACCCTCACCTACCTAGCATGGTATGCTTCATCAATGGGTTTGACAACAAGCACTGGAAGCATACAAAGGTACTATTCTTCACCTGTTGCACTGTCGCCTTGCTATGGGCTCCCTAGTTTGGGTGATGTTATGTGACTTATGTTGGCATTTATGTTCTCTATTTGTTAAAGCTCTCTGACCTATATTAAAATTGCATGTGGGAGAGCTAGAAATCTTTTTACAGGTATCTCCCTACCACAAGATTAAAAATGAGGATCAAGCAATAGATCCTGATTCTCTTTTCCATCAATGTGTTTGATAGTTAAATATTGCTTACATGACATCAAGCCTTCTCCTAAGGCCTGAGGGGCATATTTATGGGGATAGTCATGCAGCACAGAGCAGCAAGCCACCTTGCTGTTCTGCGTTTGTAGCAATTGATGACAGGGAAAGGAGAGGAATGCCCTTATTTAAAAGAAGACAGGTGCATTCCTTCCTTTCTCCCCGTGCTGGTACCCTTTTGACTGCTTGACGCTAACACAGGCACCCTTGCAACATGGTGCAATGGGGCCTCCATTGCATGTAGAATTGTTTTGGTGCATGAAGGGGCAACTTTCTGCACAGCAATGGTCCCCTAAGGCTTTCTCCTTTTCTCTGCATAATGCAGCACACATAGAAAGAAGAAAACATGAGGAGAAATAAAAATATTTCTTCTCGTTACTGCTCTACTGGGGAGGCATAACTTTTTGGCGTATTCCCAGGTTCCCCAGTTGTAGTAAATCTGGGAATGCATCAAAACCATTGGAGTTGGGTGGGAACACCTCACGACACCCATGGGATGGCTCCCTAGTGCAGAGTAAGGCAACACAATGATTTGCGCTGCATTGTTTTACTCCAGATTTATGGAGCCATTCAGAGCCACACAAAGTGGCCTTGCTTGGGTTCATAAATCTCACTTAAGGTTTGTGTCGTGCATGTACCACATTGTGTGGTGCAAATGCAATGCAAACCAGGTCATAAATATGGCCCTAAAAGTAATTTACATCAAATATTGTGAAAGAGTCCCTTGCTCATAGAGCATTTTTACCAACCTCAAAGGGGGGGGTGCAATGGGGAAGTTTCCTCAGGCACCACTTCTTGAAAAGGCCTTGCAACATACTATTGGCAAGGCTGTCAGCACGTGCCGCATGTTCACAGGGCGAGTAAGTGTAATCATAGCTTCCGGTATGAAACAGGCCAAACCACACTTGCCGCTGAATTGGTGGGGGCAGTAGGAGTGTATAGGCCTTGAGACCGTGAACTATACTCCCAACCCACCAACGCCAAAGCATCTCCTGCCTCACAACCAGAGCCAATTGGGCAGAGGTGGCTATGGGTGAGACCAATAATTCTCCGTACCCCCCTCTGAATCTTGTCCGGAAAACCAGCACCACAGAGGTAGACGACCAGCTCTTAACTCAGTCTAACCCTCCAGCGATGCTGCTGTCACTTAGAGACCTGCTAATTTTGTTGATTATTTGGTTTTCCACGTAATGAGAAATTGCTGTAATGAAGGAGGTCATTGTTATCTGTTGCCGCCTCGTCACTGCCTAGGTAACTATGCTCTAGATAAGTAAACAGGTGCCAACCGCTTTAAAAAGGTTTTGAATGCGTGCACACTAGACTGTGCAATGTCAGATTTGGTGCTTCATCTGCTCAAAACGTTGAGTGCCGCCAATGGCCGAGCCCCACCTATAACCTGATGCACCGGATTCCCACGCCTGAAGATAAATGCTCATCAGAACATATAACTCTATGTAAGTTTGAAAGCAGCAAACAGCATGGAGAATTAGAACACTAGAGCTCGCGTGAACAGGTCTAGCATAGGCTGACTGTGGAAGATGAATGACTGTGCAGCACACACGTGTCTCGCCTCGGCTACCATACATTATGTAGCGGGGAAAGATTTCGCACTGTGCAGGCGCTCAGGGGACTTAAAACATGAATTACATCAGATATGCGCTGATCGTCTTTGAAATGAAGGGAACAGGTCCTTGTAGAACGTTATCCTGCTAAATTGTACTCACAAGATTTAAATTGTCAAGCATGGGTTGGAATGTAAAATATACTTATTTCACCCTGGAAAAAAGTAAGGAGATATGCGGGTCAGAACAGAAAAAAAGGTGAGAGAGATTAAGGGGCATATTTATACTCCGTTTGCGCCGAATTTGCGTCGTTTTTTTCGACGCAAATTCGACGCAAAACTAACTCCATATTTATACTTTGGCGTTAGACGCGTCTAGCGCCAAAGTTCATGGAGTTAGCATCATTTTTTTGCGTGAACACCTTCCTTGCGTTAATGATATGCAAGGTAGGCGTTCCCGTCTAAAAAAATGACTCCGATGCTATTGCGTCGGATTTATACTCCCGGGCAAAAATGACGCCCGGGAGTGGGCGGGACTAAAAAACCCGCATTTGCGCCGGATTTTAGCGCCTGGGTCAGGGCAGGCGTTAAGGGACCTGTGGGCTCAGAAGGAGCCCAGAGGTGCCCTCCCAAGCCCCCAGGGACACCCCCTGCCACACTTGCCCACCCCAAGAGGACACCCAAGGATGGAGGGTCCTTCCCAGGGAAGAAAAGGTAAGTTGTGGTAAGTATTTTGTTTAAAAAAAAATTTGGCATAGGGGGGCCTGATTTGTGCCCCCCTACATGCCACTATGCCCAATGACCATGCCCAGGGGACAGAAGTCCCCTGGGCATGGTCATTGGGCAAGGGGGCATGACTCCTGTCTTTGCTAAGACAGGAGTCATGTTAATGGCGTCTGGGCGCCAAAAAAAAATGGCGCAAATCGGGTTAAGACGTTTTTTTTGCCTCAGCCTGACTTGCCCCATTTTTGGACGCCCAAACGCCATTTTTCCCTACGCCGGCGCTGCCTGGTGTACGTGTTTTTTTTTCACGCACACCAGGCAGCGCCGGTCGGCTAACGCCGGCTAACGCCATTCAATAAATACGGCGCCCGCATGGTGCTTCAGAATGGCGTTAGCCGGCGCTAATTTTTTTGCCGCTAAACTGCGTTAGCGCAGTTTTGCGTCAAAAAGTATAAATATGGGCCTAAATGTTCCCTTGTCGGCGATGGCTCATAAACGTGCTGCACGTTTGAAGTACGCTATGATCAATTGCCTAAACGAAGCAATCTGGATAGACAGTAATCAGGGAAGGAAACCACAGATCATTTGAGAATACAGTACGAGATAACTATGTACTGTACAAAAAATAGCTATTTGGAACAGTGTACTGAAGACCGACTTGGATGTGAAAAATGTGTATTTTGGAGGAATACTTTCGTGTAAACAACAATTTCAGCACCATCACGAAGCTCACTAATATGTCCCATCCAATGTCCTAATGTATAGATGTAACCGAAAATATCCATACCCCTTACACGCCGTCACCTGTCTTCGTTGACCTCACAGCCTTCATCCTTCTTTCAGCATGATACGCGATTTCCTGGCTTCCCTTTTTCAGTGCCGTTTCTTTCTCTTCCACGACCTGGGTCGAATTGGGACCAAAAATCAAATGGGCACACAAAATGGTAATTCCCTTTCACAGACGGAAAATTTGCGCAAAGCATTGCTTGTAGTAGGGTACTAATTTCGAGGAACACTTCTGCTCAATGGAGTGTTTTAAAGATCGCTTTGCCAGGAACATGACTGTACCCCCGAGGCTCTCTCATTGGTCCCTTGACATTCAGCTTCAGGTGTATACACTTACATCTCAAACTCAGGTCTTACAGTCTCCTGTTCACCCCTTAGCCTCCTTCACCCCTGCACACACAGAAGCCTAAATGGTCAGTAAGGATAATGTTCACCATTAGATTCCATGAAGAATGCATCTACCCTCAGATCCTCTGGTGCTCTGTTCACCATAAAGCCCTAACGCTTCTGCTCACCCCAGAACGCCAAAGCACCTGCTCACTCTCAATGTTCCATTGTGTCCTTCTACTCTCCGGTTGCCAGCAAGGGCCTTAATTAATTTAGTACCCCAATGCTTTTGATAGAGCACCATGGGAGGACGTACTTGCATCCAAACTCCCCTTGTTGCAATGTCACAGGAAGATCGAGACACCGCATATGTTGGGGTAAGGTGTACAGTTTTACTGAAAATCTGTAATAGCTCATGTCTAAAGGGGCTCATTTACCCTATCTTGCTGGGGCAGAGCTAGGCCATTTTTTATGTCTGACCTTAGGAGACATTTAGCTGTCTTTAAAGCCTCATGTTTAAAAAAATAGCATACATAAATACATACATAGAGACAATCAATCAACATTTTCATTATTGGTCTGTTCAAAGGTCACTTAAATAATGGACCTACTAATTTTAACACAAATTTTAAGTCAACAGACCAGCCAACTTCAGCCACAGTCTTTCACACAGCCTTCCGCGCAGGACACACACAGAGAATCCAACTACCACCCTTTACCTCCAAACCAAAGAGTATCATCTGCGGTGTACTCCAAGGATCTTCCTGCAGCCCCACCTTGTTCAACACCTACATGACTCCCCTTGCTGAGATCGTCAGATCTCATGGACTCAACATCATATCCTACACATACAACAGACAACTGATCCTCTTGCTCACTGAAAACACCTCCACCACTATAACAAACTTCCGCAACGCCAAGATCAGTGTTGCCAACTGGATGAGAACCAATTGCCTTAAGCTCAACTCAGACAAGACAGAAGTGCTAATCTTCAGAAAAAACACCTCCATACGGGACAACAGCAGGGGGCCATCGGAGCTCGGCCCCATAACCACTCCAACAGACCTCGGCATCATCATCAACAGCAAACTTACCATGAAGCGACAAATCAACACAGTTGCCTCTTCCTGCTTCCACACCATGCGCGTGCTCTGTAGAGTTTTCAGTTGGATCCCCTTCAAACACCAGAAAGACCATCCCCCAGGCCCTGTTCTCGAGCCAGTTAGACTATGGCAACACACTTTACTCCAGCATCTCCACTCAACTCCTTAAGAGGCTCCAGACCATACAGAGCACAGTAGCCAGACTCATCCTAGACCTTCTCAAAAGTGGCCACATCACCTCCCACCTCAGGAACCTCCACTGGCTCTGCATCCAGAATAAATGACACTTCAAGATTCTTACATATGCCTATAAAGCCTCACACAACCAGGGGCCGGCCTACATCAACCACTTCAAAAAACATCCACAAACCTGCCAGACACCTGCGCTTCATCTCCCTGGCCCTTGCACACACCCATTACATTCACCTTATCCACAACAGCAGTTGTTCCTTCTCCTACACTGCCGCCAAGACCAGGAACGGCCTACCCCTCCACCTGCAATCAGCACCCTCCTTCTCTGACTTCAGGAAGAGACTCAAGACCTAGCTCTTCAACTGACACCTGGCTCTTCGACTGAGACCTTCAACTTTAGCACCCAGATACCCTCAAGGTGACATAGTTGCACTCTACAAATATTGATTGATTGATTGGTTCATTAAGAGTGACAAAAATTTGCCTTTGCACATGTATATAAGCAGCTGAAAAAACCTTTCCCCAAATATAGAAATTTTAGACTCTTGTACTTTCCTGTGACTGCTAGTCCCTAGGTATTTGTGTAGTAGTATGTCATCGTTTTTCATAACACTCGAGACATTTAGGTCCAGATGTACCAACAGGCTTTACCCATTCTGTGTCTATGGGAAAATGTGTTCGTACATAAGGCTCTTATTGTAAGTTGCAATGCTGAATCATCACTAGAAAGTGGTGCCCAGATTTACAAAGAATTTGTGTCCGTTTTGGGTTAAGCTTTCTAGCACAGACCCGACACAAAGACTTCTGCTGGGGCATACAAACAAATGCAAATCATAGCTGTGTAACAAAAAGTAATGCAAGGCAGCAGAGGCACTAGCTGGCATTATTTTCTGTCAGGAAGGTATTCCATGGGTTGTGCCTGGGTTTTCCCATGCATCCACTCATGGATTTTGATGCAAATCCATCTCTACAAAGAAATTTAGACATGTATTTAAACCACATTCCAAAGGTATTTTGTGGTGATGGAGTACAAATGTGACATCAATATTGTGCAATTTTTTGTGATCATGGCACACTGCAGCTGCGATTCTCGTCCTTATGCGACATTAAAGAAACACTGTTGCACCTAATGGGGGGTTGCTGGCATCTATATATACATTTGTAGAATTTCCAAAAAGGAATGAATGCGCTCTCGGTGTTACGAAAATGTATTAATTATATAAAGACGTCCAGCCCCTGCGACGTGTTCCGGCACAACAGCCTTGCTAATGCATGCAAAAGCAAGGCTGTTATGCCGAAATGTGTTGCTGGGGCTGGACGTCTTTGTATAATTAATGCATTTTCCTTTTTTGACATTCTGAAAATGTTATTGGCCGGTTGCTGCTCCGGCTTCCCCGCACCACTCCGAAGGAGAAAGTCTAGTAGTAGCGGTGCTGTTGGAAAGTCACCACTAGGTAGTTGTAGTTAGGACGTAGTTTCCATATAAAAAGTGCCTATATCTTTGGCGCCGCTGGATGAATCTTCACACAACTTTCCCCAAAAACTTGCCAGTCCCTTCAGCTGCTATCTAGAACGTTTTGGGGTGATCTGTCTGGGGGGGCGAAAGAAAGGTGGGGTCCCAAAACACATGTTCTCCATTCATTTTCCATAGGGATTTTGAACAGCAAAAGTGCCAAAACTATTGGACGGAATTACACCAAACTTGGCAGAAAGGTAGGCCCTGGTCCAGAAAGAGACCTTTTTGTTTGTTTTGGTGTAATTCCATTCAATAGTTTTTGAGAAATTGAGTGGAAAACTAATTTGTATATATAGGGATGCTGATCCAGAGCAGATCCACAGCAGAGCATCACAAATCCATGAGCCACACAGAGGAATTTGATTTGCTGTGTGCAAGCTCTTCAGAAAGTTTCGGCCACCATTTTCTTGACCAGCTATTGTCCCGGGGGGATGGGTTTTGTTTTGTTTTATAAATGTGTATATGGGGTCAGGATAGAGGTACTATATATATATAGTTCAGCATATAGTGCTGCAGACACTACCACACCCTTTCATGGATTCAGTCAGACAGTGACAAACCCACTGACAGACCAACTCAGAGACTGACACACTTACTCACAGACCCATGCAGACTATCACACATCCACTCACAGACCCACTCAGACCCTCAGGTACCTAGTCACAGAGTCCCACTAACCCTCATGCAGCCACTTAAAGCCCCAGTCAAACAGTCATGTACCTATTCCCAGTCTCATTCACAGACCCACTCTCTCACAGACCTAGTGAGATACTCATGCACCCAGTCACAGTCATACTCAGGAACTCATGCATCCAGTCACATATCCACTCAGAGCCCCTTGCTCTCTCTCAGAGAAACGTATGCTTGTTGTCATAGACCTACTCAGACCCTCACACAGACACTCACAGAGTCAGTCAGACACTTACACAACCCAGTCACAGACCCACTCAGAGAATCACACACTAACTCATGGGCTCACTCAGACTTTCATGCACCCACTCAGAGAACTAGTGAGAGACTAATGGAGTAATTCAGAGATCTATTCAGAGCCTCATGTGCATGGTTACAGACCCACTTAATCACGCACATACTCATTCACAAACCCAGTCAGAAACTCTTGCACCCACTCACATATCCACTGAGATAGTCATGTAGGCACTCACAGGCCAACTGAAATACTCCGACACCCCGATGGAGACCCACTTAGAGAGTCATGCATCCCCTTGCATACACACTCAGATTGTCAAGTAGGCACTCATAACGCTCACTGAGACACTCATGCACCCACTCACAGACCCACTCAGAGACTGACAGACCCTCTCACAGACTAATGAAAGCCTCATGCACTCAGTGACACATTCACTCAGCCCTTCGTGCACCCACTGAAACACACACTCAAAAACGTATATAGTGACTGACAGAGCCACTGAGATACTCATGCACTCACTCAGGGATCCAGTCAGAGGCTCATCCACCCACTCACAGACCCATTCAAACAATTGCACACTGATTCACACAGCTGCTCACAGAGTTGTAGTTATTCACATAGGCAGTCACATACTGATGTAGGTACTCATGGAAACACTGAGACACTGATGCAGCCACTGACAGACCTAGTCAGAGACTCATGCACCCATTTACAGTCTCACTGATAGACTAATGCTCTCAGTCATAGATGTACTCAGAGCGTTATGGATCCACTCAAAGATCCACTGAAACACTCACACACCCACTCACAAACCCACTCAGAGACTCACACACCCAATCATAGTGTAATTAGAGCTTCATGCACCCAGTCACACATCTAATCAGAGTCTCATACACTTACTGACAGATACACTTGACAGATGCACACAAATACTGATATAGTCAGAGACTCACTGAGAGGCTAAGGCCCTCATTACAACATTGGCGGTAAATGCCGCTTACCGCCGTGCAGAAGACCGCCAACACACTACTGCGGTGGCGGAATTCCGCTACAGCTATCACGACCCACAGCTTGGAATCCGCCATAATCCAGACACCCACACAAATCCGCCACACCAAAGGTCAGTGATAAACTGGCGATAACAAAACCTCCACCGTCACGCCAACAGGAATACACCCACACTATCATGACCCACTAATCCACGCGGGGGTCTTTCAATCGAGGTATTCCATTGGCGGTACACACCGCCGCGCTCAAATTACACACACATTTACAAAACACAACCACATTGGACAAATTGAAATACACACCTGATACACATACACACCACTCCCACACACCCAATCCAATATAAAACACACACCCACATCACCCACAAACCCTTACTACCAAAAATTCCGAAAGAAGGCCAGAGAGAGACACCACCAGAAACAACACTAGCAGCCACAGACACACAACATCATCACTCACACAACATCCACGCACCTCAAACAACACACAACAACACACCCCCTCACACATCACAACCCACACCACCTCACACATCACCCACACCACATCATGGCACCACAACGACACCCCAGGTTCTCTGAGGAGGAGCTCAGTGTCATGGTGGAGGAAATCGTCCGGGTAGAGCCACAGCTATTCGGATCACAGGTGCAGCACACCTCCATTGCTAGGAAGATGGAGCTATGGCGCAGAATCGTCGACAGGGTCACCGCAGGGGGACAGCATCCAAGAACACGGGATGACATCAGGAAGAGGTGGAACGACTTACGGGGGAAGGTGCGTTCCGTGGTCTCAAGACACCAGATTGCAGTACAGAGGACTGGCAGTGGACCTCCACCTCCTCCCCCATAACTAACAACATGGGAGGAGCAAGTCTTGGCAATTCTGCATCCTGAGGGCCTCGCAGGAGTAGCAGGAGGACTGGACTCTGGTAAGTCAAATCTTAACTATTATATCCCCCACCCTACCTGCATGCCATCACATACCCCACCCTCACCCCATCACTCCAACACCTCACATATGTCCCACTATCACAACCCACCCATCCCAACACCAAGCCCTGCATGCAACACAAAAGCAGGAACAGCCATCACCAAAGCATGTCCACTACAGATACCCACACAGACCCCAAACCAAATATCACACAAGACCTTGACAAGAATGCAAGCACTGGAGTACAGGGTCACTCACCCATTGCACACAATGGCACACACAGATGCAATAATCATGCCTTTACATCCCTGCAGGACCCCTACCCAACGTCACCGGACAGGAGGTTCCAGACATATCCAGTCCCCCCACAGAAGAGGCCCACAGTGATGACAGCAGCTCTGCACAACTGGGTCAAGATGACCAGCCCGGCCCATCAGGGACCTCGGGACAGTCAGTTCCCCTGCCACTGGCACAAGCCACACAGAGCCTCCCCCCTCAGGAAATACCAGCACAGCACCCACCCAGCAGGCCCATCCTTCTGTCCCCAGGGACGTCAAACAGCAGTGTGTCCACCACTACAGGGAACGCAGGCAAACCCGCCAACCCAAGAAAATCAGGGACCTGGGGTCAGTGGCAGTGGGCACACAGTTCAGGGGACAGAGGAACAGGAAAACAGGTTAACTGGGAGGACAGCTGTGCGACAGGGGGAGGACAGGCCCAGGGAACCCACTCTCCACGAGGCCCTCTCCAACATCATGGGAGCGTACCATCATTCCCAGGAGACGAATGCAACGGTATTGGCCAACTTTCAGAGACCCAACGGCTGCAGGAGGAACACTACCTGGGGATCAGGAAGGAACTGAAGTCCAATAACACCACCCTGGTCACCATTGTAGGGGTGCTGAAGGACCTTGTCAACACTAGGAGGGACACTGTGGCACAACAAGGGGCCCCTGACACTAGCCTGGATGATGAACAGCCCTCCACCTCCACCGGTGCTAGTGGACAGGAGGCACTGCCACAGGACCACAACACCAGCACCCCGCCCCCTGCAGATGGAGAGCCACCCTGAAAACAGTCCCTGATATCCAGGAACAAGACAGAGAACATTTCAAGACCCCCACCAGGAAATGAGACCCCCCCCCTGAATGTCACCCTTCTGTCCCCTTTTTTCACCCTGTCAATCCATCAACTGCCCTTACTCCACTTCCCTTTGGACAATGCACCTGTGAAACAAATAGGCTGGACTCTGCCATGGGCATTCCTCCACCATCACCCCTGCCCATTTTATACCCCCCTCCACTTATTTGCACAGAAATAAACACACATCAAGCACAAAACAATCTGGAGTCAGTCTGTGCTTTCACTAATGTGTAATTGCAATAACTATGGAATATAACAACGTCAATTTAATTGTCCACATACCGATGAAACACAGCTGTAGGTCTTGAGGAAATATAGCAGAGGGCACAAAGTGGGACCCACATCTGTTAAATGGAAAGTCAAAGTGACAAGTCAGGCTCCATACACTGGGTGTGACAGACTTCTGATAGCTCAAACAAAAGTATGAGATGTGTGAGGCTGTGACATCTTCTTACCTGTGTCTCACTGGAAGTATTGCTGGATACGTTGTTTCTGTTGTCGATATCCTCTTTTTCTGCCTCCTCTTCTTCACTGCTCCACAGCTGCCACAAGACCTCCAGCTAGACCATCCTCCTGCAGAAAAGGCACCTGTCGTTGCAAAGCCAGGTTGTGCAGCTTACAGCAGGCCCCAATGATCTGGCACACCTTCTTTGGTGAGTAGTAGAGAGAACCACCTGTCAGATGGACGCACTGGAACCTGGCCTTCAGGAGGCCAAAGGTCAGTTCGATCACCCTCCTAGTTTGCCCATGTGCCTCATTGTAGCGTTCCTCTGCCCTTGTCCTGGGATTTCTCACTGGGGTCAGTAGCCATGACAGGTTGGGGTACCCAGAGTCACCTGCAAATGCTGAGGGACAACTGTTAGACACATACTAACCCGTAAGGACAAACCCACACCCAGACGCCTATACACACTGTTTAGGGTCCTTGTCCTCACCTCTTAGCCACACACAGTGCCTCTGGAGTTGCCCCATCACATAAGGGGTGCTGCTATTCCTCCGAATGTAAGCGTCATGCACTGAGCCAGGAAATTTGGCATTAACATGGGAGATGTACTGGTCGGCCAAACACACCATCTACACATTCATTGAATTATAGCTTTTCCGGTTTCTGTACACCTGTTCACTCCTGCGTGGGGGTACCAATGCCACATGTGTCCCATCAATGGCACCCATGATGTTGGGGATATGTCCCAGGTCATAGAAATCACCTTTCACTGTAGGCAAATCCTCCACCTGAGGGAAAACGATGTAGCTGCGCATGTGTTTCAGCAGGGCAGACAACACTCTGGACAGCACGTTAGAGAACATTGGCTGGGACATCCCAGATGCAATGGCCACTGTTGTTTGAAAAGACCCACTTGCCAGGAAATAGAGTACTGACAGGACCTGCACTACAGGGGGTATCCCTGTGGGATGGCGGATATCTGACATCAGGTCTGGCTTCAACTGGGCACACAGTTCATGGATTGTTGCACGATCAAGTCTGTAGGTGACTATTACATGTCTTTCTTCCATTGTCAACAGGCCCACCAGCAGTCTGTACACCGGAGGATGCCGCCATCTCATCACCTGCCCCAGCGGACGTGCCCTATGGAGGAGAACAGCGAGCAGAGAGTCAGCCTACACTGAGGTATCACAAAATATCATTTTCACACATTTATTAATCTGCAATATACCTGTTACTGTGTGTATGCAAGGCCTAGATAGGTGTGACACAGTTATTATTAATGCCATGTGGCCCCCTGAAATGGCGGCTGCCTGACCTGTAAGGTGGGACAAGGGGATATGAGGTAACTGCACTGGCGTTCTACACTGTCGCTGTAGGCGGTCGAAGACCGCGGCGCAATCCTGCATTGGTTAACATTGGACCCTATGGGTCTGAAGAGCCAATGACGATGTACGCAGACGGTGACGGTACGCACTGCCATGGACGTGACCGCCATTTTCTGTCTATTCACTCACTTGATACCTGACCTTCAACAGGAGAGGACCTACACTGCAAGTGCTGCTGTGACCTCAGTCTGGAAGCGACAATGGCTCATGTGTCTGGGGAAAGGGCCCCTGCCTTCACTTCGGAGGAGTTGGAGAAATTAGTGGATGGGGTCCTCCCCCAGTACACACAACTGTATGGTCCTCCAGACAAACAGGTGAGCAAACTGTGACCATGCTGCATGGGCAATGCTTGTTTGGAGTGGTGTGGATGGAAGATACATGGGGGGGGGGACTGAGGCCTGCATGTGTGGACGGTGAGAGTATGTGCGTCAGGGCAAGGGTGGGAACGTGGGCAGGATGAAGCACTCTGGGCAAAGCCCCCTCCAGAACCAGTGGAGTATCACATCCACTACCTCAGTCCTTAACAGGATGAAGCACTCTGGGCACAAAGCCCCCTCCAGAACCAGTGGAGTATCACATCCACTATCTCAGTCCTTGGCAGGATGAAGCACTCTGGGCACAAAGACCCCTCCAGAACCAGTGGAGAAAGGCATCCACTACCTCTGTCCTTGGCAGGATGAAGCACTCTGGGCACAAAGCCCCCTCCAGAACCAGTGGAGAGATACATCCACTACCTCAGTCCTTGGCAGGATGAAGCACTCTGGGCACAAAGTCCCCCCCTGAACCAGTGGAGTATCACATCCACTACCTCAGTCCTTGGCAGGATGAAGCACTCTGGGCGCAAAGCCCCCTCCAGAACCAGTGGAGACTGTTATCTAATTGTGTGGCAACCCACCCACTGAAAAGACATGTGACACTGTGGCTTTGCACTCCCCAGGCTAAAACAGGGGGCAACCCACCCACTGAAAAGACTTGTGAGACTGTGGCTTTGCACTCCCCAGGATAAAGCAGTGGGCAAACCACCCACTGAAAAGACTTGTGTGACTGTGGCTTTGCACTCCCCAGGATAAAGCAGTGGGCAAACCACCCACTGAAAAGACTTGTGAGACTGTGGCTTTGCACTCCCCAGGATAAAGCAGTGGGCAAACCACCCACTGAAAAGACTTGTGAGACTGTGGCTTTGCACCCCCCAGAATACATCAATGAGCATGGAGCCCCCTCGTGGAGCAGTGGCGTTGTGCGTTCATCAGGCTGAGGTGCCCCCCGTCCCCCAGAGGTGCCTGTTTCATTTCGATCTGATGCCCCTGCTGTGTTCGCTCCGTTTCCAGTCAGGTATCTAGTGTGGGCCTCACCCATGTATTTTGGGCCCAGTGGTCCACGGACAATGATTGGTGCACTATCCAGACTTGTGTGGTTGGTGTACATTATTGTATATACTGGATTTGGAGTTTTGACTACTGGATTTTTATTGATTACAATCGTTCAATTCATTTCCTTTTGTCCTTGCATTATTCAAAGGGGGGTTTTGGGGGGGTGTAAATGTAATGTTGCAGCATGTATTTGTGTGTATGGTGTTGTGGGTGAGGGTGGGGGTGGAAGTGTTGCGTGTTGCATGTGTGTGTCACTCCCTTTGCCCTCCCCCCTCCCCTGTGTTGTAGGTGCAGTACTCACTGTGGTCGCCGTCATTGGAGCTCCTGATAGAGGAGCAGGAAGACCATTGCCGGAAGGATCTGCAGTTCTGGCTCCATGGTTTCTCGTGGGATATGGAGAGGTGAGTGATTTTCCCTTCTGTGTACTGTTTCTGCCGTGTTTTTATTCGTGTTGGTTCCGCCCCAGAAAAGGTGGCGGATTGCCGGGTTGTGATAGGGTGGGCGGTACATTGTGTTCCACCTGTCTGTAGGCGGTTACTGCTGCGTTGTTTGTTTGTACCGCCGTGGCGGTCGGATTGTTAAAGTGGCTGTCTATGTTGGCGGTTTCTGCCGTGGTAGTGATTCCAATTTGTTTTCTGCCGGCCTGTTGGCGGTATTACCGCCGCTTTAACACGGACCGCCAGGGTTGTAATGAGGGCCTTGGGGCCAGATGTACAAACCGTTTTGCATGGCGCTAACTGCGATTTTTGCAGTTTACGCCATGCAAAATGGCCATCGCGATGCACATTCCCATTTTGCGAGTCGGTACCGACTCGCAAAATGGGAATGCGACTCGCAAATAGGAAGGGGTGTTCCCTTCCTATTTGCGACTCGCACCGCAATGCAGAATTGCTTTGTGACCGCGAAAGCGGTCGCAAAGAAAGTCGCAGTTATCACCCACGTGAAGTGGGTGCTAACTCATTCGCAAAAGGGATGGGGTCCACATGGGACCCCTTCCCCTTTGTGACTGTCGCACAAAATGTTTTTTCAGAGCAGGCAGTGGTCCAATGGACCAATGCCTGCTCTGAAAAAACTAAACCAAATGGTTTAATTTTTTATTTTGTATTGCAACTCGTTTTCCTTAAAGGAAAACGGGCTGCAATACAAAAAAAAAAACTGCTTTATTGTAAAAGCAGTCACAGACATGGAGGTCTGCTGTCTCCATCAGGCCACCATCCCTGTGAGTGCAGGGAATCGCAAGGGGGTCGCAAATTGCGACCCACCTCATTAATATTAATGAGGTGGGTCTTTGCGAACCCCCTTGTGATTCGCAGAAGGTGTCTGAGACACCATTCTGCATATGCTTTTGCGACTTGGAAATTGCGAGTTGCACCGACTCGCAATTTCCGAGTCGCAAAAGCATTTCTTGATACAACTGTCCCTAAGTCACTTATTGATAGATTCAGTGAGTCTCATGCACTCATTGATAGATCCATAGAGCACTTGTACACCCATTCACAGACCCACTCAGAGACTCATATACTCACTGATATAACTAGTCAGATAGTTATGTAGGCAGTCACAGACCCACTAAGAGAATCATGCATCCACTCACAGAGCTACTGAAACAGTGATACAGTTAGTGATAGACCCAGTCGGAGTCTTATGCACCCACACACATAACTATTCAGATGGTCATGTATGCAGTCACAGGCGCACTGTGAAACTTATGGAACCAATCACAGACCCAGTCAGAGACTCACACACCTACTCACCGATCACTCAGAGTTCCATGCACCCACGGACAGATACCCTTAGGGCCTCATGCAGCCACTCAGAAACCCAGTCAGACACTCATATACTCACTCAGAAACCCAATGAGACACGTATTCACCCACTTAGAGACCCACTCGCAGACTTTTCTGCACAGGGATAAACCCAGTTAGAACCTTGCCAATTGAGTAATTATAGGTAAATGTAATTTCTGTGATGTATACTAAAATGTACTGTTATATATGCCTAATAAATTAAAATATATGGTAAATATGTTGGTTATTGTGCATTGAATTGTGCTTTTGGTTTGCAAATTTGCAGCGGAGTCGCAAATCTAATTTCTTTTTTTTTTTAAATCAGAGTTGCTTTTAAATTTAAAAAGTGTTTGGAATGTGGGGTGGCTCTAAATAGAGCCTTTGTGTTTCTTGGATATATATGTTCACTGCATATATGAGAGAATACACAGTTTTAAGTTATTGGGAAATACTCTGAGATCCTCAGCTGTGAAGTGCACACCCTCTCTTCTGTATATGCCATCCATGTCAAAGTGGAGATTATTATCATACACCAAGACCGTGTTATGGTCTCTGAGAAATGCTGAAACATTTTTACTAACATGTTTCCTGACCTTGTCTATTTGTTGACAGAATTAAGTTGATCATTGACATTTTTGCCTCTGGCATATATTAGAGTACACAAAGGCAATGTGAGGTAAAAGGAACAAAAATTGAACAAAGGTATCCTTAATTACTATTTCCAGTCATACTTCAGTCAGTGTGCCCAGGCCATTACCACCACAGTGCACAATGATGAGGTGAGGAGGCTGGGTACCTCTAATGCTTTCAACCAATGGAAACAATTGGTGCCACCTTAATGCTCTCTGGCCAACCCAAGTAATATCCACATTAGGCAAACCAGGGTTCCTGTTAATGCCACTTTTTGTTGCAAACTCACTAGCCCCAAAAATATAGGAGTGGTCTACAATCCACACTCTGAACATTTTCAAGGAACGGAGTTGTTGCACACAGGAGAAGGCTGCAGCTGAATGAAAGATGTCTGAAAATGTGATGTGGTTAAAATTGAGAGACTTGCACTTTTAAAAATGCATGTATATGACTGGATGTTGTGAAAAAAGTTATGCATTAAACTAGGTTGTGACTAAGAAATACAAGTTATTCTATTTGTGATTGGTTCTTATTTTTTGACATCAGTAAGTTAGTTTTTGATATGGTTATATTTAGTGGTTGTAAACCACACCTGTTGCAGCATACAGTAAAGCTAGACTGCTGCTAGCACTCATGTAGTGAACTTGTGAACTTCTGGTACAGTACTGTGGTCAAGAGAAGGTTTCTATGGTACCTGTGGACATTCATTGTGGGGGGAAGAGCAGCTCGCTAAGGAGAGAAATATTTACTGGTAAAACAGAGAATATGGTGGAGTAGGTTCTGAAACAAAAGTTTTTCCCAGGCAAATATCATGTGTATTTGTATAATGCAGTGAAAATATTGAATAAAATAAAGAGAAATATGTTTATTATCCCTAACTGGATTTGCAGAGTTATACTGGGGGCACGAAGGGGGGCGTGAATGATTCACAAATCCTGAAGGAGACATTAGCAAATTGGGCTTCTGATAGGGTTAACATACAGTAATAATTGAAAAGAAGTATTAGATGAATAAAACATGAAACAAAGCTTTTGATTTGCTAAACATCACAGCATTATAGGGAGCAAAGGTGAATAGGTTGCCATTGCTGGTTCCTTGGAGTGAGAGTGGGTTATCATTCTTAGTCTGAGTTTCTATTCAGTTTTTATTAAAAAGAGGAAACTTGATATTGTGAAAATGATTTATCTACCATTTAAAGGTATGTAAATTTAAGAACTATATTTAGATTATGATCTGTACATTATTAAAAGTGTAAAAAGAAACAATATGTTACATAGAAAAAGTATGGTAAGTGAAGTCTAGTAACAGATGTTGATTATTTTATAAACATGTTTATATGATGGTACTGAACATTTTGGGTTAATGTTTGAGAACTGAAATGTACTTTTTATATGGCAAGACATTTGAAGGATTATACTTTTTCTTCATATAGGTTGTGGTTGAAATAGGAGGTTGATAAGGAATAGGAGGTTGATAAGGTATAGCAGGTACTGTAAGGGCCATTGGAATTATGCAGGAGGAATGGGCCAAATTATGTGACAGTGTTGAGTAAATTATATAGGAAGTTAATGAAAATCATGCAGCAGAATGGGCAGGATTATCTGATACTATTAGTTAATTATTTTGTTTTTTTAAACTTGTTAAGATTGTGTGTGTATTGTTGGACTAGTTACTTGTAGTAGTTCAACAATGAAATATAGTAATAAAGATAAAACTACAGAAAGGGTCCTAGACTGAGTAGCAATACATGTGCTGTATTTTTACTATTTTTTTTACAGTTTGAGCTAGAAACTCTTTTTTTTTAAATGTGCAGATTATGTAGCAGATGATGCAATATTTGGCACATGCGGCAAATGTCTAATTATGCAAAAATCTGCACAGCCTCACAATTTCGTATTCACAGTGGCCCTGCCTATAGTATGTGATTATAATAAAGGATATATAGGCGTCTATTACTAGTGGTTATGTTGTAAAGAAGTGTAGGTACTAGTGTGTATTGTTGTGCAACTATATTTTAAGAGGTGAAACAATTAAACAATTTTTAATATTACCATTAATTTGGTCTGTTTCCTGTTCTGGTAATGTAGAAGTTTCTGTGTAGGTGTAATGTAGATAATATTTCACCATGGTGCGTGGGTTGTTGGATTGTATAAAAATATATTTTTGTTATCGACAAAATGAGTCAATTGTATAAGGAAGCAATTCCAAAATATTTTTTATTAGCACAGATCTATTTCAGTTGTGGAAGACATTTGAAAAATGCCAAAGACAACTCAACAGAAAAAGAAACTGTGCAAATTATATTATCTACCTGAAACTCATGAAAAACAAAAACAACATGTGGAGGATGTAAGTAAACAGAAGGAAGTTGCTGGTAAACCAGCCAAAAAAATTAAAAACTGTATGTGGCAAGCTGAAATATTTGCAAGAAGAAGAAAAAAACAGAACAGTTGTAAATGTGATGTACAAAGTAAAAGATGTTAAGAGAGTAGAAGGAAGTCAAATAAGAAAGCAAAAAGTCAAGCAGCAACAGTTCACAGAAATTGGAGTGAGGGTGTTTTTTGTTAGAGTAATTAGGAACCTCATTAAAAATATGAAGAAATACAGGAGCAGAACAAAAGTTTTGCAACAAAAACAATTTTTGAGGCTCTAGTTAAGAAGGCATTTGAGTTGAAGAAGAAACTTTTAATTACCATAATTAATATGATGAGAGCATTAGACAAAATCGTTTTGAATATGAAAAGATGCAGCAAATACAGGAAAATATTTATTAATAAGACTAATTTTTGTAAAATATTTAGTGGAGAATGGAAGCATACATCCAGCACAGAACCTTATTTTAATGAAGAAGCATATTTGCAAGAGAACCCATTAGTACCTGCAGTGGATTCAACTGGTCGATGTCATGAAATGAAGGAAGGGACTCCAATTGAAAAAGAAAAGATTGTTTGCAGAGATAAGGAAACATTGATAGCTGAAGATGTTCAGGGAGATGTAGTAGTATTTGTACTATTCCACAACAATCTATCAATGTATTACAAGCTTTTGTACGTGAATTTCCAAGTAGATCTCTTAAGAGAAAAATGTCAATTTTGTAAGGCTTAGAGCCCTGTAATGTAAGAAAGGTAACTCATCTACAAGGACATTCTTTAGCATGTTTATCTAGGGAAGTGTGCCAGAGCATGTTTCATCACTTTAGAATGTTAGCGGTTCACTATTCAAGGATAAGAAGTTGAGTTAGAAGACCTTACTACGTGAAGACACCAGCACTATGTTTAGGAGAGATAAATAGAGTACTTGGTACTGTACAAAAGGTACAACATGTTTGTGATGATGTCCAGTTTTGGTTTTTGGTCCTGAGGAGGAATGTAATGTGAATGAGGAATATGTAGGTGTAGATATTATAGAACACAGTTCAGAAATTGGCACTGACAACTTCCAGGAAGAGATAACAAAATGTAATAGAACTAGTTCTGAGAAGCCAAACTATGTTTGCATTTGCTGTAGACACACTCACTATAAGATACAAACACAAAATGCTGATGTATGTTCAAAAATTGAAGGGGAACACAGGGAAAAGTGGGAAGAACTTGCTGCTTATTCGGAGGAGAACATTTTGATTTGCCAATTCGACACGTAATTTGTAAGTACTGCTATGACACATTAGAGGTTGTGAGAATACCAGCTAGAGCAGTGTCTAATGTCATAGAAGTATCTCAGAAGAGCTAAAAGAGTTAAATGTGTATGAATCTAGCCTCATTCAATCTGTGCATACATTTCAAGCAAGTATACATTTGGAACCAAAGACAGGTAAATTAAACCCAACAAATTTATGTAAATGCCTCAAAGGAAGAGTAGTGTATTTACCATCAGATTTCTTTTTTAGGCTGAAAATATAGGAGTTGAGAAAGATAATGAAGAACCACTTATTATTTTAGTAAACCGTGTACCTACTACGAATAAGATAATTTGGCAAGAATTGGTTATTGTTAATAAAGTTAAACTAGCCACATTTTACCTGGTGCAAAATAATGTTTATTATAAAAATGTTGCTGTTAAGAATAATCTTGAAACTGATGATGATGATGGTGAGACTGTGTCCAAATACAAAAAGTAGATTCATCCTCTTCAGAATCTATGAGCACTACAGCATCCATCTATTACATTCCAAAGAAGTCATTGGTGATTCTATAGACCTGTACCAGATGAAGCAAGCTACAGGAGTGCCAATGAGTTTGTGGGAAAAGAGTTTAGAGGCTCAGTGTTTTCCAAACTTGTTTCCCACAGGAGTAGGAGGCCCATATGGTGATCGGCCTGTATAAATACCAGCAGCTAAATACTGCTTAACAAGATTACACTCAGAGGATCCAAGATTTAGATAATGTATTCCATACATATTTAATTTTCTATTTGAGAGTGACTTCTCTGGGTTCTCAAACACAGTGAATCATATCTTAAAAACAGGAGTTAATCTTCAAAATATGTCTGCACGAGAGTTTGTTAATAAAGTTCAAGAAAAGGATGAAAAGTTGGAATATAACTTAATAAATTTACTGTCGTGCCTACGTGGTACCAATGAATACTGGTTCCGTCGCCATGGAGAACTAAAATGTATGCTGAGAAACCTAGGACCACCAACCTGATTTTGACATTGAGTTGTGCAGAGTATGCAAAGGATGATCTTATAGAATTCTTGAGAGAAGCAAACTCTAATCTAAAATATGTTAATTTGAAGACAGACAGGGAACTCTGCTCATTAGATCCTAATAATATTTGCAGATATTTAAACAACAGATTTCAAGCTATGCTTGCTTTTATCTCCAACAAAACCAACCCTCCTCTTGGAGAAGTAACTAATTAATTTTGGCAGAAAGAGTACCAGGCAAGAGGTGCTGCTCACTTTCACATGCTACTATGGAAGATGCACCTAGGTTTGGAGCAGAAATTGATGACTCTCTTTTTTCTTTTATAGAGCAGTATATGACATGTAGTATACCAAAACAGAGTGCTGAAAAAGGTTTCAGATAACAAGTTGTGTGTTTCCAAACACATAGACGAGGGAAGTATTAGCGCTGAAGATGCAGGTCCAAAGAAAAATTCCATGCTCTATGTGTATTTGGATTTCCACAACCTATTATTTCAAAAGGAAGAGTAAACATCTTCTTGTCTTCAGTGAGATATGTACTAATATGGAAATCACCAAAGAACACATAGAACTTAAAAGAAGTAAAGATTCCAAATATATTAATGACTACAATCCTGTGATTTTGAAAATGTGGAATGCTCACATGGACATTCAATTTGTTGCAGACAACCCTATTGCTGTGGCTCACTGCATCACACATACATCATAAAATATGAGAAAATTAAAATGAAGGAAATGTGGGAGGAGATTTCTGCAGAGAAGAATCTTAGCAAAAAATGTTATTTGTTCAGCTTGAAAATGCTTTCCCATAGAGAAATATGGATTTACGAGCCGTGTGAAAGGTTAAGTTCAGCAAGTTTGTTCTCAAAATCTAAAGGAATTGTGTGGGTTAGTCCTGGTCTGTCTACGACAAGAAACAGAATATTGAAGTCTTTCCCAGAAATCCATTACCTGGCAGAGTTTAACCGAAAAAGTACCAACATTGTAAAATCAAATATGTTGGATATATACTATCTAAGCAGAAGTGGACAACTAGAAGACAAGTGTATTCATAAACTTCTTCAAAATTATAGAAATAAAAGTAATATATCTGAGAACATATAAGAAGGAAAATACACAGTTAATAGATGTAATGGATGCTTAGTGAAACCTGAAAAAGAAAATGTAATTAACCATCGGAAACTGACTTGCCAATTCATTAAAAAGTAGAATTGTTTTATTTAACACTCTTTCATTTGTTCAAACCTTGGTGTAGTGAATTGGAATTACTTGGGCATTACAACTGTTATGAAGTTTGTTCTAATGCTGTGAAATATTCTATTCAGTGTCCCATGTTCAATAACTATGTAATAATGTTAAATGATGAGATACAACAGGAAGAAATGGTTGCAGCTGAGATAGCTAAGGATAGCTCACAAAGCAGCCACAGCTCAGCAGCTTCAAGTCACAATCCTCTTGGAAAACCTATTTTTGAAAATTAAGCTGCAATAGCTATGAATGAAGTAGAAACTGCAATGGAAGAATCAATAGATCTGAAAGACTTAGTTGGGCAACTTAACAATGAGCAAAATTAGATTTATATTGAGGAAAAAGATAAAATAGAACATGGATTACAACATGAAAAGAAAGAATGCAATTGCTCATCTTTCAAGCCAATACTATTATATATTAGTGGCCATTATGACACTAGAAAAAGCTTTTTAATTAAAGTTATCTCAACTTATCTACAGATGAGTATGGATTCTAACTTATCATGCGTGGTAACAGCATCTACAGGACTAGCTGCACACAATAGCAAATGAGTTACTCTAGATAGACTTTTAATACTTCCAGTTAAACATGAAAATAAACTAGAATACCAGACGTTATCAGGTGAAGCTTGTCTTGAGGTAGCAAGAGTTTTGAAGAAAATGAAGCTTTTGATTATCTAAGAGGTAAGCATGGTTTTAAATCTTATGCTTGCATTTGTCTACCTTTGAATGCAAGAGGATTTGAAGACTGAATATGATATCTTGTTTGGAAGGAAACATTTGATTGTTTTTTGTGACCTATTACAACTTGGTCCAGAAAAAGGACAGGCTGATCTAAAAACTCTATACATGAAAAGATTCAAAACGTATTGGGCAGTCTTGTTAATGTCAACATCTGGCAATTTTTCCAGTAAAGAAAACTTGTGAAAAATATGTGTCAATCCTCTGTCGTTTACTATGCAAACATTCTAAAGGACATTAGAGTTAGAGTTCTAACATAAGAGTCAAAATTTGTATTGATATCTCGACTAATTGAAAAATTGTTTTCCTATAAAAATACAGCAGCAGACCTAATGAATAATTTTAGTAGAGAGGGGAAACAGATAGTCTGTTTGATGCCTATCATTGAAGAGTGTTCTGCGTTTAATGTGGAATTACTAAGGGGGTCATTCCGACCCCGGCGGTCAAGAACCGCCGGGGCCTGGGATGCGGGAGCACCGCCAACAGGCTGGCGGTGCTCCTCAGGATATTCTGACCGCGGCGGTTCAGCCGCGGTCAGAACAGGAAAACCGGCAGTCTCCCGCCGATTTTCCGCTGTCCTGCAGAATCCTCCATGGCGGCGCAGCTTGCTGCGCCTCCATGGGGATTCTGACACCCCATACCGCCATCCTGTTCCTGGCGGGTCGCCCTCCAGGAACAGGATGGCGGTATGGGGTGTTGTGGGGCCCCTGGGGGCCCCTGCAGTGCCCATGCCAATGGCATGGGCACTGCAGGGGCCCCCGTAAGAGGGCCCCACTTTGTATTTCAGTGTCTGCTTTGCAGACACTGAAATACGCGACAGGTGCCACTGCACCCGTCGCACATACCCACTCCGCCGGCTCTATTCGGAGCCGGCTTCCTCGTGGGGAGGGGTTTCCCGCTGGGCTGGCGGGCGGCCTTCTGGCGGTCGCCCGCCAGCCCAGCGGGAAAGCCAGAATGGCCTCCGCGGTCTTTTGACCGCGGAGCGGCCATATGGCGGCTCCCTCCAGGCGGGCGGCGACCGCCGCCCGCGGGGGTCAGAATGACCCCCTAAGTCTTGAGAAAGAAGACATTTTGGAGATTACAGCAATTGACAAAATGAAACATCAAGGAGTAACTATAACTTTAAATGAAAAATTACAAAATAAATTAGATTCTTTGAAAAAATCTGTATCTAAGACTGCTAGAGAAACGTTTTTGTGTTTGCAAAAATTGCAGAGTCATTTTAAGATGTAATTTAAATGTTGAAGAATAATTGGTAAATTGTGCTATGGATAAATGCTAGAAATTAGGTTTCTGGTTGGCTCGGGTATGCACCTAAGCCAGGCAGAACACACCCACTCTAGTCAGGGCGAGGGAGTTACACACCCAAGATAACCCCTCCTCACACTCTTGGCAGTTTGGCACGAGCAGTCAGGCCTATCCAAGAAGCAATGTGTAAAGCGTATGCACAACACACACGACACACGTGACACACTATCCCCACCACAAAGGAAACACAACACCAAGTTATGTAAAAATAAACTGAATTGTACACAACTTGTCAGTAAAACCCTGCTACCCAAGCAGTTAGTCAGAATATTGCACAGTACTATTACTCTGTGAAAGCTAGCTGTAGTCACATAAAATACATAGTTACTGATTTTTCTGCAACACAAGCAGTAGACAGGAAACCATTACTAAAATAAGGCACATGTCATAAAATCATCATAAATGCCCATAAAAGAAACATCAGAAAACACATGACAAATCATAAAAAGAAAACATATCATCCTAGCTGCACAGATAATAGGAATACACATGAGCAATGTGGCAAAAACAATCAGCAGGAATGTCAATGTTATTGGGCAATTTTCTCACCACATCCGGTGAGTGTGAACTGTTACCCACCCAGGCATGTCCCAACTTGGGAGCTGTCAAGCTCGTTTCCTTGCCCCTGGGGTGCAGTAGCGTGATCGTTGGCAGAGCTGGGGACCTCCATCGAAGGTTTCGACCCCAGCCTGCCCAAACAATGAGTTGGGGGGTGGACCCGTGATCCCCCCTAGCCGCCGGGAGGCCTTGGGTCTTCCGGGTGCATCTGGATACTGGCTGGCTTTGTGGCAGCCCCTGCATACTTGCGGTGCAGCTGAAATCTCCTGGTTCCCTCATCCAGAAGGAGTAGGAGCTAGATGTTACATGGAACCTCCTAGCTCCATAGTGAAGCCCCATGCTCCCGCCTGGCTTGTACGCCCTCTTACCTGCCTAGCCGGCAGAGTTCCCTCCAGCTGCTCGCACTTGCGGTCACATGTCCAGAGCCCTCCAGGACCTTTTGGGTGCTGCAGGGCCCTTGTCACTAGCCCGCACCTGATCAGAGGAGCGAGTGAGGCTCTGCGCTCGTCCCAGGCTGCAGCGGTGATCTGACCAAGAATCAATGCCAGCTTGTTCCCCAGGAACGCACCTCCCTGCGTGCCTCGCTCTGGGGCCACCGAAGGGAGCGTGCTTGACCCTATCTTCACTCTGTTGTGCCCTAGGGGTCCCCAGCACAGCGCTTTTCTAGAGCACATCGGCGACACAGCCTGCCCAGGTCGTGGCGATGACCTCCTCACTCGGCAACACAGAAAAAGCACTCTCCAGGCGCTTAGTAAATAAAACAAAGGTGCTCTCAAGGGGCTCTAATGAAATAAGGAGAAATGCTCCTCAGGCACTCTGCTCCACTACAGGAGTCCTTAGGTGCCCCTGGAGACACAAGTGGAGCACAGGGCGGAAGGGCCCAATAGCAGGCCAGCACAAGAGGGATGCAGTCAGTGGCAGTTTCTCCTAGTATCCCAGCACGTCAATGGTTAGCACAGCAGAAGTAATCCGAGGCATTTCCTGGTGAGTCGCTCCAGCAGCATTCTGTGTCCATTTCCTTAAGAAGTTTCTTCTGCATCTTTCATGAGGAAAATCCCCTGTACTTATACTCAGTTTTGCAAACCACTTCCAAAGAAGGGGAGAAAAGGTTCCAACTAGGTACAACTGGTTCTAGGAGTGTCTCCTCTCTCCTCCGGCATAGGCTCCAGACATCAGTTGGCAGTAAACGAGCCCTCTGTGTGAGGCCAGGGCACAGCTTTTACAAATGCTGGTGTGCCTTGCCTCCCCTTCACTCAGCCCAGGAAGCCCATTCAATGTGCAGATGCACCTCTGTGACACCTCCACCCTCCCTGTGTACAGGCTGTCTGAAAGTATGCAAAAAGCCCAGCCGACACTCTGTCCCAAACATGGATTGGAGTCAATCTTAAAAATACCAGAGTCATAAGCACAGAGAAATGCTCACTTTCTAGAAGTGACATTTCTATAATGGTAATGGTAATAAAAAACTCACCTACACCAGTAAGCAGCATTTCTCACTACCATTACAGCCACAAACATTCCTGCGCTACCCCTCATAAATCAGACAATACTCCCTAGTCACAAGAGAGGGCATTTCCAATGCAATCCTCTGAGCAGAGCAGCACTCAGAGCAGTGAAAAACCAAATAGGCTGTTTGTCACTACCAGGACAGGCCACACAACCAGGCACATGTCCTGCCTTCTACATGCATAGGGCCCTGCCCACAGGGCTAGCTAAGGCCTACCTTAGGGGCGACTTACATATAGTAAGAGGGGAGCTCTGGGCCTGGCAAGTAAATTTGGATGTGAGGTCCCTGTGGCAGTAAGCTGCACACTCAGGCCCCTGTGCCAGCAGGCCTGAGACAGGTTTGAAAGGCTACTTCTGTGGGTGGCGCAAGCAGCACTGCAGGCCCACTAGTAGCATTTAATTTACAGGCCCTGGGTATAGGGATGCCACTGTACCAGGGGCTTACAGGTAAATTAAATGGGCCAATTAGTTGTAAGCCAATCATACCAATTTTAGTAGGTAGAGCACCTGCACTTTAGTACTGATCAGCAGTGTTGAAGTGCTCAGAGTCCCGGGGCCAACAGCAAGAGGTCAGAAAAGATATGAGGAAGGAGGCAAAAACTTTGGGGAAGACCCTGCAAAAAGGGCCATGTCCAACAATAAAGTTGTGTTCATTAATTTTGTTGATCATGCTCACGTTGAACACTTTGGTATAAAGTTTGGTCAAGGTTTGGTCAAGGTGATTGGACAAATTGGACTATGTGTTGTACGCTTTCAGCTCGCAAAAGGTTCGTATGTGCATTGAAAACAGTTTCCAGTTTGCTAAACATATGCCGTAGCAATCCACAAGTCTCAAAGTTTAAGTGTTAATAGGGTATTTGTAATTATTGGAAGTACAGTTTTTTAAGAAAAAATGTCATATGTAGCATTATCAAGAGTTAGGACATTATCTGATTTGTTCCTGGTTGATTTTGATGAGATCAAAGTCAGTGCAGATGGAAATTGTGTACGAGAGTACAACAGACTAAGAAGTAAATATCTTACCTATTTATGACAGTATCTTCTTTACGAGAGAAAAGGTGTTACATCTTAAATGAAAACTGACAAAACAATTAAAAAGCATTAAAGAAAAGACAGTAATCACAGATGAAGAAGTTGTGAAGAAACAAAAAGTGGAAAATCATGGAAATATTGTTACATACCAGTTGGATAATACTAGTGGTGTTAACTTCTATGCTAATGTTGTCCTTAATGTTCTCTTCCATCTACCACATGTTCGAAATGCAATCCAGGATAAACCACGGAACACTTTGTGCAGCGCAATATTTAATTGCTTTGAACGATTATGTCGTAACAGAGCTGTAATACAAACTGATGCCGGAATTAGAGAACTGGTAGACAAGTATACTGGATCTGTTGTATTTACTCTAAATGCTCAACAAGATGCACAAGAGTTTATTATGGTGATCATTGGAATTTTCCAAAAAGAAGTAAAATGTGAATATTGATGATATATTTGGATTCATTTATATATGGAACCATGAGTGTGAAGATTGTTCTTTCTCATCTGTTATGGAAATTCAATCTGAGTGATTTTTGTACTTAACTCTCCCAGATCATAAAAGTGTATAATTTGAAAAATGTATTTAAAAAAAGAAACCAAAATATGATGTGTCCACCTTGCAAATCGCATGTATTATCTACATTGGGTACAGGGAGAAGTGGTTAATACATTATAGCAATGTTGCAATGATGCAGAGCTGATGGAACACAATTATAGACCAGAATTTCCAACTTTAAAGCTGGACAGATTTCATTTTCTGGTAGAACATATTGTACTATGGCTATTATATTCCATAAAGGAGTAAATATTAAATCCGGACATTATACTGTACATTTAAAGAGATAAGGTGGATGGACAGAATGCACTGATAGGAGGCTCCAATTAAAACACAAACTCCCTTTTAAACTTCCTAACTAGTATTTATTATTTCTATAATCAAAGTTCTAATGTGGATGAGTTGTAAAGTATTGGATGTACAATATTTTATTTCTCTGAATCATTAGTACAATAGACATTACTAGGGTTAATAAGGGTGATGTTTTGAACAATATGTGAAAACATGTTGTGTGCTTAAAAGGTTTCCTCATACTTTTTAAAAAAAAACATTGGGTACACTGCATTCTTTGTTCATCATTCATTATTCATCACTGGTTGAGATATGATTAGGCCCATGAAAATTGATATAAAGAACACCTACAGAAAAATCAACTGTTCATGAAGTTGTTGATACCACATTTATCACGAAAATAGTTTTGTACCAGATATAATAATGATCAACATCTTTGTATGATCTGATATTTATATTACTGCAGGAATTATAGGGTAAGTTATATTTTTTCAGTAATTATAGTGAGTGCAAATTATACTTATTGAAAGAAATATATAGAAAGTTTAGAATTGTTATGCATGGTATTGTTAATTTTCAGAAACGCACTATGTGCTTAATGGTTTTTTTTTCAAGTCCACATGACTGTTTTTCCCCCCACTGTTCAATGATCAGCAGCTATATACACTTGTTTATAGTGTAAAAGTATAGCAGCTGCGAATAGTGGATAAGAAAACATAACGTGTCTATATAATGGGTAATTGCGGTATTCCAAATTAAAAGATGCTTCTGTTTTTTTGATAATATTATAATTTATATTGCAGGTTAGCAAATCTCAATAGTTATGGAGATTATATAAAAGTTTAACTATTATTTATGTTTTTTTTCTTTTAATGCAGATCAGAGACAATTTATAATGACAAATAAAACCAAGAAATTACTTACTGCTTCATTAATACATAAAAAACACATACACTTATTCACCCATTCAGCCAGTGTTAGTCAGTTATCCACCCATTCATTCACTTTCTTATGCAGCCAATCAATCATATATACATCTAGACATACACCCCAACACTAATATATACAATTGGTCATTCACCCAATCAGTTACCTACACAAGCGCTTGTGCATCCAGTCATTTTCTCATAAATACAGTCATACACACTATGACTTACTTGTAGATGTATTGATGCACCCAGTCAGTCACCCATGGAGCCACTAATGTATCCAGGAACTTATGAATACAGTCACTGCTACATCCACTGACTCTTCCACTCATACACCCATTCACTGACCATACAGTCACTCATGCACCTAGTCACTCATCCATACAGCAGCTCTTCCACACTATTACTCATGAATATAGCATATAAACCAGGGAGACACTCATCTACATTACAACCACGACACCCAATTACTCACCCATACAGCCAGTGATACATCCATTCACTCACCTCTACATTTAATCTCACACCCACATATTCATACATTGAGCAACCCATACACCCAAACAATCACCAATACAGCAAGTAACACAAGCACTCATTACCCATACTTATTCACCTATTAACTTATTTCTGCACCCAGTCTCTCACCTATATAACGATGACTAGTCACACTGATTCAACCATACAGTTGCTGATGCATCCACCTATACAGACATGCATACAACTAGTCACTCACTAATAGAAACAGTTATGCATACAGCCACTCACCCATATAGTTATATATGCATCTACTCAGTTACCCACTGAACAAGTTATGCACTCAGTCACTCTCATGTATAACCATTCACATACCCAGTAACTCACCCACTTTTCAACTTATAGTCACACTCACTCATTCATATGCCTACTCACAATGGTAGATGGTGAAACATTCAAAAACTCACACATCAGTTGTTAACCTTAAGAGATACTCATGAATTCACTTACTATACCATACACCCACTCTCACACACGTATGCTCACCTATTCAGCCACTAATGCACCCAGTCACTCACAGATACTGCTAGTGACAAACTGAGTCACTCACCTATACACTACACCTACTTGGACACACAGCTACTTACCCATATATACATTCATGTACCCAGTCACTCATAAATATTGTCACTTCTGGAGCTAGTTAGGCACCCGTAGAGATACTCACATACCCAGGCACTGACATATACAGCCACTGATGCAGCCACTCAGTCAAACATAGAGGCACTCAACCACCCACTGACTCCATTACACAGCTACTGAAACACCCACATACTCACACAGTCTTATACCTTCTCACACAGCTAGTCACTAACCCACATACCCACTGATACTTGCAGTCACTGACCCATAGAAGCACTAATGCACCTACTCACTCACCAGTACAGCCATGTACACACCAAGTCATTCACCCATGCAAACACTTGTCCATCCAGTCACTCACCTATAGAGCCACTCACACACCCAGTTACTCACAAATAGAGCCACTCATGCCACCAGCCACTCACCCATACAGATATTCACACACCCAGTAACTCACCCCTACAGGTATTCACACACCCAGTTACTCATCCATACAGGTAGTCATGCAACCAGCCTCTGAAAGATACAGACACTCATCCAGCCACTCATTCACCCATGCAGCCACTCATAGAGGTAACCAATCACCAATACAGGTACTCTTTAACCCAGTCAGCCATTCATACATATACTCATCATTGAGATAACCACCCATACGAACATACTTGGAGCCATTTATGCACTCATACACATACTCATGCAGCCAGTCACTCATTCATTGTTTGAAGTAGAAGAGATGGTTCTAAAAAGAACCATTTTGATGGAGATTTTGAAATGTTTGTGTTTTTTCTTTAACTATTTTGTACATTTTTATCTTTATTTTTTTAATTAGAAAAAATAAAACATTACTTGCAACCACAAGTAACAACACTCAGAGATGCTGCAATCCAAAAATAGGAGAAAAGTTTAACACTTATGTGCATTTATTAATTGCACAAGTATAGGTACTGCCTGCTCTCCTACAGGTAGAGTAGCAGTACATTTAGGACAAAAAATTCCCACTTTAGCAAATTCAGAAATTGTAGGTGGAACACTAGAGACATGTGGAGTGTTCAATGATATTCCAGCTTGCATGTTTCCAGAGCATGATGCAGAGTTGGCAGTTTACAAATGTCTCATCTCTGCTCTTGCCAGTCGAGTAGAATGCATGGGCCCATATTTATACTTTTTGACGCAAAACTGCGCCAACGCAGTTTTGCGTCAAAAAAATTAGCGCCGGCTAACGCCATTCTGAAGCGCCATGCGGGCGCCGTATTTATTCAATGACGTTAGCCGGCGTTAGCTGCCGGCGCTGTCTGGTGTGCGTTAAAAAAAACGACGTACACCAGGCAGCGCCGGCGTAGGGGGAAAATGGCGTATGGGCGTCCACAAATGGTGCAAGTCAGGCTGAGGCAAAAAAATCACCACAACCCGATTTGCGCCATTTTTTTTCGACGCCCATCCCCCATTGAAATGACTCCTGTCTTAGCAAAGACAGGAGTCATGCCCCCTTGCCCAATGGCCATGCCCAGGGGACTTCTGTCCCCTGGGCATGGTCATTGGGCTTAGTGGCATGTAGGGGGGCACAAATCAGGCCCCCCTATGCCACAAAAAAAAAAAAAAAAATACTTACCTGGACTTACCTTAATGTCCCTGGGGTGGGTCCCTCCATCCTTGGGTGTCCTCCTGGGGTGGGCAAGGGTGGCAGGGGGTGTCCCTGGGGGCAGGGGAGGGCACCTCTGGGCTCATTCTGAGCCCACAGGTCCCTTAACGCCTGCCCTGACCCAGGAGCTAAAATCCGGCGCAAATGCGGGTTTTTTAGACCCACCCACTCCCACTCCTTGCCCGGGAGTATAAATACGACGCATATGCATCGCAGTCATTTTTTAAGACGGGAACGTCTACCTTGCATATCATTAACGCAAGGAGGTGTTCACGCAAAAAAATTACGCTAACTCCATGAACTTTGGCGCTAGACGCGTCTAACGCGTCTAACGCCAAAGTATAAATATGGAGTTAGTTTTGCGTCGAATTTGCGTCGAAAAAAACAACGCAAATTTGGCGCAAACGGAGTATAAATATGCCCCATGGTGTTTAAGTGCTTGTACATACTAGATGTACTGCAGCTGTACTTCTTCTTCCTCTCCCTCAAAAGCACTTTTTGGCAGATGTTGCAGGTGACTTTACGAGCATACTAAAAAATTCCCAGACAACACTTTCCTTTCGTTTTCTAAGTGGTTCTTCAGTTTCTTCTGGTTCTTCCTTGGTGTTCTGGTTGTATTCAAGAACATTCTACTCAGCCGCCGCCATTTTTTGAAAGGAAAAAAAATGGAGACAGAGGAACAGGAAAGCGATCTCCAAGTTCTGCACTAGAAGTGTGCACATGTGCTGCCCCATCCAAAATGATGGAAAATAAAAGAGGTGGGACTTAGCTATATTTGTTATAGAAAGATGTTTCACCAATCAGAAGCATCTTTTTATTAAAATATTTTTTAAAGTGTTAGAGATTCTGTTGGAAAGATTACTGCGTGCACTCTATGTATATTTTATTTTATACTACTAAAACTAGGCCGGAGTCGAGTACCCGTCGCAGATTTTGTTTTTAAAACAGCTAATACATTTACTAAAACAACCAAATGCAATGTAAATTTCAGATTTTTAAATAACAAATTAACAAAAAAATCTTCTAAGGGCTGTAAAAACATGAAAGGTTATAAGAAAGGTAACCATTTTCAGGATTTAAAAAAAAAGGTAAGAAATGATATGGAAAAAATGAAATGTTTCAGAAACATTATATTTTGGAAATTTAATTTACAAAACCATTGAAATTCACACAAAAAAAGAAAGGTTACAAGAACGTTATAGTTAGGCTCACAACTCATTCATACCTAACCAAAGAAATTCAGCAGTTATGGTTCCCTCAGCTAACTATAACCTGAGACCCTGTAATGCACTGCTCATGACCTCACATATTTACATCACTCATGACATGGTCAGTGACATGACTGATGACATCTTCCACAAAACAAATCTCAAAAAGGTACACATACCTCCATAAACAAATTGCACATCCATACACACAACTACTAAGACACTCATTTGTACATCCATAACACTATTGAGAGACTCACACTCACTCACTCATACAGCACTAACACAACAAATCACTCACCACACATTACTAAGTCAGGTTCTCATACAGATACAGAGTTATTCAAACTCAAACTCACACACTCATATAGCTGCTCAGAAAACAACTCATACATCTGTAGAACCACTCAGAAAACTAACAACAAACCCACACAGCTACTAATATGGCCACTCACTCACTCGTACAAGCAGCCACACACACAGATATCTACTTACAAACACATCCACTCACTATGCAATGCTGACACTTACACACAAGGTAACTCACCTCTACAACAACTACAACACACACTGACTTGCCCGTGCAATCACTAACACAGCCAGTCACTCACCCATGCAGACAGTAACACAGCAACTCACTTATTGAAAACTACTCACACATCCACTTAGTTTTACATACAGTGACTGATGAAGCCTGTCACTAATCTATAAATTTACTCATACACCACTTAGTGACCAATACAGTAAATGACTCACCCATTGAAACACCATTATATCCACTAAAACATCCACAAACTCACCCATACAACTAGCCGAACAACCACTCACTATCCATGCAGCAACTCATGCACCTACTCACTCAGCAATGCACATACTGACACACCTACTCACAAACCAATAGAGCCACTCACACATCAATTCACTTTCACATGAAGGTACACACAGATCCACACACTTAAGCAAAAAACTATAGATACATCTACTCTCTCGCATGTACAGACACTCACTCACCCAATCACTCACTGATACAGTCAGAAACACAGTAACTCACTCACCTATTCAAGCAAACACACACCCAGTCACCACTACAGATACTCACTCTCCCAGTCACACATCTATAGACTCACTGGATAATGTAATCAGTGATGTCATTTGAGATGTTCTCAGTGATGTCACTGACTATGTCATGAGTGATGTAATATGTGAGGTCATAAGCAACGCATTACGAAGGCACAAATTATAGTGAGCTGTGGTATGTCAAGTGGGGGCAGAGAAAAAGGGGGTTCCCAAATCACGGTTTCCCTATTAATTTTTAAAAAGGGTTTTAAACATGCCTACAGCCCAAACTGCTAAACGGAATTACACCAAATTTGGCAAGAAGGTAGATCTTGTAGTGCAGATTGTGCTATTTGTAATTTTTTTGTAAATTGATTCAGTAGTTTTGGAGAAAGAATATATAGATATCTAGGGATGTGGATCATCCACGAATCCAGCGATCCTCATGCTGATAACTGATTGGCTTCCAACACTTCAACAAGGAAGTATTGGCAGCCATCTTGAGACTCTACTTAAGCCGAGTCCCTGAAAGAAAGTAAAAAACAAAAGAAAGAGTGCCAGGGTAGGTACACCCTGACCCCTTAGCTCTGGTGCTGGGGTCCCAGAGGGACCCCGCCTCGGTAACACCAGAACACCACAAAAATCCACATATCCGCATCCCTAGACTTTTCTGATTTTTTTTTTTAAATGTGGTTTCTTGACCTTTTCTTTTAAGTAACCCCAGGTTCGACCAGGGGCATTGGGGGCTTTGAAAAAGAGGGGTACATTTGCTTGGTGGAAGCTGTCAGCTCCCACCAGGCAAAAGCAAACTGCTATGTCCAAGGGTCAGCACCGTGAGACATAGCAGGAGCTGGCCCTGGGTGGTTACGGTCCAAAGGGCCATCAGTGGGTCCTTGAGGGGGGCTATGTGGCCCCCCTCTAACAAGCATAGCCCTGGGATGTGGTGGTCCCCGGTGCTCAGGGGTCCAAAACAGACCCCCTTCACTTTTTTTATTGAAGCCCTGGGGGTAGCGAGTCCCGGGGGCTACGGGGAGGGCCAAGCGCCCCCCACACTACTGCCCCTTGCACCACATTAGTTTAGTGCCCTGGGGAGGTGGCAGTCTCCGGGGCTGCTGGGGGCCATGCAGCCCTCCTGCACCATATTTGTTTTCTGCCCTGGGGAGGCGACAGCCCCCAAACATCAAATTTCTTTAGTGCCATGGGTGGGTGGCGATCCTTGGGGCTAATTTAGAGCAAAGCCTCAGGTAGGTGGCTGCCCCCAGGGCTGCACAGGGGCCAGGTGGCCCCCGCAAATACAAATCAATGCCCCCAGGACCTGGCCCACCCTGTGGCTCTATAGAAAACAAGCGCAGAAGCCTGCGCTTGATTTTTTTTAAAATTTCACCAGATCTGTGGATCCACCATGAATTGCAGTGAAAAATTAAAAAAAATGCTTTTTAGCTCTCGGGGGTTCCTCTGGCGCCACAGCAGCAGAGCTAAGGGGTCAGGGTACCCCTACCCTGGTCCCTTTTCTTTTTGCTTTCTTTTTTTTCTGGGGCTTGGCAGAAGCCAAGTCCCAAGATGACTGCTAATACTTCTTGGTTTATAGTGTTAGCAGTCAATCAGAACTGTGCATTTGCCGTACAGGACCTCTTAATCTTTGCGAAGTCATCATGGCCAGAGATACACAAATGTATTTTCCCTTTAATATCTCTAAAACTACTTAATGGATTTGCACAAATAAGTGAAAGTGAAATCTGCCTACCAAAAGCTAACTTTTTGCCAAATTTGATGTAATTCGTCCAGTGGTTTGGGCTGTAGCCTTGTTCAAAGGTCCTCTGGTAATTAACATGGGAAACACAACTTTTTTAATCACCCCTTTTTCTCGGCCCCCGCTTCACAGTTCACCCCAACACTTTCCGTGTGCAACAAGAGTCACTGGGGCACTTTTTCTGGTAAATGTTTTGAAGATCCGTCAACCGGTCCCAAGACAAAAATACTTTTTCTATGTTTCTATGGGAACATGGTCTTAACTATAACTATCTAATGGGGTTATCTATCTATCTATCTATCTATCTATCTATCTATCTATCTATCTATCTATCTATCTATCTCTCTCTCTCTTTCTCTCCATATATATATATATATATATATATATATATATATATATATATATATATATATATATATATTCACTAAAGAAACAAAGGTTACAGGAACGTTATACTTAGAAAATAGAATTAAAAAAACATAGAAATTCACCTATAAAACCAAGATTACATGGATGTTATACTTAGGTTCTGCATTTACTCACACAAAACCAGAGAAATTCATCAGTTATAGTTAGAATTATTTCAATAACTTGCATCCTAAGGTAACTATAACTCATGCCCCAGCCAATAATTTCACTACTAATGTTTCAATGATATTTTTCTTTACGTTATAAAAGTTGTCATGAGTGCTGTAATATCCGGGGTAACTAGCAGTGTTTGGTGAGGGCCTGAGTTACAGTTACCTTAGGCCATGACTTATAGTTACTTAAAATAACTTTAACTGCTGAATTTCTATGGCTTTGTGTGAGTGAATTCAGAACCTTACTATAATGTCCCTGTAACCTTTGTTTTCTACAGTGAATTTCTATTTTTTTTAACATAAAGCAATTTTCATTACTATAAGTTAATCCAACCACCGCTGCAGGGCGGGCCTGTGGTCAGTCCCTGCAGTCAACCCCTAAAACCACCCAACCCACGGACTTTGGCCATATGCAGCGGGACTTCGTTGTAGGGCATGTCTGTCTGGGTGTGAGAGGATGTCGGTGGGTGTGAGAGTGAGTGTGAGAGTGTCTATCTGGGTGTGAGAGGGTCTATGTGAGTGTGAGAGTGGGTGATTGTGCTCCAATAGATGAAAGATGCATTGACCTCCACAAAGGATTTCAGATCTTTTTTCATTTTTTAATTGCGGAGTAAACACACTTGCTTTCCCTTCACCAAGTCCAGGAGTTAGGATGATTTGTTTTTTCCAGAAGTAGAACTTCAGTTGGGGCACCTGCTACGTTTCTATTTGTAAACGCTTACTGTTGAGTTTTAATTTCTGTGAAATGAGCATCATGACCAGAACTGAATCTCATTTGCTCGTTTATCCAACAAGAGTCCACAGTTTTGCACAACATGTCTATCCAACTGGAGCACTTTCTACTGGTTAATTAGTAAGTGCTACCTCATTGGTTGAATGTCCAGAGTGGGGAGGGCGGGTCACACGCCCCCCAACCCAGCCAATTTAGGACCTGGGGACCCCATCTCCCAAGGCCCACTACAATTCAATGGGGAGGGGACCTTGCAGCCCCCATGACCAGGCCGATTTCAAACCTGTTGTCTCAATCCCCTGAGGCCCGGCCTTAATATGTTTATATTTTTGGAACAGGACCATGTGGCCCTCCCCCCGGCCGATTTCAGCCCTGGGAACTCTATTCCCTGGGCCCAAGCCTTAGTTATATATTTTTTTTGGGTGGGGCGCTGCAGCAATTCAATGGGGGAGGAGGACCGCGCAGCTCCCCTCCCTTGGCCCCTGGCCATATGTCGACGGGGGAAGCCTAAAGGCCTCCATGGTCCAAGCCAGCTCCCTGCCTCCTACAGGAGCCGGCATTGATTTTGCACACAGGGAGCAGCTAAAGATGCACCACTCCCTTTAAAAAGTGCTACCAATCACAAAGTAAAAATGAAGAAAAGACTTTTGACTAGCCCTGCCGTCACATGATTACGAACAAAAAAGACTTTATAACAATACATATTTCATGCTAGTCACATTTTTGTGTTCCATAACAATACATAAACACTCACATTTAGTAACCGTGTATTCGAAAAATAAAATATAATAATTTAACAACCACTATTATTTTGAACAACCAGGTAAAAGTTCAGTGCATGTTCTCAATCAAAGCCAAGTGGGCAATTATTTTTGCAATCCATTTCTCCAGGAGTGGGGGAACATTTCAAACCAAAATATGTCACTCACTAAAATTAATAAACCATCAGTGCAAAACTAAATCCTAGAAAACAAGAACACAGTGGGAGTCCGCAGGGCAAAGCACACAACAATTCACAAACAATAATTTCTTAAACTGCTGATACTACATATTCTTCATACTCAAAACGAAAACAATAGTAGCAGGAATAAAACTCCCTATTGTGTTATTTAACAAGATAACAATACCATTTTCATACAGACAACACAACAACAGCAAAAATCAGGGAAAATATGTTTAGCGCTAAAAGTCCTTAGCTCATGAAGTGACATTAACAAATGTGCATATAAAGCTCTTCATCCAGGTTCAAACCTCCCGGGACCAAGGGACCACCACCTCCCTGGTGCCAAATTTAGTAAATTAGATGGGGGGGGTTGCGCAGACCTCCCCCAAACCCTGGGGAGTGCCACCTATCTGGGGCTACAATAATTTAATGTGCAGGGTTGACAGCATGGATCCCTCCCCCCGAGCCCCAGGGACCACCACCTACCTGGGACTACAATAATTTATTGTGTGGGGATGCTGCACGGCACACCCGGGCTCTGAGGCCCACCACTTCCCTAGGGCCCAATGTAGTAAATTAGATGAGGGTGGCCACTCTGACCCTCTCAAACCCTGAGAACCACCACATTTCCTGGGCTACAATATGTAATGATGAGGGGGTCTGCACAGAACCCCAGCCCTGGGAACCCACACCACCCCAGGGCAAAATTGAAGACATGGAGGGGGGCCATGCATCCCCGTATTGGAGCCATACGTGGCCCTGTGGACCGCCACCCCCCAGGGCTGGCTACTGCTACCTCCCATGGTGCCTACCCTCAGTGGTAGCTGTTTGTTTGTGCTTGGTGGGAACTGACAGCTCCCGCAAAGCAAAAACAAACACTCCTGTTTAGGAAGCTGGACCAGTTAAAATACTCGCACTTGCTGAAAGATGAATTTTCATCTCTTTCCTTCCCTGCTAACATGGGGGCAGGGAAAGTGATGAAAATATTGCTCATGCGCGTAGGGAGCTGCAATTTGCAGCACCTCCATGCATGCAGGAGCGATGCACATACCCGCAGGACACCGGGAGCAGGTTAGGAGCCGGGAGCCTGGAAGCTCCCCTTGCGGTCCTGTCACTTTCTCTCTCTTTGAGAGAGAGAGAGTTTATTATTGCAATGATCTCTTTTTATAGAATGACTGCACAGTGTCACTCTAGCAAGATGTTTGGTTGGAATGTTATAGTTACCTTTTGATGCACAGCAGAACAGGGTCACCTCTGGCCTACTAGTAAAGCTTTTGGAGTGTCACTCATTAATTTGAAGTTTTAAATCCTGGTATCTCATGGCAGCGTGTCTGTTTATTTACTTGTGTTTTGAATGTTAAACATTCCTAGTGGTGCCACATTTACATCTTTTTCCCATCACAATCTTTGGATTTAATGTAATAGAGATGTCTGGACACTGCATACTAAGGAGTCACCTGTGGCCTAGTGGTTAAGTTCCCAGACCAACTTTAGCAACAAAAAAGGATGATGGATGGAGCACTGAAACTTTTCAAACACTCACCCCCAGTCACGGATCTAGGTTTAATCCATTGTTCTTTTGCCCACCATGCCACCCCAGTTTGGACCCAGTCAAATGAAAATCAGTCTTGACCCTGTTCCCCATAGGAACAGTCCAGCCTGATCTGCCAGGCCAGATCCTCACTGGACCTGAAACAAGCATCCTGGAGTCAGTTTTAGGGTATCACCCTTTATCAGCCATGCTAGCTTTCATCCAGTGGCACAGTGAGCACGTCTAGTCATACCCTTCCAATTAGGGCAACTTTAGCAACACAAAAGGATGATGGACAGAGTGCTGTAGTGTTCTTCAGACCCTCATACAGGAGGTTGAGAGTTCCAGTTTAGGTGTGTCCGTTGTCATTTCTGAGCTTTAAATTATTTTCAACTTATAAAACTTAAGGTACATACAGAAAGGTGATCTCACTCTTTGTACTTTTCAAATGCATTTTTTTCAATTGTCAGAACATTTCTCATTCTAAGTGGTGTGAGGTTGGGTGGTTATAGGGGATGGCTGTAGGCCCTTTGGCCAAGCTCCGCCATGCACGGCCGAAGGCTGGTTGGGTTAACGTACAGTACTTATAGTACATATAGTAATTAAAATCACTTAAAATTATTCACACCATAAGGTAACTATAATTTGCGCCCTCGCCTTGCACTGTCAATTGCCCCAGATAGTACTGCACTCATGACAACTTTTATAACATTATAAAAAATATCAATGAAACATTAGCAGTCACAACATTGAAGAGAAAACTGTGCATGGCGGTAGTGCGAGTTATAGTTAACTTAGGGTGTGAGTTATAGTTACTTTTAATAGCGATACCTATAACTGCTGAATTTCTATGGTTTTGTGAGGGTAAATTCAGAACCTAACTATAACATCCCTGTAACCTTTGTGTTTTTTCAGTGAATATATATATATATATTCCCGGTGTGTGCTGCAGCGAGCTCCGAGTGCCGATGCTCTCTTGGGGTCAGACCTAATCCACAATTCTCTCAGCAAAAGTAGAGTAGCACCCCAAACTAGATTTAAGGCTGTTTATTGTTCTTTCACAGTCCAGCCAACATGTTTTGATGTACCTGTCTTGATCACGGCTGGTAGTCCCTCTTCAGTTTTTTCTTTTATTTTATCTGCAATCACTGTGCATTCTGGTAATTGTAGTTTACATCCGTGCTTAACCACACACATTATTAACTATGCTTATTATAAATGGCAACATGAAACTATACAAACCTATTGGTGCCAGTGCATAGAATATCAATGAATTTACATGTCAGTTGCACAACAAGGCTGTTCTAATAGGTCTCTGAGTCTTATGGTGACCGTCCCTCACCGTTCTTGTCTTTGAACCTCTAAGTGAGGTAATAAGTTTCACAAGTGGGTGGAAAAAATGCACGTCTATTAATAATTTATCACGTTTTAACCCTTCTCAGTACGGGATTGTCCTTGTAGTGGTGCTCTAACCACGCTGGCTGGTTCAGATAATTCTTAATATATCTTGACGATAGAGAGATCAAGCAGATGTCTCTCAATTTTTCTGTGGTAAATGTACAGTTTCTCAGTGAGGGATTGCCCTCGTAATGGTTCTCAGACTACTCTGAGTCATTCTGCTAACTGTATTTTCAAGATAGGCAGAGGAAATACATGTCTCTCAGTTTCTCAAAGATGAATGTGGAGTTGCTCATCGTTGTTGAGGCCATTCGGCCCTTTGGTTCTGAGTCTGATGATAAATTTGAATTCCTTCAGTCTCAATATGCATGTTTGATCTCCCCCTCTTAGAGAATTAGGCACAGTGTCAATACCATAATATAATAAGATTTTCTAGGTCGATCCTATATGTTCCTTCAGATATGTTTTGCTACTGCATAAGTGGTATCAGTGTTTTTCAGTGCCTGGATGTATTCTAAATTTCTTTTCCGTACGAGTCAGATGGTGCTTTCAACATATTTACGGCTGCACCTCCATTCCAGGATATAAATCACATACATTGTTTCACAACAGATTCTCTGGTTAAAGGCAATTTATACTCCATTCAAATCTTTGATGGATTTTGTGTTTCTGCCAATGGTACATGCTTTACTTTGGAAGCACTTTTTTAATCTTTTGTTGAAAGAATTTAGCCCCATTTCTTCATGTCTGTCCTCAAAATGGCTGTGCACTCGTTTGTCCCTTAGGGAGGGGGCTGTCCTGAATGCAATTGAAACTTTTGGTTTAAGTTTACTTCTAATGTCCGAGCCTTCCATCAATATGTTCCAACGCTTCTGAAAGATCTTTCTTAATCTCCATGTTTTCTTTGTTATATATTAAAATTAGCCTGATTTCTTGTTCTGTAGTCTTGTCTTTCAATCTATTAATTTGTTTGCTTGTATTCAAGGTGTCTGTGTGAATGGCGGCTAGCGCCCTTTCATATCCTCTTTGAATATGTTTTTATCGGTATCCTATTGTGAGATAGCTTTGCATAGTCAGTCAACTGGTTGTTTCAAAATTGACTGCAGTTGAGCAATTTTTTTAACTCACCATATGGATTATTGTTTAACATAAAGTGAGGGTGGAAACTTGAACCATGCAGAGTGACGCTGGTGGACGTCTCTTTGTTATAAAGTGTTGTTTGGAGGTTGCAATTCTCCACATAAATTGTCACATCCAGGAAATCAACACGTTTCTTATCTATTGAATGGGTCAATCGCAGACCTACTTCATTTGAACATAGCAAATTGAAAAATGTTTTAAACTCAGGTATGGTTCCATTCCAAATTATGAACAGACAAACATATCTTGTCCACAGAACTACTTTGTCCATGTACTGTTGAAATGGTTCACCCTAGTCAATTCACTTTTCCCACTACCCCATTGGCAGATTTGCATAGCTCAGAGAAAATGCCACACACATGGCAGTCCCGCACCCCTCCTGGTATACTTGTTTGTTGAATAAAAACACATTGTTGTTCGAGCAATTTCTACCATTTCCAATAGCATTTTTGAATGTTGAAACTCTCTCACTTTCCATTGTCTTGGAAAATATGCAACAGCTTAGAGGCCCACTTCATGTCTGATTGATGTATACAGCGATAAGACATCAATTGTTACCAGAAAGTATTCCTCTTGTCATGTGATGTGATCTATGATTTTCAGTAGGTCCCCCGTACACTTAATATACTAATTCAAGCCTTGTACCAATCTGGGCCATTTAATTATCAATGTATTTGGACATGTTTTCTAGCAAAGAGTCACATACAGATACTACGGGTCTCCCTAGGGGATTGATCAGGCTTTTGTGAATTTTGGGAAGGAAAGGTATGGTAGTTGTTTTGGGGTGATCCACTTTTAGGAACTTCAACTCATCATCATTGATTAGAAGTTTAGTATGCCATTCCTTCAGCTTCTCATTAATATGTTGTTTGATTAACATGGCTGTATGTAAGTAAGTCTTATACAGCTGTTATTGTCCCTTAGTTTCCCGTTCACCTACTTTATGGATTGCTCTTTATCCATCACCACTATGTTTCCGCCTTTGTCCACGAGTTTGATGATGATGGCAGGGTTCTCATGCAAAGATTTCAGGGCTCCTCTTTCATCTTTCTATAGATCCTCTTTCTTGCCTTAACTTCTCAGGTTTTGTAATTTATCCAAATCTGTTGCTACAAGATCATAGAATAGATCAATTGTATTCCCCAGGAGTAATACTGGACACTACCTCGAGTGTGGTTTCATTTCACTTCATTGATTTTCTCTGTATCTTTTCCATTCAGCCAATAAGCGTATTTTTGTTATGTTATCACCACTACTGTCACTCTGAATTTGTAAGATATTTGTGAGGTCAGAAATTTGATGAATTCTCAATGGTGCCCTTATCTCTCTTGGTGTTCTTTGCATTCTCTTTGGCCAATTTTGATTTTCTGATAAACTTGTAAGTATCTATTTTTGTTTCCATGAAATTCAAATGTTTTTCCCAACAGAATGACATTCCTTCATTGAGTACTTGATGTTCACTAGGTGTCAGAACATATTGTGATATATTAACAACTAGATCCTGTTTCCTTTGGCTCACTTTCTCCGTTTGGCGAGGAGAGTAGGTTCTTTCTATGATGTCTTCTGGTTTGTATCATTCCTTTCCTCTTTGGTGACCCCAGCTCCTTTCTCTTCCTCTGATTTTGTGGTCAAGGTAGATCAATTGCATTTCCTCTAAAAAGTGGTTTTAGCACGCAGACCCACAGAGCCTCTTACACACCCACTCACACACACACTATTACACCCACACAACCACTCACACATCCATACAGCCACTCACACACCTATTTGATGACCCACAAAAACACTCCACACCCGCTCACCGACTCACACAGCCACTCGTACACCCACTTACACACCCACACAACCAGTCATGAATGCACACACACACCCATACTGCCACTCACCACCCTTTTACAGACCCACAAACCATTCACACACTCACTCGCTGACTCACACAGCCACTATACATCTTAGATTAAAAAAGCAAAATATATCTTTAGTGATTTGCTTAATTAACATTAACAGTTGGGAGCATCGTCCCGATGCGCCACTTTTCCTGAGTCTCCCTGCCCCCCCAACAATACCATGTTTGCACCGTATTTACACCATGGCGGTCGTTACCACAACAGAGTCAAACATCTTGATGCTATTGTGACGCTTTGCTACACTAGCACCAAAAATATTGTCGCTAGTGCAGCAAAGCACAGGGATGCCCTTAGACCAATACAGGAGCATCACTTTAACACCTGCCTTGGGCCTCCGTTTGGAGGACCACCCCCTTGCATACATTTTGCCTGGTGTAGACATAAAGTGGCGCAAGGACTTGCAAAGTGGTGCAATGCTTAAGCCGCCTTAGCGTAAACAAAAATGATGCTAAGGAGAAGTTAAGAGGAGCTAGGAGCTTGTAAATATGCCTTTTAGTTTCTTCCTGCCATAGCACAAAACTTTGTTATGAGCCACAGAATTCTAGAGCTACTCATAAAACTGTTTCACAAGGTTGAAGGCACTTCGGTTAATGAGTGGCTGTTTGTACTAATGCATGAACAGACTTCAGACTGTGGTCTTTGACTCAAGGACATCTACTAATGACTACTAATTACTAATGACTGATAATCACTTGAGATACAGTGGCAGGATGAAAGAACAAACCTATTGGCTTTGCCAGAGCTTGTTTTATATGGATGGGAACAGTGAACCCTGGAGCAGCAAAGAAATTGATTCTTGAGTCAGAGGCATGGCCGTAAAGGACCCTAAGATTGGCTCACTTACACAACTCATATCTTAGAGGTGTAATGTGGATATAGAGACTGACCCTCTGTAAAATCACAATAACATGTTGGGAAAACCAAAGATGAACAGCTATTCTGACTTCTAGTTCCAACTTATATACAAAATGAATGCCAGTTGGTTTGGATCTTTTGCCACATTTGAAAATTTGAAGAAAGGCAAACAATTCCAAGTGTATCTCTTCTTGAGTATAGTTCAGTCTTTGTAGTTGAGCAAGCATCTCATAATATCTATGTTATAGTAGTGTCCATGGTAGTAATAGATATCCCAAAATACTTTCTGAGGTGCATGACAACTTCAAATAAGCCTTGGTGAATTAGCTGGACCTCCACCTCTCTTGCTAGGGCTGAAACAAGGACATATGGGTCAGACGCATTGCAAATCTACAGTATGTCTCACAGATGAGAGAGAGTGGCCATACCTTAACCCTGTTCTTTTGATTTACTTTTTGCAGGCCACATTTTCATCCATAGAATCTTGTTCATAACAGTGAGGTACACATAAAGCACTCATCACTGATCTTTTCTTGTTTGTGATGATCCAAACTGTACACATAGGGGGTCATTCTGACCCTGGCGGTCATGAACCGCCAGGGCCAACGACCGCGGAAGCACCGCCAACAGGCTGGCGGTGCTTCCGGGGGCATTCTGACCTCGGCGGTAAAGCCGCGGTCAGAAAAGGGAAGCCGGCGGTTTCCCGCTGCCCCAGGGAATCCTCCACGGCGGCGCTGCAAGCAGCATCGCCATGGGGATTCCGACCCCCTTCCCGCCAGCCTAGTTCTGGCAGTTTTCACTGCCAGAACCTGGCTGGCGGGAACGGGTGTTGTGGGTCCCCTGGGGGCCCCTGCAGTGCCCATGCCACTGGCATGGGCAGTGCAGGGGCCCCCTAACAGGGCCCCACATAGATTTTCAGTGTCTGCGTGGCAGACACTGAAAATCGCGACGGGTGCAACTGCACCCGTCACACCCCTTCCACTCCGCCGGCTTCATTCGGAGCCGGCATCCTCGTGGAAGGGGGTTTCCCGCTGGGCGGGCGGGCGGCCTTCTGGCGGTCGCCCGCCAGCCCAGCGGGAAACTCAGAATGTACGGTCTTCTGGCGGTTCCCGCCAGGCCGGCGGCATCCGCCGCCGGCGGGGGTCAGAATGACCCCCATAATTGCTTGTGCTGCACCTGCTTGTGTAGGCAGTGGTGGGGGGACAATGCAAGGCTATGTTGTGGTTCAATAGAGAGCTTTGGAAATATTTACAATAGCAATCTACCATCTTGCACCTTTATGTATACTTGGGGAATCTAATGGTATTGTGTCTCAACTTCTTGTGTATTCACTTGCACACTTACAACACAAACCGTTTTCTAGGAAGAGGGAGTGTACATGACACATATTTCTCAGGGTGGGTCAAAAGACTCAGGGGGTGATTCTGACCCCGGCGGTCTTAGACCGCCGGGCCCAGGGTCGGCGGGAGCACCGCCGACAGGCCGGCGGTGCCCCGCAGGGCATTCTGACCGTGGCGCTTTGGCCGCGGTCAGTGCAGGAAAACTGGCGGTCTCCCGCCGGTTTTCCGCTGCCCCTAAGAATCCTCCAAGGCGGCGCAGCTCGCTGCGCCGCCGAGGGGATTCTGACCCCCCCTACCGCCATCCTGTTCATGGCGGGAAAGCCGCCATGAACAGGATGGCGGTAGGGGGGGTCGCGGGGCCCCTGGGGGCCCCTGCCGTGCCCATGCCAATGGCATGGGCACGGCAGGGGCCCCCGTAAGAGGGCCCCGCAAAGTATTTCAGTGTCTGCCTTGCAGACACTGAAATACGCGACGGGTGCCACTGCACCCGTCGCACCTTCCCACTCCGCCGGCTCGATTACGAGCCGGCATCCTCATGGGAAGGGAGTTTTTCCCTGGGCTGGCGGGCGGTCTTTTGGAGACCGCCCGCCAGCCCAGGGAAAAACTCATAATACCCTCCGCGGTCTTCTGACCGCGGAGCGGTATAATGGAGGGCGGAATTCTGGCGGGCGGCCTCCGCCGCCCGCCAGAATCAGAATCACCCCCTCAATCTCCAAACTGGAGTACTGTTAAATAGGCCTGTGTGTGCTCCATACCAGTAGATCAGGTGGTGACATCCATTAGTTGTGTTTTTCCCCAGTCAAGGGAACAGCAGAACATGATAAATTGAGTTTTATTTGAGTGAACCCCATCACCAATAGAATTAAATACTCAGTTGAAGAGCAATCTCTTCATAAATATATAGAACAATAACAGGGGCGCTTTTGGCATCAGTTTCCTGTTCAGGAAAGACCAACAGAATACAATGTACAGTTTACGGCAGATGAAATCAGTAGTGCACTGCCAGTGACATTATTACAAGTCAGATAAAGTGCCCTTGCAGACTTTAGGACACCCAGGGTGTGGAGGGAGACCAGGATTGAGGTGCACTGGCACATCTGTGTGCAAATTTAAGCTATGATGCATGCAGAAGAGTATCTGCTGATCAGAGTTAAGGCTGTGTGTGCACATTGCACATAGGATTTGATGAGGGTCTGATGAACACTCAATAACCCAGGATTGTACAGAGGTCCTTCACAACTAAATGCACTATCAGAGCTGTTTTTCCACATTTTATGTGTATATCAAGACTGACGTTTACAGTATGAGATATATGTGAACAGAATATTGACAACTCACAAAGAAGCTACACTGGCAGAGGAGGGTACATACTGCTTACCTGCAGGTACAAGACTGAGATGAACTTGCAGTGTTAGGTGGGCAATGAAGTACACAGGCAGAGTTGAGTGCATACAGGGTATAGATAAACCAAGATTTAGGTGCACTGACAGAGCTTTGTAAGGGTCGGCTACCTACAAATTAGAGTTGAGGTGCATTAGCAGAGCTGTGTGCGCACATTGTACATGTGTATTGGGATTGAGGTGGATGGGTAGAACTGTGTATACATAGTGACTATACAGGCCAGTGCTGAGGTCCACTACTGGACCCTGCTTACGTGGCACTAGGCCATTGAACGTCCAGCTCCTAAAATTTACTCACAGACTGCTGTTTGAATGAGAGTCAGAGATGTAATTCTGTCATTCTCTGAGGTCAAGGTCTGAATTGGGCCATGCTCTAAAGGACTCACTTTTCCCGCTTAGGTAAATGCAGCTCCTATGTCAGAACAATTTTTTGTCAGCCAGAAGCTGAAAAAATTATGAATCCTCAGCTGGGCTTCTGAACAGTGCATCTTGCTGGAGGCACCCCTTAAAAGTGCAGGGCCCAAGCAAAATAAACACATCTGTCTCCTTGAGTGACAGTGCTCCCTACTCATCCAGGATGAGTTTGTCTCCCAGATACTCTTAAGGGCCTCCCGCAATAGATGGCTGCCATCCTCTGCAGTCAGAGCAAGCTTAAGGGCCCCACAAAATCACTTCCCCATATACTCTTGCTGCAATGCTAGCAAGACCTGACCTGTAATACTGCTTGGAAGCAGCAGCTCCTTGAGTAGTCTGAGCCACCAGGACTAAAGAAACAGAAGAAATTTTTCATCAGCCCACCCCTCACTGGCTCCCACCCAGAGATCTACCTCTTTGAGGCCACTGCTGCTTGATTCAAGCAGCATCTCTGCAGGGTCTCTCTGTCACTAAGGGTGGGTGTAATCTGCGTAATTCAGTGTAGTAGAATCATGCAGAATTAACTAAGGATTCAGTGAGATTATGCATAACTGTATGAGAAGAATAATTCTGCAATTAGTTCAATTTCTTAGTGCAAAAATGCCCCCTCGTGTCCATAATGTGTGCAAGAATGCATTTTGTGCTAACCAACAGTGCTAAATTCATGAATAGGGAGCGTGAGGAGCAGCTCATGCTCGCTAAATTTGCTCTTTGGGTAGGATTTGCCTCCAACTTACTCCTGGCATTTGGCACTCTTTTCTTAACACAAAATGCACCCTTACATCCAAAATAGTGTTAAGGTTCATTTTGCGCTATTAAATAGGGCTAAATGCAGCAGGGAATTAACAATGAGTAGCCACTCTGGCTCACTAAATGTGCTCTTGCAATAGGATTTTTTTCCCTTTTTCCCCAAATTACACTTACTTACATGTGCACAAGTAATCACATTATTATCGGTAATTCATCATCAGAGATCAATATGGTGTTGGACTTTGACCCTTCTGCAGGGTCATTTCCAGACTTTTTGCTTTTACCCTCCTGTTTTCTGAACCCGTTTTGTTGACTTTTAGGACTCTGCACACTTTACCACTGCTAACCAGTGTTAAAGTGCTTGTGCTTGAAAATGATTAAATTGGTTCACATACAATTGGGCTATTTAATTTACTTATACGTCCCTAGTAAAGAGCGGTACTATAAATACCCAGGGTCTGTAAATTAAATTCTACAAGTGGGCTTGCAGCTTTTATTGTACCACCCACTAAAGTAGCCCTGCAAACATGTCTCACGCCTGCCATCATGGCCTGTGTGTGCAGTTTTAAATTGCTATGTCGACCTCACAATATAAACTTTTTGCCAGACCCTAACCTTTCTTTTTAATACATATAGGTCACCCCTAGGGAAGGCCCATTACAGCCCAGAGTGCAGGGTCCAGTGTATTTGTAAAGTTGGACATGCTCTTTTAAGTTTTATGTGTCCTGGTAGTGAAATACTCTTAAATTTGTTTTCCACTACTGCAAGTCCTACCTCTCCCATGGGATAACATTGGGGTTCCCTAACTACATTTAATAAGTTGTAACTGCCAATTTGGCAAATGTAGACAGATCGAGTGGGGTGACTAAGAATTGAAAACAAAAGCCCTCTTTAATGGTGAATTTGGATCTATAGTCACAATTCTGAAAATGCCACTTTAAGAAAGTTGTCATTTTCTCATCACAACCAATTGGTGCCTCAACCTGATCCTGGGTCATATGACTAGGAATATCTGGAAACAAAGGAAAGGGGGGTATTGACAGGTTGGGCTTAGCTGAGTTAAAGATGGGGAGGTGTTGCCAGCTGCTATACTTGCACACCACAAAGGCTATGCCTGAGCACTCTCACAAAGGCTTTGACACTGTTTTTTTGTGATCTCAGACATGACAGGAAAGAAGGTAATGCCTGATACCTCAGGGGGTTGGAAACCTCTAGAAGATTCCTCTACTTCAAAGTGGGCACCTGGCATAAATATTGGACCTCAGATCCCAACTCTTCAGTACACCTCTAGACCTGTGGACTCTGCGAGAAGAAGGACTGCTATGCTGCTGAAATGATTGCCACTCTGTTGGAATGCTGCTCTGTAGGACCACTGTCTAGCTGTACAGACCTTCTTCCCTGCTTCCCTCTTGCCTGGGTGAGAAGGACTGAACCTGCATCTCTAAACCCAGGACCCCAGAGTCACTCCTAGGGCTAGTTGGCTAGCCTCCTGATCAGAAGCCTCAAGGACATAAGTGGCTTCCAACAACCTTGAACCAGGCACCTGGATCTGTGAGTCCTGCCTTCCCAAGTGATGTCACTCAGGTCCTGGCACTTTTGAAGTGTGCCTGACCGTACTCTGCAAGCCTATCTGTGGACCCAGCAGAACAGACACATCTCCTCAGTGGAGCAGCACATCTCCCACAGAAGTGGTGCATTACCTTTGCTGCTTGATGCATTGCCTTGGAAATTGCACCTCTGTTGTGGAGACTTCCCTAACTCAAGGACTTTGCATAGCCCACTGTTGCCAATGCATCTCCACTCAAGGGCATCCTTTAGCACTTTGCAGCTCCACAGAACTGCCGCTGCCAGGATTTAAAGTACTCTTGATCAACAGGTCTAAGTGAGTCCCTGTAGTCAGCCTGTGCTCCATCTCAGTTAGACTGAACTTGTGAATTTCTCCTAGTCTGGGGTGACCAGATATCCATAGTAAAAAGAACAGATGATGGACAGAATGTTGAACAATGCAGACATTCACCCCCAGTCACAAGGATCTGGGATTAACCCATCGTTATTTTGCTCACCACTCCACTCCAGTTTGGACCCAGATGATGAACGGAATGCTCAGACGTGGGTCCTGGGCTCACTATGCCACTGGATTCAAGCTAGCCTGGATGATAAAGGGTGATACCCTGAAACCAGTCCCAGGATCCTTTTTTCCAGTTCAGGGAGGACCTGGCCTGGCAGTTCAGGCTGGACTGTTCCCATTCGGAACAGGGTCAAGGCTGATTTGCATATGGCTGGGTCCAAACTAGGGTGATGTGGTGAGCAAAATAATTGATGGATTAAACCCGGAGCTGTGACTGGGGGTGAATGTTTTTTTGGTTCTGTTTTCCATCCATCATTTGTGTTTGTTTGCTTTTGTCACCCTAAGTGCGCCGGGTATGCCAAGACGTGGGTTCCGGGTTTACTATGCCACTGGATTCAAGCTAGCCTGGCGGATGAAGGGTGATACCCTGAAACAGGTCCCAGGATGCTGGTTTTCAGTCCAAGGAGGACCTGGTCTGGTAGTTTGGGCTGGACTGCTTCCAGGGGGAACAGGGTAATGATTGATTTGCATATAGTCGGTTTCAAACTGGGTGGCATGGTGAGCAAAATAATTGATGGATTAAACCCAGATCTGTGACGTGGATTGGTTGTGCATTCCGTCCATCATTTGTGTTTGTTATATAACCATAGTTGGCGCTATTTTCACTGAAATCTTTAAACTTGCATTTCTCTGATTCTGCTGATTGGATTTGGTTGTTTTAGACTTGCTCTATTTATTAAAACTTACTATTGCTTTTAATTTGGTGTGGAATTCCTTTTGTGTTGTATTTTCGCTTTATTACTGTTTGAAGTGCTTCTTAAATGCTATAAACATCGCCTCTGTGTAAAACCTGATTGCTCTGTGCCAAGGTACCAGAGAGCAGAGCTCAGGCTAATTTGGAGTTTGCTTGTGACTTCACCTTGACAAGGATTGTGGTTGCTGCTTCAGTAGGGTTTCACCCCGCCTCAACCAGTAACCCAATTTCTTACAAGCAAAATTATGGAAATTACTTTGATTACTTGAAATTCTACCCAGGCCTATCTGTCACACCTAGATTGAAGCTTGGAGTAGGTGCACCTTGCTGCCCCTGCCCAGTCCTTCCCATTATCATTCTGATTTAACAAATTACGCTGTCTGATTTTATGGACTTTGGTTCGGCTACCACTCAGATTAAATAAGGCTGCACTGGCCTTTCATGTAGTGCCCCTGTGACTGAGCTAGCCCAGACAGTTGGAGTCACTTATGCCAACAAAAAAAAGCCCTCCACCTGCCCAAAGTCACAGGCGCGTCGGCTGGTGATTAATTGCCAACCTCACCTACACAACCCTGTCTATTACTACCCTCTTTTGTTTGCTTGCAGGGGAAGCAGCTTTCCTTTATTCCTGCCACTACTTATCAGCTTTCTTCCTAGCCTCAAGCTGGTCCCTCTCCCCTTCCCCTTTCCCTCAAAAGTGTTTTTCTTTACGACAGTCCTCTACTCCTGCATACACACTAGTGCATCTCTCCTTACCTATACAATAGTACCACCATTTCTGTAAATGCCACAACAGCTGCACTTTGCTTACACCTTAGTGCATCTAACCTTGTCCGTAGCATAATTCTTCTACTCGATATCGTGGTGACACACGAGTACTTTTAACTATTCTGTATCCTAGTATACTCACATGTAGCAATACCCTAGAACATCTACTCATGCCAATACCGTAGAAATGTTACTCCTCCCAATACGCTATTACCTATATCCCTACATGTAGCCTAATACCTCTGTACTATGTATACCCTAGTTGCTCTACCCATATCTATCCTTTGAACCTCTACATTAGGCTATATCTAAGTGTGTCTACTCCGATCTCTACCTTAGTTTTGCTACCCCTACTGGTACTGGAGAACTTCTCTCCCTGCCTGAGGCTTAGTACCTCAGTCCATAGCCTAATGTCTCTACCCCTACCTATATCCTGGTGTTTCCATCTAATTTATTCCCAAGAACGGCTGTTCCCAACCTGTGGTATGCCGCCTAACCACTGTGTTATGTACTGAATCCTGAGTTTGTGCTTCTCCAGTCCAAGCACTCTTAGAAAATGCCTACCAGTGTGGCTGGCATGTATGTGAATCCTACACCTTGTAGTCCCCCATAAAGTGCTCCAACACCCTACACTGGTATGAGAGGTGCTCTAAAAAAATGAATTACAGGTGACGGAGAGGCTATAGAGAGATGAGAGGCTCTTATGGGATTTCTTCTTTTCCTCACCTCATTTTTAAGTGAAAAAACCTTCACAGATCTTATGTACCTAAAAAATTACAAAACAAATCGCTTGGGAAATGTAGAATCTGACCTGAGGATTCAATTTACCTAAATAAAACCAAAAATTTAAAAGTTAGTCGCCAAGATGCAGCGCCAACCTTCCCATTAGCATGTTTTGATTTTTGAATATTTTATCAATATAAGATAGTTGTATCTTTTGTAATTTGAGTATTTGTTTGGTGTGTACTTGTTTGTATATTTTTTGACAATTACTGTTTTAGTGTTTGAAATTTAAATCGTACAAATTGATTGGGGGTGCCTGGCTTCCAGTGATGATTCACTGGGGATCCTCAGGAGTCAAAAGGTTGTCAACCACTGCCCTAGAACCTCCTACCAATATCCTAATACCACTATCCCTAACTATACCATAGTACTTCTACCCAGCCCTATACAAAGTACCTGTATGTCCTACTTATACCCTGGTGCTTTTATCACTGATGTTAGAATAGGATGTCTACCTCCACCCTAAGACTTTTGTTCCAGTCTATACCGAAGTACCTCCACCCTTACACATATTCAGCCAATACTCCTATATAATTCCATCCTTCATTATCCCTACTTATATTCTAGACCCTCTAGCCATACCTACACACTAGTTCCTATCTATATCCTAGGACCACTACCAATGGCTACCCTCCTGTACCTTCAGTGCCTTTTTCTCCACCTAGTATCCCTATACACTCCGCTCTTCATTACTCTTGCCACCTTTTCTTCTTAATTGTTTCCTTGTGTCGTTTTTTGTCTGCTGTTTCTTGACTTGTCATGTACTGTCCACGGGATGAACTGCATATTCACACTCGGTGCTAGTGGTTTGCATGACTCGAGCTGGCACCCCATCTGCTTCAAAAGCCTTTGGCGGGAGAGAACGAGGCCCCATTTAGTCTACAATCCACATATTGTAATGATAACTCTTCCCAAAAAAAAGTGAAGATAGGACCAGCTCCAGGGGCACCAACTCAACAAAGTACAAAGTGCACGGGAGGCAGGGCCCTGACTGGGTCCAGGGGAGAGGGGGCCACTTCAAGGTACTTTTCCAGGGGGGGGGGGTGGGCTGATGTTTCGTAACGCCAATGATTACGGTAATTGTCAACGCCTTCAGGACTCTTAGCAACTGGTTTGTGTGCTGTTTCTAATACAAAAGGCAAAATACTAATGATGTCTCTGTTTCATACCCAAACGTTTTAGTCAGTTTAGAACTCGGATTTAGTTTTTTAGGCAACACTCCACTGACAGCTTCAAAATAAATGGTAGGGTGGGGCTTTCGCTATCTTTAACAGGCCATCCATCACACCAGCTCTCTGTTACTCCTAGTACCAGTTAGACACCAGTCAATGTCCAGCCCATAAAATATGCTTCCAGCCCTCTTCTCGTCAATCAGGCTTGTATTGTATTGCTGACTAACCTGTGCTTATTCATTTGAAACCACCTCCAAAATGAATTGCAAACATCGAATGTATTTGCATAATAAAGAAAGAAAAACAAGAATTTTCCCTTTCAAGGATCAGTTATATATCACATAGCTATATCAAAGTTTTTTCAATACAGTGTTTCCATAGGATTTCAATAGTGCTATTTTTAGAAGGGGCGCACTTCTAACAGTACTAATCCCTTATCGCCAGTACACTGTGCACTGACTCGGATCAGACATAACCCTCCTCATTCCCAGAGGAGTAACAACATCTTTTTCATCCATTTAGTTCTGTTGTGACTTTTGATTGAAAAACCACAGTGACACAAATCCAATTTTCCTTCCAGTTCCAACACAAATCACGGCCTGGGTAGCTCATAGTGTGTAACTGACCTTGAAGAAAGGAGATGCATCAACAGAGGGGAGTAAATCGTTAGCAACATTTTAAATTGTCAAATTTAATTGTTTCCCAGATGAACCCTGGACTACCTATATTAGTAAACAGTGCTAGTGTGCACACACAAAATGTTCGTCCGTGTATCATTTAAAATCTATCAAATTATGCTTCATTTGACTAGCAAACCCGGCGCCCTATTAAGAAGACCACAGTTAGCGGTTGGCCGATACAGCTGCAGCCCAAAACAATTGGTAGACATGCCTTTTTGTCCCATCCCGGATTTCGACACAGTCCTTAGCAAGGTCAGAAGCGCTGAGAGTCTGGTTCATGAGGGCAGCTATGCTCGTACCGTCTACGATTCTGTTATGGGGAAACAGATTGTAAGAGAGACCATTCTTTGCAAGCTACAGAGAGTTTTACTGACACTCATTGGCTCTCGATCTACAAGGGGATCTATTGGGGAGTCGAGAAGATACTGCTTGAGGTGTGTTGGGGGGAGCAAGAAGCCCTTGCTTTTGCAGTAAAATGAAGCCAGCTATAATGTTAAGGGCTGGAATCAGCCCACAACATACATTGTAAAAGTTCGTAGAAGGCGGTTATCGTTTTGTGAAGGAATGAGATGCAAAGAATCGTAATATACTGCGCACTGAAACAGTACATTGTTTAGTACCGAAAGAGAGTTTTTATTTCAACGAAGCCCTATCAAGTAGAAACGATCTAAACTTCTGCAAAAATAGCGAAACTGGCTGGCGGGTCAAATTCTGCACATATTAGAAATGAGCCATATAAAACCGGCCCCAACAAACTCTCTTGATAGTGATCTTGGCTTAGGAAAGACTAAACATAAAGGTCTCAGGGTAAATCAGACACACATCATAAATTAACCTGTGCTTATTGTCTGGTAGATTGGCAGAAAGCAGGCAGCCTTAGCTTAAACTGTAATAAAGTATTTGTGCAACACTTAAAACAGTAACACAGTGAAAACGCCACAAAACAGACTCCACAGCAAGTTAGAAAAATATTATATATTTTTATGAACAAAACAAAACAAAACTGAAACAACAAAAATTCAATAAGTAGAAGTTGAAATATGATTTTTTAAAGAATAAACTTAGTTTTAGTGCTTAGAGCATAAAGTGCCAACCAGGGCTATCTGGTCAAGCTAGACTGGGTCAAATCTGAAAAGTCAAGCTGATCGTGTTGGACCAAGGATTGGATACAGGAACCAGGATACTTGGTCCACTGAAACAGTACCTTGGGTCTGAGATGTGCCAACATCAAGAACAAATTGTGAGGAGCGGGGGGGGGAGTGATGAGTTGCCATCAGTCCCGCAGATATAGGTGATGTGTTGACTCCAAGCCACGTAAAGTTACAGATGCATCAGGAGTGAAGACTATGCATCCCTTCATTGGCAATGCGATGCTCACGATCCTAGCAGAACTGGGGAAGAACTGACATTGATAGCAATGCAAAGTCCTCAGTCCTCGCAGCAGCGGTGATGTGCCGGCATTGATGGAGATGCACCAGTTCTGATCAGTGCAACGGCGTTGGTGTGCCGGTTCTCGCAGTTGCAACTCTTTATACCCACTTCCAAGGGCCCAGGACTGGATTGGTATCATTTGGCTGGGAAAGACTTGCAGCAAGCAAAGTCCAGCTGTTGTTGATGATGAGTGCTAAATCTTTTGTGTTCCTGAGCTTTCAGTAGAACAGGAGGCAAGCCCTTGGAGTCACTCTGTGTTCAAGTGAGACTGATCCAGTCCTTCCTCAGCAGGGCAGAAGGCATCTGCAATTCTTCCACAGCAGCAGTCTAGAGTGGCAGTCTTTGTAGCAGCACAGCAGTCCTTCTTCCTGGCAGAGTTCTTCACAAGTACAGCAGTGTACTGATTTGATAGGGTCAGAGGTCCAGTACTTCTACCCTGTTGTGCCTTAGAAGAATGGGTGACTTTAAAGAAGGCTCTTTGACGTGCACAGAGGTCCTTTCTTCCTGCCCTGGCTCCATACTCTCTACAAGGGTTTATGCAGCCCTTTGTGTTGAAGCAGGACACTGCCTATTCAGGTGTAAGTGTCAGTTCCTCCCACCCAACATGGTCAGGATGGGCGATCAGGATGTTGATGGTTCATCAGTCACACCTAAGCTCCCTTTGTGTGTGACTGTCTGGAGGGAATGCACAAAGTCCAGCTATCGCCCAGACGTGTATTGGATGAGGCTGCAGGCAAACAGGGCTAGCATGAGGAAAATGCCAAATTTCTATAAATCTGACTTTACATTTAAAGAGGATTTATTGTTACAGTGCCATAGGTATTAAACATGACATATCTACTCCTTCTCAATTAGGAATTACAGCTTATTAAATGTAATAAGGAATCCCCAAGGTTAACCTATGACAGGGGTAGGCATCACAGTAGTGAAAAACTAATTTGGGAGTTTTTCACTACTAGGACATGTGAAACCTAAAAGTATATGTCCTGCCTTTCAATTACATAGCACCCTGCCACATGGGCTAACTAGGTCCTACTTTAGGGGTGACTTATTTGCAATTCAAGGGGAATTTAAGGCTTGGCAAGAGGTTTTTAATACCAATTTGACATGGTAGTGTAACTGCACATACAGGCCCTGCAATGGCAGGCCTGGGACATGTTTAATGGCAACTTGAGTGGGTGGTGCAAGTAGTGCTGCAGCCCAACCAGTAGCATTGAATTTACACGCCCTGGGCACATGTAGTACACTTTAACAGGGACTTATAAGTAAATTAAATATGCCAATTGTGGGCGTACCAATTAATAATGTTTTTGGGGAGAGAGCACATGCACTTTAGCACTGGTCAGCAGTGGTAAAGTACTCAGAGTCCTAAGACCAACAAACAGAATTCAGCAAAAATGTGAGGCAAACAGGCAAAAGGTTTGTGGGAAGACCACTCTAAGGCTGACAGGTCTAACAGTAATGCAACACTCTTTTATTGTTTGACATTTAAAAAACATACACTTATGATGCCAAATTTAATAATAAACACTTATTAGCAGGGAGGCAAACCATATTGATTCACCCTCAAGAATCAGGAGTCAAAAGGAGGTAACTGTGATAATGACTGATCCAGTGTGCAATCTCAAAACCAGATTTAGCTCTCATCTCTAGATTTAAAGAGAGCGGGACAAAATGCAGTCATCTTTAAAGGTAGAAATTAAATCCACAAGGGTGAACATAGCTAATTCACCTGAACCCATTATGCCCCCATCTAACCAGGATAATATTTACTCTGTAGGGGATAGTGACTCAATAGCAATGCTTGAATACCCTGAAGGAAACAACTCAGCATCAACATCAGATTTGGTAAATTTTCAAAATGGACCTACCTTCTCAGGAAGTGACAGCCTAGAAACTGCTGATCTCGCTATGACTTCAGTATTAGAACTACTCAAGATGCTGGTATCCGATGTACAGGAAATTGAAGCATCCCGAAAGAAATTAACGGAGGCCGTTCAGAATAATCTGGCTATAACTGAACAAAATTGGATGGCCCTAATACGAGATATAAAGAATTAGAGTCAAGAGCATCAAATTCTAAAGATGCTCTCACAAGCACTCTGAAGCATTTAGGTTCGTCAAACAAAGAAGTGACAGTACTCAAGAGTCTGAAAAGCAGTCACCTAGCTCTAATCTGAGGCTAGTGAGATTTCCTGGAAACAGGGGGGCAGAACACCAATATGACTTTAAAAGTTTATCAGTTAATTTTGGAACATATTCTCTCTGATTCCACCAGTGAGCTGTACAGTTAAGCTCAGTAAAAGTGAACAACAAATAAACCTTCAAAGTCTGCCCAGGCGCATCATATGATACTTTTCTATCAAGGGGAGTTCAACCAGATAAAGGAAAGTTCTGCCTATTAGGAACACAAACACAACTGATTCAACCAGCCAAGCTAAAAGTATATTGGTCAGGCTGCTTTCACATTTTCTCAGAGCTCTGTGAAGCATCAGACCTGCTATCAACAATTTAGAAATGTTAGAAGCTGCAGGATATATAGTGATTGTAACACAATCTGATTGTTTTTTTATTTTTTATATTCAGTCGAAATGCAGGTGGTTGTTAAGGTGAAGAGGACCGTTTTGATGTAATGCCTTATTTTTTTATTAGGGTCGCCATTTAAACAGAAGGACATCAAAGTGCTACCTCAGGGCAAAAAGAAGTAGGAATGCTCCTGATTGCACAAGATCAGAGGGAGCAGGGTGCTTCCAAAGGGGAGGGGCTGAGTAGGGAAGAGGTAGAAAGGGTGGTGTAAGGATGGTGAAAAGTCTACAGAATTCAGGGCAGTTGGCCTTTGTGCATTGCCCCCAGACAGTAAAACAAAGGGGAAATGGGTTTTGCAGGATGGGCCATTAATGGCTTGTTGGGGCAGAGCTGTCACCTACCATACTTGCACCTCCCAAAGCCTCTGCCTGAGCACACTTATAAAGGGTGTGTCACTTGTCTTTTCTGTCCTCAGACAAGCTGGGACCAAGACAGGGAGGCAAGATTTTCCAAACACCTCAGGGTGGAAATCTCCAGAACCTTCTCCTACTTCAAAGCTAGCACCAAGTATTAATATTGGACCCTCAGATCCAACTCTTCAGTCACCTCTGGCCATGTGAATACTAAAGAAGAAGAACTGCTGTAATGCACTGCTGCAAGAAGGACTGACACTTTGCTGTCCCGCTACTGTGTTGCTCTGCTGCCTTGCTTGCTAAGAAGGAAGACTGGATCTGCACCCTTCATTCCAGGCTGAAGTGACTGCAAATTTCAGCTGGCTGATCACCTGCTCTGAGCTACAGGGACATAACATGTTCCAGAGGCCTTCTTGCATCTGTCCATCTGACCTACTGCCTTGACCTGCCTGAGCCCTGCTGGCCCATGCTGGATTGAGTTCCTCATCGCCCCTCACATCCCGGCCCCTTGGTGTGGCATCAGTTGAGCTCTCTCCCCATAAAAGGGAGAAATCCTAATGTTATGGGTGCTTGTCACTCACGCTGTCCACCAAAGCACAGCTCCGGTGTGCCTAACTCTTCTTGTTAGTGACCACCATCAGATCCCAGCAAGGCAAGGTCTGCACTTCACACTACAGTATTGATAGCCTGCGCTGACTTCCAATGAGAACCTCCTGTGATGCCCGGCCTGCTCATGCCCCCCTCCACTGCAAACAGAAATCTTCACTTTGCACTTTGGAAGGTAACTCTTTCAGCAAGACTAACCTGGTCTCTGTATCCATTACGGTCACTCTGAACTTGTGACTTTTAACCAATCTTGCATGACCAGATAACCATGACTGGCATTTTGTGCTTTTAGGTGGTATATTTTCCTGAAATCTTTGAAATTTTATATCTCAACTGAATGGATTTTTGTTGTTTTGGTCTCAAGTAATGTAATATATTTTACTCTATTCTTCTAAATTCATGTGGGATTTTTCCTGCCTGGAACAGATGGCACATGCGCATTGAGTGCTCTCACTGTCCATCTCTGCAATCTGCTATCATCCGAAGTGGCTGGCATTGCCCTCCCCCTAGCACAGGTGTGAGGCTGTGGGACAGTTCCCTGAGGGAGCCAGGGATGGTGGCTCAGCCATGAACACTGCTGTGGATGGCTGTGACACCACTTGGAGGCCTATCAGGCGGAGCGGTGCAACCTTGAGATCGGTATCACTTTAGGCCTGCGGTGATGATTGAGGTGGCGTTTTCTTTTTTTTCCGGGGCCCCCAAGACCTGGAGGCCAGCCTAGATGAGTGTTTGAGGGCCCCCCTTCCCTAAGCAGTGCAGGAGGGCCCACTGCATTGGATATGGGCCCCTACTGGCTAATCAGACCTAAGATCGGTGCAACCTACACCAGCCAAACAACTGAAGTGAGGTGCGGTGGTGGGAGTGGGGCAAGACCACGGCATGACGGCCAAGGACAGGGACTGCCTGCATGCAACCCCTGCTGCTGGGAGGGACTCTGTGGTAGTCTGCCACTGAAGATGCAGTTGTGAGCCAGCTGAGGTGCAGGAGATGCCTGAATATTTCCACCTTCTCTTTGATCCCTCACTGGGCTGGGGGAGGTTGGTCTTGGGTGCTCCGGCCTGAGGGCCTTCCTTGTTGGGGAACCTTTGTTCAAACCTTTGTTTACAGTTGTCTCACTGATATAAGAATCATGGCACATATTGCACCCACCACATCCCATGATACATTGACACAAACACGGCCCATCCGGCCTCCTTCTGCCAAAGCTGGCCATCCCACTGGGCGGCGGCACCCCATTCATCATACACCATCTCTCCCATGACAGCCCACACAGCTGTAACCGTGAACCTGAAAGATCTTAAACAATAGGCGGTCCTCTGGTATGTCCAGTGGCTCTATTTATCCATCCTCATGCTCCAAGAGATGCATCTCATGGGCTCGAAATGCCCATTCTTAAAATGGGTGGGTTGTGACAGGGTCAGCCAAGCCAGCTTTGCCTGGGGTTCACGAGGTACAACCATATTGCTACAAAAATCATTGCCACTCACAGTCAGCCACACAGTCATAGACCCCCTGAATAGATATATGGATGTGGAGGACTTACTCGAAGGAGGCTCATAAAACTGACTCAGTGTAGGTCCACGTGCCCACCCTATACATATGCAGCCCTCAGCGAGGTGCTTCTATCTCTTCTCACTGGTACCACTATCATTGGAGGTGACCTCAACACTGTGATCAATGCTGCAGTGACACTGTAGGACCTTACATGCCCCACCTCCTGGCAAGGACAAAGCAGCTCAGAGGGTGGTTGGACACAGTGGGTCTGTGTGATGTCTAGAGGGCATGCCACCCAGGACATCAGATGTATACTGACATGTCAGTGACACACAAGACGCTCTCATGAATGGACCTTTTCTTGTTGCCTGCCACTGATACCTTTTGCGTAAACAGGTGGAGATTCTCCCCTTGGCCAGTGCTAACCACTCACCTATTGACATTTGCTTCAGAGGCATCAAGCAAGCAATGCATCCTATGTGGTGCCTCAACACTTGGTCACTGATGATGACTGTTGCTCAGACCAGATTGCTGTTGAATTACAGGCCTCCTTTGAGACCAACACTGGGATGGTTGCTAGTAAAAAGCTGGTATACGTGGTATCACCAAGGGCTACATCCATTGCCCTGAAAGAGACCCAGCAAGACCTCCAGAAGAAGATACCAGATCTTGAAATCTGAATTGCTGCCCTTGAAGGCAACCATGTCCTGAACCCTACTGAAGCTGTGCAATGCCAATTGATGGTCACAATCTCCGCTCTTCATCAATAGGCCCTGGAGGATGCCTGATTTGTGCTGGAGGGACTCCACACTACGTGCGTACAAATACAGTGGCAAGATTAGCAAACTCCTTTACTGGATCACCACCAGAGACAAAGCCACTATGATAATTCCTAGGATCCTTTACCAAAAAGGGCATCCTCTGCTTGACCTTGGTGGATATTGCTGTAGCTTTTGCCAAGTAGTACCATTCCCTGTATTCTGCCCACCCTCCTTGTTAACATAAGCAGTTGCCATTAGAAGACATACTACTTCTGTGACTCTCCCCTGTGGAACGTGCGGCCCTAGATTGACTTCACCTTCCCTTCCTCATCTATTTGCCAGTGTGTTGCCTTGCCCCAATCATCCTTCCTGTGTCTGCCGTGTTACCTTCTCCCCACCTTGCCTGCTCTTGTCCACCATATTGTCTTTTACCCCACCCTCCCTCTCGTTGACCACCATGTTGCATTTTTCCCCACTCTCCTTTCCGTTATACACCGTGATACCTTTAGTTGCCCTCAAAACTGTCTGATGTGTTGCCTTGACTCCACCTTTTCTCTATTTGTCTGCCATGCAGCCTTGAGCCAAATGACTCTCTAGTTGTTCACCCCGCAGTGGTACCTTGATAACACCCTCCTTCCTGCTGTCCACCATGTTGACTTCTGACCCTATACTGCATCCTGTTGTCTAATGCGTTGCCTATTGTCGCCTTCAAATTGCCCATTGCGTTACCCTGATGCACCTTCTTCTACGTTGCCCACTGTCGGTGGGAGAGATCTACAAGAAAATATTGGAATTGCAGACAGGGAAGACACCTGGCCTGGATGGCTAACCCCTAGAACATTATTGTTGGTTAGGGGATATCTTTTCTTAACATCTCTTTAGCCTATACACAGAAGTGGAGAAGACTGGCCACTTTCCCTCGAAACTCGACACAGCTATGATTATGGTGCTCACCAAGAAAAAGATACTGTTGCCACACCATGCCTCCTATAGACCCACATCTCTCATCAATAAGGAACTAAAGATATTCACAAAGGTGATTGCCATTAGGCACAGATGCATTATATCCACCCTGGTCCATCCAAACCAATGTGGATCTATGCCCAACTGAGGCATTCAACATTGCATTTGCCAGCTGCATGGCACTACTGCCCGAGTGCATGAGATGCCAGAACCCTATGTGCTCCTACTAAGATTCAATCAATTTGAGTTCCCTGAAATTGTTTCTGGCATCTATTCTCAGCCACAAGTTGAAGCACTAATAAACAACCTCCTTTCACACTCCTTCCCTATGGGTATGGGGACCTGGCAGGGGTGCCATCTGTCGTCCCCTGCTGTCTGCCCTCGCCATAGAGCCCATCGCGTGTCTCGTGTGATGGGATGACCAGCTCCAAGGATGGGGATGGGAGAATTCCATTGAGGAGAGAATAACTTTATATGCTGGTGACATCCTTTTCTACATGGCCAACCATACCAGACATCGTCACGCTGCATCGGCCTCCTCAAGCTCTACGAGGAAGCCTTGGGACTCAAGGTGAACACCAAGAAGTCTTTCCTAGTGATGATTCACGGCAACAATACATCTATGCTCTGGAAATCCTTCATACCAGTGAGGAGAATGAGCTTCCAATATTTGCGTATTCACATGTTGTTACTCCCTAAGCTGACCTGCAGCCTCAACCTGAAACCCCTGCTCTCACGTACTAGGTTGGACCTCCAGTGTTAGGTCGTTCTGCCACTTCACAGACTGAGATGGATAGCCCTACACAAAATGATTATTCTCCCATGTTATCTTTATATTCTCCAAAACTTCCTGGTTGTGATCCCTGAGCCGCAGTTGAAGGGCCTTGCTACATTAATCTATATGTACTTGTTGCAGAATCTTCCCTCCCATTTAGCCTGGTCCAAATGCCACCTCCATGCTGATCTCCATGTGTTATACCGGGTGGTGCAGCTGGTGGGGATCGATGTCTGGCTGACCAGTAGCTGTGCCTCACCCATATACTGAGCTAAATTATCCCTAATAGACCTAGATAGAGCCATGGCCCTGCTTCATGGTGACCCACTCCCCAGAAACCTTCAAGAGGTCACCCAGGTGGTCTTCCTGACCTGGCGATTCATAGGGTGACAGGATAAACTCCTCCAGCAGGCTTCACTGTGAAAGGGTCACCGCCGGTGGGTTTCAAGATGTGGGACAAAATTGGCATCCCTACACTGGGTGATGTCTGTCAGGCAAGTCGTATTAAATCCTTCTGAGATCTCCAAACACAATTTGCTGTGAACAAATCACAATTTCACAAGCATCTACAGCTTTAACATGCCATGGGTGCCCATCAAGACTGTCTGGGTGCGCTTCTCGAGTGCAACCCATTAGAGGCTCACTTGTTGCAGGGTAGGTTGGAATGGGGTGGGGTATTCAGCGTCTATTGTACTCTGATCACCAGTTCACCAGATGCTTTCACAACCTGAAGAAGAAAGAGAGAAACCTGGTATGGACCCTTAGAGGGTGTAGAATGGCACCTTGCCCTTATGGCTCCTCATGAAATTTCTATATTGTCCTGACTACGTCTGATCCAACTAAAATATTTCCACTGCACCTACCTCACTCCCATCCAGCTCTGGTTGTCGGAAAAGGCACCTACCACAACCTGCTTTTGCTGCCATGCTATGAATGCGGATTTCTTCCACATGACTGGGCCCTGCCCCCTTATTGTTGACCACTCCCTATCCAAAATCCTGGGTTACACAATCACACTGACACCCAAAGAAACGTTACTGGGTATTTTGGATGACCTTTAGCATACTAGTGGAGTACGATACCTCATTGGGATGCCCACATTGCCGTTAAATGAAGAGTGTATGCTGCACAAACGATGGCCAAATGACGGTCCGGAATGGACTTGTTTGCAACATTGGAGGTGCCTATCTATGAGGCGAGTAAGTGTCCTTTGCAAACACAAACAAATATGGGGAAATGACTAGACTACTAGGAACTGCAGCTTACTGATGCTACCAACTCGATATGTAACATGTATGAAATACCTGGGTGTGCAGAACTGTCTCTGCGAATGACACAGTTAATGTTAATTCTTTGTAACCTAATAAGATCAATATATTTGTTATCAGAAGATTATGTACTTCAGGGAGAAAGAGCACCATCTTCTTTCAGTAAAACAATAATGATAGATATAATGAAACCTGGTAAAATAGCGATAGAATTAGGCTCCTAACAACGGATTAACACTGCTTACCACAGACTACAAAATCCATAGTCAAATATCAATATGCATTTGTAAATTGACATCATTGTAAGAAATTGGGTTATTAGTTTCAAAGGATGTGAGTCCTTAAAACAATAAGTCCACAACTGCCTTTTTATTGGGCACCAGATACCCAACAACAGCACTTGACTCTCTCAGGGTAGAGAAGGAGAGACGTCCAACACCTAATCAGGAGTAGTAGTGTGGGAAAGTTACCCTAGCTTATTAGTTTTAAAAAAGAAGGTTTTGGTTTAGCAAAAGATGTATTTTGCCTGGTTGATATGGCAATTTAACACTGCACCAAAGGCTGTAGTGGCAGGCCCGAGACATGTATCAAAGGACTACTGTAGTGGGTGATACAATGAGTGCTGCTGCCCACTAGTAGCATTTAATTTATACTCTGTGGGTTCAGTCAGTAGCATATACTAGGGACTCGCAAGAAAATAAAGTGACCGATGAGGCGTAGGCCACTTTTTCCCATGTTTTAGGGAGAGAGCACAAGCATTTTACCACTGATTAGCAGGAAAAAGTGCACAGAGTCCTAAAAGCCAACAAAAGTGGGTTCAGCATAGGAAGGCAAGGGAAGGCAAAAATCTGAGGCAACCCTGCAGAAAGGGCCATGTCCTACACCTCTTATGATGTTTTGCCCACTTGTGGGTCATGAACATAGTACATCAAAACTCCACAATACCCCCTCCTACACTTGATGCAGCATTATAACATTACCGAATGTCATTAGAAATAAGGCACGCCTACTAGCTTTGTCAAAGTGGCACAACATTAGGCAAGATTAGCCACATATCACAATTCAATAATGCATCACTATTAAAAATGGGAACACTACCAGTATTCAAAAACATTCCTTATAATAAAAACAATTGCATTGTCAACATCAACTTTTCGATAAGGCACTGAAAATGAAAACATACCATACAAATTGCTTATAAAGGGGAAAAGGGGAAAGATGAAACATCAGAGAGACAGGCTACAACGTGAGTTAAAGATAAATTTGGAGAAAACAGCAAATATAAATATGTTTTTGAACATTTAGAGAGCAGCTAAATGTGAAAGAACACTTGGAGATACACATATGGAGAAGTGAGAAATAAACATCTGGATGAAATGGTTCGGAAAATTGGGTATATAACATAATAGAAGTGTGAGAGAAAAGGAATAGCAAAATTGGAGCTTGGAAAATGGTGCCTAAAAAAGCGGAGAAAAAGAAAAAATGTGTAGTAAACAGAAAGAAAAAAATTGCCTAGTCCTTTCACTGCCCCCATAAAATATAATAAAAAAAGTCAAAACAAATGTTATTCAGTCAATAACGCTATAAAAGTACATCATTAAAAATGTTACGCATATGATCAATCTAGCGACATTAAGTTAATTAAATTTTTAAAACACATAAAACATACAGGGGCATATTTATACTCTGTTTGCGCCGAATTTGCGTCGTTTTTTTCGACGCAAATTCGACGCAAAACTAACTCCATAGTTATACTTTGGCGTTAGACGCGTCTAGCGCCAAAGTTTATGGAGTTAGCGTCATTTTTTTGCGTGAACACCTTCCTTGCGTTAATGATATGCAAGGTAGGCGTTCCCGTCTAAAAAAATGACTGCGATGCTATTGCGTCGGATTTATACTCCCGGGCAAAAATGACGCCCGGGAGTGGGCGGGACTAAAAAACCCACATTTGCGCCGGATTTTAGCGCCTGGGTCAGGGCAGGCGTTAAGGGACCTGTGGGCTCAGAATGAGCCCAGAGGTGCCCTCCCAAGCCCCAAGGGACACCCCCTGCCACCCTTGCCCACCCCAGGAGGACACCCAAGGATGGAGGGACCCACCCCAGGGAAGAGAAGGTAAGTTGTGGTAAGTATTTTTAAAAAAAAAAATATTGTGGCATAGGGGGGCCTGATTTGTGCCCCCCTACATGCCACTATGCCCAATGACCATGCCCAGGGGACAGAAGTCCCCTGGGCATGGCCATTGGGCAAGGGGGCATGACTCCTGTCTTTGCTAAGACAGGAGTCATGTTAATGGCGTCTGGGCACCAAAAAAAAATGGCGCAAATCGGGTTAAGACGGTTTTTTTGCCTCAGCCTGACTTGCCCCATTTTTGGACGCCCAAACGCCATTTTTCCCTACGCCGGCGCTGCCTGGTGTACGTGGTTTTTTTTCACGCACACCAGGCAGCGCCGGTCGGCTAACGCCGGCTAACGCCATTCAATAAATACGGCGCCCACATGGCGCTTCAGAATGACGTTAGCCAGCGCTAATTCTTTTGGCGCTAAACTGCGTTAGCGCAGTTTTGCGTCAAAAAGTATAAATATGGGCCACAGTTCACAAATACTATACAAACAAATCCTTCGGACCACTACAAAGGCTCTTCATTTAAGTAGTAAAGTGCAAAAATGTATATACTGTATACCTATAGGATAAGGAAAAGCCTAACCAAGAACATCGTTTCCTGAGGTACTAACTGCTCAACACACTTCAGGTGTCTAACTGCTGTAGATACTGGAAACCTGATTTATAGGATCTAAAATTAATAGGCCAAAAAGTGGCACTAAAAATTGGGTAGGTACCGACTTATAAAAAGAACTAAAAAGCATGAAGTGAACTATGACCTGATATGACCGAGGACAATTAAGGAGGTTTTCAAACCTCACTGCTTGTTGTGGAAAAGCTAGAAGGAAATATGCAGAAAACAAATGCAACCTGGATAAGTATAGTCTATATTAACTGATATTGCATATGTTAGGTAATGTTCTAATTTGTATCTGGGGCCTGGAGCCTTATAACTTGCCAGAGGACATCTGAAGAGTTTTGGATCAGCGTATGGAATGTCACTGATCGTAAAAAGAGTCCTTATCCAAACTCAAGCTTTGGGCCTAGTTATTCAGGGTTAGTAAAAAAAAACTCAGGAACCCCCAAACTTAGAAAAGTGTTCTTAACTGAGGCTAGCCACTAAATATTAAACATCTTGTCGGGGTCCATGCAATCTAATATCATATTTATACTGAGACCCAGCTGGACGATTGCCAAATGTTTGTCCTTAGCAAGAGGGGTGCCTGCCCTATTAGGTATTCCAGGCAAGTCAGGTCATTCTCAGAGTGACAAAAAAGGTAGCGGTACCAGGAGGAAGTATTAACAAACCTCATAAAAAGCTTTTGTAAGCTGTCACTATGGCAATAACCCCAAACACTCGCCTCGTAAGAGGCAACTGTGATACATTCAGATTGATACAGGGTTACCATCTCCCTCACTGGTCTATGACCCAGATTGACACAAAGTGAAAAACTCCTCCACTCTTGAGAATTAGAGTGCTCTCACCATCAGCCAAGGTCCCACCTTAAGCTTGGAGTCAAATGTGATACCTAAGTAATTTAAACTGTACACTTTTGAAACAGGCAACCCTTCAATATAATGATTTATTTATTTTAGTACCTTTACACCCACAAATTAGAGTAAAAGACTTGAGTGATTAACCTTTAAGTCTAGTGAAGTCACAAACTCTGTAAAGGCTGCCAACAGCCACCTGTAGGCCATGTGCTGCCCTAAGCTATGAGGCCGCATCATCGGTGTAAAGAAGTGTGGGGATGTAACCTTTGCCCACCCTCTAGATAGCAAGCCTCTTTTGGAGAAGGTGCCCCTCAAGTCAGTTTTATATAAATTAAAAATAAAAACAACTAAAATGGAGTCTTGACGGATATCCCGCCGACCATTTAAAAAAGATGTGCGTTGCCCGTTTGGAATATAGCGAATCCTTTCAGTGGTATCCCCATGGAGTAAGAGCTTAATTAACGGTTTGCCCACACCAAAATATTCCAAAATATTCTATAATTTAGAGCAGTTCACAATATCAAAAGCGCTTGAGGAATTCATGAAGGCTAGATCAAGGCAATGTTTTTGACATGAACATGTTTACCAATTAAAAGTGAAATACTTAACATAGTTCCATAGTTCTGGTTCTCTGACTACAGCCATACTGGAGCTCTGAGATGATGTTATTTGTCTCAGCCCAGTCCTCTCCTGTCTCACCAAAGGAACCCTGCCTAGCATCTTCATTGTTGAATCCAACAGGAATATTGGGCGATAGCATGGAGGACTGTTTCTGTCACCTTTATTAAAAAATCAGAAGATAACTGCTTCTCTCCATGTAGGTATTAGAGGTCCAGTTATCGCAGCGTGAAAAACATTCAGGAGCAAAGGGGCCTCAAGGTCAATATTTTCTTTGAAAAATACCCAAAGAAACACCATCTGAACCCAGTACTTTGTCACTTTACTCTTTTTAATAGTTGAAGCGACATCCTTAACCCCGATGGTAAAACTGAACTGAAGGGCCATCTCCCTGTCAACCCCTGAATGTTCCCCAATGTCTTGTTCTATGCAGGAGCTGCTCTTCGTATTTAACACTTGAGAAAAGAAACTCAGGTTGTGGCTGATATTAAATAATACATCTTGGTAGGGGGCCTTGACGTGAACAAGGGTTGGTTTACTACCTCCCAAAATAATCTGGGGTCCTTGGACTTCCAACCCATAAGGAGGTTGGCCCATGCTAATTCTGTAAGTTGAGATTTCCTATGACTAGGCACAGCTTTATACAACATTCAAGCTGACTGAACATTCTCCCAATTTTTGGGTACTTTCTTTAGGCTGACTTTAGCATTTCGTGAGCTTTAGAACAAGCTAAACCAACGCTGTGGTTTTCCGCTGGGCCAGCGGATGGAAATGCTGTTTTTGCCCACTGGCCCAGCGGAAATCTGCTAATAGGGTGGGCAAAAGACCTCCATTACTGGTGGTCTTTTGCCTGCAGCGGCTTCGGCAGTCCTATCAAAGGACCGTTGAAGTCATAAGGAGGCCCTGAGTTTCATATGGTGGAAAAACTATCTGTTATTGAACAAAAAGGAATATCACTAGATAAATACCTACTTACATTTTCAAGGTTTTGGGACATTATGGTCGGCAAGAAGTGTGTCTGTTTGACTGAGTCCCATTTCATGCGAAGACCCCAATTTGCAGAAATTGCAATGGGGACAGGTTCCAATTTGTTTCTTTCATTAACCCCTTGAGTGAGCAGGACAGCTCCCAGCTGTCCTGGCACACCAGGCATTAAATCCTACTGGGGAGGGAAACAGAGGGATTTCCTGCAACTGAAAGTAGCCTCAGGAGCTGGGGAAGCGATTCCCCAGCTCCCGAGGCTATTTTAGTATTTTCACTGAAACGGCGATTGGCGTGCGTCATCATTTCAAAGAAAATTAAAGTGAAATGAGCAAATGGGCTCATTTCACATTCATTGCCTTGGTGCTCGTGTAGCTAACTCAACTCTCCAGACACCCAATGCAGACGGGAGAGGTATAATTTGAAAGGAGAGAATCTCCCCTTTACAAAGGTACCTTTCCCTAGTGGGTTTCTGCTTGGGGATCACTGCAAGAGGTCAGCCCCCAAGCAGGAATCCACCCACTTGACACCAGGGACCATGTCCTCACCCCCCAAAAACCCAAACAGCCTTTATGCCCCCCTGGGGGAGAGATGGGGACATTTACCCCATCTTCCACCCAAGGAGGCAGAAACCCCACTAGATACCAGAGATTACTTTGTTAATTGAAGAGGTGGGGCTGCCCACATAAAATAGGGACACAGTCTTTTTTCCCTCTCAAGGGGCAGATGGGGGCAAGTACCCCATCTGTATTGTCACCATGTTTGTGGGGTGGTGGCATGGCCATGCCCATGCTGAGCAGCCCCCACATCATATACATGGGGACACAGTCTTTCTGCCCCCTGGGGCGGGCAATTGCTCCCATCTGTATTGTTCCCATTTTTGTGGGGCGGAGTCATGGCCATGCCCATGCTGAGTAGCCTCCATCCGACAAAAAATGGGCACACAATCTTTCTGCCCTGCCAGGGGGCAGATGAGGGCAATTACGCCATCTACCCCTGGGGGGGGGGGGGGCAGAAAGCCCACTAGATACCAGGAATTACTTTTTTTAATGGGAGGGGTGGAGCTGCCCAGCATGTGCATGGCCATGCCCCCACTCCCATAAAATAGGGAAACAGTCTTTTTGCCCCCTTGGGTGCAGAAAACATTCAAACTACCAGGGATTACTTTTTTTATTGTAGGAGTGGGGGCAGTCCAGCATGGGCATGACCATGCCCTCACAAAAAGGAAACAGTCTTTCTGTCCCCCAGGGGTCAGATGGGGTACTACTCCCATCTGCCTCCTGGGAGGGTGGGCACAAAGCCCACTAGATATCAAGAATTACTTTTTTTATTTGTGGCGGTGGGGCTGCTCAGAATGGGCATGGCTGTGCCCCAACCCTTTAAAAAATGGGGAAACCATCTTTCTGTTTCCCCTGCAGGACATATGAGGCAAATATACCCATCTGCCCCCCTGAGGCGCAGAAAGCCCACTGAACACCAGCAATTATTATTTTTTATTATAAAGATGGGGGCTGTCCAGCATGGGCATGGCTATACCCCACCCCCATAGAAATGGGGAAACAGCCTGTCTACCCCCACCCCCAATTCCAGGGCAGATAGGGTAATCACCCAGATCTGCCCTATGGGGCAGGGGAGGCAAAATCCCATGGCATGGCAGCAGTATATATTTTTATAAAATAATGGTGTGCGTCCTTACCAGCCTAGCAACAGGTCCCGCCCTCACCCCTAAAGTCTAAATAGTCTTTCTGCTCCCCTGCAGACTAAAGCATCTCATCCCAATGATGACCAAGAGGACAATTGATTCCTTTGGTTGTTGTTTTTACAAATGGGCCAGGAGAGGCTTGCTGACTCCGAGTATCATCTCACTTGCAATGGTGACCAGCTGCAGTTTTTGGACTAGAAGAACCCAGCAGACCCAGAACATTCTTAAAACTAGACATCTTGGGAGTCCATGGTGGTGTGCTTCACATGCATCCCACACCATTTTCTTACCCACAATACTTTGCAAATGTTGACTAACAACACACATTTTCCTCACATTTCTGTGATGGAAATTTCTGGAATTTCTAGGAACCCACAAATGTCCCACCTTCCATCATTCCCCTACTTCTGTTGATTAAAATGCTGTGCCACTTGCAGAACTGCAGAACTGGGCCTAGTGCCAGCAACAGAAAAGAATCCAACTGAGGTCAATGGGAGTCTCCATTGTCCTTGGTTTGATCCATTCCTGTCACTGGTGCTAGGCCTGGACTACACAAGTGGTACATTATTTGTATTGGCAAAAGTGAGGAAATACCGGGTGGTAGGAATTCTGTGAATTCCTGTGGATTGTGGAAGTTTTCATCACAGAAATTAGGAAAATGTGTTTTTAGTCAACTTTTGAGATTTGTAAAATGACTTTGGCTGAAACAACCTGGTGAATGCCACCCATGTGTCTAGTTTTCACAAATGTACAGATTTGATAGGGTACCATTGGTGTCAGCTGAGTTATGGCCCAAACATTACATCTACATAATTTGCAAGAAATGGATCAGTTTTGCGTAGAAAAATGTGATGTATCCATGTTTCTAGTTTTCAAAAAATGTACAGGTTTGCTAAGTTTCCTGTTGGGAAATGGTCCTTTTTGCAGGGTTATCCCCAAATGCTTTGCCTTTCTCCTCCTATTTTTCTGACCCTCTTTTTGTTGGCTTTAGGACTCTGGGCACTTTACTGTGCTAATCAGTGCTAATGTTCATATCCCCTCTTTCATAAAACTTGGTACAATTGGCTTACACCTGTTTGGCTTATTTAATTTACATATCAGTCCCTTGTAAAGTGATATACCATATACCCTGGGCCGGTAAATGAAATGCCACTAGTAGTCCTGCAGCGCAGATTGTGCCACCCATAGAAGTAGCCTTTCAAACTTGTCTCAGGCCTGCCACTGCAGTGCCTGCATGTGTATTTTACTGCCACATTGACTTGGCAAGTCAAACTACTTTCTAAGGTCTAAACTCCCTCTTTACTGTACCTAAGTCACCTCTAAGGTAGGCCCCAGATAGCCTTATGGGCAGGATGCTGTGTATGTAAAAGCTAGGACATATATTTGTATGTGTTACTTGTCCTAGTAGTGACAAGGAGGCTATTTTGCTTTTCACTATTGTGAGTGCTGCCCCTCTCATGGGTCTGCATTGGTAATCCCCTTATATATGTCTGGTTGGTAATTTCTGATCTGTGACGAGTAGCATGGGCATGCTTGGTTTGTTTGGAATGGTAGTGAAAAATCATGCTTACTGGTGTTGGTGGATTTTTCATTTCTATTTTTAAAATGCCATTTTTAGAAAGTGGGCATTTCTCTCTGCTCATAACTTTAGTGCCTTGCAGCCTGACTCCAAACCATGTCTGGGGGAGTGTGACAGCTCCACTTGGTGCATACTTTCCAGACAGCCATCACACAGGAGGGGCTGGGTGAGACAGAAGAGGCATCTGCATGCTGATAATCTTCCTGGGATGGGGAGAGGGAAGGTGGTTTACACCTTACATGTGAATAGGCTGTGTCCTGCCCTCGCACAAATGGACTGATTATCCCTTACTGATGTCTGGAGACAAGGATGGGTTGAAAGGGTGTTGATCTTCACTTGAAATGGCTCTTTTGAAGTTACCCCTGAACAAAGGCACTTTTGAGTATAAATAGAGGAGCTCTAACCCCATGATTGTAGACCATTTTTGGAAAAGTTACTTCTTAAATAGTGAACAGAAAGGCACCTTGCAGCAACGATCCTTTCCTAGATGAACCTGACCTTGGAATCAATTGCGTCCATAAAAGAGGACAAGCAATTTGTAATGGGTTGTGCAAGCTTATTTGGGGGCTTTCTCCCGCAATTACATACAGCTGTTTATAAGGGTTTTATTGTAAAAGGGGCGGGCCACGGGCGATGACAGGGATGGAGTTGGAATGCACAGCACTCCCCCTCAGTGAGCAAGTATGTTTGGCTGGGCGACTCGGGCCAGCCAAACACACCTGCGCACTGTGATCTCTCCAACCTGGAACTGTGCTGCCAGGTTGGAGACAGCAGACAGAGGCTCTTATTCTGCCTCAGAACACCCTTACTGGGCGTTCTGTCCAATCCTTATGCTGCTTTCATGCTTCCAGCAGCATGAAAGCAGTGTGAGGATTGGACACAGGGCAAGCTGGAAGCCTGTACCTGTAGTAAGGACAGCGAAGCAACGAGGCGAGGAAGGTAAGCTTTTTTTAAATTATTATTTATTTGTATTTCTTTGTTGCCCTCCTCCCTCCCCCTTGTTGACTTCTGTGGTCCTCACTGAATCACTAGTGGAAACAGGTGACTCACTCCCCCACACACACCTAAGAAATGTGGACAATTTGAACCTCACAATAAAACACACAAATACTGAAACATACAAATACACAAGTTATGGAATTCTTTATTTAATTTACAACCAAAATAATGTGAAAATCTATATTTTAATTTCAAAGAACAGGATTGGAGCTTTTAATAATGTAGTTTTACTTCTACAAGGCATATGATCAACTCCAGCATATCACTTTTGTCTTTTTTGCTCTTCCCTACAGTTTGCTCTTTATGCCAAAGCGTACCGTGCTGCTTGAATTGAGGCCACAAGCCATCCAGGCTAGATTCTGTTTGCTGTACTTGCACTGCTCTAACGAATCAAAATAAGAATACTAACTTAATTTTCAACTTCTAGTTTCAAATTCCATAACATACACAAAGCGTTTTAGGCCATGTTGCTTTTCTATGTATTTGTACTTTAGTAATCACCCGTAATACTCCAAACAGTCACACACCCTCTGAGCAGCTGTCAGAGACCTGAAGGGGTCCATGGAAACAGGTTAAGTATCAGTGGTCTAGGCCTAGTGTTCCAGATTACATACTTCCATATGTTCGCACGGGTCTTTTACCATCCATCTTAAAATCTTTTGGTTCTGTGCATGTAGCTTGGTGGTTTTGGCAGAGGTGTAAAAGGCTGGGGAATCGCAGTTGGGCCGCAGGTCCCAGACCACATCTGAGCACACGGTCGGACGTCAGGTCATATGTAAGTATAAAACACACCTTTTGTTCTGTGGCGCAAAATGCTGAAGATGTGTTTACGGCCCTCCCTTTGTTTCCAGCTCCATGCTTACGGCTGTCAAATCTTGGGCTAATCCGTAGGGCAAGAATGTACTTCAGATCTACACCAAGTGGATAACCTTCTGCATTACACAGAGCCAACAATATTAATAAGAACATGCGGAGGGGCGAGCATGAACACTTCGAAATCTGTATGAGGCAATTAATCACTGCACAGTGTGCAAGAGTGACCAGCATGAACACTTGGAACCAATATGAGAGAGTTAATTACTGTGCAGAGTGCACGGATATTCTAACATAACTATAGTACATGCAATAGACCCCAGGAGGGAAAACGTACAATTCCATGACTGGAAATGTCTACCTACAGTAATCCACCTCCACGGCAGAGCCAAATAGTCAAATCTGTAACAGCAGGTGCTTCCCTGGCGACCAAACAGAGATTTGTCAAAAGAAAGCATAAGGAAAGGAATATATTGGAGAATGTCACACCGTGAGGATAGTCCCCTTTCGCTCAGTATGACAGCTGGTCCTTCCAAATGAGGGAAGCTTGAATCTTAGCACCTATTAATGGTATCGATAAAAACTGAGTTATACCCTGTGCTGGCGGCTGTCTTGCAGGGGGCGTCCAACTCACTGTTCCTCTGGTGAGGAATTAGTTGCTTCTGGGCTGGGGCTGATTTGTCTTTACGGGGTCTCCGCCCCCGCCAGGTGACAGATGCGCAGGTGGTCTGCGCGAAGCTTCACTATCGACGGTCTGGGTGGGGCGCACAGGTGACAGTTGGAACTGCTTCTTTCAGCTGCGGGATTTGGGTGGCTGGATGTTACGGGATCTCCGCCCACTGCCCTCATCGGGCAAGAGTTGGAGCCGGCGCTTCGGCTTGCGCTCATCCTAGTTGCGGGTTGGAGTCCAGGCGATGGGCGAGGAACAGGGTGTCGTCCTGGCCGCGCAGGCGCGCTGGGTGCGGCAGGTTCGGCGAGGCTCCGCTGCCCGCAGAGTCCCAGCAGAGCCAGCCTCAGCAGCAGCCACGGCCGCCGGGGGAGCGCCGTTACCATGAGCTGCCTCGTACCCCCGGCAGCAGCCACGCACCGCCTCCTAGAGACACCGAGCCTCGGAACCCGAGCCGCCCGTCCACACAGAGCCGCGCCGGGCGCACAGAATGCCGGGCGGAAAGCGTGGGCTGGTGGCACCGCAGAACACCTTCCTGGAGAACATCGTGCGGCGTTCCACCGGTAAGAAGGGGTCGGGGTCCATGGGGCAGGAACTTCAGAGCAGACAGCGTGACAAGCGCTTGACACCTTGTGGACAGATACTGGCTGGGGCGCATCAACTTTAATGACCCTCATCGCATGTATGACCCATTGGGTTTATATACCGCCTGAGAGCAGATCGAAGGTGTGAAGCCCCTCATTGGGGCCCACAGGCCTTGCATCACATACATGGCCCAGTTGGGGTAAAATCCTTCTTGAGAGCACACCCAAGGTTGGGAGCCCCTTACCCGGGTTCTGCAAGGCTCATCTCACCTACATGACCAAATAGGGTTAAATACCTCTCTGGGTCAGATCAGAGGATGGGAACCCCTCACTAGGGTCTCCGGGGCTCTCTTTACATATATGACCCCCGTGAGATAAGACAACTCCCGAGAGCACATTCAAGGCGGAGAGCCATTCACCAGGGCTCACATCAAATGTACGACTAAGTGACATTAGACACCTCATGTGAGCAGATCCACGGTTGAGAGACTCCTGGGGCTCTGCACGGCTCACTTGACCCTATAGAGATTAGGGCAGACACCTCCTGTCCGTCAGCGAGTTTCCAAATCACATCCGCATATTCACAGGATATTTCCATCAGTTCCATAATCTAATCAGTTACTATTTGCTCATAGACACCAACATGTCTTTGAAATACCCCTGAATGTTATTCGTTACCAATCAGTTATTATTTTTGTTGCATTTGCTACCTGTAAGATGTTGCAAACTATCTGCATGCCTCAGTTTCGGATGTTTTGCGAAAAACTGTACTTTATCTAAAGTAAATTAGCATGCTTGGGGAACAGAAGTTAAGCTTTTCACTTAGTCCGTTACTAAGGCGCACAGTTCGTCGCCCTCACCACCACAATACGTATATGTCACTAACGCAGCAGGTGCAGCGACCGCGGGTTCCGGGGTGGAGAGGTGCCCATTGCAGCCAAATTATAGCCCAGACATGTCAGAGACTGGGATAATCGGGGCATCTACACTGCACACATTGAAGGCATTACTTCCTTGCTCCTCAGCTGACAAAATTCGAAGGTGTGTATCAGTGCTTTAAATGGGCCGGTACTGTCCGGTACTGAGTACTGACACTTTTTTATTTTGAGAAGGACAGTACCTGCACTTCACAAGAAAAACGTAATACTTTTAATTGGAGAGTGCTGGTACTTCTCAGCAATAAGCAGGTACTCTGCTGCAGAGTACCTGCACTTCTATTTTTCCATTTCAAGCACTGGTTTGTATCCATGCCAAGTGGAAGCATAGATTCTGCATTGCTGTAGTAGAGTTGTCCATGCGTACGGCGCGCCACACTACCGGGCGCTGTGGAAACTAGAGTATCTGATAGGAACTGGTGCTGTCCATGGTGCTGTTTCCAAGTGTTTACAACTGTTAATTTGCGCCTCGGAACAAAGCGCTTGAAACTGTATCTTTTCTTAAAGGACAATTAAAAACTTAATCTGAAGTTTCCACCTTCCCACCGAAATCGGTACGGTCCTTAGAACGGAAACTACGAAATTATCCAGATTCCATTTATTTTCAGGGGTGTATTTATTGAAGTGTTACTTGGAAAGGAGAAGGCGAGCAGGGCTGATGGAAAGTTTATCAACACAGCCGCATTGACAGAGTCAAAGAACCTTGTCTCCCAGAGTCCTTTACTAATAGACAGCTTTCCCCAGCAGTCTTTAAAAGCTTGCTTGGAAGCGACGTACGGCCCCAAGTTTCCACGCACGCGTTACCTACCCTAACCCCACAGGTCAGGTCAATAGCATGGCCGTGATTCGTGTGCTCACTGCCCAACCCCCTGAGCTCTCCCTCTGTGCGGCTGGAGCCTGGAACGCCGCTTCACTGCAGTCAGGTGTTCTGTCAACTCTAAGGCTGGCAGCTGGAATGTCAAAGTGTGCCAGGGGAATGAGGAAGATCGTCAAATCCTGCCGACAAGCAGTGCGAGGGAATCCTGCTGAAAAGCACCCGCACGCCCAGTCAGCAGCAGACCGTCTAGGAGAGTGTAGAGGGTGGGCGCAGGGGTCTTCGGGCAGTCCTGGTGCACATAATGCCTGGTATGTTCACGGGGACAGTAAATTGCGGGTTTAACTCAGGAGTTATGGCCATGCCAGTAACCGCTGGGCTTCCTCTGGACACATGGTGCGTGTAGTCTCTTAATATGGTGTTTGGTATGGCACGTCCCCTACCTCTAAAACGTACGATGTTGGTCATTGTGTGTGTTTATCGCCCATGACTATCATTTCCGAACCGGACCAGTCAGCACTAGTAGCCAAAACCTGATTAGTTGAATGGATCTCATGCGTGCATCGATCGGTCAGTGACTCTTAATGGGGCCATAAATAGGTTAAGCGTCTTCCTGGGGTCCGGATTGCAGATATCACCTGTCAGCTTCCTAGGTTGTCCATAACACGGACTGTGAAGGACTGTCTTCGGCCTCATCACTGCAGTATAGCAATGTTTTACTGTAACTGGCAGCCGGGGCAGTCTGGCGCTTCTGAAGCTCAGCCGAGTGCCTGGACACGGAGCCCGTTTTATACTGATTATTGTGAATATTTCAAGCAACTACGGTTTCAGCATCTTCAAGAAGCAGTTCTGCACAATGATACATTATACTAGTGAAGCAGGCTAATCCAGGCCGCCTGTTTAATTAAACGTGTGCTAGATGGTAGAATGTCGCTTGTACCACATTGTGTCGGGGTATTTATTCACCAACTGTCTACAGGGCGCCTCGAACACTTAGGTCTCTGTCACCTTCCCGTTCGTATCTCACAGGTTATTCAGTTTTGTCAATTTCTGTACAGTTCGTAGGCTCCTTCTGCAGTATATCTAAACGGGTAATTTTTAAATTAACAATGACCAAATGCTCTATAAAACATGATTAAATATTAAGTGCAGCATGATGACTTTGTGAGGAAAATTGCAAATAATCTTAAAAGTACGGAGTCAACTACAATGAAGAAACTATAATTTGACTATGTTGGTTCTGCTGCTGTTCTGTGAACGCATATCATTTTATGACAAAGCTGAGGCAAAGGATGAGGCTTTTGAAGAGGCACGTTCACTAAATAATGGCACGGCGCACTGCTTAGGTGACAGTGTGAAGCAGAAGTGTGTTTCTCCTGGAAGTGATACGTTGACAGTGTGCAGGAGTGCCTGGCCGATGCAGTGTGTGTGTTGTGTCTGAATGTCAGACCCTGGGCCGCCCCTCCCCCACCCGGTGTCTGTGTGTCTGCTACACCTGCCCATTGTTTTTATTGCATCACACAGTCGACATGGCGGGTTGTATAGGCTACCACCAGTGCCTGTCGCTGTTTTTAAAGGGATGCACGTTGCCGCTGGAGCACAGGGACCCTTTAATGGACGGATGGGCGGCTGAGGTCAAGTCACAAGGCAGAGAGCCGCTGCTCTGGGTAGATGTTACCGGTGCTTGCATCACCCTCTGTGCCAGTGAATGTTTACAAACACTACCACAACTCTCTCACGGCAGGCTCAGGCTGCCGATGTCACTTGAAATCGAATGGAGAGTCGCGAGGCGCGGAAGCAGCGTGCCAACCACCCCTCCCCCGCGCACGGAGCGGGTCTTATATTTTTCCCTGTTGATTAGGCGCTATGGTGAGTAGGCTATGGTTGATTGGGCGCAGTGCCCCAAATTTCCTCTACTGTGGACTTTTTTTAACGAGAAGTTGGGACTTACTCAAATTTGGGAAGCACACAGGTCGCCTCCGAGGATGCACAGCCTGGAGTTTACAACCATCTTATGTCCATCTCGTCCAGCACAACTGCCCCCTCTCAAGATAGAGTGTATATTGAACACAAACGTGTGGGCTGCACTGTACGATGTTCTTATACCCCTGACGCCGTTTAAAATGCCAACGTCCTTTCACTCACACTCCAGGTCACTTATAATTGCATGTCCTAACATTTTAAGTCAGCTCGTAAGCTGTGCCACTGTGAAGTTGATCCCATTTAAGCGAAGTAAAAAGAGGTGACAGTACATTATTCCTCTTCATCCCCTAAGGACCCTGACAACGGAAAATAGTTTCCCAACCAGTTATTAAAATTTCTCCTTGTTATCGGTTTGAGCAGTGCCGTTCACATTACTGAACTGAATGAGTGAATGAATGAATAGGAAGGCTTGTATAAAACACGGCTACTCAAAGAGTGTCCAGGCAATGAACAGACTGGGTAAAAAGAATGACCTCTCATTCTTCGTGTGAAGTAAACGAAAAAGTTTTCAAAGCATTTCGAAAAGTAAATTCATCCTGAGTGTCCCGGAGCATGAATAGAATGCGAGTCCAGGCTTGCACCGCGGGGAAGGTGAGAGAAGAACCGCCGCTCCTTGGGCGCTTCAGAGGGAAGAAGTGCTCTCTCCGGGCGATGAGGTCGAAGCCTCGAGTTACAGGGCTTGGGCTATGGTTTATTACATCGGCAACAGTTTACTTCCCTGGAGTAGTCATCTCCATTGACGTTAGGAGTGGAAATCTAAACGGCGATTAGGCCACTTGTGGAAAATAACGCGTATTAGCCAATTTGGACCCATTGTACCTCGGCCCTGCTAGTTTTGACATAAAGACCATTTATCAGATTGTATTTTTTCCATATACTACTTGTAAATCTAATGCACACAGTTAATATATTCTTGAAATCATAAGTGATATTATTATAGTTCATCCTAAATTCAATTTCGTAGGGTTTGTATTCAATCTTGATTTAATGTTAAGGAAAGTTCAAAGGGCTTTTTTTTTTTTTTTTACAACAACCAGTTGTATTTCTAACTTCTAAGCGTCTGTTTACTTAGAACAGCACAAATGTCTGTTCGTTGCTTCCCAGTTTTATTTCCGCTTTTCGATACTGCACATTTACAAGATATGTAAGCACAGGCATAAGGGAAAAGTTGGATTTCTTTATTTTTTTTGGGGGGGGGGCAAACATTCTTGGAGTGAGCCGAACCCGGCTGCCTGGCTTGGCGCCAAGAGCCAAAACATTAACAGAGCTATCAAAATATGTAATTAAGGGCAAGAGATGTCACGAAAAAAATTGATAAAGACTTTAAAATAAACAATACATACTTTTCAAAATTTATATTGCTCAATTAAGGGCATGTGAGATCACTGAACTGAGTGACAGTTATTTGAAGTAATATTTGCTTTACACATCACACATTGAGTAATACCTCCAGGCCCTGAGGACTTTGCCATACGTTACTCAAAATGTACCAGTCTGTCATGTTCTCTATTTATACAGCCACTATTATTAGTACGCGTGAAGCAAGATGATAGTATACCAAGCATTAATGTGTCATTGTGTAGTGTGGTGTTTTACTTTAGTGTAGTCCCAAACTGAATGGTTAAGGAAATAATACGTAGTCATTTAAACTGTGGGCCAATAATCACACAATATGGTCAAGTGGGGGAAGCTGGAATTTGAGTGTTGGATTACATATTGTGCAGTGCAGAAACTGTAGGGTTGCATCCTTACCTTTTGCGTTCAAAACCAGAGGGCAGTGCTTTGTGTTCAGTTCTTAAATTACTGTAATTCAGTCAGTGAGGTATATGGAGGTCACTAAGTACATGTATCGCATCTTAAATCAAACCGACTCCATGCTACATGTGTGTAGTCACATGATTTAAAGTTGTGCTTTTCTGTCTAGAATATTTCTACAGTCACTGAAGCTCTAACATAGTGACAGATATGCTTGTCTGAAATAAAAAAAAAGAGGTCTTGGAGCCACCACAGAGCTTGCTTCTCAGGTCACATTGCTTTAGGGAGACATAAACGTGTGAAGCATGGCTTGAGAGAGAGGTATTCTGTCTGCCAATGTTTAGTCTTCAATTTCCACTTCAAAATCGGCGGAGGGAGATTATTGTCCCTTGTGCCCTCCCTACTCCAAATCCAGGGGAATTGCGGGGTTGGTAGGGGGCGGAGTCGCATTACTGTCTCCCCTACAGTTCCTAAGCCTATGTGTGTATTACACATATCCATGATTTCACCTCTCCATTTTTTAAATATTGTGCGTATTGTCACTCGGCTTGTTTACCCTTGCCGTCAACTTTAGAGTTTTTAACCTCATTGTTTTTTTTGTGTTTTTTTTTGCCCCCTCTTTAATGATTTTCACAGAAGAATTTGCTGCTTTGTCTTCATTTTTTAAATATTTCTGCTTTATGCATTGTTTTGAGAAGTATTTTCAAATAGTTAAAAGGAAATCATAGTTGTGTTTTTATTTCGTTCTCTCTTTTTCAAGCAATTATGGTTAAAAATAACAATAACTAGGTTTATGATTAACACAGATTTCCGAAAATATGTTTTCAGCAATATTTGAATTGTAAATAAAAACATGATTTGTTATTACAAATACCTTTCAGGCACTCTCGATATCCAATTTGAAACATTTTTTCTCATACTGCAATGCGTTGAGCGGTAGCTATATTTATCACTTATTAAATAATAACATAATGCAATATCCCTCTTCAAGCAACTGAGGATATTTGCGTTGTGGTTGGTATAGTTGATATTGACGTTTTCTCAGTTACCAGAAACTGGCTTTGGTCAATTCGGAAGTTTTTGCTTTCAGATTGTATTTGCAAAAACAACAAACTATTAGCATGCAGCAATAGCCACTCCACTTGTAACTTTAAAGGATGTTTCCAGAGCCCTTTTGATTGCACAGATGTACATATGTTTTTTTCAATTGCGTTTTAAAAAAATTTATTTACATTTTCTCTATATAACATTCAACATGAGCACGCAAAATGACACAGACAGAAGCATCACGGTATCGTACATGATGTATATACTAAATAGACGACCAGCCCGAGTCTCGGGCACCCCCCAAGGGAGTCACTGGTTTCCACCCCAGGATCATGATTCTGTTCCAGTCTCCCCCCGCTCGAACTCATCACTCCAGCAAGGAGCCAAACATATTTGGAGTTAGAATTCTGCATCAACATCTCGATGTGGTAGATGTTGTGATTCAGTGTGTGCCAGTCAATAGTATTCTCTCGTTTTACACCAGACCTGGTCGAATTTCGTAAGACAACCCCTGGCAGCATATATGACTTCCTCCTGCATGTATCCATCCCAGCAAGCCTCTGACTCCTAGTTGGTTTAGTCGGTGACTCCAAGTTTCGTGCAAGGCCCCTATTTGCCACTATTAGCACCAGCTTACAAAATATCATTTTTTTCCCACAGGAGATCAATTTCTCCAAGGGCTCTCATCAGCACGAATTGGGGATTGTGCAGTATTTCATCTACAAGTATGGCACTGAGTTCCCACAGGACTTCGAACCAGTATCCAGGATCTCCTGGCATTCCCTATATTGTATATTACTGTGATTTATGCATGCCAAAGGTCAGATGGTAGCCGAATCTGCATGTAGGCTACCTTGTGCATTTGCATTAAGTGTGGGTCCACCAGCCCATCCATTCTCTTGAACACATATACTGGCAGCCCATGAGGTTCTGGTGTTTCCTCCGCAAGATCCTAAAGCAGTAGGTCACCATCTAGCATCTCACCATTTTCCTGCAAAAGGATCAGGAGGAGCAGTGCTCCCAGGTATCACTCCCATTTCTGGACATCAGCCTGTGGCCATGTCTTACAGAATGCACAGTAATATTCCTGGGCTATGTCCTTGCTGTCAATTAGTGTCTCCTCTGACGGGGTAACAAGTTCTCCCACCCATCGTGCTTCTTCCTCCCTGTGGCTCAGCCAGGCAGGGAGGCACCCAGTTTATCTCCCACATCATACAGCTTTCTTTGTGTTATCAGGTAGTGGCTGCAAGCCACATATTCAGTCATAGAACAATATTCTTCGATAACAACATTTAGCTGCTGAATAATGCTCAGCTCCAGCAGTGTAACAACTCTTCTCTCTAGCTCTAGGACGAGTCTCTCGAGGGTGACCAACCTGACTGCTGCAGTCCATTTTGTACATGTCGCCAGCCTTGGTACTTGTGTTCAGCAGGACTGCCTTATACGGCTCTCACACATGATAGGGGAGTCCACCAAGCCCCTATTTTCTTCACAGTACATTTCTGAGTCCAGATATAACTTTGTTTACAGTGTCTGTGTCCCGGAGTTACGAGGCACTGAGTATCCACTGCCCTCTTCTCCATCACCCTCCTCTATGCAGGATGACCAGCAATGGTGGGTGGTCAGAAAATCTGCTTGCAAGATAGTCTGCCTCTCGCACACCTGGGTTTTCTCCCGCAGCAGTAAACAGATAGTCCAGCCTAGAGAATGTTCTCATAGCACTTGAGAAAAACGAATGTGCTCTAGCTGTGGGCTGTTGTAGTTGCCACCAATCTGTCAGTCCCATTGCCTTGCCAAAGTGGGATAATGGGGCATGATGCAGGTTTCTGTCAGACAGTGTCTTAATCCTGTTTAGGTTTTGTGCCATAGTGTCACTTGAAGTCCCCTCCCACTATCAGCAGTGTGTTGCCCACATCTAGAATTATCAAGCCTATTTTCTCTAGTGTAGCCCATTGCAGGCGAGGAGCGATATAAACATTGATCCTTTCCTTCAACCAATGGGCTGTTATGGTACTTTAACAGGGCACAGATCAATTTCCCCACTGATCTTTGATCTTTATGCCCATTCCTAAGAGTCTAACCACCCCTTGACCCACACATTCATAAGTAACCTAAAGAAAAGGAGGGTGAAATTCTGTTGTTCTTCCAAGCAAACCATGGGGTAATTATAGTCAATTGATCCGTATCAATAGTCTTTATAAAATACGGTTAGGAAATCCAATCATTACAAATCCGCCTTTCTCAAATTTCTTTATGGTCACCAGTTTTCCAAACATAAAAAGACCCAGCCAATGCATTTCGTCCCATAAACAAGGCTTCATAAGGCCCTAAAAAATAAAAGCACATATAAAAACTATTAAGACCAACCAAAATAAAAATAATTAAAAAAACATTTATTAATTAACAAATTTCATACTTTGAATTTTACATCCAATTTTTATAACCTCATTTTTTAAATTGGTACTATTTTTAGTAAATTTTCTATTTAGGTGCAAACATCTCACCCTCCAATAACCTCAGAGGTAATCATCACCATCAACAAAGTGCAGCTATATATTACCTTCATCAACTCGTATCCCTGTGATTTCTAAATGTAACCGTTCTAATCAAGACCATCACCCAGTAATAGCTAAATAATACAGTTTTCATTAACCCCATGGCAAATTTATGCCGAGTATGTAAACACGCAAGATGGTACTTACTATCCCTGCTGAACGAAGTATGCGTTCATCAAATTTGAAGTATCTCTCAATCACATCATGGCAAATTCATGGTGAGTTTGTACACTTGCAGTATTGTACTTACTATCCCCTCAGAGCCCACTTTGTGTTCATCAAAGTTGAGGTATCTCCTTTGAGTTTCATCAAGGGTCACTGTTAATAACATGTATCCATCCCTTAATCGTTTTTGTAACAGTCACAAACCACAATCACTAATCACTTAATACGACCGCCTCACAGTCACTCATTCGTAGGGCCAAATCCAATATCCTATTCTCAAACTTAACGCCAGCATCTTCACAAAAGTCTGCATGTTGACATCATCACAAAAGTCACCCTAATTAGACAATGCTTGAATAACAAAAATCACGGGACCGTACACCGTTCTCCGGCGTGCCAATCATTTGCACATGCATTCCATACTAATTTCTTTATTTGGAATGGTGACTAGCATCTCATCCAGAAATCCAACATTGGCATTTTTGCAATAGACCTCCTAAGTGGACAATGCCTTTATAGCAAAGTTTCTAGGACTATACACGATCCTGAACAGATAAAGTAAGGTGAGCTTAAAGGCACTAGCCTGACTTGAGGATATATCTAGAACCAAACTTACAGGCAGTAATGCAATTCATCATCAGTGTTGAGGTCTTTCTCCAAAGATCTTGATTTAGATATACATTTAGCCTCACTCTGATGTAAAGACAGTTCTTGATCTCCCTTTCGGGGACAACATTTTTGCCTACCCCATGGAGCATAAATGCTAGATTACTAGGGTGTGTCACTTTCACATGTTGAGATATTGGACTTCTAGTGTTGTCTCCCATTACTGCTCTCAGATGTTCCTGCATCCTTATTTTCAACATACTGATGGCATTCCCCACATAAATCACCGGGCAATTACAAACAATACCATACACAACATGGGTGCTGTTACAATTGATAAAGCTGTTTAAAAGGTATTTCTTGGGGGAGTTATAACTAAACAACTTTAGACAATTGACCCCAAATTGACAGACATTACACTCCAAAGACACATAACTGCCATTAGGAGGTCTTTGTAGCCAAAAGGTCTCATGTTTGTTTTTGGGTGGTATATAAGTACTAGATAGTAAACTCCTGATAGTGACACCCCTTCTATATGTCACATCAGGCTTATTAGTGATCAGATTTTTCAAGCCATGAACCCCCATCAGGAGTTCCCCATCGCGTCAAAGTATCTGACATATTCAATTTTGTTCCTTGCTAAAGGCTGACACAAAGGCTAATCCTTCACTTGTTTAACATTCTCAAGGTCATATTCCTATCTAGTTTGAACACCCTCCTCTCTGCCTCATTTAGGATCCTCTCATCATAGCCCTGCGTTTTCAGCCTCCTTTTAAAACTCTTGATCTTTTGTTTAAAGTCATCCCCTTCACTGCAATTATGTCTCACTCTAACCATTTCCCCATAGGAGATGCTTTTAATAACATATCTAGGATGCCCACTGTCAGCTCTCAATCTACTATTTGTAGCTGTAGTTTTACAAAATAATCTACTGTAGATGTGATGGTTATGAATAATCAGTTTAACATCTGGAAAGGAAATGGTCGTCTTACTATAATGCAAGGTGAAACGTACATTAAAAGGGTTTTCATTCAGGTGAGCAAAATACTAATTCGATTGTGTCAATGAGCCTGTCTAAATTAGGAGAATGTTGTAAATAAATCGACCCTCCCCAAAATATATAAAGCACACATTCCTTAGCAGCACAGGCCCAGCCATGCAACCTTTCAATTTGCCCCATAAAGGAGTTAGCATAAGAGAGCGCAGATCTGGACCCCATTGCCATTCCTTGGAGTTGTGGTACTATTCTCCTCCAAATAGGAAAAAATATTACAGAGAATGAATGAGCCATCTGTGTCAACATTTTTGAATGTTCTAAAAACTGGCATGTATACGTATAAGAAGTGACTCAAACAGATGGTCTCACCAAAGAACAAAAATATATTTCCACTACAACGTTTCAGCTTTCGCCTTCCTCAGGTAGTACAAGATGGTTTGCACAGTGGATGCACAGCTGACACTGCTGGATTTTCAAAAAGCATCATGAGTGAAGATTCTAATTAGAATGTGAAATCAATGCAGTCCTGAGAACTCTTCAGATATGCAGAAACAAAGTGGTATTGTCAGTGATGTTCAGTCCATCTGGGTGCAGTGATTTTAAACGGTATATCCAGAAGTCTCTGATGTCCAGTAGTTCTTCCTTTAAGACATGCTCCACAGGGAAAATGTTCAGATCTGACAGTAAATGGTCCACAAGGCTAAAATGATTGGCTACAGGCTGGTCAAGTTTCTTGTTAATTATTGCTGATTTGTGGTTCCTGAATTGTGTATGGAGGTTATTCACTGTTTGACCTACATATTATATATATATATATATATATATATATATATATATATATATATATATATATATATATATATATATATATATATATTTTTCCACAAGTAAACAAATAATATTAAGCACTCCTCTGAGATCAAACCACTGGTTTGTCCAACATCTAATAAACCAATGGTGATCCCAGAGGAGTGCTTTATATTATGCGTTTACTTGTGCAAATTTTTACAGCTGCCACAGCCCGTTACTAAGCACCAGTATGTCAGCGGTTGTAGCCAGTATCCTGTGGAACCAGTTCGATATAATTACCTACCTATGTAATTACCTACTGCTGTTTGCCAGTAGGTAGCTATAGTTAGGACCTAGTTTCCCTAGAAAAAGCATGTTTTGACTTGCGCATATCTTTGGCACAGTTCAACGAATCTTCACAAAATTTTCTAAAAAAAAGTGTGCCCAGGAATCTTGTTGCACTTGGGAAGTTTCATGGTGAGCCATCAAGCTGGGCCTAGAAAAAGGGGGCAGGTCAAAAAAGTGTGTTTCCCATTTTAATTCCCATAGAGATTTTACACACAACAACAGCCCAAACTTCAGGACAAAATAACACCAAATTCTAGAGGAAGGTAGCTCTTGGTCCAGACAGAGTGCTTTTTGTTATTTGGTGTAAATCAGTTCAGTAGTTTTTGAAATATTAAAAGAAAACCAAATTTGTATATCAGAAAGCACAAAGGCTTCAGAAATACTCCTGATCTTGTGCAGAGATCTGATTGGCTGCCAACACTTCAACCAGAAAGTGTTGACAGCCATTTTGAGACTCAGCTTCAGCTGATTCTCAAAAATAAGCAATAAAAAAGAAAAGGGGGCAGGGTATGTTTACCCTAACTGCCTAGCTTTGGTGCAGGGGTCCCCCTAGAAGCCCCCCCCCCCAAGGCTTAATGTATTTTTTGTAAAAATCACAGCAAAAGTTGTGGCAGAACTGTGAATTTCGCCATGATTTAAAAAAAATGCAGTTTCCTGTTTCTCTGTTTTGTTGCTTCCCCTCCCCCATGGCCTGGTCTCGGGGGCTCTTTGGGACAAAACAAAGGAGCCGGGAGTCCTCACCATGCACTGCTAATTACCTCACATATTGCAACCCTCATGACATCTTTGATAACATCATTGATAATATGAATGGAATATTTGCAGTAAAACTATTGAGAAGAAAACTGTGCAGTTTGTGGGGAAGCGAGTTATAGTTACCTTAGTACACAAATTTTAGTTATGTGAAATAACTCTAATTATAACTGCTGAATTTTCATGGATTTGTACATTTAAAACGTGAGTCTACCTATAACGTCCCTGTCACCTTTGTGATTTTTAGTGAATATCAGTCTATCTATCTATCTATCTATCTATCTATCTATCTATCTATCTATCTATCTATCTATCTATCTATCTATCTATCTATCTATCTATCTATCTATCTATTCACTTACAAAAATAAAGGTTACTGGGACGCTATGGTTAGGCTCACATTTTAAACGTACAAAACCATAGAAATTCACCTGTTATAGCTAGTTATTTCAAGCAACTATAGCTCATGCCCTAAGGTAACTATAATTCACACTCTCGCCATGCACAGTTTTTTGTCTATAATTGTACTGCAAATACTACATTAATAATAACAATGATGCTATCAAAGATGTCATGAGTACCGTAATTTGTGGGGTAATTAGCAGTGCATGGCGAGGATGCAGAATATAGTTACCCTAGGGCACGACTTATATTTACTTGTGATAAATCTTACTATAACAGGTGAATTTCTGTGGTTTTGTGCATTTAAAATGTGAGCCTAACCATAATGTCCCTGTAACCTTTTTTTTAAGTGAATTACTATGTGATTTTAATTCTATTTCCTAACTATAACTTCACTGTAATCTTTGTTTTTTTCCAGTGAATTTCTATGGATTTTTTAGCAAAAGGCAATTTTCATTGCAAAACTTAAATCTAACCACCTCTGTGCACGGCCTTCGGCTGTGAGTGGTGGCAGTTGACCACAGGCCCTGGCCTGTGGCCAGGCCCATGCAGCCAATCCCTATAACCACTCACTCCCATGCTGTGGGTGTTGGCCGCAGGGTCGGGCCTGCGGCCAGAAGCTGCGGTCAACCCCCTAACAACTCAACCCCACACTGCGCATGTCCAAAGGCCATGCACAGCAGGAGTTGGCCACAGCCTGTCTTTCTGGGTGTGAGAGTAGGTGTGACAGAGTGTATCCGGGTCCGAGAGTGGCTGTGAGAGTGTCTGAGTCTGAGAGTGGGTGCGTCTGGGTCTTAGTGAGTCTATGAGTGGGTGCATCAGTGTCTGTGGGTGCATCAGGACCTGAGTGCAGCTGTGAGTGAGTGCATAAGGGTCTGAGTGGGTCTCTGAGCAGGCGCGTGAGTGCCTGAGTGGGTCTTTGAGTGGGTGTGTGAGTGGTAGAGAGGGATTGAAAGAGAGAGAGAGAGAGAGAAGGGGAGTGAAAGGGAGAGAGTTAGAGAGTATGTTAGTCTTTGATGAATGATATACGCAGAATGAGATTTCATCAAGAAGCAATACTCACTAAATTGATGATTGATTGGGTGGAGTAGTTCACAGCAAGCAGTCAAGGGGCCGCGATCGCCAGGACAATGCGAAGTCCAACATTCACAACTGCAGCTAGAGGAATCTCTGCATTAACCAGTGAGTGGTACTGTAGTTCTGTGAAAATTTTGCTGGGAGTGGGTTCCCGAAATCTTGTCTTTATCTCTTCACTAAATGTAGAGGGGGCCAATGTAACACGAAGTAGGCGGAGGTAGACGTAAGATCACAGAATACATTAATACAGTAATGGGAGCCCAGGTCCTGCAGATCCTGTCTCCACAAAATCCCAACTCCAGTTGGCTCAGCAGGAGTTGGAAACCATGGGGAAGGAACACAGAAAAGCAAGCCTTGAATGAATATAAACGTAGTGCATGACCATGTACTAAACTGTGAACAACATAAAGGTAAGGTATAAATATCTTAACGCTACAGTGGAGCTATAGTGCGGCATTGTGTATTGATCCATAATAGCCTATGATGCAAGTGAAATGTCACTGTGTAAAATGATAGATGAAGGTGCATCACTCTCTCTGGTTAATGTTTTGTAAGAGCTTTATTTTCCCTAATTGGTAACAGTAAAGCTGAATGGCATAGTACTTTCCCCAAATGGTCTTATTGTTGGGGAGGAGTTTTGGACATGTCGTCAATTTTATTTTCAATTTACCTCTGTTATTTTTATAGTGCCTTCTGAGCCGTTGTTTCCGGCTCGTCAAAATTAGCAGGCAGCCAATTGTATTCCTCCATTACATTGTGATCTGCAATTCAGGAAAAATAGTCTTACAGCGCATCTCTCACAAACGCAATTTAGGTGCCCAGCAGAGTTACCTCATTGCTTATTTAAAGAAAACGTGGGTGCTTATTTGTAAGAAAGTATACCAGAAACCTTTGGCTTTTGAGTATTTAGTTACTTGATGTGCTTATAGGTTATTGTTCTGTATGCATTATCTCTCCTGGTGTCTCATGGGTGAGATAAAGTTCATCATGAAGTGCAAACTTTAATATAAACATCATCTATATCAATTGAGAGAGTAAAGAGTGTTCTCCTAATAATTTCCTTCCTCGTGTCTCTCAGGGAAATTTTACCTGGTAGCCAAATTCAAGGTTACACTTTGAACCATTGCTGGAATATGGAGAATGTTTTGTACAGGGTCCTTCAATCTCAATAGATTCCCTACAATATGAGGTCAGCCTCCATTATGTCTGGCACACCCTTTTAATAGCAACTTTAAAATTCTACTATGAACTAAAAGCTGCTTCAGGAAATAAGTTATTAATGCTTGTCATGGAAGCATGATCTTTTAGAAGAAGGGCAGGGCAAACTAGTAGGCTTGCACAATAGAAGAAATTGGCTTTTCTCAATTACAAATTACATCCAAGGTCTCCAACCTTTTATGCAATAGGAGCTACGTATGTTCAATAAAAATGAACCCAAGCTACTAATATTATTGGTGTATTGACCACATCAGACAAGATTACATTATTAGCCACAGCAGGCAAGGTAACCAATGATGTCCTTGGTGCATCAGGGAAGGTTGCCAGCAGTAATGTGAAAAGGATTTATCAATTTGGAATGCCTCTCCATGGCTAATATATGACAGCCATAGCTGAAATGCCCCTTGCACCAAGGGAATGTTGGTAATAAGTCTCTCCAATGTTGCATGATTCATCTATCAAACAATGAGCTTTAAATATATTTTGGAAATCCAACAATTTTTTTCCTAACATTAATTCATGCATTATGAAAATACACACATTTGCGCCTCAAATACAGGGTTATCAATTTTGGGTTGCATAAATAAATTCACCAAACCAAAAGCTTCCATTTTGGTAGAGTGGGCTCCACACAGGAAAGCTACTCACAGGTAGCTGGAGGGCTCCCAGTAGCTCACAACCTACTCATTGGTGAAGCCTGTATTAGATGAAGAACCTTCAGATTTATTGTGAATGTGTCGTAGTTTGACTCTTGCTCTAGGCAAGACAGCTGGTTTAAGGATGATAGTACTTATGTTTGTAGGTGACTATGCCAGTCCTACAACAAGTCGCAACTGTCGTCCCAACCCTCGCGGCTCACAAGCAGCACCTCACCAAAAACTCAAAACAGTAAAAGGTGATTTGTGGCAGCCTTTACGCATGGACTCAAGAGTGCTTCATCTCAGGGAGTGTTGTGGTTAAACGGAGAATACCCCTTTTTCACATGAACAACACGTCTCAATCAAACACGGTCAATGAAGGATATGCAGTAAAGTTTTCAATAGGTTTTATTAACAAAACTGCAATCTACGATAAGTTGCATGGGCTGCAATGATTAGGATAATGAACAGTTCAAGAAACGGAATTGTGAAAACGAGAGTCATTAATACAAAGACCCCCACCATCTTGCAATTACATGAAGTGACATGAAATATTAAATATGTCCTAATATCCTAGCATGATGAACCTAACCCCTAACCTAAAGAGAGCTAGGTGTGATAAACCTAATCTGCCAATGTGTTATCCTTGCGGAGAGCCCCCAACCCTCGTTACCTTGGAATGCAGTCTCTAGCTCAGACTCCGTGTGGACACAAAGACTGGGTCAGTGTCAAGGCGACGTGCAGCATCAATCGCAGCGATGGCAACTGGTCGGAATCCCTCTGACTGTCTATGTAGGGTGCATTTATACAGATATGCTTGGACCCTTTATGTAGGTCTGTTCCCAAACAATAGATAACAGGGTGGCAATTACATAAACAATTTCTTGAAAGGAAAAAGTGGGAAAGTACCTAATGTGAATACCTACATCTTATCTATCTCTGTCTAGCACTGATAGCAGGAAACTAAAACATTGTCCTAACTAAAAACAATGCAGCCATTTTGGAAAGATATAATTAAATAATTGAGCTAAAACAGAGCAAACTAAGTAGGGTAAAGGTCACTGGGTGACGGGGGCACAGGCCTGCAAGAAAGATGGCTCAGCTAACTCCTGCTTCCCATTAAAACAAGATAGGATTCACTACACCCTCCCCATTGCCGGAACAAGTATGACGCCTTAGGACGACGCCACTGAGGTAAATTAATTCAAGCTAAAATGCTCTGGACTAAAACAAGCTAAAATCATTAAAAATAGCTAAAAACTGTAGTTTAAATTTTTTTAAAAAAAATAGATAAAAACATATAAAGAGATATAATGTCAACCATGACAAGCACAGCAGGCCAAAGTAAGGCCAATAAATGCAAAGTTTGAATTTGGTAAGATACGCCAATCATCAAATCCATTTAACAGTAGTCATGATCTTGAAGAGGCATCTTTGAAGCCATTGAATGGAAAGGACCTCTGGAAAGAGGCCACATCGTCAGATGTTAGATCGATAACAGGATAGGCAGATGGATCCATGGAGCAGTAGTGCGCGGCAGACTCTTGTGCAGGTCCACCTGCAGGAGTGGCACTCTCCACAGCACCAAAGAGAACCAGATTGTTCACCAAGGGTGGCTCATAAGTCGCCTCACAATTCAGCTTTAGTCTCAAGGACCACAACCGTGAATGAACCCTCACTGGGGACATCATCAGTTCTTGGTCCACAAGAGGCACTGGCAGAACAGCCAAACACACTGTAGGCAAATGTTTGAAGAGACACCATATGCAGCGAAAGACTGGCTGCACACACCATAGGAATGGTCGGAAGGACACCGACCAGTCACGCTCCATCTCTTCCAGCATTGGAGCATTAAAGAACTGAACCATGCGTTCACAGCACTGCTGAGCTGGTAGTAGTGGCACGTAGCTGGAAAGGCATAACCACTGCGAATCAGAAGCAATAGCAGCAGTATTCCACCTATTAATGCCAAAATTATAGGAAAGCTGTCAAACACACTTGAAAAGAGTCAATGAATGGCCAAAGGAATGACTCCAAAGACAGTCTGGAAGATGGACACAAATCTAGACCCAACAGCCTTAAAGAAATGAACAATCCCCGTAGTGCTTGAAGCGTTGAAAATTCTAGATACCAGCTCTTCAAAGTGCTTGAGGAAGTTTGTATTTAATAGGGATTGTACCTCAGCTGATGATCTCGCTATCTAGGGTGCATACGTCTCTCTAGTCGATGTCAACGCAACTTGTTTTTGGAACAGTAGCGCCTTTAGTCTGCTCAGCTTGTCACAATTTACATTAGTAGTCTCAATTTGAGGCCACATTTCTATTACTCCTATCTCTTGTGTGTGGGGGGGGGTAATAAAACATGTCTGCAACACTTTACACCTTATAGACTGAAATTGCGTAGGCAATTCCTGGTCACATACCACAACAGCTTTGGTCGCTCAGCAACACATAACTTCCCTTTGAAAGTACATGAAATGCTAGTCGAATCAAAAGGACGGGAGTACTCTTCAGAAAACAGGCCAAGTTTGCGACCCCCGCATTGCAAAGGCAGTAAAGGGACACCTGTTTGCAGATCATTGAATGATTAACAGTAGTCTCACATTTGCTTCTGCTGAGAGAGACCTCTGTTTCGTTGTTCAGACACTTCAGACACTTGTATTCAAAGGGCAACACCCACTCTTCTTCAATATAGCTTTCGCCTAACCACTCATATCTGCCCACGGAAAGATGTTTCAGGCATTTCGAAAAATTAAAAATTAAAAGTGGAAATTGGCAAGTTAATAATGCTATGTAAAAGCCATACCATTGATGGACTTTCTACAACGGTAAAAGGCAACTTCTCTAACTTCTCTATGTGAAGCATGGTGAAGCTCACTTCCCTTTTAGCCATTGTCTGTTGTTCCTTGGATAAATTAAAAGCAGCAAACAAGTCACTACTGTTAATGTACTACCATGGAATGCGACCGTTTTTCAAAGTTAGTAATGTCCAACCTAATTGCATGATGGAAAGCAGCTGACTTTGCCCATGACATAAAAGAGACATGTCAGTCTGAATGATATCTATCGCAGACGACACTATGAGCCTCATTACGACATTGGCGGAGGCGATTACTCCGTCCCAAAAGTGACGGATATCCCGTCCGCCGTTTGACAAGTTCCATAGAATATAATGGAACTTGTAATACGGCGGACGGGATATCCGTCACGTTTGGGATGGAGTAATCCCCTCCGCCAAGGTCGTAATGAGGCCTTATGTTTGTTAGGGGTGAAATCCTGTTGGACACAGTGTTCATGACATTGTCGACAACAGCTAAAGCCTTTTCTAAATTCTCTTTGTCTATCAGCATTAAACGCGCAGCAGCTTCTATCTGAGAAAGCTTCCAGATCTCATTATATATGGTATAGATGAATCTTTCAGAGCATGGCTTTCTAGGACCTAACAAGAAGTCTTGCAAGTCTATATCTTCAGAAAGAGTGTTAAGAGTTTCCTTAACTGTGGCTAAGGTGTTAGTCTGTACCCACTGTTGGCACAGTTTAACCACACTGTATGTTGTAACTATACCCGTGTGTCGACCCGAGACAAAGCGAGGGTCTGGCCAGCTAATCTTGAAACCCCCTGAGGAATTCACAAAACATGTCTGGCACCCATATGTGTCCGTTGGCCTTAATAACCACCCGCCGGGACAGGAAAGTGAAGATTTATATAGGATTCCCTGGCTTATGTTTCTGCAAAAATCTTTTGAGAATCTAGGGCTCAGATACATGTTCGATGATCCCCATTTGTTAACCACAAACTCTAGGTCTGTCTTGAAGTCTACTTACTCCGAGCATATATCAGAGCTGAGATTTTATAGTTCCCTGAAATTGAAATCTTTTGATTCCTACTCTCGGATTGTGACTGTTCCATGCCTTGAACCCTATTTGACTTGGTTTTCAAGTTTTAGAACAACTTCTTTTTTAACACTTTTTAGACTTAATCTAATTCATTTTAAGGTAGCTTTTCCCGAACCATGTTTTTGGAAAAAGGACTTACCACTTTGTCCCTGTGACTCCAAACCAACTCAGAGCACCTTGCACTTTTTTCTTTTTTGCCCTTTATATGCTGCTCCTAGAGGGGCTTTTATTTTACCCACGTTACGTCTTCTTAGACCCATTCACTATAAGGATGCTCTACTATATCTTCAGAGATTGCCAGATATCCAAATTTGTCACCATGTATTAGACTTTGTTACAGCTTCTTTAAGTATTAGGAAAAGGCCTACTCCTTTTAAAACATTTTTTTAATGTACGTATAGTTTATCATTTTAAGCCAATATTTGTACTTTTCTGATTTTGTGATTTTTAATCATGTCTAGTATATTTATCTGTTTATGTCAAGGGGTTTCAGATTGGATGCTCATGCGGTGTTTTTAGTAATGGTTTTTAAGTTTTATTTTATTTTTTATAGATCGGTAAATGTGTCTTGGTTTGCACTTTTATGGCAACTGCCGAATAAAGTTATTTGACTGACTGACTGACTATATGTACCAGCCTGAACCTTCACATCTAGTTCTTCCTCAGTGATATTTAGGAAGTATTGCCAATGATTAAACGTTGTCAGTGTGGGGATAATGGACGTATTCATTTCATTCATTTGTGCTAACCCCAGATAGGATGTCTGCTGAATGGTGTCATTTAAAAAGATCATTAAGGCACACTCTGAATAAAGCTTCCCTATCCTGTATTAGCCAATCTTCTGTTCCCTATACACTGTTGACATCAATAGTGTTCTTCCAGTATTCGTAACCTTCAACTGTAAGAGGGGAAACAAAGGAAGCTGAATAAATCAGTTTTGTATTATTTAGCAAAATGTTCCTAATTTTGGAAGGAGGTACTTTGAAATGATAGGACTCTGGATTTTTTGTGTCATGCCCATTAAAATAAGTAAACTTATCTGAATAATGTTTTGGGCTCCCCACTGGTGGTGTTGAACAGTGTTCCCAGTGTGTATAGTTAAATACTGACCTATGTCTAGTTGCACAGTGCAGGTAGTAATGTCCCACTTGTTATAGCAGAATATTTCCCCATAATTCTGTGTGTTGGTAAACACATCATCACTTTTAAATACTGAATAGTCCTTCATTTCAGTTAACATTGTATCAACTGTCTGGACATCCCAATCATCAGATACAACATCAGGTTTAATTACATCAGTCATAGAAATGTTGACGACAGATGGAATTTGAATGACCTCAGTAGGCCAGTATATATCAAATGGAACTTTGTCCCACACAGTCCCATAAGGAATCGCTACAGCTGAAATGTTCACAAGGGACAAGTCTCTTTGGACCTTATGTGAGGAAAGATGTGGAGTTAAGATTTCATCTACAGGCTCAATAGAGGAGCGTTCAGGAAGGTAATGATAATTTATAAGCAGAAAGAAAACATTCACAAATCAATTCATAGAAGCAATGCAAAATTTGTCATGCAGAACCATAAATAGTTCCACGGTGCACTGAATAGTTATTTTTAAGCCATATATACAGCTTACATGTCTTTGAAACAGTTTAATTCACAGGAGTGGATGAAGTGGAAGAAAAGTCATCAATGTTGATGAAGAAACCAGAAGCAGTCTCTGCAAACGTAGGAGCAGGTGCATTACTGGTGGATGGATCCACTTTGAGTGGAGGCTCATAGTAGACTATCTTGTCAGTTTGTGTTGTGTTGGTGTAGAAGACAGCCACATCTTGGACAGGTGTTGTCATTGAAGTGGTAACAGGAATCAGCAAGAGCTAATTTTCCGCCCTTCTTACGGTCGAGGAGCTATTTGTAGCATCGTTGGAATGGATTGTGTATTCAGAAGTGTTGTTAGTTCTGCTTTGAAGAGGTATGTCCTGTTGGGTAGTGCGAGGGAACCAGGAACTACCCAAGGGACCTCAGGGTCTACTGTGCAGGATCAGCCACATGGTGAAGTTTGACGTCGTCAATGGAAATTAATATGTTAACTTTGGAGCCTGGCAGCGGTGTTAAGATGACAATTCTGGTACCTTGTATTTCCAGGACTGGGACCGGTGCTCTGTAGGATGGACCAAATTCCTTCTTCACAGCGATCTTCTCATGAACCAGATCACAGAATTTAGGAATCCAGCCAGTAGAAGTTGTTCGTAAATCCCTTATTCCTATGGTGGCAGCACTGGTGGATGAGTTATCAGCACAAAATTGCTGAAGCTCCTGTAAGACAGAGAGAAGTTCATTTTTGTCAAAAGGTGTATCTGCTGCCACCAAACCAGGGCCATCAAGATCTGGGACATACATAGATATCCCAAAGAGAACTTCATAGGGAGTGCGTCCCCCCAAGGACCTTCTTGGCAGATTATTCAGTGCTTTCTGGACCCCGTATAGGTGATGAAGCCAACTGCGGCCAGAACCTAATACTCTAGCTGTTAAGGGCTGCTTTAGATCACTATTCCTCCTTTCCACAACCAAATTTCCCTCGGGACTGTATGATGAGTAGTAATGGAGTTCAATACTCATCATCCCCATGGTGTCCCTGAATGCCTTAGAGGCATAGGCAGGGCCCTGGTCCGAATGGAGTGCTGCAACCACATAGGTACCGATAAAGATCAGCAAATCTTGGATAACAGTTCGAGCGTCAGCCAACTGCTCTGGCCACATCCACAGGTATCAAGAACAAGAATCTACAGCGACTAAGATGTATTTGTATGCACCATCAGGTTGGAGTGGATCGCAATGGTCCAGGTACACACATTGTAGTGGCCTGTTGGACACCAAGAGGGATGTCTGTGGTGGGCGTTTGATGTTAGAGCCCTTTACCTGCTGGCAGATGTCACAGCAAAGGACATATTGCTTGGTCGGCTTGTATAGACCTGGCCACCAGAAGTGTTTCTGTAAGAGTGCTACTTTGACCGTAATACCAGCATGAGCAGATGCAACATCCTCATTCTCTGCTTTTACTAGATCTAATCTCTGGTCTTGGTTGTCGATCACTCGATCTCCAATCTCAGGAAGTGTTGAGTAGGCAATATTCTGTGCACTGATGTGGAAAGAGTATTTTGTAGGGTATGCTTTTGGAAGAGGCTTGCCTCCAGCCGAAGCTTTCACTGCAGCCAAAAGTTCATTATACAATCTCATCTGAGAACGAGTCACTGCAGCCACAAAAGCCATAGCTACTGCAGATTCGGCTGCTTCATCAGCTAAAGTATTTCTAGTAACGTGTACTCCTACACGTTGGTGGCCCAATTTATGTACTACATGGACACAAGGTAGCTTATCCTTGAGATCAGCCACCCTGCCCCACAGAGTTCTTTGTTTTATGGTGTTCCCTTTGATGTCTCTAAACCCGTTCAATTGCCAATGATTAAGATAATCATTGTAGGACTGGACTCAGTAGTATGAGTCACAGGCAATCAAAGTCATTAATCCTGGCTCTGTGTGTTCCAGCGCTAAAATAAGGGCTTTGACTTCAGCTAGCTGGGCTGTGCAGTCCCCTAGGGTCTGCGTGTAGGTATTGTGAGAGTGGAAGACTCCATCCTTCAGGACTCCGCTCACGGCTGTGCAAGGTGCTGAGTATCGATGTTTGGTACCTACAGCCGGTTGTGCTGAACCATCAGTGTAAATGACAGCATGGTATCTGTCAAGTAGCAACATTTCTTTAGGTGCGGGTATTCCTGTCTGTATTGGAGAAATTCTTGTGTCTGAAATTTTGGATCAAAGATGTAATCAACATTGGTGGCAGTCAGGGAGGTTGTCCACTGAATCCAGTGTGGATGTAATGCTTTAGCGTTAGGAACACTTGCTTTGGTGACAGCTTCTAAAGCTGGCACCTGGGTAACTGCAACAATGCATTTCCCTTGGGCAAGTGGCCTCTCCTTATTGACAGCCATCTGAACTGCTGTTAGAATTTTTTCTGTGGATGCAAAACGTTGTTCTGCATTGGAGTATAAATGTGATTTATATGCTATTGACACCATGTCGCCCATGTTAAAGGTGACATAAGTGAACCCAAAGGCACCAGCAATTATTCTGATGACCAAATTTGTTTTGCTGTTGTGGGTGTGCAAGTGTTTTGCTTCTAGTATGTCCTGTTGCAATTCCCTAAGGATGCATTTGTCTTCAACTGTCCAGTGTCTGTTAGAAAACTCAGGCCATATTAAGTCATAAACTGGCTTGATACGTTGTGCATAGTCAGGAATGCAAGTTCTACCAAAGTTACAGAAACCAAGTAAAGACTGCAGTTTCTTAATTGTCTTTGGTGGTTGGAGTTGAGCACATTTTTCTAGAAAGTGCGGGTCCAGGCCCTTGCCCTCGTTTGATAGCTTGTATCCTAGGAACAAGATGCTGAGAAAGGCTATTTTCGTTTTCCTAAAATTAAATTAACCGAGGGCTGTGAATCCTAAAATGATCCGATCGACCCTGGCAAGTTGAATGTTGAGGTCGTCATCTGCGAGGTAGATGTCATCCAGGTAGGACAACGCCTCAGGATCAATATCATGTAATATTGGTGTTACATAGGCTGAGAACAGCCCTGAGCCCTTCTTATAGCCTTGGGGCAAACTGCAAAAGCGTTTTTGCGAGCCAAATGAGAATGCACTCAGGTCCCGACTTGCGTGTCCTTAGTTCTGGAAGAAAAAAACATTGGAGATTGTTTTATATTTTTTGCGCACTATGTTATTAATTAGTGCTGGGCTATGTGAATTTTGTATAGCGTATGTACGTGTTTGACTGTTTCAGTGTCTGTAATCTAAGACTATTCTATAGGAATGATCTGGCTTTGCAACGGGGAATAACAGGTTATTCGTTGCATAGACTCAGTGCTCTATTATCAATTGCTCCCTGGAACCCAAGCTGAGTGAAGATTTCTCTCACCAGAGCTTTAGCTTCATGTTTAACAGGATATTGTGGCTGAGGCTGGGGAGTAGACCTGATTTGTATTACATGACAAGGTGAGTCCTTGTCCCAACCTACATGATTGAGGTAAAACACAGGTGCCTGAGCTAAAGCTCATTTGACAGCGTAGGCTTGTTTTACCGCTTCTGGAACAAGATCAGAAAAGGAATGCAAATTACATCTTCCCCATGTGGGAGCTTACAGGCATGCTTGGGTGGCCAGTCCCTCTCAGCCAACAGGATATCACAACAAAGTTCATCCCAGAATATCACACCAATGGTGTGATCCACATCTCCCTCAATTTGGATTTTTAAATAGTAAACCCTGTCTGGTGGGAGGACGCACCCATCCGCAGTCTCAACTGCAATGTAATCGCTAGTTGCTGTCGCATCAAGATGATCTTTCAGACTCTGGCACATATCATGACCTCAGCTGCTCTATCTAACAGTGTCACTGCCCAGGTCTTGTTCTTCATCAATGTTCTCAACTGTACTGGCATTTTTAATTGACAGTGCTGCCACCCTTTTCTTTCTAAACTGTGGCTTTTGTTGTGGAGACTTATCCTCTTTTTTGTCTGAAGACTGTGGTGAGTCTTTCTTCTGTTTCACGTATTCAGGACGTCGATCTGGACATCCCCCTCTCTTGCTACGTCTATCCGGTGCGTCCTGAAAGGAACAAGAGGGACGTAAATCAGTATATCTGTCAGGAGCTTTTATATTTTCTCAATTTCTGAGAGTATATCTCTTATCAGAGCTCTCTGGGTGTGGATAACCTGCTCTCATATTTCGTCTGTCTTTAAATTGTTTTTGTTTACCCCAGCACTTCTTAAAACCCTCCTGTGCTTGTTTAGTACCTCCCTTAGAGGTGGTACTCTATTTCACATTTTTTCGGCTAGGCTCTCAAACTATCCCGTCCTATACTGGTATAGGTCTCGGAAATAATTTTCTGTAGTTGTTTCTCCTGGTACAAATGTGGAATCTGTCTGAGCCTCTGGCGTATAGCCATTGCTACCGCTTCCCCTTTAATCTTGTTGAGTATTATTGAGGAGACTGCTTCAAAGTTACGCATTAATTTCATCCCAAAATGTAGGGCTGGAGCAGCCCGTGCACATTCTGAATTTGTTTTAACACTTCCGGTAAATTGGCAAGTGTCAGGGTACCATGTGTGGTAGTATATATCACAGCGAAGGCTGCACCCCATGTGGCACAGTCATCTACTGAGGGAACCATCCCGAAAGGCAAGCACATTGTGAGAAGTCTATGTTTTTCCAGTGGTCCCGTATGGGGAGACAGCTTCCTGCTGATTTGTTTTCTGGGCTATCCGGAACAGGATTTTCTCATGTTCTGTGGGTACACTACCCATGATAGAATGAACTGTTTGTGGATTGATCCCAGTAGTAGCCAATCGGTAACCAGCAGGTGCTGGTGGTGCTGGACGTGCTGGCGTAGTGTTCAGAGTTCGCATTACGAACTGAACAAGTCACCTATATAGTGTTACTATTTCAATGTATAAATTGTGCAGATCTGCTGCCTGCATGTTTTGTATACCTGGGTGAGGTGTATATGTGGCAAACATAGGCCACGTTGGTCCTTCATTACCTAAGGGACCTAGTCTCACAGGTTGTATTACGTGTGGTAGGGCACCATTAAACCAGTTCTGATGTTCTTATAAGTAATCAGTATTTCAAGATACTGGTATGCTTAGTACCTTTGAGGTATGTTTGCAATTCTCTATGTGTGGAATGTGAATGATCTTTGGTGTTCCTCTGGGAAGGTGACCCAAGAGTAGAATGTTTCTGTTTGGTAAGCTTCACTAGCTTCTACTATAAATGTGACATCCCCGCCCTCATCTGTTAAGCCATGCGCTACTAGGTGTAGTGTTAATGCCTGTCTAGCATTCTCAGGAAAGTCTATGGTGTTAGCCTTATTGTGTAATGAGCATAGAGATGGAACACCAAGTAGGGAGAAAAGTACTTCTAATGGTTTGAGTTTGAACAACCTACAGACTAATTAGGTGCTCCCTGTTCAGCTGATGAGGATCTTCCCCAAGACCACGGATGTCTCTGTGTAATGGTACTTAGGGTACCTGTTGTATGTGAGACAGTGATAGTCAGGGTATCCATAAGTTAGTGCCTAAACACCATAGTTGGTGGCACCATGTCGTAGTTTGACTCTTGCTCTAGGCAAGACTGCTGTTTTAAGGATGACAGTACTTATGTTTGTAGGCGACTATGCCAGTCCTACAACAAGTCGCAACTGTCACCCCCAACCCTCTCGGCTCACAAGCTGCACCTCACCAAAAAACCCAAACAGTAAAAGGTGATTTGTGGCAGCCTTTATGCATGTATTAAAGAGTGTGACATCTCAGGGAGTGTCGTGGTTAAACATAGAGTACCCTGTTCTCACATGAATAACATGTCTCAATCAATCACAGGCAATGAAGGAGATGCAGTAATGTTTTCAATAGGTTTTATTTACAAAACTGCAATCTACGACAAGTTGCATGGGCTGCAATGATTAGGATAATGAACAGTTCAAGTAACAGAGTTTAAAAAACGAGAGTCATTAGTACAAGGACCCCCACCGTCTTGCAATGACATGAAGTGACATGAAATATGAAATATGTCCTAATACCCTAGCATGATGAACCTAACCCCTAGCCTAAAGAGAGCTAGGTGTGATAAACCTAATCTCCCAATGTGGTATCCATGAGGAGAGCCCCCCAACCCTTGTTACCTTGGAATGAGGTCTCTAGCTCAGACTCCCTGTGAACACGAAGACTGGGTCAGCATCAAGGCGACGTGCAGCATCAATGTGCAGAAGTAATGGATTCTGTCGGAATCCCTCCATCTGTCTATGTAAAGTGCATTTACACAGATCTGCTTGGACATTTGATGTAGGTCTGTTGCCAAACAATAGATAACAAGACATGCTTGGAGTGGCAATGACATCAACAATTCCTTGAAAGCAAAAAGTGGGAAGTGCTTAATGTGAATACCTACATCTTATCTATCTCTGGTGCTGATAGCGACCCATTAGCAGAGTGGGACTGATATCAGGAAACTAAAACATTGTCCTAACTAAAAACAAAGCAGCCATCCTGGAAAGATATAATTAAATAATTGGGTTAAAGCAGAGCAAGCTAAGTGGGATAAAAGTCACTGGGTGACGGGAGCACAGGCCTGCAAGCCAGAAGGCTAAGCTAACTCCTGTTTCCCATTAAAACAAGATAGGATTCAGTACAAATGTTCTGGGAGGAAAACCACACAACCAGCATGGCTTATGGCACAAGTAGATTTGCCACTAAGCCCTGTGTTCTTGGTTTCTATGTTCTCATTGCAAAATGCATAGATTCAAAGAGAGAAGCAGTTACAATTGGCAGAGAAGTTCTCCATTCAACTCCTATATTTGGATGTTTTACAATACTTTGCAGAAGACCCGATCTAGTAACATGGATTCTTTGGCCCGTATTTATACTTTTTGACGCTAAACTGCGCTAACGCAGTTTAGCGTCAAAAAGTTTTGCGCCGGCTAACGCCATTCTGAAGCGCAATGCGGGCGCCGTATTTATTGAATGGCGTTAGCCGGCGCTAACAGACCGGCGCTGCCTGGTGTGCGTGGAAAAAAACCACGTACACCAGGCAGCGCCGGCGTTGGGGAAAATGGCGTTAGGGCGTCTTAAAATGGTGCAAGTCAGGTTGACGCCAAAAAATCGCCTCTGGGCATGGTCATTGGGCATTGAGGCATGTAGGGGGGCACAAATCAGGCCCCCCTATGCCAAAAAAAAATATAAAAAAAAATAAAAAATTATACTTACCTGAACTTACCTGAATGTCCCTGGGATGGGTCCCTCCATCCTTGGGTGTCCTCCTGGGGTGGGCAAGGGTGGCATGGGGGGTCCCTGGGGGCATGGGATGGCAGCTGTGGGCTCATTTTGAGCCCACAGGTCCCTTAACGCCTGCCCTGACCCAGGCGCTAAAATCCGGCGCAAATGCGGGGTTTTTTGCCCCGCCCACTCCCGGGCGTGATTTTTGCCCGGGAGTATAAATATGACGCATTTGCGTCGCAGTCATTTTTTTAGACGGGAACGCCTACCTTGCATCTCATTAACGCATGGAAGGCGTTCACGCAAAAAAATGACGCTCTTTCCTTATACTTTGGCGCTAGACGCGTCTAACGCCAAAGTATAAATATGGCGTTAGTTTTGCGCCGAATTTGCGTCGAAAAAAACGACGCAAATTCGGCGCAAACGGAGTATAAATATGCCCCTTTGTCTTTCATCGCCTCCTGATTCTTTTTACTCAGATCAGCTTAACCTCTTGGGAAACAGGTCTGGTTCTCCAATAAGATAGCAGATTGATGCAGTCATCAAGCATTACTCTTTTAAGCTGTGGAATTTAGAAGCTGAGTAACCGATGAGTTAGTTTACTTGCATATGAACAGCTCCAAAAATCTATATGATATTGCAAAAGAATCACTTGTGAGGTACTAGATATTTATATGACTCAAATTTAGTTTTGGGCATCGTTTACAAAGATTAATCATTTGCAGACATCTATTAAGAATATACCACCACATATGTCTAATCTAGCACAATCAACCTCCTAGAAGAAATATTAGTTGTACAATGACACAGCCAAATGTCCTGTTGATGGCACATTTCCTTTATTCCATCTTATGTTTGAGTGCTCTTACTCAGTGAGACCAGAATCTTGTACCATCTTTCATCTTGCATGTAACAAATCTGTATTGTCTGCATGGTCAGCCAGATATTTTACCTTTTTCCGAATACTAATTTTGCTGGCATAAGAACTCAGAGCACTTTACCCCTGCTAAAAAGGAGTACAGTGGTGATGCTCCCCCTGTAAACATCATTAAATTGGCTTACCCTGATTGGCATAGCTAATTAGATTATAAGTCCCTAGAATATGGTGTAGAAAATGTACCCAGTGTCTGCAAGTTAAATGCCACCTGTGAACTGCAGCACCTATTGTGCCATCCACAGGGCAGGACTATAAAATATGACTCCAGGACTACCATTTGTAGCCTCACTACAGCATCCTTCAAACCTGCTGTCCAATCAGTCAAAATAACTGTTTTCACAGGAAGAAAACCCTGCTTTTAAATGATAATCAGTAACCCCTAAGTGCACCTAGTTATCCACAATGTAGAGTGCCTGATGTTTAAAAGAGGAACATGCTTGAACTTAGTGACTCCAGTGATTGTCCCCAAAAGCTATTTTAACTGATAGGGCTGTAGTTGAATCATAGAAAATGTCAAAGCTCACAGAATATGGACTTATATCCGTAACCTTTGGCAGGAAACTGCTAAAAAAATAATTCAAGGACTTTTAAATAAGTATTACAAATCCAATTTAATGGTAAAGTTCTATTGTATATAAAGATCTTGAAAAACACCTTTTAGAAAGCTAATTTTTACCTGCATGGACCTCTAGTGGGCTAATTAATATTAGCCTACTTATTGGCAGCTTGTCAGAGAAGAGTGAATAGTAGCCTTGAGGTGGGGAGTTCTTTTCCTATCCTTGCATGAAGGACAGGTTGGGTGTGCCCAAGGACTTCATTGACTTGTAAAGGGGCTAGGTGAGGCCGTCCCTTTCACAAGTAAATGCAAACTCAAACCTGGGGGAAGGCTATCCTTTGCTTGCCAGGATCCATACCAGCCAGGCTGACTGAAAGCCCAGTGGGAGGGAAGCTGCCTTCAAAACAAGTTCAGAGTGGGCAGAGGGGAGGGGATTGCTAATTTTCCTGGACACACCTCTCAGTATGCAGAAAGGCTGTGCTCAAAGGACGTGAGGGTAAGGCAACACCTGGGAACGTTTACAACATTGGTTAGGTAAGACCCAGGAGTCACCCCCAGCCAAAGGCTAGTGCAAACTATAAATGTGGTCCCCGAAAGATCCCTCCTCAAATCATTTCTTGGATCTGCAGAAGTTCAGAAGAGGACTGGACCTTGCTTGCTCCAACCTGATACGAGCCCTGAAGGACTGGATCTGCTCCCTCCTGTACCTAGGACAAAGATATGGACTCTAAGTGTTAGTGAGTTGATATCCTGTTTGGCTACAGGGACTAAATAAGCTGAAGAGCCACTTTATCTAAATGACCATGTGCCCAGTCACAACTAGACCTGCACTGACCCTGCACATAGCCTGTGCTGAACCAAGCCCTGAAGATATAAGACCTCCCCCACCCACTGAAGCCTGGGAACCACTGGTGAAAAGCTACTTACCCTTGTAAAGATTCAGGACTTAAAAAGATTCTGACTTACTCACGCCGGAGGTCTGAGACCAAACGCTAGAGCTGATCTTTCAAAGGTACAATTTTGCTGGGCTGCAGAAGCAGGTTTGCCCTGCTTGGAAGTTTCCCGCAACAATAAATCTGTTTCATCAGGTCTTCATTGAGAAGATATTTGACACCATGGAACACTATTCAGTTACAGCCTGTGGCCTTGTCCTGCTGGAGAAATCCCAGCTCCTTTTCAGACACTAAGAAGCAGATGTAATAAATTTAAACTAAAACAATTCTGACTTCCTCACACCGGAGGACCGGTACAAACCATTAGAGCTGATCCAGTGAAGACACAACTTCACTGGGCGGTAGAAACAGACTCACCCTGCTTAGAACTTTTCCGCAGCAGCAAATATGTTTCAGCAAGTTTTTGGTGAGAAGGTATCCGACATCATGGACACTATTCAGTTACAGCCTGATGCCTTGTCCTGCTGGAGAAATCCAAGCTCCATTTCAGAGAATAAGAGCCAACTCTGCTCAGAACTGGTCTTAAAATACTGATTGCAATTTGCCACCAGTGTTTTGTGACCAGTGTGGTAATTTGCAAACTGACCTATGTATCAATAGTCTGGTGTGCAAATCACTAATCTATAGTGGGTCAATTTGACCTACCTTTTGAATATTAATGAGGTAGATTGCAAATTGTGACCAACTAGGTATGACAGCCATCACATCACATCACAAGGATGGTGTCCTCTGAGGTCAGAAGACCACCATGACTGTGATTGCTTCTAAATAAAATGTTTTGTTTTCAAATGCAACCTAAAGGAAAACAAAATGCTTTTTAAAAAAAATGAGATTAAGTTTAATTTTTTTAACAGTTTGGAGTGGTCCATGGGACCCCTTCCCATTTGCAAATTGATTACCTTCCATTTTGAGGAGATGGTAAAAGATTAATATTTTGTGACTGGTATTCATTTGCAAAACATTCATACCAGTCCTGTTCGACATTTGGTAAGGATGCCCTAAACACACCCCTTACAAATACCAAATTGGTACTGGGACACAAAACCAAATAGTAATTTGGTAACTTACTACTGGATTGCAATTCGTGGTTTGTGCATTTTTGCAATTGCAGACAGTCCAGTTCTGCAAATTGCAGCGATTGTCACTGGAAAATGCTGTATACATCTTGCCCTGATTCCCAAGGTAGATATCTTGCCTTGGAAAAGGCATCAAATGTATTCAACCAACATGATGACAACCCTGGGCACATTTGAACTTTTCCCACCAAAATCAATGGCTTCAGCAGGACCCCACTCAATGCCTAGCTGACTTCATTGAGGTCTTACTGGATACAGCCTGATGCCTTGCCCCACTGAGAGATTCTGACTAAGACTGAAGGTAAAATCCTCGGCCAGCCTGTCTCGCATGGTGTACCCATCCATTGCAAATTGCCTCAAACTATACCTAGGTCCAGGTCTACCAAAACCATAGGCTATTATTCATGCTTAACACTTCTTGGTGCTATTTTCAATTAAAGCTTTAAATAATGATATCTCTGTTTCCCTTATTGGATGTTTGTCATTTTTTTTATATTAAAATGTGCTGTGTTTTTCTAATTTTGTTTGGAATTTTTATTGTTTGGTGTTTTGACTTTATTAATGTTTTGGTACTTCATAATTGATTTACATATTGCCCTAAGTCAAGCCTGTCTGCTTTGTGCCACAACTTCAATGAGGTTGAGCTCAGGTTAACTACATGTCTTTTGGGGTTCAACCTGATTGGATAGCATTGTTTTCCATTGAGGTAGGCAATTGCCCACCATAAGTGATCCACTTTTTTCCAATGAACAAACTTTTTAAACCAATGGCCTATTTTGATTTACATATACTTTTGTGGTGGGTAGACTTCCTACTAACTATTGAATTGGTCAAGCAGGGAAATGGACTCCAGGCTTGTTCAACTAAAAACTCTCAAATATACTCTTAAAATAAAATAAAGTCTTTGAATACCATCTAGTTATTCTAAAAGATTTATCTGATTTTCACCTGGACCAAGGGAATTATCTACATGTTTTTCACTTAAGCATTATAGCACCCACCTGAAAAACATTACGTAGTGTGCCATGTGACTACGGTCCTATTAGACTTGGTATCCTTGGCGTGGGCTTCCCTAACGTTTTGCCTCTGCTTCCCAGGTTGATGTGTGCTGGACTCTGTTTTTTTCTGTTTTTGATACTCTGGGTACTTTACTGCTGCTATCCAGTGCTAAAGTGCAAAAGCTCCTATTTTATTTTTGATCCTTGTTAGAAATGGGGTCTTCGGTTGGCAGTCAGCTTACCCCCTGTTCAAGCAAGGACCCTCACTCTAGTCAGGGTAAAAGAGAATATCCCTCAGCTAACCCCTGCTTACCCCCTCAGTAGCTTGGCACAAGCAGTAGGCTTAACTTCAGAGTGCTAGGTGTAAAGTATTTGTACCAACACTCACAGTAACCTAATGAAAACACTACAAAATGACACAACACATGTTTAGAAAAATAGGAAATATTTATCTAAACAAAACAAGACCAAAATGACAAAAATCCACAATACACAAGTTATCAATTAAAAAGCAAAAAGAGTCCTCATGTAGTTTTAAACACACACTAGCACTGTTAGCATGAAAATGTAACTTGAGTGCGTCAAAAATAACCCCGCTCGAGCAAATGTGCGTCGAAAAGGGCTTGGGATGCGTTTATTTTACTCACGAATGAGACCTTGTGTTGTTTCTCCTTTTGTCGGGTCGAGGTGCGCCGTTTCTTCTCTCCGCAGAAGAGCGATGCATCGATCCGATCAGCACTCTCTGGTCTGGGCAGGCCTTGCGTTGTTTTTACACGGCCAGCGGTGTTTGCTTCAGAAATCCAGCCGCACGATGATCCGAAAACCACGCAGCGCGGGATGCTGTGTGTCGTTTCTCCATGCGTCGATCTTCCGGTCGCGTTGCAGGCGAGCGTCGATTTTCAGCCGCGAAGCCGGAGCGTGTCGATTTTTCAGCCGCAGATCGGAGTTGTGTCGATCTTTTCCCTGCTCGTTCTGTGCATGGATTTCTTCCTCTTAGGCTGCCAGCTTCTCCTTTCAGGGTCCCAGGAACTGGATGGGCACCACTTGGCAGAGTAGGAGTCCCTCCAGAGACTCCAAGTGCTGGCAGAGAGAAGTCTTTGCTGTCCCTGAGATTTCAAACAACAGGAGGCAAGCTCTAAATCAAGCCCTTGGAGATCTTTACAAGATGGAAGGCACACAAAGTCCAGTCTTTGCCCTCTTACTCTGGCAGAAGCAGCAACTGCAGGATAGCTCCACAAAGCACAGTCACAGGCAGGGCAGCTCTTCTTGCTCAGCTCTTCAGCTGTTCTCCAGGCAGAGGTTCCTCTTGGTTTCCAGAAGTGTTCTAAAGTCTGTGGTTTTGGGTGCCCTTCTTATAACCAATTTCTCCTTTGAAGTAGGCCTACTTCAAAGCAAAGTCTCTCTTGAATGTGAAATCCTGCCTTGCCCAGGCCAGGCCCCAGACACTCACCAGGGTGTTGGAGACTGCATTGTGTGAGGGCAGGCACAGCCCTTTCAGGTGGGAGTGACCACTCCTCCTCTCCCTCCTAGCACAGATGGCTCATCAGGAAATGCAGACTACACCCAGCTCCCTTTGTGTCACTGTCTAGTGTGAGGTGCAACCAGCACAACTGTCAAACTGACCCAGCCAGGGAATCCACAAACAGGCAGAGTCACAGAAATGGTAAAAGCAAGAAAATACTCACATTCTAAAAGTGGCATTTTCGAACACACAATCTTAAAATCGACTTTACTAAAAGATGTATTTTTAAATTGTGAGCTCAGAGACCCCAAACTCCATGTGTCCATCCACTCCCAAAGGGAATCTACACTTTAATCATATTTAAAGGTAGCCCCCATGTTAACCTATGAGAGGGACAGGCCTTGCAACATTGAAAAACAAATTTAGTAATATTTCACTCTTAGGACATATAAAACACATTACTATATGTCCTACCTTAACCATACACTGCATTCTGCCCTAGGGGCTACCTAGGGCCTAGCTTAGGGGTGTCTTACATGTAAGAAAAGGGAAGGTTTAGGCCTGGAAAGTGAGTACACTTGCCAAGTCAAATTTACAGTTTAAAACTGCACACACAGACACTGCACTTGCAGGTCTGAGACATGATACAGAGCTACTCATGTGGGCGGCACAACCAGTGCTGCAGGCCCACTAATAGCTTTTGATTTACAGGCCCTGGGCACCTCTAGTGCACTGTACTAGGGACTTACTAATAAATCAAATATGCCAATCATGGATACATCAATTACATACACATTTTGTAAAAGAGCACTTGCACTTTAGCACTGGTTAGCAGTGGTAAAGTGCCCAGAGTAACAAAAACTGCAAACTCAGAGTCCAGCACACATCAACAACCTCAGGAACAGAGGCAAAAAGTTAAGGGAGACCACGGCAAGGATGAAAAGTCTAACAGTCCTCATTAATCTTCCGACATTCCACTCTGAGAAGGAAGGGAGAGGGGGAGAGGGGATTCATCCCCTACAGATTTTACCGTCTGTAGCTCGTAACCCAACTCCATAAGACTGTACCTGTCTGGAATGTGTTTGACCACCATTGTAGCCACATTACCAACACATCGTCGGAATACAGTGCAGTGGTGTCCGGAAGTACACATAATCATAGGACCATACCTAACTTAGGGTCAGATGTACGAATTTCCGATATTGCGATTCGGAAATTGCGAGTCGGTGCGACTCGCAATTTCCGAGTCGCAATATCGGATGCAGAACGGTGTCTCAGACACCGTCTGCGACTCGCTATGGGGTCGCAAAGACCCACCTCATTAATATTAATGAGGTAGGTCGCATTTTGCGACCCCATAGCGAGTCCCTGCACTCACAGGGATGATGGCCTGCTGAAGTCAGCAGACCTCCATGTCTGTGACTGCTTTTTAAATTAAGCAGTTTTCTATTTTATTTTGCGGCCCGTTTTCCTTAAAGGAAAACGAGCTGCAAAATAAAAAAAATAATGAAACCTTTTGGTTTCGGTTTTTCAGAGTAGGCAGTGGTCCATTGGACCACTGCCTGCTCTGAAAAACCCTTTTTGGCAACATTCACAAAGGGGAAGAGGTCCCATGGGGACCCCTTCCCTTTTGCGAATGGGTTACCACCAGTGTGACACTGGTGGTAACTGCGAATTGCTTTGCGACCGCATTCACAGTCACAAAGCAATTCTGCATTGCGATGCGAGTCGCAAATAGGAAGGGAACAGCCCTTCCTATTTGCGAGTCGCATTCACAATTTGCGAGTCGGTACTGACTCGCTAATTGTGAATGTGCATCGCAAAAGGCTTTTTGCATGGCACAAACTGCGATTTTCGCAGTTTGCACCATGCAAACGGCTTTCTACATCTGGCCCTTAATGCCCACCCGTATCCACTCAGATATCCAACCATTGTTTCAGGGGTCCCAAAATCCAGAGTCTTTACACTTTTTACAGATCTCCCTCCTTGCCACAAGCATCATAGAAAAGAACAGTTTAGCATCATTTTTGTTTAGCTTCAAAAATTTGTGCTGGCATCCAAAAATGACTGATGATGTGCTTACCTTGGGGCTTCGAGGGAGTATTTCCTTAATTGCTGCACCAACCTCTTCCCAAAACTTACTGAGCATTGGGCATTCCACAAACATATGTAAATCATCTGCGGATCCCAAACCACATTTTTGCACCTGACCGTGGAATCCCGATCCAGTATGGAGAGCTTTGCTGTCATCCAAAACACTCTATGAATAGAAAACAAATGATTCCTTCTTAAAGCAGCAGGTTTAACTGTGTTGTACAAAAGTGTAATAGATACTTGCCATAAATATTTTTCTTATAGCTCTGGCAACCATTCTTTCAATAACTCTTCTGGAAGAGTAAATTCGCCATCCACAATATCCAGAATCAACCAGTACCACCTGGCCACTTCCTTCTTCACAGCAGTTCCCAGCTGCATCAGCTCCTCCAAACTGTTAGTGCCTCCCACTTCCTTATTCAGATGACTCACCCAACTTTTTATCTGAAGATATTTAAATAGGGACAGATTACCCCTTGCCTCTCCATTCAAATTTTCATATGACCTGATTTCTCCATTATAACAAAACTCCCCATTCCAAAAGCCCAGCTTCTCTCAATGGGGTTGCCAAAGCATCTTTTGTCCATTCAGGTGAGCCAGGTGAGTCCTAAACAGGGGCATGTTCACTATGGTAGGGTAGATTTGTAATCCTCCTGACTATATAAGAGAGCTTTGCTTGCTCCTACAACATCTTAAATCGGATTTTCTTGAAAAAGTTGGGGTCTCCAAACTTATATAAGAAACTCTTCACTCACAGTTTTCCTCCATTATTGCTATTGAGATCTTCCCCAAATCCGAGCATCCTGGTTGATTAAAGAACTCCCTCGCGTTTTTCAGAAAAAAAGCCCACGCATAATATTGGATATCCGGGACCGCCAATCCTCCTTTCTCTTTTTTCCTTCTCAACTTTTTCTAAGAGATACGCACTCCCTTAGAGGCCCAGATACAACTACTTATTTTTCCTTGGAGTTTCCTAAGGCAGTCTATGTTATACATTAAAGATATTGAGTTAAAAATAAGTGTAAATTTAGGTACAATCGCCATCATTACTAAGTTCACCTGCCCTATAATAGGGGGAGATTTGACCATTTCCTCATTAACTGATCCACTTCACTCATCACCTTTATGAAGTTTACATCCGCTAATTTACTTATATCATGCGTTATGATGACCCCTAAATACTTAATCTCCTGCTTTTTAAATATAGGGCTACTTGTTTCCATGTTCCACACCATAACCTCTGTCTTTTGATTATCAACCGCATTACCCAAGATTTTCCCAAACTCTACTATCAGTTTTTCCAGTGCCGGTTTAGCCTGACTTAAATTAGAGGTATATATCATCAAGTCATCTGCATATAAAGAGACTTTCCAAGATAAATTCCTACACATAAAAAGGGAGATTCTCTGATCGCTTGCAATACCGCTAGCCAATGGCTCAATTTATAGTTCGAACAACAACGGAGATAACGGGTACCCCTGTCTCGTTCCCCTTTCTATCTTAAATGGGGGATAAGAGAACCATTAACCAAAATTCTGGCACAAGGATTGTGATACATTTTTTGCAATGTCTTTATAAACTGGCTTCCCGGGTTATAAGCCTCATATACCATATTTAAATAGGTCCAGTTAACCCTGTCAAACGCCTTTGTAGCATCAACCATTACAAATGCCAACGGGGTTTGACACGTAGTGGCGAAATCGATTGACCCTATCAACCTGTGTGTCAATTCATGCATGTACCTTCCTTTAAAAAAAATGTTCTGGTCTGTATGGATAAGCTTCTTCAGAACACCCCCTAGCCTACGTGCCAGGACTTTTGCAAAGATTTTATAATCACAGTTTAAAAGGGATATTGGGCGGTATGGCTCGCATTTTTTGGGGTCTTTACCTATTTTCACCATATTCAAAATGTGAATTTGCCTCACATCTCAATCTAACTCTACTATCTATCACCATTGCCAATTCCACATGAGCCTCATGACCCAGTTTACCTAGCTCAACAAATTTGCCCTCCTCAAGATCCTGCAGTGCCAATCTCTGATCGTCCTGCTGTACCCGACTTTCTAATCTACTGATCTCTTCATTATAAGCTTTCCTCTTGAATGAGGCTGCCCTTATCAGTCTCCCTCTCAAAGTGTCCCAGACTAGTGCCAGCAAAGCTGACCCCTTATTAATATTAAAGAATTTCTCTGTTTCTGCCTGTAACTCTGCTACTACCTTCTCATCTAATAACAGCATTCTATCTAGGGTCCACCTTCTTTCTCCTTTAATTACCGGCAGCCTAAGCTTCAGGCTGATAGCGGAATGATCTGATAAATGCACCCTTTTAGGTCACCATCTAGTAAAAAATAATCAATCCTAGACGATTTCCTGTATTTTTATTATTGTTTTAAGTGTATCCTTTCTCTTTTGAAAGCTAAACAGTTTGTTTATATGCTGTATGTATCGCTTTATATATTCTTAATAAAACTTTTGAAACTTAAAAAAAAAAAAAAAAAAGTGTATCCTTTCTCATGCCCCATCGTCTCTCTCCACACATCATATAACCCAAATTGGGACATCATTATTTGCACCTGAGCTTGCATCTTCTCATTAACTCTCGACCTGCTACATGAGGACCTATCCAGTTCATAATTCAGTACAACATTAAAATCCCCCATCCATATTATAGGGTCCAAGTATTGTAGTGACAGGTGTGACACCTCTGTCAATGGGGTTATTTCATCTCTATTAGGGCCATAGTATCCCACCGATGTAAAAGCACGATCAATTACGATCAATTTCCCCACGACCTACCTCCCAAATTAATCTACTGGACCCTCAACAAAGGTTATATTAATGTTTTTTATTAAATAGCCACCCCTTACTGCCCCCGTGTAGTTAGAATTTGCTACCCACTGCACCCATCTACATGGTTGAAATATCTCAAAACATTCTTGCTGGAGAGATGTGTTTCCTGAAGAATTACCACATAAACTGGGACATCTTTCAAATAATGCAGTAATCTCTTTTGTCTACTTTTCACCCACAGGCCACTAACATTCCAAGACAAGAATTTAAAATCTTTACTGTCATCCCCCCAATTAAACCTCAATCCACTCTTTGCATCTACTATCAACCCTCTCTCTTTCCACCTTGTTAAGGACCTTTCCCCGTTTTCCAGTTCTATACTCCCCCACCAGTGCACCCCATCACCTCCCCCACCCCATCCCATCCCTACCTCCTGTGGGAGATCCCACCATATCTTCCTGATCCAGCGCTACCGCCTTTTAGAGGGTCACCTCATCGGACCTAGAGACTGCCTTTTCCAGTACCTGACTAACCTAGGCTAAGAGAGGGAGACTCCCCCTGAGCACATACCCTTCTCTAAATTCTTAATCAGGTCATCTACCTCATTCCAATCACTGAAATTGTACATTTTGTTATTCGCCATTACCCTTAGGGATGCAGGGAACCTTAATTAGGCTGTCGCCCCCAACTTTTTTAATACATCAGTTCTTTTTCCCAACTCCCCTGGTTTGTTTGATAGTGATAGATGCTAAATCTGATCTAATCTCAAAAGGGACCCCATTCACCAACAACAATTTCTTCTTTATTGCCACTTCCAGAATCCGTTCTTTAACTGCATATGTGTGGAAAAAAAACAGGATCTTCCTTGGCTTATCCCTATTAGGGGGCATTTTTGCTGGGGCCTTGTGAACTCTTTGAATATCCTTAACAATATCAATTTCCATATCCTCAAAGTTTACTTCTTGTTTTATTAAGCGTATTACTCACCCCTCCAGGTCATCTCCTTCCAATCCCTCAGGCGCTCTAAGAAACCTCAAATTGTTTCTCCTTTGATTATTTTCCAAAGACTCCATCTTGGCCATTACCCCGGCCTCTCCTAATTTCAAACTTTTAATCTTTTGTTTGTTTTCCCCCACTGCAGCCCTCAAGTTGCCAACTTCTTCCTCCATAGCAGCTGTCCGGCCTGCAAGATCATCAATGTTTTTACCGAGATCCTCACAAAGACTTTCAATCTCAGCCTGATTAGTTTTAGAGGTCTCAAAACCTCCCCTCAATTCCATTGACAATTCTTTCAACATACCGATAACGGAATGGCAAAAAGAACCTTCAGGGTCCCTCCTTTCCAAGGGTCCTGCTCCGTGTAAAAATTGTGCAGACCATTGTTTACCCTCACGCCCTCCTCCCAAGGGTTCTTGCTTGTCCGGGCATACTTCAGAACAGCTATGCTGTGCCCTTGCCAAGTTATCTACCAGAGCAGGTATGTCCACAGCTGCTAGGGCGGTCTTGTCCTCACTCCTAGCCGGGGGTAAAATTCCTTCCTCGGACTGTAATTTCTCCTCACTGGTGGGCATTTTTGGCATTTCTGGTAACACTCTAAAATAAGTTCATAAAGATGGAGTAACCCTTCCTTTTCTACCAAATACAGTTCCTAGTTTATTTGAGGTGGTCTTCCTTTATTTATTACAAATTTGCAGTTTGCAACTCTTCTGTGACGCTGCTTGTTTGTGGATTCCCTATCTGCGTCAGTTTGACAGTTGGGCTGTTTGCACCTCTCTCTGGACAGTGACACAAAGGGGGCTGGGGTGTAGTCCTCATATCCCGGTGAGCCATATGTGCTGGGAGGGAGGGGAGGAGTGGCCACTCACACCTGAATTGGCTGTGCCTGCTCTCACACAATGCAGTCTCCAACCATTTGGTGTGTGGCTTGAGGCCTGGCCTGGACAAGAAAGGATCTTACAGACACTTGAGCCTTTACTTTGAAGTTTGCCAACTTCAAAGGCAGAAAGGGGTATAAGTATTGGACCCAAACCCCCAGACTTTAGATTACCTCAAGGATTCAAGAGGAACCTCTGCCTGGAGAAGAGCTGAGGAGAAGTGCTGTCCTGGCCTGTGACTGTGCTGTGTTGGGCTTTCCTGCAGTTGCTGCTTCTGCCTGTGCAAAGAGACAGAGACTGGACTTTGTTGCAATCCTGCTTGAGAGGTAACTATAAGGGCTTGGAGTAGAGCTTGCCTCCTGGGACAGCAAAGGCTTCACCAACTAAACTGAGTCTACTTGCTGTGGACTCTAGTTTGCCAGAGGGTGCCATTTCAGTTCCCGGACCACTGGAAGTGAATTCCTGGAGAAAAAACAGTTTAATGACTTTGTACGACGCTGTGCGACTTCACAAAGGATGCCACTGCCCGGAACACCGACGCCACCTGCCATGGACCTCGCTGAGTGTGATGAATCTGATGGCCCTTTAGGCCTACTCCCCTACCCTGGACCGCAACGCCGCCTGCCTCGAGGCCGTGGACCTAGTAGAAGTCCAATGATCCTGTAGTCCTTGCATCGCTGCAGCTGCTGTAAGTCCAACTTCTGTGATGATCCAATTCCATTGCAGCACATGCGGCCCTGTGATGTCATTGCGACAACGTGAGGTTGCCCCGCAGCATTGTGACTCCACCGGACTTTTTAACTGTATATTGTGGATTTTTATAGTATTTGGTCTTGTTTATTTAGATAAAATAATTACTATTTTTCTAAACCTGTTTTGTGTCATTTTTTTAGTGGTTTACTGTCTTACTGTGTGTGTTGGTACACATACTAAACACATTGTCTATGAGTTAAGGGTACCTGCTCGTGCCAAGCTACTAAGGGATTGAGAGGGGGTTAACTGAGTGTGAGCCTCTTTTCCCCTGACTAGAGTGAGGTTCCTTGCTTGGAGGGGGGGTAACCTGACTGCCAACCAAAGACCCTATTTCTAACAGGTCCTAAATATTTATATAGAGAAAATAGATCTTTTAGTATTTCTGCTCATTTGTACATCAGCTAACGAGAGGGTCCAGCAAGTTAAAAGATTCACAGTAACTCTATTGATTGATGTACAGTTGTTCGGTCGAGTGCGCAAGCGCTTCCAACCTGTTGTCATCTGCTCTGCAGGCTTTAACCACGCCAACTCACACCCATCACTTTTAATAGTTTGTGGGCTTGCCTTTCAAAATTCCCTTGATTTAATTTGTCAAAGGCATGCATACATCATGCCTTTTCTGGTGTTTAGTCCACCTCGAGAACACCGGTCAACTACTGATAACATAAGCAGTGCCCATGTTTTACACATGGTCTCTGGACTACATTTTTGTATTTTTAGGTTGATCTTCTGTTTTTTCTCTCCCATTCGTGCTCCATGGTGCTCCACGGCTGCAGCCTTTCTGTTCATCCTGCGTTTGTGAGGGAATGTGAGCAAGGCATGTGTAATAGTGGCATCACTGCTCCTCTCTACCGTGTGTTGGGGTAGTTGTTGGCTCACAGCACTGGGCTTGTGTCAGTGAAAGCTCGCCACCTTCCCTTCAATCACCCGGGAGGAGTGACCATGTCTGGGCCTTAGTTCCAGTATGCCGCCTGGCTTCTTTTTTTTTTGGCAAAAACAGTTACTGATATTGTCTGATTTAGAAAATGTTCTGTGTAGCATTTATGATACCTTCAACTGTTCAATGCTAATTCACCAGGAATGTAAGCAACTTGCTATTGTATCTCACCCCACAAGAGAGACCAAAGTATGTTCTCTCTCCAGAAAGAACATAAATCATCAGAGTTATTTTGACATTTGTACATTACATTCACTTTGTGATTTGCCTAGTACATGTTCTTTGCAGCAGGCATATTAATGCTCTGCACTACCTTATCATGAGTCCCAGCTTCCACTAGACAAAAGTATGTTCGCTCTCCAGTATTTTGTGATTTAACATTTATATTCAGCAGCTGTGTTACTGCATAACGCTTTATAGCTATTTTCTGCTTCGAAGATGTTTGTGTTTTTTGGGTCCCCAGGAATAATGAGTTATTTGTTTGAGGCAATATTACAACTTTACAGAAATCCCTTTAAAATGTGTGCACAGCGTCCCCTTCCAAACCATGTGCAGACAGCCAACCCCAGCCCATTAGAGGTAGCTGCAGTCTGTGATGAAAACACTGCATTTTTACTGTGATTCACTACTATTCAAGAGGGCATTCCAACTGTAATACTGTAAAGTTGAAAGCCAGCCCATGGTGTAGTATTCATAGAATTGTACATCTCCCTAGCGCAAAACGTTATTCGCTCATTTAGTTTATGTTTCTGCTTTGCATTCTGGGACTTGTAGTTTTATTGTTAGAACGTGGTACAAGATGCGAATGCAAAGCAGAAACCTGACTAAAAGAACTACACACGTTTGAGTCTGTGAAACTCGAGCTGTGTGGGCGTGTATTTATAAAAATAACCTAGAAGAGAGTTTACAGTTGATTACACTGTACAATGGTCAATATTTTACAACTAATATTTCAGTTCAAAACTGACTGAGGATCATTAATATCATGTGAGATGGCCTCCTCAAGCATGTGAAAAATCATGGGCATTTTGTTCGACTCCCCAGACTGCAGTAAAGGGACAGTGATCCATCAAGCACGCATTCATGGAGTATAATTATTTATTAATTACACCGCGGGCACTGGCGCCTGTACCAACTGCCACATGAATATGTTTTGCACCTGGGAGTAGTTTTATTTTAAGGGCCTTGTTTAAAAAAAATATTCCTGTAGTCCTAATGGCCCTTTAGGTATATGCAGGGTCAGTGAAATTATGTGTCAGAAAGGACCAAAATATGGGGCAGGGTTGACCAATTAATATTGCAAAAAGAGTCCAGTTATGCATTTACAATGCCAATAGCTCCATCTCAAGTAAATGCGGGACCGATTGCATTTCAAATGCTTGTTTGTTTTGCACTTTCATGACAACTGTGTCCGAGACAGACTTGAAAGACTGAGCTCATTTTAAAGGCTTAAAGGCGTTGTGGGGCAGATGAAAGTTATACAAATGTTTGTATCAGCATCTCCGTGGTCTTCTCTGTCTGGTACTTTATGGACCTGTGTTCACAAGTTAGAGGAAAGGGAGAATGTTGACTTTGCAGTAATGGAGGAATCTGTTAGGTATATTGGGTATTTCTGAAATGGGGTTTAGCAGTGACATTTGTTACTTAACTAGGTCGAGTTACAGGATTGTAAAATAAGAACCCCATACCAAGAAATGGGATGACACGCTGAATGACCTGTGTGTACTGTTGTGAAATGAAAGCAGCAGAAAAAAAAACGCTCAGATGAGATGAACAGGGGGCGTGTGTTCTAATACAGTAAATAATCAATTCAAACTGCTCAGTGTAGTGCTATTCCCCAAAAATCACAGACACCCTCCATAATAGTGGTGGCGGGGGAGGGGTGTAGAGGGACTACACTGGCTGCCTCTCCTCTGGAGTAGAAAGGCCGTGACTCTTATTACAGACTCCAAGGCATATCTGTTTTGCTAAACGACATGCACTTCAAGGCAGTCAGTTTTCAGTGCTTCAATTCATTTTCAGTGCTCTAATTCATAATTATTCATAGTGGCTACCTACTATTGCTGTCCGTGCCAGTGTTTCATCCTCTTAATGATTGAATGAATAATACATGTGTACACAAACAGTATAACAAAGGACTAGTTGATTAACAGTACATCCAACCAATAGCAAAGCATGATAAACACACAACAGCCAATGGCAATACTGGGATTATGCTAGGACCAGTGTCTAATTTTTCCTATGACCAGTGTCTAATTTTTGCATGAATATTGCTCGCTTGGATACAACTTGACGCTTTTGAGGGCATTTATGATTTCTCTTGTAATGGTGAACTGCTTTAATGAAAACTATAATTATTATTTTTGAGCATATAGCCTTTTGCATCATCAAGATGGTGATATATGCACACGTTCCCTTTACCTTTCATTTGGAGTGCTTAACAGACAAAAGTAATTTACCATCTACTTCTTCTGCTGATTAACTCATTAAGGGGGTCACTACAACCCTGGCGGTCAAAGACCGCCAGGGCTGTTCCGACGGAAACACCGCCAACAGGCTGGCGGTGCTTCCCATGGCATTACGAGCGCGGCGGAAGTGCCGCTGTCGCACCGCCGAGACCGGCGGTTTACCACCACTTCAGTCCCGGCGGTTTACCACCACTTCAGTCCCGGCGGTTTTAATCCGTGCAGCGCTGCCAAGGAGATTACGAGTCCCCCTCCCGCCAGCCTTTTCCTGGCGGTTTGAACCGCCAGGAAAAGGCTGGTGGTATGGGGAGTTGCGGGGCCCCTGCACATCCCATGCCACTGGCAAGGGCAGTGCAGGGGCCCCCTGACACGGCCCCGTGCAGCTTTTCACTGTCTGCTATGCAGACAGTGAAAAGCGCGACGGGTGCAACTGCACCCGTCGCACAGCCGCAACACCGCCGGCTCCATTTGGAGCTGGCTCCTGTGTTGCGGCCGTGATCCCCGCTGGGCCGGCGGACGGAAACCAGGTTTCCGCCCACCGGCCCAGCAGGGATCTCAAAGTGAACGCAGCGGGAGTGTGGTCGCATTGGCGGCCGCACGGCGGTCCAACCTTGGCGGGCGGCTTCAGCCTCCCGCCAAGGTTGTAATGAGGGCCTAAGTGTCTTCTTCGCATATTTATTTACATAAATTTAGAAGGCTTTGTGGTCTTTAATCACGGCTAGTTGAAGGTTGGACCGAGTCCTTATATACTCTATATGGCTGTCAAGAATTCATAGATTAGAATAATTTGCTGTTAGAAAATCAGTTTTCACATCTAAGATTCTGTTTCTTTCGACAATGTCACATTTTGTCATTACTTGGATTTGGTTTGAATACTATAGAAGGAAATTGCTAAATATTACTAATTGTTTTGTTTGTATTTATAAAGACTGCGACATATGCAGAAATTCTTGTAACTCAGTATTTTTTATCTGTCTTGCATTTAACTAATAAAAAGGACAACACAATATTGTGCCCCTGCTAAGACAAGAGTCTGCAGCTTTGTTTCATGCAGCACTTCACGTAGTTTCTAATTATGTATGCTCATTTTACCCCCTCTACTCAAGTTCAGTATCTGTGTTGTTACATGTGGTTTTATTTTCTCACTGCTGTTTTAATTCCTACCACCTTTGAGGAAGTCATAAAAATTTCTGATTTGTAAGTAAGAGAAAGCAACCTACCAGCCAGGACGTGGCACATAAAAACCACTAGACAATATATAAATAAGTATGCATTTAACTCTTCTTCATTGTTGAGTGCTTCATTATACACATTTCTTTAACCCCACTTCATTATTAAAGACTCCTCTTTTATCAAAATCGTGTGTCATTTCAAGAGACTGACAGCGCTTTTTTGATTGAGGATCGCTTTGTTGGCTGATGAAGTGCATGACCTAAATGCACCTGCTATGACCATGCTTGGGTCTCATGCTCACTGTACCCCAGGACTCAAGCTGTATCTTACTGAAAATTTTGAGGGCAAATTCCTAATGGCAAAATTTTTGATACCCGATACATTTCAAACATATGAGCATCTTATTTTATCAGCTGCAATAAATAGAGTATTTTCCTCCAAGTTTTCCTCCAAGGCCCACATAATTAAGGGTCATATGTACAAAAGTTAGTCTTTGTGATTACCAAATAGTGAATTTTTGTGAGTCATTATTTGGTAATCGCAAACACATATGTACATAAGTTTCTGTAACACTTTTTGCGATTCCCAGTGGGTCGCAAATAAACCTACCTCATTAAAATTCATGAAGTAGGTCCCAATTTGCGACCCATTGAAAATGACAGAAATCATAGGGATGGTGGCTGCTGGGATCAGCAGTCCACCATGTTCATGATTTCTTTTAAATAAAGCTATTTTTTAGAATGCAGCCGATTTTCCTTAATGGAAAACAGGATCTGTTTAAAGAATTAAAAATAAAACTTTTCTTTTAATTTTTCAAGAGTAGGCAGTGGTCCATGGGGCCACTGCTTACTGTCCAAAAATATTTTTTCAGCGATTCTCAAAGAGGAAGGGGTCCCTTAGGGCCACCTTCCCATTTGTGAATGGGTTACCACATCTTTCAAAGAGTCAGTAAAATCCGTATTTCACTTGCAAAACATTCACACATACCAGGGCGATTCAGCATTGGGAAGGGGCGCCATAAAAATTCCCCTTCTTAACATGAATCATAAACCCTATCAGCTATTTGGTAATGGCTTACAAAATCGCAAATAGTGCCTGTGTACTTAAAAAAATGCTTTTAGCTGTTGCAAATGGCCCAGTTCTGCAAAACGGACCATTTGCCACAGCTAAAAGGTTTTGTACATCTTGCCCTCAGTCCTCTAGCTGTCTCTCTAAACCAAAGTAGAAATGGAAGTGGAAGTGGAGATTTCAATTCATAAAATGTAAGATCATTTTGTAGTAAGTAAGTAGTACTGCTGCAGTACTACTTTATGCACCACAAAACGCAAGTTGTGAATCAGGTCTACTGTAAGCATCTACCTTGTGACACCACTCCAAGTGGAAACAATAAAGGTGCAGACCACAAAAAGTTACCTCCAAATAGCCTTATTAATTTGGATTGCAAGCGCCCAAACAGTATGTTTGCCTGCGACTTAGAATTCCTTGCTTTAAATTGCTGAAATGTACAGTTTACATCGGCTTGAAATATCAAAGCAATATACATACTCCTTCTTGATACAAATTATTTGAAATAATGATTGCTTTCCAACTAAAAATCCATTTCAAACTGTTACAAGAGGTGACAACATAAATATTACACAAATGTAGCTCAGATTTTTGATTATTGGGCTATTCATTTTCTTCCAGTATGCAAAGGGATTATTGATCTCATCACAGAATAAAACAGTTGGTATTCATCATAATCTGGGTTAGAGGAGAACAGCAGCGGGTCCTTGCAAGGGACTACAGGGCACAGCCTCCCTTCCTCCTGTAAGTCCCCTGTGTTCTTGAAAACACAGGTTTTGTGCTTTCGTGAGCAGTACCAGTGTGCAGGCCAGCCCTCTCTACGTTGTCTTCAGGCTCCTAATATCAGGAGGAGAAGGGGGCAGAGGCATGATCCATCTAGAGTGTTTTAAAAAAAAAAAACGCTCTAGCTGGATGTCTGGATTGGGCATGTCTGTGAATGAGAATGAAAGTGAGTGAGCATCTGAGTTTGAGAGTGTGTATGAATAAGAGAAAGTGAGGACGAGGGAGTAAGTGAAGGAGTATCAGTGTGTAAGAATGAATGATTGATTGGAGATTGTCATAGGGAGTGGAAGTGAGTCAGGGCTGTAGCTATAAATGGTGCAGTAGGTGCAGGTGCACCAGGGCCCGTAGCCAGTAAGTGTTGTGTAAGTGGATTAGTGTATGAGATACAGAACCAGTGAATGAGTATGATTGAGAGTAACGGTGAGTGAGAATGAGTATGACTGAGAATGAGCAATTGAGTGAATCTGAGTGAGTAGTGGAAGAGAGTAAATGTGAGAGGGAGTGACTATGAATGAGGTAAATTTGAATAACAAATCTGGTGAACTCCTGACTGGTATTATGTCCCTCCACTTTCAAATATCACTAGCCACCACAGGTGGAAAAATAGTACCGTGCTGACAGTAATGTTAAGAAAAGCACTCAAAATACAGTGATGCTATACCACAGCACAGGCAGTGGGGGCCTTATTACTAGTATCCAGGAATAAAATGTTTTCCAGGTCACGCATCAAGAAGTCTCATTTTTATTAAGGACACGGAGACGAGGATAATGCTTCATTTTCTTTTGCTACAGTTTGTAGCAGCCAATCATAGTAAAGTAAAACAAAAACTACAATACCCATGTATCACATAATACACATGTCACATACCTCAATCACAGGCCAGTATCCCATATAAATACAACATGCTACCATATTGCGCATATATCTTGCTTTGTGATCAGTTCCTTAAGTATGAAACTTGCAAACAGATAAACTTATAGTCACCAACCGTCCAAATTGATTCAAACGTGGACCTGACAAACTTCCCTAAACTATTTTCCATCAAGGAAGACCACCAGCTCAACTGGAACATGAATAGAACTTGACAAAAGCCTTTCCAGGATGTAGAAGGTCACAGTCAACTGGACTCCTTCCCATGAAAAACTCAGATCCGGTGTTCATGAAGAACTTCAACCGTTTTTCTGGTCATTTCCTGAAACAGAAATCATGCATCATAAAAACTGCAGAAAAAAAGTCAAGATCTAAAGTCCATATTCTGCAGAATAGAAGCTATACAGTGTGAGTAGGAAAAAACTCAATAAGATACACATTCATATTTACAACAATAGTTGATAAAGAAACATATATATAGGGTGGGATAATCCCCACCTCCGTGTCCTTAACAGAACTGAAAATTCTTGGTGGTAATCTAGAAATGTCTCTATTCTATTTTAATTCTGGAGGCTCTGAATATGCTTGTTCAAAGCTGCAACACCATCACAGACGCTACATCAACAATAGGTTTCTAATAGAATTTGCAAAATGTAGACTCAGATGACCAATCTACTGCCTTCATTATGTCTTCAACACAAGACCCTAAGGCATATGATTTTGACGCAATGGCTCCCCTGGCTGAATGCAATCCAAAAACTGAACTATTGATACCAGCTTCAGCCAGCAACCGTCTCATCCATCTGGCTAAAGTAGCCGCTGATACAGGTTGAAAGGGTTTCTGAAGAGCAATAAGCAGTCGACCACCTGTCTCAGTTCACAAATAACTGCTTCATAGACCTTCAAACATTGAACAACAAACAACGGAGGATTATCCAGAAAAATGGGAAAGGTTACTGACCTGCAATTAGATTTAGTACATCTAGTAATTGTGAACATCATGCCTTCCAGCCAATAAACTCTGCCTGAGAGGTCCTGAGCACGTACATCCGATACTCTTTTTCATTAGTAACATAGGCCCTCATTCTGACCTTGGCGGGCGGCGGAGGCCGCCCGCCAAAGTCCCGCCGTCAGGTTACTGTTCCGCGGTCGAAAGACCGCAGCGGTAATTCTGACTTTCCCGCTGGGCTGGCGGGCGGTCGCCTTCAGACCGCCCGCCAGCCCAGCGGGAAAGAGGCTTACATGATGAAGCCGGCTCGGAATCGAGCCGGCGGAGTGGAAGCTGTGCGACGGGTGCAGTTGCACCCGTCGCGTATTTCACTGTCTGCGCAGCAGACAGTGAAATACATTTAGGGGCCCTCTTACGGGGGCCCCTGCAATGCCCATGCCAGTGGCATGGGCACTGCAGGGGCCCCCAGGGGCCCCGCGACCCCCCCTACCGCCATCCGGATCCCGGCGGTCGGACCGCCGGGATCTGGATGGCGGTAGGGGGGGTCGGAATCCCCTCGGCGGCGCAGCAAGCTGCGCCGCCTTGGAGGATTCAATGGGGCGGCGGTACACTGGCGGGAGCCCGCCAGTGTTGCCGGTCCGACCGCGGCTTTACCGCCGCGGTCGGAATCCCCATTGGAGCACCGCCGGCCTGTCGGCGGTGCTCCCGCGGTCCTCCGCCCTGGCGGTCTTTGACCGCCAGGGTCAGAATGACCGCCATAGTCATATTTAGCCGAGATTTGTTTACCTGAGAGGTACTTATTTGCTGGCCTTTTCTCCAAGAATTTGAGCACTATACTATCATCCCAGAGTGATGAGTATTTAGGTTTAGGAGGTTTGGACATGTGAATAACCTTCATTACTTTGCAAATCAAAGGGTGTTCACCCACCAGTTTACTCTCCAATGGAAGATGACCAGCTGAAATCACGGATCTAAAATTGTTCACCGTCCTATAAGCCAAGCCCGACTTTGCAAGTTCTGAAAGGCAGTTGACTATCATTAAAGGGTCTGCCCCCACGGGATTGAAATCCTGCTCATTACACCAACCATCCCATTCCTCCAAGCTGAGGCATTACGCTTGTGGGTACCACTTGCCTATGCATGCCTAAGAAAGTCAGCAGCCTGCTGTGAAATGCCTGGGACATTCCTCTTTTCCCTGAAACCATCAGGCCATCAACTGAAGCTGTCTGAGAGGATTAAAGGATGAGGCAGATCGTCCGAGCTCAGCAGCAGATTTGGACAGGGAAGAAAGAGAATTGGAGTAGCATTGGAGTAGCTAGGGCTACTGGGAACCACGGGTGAGCTCTCTAGAACAGAGTCAGGAGAATGATCTCTGTTATCTGAGTTGAGATAAAACCCTGGGGATCATCAGGAATGGGTGAAAAGCATAGCTTTGAAACTGAGACCAATCCTGGAGAAATGCGTCTGTTGCCAGTGCTTCCAGGTGCCAACTGAACAATTACTTCAGGTGGTGATTGAGCTATAACACAAAGGGCAAAGAGGTCCACTTTGCACGGTCCCTGCACACTGTGCAATTGTTGAAATACTGCAGGAGTTCAGCTTCCAGTCACTGTAATCCCGATGATAGCAGGAGTCCCAATCAGCTACTGTATTCTTCCTGCTTGGGAAATATTCCGCCGTGATAGATATGCGATGGCTGAGGCAAAAATGCTAAAAAGCCTTGGCTATTCCTGCTAGAAGACACAAATTCATCCGTCCTAACTTATTGACATAGCAAACTGCTGAGATGTTGTCCATCCTCAGCAGAATGCAACAATCAGTTTTCTGGAGGGAGAGGCTTTTGATGACAAAAGAGCCCACCAGGAGTTCCAAGCAATTGATGTGGAGACTCACTTCTGTTTCTGACCAACATTCCCCCATCGAGAGCGATTTGCATCTCACTCCCCAGCCTCATTTGATGGTGTCTGATTCAATCACTATGTCTGGGGAAGAGCCAAAAATGGCCTTGCCATTTCAGGACTCCATGTATTCTAGCCACCACTTTATCATCATCCTGACTTCCTCTGACAGGAGAGCCTGTTCTGAATAAGCTAGATCCTTCTTTAGATGCAGATTTTTTAGCCTCTGTAGAAACCTCTAATGGAGTGGTCCCGGAAAACTGACCTGAATTGGTGATGCCAGAAGACCCTCAATCCTGGCAATCAACCTCAATTATACAGCCTGTTTGGATAATGCAGACTTCAGTTCCATCTTGATGTTGTAAATCTTTCAGGAGAGGAGAATCAAGTGGGTGCAAACTGAATCTACCTGGAAACCTAGGAATTCAACCTGCAGTGAGGGGGACAGCATGGATTTCTGGGAATTGATTTTGAATCCCAAACTCTGAAAAGATGGATGGTCCAAGAGAAATGAAGAATGAGATCCTGTGCCATCAACAGGAGATGGTCTAGATACATTTTCAGCTGAACTCTGCGGGATCTGAGTGACTCCACCACAGTTTTCATCAGTTTTGTGAAGCACCTTGGGGATGAGGACAGCCCAAGAAGAGGAGCTTTGAATTTCACAAATTGGTCTCGCCACCTGAACTTCAGAAATCTCCTGTGTGGCGGGAAAATGGGAATGGACAGAAAAGCATCTTTGAGGTCCAGTCAGACTATCCTTAACATATAAATTCCCTCTATTTTAAAATGGCTGTACAAAACCCTTTGAGATTCAGAACTAGGCGATGTCCACCCCCTTCCTTCTCCACTAGAAAAATGGGGCTGATGAAGCCTTTGAGGTGAGGAGTGGTAAGACACACCACTCCTTTGTCTAACAATGATTGGATTTCTGAGTCAATTGAATGGGAGTATCGTAAAATTCTAGTTTAATAACTCAAATAGTCTCTAAGACCCAAGGTTGGCCAGTAATTTGTTTCCAATTGTTTGAGAACCTTCCCACTCTTCCCCCCCAAGATTATCTCTGAAAAAGGGAATACATCTTACCCATCTTGGATTGCTTCTTGTTGGCCATGCTGGAGCCTCTGTGTAAGTGAGGACATCCCCTTCTGGAATGTGTAGGGTAGAAGGTGGATTTTGATGATTCTCCATACCAGCCACCTCTACCCGTGAGCCTTATCCTTGTTGAGAGCCTTGGAATAAATCTCAGCCTGATGCACACTCTTCATAGCTCTTGGCCCTGCAAAAAAGGCCCAAAAAAGGCCTCTCTTAAATACCTCTTTGAGAGATATTTGTGCCTTATAAATAGTGGAGTAAGTACAGAAGAATTTGGTGAGTTCTTTTACAAAGGGACCTCCAAACAGGAGTCCGTCTGCTACAGGACCAGACTCAGGTGGCCAAATCATTGAATTTTGGGTTGATCTGCATAAATATTGGTCTCCGAAGTTCAGAAGAAATAGCGCTGTTGGTGATTTCAAGTTGGCAGATAGATCTCTGTGCCCAACCAATCAAAATACTAGTATCCAATGAGAAATTGGAGTCCTCAGCATGATAAGATAATTCTAGGATCTTAGTTAAAGGACCTGTCATGTCAAGTAGTTTATCTTGCCAGTTACACTAAGCCTCATCAAGGCCCTCCTTAGGGTCCTTTGCATATTTCTTCTTGAATGTGACCATGGTGGGGTCTACTTCTGGCATATCAGCAACCTTCCCCTTTAAATCAGGTTTCAGACATTTGGCTCTTAGGCGAGCTCAGACTTCCTTGTCAAAGCTTTGCTTCAGGTGAGATTGTACATATTTAGCTACCTCAGGAGGGAGTGTCCAATTAGAAGCTCTGGGATGGATTACCTCAGTGGGCTCAAATGTGAGCATTTAGGAGGTTTAGGTGGAGACACCCGTTTCTTTTTACTGGGTCCTGGTTTGTCTGTGTCATCACTATCAGAGTGAGAGGTATCAGTATCCTGAGATTTAGTTGAGGAAGTGTGAGGGGGGAAGAATCCAGCTGATGAGGAATGCTGTAATCATGTTCATTGGCCCTCTTGCAGTGTAGTTTGTCAAAGACTGCTGCATGAACTTCTGACTGGGCTTTCACCACTGTTTTGCCTTTACCCAGCTGGGTAGGGTCCTCTCCAGATGCATTGTGTCCAGGCAGCCAGTCTTGACGACTGGCGTAGTCAAGCAATTGACTAGTAAATGGACCCAAAGTCCGGACAAGGGCATTGTTTACTGATTGCTGCACTCTGCAGTCTAAAGCCGCCACCAAATCCATTTCTAACTGGTTGTTGGTGTCATACTGGAGAAGATCCCCATTTGCCCCATAAGGGTCCCACTGAGTCATTCTCTTGTAAGGTAAAATTGTTGAATGAAAAACGAGCAAGAGAGATAGAGGGGAGTGTAAACCCTGCCAGGCAAGATCTGCTGTACCTCAGGTAAGGTGTGGAGGGATCTGCCTGGATACACTCTAGGCAGAGCCTTAATTCTATTACATAACTCTGTGCTCACTGCAAACAGGGCATCAGTAAGGGGAGGAAGGAAATTTAGTCCTGATAACAAAAAACAAGCGTGTTGCAGACATGAACATGAGCGCTCTGAAAGAAACTTTACGAGCTCCGCACGCACAGTCTGCACATGCGCATTGGATTTCCATTAGGGAAAGAGAAATAGGGCTGCACTAGACTAATCAAGTGCATTCTCTCCCCGCTCCACAAGAGGCAATGCACACCAGCTGGAAATACTGCACACTAAAGCAAACACAGAGAAGTGAGCTGAATCGTGTTGCTAATATGTCAATAACACCTTAAGCAAATGATCTTGAAACAAATGATTAGTTAATGACACAATGAAACATCCAAAAATCATATAACAGCATGAAAGTACTAATTTAGCTGCACAACAGCAAAGATAGAGGATGCAATAGGGTAGCATGTTGTATTTATATGGGATACTGGCGTGTGATTGGGGCATTTGACGTGTATTATGTAATACATGGGTATTGTAGTTTTTTATTTTCTTTGTTATGATTGGCTCCTAAAAAATTGTAGTAAAAGAAAGAGAAACATAATCGGATCCTCTGGTACTGACAATTCCTGATGCAGTCAGAACCATGGTTACCAGCCCCATCAGGAATTGCAAGGTCAGTAGAAATACAACCGAGCTGTTATGCTTCCCATGGAGAAATCGGTTGCGTAAAAGCTGTCAAGATCTCATTTCTTGTTGAATACCTATTCCCTGTTATTTCCACCTCCTCCCTCAGACTTTACCAGACTAAAGATGTAATTTACCCCAGGGTTGCAAGATTAACACCCCCTGCACTGGGTCACTTGTAAAGAGGCCCTAAATGGTTTACGTGATACAAAACTTAGCAGGCAGAGAATTTGGATGATGAGATAATGAGGGGTGCTGTGCAATTCAAGATGTATTTTTCCCTTAAATGGATCGTGGGGAGCACTGTTGAAGAGCATTCGTTGTTTCATCTCTCGTGTGGTTACTTAAAAAATCGAATGAAAACTAAAATTGGTGCTACATTATTTTCGTTCCAGACTACATTTCCACCGCTGTGATAACGCACTGAAACAAACTGAACTATCTTGTCGTGTAGCAAGGGTTACAATTACCCAACTCAATTGTTCTTATTTTATCTGCATTTGAAGAACTAAGGCCCGTATTTATACTCCGTTTGCGCCGAATTAGCGTCGTTTTTTTCTACGCAAATTCGGCGCAAAACTAACGCCATATTTATACTTTGGCGTTAGACGTGTCTAGCGCCAAAGTATGGGCAAATAGCGTCATTTTTTTGCGTGAACGCCTTCCTTGCGTTAATGAGATGCAAGGAAGGCGTTCCCGTCTAAAAAAATGACGGCGACGCAAATGCGTCGTATTTATACTCCCGGGCAAAAATCACGCCCGGGAGGTGGCGGGTCAAAAAACCCCGCATTTGCGCCACTATTTAACGCCTGGGTCAGGGTAGGCGTTAAGGGGCCTGTGGGCTCAAAATGAGCCCACAGGTGCCCTCCCCTGCCCCCAGGGACCCCCCCTGCCACCCCTGCCCACCCCAGGAGGACACCCAAGGATGGAGGGACCCACCCCAGGGACATTCAGGTAAGTTCAGGTAAGTATAATTTTTTATATTTTTTACTTTTTTTTGGGTGGCATAGGGGGGCCTTATTTGTGCCCCCCTACATGCCACTATGCCCAATGACCATGCCCAGGGGACATAAGTCCCCTGGGCATGGCCATTGGGCAAGGGGGCATGACTCCTGTCTTTACTAAGACAGGAGTCATGTAAATGGCGTCTGGGCGTCGAAAATAATGGCGCAAATCGGGTTGAGGCGATTTTTTTGCCTCAACCTGACTTGCCCCATTTTAAGACGCCCTAACGCCATTTTCCCCCTACGCCGGCGCTGCCTGGTCTACGTGGTTTTTTTCCAACCACACCAGGCAGCGCCGGTCTGCTAGCGCCGGCTAACGCCATTCCATAAATACGGCGCCCGCATGGCGCTTCAGAATGGCGTTAGACGGCGCTAAATTTGTTGACGCTAAACTGCGTTAGCGCAGTTTAGCGTCAAAAAGTATAAATATGGGCCTAAGTCTATCAAACCACTGTGGTTCAAGCATGCTGATCCTTTGTTGAACCGGTCTCCTACACATCACCGACTTAGCCGTTATACCATCTTTTAATGTTTTATGACCGCTTGTTTTGTAATCCATACTTTTTTCACGCTTGCTTTTACAATGAAATGCATTAATAATAATATTGGCTCTGTAGACATATCAATTATATCTGTTATGGCTTTTATTTTTAGTACCCTCAAAACGAGAACTGAGACAAAGACTCTCAGGTGAATTACTGAATGAAATCTGCCATATTTTCTGGGCAGATTTTATTGGTCAACGATCAGCTAAAGCAGGGACTATATATGTTAAACAGCGGCGCCTATCCATAAATTGTGTGTAAATATGTGGACTGAGAATGTTTTTTTACTGATATTGGTTTTATTAGGATACTGGGAATGCTATGTAAGCCTCCCCAAAAATCACAACAGCCTCTGCTCTACTAAAATTTGTTGGTAAATCTAATCTGAAAACTCTCCAGAATCGGGGAAACCCCCGGAAGAGGACCAAGTAATTCAAGATCTACTTAGTTATCTGGAGACTAAAACATGCAATGACCAGAATTCGAGAGGAGGTTGATTTTCACCCTAATTGATAATGCCTTGTCCCGACATCTACCCAACTTAACTCAGGACAATTTAGCAATATAGACGTTATATTTCAGCTCAAGTAGCCCGCTAGTGCCAGTTATGGAAATCCTCAGCGTTCAGGAACGATCGGCAGAATATTAAAATACTTTTCGAATACTGTTTACACGTTTATTAGTTTTTTTTCTGTCTGTAACTGGAGAAAGTGTCTTACATAAATTTGACATTTTCCTAAAAAAAATGTTTTTTATATTGCGTCACCAGAATTTTTATTTTTTTATCTTGACATATCACTCTAATTTGTGAAACATATATCTTTGATTTTCAGAATCGAGCTTCTTGCTGGGAAATGCTCAGATTGTGGACTGGCCTATCGTTTATAGCAATGACGGGTTTTGCAAACTTTCTGGTTTTCATCGAGCAGACGTCATGCAGAAAAGCAGCACTTGCAGGTAGGCCTCCTACAGAAACAAGTATTTTCCATACATCCAATGTTAACTTATAAATGCAAAAACGATTGTAGTGATAGAAAGCTATCTTTTGGTTCATTTTGGTCATGTTTGTCTTAAAGTTGCACCTATTTCCTGTGGCCGCTTGTGATCTTTGTCATTTGTGGGGCGTAATACTTGCCAACAACTCCAGCCAACTAGTTAATTTTCTTACAGAAAGGTTCAGGGAGAGGAAGGGCTAGAGGATTCGCGCCCGGCAAACTAAACAGTGACTCATTCTTATTTCCACTCATTCATTCTAACACACTCCATTGTTCTAACTTTTACACTGCCTTGCACTTATACTCGTCACTCGCCCTTACTCCTACTTACTCTCACAATCTCACTCTCTTATTATCATTGATGTGCCTATTGCTCTCTGTGCTTAGTCGAGAGGCCCGAGATTGGATGAACTTATGGTCTACACATCTTTATGACCCAGTGACAGGAATTGAGAGAAGACCGCACAGTAATATTAAGGAGATGAAACAGTATGAAAGGTCTTACCATGGGCATGTTTTTAGGTCACAGCCTAGCAGACAGGGCCTCTATCTGTTTTGCTAACAACATCTTGGGGACTTTCAGAATATTTGCGTAGGAATACATTCCGCTTGCTGATTATCATTGACTTTGTGGTTTGTAACTCACACTTTCTGGCTTTCCATTTGCTGGCTTTATTTAATTTAGGATCTACAGGTTAAGTTTGTCTCCTCCCTGTTGCTTAAACCTTTCTGTATTCTTCCACAAATTTGCTTTCTGTTAACAAGCCTTTAAATCTTGTTCTTATCTGTCATATTTGCTATGCATGCAAAGTCCGAGGTCAAATGTCAGGTGCTGTCTTCCAAGGGCTCTTGTTTACTTTTCTTTCTCTGACATCAAAGTGAGAGGATTTATGTGACAATCTTGCTGGATATGGGGGTAGGAAAGAGTTTAATATGAAAAAAACCTGAATCATTAAACTAGGTGATCCTGTTTCCACACATTTTCATCTGTGCTCTGTACAGTTTTAGTAGTAAAACTCTATGTCTGTGCACATGTAATAGTCACTTCAGTTGAAAATGTGTTGGTTGTAATGGCAGTGTGTTACCACACCACAAATACTCCACTCTGTGCCACTCCACTCTGCTCTGCACCATTCCTCACCACTGCACTGTACTCTGTACCAAGCCACTTTGCACCACTCCATGCCAATGCACTCTGAACCACTTTGTTCTACGCCACTGCATTCCACGCCACCTCACGCACGCATCTTAATTTTACCCTGTACCACTCTATTCTATGCCAATGCACTTTTTGCCACTCTACTGTGCACCACTGCACTCTTTGCCACTGCACTCCACAGCACTCCAGTCTAGGCCACACCAGTCTACTCTGCACAAGTCCTCTCAAAGCCACTGTACTCTGCTCCACTTTGCAACATTGCACTCTATTCCACTGCACTCTATGCCAATATACTTTTACGCCAGTGGACTTTACTCTCTAACACTGAACTGTAACACTGAACTATTTGTCCCCGCACTCTACAGCAATCCACTGTATGCCACGCTAATCTACTCTGCACCACTACACTTTATGCCAATGCATTCTACATCACTTTACACAACGGCATTACACTCTGTGCCACTCTACACAACTGCACTGTACCCTGCACAACTTGACTCAGGGCCACTTCACTCTACTAAGAAACAATCTAATCTCCGCCACTGCACTCTACACCAATCTACTCCACTTTGCACCACTCCACTGTATGACACTGCACTCTACACCACTCTACTCTTCTGCACTCTATGCCAATGCACTATACACAACGGCACTCTATGTCATTGCACTCTACACCACTGCACTCTACTCTGCATCACTGTTCTCCACACTGCTGCTCTCTATGCCACTATACTCCACTCTACACCACTGCACTCCCACACTGTGCTCTGTAACAATGCACTCTCTGCCACTGAAGTCTATGCCACTGTACTCTGCAATACTCCACTCTACACCACTTCACTCTATGCCACTGCACTCTACTCTGCACCACTCTTTCAATCTCTACTTTGCACCACTCTTCGCCCCTGCACACTATGCCACTTGACTTTTATCTGCATTCTATGCCACTGCACTCTATGCCACCAAACTCTACTCTCATCACTGCCCTCTGCATCATTCAACTCTACACCACTCCACTCTGCTCCACTCTATGCCACTCTACTCTATTCCACTGCACTCTACACCACTGCACTCTGCACTGCTCTACGCTGCACCACTCCACTCTGCACCCCTCCACTCTGTGCCACTCCACTCTGCTATAAACCATTCTAGTCCATGCCACTGCATTCTACGGCACTGCATTGTACACCGTTGAATTCAATGCCATTGCACTCAATGCCACTGCGCTCTATGCCACTACACTCTGAACACTCTATGCCAATGCACTCTACATCAGTCCACTCTACTCTATGCTAGTCCAGCATATGCCACTCTACGTGAATCCACACTATGTAATCCAATACACAGCACTCTCTGCCACTCCACTATACAACCCTCTACTTCACTCTTCACCTTTTCACTCTACGACACTCCACAACACTTTCCTGTATGCCTCTAACATTTAGCCATGCTGAACAGCAGCCAAGCTGGTGCACAACATGGCTAAAACACATTGACAATGCCAATAGCTCTTGCCTAGGTGAGACCTATTGGCTTTACTAGTGCTTGTGTAAGGCAGGAATGTTCTAGAGCAGGACAAACTGGAGACTGAGGCTGACTGGCTGCAGCAGGCAATATAGGGCACTGGGAGGCCCAACTTACCTGTAATGGGAAGTGAGACACAGGTAGTCTTCCTTTGCAGAATCGGTTATTCAATGTACTGCTCAGTCCTTATCCGTGGTCATGGCGTCTCTGCAGTTCCAATGGTCTGAGAGGCACAGTAGCAGCAAGTGTAAAGTGGAAGCAGATTTTGGTTTAAACAGTTACACTGTGCATGCACAGTTACAACACGCGCAATGCATCTGTTTACTGTTTGTGACCCGACATCACAGTCATCAGACTTCAAGACTTTGATGACAACAGATCACATAGATGTAGACTGCCCCCTCTACATAGACACCCTTAAGGAGCACTTGCTGATTAAAATGTAGCCTCAGGCAGTAATGGGCTGAAAGCTAAAGCACCCAAGGCTATATTAAATGTAACTTTGATTGTGTGTCATTTATGACAACAGGCCAGAGCTGGATCAAGGTAAGTGCTGCTTTAGCCAATAAACTTATGATTGATGGAGGAAAAGACCTAGGTCTGATACCTTTTCATTTGTTTGTCAATAGCTTGGTTTTTACCTAGATCCTTTCTGCAAAGGGCTTACCAGATCTTTGTGTCTCAACTGCTTTGTGCAATATTTTTGTGTGGCACCCTCAGGTATTCAGATACCTTTGAGGTCTTAAGGGATGAACTTGTTAGAAATGTGAGGAACTGGAGTTCGGAGGAGCTCTCCTTAGCCACAAGGCCAAGCTGGATTTATACATGCAAAACATTGTGGAATGATTCTACTGACAGGAGGCACACTAATGGAGCAGGATTTTCATCCTGCCATAGTAAAAGTATAATTGCGTAGTTTATAGAGATTTTAAGGATTGTTAGGATCCCCTACAAATTGCATGTTACTGCTTCTTTAAGAAACCAATGCCAGGCTTACTGATACCTCAGAACAAGCTTAGAAGATTAAGTCGGAGGAATGATTTATCCCTGCTCTTTACTGCAGTAGTTCCTCTGTTTCCCTGCTAGAAGAATACCTAATGATCCCACTTGGACATGAATCTGAAAACTTTTGAGCCATATTGCTAACATAGGCCCTCATTATGAGTCTGGTGGTCCAAGGACAGCCAGACTTGCGTTGGTGGTTGGACAGCTGCACTCTAGGCGGTCGCTCCGCCACATTACGACCCTGGTTGCCAGACCGCCAGGGGACCTCCAATCCCACCAGGAGCTTGGTTCCTGACTGGCTGACAGTGGTCTGCCTCATGCTCAGCTACATCAGTGCTGAGTTCAGCACCACCATGCTGAGCACAAGTCCCTTTTCAGCCAGCCTATCCATGGCAGTTCAACCGCCATGGAAAGACTGGAGGAAAGGCTATGCAGGGGGCCACAGGGGGGGGGGGGCTGCACTGCCTATGCCCATGGCATGGACAGTGCAGTGGCTCCTCTGCCCAGCATCCTCAGAATCGGTGCTGTCTACTTTGCAGACAGTGCACATTCCGAGGGTGCTGGTGTGCTTCGGTATTGGCCCTGGCTCCCTTAAGGGAACCAAGATTAATACCGTAGCACTGTTCCCACAGGGCTGACCGGTTGAAATGTTGTAATACCATGTTCCCACTGTTCAGCCCAGTGGGAACTTCGTAATACTGCAGGGGGTGAGGCAGCTGGGTTGACGCCCACTTCACAAGCGGTTGGCTCTTCCGACTGCCAAACTTGTAATGAGCCCCATAGTTTTGGACCATCCCTGCTTAGGTAAGCTTGCTGTCTGAAGAGGATGATATCTTCTGGAGAGACTGGATTCAGGTGACTGTCGAAAGTTTAGGACCAGAGGGGCTATTTTCTTATTCTCAGGATCATAGCTACACAGCATACTTCTGGAGTGACTGTGAAAGTCCTGCATATTTCATAAGGAAGGTCCATGCAATTGATATGAAAACTATTATGTCCCCTTGGGCTGGTCCAGAAGAAGACAGTATAGAATAATGCCCTGAGCCTAAACATATGAAGCCTCATAGGAGTATTTGGGCAGGCTATCAATCCAAAAACTGATTGGCGGTATTGTAAGGACCACCTAACCTGAAGCTAAGAAAGACTCTTTCCTAGAAGAAATGGGGTACACTCTCTCTAATCAAACTCACATCACAAAAAGTATCCCATACTTGACTCATTCAGTCACAGGTGATGAGTCCACCTCTAATTAAGCACTTTGCTCACATGAAACCAGGGAGCAGGATGAGACCCGATGATGAAACATGCCACTTCTAGAGTGGGTGAGGGTCTAATGCAAAGAAAACATATTTTTTTCTCTTTTCTTGTGCCAGCAGGTTGCTCAATTAGAAGGTGGCTTAATACCTATGAATAAATAGATAGATAGGGGATACTTTTTGTGATGTGATTTTGGGGGCATGCCTCTGCAGTTAAGCAGTCATCAAAGTCAACATGTCATAACCAACATATGCAGTGCCAATGTCTCCTTTATTGGATATTCTACTTCTGAGAAGCTCAATTTTAGCCCGTTACTCTGTACTGTTTGTAACATAGGATGATTTCTCTGTGCAGGGAATAACATCCCACTGTTAAAATGTTTTTATGACATCTGTTGCTACTTTCAGCAACTGCAGAACTAGTCACACTGTTCTAATAAATAGTTTCTACTTATTGAACTCGCATATGGTCAGCCATTCAATTTTTGTGAAGAAATCACTGTGAATCACCATTGAAATTGGTATCTGAACTACTTCTGCAACTATATTTTTAACGTAGAGGTAAAGCTCAAATGTTTTTGAAGCCAAGGACCCTACTGCATTCCTCATGGCTGGCAGGCCTCATTTTCATTTTTTTGTGTGGGTGGGCCAGGGTATGGGGCTGGTGACTGGGAGCAGCAGTGCCACATTACAAGTGAGTCAATGACAATGGGAGTGGCATGCATTAGGCAGAGAAATTGGAGGAGGCCGGGGCAAATCTGATCTAATATTGGGCTCAATGTTCTGGTCCCCGACAGTCTTCTCTCTCCTCCTGGTTCATTCTAACTACAAGTTGCAGCTGGCAGATGATCAGGGCAGGTCCATGCAGCGAGCCAGGTAGCCCTTCAGGAGTATGTGATGCATCAGGCAGGTCAGGATTAAATGATCACTTTGCCTGTCTGCTGACTCTCCTTTTATTCAGCACTGTGGTCACCTCAATTAACAGGAACAATTTACTTGGTGATCAGTAACCGCTCAGCAATTTCCTGGTGATCTGAAAATTAGAAAACGCCTAAGATGCTGGACCTGGAGGAGATTTAGGCCCTCATTATGACAATGGCGGTAAGTCCTGCTTACCGTCATGCCAACTGCTGCCAACATACCGCCGTGGCGGCGGTTCACCGCTACCCATATTATGACACACACATAGCAATCCGTCACTATACAGACTCACACATAAGACCAGAAGGCCAAAGGTCAGTGACCAACTGGCGGGAGCAAAACCCACACTGTTACGCCAACAGAACTATGCCCACAATATTATGACCCACGAATCACCACAGCGGACATTCAACCGCGGTAAACCATTGGTGGTACATTCCGCCGCACTCAAAATACACACACACTAACAAAACAACACCACATTTGACATTTTGAATAACACACCTGACACCCATACACACACACCACTATAAAACACAAACACACATTACCCACAACCCTTTACAACTCAGAAAATTGAGAACTGAGGGAGAGACACACCAAGAGCACCACAAAACCAGAGCCACAAAACACCATCACCCATACACCATCCATGCACCTCACAGTACACACCCCAACACATCACCCCACACACCTCACACCTCACACACACCACTCACACTACACCCGTGGCACCACAAAGACACCCCAGGTTTTCAGAGGAGGAGCTGGGGGTCATGGTGGAGGAAATCATCCGGGTAGAGCCACAGCTTTTTGGAACACAGGTGCAGCAGACATCCATTGCCAGGAAGATGGAGCTATGGCAGAGTATCGTGGACAGGGTTAACGCCGTGGGACAGCACCCCAGAACAAGGGATGACATCAGGAAGAGGTGGAATGACGTACATGGAAAGGTGCGTTCCGTGGTAGCAAGACACCAGGGAGCAGTACAGAGGACTGGAAATGGACCCCCACCTCCTCCCCCCCCAACTAACAGCATGGGAGGAGCAAGTCATGGCAGTACTGCATCCTGAGGGCCTGGCAGGAGTAGCAGGAGGACTGGACTCAGGTAAGTCAAATCTTATTACTATCACCCCCCTACCTGCATGCCATCACACACCCCTACCCTCACCCTCACTCCCATCACTCCACCAACTCCCACACACCCCACCATCACAACCCACCACTCCCACTACAAAGCCCTGCATGCAACACCAATGCATGGACACCCATCACAGACCTGCATGGACACCCATCACCAAAGCATGCACACTTGAGACAATCACCTATCTAACCAGATAACCACTCACATAAGCCTAAGCTGCCAGGGCAATCACAACCATACAGGGCAACACACCCATGCACAAGATGGCACACACAGAAACAATAACACTGCATTTACATCCCCACAGGTCCTCCACACAACGTCACTGGAGAGGAGGTGCCAGCAACATCCAGTCCCCCCACAGAAGAGGCCCACAGTGATGACATCAGCTCTGCACGCCTGGATCAGGATGACCAACCTGGCCCATCAGGACCTCCGGACAGTCCCATCTAGGTACAGAGCCTCCCCCCTCAGGAAACACCAGCACAGCACCCACCCAGCGGGCCCATACCTCTGTCCCCAACAACTTCAATCATCAGTGTGTCCACCACTACAGGGACCCCAGGCAACCCCACAACACAGGACAATCAGGGACCTGGGGTCAGTGGGAGTGGGCACACAGTTCAGGGGACAGAGGCACAGGACAACAGGGAAGCTGGGAGGACTGCTGTGCAACAGGGGGAGGACAGACCCAGGGAACTGACTCTCCATGAGGCACTCACCAACATCCTGGGAGCATACCACAATTCCCAGGAGATGATGGGCCAGATACTGGCCAAGTTGAAGGTGACCCAGTGGCTGCAGGAGGGACAGTACCTGGAGATCAGGGAGGACCTGAGGGACATCCACAACACCCTGATCACCACTGCAGGGGTTCTGGCAGACATGGCCAACACCATGAGGGAGGTAGTGGCACACCACCGGGCCACTAACACTAGCCACACCAATGAACAGCCCTCCACCTCCGCTGATGCTAATGGACAGGAGGCCCCGTCACAGGAACAACTGGCCATCAGCACCCCCCGCAGAAGGAGAACCACCATGCAAACGGTCCCTGCGATCCAGGCAGAAGCCAAAGACTATTGCCAAGACCCCGCCAGGAAACAAGGCTCTCCTGAATGTCACCCTTGTGTCCCACTATGTCACCCTGTCCACCTTGAACTGCCATTGCTCCACTTCCTATGCCCCCTTGGACAATGCACCTGTGATACAAATAGACTGAAACGTTTCCCTGGACTCTCCTCCACCACCACCCCAGCCTATAGCATTACCCCATCCACTTATTAGCACATAAATTAACACCCTTGTAAAAAATACAAGTATTGAGTCTGTCAATTGATTGAACTATGTATTCGTTTAACAATCTGTAAACATTGCAATTCAACTGTACAGTAATGTATACATAGGTATGACCTGTATTTGCTGCAGTCAACACACCAGGGGCTAGATGTAGCAAGATACGAATTTGCGAATCGGAAATTGCGAGTCGGTGGGAACTCGCAATTTCTGCTTCGCAAATGCGTATGCAGGATGGTGTCTCAGACACCTTCTGTGAATCACAAGGGGGTCGCAATACCCACCTCATTAATATTAATGAGGTGGGTCACAATTTGCGACCCCCTTGCGATTCCCTGCACTCACAGGGATGGTGGCCTGCTGGAGACAGCAGACCTCCATGTCTGTGGCTGCTTTTTCAACAAAGCAGTTTTTTTTTGTTTCGTTTTTTCAGAGTAGACAGTGGTCCATTGGACCACTGCCTGCTCTGAAAAAACATTTTGTGCGACATTCACAAAGGGGAAGGGGTCCCATAGGGACCCCTTCCCTTTTGCGAATGAGTTAGCACCCACTTTAAGTGGGTGCTAACTGCGAATTGCGGTGCGAGTCGCAAATAGGAAAGGAACTTCCCTTCCTATTTGGGAGTCACATTCCCATTTTGCGAGTCGGTACTGACTCGCAAAATGGGAATGTGCATCGCAATGGCCGTTTTGCATGGTGCAAACTGCGATTTTTGCAGTTTGCGCCATGCAAAACAGTTCGTACATCTGGCCCCAGGAGTGGGGCACATATATCTGTCAATAGACATGCCAAAGGGTACAGTAAGTGACCATAGTAGTGGGAATATCAGCCTGCCCGTGACAATATCCAATACAAAACTGTTAATGGAAGGTGAAGTTACAGTGTCTTACCTGTGTGTCACTGGAAGTAATGTCGTAGGATTGATGTTCAATTGTCCACATCCTCATCCTCTGCCTCCTCTTCATCACTGTCCAAGGCTCCACTGCTGCCACATGCCCATCTCGAGCCTGATCCTCCTGCAGAAAAGGCACCTGGCAACATAAGGCAAGGTTGTGCAACATGCAACATGCCACAATGATCTGGCACTTCTTGGGTGAGTCGCACAGGGAACCACCTGTTAGATGGAGGCACCGAAACCTGGCCTTCAGGAGGCCGAATGTTTGCTCTATAATTCTTCTTGTTCCCCCATGTGCCTCACTGTAACATTCCTCTGCCCTTGTCCTGTGATTCCTCACTGGGGTCAGTAGCCATGAGAGGTTGGGGTAACTAGAGTCACCCGCAAATATTCATGGATACCTGTTAGCCAGACACTAACCCTTAGGGCCAACCCCATACCCATACACCAACATATACTGGGTGGGGATCATGGGCTCTCCTATTAGTCACACCCGATGCCTCTGGAGTTGAGCTATAACAAATGGGATGCTGCTATTCCACAGGATAAAAGCACCATGCATAGACCCAGAATACTTTGTATTGGCATGGGAGATGTACTGGTTCGCCAGGCACACTATCTGCACATTCATCCAGTGAAAGCTCTTTCAATTTCTGAACACCTGTTCATTTTTGGTGGGGGTGGACAAAGGCAATATGTGTACCATCAATTGCCCAAATGATGTTGGGGATATGTTCCATTGCATAGAAGTCAGCTTTCACTGTGGCCAAATCCTTCACCTGGGGGAAAACAATGTAGCTGCGCATGTGTTTCATCAGGGCCGACATTAGCACTATTGAGAACATTGGCTGGGACATTCCTGCTGCGAAGCCCACTGTCACTTGGAAAGAACCAGTTCCCAAGAAATGGAGCACAGATAGCACTTGCACAAGAGGTGGGATCCCAGAGGTGGGACGGATAGCAGAGATCAGGTCTGGCTCCAATTGGGCACACAGCTCTTGGATTGTGGCTCTGTCAAGTCTGTAGGGGAGGATAATGTGCCTGTCTTACATTGTTGCCAAGTCCACCAGGGGCCTGTACACGGGGGATGTCTCCATCTCCTATTCATCTGCAGCGGTTGCAATCTAGGGGGAAAAACGATGAGCATCTTGTCAGTTTTCAACATTTCCAAAATTTACAGTGCATTGCATGTTGTGACTGAAACAGTATGTTGTTGTATAGGCCGAAATGGTGCCTATGTGTGCTGTGACCAGTTAGGTGCCATGGCCTGCCCCCCCCTAAATGGCGTCCGCCTGTCCTGTATGGATGGACAGGTGGAAATGAGGTAATGCCGCTGACATTGTGCACTGTTGCGGGAGGCGGTCGAGTACCGCTGTGCAACTCCTCATTGGTTGTCATTGGGTTACAGTGGCCAATGGTGATGTACGCCAGTGGTGACGGTACGCACTGCCGAGGACGTGACCGCCATTTTCTATCAGTTCACTCACTTGCTACCTGACCTTCAACAGGAAAGGACCTAGCCTGAAAGTGCTACTGTGACCTGTGTCTGGAACCGACCGTGGCTCTGGTCACTGGGGAAAGGGCCCCTGCCTTCACTGCTGCGGAGTTGGAGAGACTGGTGGATGAGTTCCTACCCCAGTACTGAATGCTGTATGGGCCTCCAGACCAAAATGTGAGTACACTGTGTGCACAATGCATGGGGCATGAATGCATGGAGTGCTGTATGTGAGGGCCTCGTGAAGGCCCCTAGGCAGCGTGCTGCATGTATGGGGGGCAATGTCTGTGCGGAAGGCGATGGAATGGATATGGCGGGCCATGAGTGTAACAGGCCGGACGGTATTACTGATACCTTTTTTCTATGTTTATTTCTCTGCAGGTCAGCGCCCATCAGAAAAAGGGTATATGGCGTGCCATCGCCAAGGATGTGCGGACCCTGGGGGTCTACGGCAGGCGGAGCACCCACTGTCTCAAACGGTGGGAGGACCTGAGACGCTGGGCAAGGAAGACAGCGGAGGCCCAGCTGAAGATGGACTCCCAATGAAGAAGGGGTGCCTGTCGAACCCTGACCACCCTGATGTTCCGCAGACTGGCGGTGGCCTATCCGGAGCTGGATGGGCGCTTGAGGGCATCACAGCAGCCACAAGGGGGTGAGTACAGTTTCACATTATACTACTTGTGTGTGGTGGAGTGGTCTTCAGGTGGGGGATGTGGGCCTGTTGGTGCCCCTAGGCCAGGCCGGGAATTGCTGGGTAGGTTCCATTTTGGGCAGGGGCTGATGAACACCACCTCCAACCAAGCTAGTGGGCATCCACTACTGGGCAGGGATCTGTGGGTCTCAGGTGTGCTGCAATTGGCGTTAGGTATTCCATGGTGACTAGCATTGTGAGTGGTTGTACATTTCTAGTGCGTAGGGAGGTTCCCTATGTGTGTGTGTGTGTCATGTACGCCAACGGTGGTGTTGTTGCTGCCATTGACCAAATGTGTCCTCTGTCTCTTCCCCCCACTTTTGTTTTGTCACCCTTTCCTTCTGTGCATTAGCATCATCTGGTGGAGGAGCAGAGGCACCGGTGACGGAGGGAGCTGCATCCCACAGGGCCCATAAGGCCGAATCCTCTGATGGTGAGGGCACCAGTGGGATGGAGTGCAAGGGGAGCAACAACGGCGGAGACTGGAGGGGACAGTTCTGACAGTGATACCTCCTCCAATGGAAGCTCCCTAGTGGTGGCGGACACCTCTGTGTCCACCCCAATTACAGGTTCAGCCGCCACCCCTCTTACCGGCACCACCGTCCCAGCAGCCCCTCAGTGAGTTTCCCGTGCCCGCTCACCCAGGAGGGTGGGCATCTCCTTCACCCCAGGCACCTAAGGCAATGCCCCAGTTAGCCCTGCTGCCCTGAGTGAGGAGGCTATTGACCTCATGCGATCAATCTCTGTTGGGCAGTCAACCATAGTGAATGCCATCCAGGGGCTGGCAGGCTATTTGCAACAAACAAATGCATTCCTGGAGGGCATTCCCTATGGCATGGCGGCCCAACAGAGATCAATCCAGGCTCTGGCCTCCTCCCTGATGGCAGCCATTGTTCCTGTCTCTTGCCTCCCCCTCCAACTTCCTCTGCCAAGTCCCATTCTCCTGAACCCCACCCTATCCCAAGCTCACATTTAGACCAGCATGCACCTAAGACAACACACAGGAGTGGCTCAGGCAAACACAAGCCCCACACATCATCCCACAGGCTCTCACACAAACATCATCAAGATGCAGACACACCAACATCCACTACCTCCACTGTGTCCCCCTCCTCCTCGTTATCCACCTCCCTCCCAGTGGAGACTTCACTCACACCTGCATGCACCACATCCTCATCCACTGCCTCCATCACCATCACGCAAATCACTACACACCCATCACTGGCAGTCACCACCCCCACATCCATGCACACGTCCTCTGTGTCCTCTCCCACTGTGTCTGTGCCCCCTCACCCCAAAGTACACAAACGCAAGCACTCAGACACCCAACAGCCATCCACCTCACAACAGCATCCAACCCATGCACCTACACCCAAACACAGCAGACAGACACTTCCAACAACCACTCCCTCTTCCTCCAGTCCCAAACCTTCACCCTCCTCCTACCCTAGTGTCCCTAAAAAGCTTTCCTCTCCACCGTTGACCTCTTCCCTCCCCCTCCCCCCCATCCTTCGCGTCGTGCCAGGGTGGTCAGAACCCAGGCTAGCACCTCAGCCACCCAGTCCACAGCCACAGTAGTTTTGGCAGCTACTGCAGGAGTCAGAGGCTCCAAGGAACCACCCATCAGCACTGGCAGTGTGCCTGTACCAGCTACCAAGGGGAAGGGCAAGGATGCACCACCAGCTGGCAAGGGCAAGGAGGCACCACCAGCTGGCAAGGAGGCACCACCACATGGCAAGGAGGCACCACCAAATGGCAAGGGCAGAGGGCCTGCACCTGCAGGCAGGAAGGGCAGGAGGCCTAGTGCTGGGACTGATCCTGAGCCCCCACAATCAACCATGGTGGTTCAGCTGTCCGAGGCTGCAGGGGAAGGGCTGGAGCCTCCCCCCACCATTGCCAGCACCGCCACCAGCACCACTGCCAGCAGCAGCAGCCCAAGTGGGCAGCCATCAGAGGCTTCAGGGGAAGGGCTGGAGCCTCCCCCCACCACTGGCGTCACCGACACCAGCACTGCCCCCAACGAGCAGCCATCACCACCGGCAGGCAGTGTGTAGTCCTGCCTCCATGGACTGTAGTGCATCCTGACCCCTGCAAATGGTGTGGGTCTGACACACAGGTGAGAGACTGTGACCTTGCACTCCCCAGGATCTGCATCGCAGGGCACAAAGCCCCCTCCAGAACCAGTGGAAGAAGCCATCCACTCACCCTCTCCTTGCCAGGACGATGCATGCTGGGCACAAAGCCCTCTCCAGAACCAGTGGAAGAAGCCATCCACTTGAGAGACTGTGGCTGTGCACCCCTCAGGACCAAGCAGTGGGCAAACCACCCACTTGAGAGACTGTGGCTGTGCACTCCCTAGGACCAAGCAGTGGGCAAACCACCCACTTGAGAGACTGTGCCCTCGCACCCCCAAGACATTGCACAGGACATGTAGCCCCCTCCAGGACCATTGCTGTTGTACCATCTTCCGGCTGAGATGCCCCCCGTTCCCTGTCCCTCTGAGGTGCCTGTGTATTTTCGTCCTGATGCCCCTGCAGTTTTCTCTCTGTGTTGATGCAGGAGTCAAGTGGGGCCTTGGCCTATGTGATGTGGCCCTGTGACCCACGGACATTGAGAACTGGGCAGTGTCCCTCCATTTGTATATATGTAAACACTATTTTGATTTTTGAGGACGTATTTCTAGTACTTTATCTTATTACACTTACTTTAATCACTTCCTTTTGTCCTTGCATTATTCCTGAGGGGCACGGGGTGGACATGTAATGTTGCATCTGGTTGTTTGTATTGTGTTGGGGGTTTTGCATGTTGCGTGTGTGTGTCACTCTCTTTTTCGTTATTATTCGTGGTGTAGGAGGAGGTAGACCAGCATGGGGAACACCTGCAGTACGGGCTCTATGGCGGCATGGTTCTTCCCTGAGTGTCCAAAGGTGAGTCGTTTCCTTTCTGTGTTCTGTTTCTGCCGTGCTTTTGATGCCGTTGGTACCGCCCCGGAAAATGTGGCCTGTTGTAATACTGTGGGCGGTACATTGTCTTTCGCGTGGCTGTTGGCGGTTACCGCCGTGGTGCTTTTTGCTACCACCATGGCGGTCGGTGTATTAAAGTGGCCGTCTGTGTGAGCGGTTTCCGCCATGGTCATAATTCCATTTTTTTTTACCGCCGGCTTGTTGGCTTTGTTACCGCCACTTTGTCTTCGACTGCCAGGGTTGTAATGAGGGCCTTAGCCTTCAATTAGTCCAAGTTCCAGTTCTGAACTCAAGTTCTTTGTGGACTGCAGATGACTTAACTCTGTCACCAAAACAGAGGCACACCTCAAACCTCTACTGGATCCGATGAGTTCATTGACATGTTAGAGGCAGCCAAGTTCCTTCAGGGTAATGGGAGGCTGCACACCTGAACATGCAAAGGAGAACAATCAGTTTATACAAATGAGCGTCAATTCCAAGACTCAGACATAGAGGAGTGCCTTCCCAGGCCCTTGGATATATTGTGCAATATTGGAAGCATCCAAAACCTATTTGTTTCACTCCAGAGTGTCAAAACACATTTCGTATCCTAGACTTGAACCACCACAAAACTTCTTCTATGAGTAGTTGCATCTCACTCCAGTATTAGGTGTGTTATATCTGATTTGTCAATGCCAGATTCATGAAGCTATTCCTCTGTGTAAATGGGTCTCATTTCAAGGTTAGGTGTGACTTAATAATGTAAGTATTGTGAATCACTAAGTCATTTGTCCTTTGTGACCAAGCATGCCTCAATCCTGAAGATTCATGAGTAAGACACACATAAACCTACAGTGAGAGGCAACTACTTGCAATACATGTTTTAATAATTCTGGATAATCACTCAGAAGTGATTCACACTTAAGACAGTTTTAATCATCTCTTCAGAAAGAAATGTTTATGTGTCAGGCCTCCTGTGCTCAGCTCTAGGGCTGAAATCCCCAGGACTGAAGAGTTTTCTGTGCAGACAAATGCTAAAGATCAGAACCTGGGAGTAGTTTTAGCTCTACATACTGAGGAGGGCATGACCAACTTTAGGCATTGATTAATAGGTGTTCACTGTCTATAGAACAGCATTGAGCTATGAGTAAAGGTATGTTTTAAAGGCTGCATAGTCTTTGTAGAAATGTTGATCTTGCCTAGTTGGTATTTATGGCACAGTTCAAAGCAACCAAAATCTGAGAGACGGTACATGCAAATGAGAGGCGCATATCCCAACCTGGTGAAGTAGTCCTTTTCCTTGTCCAATTTGACATAGTAGTGAAACACAGGTCTGGCATGGATCAAGCCAATGCACGTTAACTGCTTTGCTCTAGAACCTAAATGTAGAATGTGCTAATAAGTATGGTTAGATTTTCATGAATGCTTCGATGACAGAGTGTCCATTTGCATATGATTTCCTTTGTCCAGTTTGTACATCAGCAGTTATGAGAATTACTAAACAGGATTAGCCACTTGTGCTTCTCTAAATTGCTGCATCTTTGTTACCCCAATGTATCCCTTGCTGTTGTGACACTGGATTGGTTTCCTGGCAGGAACTCAGATTGATATTCAAGAATTAAAAAATATTAATGACTAGCCCTACAAGCATAACCCATACAGCCTTTTGCAGCTAGGTTACCTATGAAATTGTGGGGCAAGATTGTTTACCCACAATTCAAAGCTAACATAATTTAGGTTACAAAGATGCATTGACTTATGACAGCTCTGCTTCAGAACCAATGTTTCATATGGATCAGCATTAATGGATGTTTAATTTAGATTTCAAGAATGTTAGTGGTGGTTGTGTATGGAGGTCTTGTGATCTGGAAAGATAATAACTGAAAACAGATTTAAGTTACTTGTTCTAAGTGTTTATTATGAGATATAAAATGTTCAGTGTCTATGCTTTGTTAGGTGAATTTATCTGTTTTTCTCATTTGTGAGGAGTGATCTTATAATTCACATCTCTTCACAAAACATTTCTCTACGTAATCAAGTTGCCAGCCTGGGGCTTCAAAGGGAACTGATGTAAGCAATACAATTGCCCTGCTCTCTGGTCATTTTTAGTGAATAGGCATTCTCCTTTCGAAAGTGATTCACTTCGGACTCTCCATTTCCATTGGTCTGTGGTATATACTGGAATATTAAGGAATGTGAAACCACCACACAAAACAGTTATTTTCACTTTGACCACAGTTTAGAAATGCACTTTAGGACCAGCTTGATCAAATGTTAAGATACAATACTAATTCATTCCCTCATTACAGTCATATAAAATTCCAATAACATTCTTATGGAGTTTTCAGTAGTGTTTTTCCCATAAACAATTCAAAATCATTTTTAATGTTTGATTAAAAAATTGTTCCCATCATACATATGATCTCAGAAATACTGTATGTATTCTAGGTAATTAAAAGCCCTCCCCCCAAGGGATAATTTAATAATAAATCTGGAAATAAACTTGTAAAACACTAAAGAATGTGTCAGTGCTTTGCTCATACCACAATTTCCATTTCATGTAGTTTTTAAAACCATATATCCTCCTTACTTGATCATCATTCATATGTTAACCTTAAGCAGGTTCAGGAGCATCGGCACAGTGTCATTCAATGGTTATAACAGCATGTTCCTTTAAACATATTTGAAGGTACTTATGGGTGACATAAGGCTTTTAGCCCATAGAATGTGTGTTTACTCTAGAATATGGGATTATGGTTGTCATCTTGGGAGGCATGTCTTCACTCAGCTTTGTTGAATCTAAATGTGTGATCTGCTAGTCTTTCCACTGTGAAACATGACTTATCATATCTCAACCTATTGAACAATTTTTGCACTCTTTCACTGAATTTGTTATTGAGGCATTGAGGCATTTTGATTTTTAAGCATCTTTCATCTTATATGACCTCAAATAGTTTTGTTATATTATTGTCTTCATTTCAATATTTGGATTTTCAGTTTTCTAGAAGTCTGCCCAACATACACCTTTCTACATGGACATTTAATTAGATACATCACAGTCTGCAAGTCACACATTCTGAAGTGTCCAACCAGTATTTGTTTCCCTATTTCTGATGTGTAATATCGAGACCTTGGATAACATTGCTTCAATTGTTAAACCTTAAACACAGATATGCCGCTCTGCTTGGAGATGACAGAGTTCTTTGTTTCACCAGTTTGATTTTCTCCACTTTGAACAGCCTATCTCTGAAGTTATGTGTAGAATGTTGCTTTGTTGCATTATTATTTTTCTTCATTGACTGATTAGTGTCTGACTTTTCTATGCTTTTCACCTCAGAGGTTTTGATGTTTCCTGGTGAATTATTATACTAATGTTTTGAGAGGCATGAAGTGAAATCCCTCTTGAATATTGCATGCCAACAAAACTTTTTAATATTTCTCTTTTTTAACATGCTTTAAAAAGTTTCTCCATTTAAAGGTATTTTACTCACACATTGTAGGTAGATTGTGGGTAATACTCTTTGTACTTTTTGGATGAAAATTTGTAGGGCCCATTGCTAAATATTATTTTTCTCTTTCCCTTTTAAACACACCTGTTTCAAGTACATTGTTCTTAATTTCCACACATTCTTCCAAAAATGTCAGTCTTATTTTGCCTATTTCCAGAGTTAGTTAAAGAAAATGTATTACGCATGTCTATTTCTTAGTTTGAAAGATTTTCCAGTTCCAATTCAGATCAACTCCATGCACCAACAAAATCATCTATAAAAGACCACCAAATTAAATTATTGTCTTTTTAATCTAGGTTATCCAGTTTCAGTCTGTTTTTTAGTTAAAAAAAAACATGACAGTGCAAATAGTCAGGTGGCAGCACATTCGCAAAAAACATAATTAAATTGTCTAATACATGTCTGCAGTAGGAATCTAAACAGGTTTAAAAATAGTCATTACATAGTAGTCAGATAAGACTTCTCCTCAGATCCCGCAATATTCTTGGTAATTCACTCACACCGCATGTGTTTCTGGATACATTTGATATCTTTATACACCTACTTCTCTGAAGCCCTGCACCTACCTAGTCCCTTTTTCTATTTAGCTAAACTTGGACCACACGAGGCTGTCCACATTGGGCTACGTCCCTCTTGGCAATATTCAGACCAAGTTTGTTGAACAGTTTAGCATAGCATTTGCTCTGCAGCTCTTCTGTGATATTCAGAAGGGCCCAGCGGCTGACCTTCACCTGAGTAATTTTGGTAAGTGTGAACATCGACTTATCCCAATATTTTGTAGTGTGTTGCATTCCCATCCCAAGCACAGGGAATCTTGCTGGCCCCAGTACATCTCAGGAAATTGGTGGAACTTTCTAGTGTAGTACACACAGTGGATAAATTTACATTTTATGAGCCAGAACAATGGGAATTTCACTGTGGGCTATTAAGGCCAATGCATTCAGTGTCTTCCATGATTCCAATATCTTCCTCCCTTAACACTGATAATGAACCAGGTGAATGTATTATGAGTCTTTTATAGATTTGGCAAATTTTGTTTGTGGACAAATGGCCAATGGGAAGTTTGGCTTCCAAGGAACTAAACTCAGTCTGTTTTCAATCAGGTCCATGTACAGTCACTTATGATGGAGCAAGAATACTATGTATCACACATCCTATGACTTCTAAACAGAATTTATCTTTGAATACAAAGTAGTTGTGATATGTATTAGAATGTATCAACATCAGTTGTGTGTGGAATAAATGTGATTATTGTTCCTATTGATAAATATATAGACTATCACATTTTAAAAGTGCTGTATGCAATTTCAACTTTGTTAAGAAATGAAAGTTAGTAAAAATGCCAATACCACTCTCTTTCATTATCAAGAATCTAGATGGGAACATCCCCTATGAAAAAGGCTACAAGGATTAGAGGCAGTTGAGAATACACTCTTAACTGAATATTTGTTTAGTGAAGACAAAAATATTCTGATTTTGTAATTGATTTATCTTATTTGTGATCACAATTAGGGTAGATTTAAAAACACATTTGCATTATGGTGTGTTGGGAGGGAAGTTGCCAATGGGACTGCTTAAACTCTCCCACCCATCCTCTTTTGTTTCCTACCAAATCAAAGCACATGCTCAAAGATAAAGGAGTGGCAAAATGAAATCTCTGAGATGTTTGAGAAGACTGAGGCTTTCAAATCCATGTTACTATGCATTAATAAAATTAACATGATTAACTAATCAGACCCAAAATTAGGGCCATATGTACGAACACATTTTCCCATAGACACAGAATGGGTAAAAACCTTTGATACATCTGGCCCTTAGTGTATTAGGATGTTTTTAAAATGTTAGGTGCCAAAATATTATTTCTCCATTAACTGATTTAAACCCATTATGGTTCAACAAAAATTATAACAATTTAGGAATCCTTTCTAATGGAACCCATTGGGTATTTTTACTGTCTTAAAGAGAAGAAAGGGAAGAATCTTATTGAAGGATGGCATGGGATTTTTTTGAATCTACAAAAGGAATCGGGATTACCACATTAAATGTGTGCTATAGGTTGGTTCAGCTTTGTGTTTTTTTCTAAGGGGTGGTTAAGGAGACCAAAGAAAGAGTAAGCTTGAGATAACTAACTATTTTGTTACTACTTGGAGAAAGGTTTCTGCTTATTTTTATGTATTCCTTTTTGATTTATGAATGGAATGTTACCAAATAAATATGGAACATGGTTAAACGCAGCAGTTAATGATATCAAGTTCTTGCAGTGATATGCATTCTATACTAGGAGAATTTTATATATAAATCAATCCAGTGTCCTTATCTGTAACAGCTATACCTTAGATAGTCTCAAACTGTTTAGGCATTTATTATGCAAGCAAAGAATATAGGCACTACAAGGTTTCCAAAGACACTTGGGGATGTCTGCTCTGTGAGTACCCTGATTATATGCTTTTTTGGAAAGGAATTTTCCCTGATTTGAGTCCAGCATGTGTTATGGAAGTAATTCCAAATACTTGAATATGGTTGATAAGAGCTGGAGAGTGTAAACTGAGAGATGTACCAACCAGAAATAGTTTCTGGTACTTTCTTCTTGCTAGGTATAGTAATAGCTTCCCAGGTTGTACCTGAGAGAGCTCCCAACTTTCTAGAAGGACACCAGAAGGTGAAGCCTGTGATGTTTTTGGAAAATACATTCTATTATACTATTATAGTAATGAGCAATGTTTGGAGACGGAGTAGGATCTTGAAACTTAAAATAGTGATGCGATATTGGTTAATTTGTGGGCTGCTTGCCAGAAACACTATAAATGAATTTCTTTAAGTAAGACCTATGCATGAATTACTTTTGTTACACTTTGCAATTTATACTTTTCAGTATATATCTTTTCTTGCATGTTTAGGGAGAACAAGGATTGCATAACATGGGTGTTTATAACAATAATATACTAGAAAATAACATGGTGAAGAACACTCCTTGACCTTTCACTTTCTGTTAGCAATTTCGTCACAGTTTTCCTGCCGATGCAAGGGTGAAGTTGGTAGGAATAGTGTAAATAATACATAGGCCATAACTACCTATCCCGGCAGTAAGAAGTCATAGCATTGGTGGGAATGAGGGAATTTTGCACACACTTGTGATTCCTCCCTTAAGTGAAAATGAGTACATGGTGGAAGGATTGAATGTACACACATGGTGTAAAAAGCAAAGGCTCCCATGCAAAGCAACTATAGAAGAGAGGCTTAAACAGGAAGGAGAGCAAAGTCACAGAGCGGAAAGACATCAGCAGTGCAAATAAGAGGAAAAACAAAGCAGATGGAGCATCACATGGAAGAGAGGGATTAAAGGCATCGATGGAAGAAAAAGCAGAATTATAAGTATGCATGAAACAGGTGATAAAAAGAGAAGGCCTCTATGGCAAACAATATCAGAGTCTTCACGCTTCACACTCCTTCCCCATCATGAGGGGTACTAGGTAGTTTTGCTCCCTTTCACCCATCATCTTTGCTTTGGCTTTAGAACTACTGGCTGCAGCTCTCTCAACTAGGGGCCCCTCTTGGGCACACTGGCACACTGTCTCACTGTACGTAGATGATATCCTAATTTATCTGTTCAATCCCTGTCTGCCCTTTGTGACCTGCTGGATACCTTTGGAGACCCAACTGACTCCGGGTTAACTGGGGTAAGTCTGGCAATTACCCCCTCTCAGGGGTTTGAATTTCACAGAGAGGGCTGCATTGGGGTGAGATCACCTTCCCTGGCACTTCAGCTCTTTTCATTGTTTAGAGACTAATGTATACCACACTGATAAGGATCTGTTAGATGGCAACCATGGCAAGGCCTTGTCTTCTATACAAAGTTCGAGCGTCTTTCGGAGGAAGCCACCTTTATCTTCTGTTGGCCGAGTAGCTATAGACAAAATGCTTATCCTTCCGCGGTTCCTATCACTTTTTCTCAACGCTCCCAGTCATATTGCCAGGGGCTTCTGTAAGTAACTGATTGGGCTCGAATCAGAACTGGTCTGGTAGCCAGCAAGTACGCATCATCCTTTGCAGGATGGGGGCATGGGCACTCCAGATTTTGAACTGTACTTTGCTGCAGCGCAGCTGCAATAGCCTATGCGACGGCTGGTGAAGGACAAAGTGGGAGAATTTAATTTGGCATTTAGTGAGCTTGGAAATGGAAATCTACTCCAATGGCGGGAAACCCAATCCAAGAGCTACCTAGGTTATTGTGCATTGCCAAACTGGTATGGAATAGATATATGCAACCCAATCACACAGCACCCCCTTATGCACCACAGATTCCTCTCTGTGATCTCCTGCATCAAGGCTACTCTTAAATGGACACAACCCCGGTCTGTGGTGGGAGGCGGGACTGCTCCAACTGGGTGACTTCTTGAAGGTGGTGCCCTAAAAAGATTTCAACAACTTGAAGACACCATCAACCTGGGAGTGGTCTCCTTCCTCACTTATCATGCTCTAGCGCATGTCATTAGGGGTGCATGGTCGATGGAGACAGAGCCTCTGCTCCATCAGGGGCTGCACTTCTTCCTTACCCATGGTGTAGATTGCAAAGCTTTGTTGTTTCTTTATGTGGCTTTCCTAGCGCCAGGCGTGAACCAGGCGCTTAAAGGCAGAACTAGATACGAGACGGACTTGGGCACAGTCTTTACAGACACAAAAAGGCAATGATATTAGGCCACATCAAAAAGGTGTCCCATAATGCGTTTCTTAAATTCACACAATTTAAATACCTCCGTCAGGCCTACCTCATTCCACACCATCACCATGTGATGGTCCCAGGAACTCCTTCTACCTGCCCCAGATATGGATATGCTGATGGCATATTTTTGCATATGGTGTGGGAATACGCATCTCTGGTAAAACCTGGACCCAAGTACTGGAGTACATCCATATAGTTATGGATATACAGCTTTCCCCAGATCCACTACTCCGTTTATTGGGGGTCACCAAGCATATGAAACCCTCTAAACATTACTTGAGAATGGCTGACTTATTGTTAATGTTATTTAAACAACTGATAGTCATGTCTTGGAAGGTAGCTCAGCCTCTGGAGATGTCGGTATGGCTTAGGGTGACACATATGTATGGTGACAGAGGCCTATGCTATATCAACTGCTTCCATTGGGTGCAGTGGTGCGGGTGGCATCACGCTTTGGGACACATATGTCCAGAAGCTTTTTGACAGATTGCATCATTCTTCCTCTCACAAGAATCACTCCCTGGACTGTCCTTCTCTCCCTGAGTCATGAGTTTTCGACTTTTACAGTCACCAATATGACACTCTCCATACACATTACATGAGAGACTCTCTCACCTACCTCTAATCATTTCCTGAACAATGTTAATTTGTACATTAGTTCCTGTAGTATCCTCTCCAGTCTCTCTATGCCATTAGGGAAGTCTCTCCCACCTACCAGCCAGCGTTACAATTGTTGTTGTTTATGTTATTGTTGATCTCTTATGGTATTAGTAATTTATACAAGGATCATATATATTATCTCGCACATGAAACCCCATATGTTACAGTCGTTTAGGACCTTGATTTCTTGCATGATTGTTCAATCGAATTCTTCCTGTGGTTCTACGATCTAATGCTGCCTATTATGTATCTGTCTCTACCTTGAAAATGACAATATAGAGATGTAAAAAAAAAAATCTGAGCCCCTATGTCTCCCGACACAACATTGGCAATGAGGGGGATTAATGCCTCGGTGGAGGAGAGGGAACACACAAACTGAACATGGCACAGTGTGATTAAAATTCACCAGGACACATGCTGGTGGAGGCCTATTTGGTGTTGCCTGTAGGTGTTGGCTGCAGGCTGGCTAGGTGATGACCAGTAGAAGCTGGACAGAGATCTTGCCCACCCCATCTAGACTTACGTTCATGTAATGCACAAGGAAATGTGATGAGACCATTGTTATTGGCCCACACTACAAAATCATTCTTCTTAGTAATCATCATAGCCTTATTCTACTTCAAGATGACAATCAGTTGTTCAGAGTTTACTCATTAAGCTTTATGCTTCATCTAGGTATTTAACCCCTTCTGTACCCAGGATGTAATGGTTACGTCCTGAGGCACAGTGCTTGTGTGCCCAGGACGTAACCATTACGTCCTGGGCACAGAGCCCAGAGGGAGTTGTTTTTGTTTTGTTTTGCATTTTTGAGGTGGGGAGCGACCCCTTAGGCAAGGGGACAGAAACCACTAGACACCAGGGAGTTATTTTTTTCACGAATTTCACGCAAGGGGAGCAAACCATTAGGCAAGGGTTGTTCCCCTGGGGGGCAAATTTATTTTAGGCCATTTCTGCCCCCCTGGGGGCAGATCAGCCTATTTTAATTAGGTTGATCTGCCCCCAAAGGAGGCAGAAACCACTAGGCACCGGGGATTTTGTTGTTGTTGTTGTTTTACAGCTGTGGAGCAACCCCTTAGGGTCGCTCCCCTGGGGGGAAAATTGTATTTAGACCATTTCTGCCCCCCGCAGATCGGCGGATTTTGGGTCAATCTGCCCCCAAGGGGGACAGAAACCACTAGGCACCAGGGATCTTTTTTTTTGCGCCAATGTCACACGGGTGGAGCGACCCCGTAGGCAAGGGTCACTCCTAGGGGGTTTGGGGGGTGGAGGGACAAATTTATTTTAGGCCATTTCTGCCCACCCTGGAGGCAGATCGGCCTATTGTTATTAGGCTGATCTGCCCCCGGGGGGGCGGGCAGAAACCTCTAGGCGCCAGGGCAATTTTTTTTTTGTGTTTTTTTTTGTTTGTTTGTTTTTTTAGAGATGGGGAGCAACCCATTAGGCAAGGGTCGCTCCCCTGGGGGGCAAATTGTATTTAGACCATTTCTGCCCCCTTGGGGGCAAATCGGCCGATTTTAGGTCAATCTGCCCCCAAGGGGGGCAGAAACAACTAGGCACCGGGGATCTTTTTTTTTTTGCGCCAATGTCACGCAGGGTGAATGACCACATAGGCAAGGGTCGCTCCCCGGGGGGGGATTGGGGTGGCATATTTATTTTAGGCCATTTCTGCCCCCCCTGGGGCCGGCTGAGCTAGAGGCCAAAATCCAAAGGTAGGCACTTTGTAAAAAACACTTCTGTTTTCTGTGAAAAAATGTGATGTGTCCACGTTGTGTTTTGGGCCATTTCCTTTTGTGGGCGCTAGGCCTACCCACACAAGTGAGGTATCATTTTTATCGGGAGACTTGGGGGAATGCTGGGCGGAAGGAAATGTGTGGCTCCTCTTAGATTCCAGAACTTTCTGTCACCGAAATGAGAGGAAAAAGTGTTTTTTTGGTCAAATTCTGAGGTTTGCAAAGAATTTTGGGTAACGGAACCTGGTCAGAGCCCCACAAGTCACCCCATCCTGGATTCCCCTAGGTGTCTAGTTTTCAAAAATGCGCTAGTTTGCTAGATTTCCCCAGGTGCCGGCTGAGCTAGAGGCCAAAATCCACAGGTAGGCACTTTGCAAAAAGCACCTCTGTTTTCTGTGAAAAAATGTGATGTGTCCATGTTGTGTTTTGGGCCATTTTCTTTCGTTGGGACTAGGCCTACCCATACAAGTGAGGTACCATTTTCATTGGGAGACTTGGGGGAACGCTGGGTGGAAGGAAATTTGTGGCTCCTCTCAGATTCCAGAACTTTCTGCGCCCAAAATTAGAGGAAAAAGTGTTTTTTTGGTCAAATTTTGAGGTTTGCAAAGGATTCTGGGTAACAGAACCTGGTCAGAGCCCCACAAGTCACCACATCTTGGATTCCCCTAGGTGTCTAGTTTTAAAAAATGCGCTGGTTTGCTAGGTTTCCCCAGGCCCAGGTGCCGGCTGAGCTAGAGGCCAAAATCCACAGGTAGGCACTTTGCAAAAAACACCTCTGTTTTCTGTGAAAAAATGCGATGTGTCCCCGTTGTGTTTTGAGTCATTTCCTTTCGTGGGCGCTAGGCCTACCCACACAAGTGAGCTACCATTTTTATCGGGAGACTTGGGGGAACACAGAATAGCAAAACAAGTGTTATTACCCCTTGTCTTTCTCTAAATTTTTTCCTTCCAAATGTAAGGCAGTGTGTAAAAAAGATGTCTATTTGAGAAATGCCCTGTAATTCACATGCTAGTATGGGCACCCCGGAATTCAGAGATGTACAAATAACCACTGATTCTCAACACCTTATCTTGTGGCCATTTTGGAAATACAAAGGTTTTCTTGATACCTATTTTTCACTCTTTATATTTCAGCTAATGAATTGCTGTATACCCGGGATAGAATAAAAACCCATTGCAAGGTGGAGCTCATTTATTGGCTCTGGGTACCTAGAGTTCTTGATGAACCTACAAGCCCTATATATCCCCGCAACCAGAAGAGTCCAGCTGACGTAACGGTATATTGCTTTCAAAAACCTGAGATCGCAGGAAAAAGTTACAGAGTAAAACGTGGAGAGAAATGGCTGTTTTTTTCACCTCAATTTCAATATTTTTTTATTTCAGCTGTTATTTTCTGTAGGAAACACTTGTAGGATGTACACAAATGACCCCTTGCTGAATTCAGAATTTGTCTAGTTTTCAGAAATGTTTACCTCTCTGGGATCCAGCATTGGTTTCTCACCCATTTTGGTCACTAACTGGAAGGAGGCTGAAATCACAAAAAATCTTTAAAATGGGGTATGTTCCAGTAAAATGCCAAAATTGTGATGAAAAAGTGGGTTTTCTGATTCAAGTCTGCCTGTTCCTGAAAGCTGGGAAGCTGGTGATGTTAGCAGTTTAAATGTTTTTAAAGCAATATTCCTTGGATATTTCAACTTTGCCAGTGACACACCTGTTTAATTACAACTGTAGATCTGGTGCACTTCCCTAGTCTTGGCTCCAGGTTGCAATAATCTTAATTTTCTACAAAAAATAGTCTGTGGCGGGTGCATGTTCTATTGAACATCTTCATCTGTGATTTGGCTGCTGCCATGTCTACAAGTCCCTAAAGTCAATGATTTCCCAATTTCTCCATTTTCATCATAATATAACACTATGGGCCTGATTCTAACTCTGGAGGACGGTGTTAAACCGTCCCAAAAGTGGCGGATATACCACCTACCGTATTACGAGTTCCATAGGATATAATGGACTCGTAATACGGTAGGTGGTATATCCGCCACTTTTGGGACGGTTTAACACCATCCTCCAAAGTTAGAATCAGGCCCTAAGTTCATTAAAGACCAGCATCAAACATCTGTAGGGCACTGCAGGACTCATTTGAGCCAAACTGATTTAAGAATAGGTTTACATTCTGTACTAGAAAATGTAAAATTATGTCTAGCAGGCAGACTTTTATCCATAAAATACATTTTTAAATGAATAAAGTTAGATTGGTCTCTGTGCAAAGATGTGTTTACTTGGGTCTGTGAATCTCTATGAAGGTGCACTTGTCAAAATTAATAAACCTATCTTCACTAACACAGCTCAAATCCCTTGAGTTAAAAATTGCAAAATGTATGGCCACCAGTTCTCAGCCCCTATTCAGTTTACACCAGTGAATTGTATGTTGCCAAACTAGTTTGGGATGTCTGATCTTGATTTAGAAGATGAGTTCAAATCATTTTTTGGAGAAACTGTGTAATCTGCCACAGTCTACATACACCAGTAGCCCTCCTGATGAAAGAATTTAGTATTAAATGTATCACCACATTTGCTGCAGTAAGACCAATTTTATTTTCTCTCAGACCTGATTAAACCCAACTGGCGGTGTGCTTCAAGAGAGACTAAGAGATGTAGAGCTATCTGTGGTTTCTTCATATTAGGCCTGGACAAAATGCTGCCTACGCCAGGGTACTCTTGCGTAATATCCAACAGCATCTCCAAGATTGTGCTTTCATGTTAATGGGCTTCTGTTGAGGTAAAGACCATATCACGCGTGCACAGTAACAATGTGAACAAACGGCATGGGCTGTTTCCATAACACACAAATTTGCACTAATGCCAAAATGCGGTATCAGCGTTAAGTGTAATTTTGAATTATTTTTGTGAAATTCACACTTGCATAGTTCATATGTGTAACAATTTGGTTAACCTTGATTCAAGTTCTTTTTCAACAGCTTATTGTAAATGAAAAACAGTTTGTCTATGTCTATGAGCAACAGGATGGACACCCTCATTAATATGCAGCTTTACTTTCAAGGTCTTAAACTTTGCTAAACCATAAAACAACAAAGGGAATTGACTTACTGTTTTGCGATGAACATTCATGTTGTAATTCACAGAAATCAGTCCCATATTAGCAGCTGTGCACTTGACACTGTACCCTAAAGCACATGAATCAGGACTTGTACCTTTGTTTTCTTAGGTTTCACTGTTGCCATTCGACTTTTTAGGGGCATCGATGAAGCCCATGTATACAGTTTGGTCTTCAAAGGCATAAGCTGTACTAATGGAGATAGTTCATTGCATTTTTCTTCAGACATTATACTTATCGATGCACCACTGTCAATAATGAAAGGTATTGAACAACCATTTATTTTCAAGGTATTCTCTGGATAGTGTTGTTATGCTGCTTTGGCATATCGACTTTTCTTTGACTGACATTTTTCCTTACATGTGACCAGTCATGAATGCACAAGTTTCTCTAACGTAAACATCAACATGGCACAATTACTTTCTTCACGTTCACTGGATATTCAGAAGGAAGAACTGTTTGATGGTGATTTAGATGACGATCAACCTTGTTCAGGGTCAATTTGCTGAAACGGATGTTGCCTCTTGGCCTTGTGGACGTGCATTGAACATTGTTTCTGGAACGTTCTGGCAAACATTTTGTCTTTACGCCATGAAGCACCTACTTTTTCCTTCACTTTACACATCATCACAAAATAGTTTTCTTTCCCACAGCCTTTATATATCTGTCCAATGGCAGGACATTTTCTTTCCTGTGGAACTAAAATGCACATCTAACACATAACTTCTTTTTATGTGTGGATATCACTTTGTGTCCTTCCGTCTTTTGCTTCGGCTTACTTTTCACACTCACAACTCATTCACTCTCAGCACCTTCCGGCCTCCATGTCAGCAGCTTGTCTCTCAGTACACCCCTCAGCTCTGGCAGCAATCAACACTCACTCCAGACTAAGGGCCTCATTATGACTTCAGCAGTCCTTCTCCAGAACCTCCAAAGCTTCTGCAGACAAGAGACCACTAGTGCTGGCGGTCTTTTGCCTGCCATATTAGGAGTCCTTGGAGGACTTCCACCCATTTCTGGGCGGCAGTCCAACTCCGAAGTGGCAGGTGCATCGCTAGCCTCACCACGGCAGGAGGACTCCACCTGCTGTATTACAAGCCGTAATATGGTTTGGCGGAGTCCTGATGGCGTGATGGTGCTGGCGATTCAAGACCACCAGGACCCAGCCCCTTCCGGACTTCCTTCTCGACGGAGAAGGTAAGTGGGAGTCCGAAATGTCTGTATGTGTGGGTGCGTTTGTGTGTGTCTGCAGAGGCGGTGGTGAATGTGTGCGTGTATGCTAGTGAATGTGAATGTGTGTGTGTGTGTGTGCACATGTATGGGGTGTCTGGGGATGAATGTGAGTGAATGGGGGTGTATGAATGCATGTTTGCGAGTGAGTGGGGGTGTCTGTGTGGATGTATGCATATGCTGAATGAGTGTGTATGTGAATGCATGTGTGCGTGAAGGGTTGGGGGGTGTGTGCATGTGTGTGCTGGACATAGGAATGGAGTTTCCTGTTGCCGGGTGCGTGACCGCCAAGGATTTTCGTGGTGGGGTGACCACCATGGAAAGCTTGGTGGTTTGCAGCCTCGTAATCCAGCAGGCAGGCTGTGGCCTGCTGCCAGGTTAGAGGTGCACACCACCGGCTGCGGTGGTGCGACCGTACGGATGGGCCAGGCGGAGTTGTGGAGGCTTGGCTTCTGTCAAGCCCCACTACTCGTAATGTTGCGGTCCTTACTGCCGGCTCCGCTGCAGAAGGACTGCCTCGGCGAGCCTCATAATGAGGACCTAAGACTTTCTCTCACCATTTGTCGTCTAAATAAATCGGACAAGCATCCATCAATAACATAGCCTCTTCATTGATAAATTCATTGAACTTACAGTGTTTGATGAGTGCATCAAGTATTTCCACAAAACGGTTTCTCCAACTCTTTGACAAACTTGACTGAAATTGTATATTTCTTAACCAACGTTTGGTGCTGGATTACAGATGATATTCAAAGCATTTTTAATCTGATGGTATTTGACTTCTTCATCACTTCTCAACATTTTCTTTAAGACTTCTTTCACATTATCAGCAGCATGATTTTTGAAATACTTTTATCATCTTTCTGTTATCAGCCTCTTTAAGTGCATCAATGAAGTCCTCAAATGTCTCTATCCAAGCAGTCCATCTATCAAAAATATTTAGCTCTTTGAGCAGTATCGAAAGGTGGTGGTTGTTTCAGAAAGGTGACAGTTTTGTAACTGTTCACAGAAGTGACTGACATTTCAACTGGAGCTCTCACTGGTTCTTCTTGCCGGAAATCATGATCTGTTCCATTCATGCCCCTATCCTGGCCCTGCAAAGGACCAGCCTTAGGGTCATCCTTGATGGGCTCTATTGACAGAACTGCCTTCTGCCAAATTTCCGACCGCTGTAGGTGTAGATAACTCTGTTTTCAAAAGCCCAGGAACTTCTCTTGGAGCCACCTTCAGCCACAAGACATTTACCCTGTATAATGGATCACTAAGCCCTTTATTTCATCCTTTCTATACTTCAGTTTGCTTTTTCTGACACCTGGTTGATCTCCACTTTGCTGCACTTATGTTCAGAACATTCTTTTGGGAGTTATAGTTATCTTTGACTGCTCTTTGTAAACCTGATTGTATCCGCCTTTACCCTTAATGCTCAGTTGATATAATTGTATTTTGTGTGGCAGAGTAGTACCTTTTATTATGGCCTTGGTCATAATTTCTTGACCAGTGATGCATAGACTTCTCAGTGAAACCTTCTTTATCTTCAACTGCTTCACACCGGCTGGAGTTGCGCTTTCACTCCACATACTCCAACCGTCAACCCAGCACTTTGATGAAGGCACATGTGGCATGCACAAGCAGTTTGCGTAGACCTAGACAAACTCTCTGGGAGAACACCGTCTTTCCTCTGGTTACTTATCTATCTTGTCACCAATTATAACATCCTCCTAAGCCTCGGTATCCAGGAATGAATATATCAGACCTCTTTATTCCTCTGTGTGAACTCCAACATTATAAACCAAGTTTTCAATACATACTATTCTAGCAATTACATCACACTGCAACAGAGTCCACTCAAAGCCAAAAGGGTTCCACCCTAAAACGTGCAAGACACTACAAACTCACATTCTCTGTATGTGAGATTTAGGTTGGGGCCAATAAACATAAAAGGATATGAATTAGGTTCCACTTAAGTATGTGCGATTGTCATACTGGTGTCAGTGCAGACAAACTACATTTCATTTCCCCACTTTTCAAAACTAAAGAGTTACTGGTTAAAACTCTTCTGTGTTCGCTATGGTGTGTGAACAAGGAAAGAAGAGTTAAACTTGGGTACGTCCCTACAAACTCCTTGGCCTAATTTGTGCACAAGAAATTACATTTGACGAACCTAGAGATTAATAGCCAAGAGGCAAATTTATTTATAAGTCATGCAGCAGAGCAACTGAAATTTATGTACTTAGTTGCATAAAGGGAAGAAGCACAACTGCTGCTCTCCTCCCCAGCAATGGAGCACCTTAGACTGCCCTGCACTGCACACACCCTTGTAGTATACTGCCACAAAACAATGCAGTACAGCCCATTAAAATTTTGAAAAGTGGAGGAGAAAAAAGTTTTTCCAACTTTATACCAAAGGTAAGGGAACATATATATTTGGTGCAATGCCCTGTCTACAAATATTAGTTGATAGGGCTGTCCATGAAAATACATGGGAGACTGCATGACAATGCCCATATACCACCCATGGAATGCCATTAAGCTGAAAGTAAGGCACGTGCCACTGTGCGTTACTTTGGGGCTACATTCCAACCAAAGATAAGTTTTGAGCTGGAAAATATACCCCAATTCACCACTGCGCCGGTTTGCATCATTTTTGCTGACACTGCAAAAGCACAAATTTTAATCAAGCTCTCCCAAACGCCTTAAGTTATAGAGGTCTTCTTGAGCTATCTACTTCAGGATCTCAGAACTGCCCAGACTATAGAAATTATAATGCAGCTTGTGCCTTCTAAATTACATTGTACCCTTATGCGTTTATTGAATTATTTCTTATCGATGATAAACTTTATTTGAATATATGTGTGTGCTATTATGTCTTATACCCATTTGTTTATTTACTTATTGTATGGCATGTGAAGAAATAAACTGAAATAAATCATACGAAAGGAATCTGAATTCGCATATTGACACTAAATTAACTCCACCTGTACTCTGCATCATTCTCATGAATTTTCAGAAAAAAAAAAATCATTATCGTGAACCTTAATCTTCAATGGCAAAAATGTGAATAATATTTTATGTGACCATAATGGCTCACAGTGTTTTGAAACACCGGGTTCAGAAACATAGAGCATGATTTACAAGTTAATTCATGGCCCACAGCCAGTTTTTATTTTTACATCAAAACACCTTGGTGCAATGTGCAAAAGCTTTTTCGTGAGTTGGAAAATACTTTTCTAGCATATGGCAGCATGAAAACAGTGTCTCCCACCTATTTCAGAGTTACCATGGTATATATCTCCTCAAAGGACATTGGCTGCTTAAAGTAAGTTCACTTTGAAGGAATGTATATGCTGAGTTAGAGGTCTGCTGTCCCTTGTATGACTTCATCTCTCCGTTCACCTACATTCCCAGTGGATCACAAAATGCCTGCTGCCTCCTTAACCGCTTCTGTGCCGTGGACGTAATGGTTACGTCCACTGGCACAGTGCTCCTGTGCCGAGGACGCTCCCTCCGTGGGCTTCCATCCCTCCCCCTCAAGGCAGGGATGGAAAGGGAAGCCCTTCCCCTTCCACCCCGACCCCTCTGACCCCCCAAGTGACATCTGATGACGTCAACGCACGATCGCCCGCTGACCTCATCAGACGCCACCTCCCTATCGCGCTGGAAGCTCAGCATCCAGTGCGATCGGAAGAGAAATGCTTTGCATTTCTCTTCTGATCATGTGATGGGGACCTAAGAGGCTTCAAAGTGAAGGAAAGGAATTTTCTTCCCTTTGAAGTCTCTCAGAGCATTTTAGCAGCCAGATTGTGAAGCGATCTGGCTGCTGAAATGCCCGCTAGACACCAGGGATTTTTTCAAAAAAGGAAATTGGCATAAGGGGAGCGATCCCTTGGGCAAGGGTCGCTCCCCAAGGGGGCAATTGTTTTCAAGGCCTTTTCTGCCTCACCTGCGGGCAGATCGGCCTATTATTATTAGCAGAAACCTCTAGGAGCCAGCGATCATTTTTTTTTGTTTTTTAGAGGTTGGGAGCGACCCCTTAGCAAGGGTCGCTCCCCTAGGGGGCAAATTGTATTTAGGCCATTTCTGCTCCATTTCGGGACAGATCGGCCTATTTTTATGAGGCCAATCTGCCCCCAAGGGGGGCAGAAACCACTAGACACCAGGGAGTTTTAAGGCGAATTCACGCAAGGGGAGCAACCCCTTAGGCAAGGGTTGCTCCCCTGGGGGGGCAAATTTATTTTAGACCATTTCTGCTCCCCCTGGGGGCAGATAGGCCTATTGTTATTAGGCCGATCTGTCCCCGGGGGGGGCAGAAACCTCTAGGCGCCAGGAATATATATATTTTTTCTTGTTTTTTAGAGGTGGGGAGTGACCCCTTAGGCAAGGGTCGCTCCCCTGGGGGTCAAATTGTATTTAGGCCATTTCTGCCCCCCTTTTAGGCAGATCGGCCTATTTTTATGAGGCTCATCTGTCCCCAAGGGGGGCAGAAACCACTATACACCAGGGAATTTTTATTTTTATAAATACTTGCGCATAAGGGGAGCGGCCCCTTAAACAAGGGGCGCTCACCAGGGGGGCAAAATATTTTTGCCCTTTTCTGCCCCCCGGGGGCAGATCGGCCTATTATAATTAGGCCGATCTGCCACCGGGGGTGGGCAAAAATCTCTAGGCGCCAGGGATTTTTTTTTCATTTTTTTTTTTCAGAGGTGGGGAGCGACCCCTTAGGTGAGGGTCGTTCCCCTGGGGGGACAAATTATATTTGGGCCAGGCCTATTTTTATTAGGTTGTTCTGCCACCAAGGTGGGGCAGAAACCACTAGGCACTGGGGATTTTTTTTTGCGCCAATTTTACGCAAGGGGAGCGACCACTCAGGCAAGGGTCACTCCCCTGCTGGGGGGAATTTATTTTAGCCCATTTCTGCTCCCCTTGGGGGCAGAAATCACTTAGGCACCAGAGATTGGTGTGTGTGTGTTTTCTTTGGGTGGCAGCTCCTTGGGTAAGGGTCGCTCCCCATAGGGGCACATTACTGTTGGCCATATCTGCCCCCCTTGGGGGCAGGTTGGCCTATTTTTGGAAGGCCCATCTACCCCCAAGGGGGGGGGGGCAGAAAGCCCACCAGAGACCAAGGAAGATTTTTTTTCTCCAAAAAAAGATGGTGGGCGTATGGCCATTACCCCACCCCAAATAAATGGGGCCAAAGTTGTTCTGCCCACCAGTGGGCAGATAGGGTAATTATCCCTGATCCACACCCCTGGAGGGCAGAAAGTCTACTAGATGCCAGGGAATTTAAAGAAAATAGTGGGGTGGTGCCTACCAACCAGTATGGGCCTGGTTATGCCCCCACCCCAAGTAAAGGGGGTAACAGTCTTTCAGCTCTCTCCCGCACACTAAAACATCTTTTCCCACGGCAAGCAAGAGGACATTTGATTATTTTGGGTTTTGGTTTTATATTTGGGCCATGAGACCTTGGCTAACTCTCAAAATCGTCCCACTTGGAATGTGAGGGCTGCACTTTATGGACTTTGAGACGCTGCCATGTAGAAAAATCCACAAGACCTAGACACATCTGAAAATGAAACATCTGGGTGACTCCAGGGTGGTGTGTTTCACATGCACCCTACACCATTTTCTTAACCACAATGTCCTGTAAACCTCCAACTTTGCTGGAAATCACACATTTTTCCCACATTTTTGTGATGGAACCTTCCGGAATCTGCAGGAATCCACAAAATTCCTACTACCCAGCATTGTCTCATCTATACCGATAACAATTCTGCTGCACTTGTCAGCCTAAAAATGTTTTTTTCAAACTGCCCTTTTGGACCCGCTTTGGTTCCCCCTCAATTTTGACATGTTTTTGGCTCTTCCCTGTCACAAGCACTTGGCCCACCTACACAAGTGAGGTATAATTTTTACCGGAAGAGTGAGGGGAATGTTGGGCGGTATGAAATTTGTCCCGGTGAGGTGATCCCACACAGATATGTATGAAAATTTTAATTTTGTTGACTAAATTTGAGGTTTGCTGAGGATTTTGGGTAAGAAAACATTGGGGGATCCAAGTAAGTCACACCTCCCTGGACTCCCTCAGGTGTCTAGCTTTAGAAAATGTGCAGGTTTGGTAGTTTTCCCTAGGTGCCGGCTCAGCTAGAGGCCAAAATCCACAGCAAGGCACTTTGCAAAAAACAGGTCTGTTTTCTTTGGAAAAATGTGATGTGTCCACGTTGTGTTTTGGGGCATTTCCTATCACGGGCGCTAGGCCTACCCACACAAGTGAGGTACCATATTTATCGGGAGACTTGGGGGAACGCTGGGTGTCTGTAAATTTGTGGCTCCTCTCAGATTCCAGAACTTTCTGTCACTGAAATGGGAGGAAAAAGTGTTTTTTTGGTCAAATTTTGAGATTTGCAAAGGATTCTGGGTAACAGAACCTGGTGAGAGCCCCACATGTCACCCCATCTTGGATTCCCCTAGGTGTATAGTTTTAAAAAATGCAAAGGTCTGTTAGGTTCCCTAGGAGCCGGCTGAGCTAGAGGTCAAAATCTACAGCTAGGCACTTTGTAAAAAACATGACAGATTTCAATGTAAAAATGTGATGTGTCCATGTTGTCTTTCCTGTCGCGAGCTTTAGGCCTACCCATGCAAGTGAGGTACCATTTATATCGGGAGACTTAGAGGAACACAGAATAGCAAAACATGTGTTATTGCCCCTTGTCTTTCTCTACATTTTTTCCTTTCAAATGTGAGACAGTGTGTAAAAAAGACATCTATTTGAGAAATGCCATGTAATTCACATGCTAGTATGGGCTCCCCGGAATTCAGAGATGTGCAAATAACCACTGCTTCTCAACACCTTATCTTATGCCCGTTTTGGAAATACAAAGGTTTTCTTGATACCTATTTCTCACTTTTTACATTTCACCAAATTAATTGCTGTATACCCAGTATACAATGAAAACCTGTTGCAAGGTGCATCTCCTTTATTGGCTCTGGGTACCTAGAGTTCTTGATGAACCTACAAGCCCTATAAATCCCCGCAACCAGAAGAGTCTAGCAGACATAACGGTATATTGCTTTTGAAAATATGACTTTGCAGGAAAAATGTACAGATGAAAACATGGAGAAAAATGGCCTTTTTTTTTCACTCCAATTTCAATATTTTTTTATTTCAACTGTTATTTTCTGTAGGATACACTTTGAGGATCTACACAAGTTACCCCTTGCTGAATTCTGAATCTTTCCATCTTTTCAGAAATGTTTAGCTGTCTGGGATCCAGTATTGGTTTCACACCCATTTCTGTCACTAACTGGAAGGAGGCTGAAAGCACAAAAAATTGTAAAAATGGGGAATGTACAAGTAAAATGCCAAAATTGTGTTGAAAAATGTGGTTTTCTGATTCAAGTCTGCCTGTTCCTGAAAGCTGGGAAGATGTTGATTGTAGCACCGCAAACCCTTTGTTGATGCAATTTTCAGGGAAAAACCCACAAGCCTACTTCTGCTGCCCTTTTTCCCCATTTTGTTTTTTTTTTAAAACGATTTTTTTGCTGTAGTTTGGCTAATTTCTTGGTTTCCTCCAGGGGAACCCACAAACTCTGGGTACCTCTAGAATCCACAGTATGTTGGAAAAAAGGATGCAAATTTGGAGTGGATAGCTTATGTGGACAAATAGTTATGAGGGCCTAAGCGCGAACTGCCCCAAATAGCCTAAAAAAGGCTCAGCACAGGGAGGGGGAAAAGCCTGGCAGCGAAGGGGTTAATGGTAATGAGGAAGGAGGTGTTGCAACCTCCTGTGAATATCCATTTATGATGCAATGGAATTGTATGTCAGCTATATTGAAAAATACTGGATAGCTCACAACCCGTCTATGAAATATGCACCTAATGGTCTGCGTCCTGTCCTAAGATACATCAGGCCATTAATGCAAAGTATGGACCAAACCAAACTCAGCAGAAAATGAATATGAAAGGTGTATATTTATCTTTTGATATTCGCTTCATTGAGTCAGTGCATCTCTCGTCTACATTTTTTATTACATGTATGGTGCAAATTGTATCGCAACTCTACTAATCTATACCACTTTTATTGTATCTAGTAGTGACATTAGTGATGTTGCTCTGGATGATGACAGAATATAGTGAATATACTACAACTTAAGCATGCATTTGAAAAAAACTTTGTAGTTTAACATAGTTATATTTCTGTTAAAATATACAGTAATTTTTGTTTTCCAGTTTTATGTATGGAGAATTGACGGATAAGAAGACCATTCAGAAAGTTAGGCAGACATTTGATAACTACGAGTCTAACTGCTTTGAAGTTCTTCTGTACAAGAAAAACAGTATGTACAATTAATATGTAAACAATATAAGATCATGCTTTACCATTTCTATATCACTAGCATTGCATTGCATTTCTTCACAAAGTTTATTTTTAAACATTTATTATTTGGATTCATGCAATGGCTGGTTCTGATTTTCTTGTTTTCATAATAACAATTGCAAAGACAATGTGTTTGTACAACAGTGTTCAGCCACCATGATTTTCTCCACTTTGGAATCCTGCCCAGATTCACGTGTTGTTGGATATTATAGGTAGGATGCTGGACTAATATTTTATGCAGTAGTCCTGTTAATGGTGAAGCATTTCTCAAACATGGGACCTTCACTGTATTTAACAACTGCAAAAGATTCCCCTGGAAACAATGAAAGACCACATCACTTTTACAAATAGTGTTTAGTACTCTTTCATCTCTCAACCTGTGATCAAGGAGTCCACCAGTTCTATAAAACAGGAAAATACATTAACATGGATAAACAATAAAAATATTGATATACACCTCATGTTTAAGTACACACAGAATGCCCAAAGCTATATTTTTCAAAAAGTAAAAATATTCAAAACAAAATTACATCTGTTTTTATACTGATGTTACAACAACCATCAATAAATAATGCCAAGCTGACAAACTCATGTATCCTTCAAACAATAAAAATGCTTTTGTAATTGACAGTGTTTATTATTATAAATGTGTGTACCTCAATTGGGCATTTTGCCTATGTTCATTTCTGGTCGATCTTATTAAATATTTTTCTGAGCCTCTCTGATAACCCCCTTTCTGGATTCACCATCCACTTAATTTGGAGGAAATTATCCTGGCACACTCACTTTTGAAAGTTTCTTTGATGGATAAGCACACAGTCTTGAAACTTGAGTACCACCGTACCAAATAACATGATAAATGCCAAACTTGCCTTTGAGGACTACAATGAAGTTGAGAATCCCAATACACCTACTCAATCCATCAATAGTGAGGAACATGTACACAGGAACCAGAGATAAACAGTGGGAACATGGAGGCAGGGAGAGAGACATAGAGGTGCCACTCATTTGCTTCTTTAGATCATCTAAATTGTAGACCGGCTCAGCAGATAATGGGGTCTTGAGAGAAAAATAACAGAAAATTGAGAATATATGGTGTCAAACGTATCCAAACCTATCCACAATAATTCTCATTGGCTACAGACATATTGGCGTACTCAGCTTGATGAGCCCCAGGCCAACTTGAATACAGGGATGAAGCCCGTGAATTCCAGGGAGAGTAAGTAACTACTCAAACCAACAAGCAAGGAGAATAGATTCTGCCTAATTCCACTAACCCAAAGGAATCTGGAAAGGGAGAAAATAGCAAAGGTGAGAGAAACTAGAAGATGGTGCAAACCGAAAGTTACCAGGCAGATACTGCATATTTTCCTCTAGCTGAGGTAGTCCTGTTGCCTGTGCTGCCCTGGGCATGGACTTTCTAACACAGAAGTGAATACATAGTTGGATTAGGGGTCTGGTTCTAATACAACATTGCCAGATTTCTTACTATATGGGAAATGTAGTTGTCTCTTTCTCCTCACTCAATTCAGTGACCTTCCTGTAAGTGACTCACTCTAATTTGCCATGCTGTTGACTTTACTTTTTTCTGAATTATTGACAATACACCTCTGCCAGAACATTCTACCTCTGTGGGTTTGTAAAGGGTTTTGATCTATTCAGCTGTCTAGAATGAATTTCCCTAATCACCTGGGGGCATGAGTAAAGGAGGCGGGCTCCCAGGAGCGTTCTGAAATCGCATGACCTTTACACACAACCAAATATTCAAGTTGCACATATTACGCTCTGACATCCAGAAAGGACTGTATACCTTATGTTTCAGTGGCCCATCTTTCATGGGGGGAGGTTGAGGAGGAATATTCAGCAGGCATGTGCTACTGGATGAATTTGCCACAGTAATTGCAGTCTCACAGCTACAGTCCCAGCAGATTCTAAAATCTAAAAGGAACCTACAATGTAGCGGTGCACTTTTGGTGAGTCACTAGTATTGAAAATTAATTAGTGGTTCCCCAGGTTATATTGAGAACCGGGGTGCCTCTTGGTATATGCTGACTTCTTTTTAGCCAACTTAGCTACCTAAAGGTGTCTGAATACTTACTAATTGTGGCTCAAATCTGAGATAACAGTTGTAATATGGAGGGTCCCTTAGAGGGAGTTTCACTATATGATAACAACATTAATGGCAGCCAAAAGTGAGGTAGAAAAGGGAAGTGTCAAACTAGCTATGCTATGAATAAACAGGTGATAGGCTGCTCTACAAATCTGCAAAACATAACATGGCCAACCACTGTTACTAAACCATCTTCTCATAGAAAATAATGGAGACTGAGACTTAAATAACCCAGTAGGGTCTAATTTTAAAATAAATTAACTTATTTTAAATGTTAAAAAATATGAATAGTCTTTTTTTAATGTTAAAATGATTTATAAATATAATTTAGTTTATTATAAAATATGCAAATGATATTTTCGCAATTTAAAAATGAGTTATTGTAACTGTAATATAACTTTAAATTGTAAAAATAATTTGAATTCCACATATAACTTTCAATAACGTTTACTAGATCACAAATATATATTTTCTTCTTTGGGTGGGAATTTTCAATTTAATTCTTAAGAAAAGGAATTTTAATTTATTGTAGTCCAACTAATTAAATATTTATTAAAAAATTCTTATAGGTGTCAATGCTGAGCATTTTTAAAATTGTTCTCTGTTTAGAAATATTAAAATTAATTTGCATTAGTATTTAGATAAAAAATATTTACTAATTTCTTTTAAGGTTCATAATCATTACATTTCTTTCTTATACTTTACCATAAAGAGATGTCTACCCCAGTAGTGGAGATCTCCCCGTACATAGGAATAGTTACAAGTAGTAATTTTACAGTGGTAAATTAGGCTCCACCCCCTGAATTCAAAGAGGTGGGGACATATAGGTCAACAGGTTTGAGTAAATTTACACTTGTAAATTGTGAATAGCCAAAAGTTGTGAAGTTGCTATAAAGCGGAAAAGTAAATATACATTAAGTAAATCTACATGTGCACATTTACCTTTGTGAATACAGCTCTTTATTTGCAGATGGTTTTACAATGAACAGCCTTAATTTGTTTAATCGATTTAATCCACAAATGAGTCACAACTTGAGAGCCACAATCTGTGATAATCAAAACTGGAAAACCATGTAATAAAGAGATGTTTTCAGAAAGTGTTACACAAATCTAATGCTGTGGGTGAATTATTAGAAAATGCTTCTTTTTGTATAACCACTTCCATTTTTCTTGAATTGGTGCTTCTGTTTCTTTAACTCGGTGCACTAGAGCACTGCTAACCATGGTGCAATGCGTGCGCTGTGACCCCTAAAATATTTTCAAAATGGCTGTAATCTTCAGTGGCATAGTTTACTTACCTCTATTTTCCTAGTATATGGTATTGTTGCATAGCTATTTTAGCCACGTTTAGATACGTTTTAGCCTACTAGGCCTGCCGCTGTGCAATTTTAATCCAGTTTTATTTTTCTAGCAATAGCCACATTTGCAGTGCTGTTTTATTTTCTTTATCTCATTGTATTTTCACCTATGAAAGCATCACGTTCTTAGTAGGACACTTATTTCACTTTGTGCTTTCTCCAAGGCTACAGTCAGATAGGGTTTCAAACAAAAGTGGTATGCTGTGTCTCCAACATTCACAGAAAACAGGCACTCATACGTGGGGACTATTTCTTAGAATGTCAGCTGTTTTATTATAAAACACTCCTGTGTCCTAGTCACGTTAGAGGCAGATTCCAGCCAGATGACGACTGTATGCTGATTGCTGATTGCTTCACTGCAGCTACCTACTTAGATGGCCGGAACCCTGATCCACATGGGGGTGGTGTCTCTCTAGACTACAGGCTTCTTCCTCCAGGTCTGAGGGATGACATACCTCCAGGGGGAAACCCAAGGGGCAGATTAGGCTTATAACGCTGTTCTCATACATAGTGTAGGTAGGAGAAATATATATATCACTCCTAGTTACAGTATGGTAGAACTGTTCTTGTATTTTACTCTGTTAGTCACCTGCTTGCTTTTATTGTGTTTTATCATCCTAGTTATTGCAATACATTTCTGTTTTTCTAAGATGCAGTTACTTTATTAAATCCTTATTGAACTATATTCTGCCCTTGTTGTCTGTATGAGCCTTTTGGTAACTGACAGAAAAGGATGAGATCTGATCGACCACGATTCTCCTGAGGAGTCTTTCTTGTCATGCGTCTGGTTGCCACAATCATCTCAGCCGGAGATAAGGTACTGCTAGTTAGCTGGAGAACCCGGATTAGGCCAACATGCATCATGTGGTGTGAAATCATACTTAGTACTCACAATCCATGTGATCCTGTCTCCCAAATCCAGTAGCCTCATTAGCATAATGAGAATCTATGCGACAGTACAAAGTGTAACTGGGGCCTTCAAGTTAAATGTCACTAGTTGACTGCAGCACATATTGTGCTACCACTAAAGTGACAGTGCAAAGTTCGTGTGCAGCCTACCCCTGAAGCCTGTGTTTAAAAGCTGCTAATTCAGCCTGGCAAAATAAATCTTTCCCGGGAACAAACCTTGCTTTTTAATAATGAAAAGTCACCTCTAAATAAGCCCGACATCCCAATAGAGCGGCATGAACTGTATCTAAAACCTAGGACATGTAACTTATTTTTTACATGTCCTGGCAGAGCGAAAGCTCCAAAGTCTTATTTCACTGTGATAAGGCTGGCTCTCCCGTAGGAAAGCACTGGGTTACATTATAATAAGTTATAATGCTTAGCTTCGAATTTGGAGATAGATAGAAAAATTATTCAAGCACTCATTTTAAAAGTAATTTGAAATTTAATTTAATGGTCAAGTCAGATTTCATACATCTTGAAAATGACACTTTTAGAAAGTTGTCAATTTCCTACCTGTCTCGAAAGTGCCTTTGTTGCAATAAAAGATAAATCTGCGGTAGGCAAGTAACATAGGTTCTATGATAGTGTTTATTTGAAGAATAAAGTTTTAGTTACAGGTTGCAGGCATCATCTCATTGTTATATCAATGCCCCACCACGAGCAGCATCCTGCTGCTCAGCCCACTCTCTCTAACTGATCTCTCCAGGCATACATACACCTTCTATGACATCACACACACACACGTTGAGCAGGAGGTATCATGGAAACTAGGGAGAGCGAATGCATTATACCTACGTTAGGAGGTAACACATTTACCTCCTTAGAAAATAATAAAAATACATAATGGATATCTTTTAACCATCATCGAAGACGTAAGTAAAGGGTCTCTTATGACCCAACGTCATCTTGTGTACATTAAAAGAGTATCTTTCACTGCAGTAGACAAAGTAGATGTATCTTTCAACGTACAGTCATCCCTGAAGCTCAGGGCATCTTGTGACCATAGAAAAAGGTTTCTTTCACCCACACTCATCCCCAAAATACAGGGCATCTTGTGTACTCAGGTAGCAATTAATAAAAAAGGTCTCTTTCAACCAGGTAGCAATTCCTAAAATAGTCTTTTTCAACCACTGCACATGCATAACAGTAGGCAACCCTCGCTCATCCCATACAACAGAATACTACATAAAATCAAACCCGGCAGTTGTCTTCCACTCACCTTCACTCACACAATAGGCAAGGATGTCTCTTAACCCTCCTTCATCCCAAACAACAGGATACTACATAAACTTGGAACTTTAAACTATAGAACCACACCTCCCAAAACAAAGTGCATGTGGCAATGGGTATCTTTCAACCCTTGCTCATACTTGCAACAGGCCCTTACTTAAACTTAGAAACAACCCCAATCACATATAACAAAATGGCTAAATTTTAACCATTTGTACTAAGGTAGCTAATAATAAAAGATCTCTTTCAACCACATTCAAACATAACTACAGTAGTCAGTAGGTATCTTCCAACTCTGGCTCATCCTTGCACCAAAAAACACTACTTTGAACTTGACAAATATCTCTCACCCTCGCTGATCCTTACTCTACACTTAATTCCACACAGGAACACCGCATACACATTTATCCTCTCCTGCGTACGTAACTTCAACATAGCATTCATAAAATTCAACACAGTATGGCAGTAACAACATTAGCAATTATTTTCTCCAAAATCTCATGCAAAATTCATATAACATGACATAGTACATAAATAATCAATATCACAGTAACAAATCACTTATTGGTCACAATTATAAGAACATTTTCTGCAAAGTGAGTCAAGTTCTCTAAATCCCAGTGTGCGACTCCTCATCTGAACGCCTCACAAACCCTCTCCATCCTGGTGATCAATTTCTCACTGAACACAATGCCATAGTGCATTTCCTCACATTTAAAGTGAATGCCATTAATTTTCCTCTCTGTTGAGCCACACCTCACACAGAAAATCCACTCCTTCAGCTTACTACTTTTTTACACAATGAGGTACTCTTATTTTACTCTGGTGCTGGCGCTCCTCTGTTTATCAAGGATGTTAAGATTCCATGCTCATGCTCTATAGTCCTTCATCAGAGTGTGAGTCCAACCGTCAAGGCAGTGCATGCCTGTTTCCAGATACACTCATTGCTATGTGGTTGGCGCGTTCTCAGAATAAAGTTACCTGGTGCTTTCTTTAGTGCAGAGTGTTTCAGATTCTCAGTGTCAATTTATGAACTGGACTCACACGCACTATTCCTTGAGTGACCGTGCACATAGTTGTAAATCTGCTTCTCTGACTTACTGTCAACAGTTGTATGTGTGAGGATGGTAGGCATTCTTTGAATCCCACCTATGCTGTCCCGCTAGTGTTTTTGCACTTTGCTCCCCCACTTGCGTAAGTCATTTAATGAATTTTTGCACTTGGCAAAACACTGCTTGACACAATGCATGCCACATTAAATGGCCATTGCATGACTGAATAAAATGCTCAGGTCACGGCACTCAAGCTTCTTGGTATGCAGACACGTCACACCAATGTGACTGCCTCACAATGCAGGCCATTCAAATACCACGCTTCCAACTGTCACTGCCCACTAAACTGAACACTTGCATTCATTATGGAATTCAATCCAATTAAATCTGTATATGGTGCAGACCATTTCTTGAGTATCCCAAATCCATATTCACTTTAGTCAGGGACAGTCTTATTCTGTGTATCGTTAAGGAGACTTCCACACACTTCACACTTGCTGCACACCTTGCTCATCAGAGCTGCTGGTTCACTCCTCACCAGCATGTACTGCTGCTGCAATGAACTGCTGTATATGCCACTTAAATCTTATTGGCACCAAATCACACTAAATCAGGACACCCTTTCAAACTCAAACAGGTCAAATGCCCCAGGTCATTGATGACTGCAGGATGTCTGGTGAAAAATACGCTGATGGGGCTTCCAGGGCAATTTTCTTTGCTTCAGGCTTCTATCTCTCTTTTTTTTTTGTTTGTGGTAGACTTCATCTTTCTCTTCACTCTCCATCCACATGTAGGTTTGTTCCAACTCATCACCATTGTTGCAATCAAAGATAAATCCTCAGTAGGCAAGTAATGGAGGTTTTATGGTGAAGTTTATTTTAAGAATAAAGTCTACGTTACATGTTACAGATGTCATCTCAATGTTATATCAAAGCCTAACCAGGAGCATCATCCTGCTTCTCAGACTACTCTCTCCAACGGATCTCTCCAGGCATAAATAAACATTCTATGACATCACACACACACTGGTTGAGTTGCAGGTATTATGGAAACTAAGGAAGGACAATGCATTATACCTAAATCAGGATGCAACAGCCTTTCTGGAGTGTTCATTGACTCCTGACTTTCGATGGGTCCCAAAAACTGGGCAAATGGTATGGGTGTAGGGTCATGTTTTTCTCCTTGACAGGATGGCATCTGATTTGTACCCAGGAACCTAATTAATGTTAAAGGGTTTCTACCCTGTCCTAGGCAGCTATAGCTCACATCTGGGCCTTGTCCATCTATTGTCCTGCTAGGCGGCCAGACACCGATCCCAGTAGAGGAGGGGCAGTCTCTAGAACAGGTTTTGAGTGACCTGAAGGGAGGGTTTGTCCATTAGCCATAGCCCCAACTCTATGTGGGCACAGGAACCTCTGTACAGGGGACAAAAGGTTAGTGTTGGGCAGAGAGTGGCGCTGTGGATTAGTTTACAGTAAAACAAAAACACAGGAAGTAGTGGGAAGTGTCACCACTGGGATTTTGTACCTAATTGTCTAGGAGGTGGCTAGGAGTTTCCCCCTAATACTGGCTGGCAATAGGCATATATGTTGCAACCCCCAAGACACTCTCGAGAACATCAAAGGACCTGTGGAAGACAGAAGAAAGACTACACCAGCTGTTGTGACCTGTAAAGAGATCCCCAAGAGCTGAACCTACTCTCTCTTGTACCCAGGACTAAAAAGTGGACTCCAAGGGTCAGTTGCTGACCTCCGGTTAAGCTACAGAGACACAAACGTTGCATGTTGCCCACTTTCCTGAAGAGCCTAGCAGACCAATTCCAACTGGACCTGCCCTAAACCTTGAGAGTGGTTTCTCCTGAAGTGAGTCCTGACCTCTAAGTGGTGTCTTTAAGGTCCTTGAGCCCTCAGATAAGTGTCAGACTGTACTCTTCCTGCCTAACACTAACATTTGGGACTTAGAAACTCTTTTTGAAGATTTCTTCCTGGACAGCCGTTACAAGAGTGAGACCTACCTGCAAGCCGATCTGCAGACAGTGCAGCTCCTGCTACATTCTTCTCTGCTGCAGCAAATTCAATTCAACTGGCCCAATGCTGAGTGGCATCCGACAATGTTGAACCTCACAGGGTACAGCCCATAGCCGTGTCCTGGGGAAGGATTCAGACTTCTGGAAAGTGGAATAGTCCAAAGGCAGAAATCTTCCACAGGTCCAACACAGAGCAATATCCAATCAACATTAATGGCTTCCTGGGCACCAGTTCCGGGCTTTTTCCGCTCTGAATGTTTGAATGTTTCCTGCCTTCCTAGGCAGATTTTCAATTTTTTTATTTGCCAACAAAGGAGAGAATATTTTCTGTGTTGTTTTGCTGGATCTTCATTTATCCGTGTAACTGTTTGTTGATGGCACTGATTAAGTTTAATGAGGAAAGTGCCCATAGCCCATTTTGTTATAGTGGAATAGTCAGATTGCTAGGAGGAGTGGAGATCTTACAATCTTATTTCATTGGTCAGGGCACCAGCCTTCCCGTTACAGTTTCCAGGACTATAAGTGATCTCGTAATCAAAGCAGGAGACACCGGGCATGCATGCTGTGGCATCAGCTGTGGCCCGTCCTTTAGGGCAGAGGGGCCATGCCCCCTACATTTTGCCCCTCATGAGGAGTATCTGTCAGGCTGAGCAAACGTCAGCCCGACAGACACTCTTCATGTTCAGATCAGGCAGCCAGGAGCGAGACATGCACGATTTGCGCAAACTCATGGCTGCCTGAGCTGAACTTTGCTGGGCTGAAGAGGTCACAGCTCCTATGGGCGTGACCTCTTCATTTCAGAAAAGGTACCCCGAGGCCCTTCCCCTCGGTGACGAAGGGAATTGTCACTCATTGACTTCGACCTGTTCGCTTCAGGTTTAAGCCCTCACAGAGTGGGGAGGGGTCAGCAGTCTCACTGACCCCATCCCACTCTGTGACGAAGTTGGGACTGCTGCCTTCCCTCATTCACTGACCTAAGGTCAGCCAGAGAGGGAAGTCAACAGTCCCAACCCACCTGGGACCTCCGAGCTGAAGGTAAGTGTGTGTGTGTGTGTTTTAAATGAATGTCTGGTGCATGCGTGTATGTTTGAATGTTGATGAGTGTTGTGAATGGATGTGCATGCTTGAGTGTGTGAATTACTAAGTCTGAGTGTGCTTACCACCCACCTCCCCTCCTAAAATTACAGGCCACCACTGTCTGGCATAACTCTTACATGTAAGGTACAAATCTTTTCATTGGTCCGCATATAATTTTATAAATTGCTGTATCTACATTTGCCAGTGTGAGGTTGTATTCTTATCAGCACCAGCAGTGTCAATTCTATCATTGCTAGAGAGGGTTCTGGAAAATAATACAAGATTAAGGGCTTCAGTTTGAGGGTGTTGTTTGTATAACATTGCTCTAATGATATAAGATCAGGATGCATGAGGATTGGTGCAGACACCCATATAGAATTTTAAAGGCTTACTCTTCATCTTCACTCTATTCTCGTCTATCTCCGTTCCTTTTTGGTGAGTTGAGTTATGATTTTTTTAGAAGGCTGGACAAGTCATGAATGAAGTGACAATAAAAGTTAGTGTCAGTATTTCTATAATGTTAGATGGTCTCAGCGAATCTATGTCAGAATAATTAGTTTTTTTCTTTGATTACATTAGGAGGACAAACAACATGTATGACATTACATATGCTTCTGTTTTCCAGGGACTCCGGTTTGGTTTTACATGCAAATCGCACCAATTAGGAATGAGCACGAGAAAGTGGTTTTGTTTCTGTGCACCTTTAAAGACATTACTCTTTTCAAGCAACCAATTGAAGATGAATCAACAAGAGGTATTTGCTTAATACTTTGCATTTTAAAGATACTTTTTTTAATGCATAACGCATTAATCTCCAGAAGAATATTAATGGCAGAAGTAACTAAATATGGGTTTAATAGATTGGAAAAAATATAAATAACCTGTCATTTTCTGCAATAGATTGTAATCCTAGATCCTGAAATTAAATACTCAATACTGAGTGTGAAATGTTCCTAATACTAGTTCCAAATGCAGATGGGTTAATGTAAGGAGAAAAAAACAAATACATCTGGTTTGAAATGCTTGGTTTGTATTTGTTATAGCTACTTACAACAAGGGTCTTTTGACACTAGCCACAAACTGGGTCAAAAACTGAGGGAGGGACCATGAAAGGAGTCAGGGTTTGAAAGCTTTCCTAAACAAAAGATTAAGGCCCATATAACATAAAGGGAACACCAGGAGCACTTACTTAAGAAAATGGACCACATCATAAAACACAATTTTGACTGGTGTTGTTTTCAGAACTTTGTGGTACATTAAAGTAGTGGTTGCACCAAACATCCTTTTTCACCATGTTATGAAAACTGCATTCTGATGGTGATAATGCGTGACAATAATATTAGTGTACATAAGTTGTGTGGCATTTTGTTGTGGTGGTGATGTATTCTTTTGTTTTTTGTGTTGCTGTGTTTGTGTACTGCATTGCTGTAACATGATTCTGTTGGATTTTATTGTTGTTGTTGCGTTGTGTTCCATTTTTATTGTTCTATTTCAGTGTATCCAGTTATGTTTTAATTGTGTTGTTTGGTTGTTTGTGTTTTAGTACATTCTTTTTAGTTGCTTATTTCAGCTATGACAACAAATGCTGTTATATTTCCAGTGAGAAAAAAGCAGATGCCTTGAATCCTCCTGGGACAAGCATCCATTTACCACTGTAAAAGGTGGTAACATAGCACTGTCTAGCTTTTCAACTATTTAAGACACCCATCACCTCAAAACTATGGCAGTGGCTGATGGCCTGATTTAGAGTTTGGCATATGGGGTTACTCTGACACAAACGTTACATATCTCACCCGCCGTAACATGATTCCATTATATTCTATGGAAATCATAATACTATACTATAACAATTAAATGATAACATTGCGCATCAGAAAAACAGTATTAGAATCAGTTGGTGAACTTGAACTGTGTTAGGTAATGAGCAGCTGCACAGAAGACAGATAAAAGAGATAAAGAGATACCCAAGGGAGCTCTGATGAACTAGAAAGGATCATAGAAAGGAGACTGAGCAATGGCTATCTTGCTATGTAATTTCTTATAGATGTGATTCTCTATACAAAGTAGTAACAGTTTGTTACAAAATATGTTGAGAATGGGGAGATCATGTTGGTAGACCTGCCAGATGAGTTTATTAATTATTTTAAATTGTCTTTTTGTTTATTCCCTGCCATTGCTATTGTTGGTGATTAGCTTTATGATGAGTTTCAATGATTCGAGTTGTGCCTTGGCTTAATGTTTCTAGGCCATGAGATGTTTATTATATCCTATGAAAATGTTATCATCAATGTGTCAAGTTATTTTCTTTGCTTGCATTTAATTTCCTTGTATACAATTAGGCCATCAGCCACATATGTGGCAGAAATAATGGCTGCCAGGTGCACGACTGCACATTGGTTGGCTGCAGGTTAGGCACAAACCAGTGCAAATGGAAGGTAAAAGAGCCTTTACCTTGTTGGAAAACCCAGTCCTATATATTAAGCAGTCACTCTAAAAGTGAGCTGTACAAATCCACAGTTACGAGCGCTTAATATATAAAAAATAGCACACAACATGTTAGGAGTAATGTGACCTCACAGTAAAAAAATACCAACAAGGTCGGTTTCATTGTGCATGTTAGGCCAGGTTTTCCATGAACAGGCTTAGATGTGAATAAAATCATAATTTTGAATCTCCATCTGGAAAATGTTAGAAAACTGGTCCAAATGTGTTCTCCACTCAGTTTTAAAAACTCATTTGATGAAGAAAGAAGATTTTTGATAACTTTAGTGAACTTAGCAGTAACTTTACAGTATATATTTGGAGGTGCCTGAACTGAAACTGGTGTAGAATCAGTGTATCACTCAACCCCACTCCGGAGGCTCAATGCACATTCCTGACTCCCAATTAAAAATCCAGTTTTCAGAGGGCAGTGTCTTGCTCTCTAGGCCAGGAATGCATGGGTGTTGTCAGCAACTGGCTACATAACAGAGATTATCTATTAGTTGGCAGAACAAAGGACAGCTTTAGGGCTTCTTCTTTTGACTTAAGGTGCCAAACGAGAAAGACAGTGTTTTCAGGACTTTCTTAAAGCTTCTGCCTCAACCTTCAGCCAGAGTAAACCATGTTTTACCTTGAGAGAAAAAATGATATTTCATCTAAATAGGGAAGTAGCTAGAGGAGAGCTAGAGCCTCTCTAGAGGGAAGATATCATGATAAAGGTTTCCATGCTCATGGTGCCCAGATCATCACCAGGATCCACCCTTGCCCCACTGGATGATTTTGAGAACCAAAATAGTGTCTAAGTATGAATATAAACCCTTGAATCAGACAGAGATAGTACGTGTATCCCAGTAGCTATATAACCTCTGCAACCACAGAATCCAGCTTTGAGCAAAGATTTGGGCACCAAAGCCAACATCTTCATCAGTGGCTTGGCAATGATGTATCCGATATTGAGTGATACTTGTTGGCTTAAGCCTTAAACTTAGCCTCACAGGTATACATGGAGCTCTAAAACAGTGACTAAATCTCAAGACAAAAGCTTAAACCATGGTGGCCAATTTTGTGTAAATATATGCAACCTCCATTCTATCATGAGTAGCCTGAAGTTCATGACTAGTTCTCAATCAACTGCAAACTAATATTGTTCATTTGCACTTTACGTTTTTGATGAGAGCTTTGCATTAAGCCTTTAAAAATGTATATATCTAATTCCCTCTTGCTGATTCTAATTGTTTTGGCATCTCTGTATTTATAATTTGTATGCTTTTTGATTTGTTTAAGAGTATTTTGTGATGTTAGTAGACCTTGAAATTGTTGGTTCATCTTGCATATTTTGCTAGAAAGTTGCCTTCTGCTTCTGCCATAGCTACCAAGGGTTGAGCAGCAGTGTGTTTTAGCCTAATCATATTGTGTTAAAAAGGCTGATAGGGTACCCCATCAGAAAATAATACCCCAATTTCAGACACAAAGAAACAAAAGCAGTACAATAGACTCAGAATGTATGCCTTAGCAGATGACTCTGACGGAGGAAATATGAAAAGAGAGACACTAATGGACATTAGACACTTGTTACACAAATTGTACCTCTTATTTTAACTGTTGAGTCCATTGGATTATTGCGTCCAGATTTTGATTACTAGGGATGACCATGCCATGGACTTTATTGACTCCACAGAGCTTCCTCATATAGGCAGGTAAAAGAAGTAACTATAATGGATATTTGACAGGGATCAAACGGCAATGACAGATAGGCAAGAAAAAGCAATGAAAGCATTTCCCTACAAAGCCTGGAGAAAGAGAGCAATCTAAGTACAGCTTCCAGAATTGGGAAACATTTCAAGCCTAGAGTAGCTGTAGTAGAGGTGATAGACGGTAAAAGTGTTCCAGTTCTTGATACAGGATTTATATGGAGAATCAAATAAAATCAATATGCACCAATGACAGATGTTTGGTTTTCTTGATATTGTTATGATGTAATTACAATATCACATATGTTTTTGTCTCCTGCGCGGGAGGGGGGGGATAGTTTCTCAATTTGGGACCTCTAAGACTGAAATGATGTACCAGTACTTGAGCACAGTTTTCTATGGCATTGCTTAGTTGGCTAAATGTGCTCCAATACATCAATTTGTCAACTGTGGAGCAGACAGTTTCCGGGTTCAAAATACACTCTCTTGGATTAAAAAGGCAATTACAGGTGTTGAATATGAGTAACCAGTGATTTCACATTCAATACAAAAATAGCACATTACAGTGGATTATGTAGTATTCCCCAGCATTCACAAACTGCAGTTTCTTCTTTCTAGTCTGTGCCATAAGATGTCCATGCAAATTTGTATAACAATGCCAAACTGTAAAGAAACTCTAACTGCTTATAATAGGCCAGCAAAACAATAGGATCAAGGCGCAGTGCTGAAAACTCCACTTGCTGGAACATTTAAAAAAGCACATGGTAAGCTATTGAGGAAGTTAAGATCACAAGTAGAGGGGCGGCAGACTTGACAACCTCTTAATAATGCTCAGGGAAGCTCACTACATTTTAAGCTTATTTCAATCACATCAGGTTTGAATTAGCTTTTTAATTGCATATATTTAGTAACATTACTGTGCATTTGACCTTTACATTCAAACTGACCATTTCTTTAACTGTTTTAGGATCTGATAAGTTGCCACTACTGGTGCCACTGCACTATGAGCTCCTGCCAAATGGTCTAGCTCATGTGTAACGTGATCATATTGGTTGCACTTCTCAACATTGTATGTCACTGTATGAAATCCAACACCTATGGTGACTGGACAGTTTTTATCATTTCTTACCTTTAGTTATCAATTCAGAATTGTCCTTGTTGATGTTGACTTTTTTGATGCAGTTACATACTGCCATGTCCATCTGTAATTTGATGCCTATCAGCTGAATTGATTGCTTAATATTTCTGTTCATTTACAACAAATGAAATGTGTTAACTAGAGCCCAGTTTGCTTGTGCAACATCTTTCACACTCATTCCCTTGTTTCTTAATCTAATTTTAGGCATTATGATGCTTCAAAAAATCTGTTTGTTTTGCATCCGTGTCCACTGGGCTTTCTTGTATGGCCATTTGTGAAAAATTTTCTTTCACAAATTTCTTCATATATTTTATTGTGCCTCGGCCATCCATATATTACAAGCATTACATTTTTGGGAATTTTTAAAATTAGCTGCTTCTATTTGGTCCCCTAGGCATCCTTCTTGCATATCTAATCATTGTTTTGATTATTTTAGTTAATCCTGCTGCATGCTTTAGCAATCATATTTGCATGGAGTACACTATATTGTGGAGAACTTGAGAGGTGTCATTAAATAAGCAGCTAGACTGATATTGTATAGATATACTTCTCCCTTCTCCAATCACTGGGGAGGAGAAATAAAGAGCATGTAGAACTGTGCGTTCTGGACTGTGGAATGTTTTCCATATTTATTTAGAGTAAGGACAGAGAGAAAAGGAAGTAGCTAGCAGGAATACTTCATCTCATGTCAGTAACCTGTCTTTATTTCTTGTATTTAAGGAAGAATTGACTTGAAATTGAGTAGCGTAGAGGAGTGGGACGTATGGCTTGGACTGTAGCCACAAGCTCAACTCAACTGAGCAACCAGCTCAGGCCATACACCAGCAGTGGTCAGACCCTTTAACCCCTCGGGTGCCTCGGACTTAACGGTTACTTCGTGGGCAGCACCACTCGGTTGCCCAGAGCGTAACCGTTACATCCAAGTAGGGGCCCTCGGGAAAGTGCTAGTGCTCCTCCGGGGGCCTCGCACCCCACTCCCCTGGGCAGGGATGGAGGAGGAATTGCTTCCCCTTCCACCCTGACCCCTCTGACACCCGTGGCGTCTGATGACAAAAGCGTGCGATTGCGCGCTGACCTCATCAGAGGCCTACCCCTCCACGCTGGAAACTTAGCTTCCAGCGTGGATTGGAGGAGAAATGCAAAAGCATTTCTCCTCCGATCACATGGAGGGGCCGAGAGAGGCATCAAAAGAAGGAAAGGCCTTTCCTTTCCTTTGATGTCTCTCTCTGCATTTCTGCAGCCCGATCGTGATGCGATCGGGCAGCAGTATGCCACTAGACAACAGGGAATTTTTTTAAATTTATATTTATACATAAGGGGAGCGGACCCTTCGGCAAGGGCCACTCCCCAGGGGGGCAACATTTATTTAGGACTTTTCTGCCCCCGCTGGGGGCAGATCGGCCCATTATAATTAGGCTGACCGCTAGACACCATGGATAATTTTTTGTTGTTTCTTTTTTTTTTTTATATGGGGAGCGACCCCTAACGCAATGGCCGCTCCCCTGGGGGGCAAATTGTATTTAGGCCATTTCTGCCCCCCTTGGGGGCAGATCAGCCTATTTTTATTAGGCCAATCTGCCCCCAAGGGGGGAAGACACCACTAGACACCAGGGATTTTTTTTGTCAGTTTCATGTGAGGGGAGCGACCCCTCTGGTGAAGGTCGCTCCCCTGGAGGGGGGGAATTTGTTGTAGGCCATTTCTGCCCCCCTTGGGGGCAGATCAGACTTTTGTAATTAGGCTGATCTGCTCCCATGGGCGGCAGAAAACCCTAGACACCAGGGATTTTTTATTATTTTTATTTTTTTATATATGTGGGGAATGACCGCTTAGGAAAGGGTCACTCTCCTGGGGGGCAAATTGTTTTTAGGATATTAGATTGGCCTATTTTTAGAAACCACTAGACACCAGGGATTTTAATTTTTTTGCGTCACAAAGGTCGTTCCCCTGGGGGGCAAATATATTTTAAGCCATTTCGGCCTGTTTTTATTAGGCCGATCTGCCCCCAAGGGGGGCAGAAATCACTAGGACCCAGGGATGTTTTATTTTGCACCAATTTCACAAAAAGGGAGCTACCCCTTAGGCAAGGGGGGTCACTCCCCTGGGGGGGGGTAATTTATTTTAGGCTATTTCTTGGGGGCAGATCAGCCTATTTCTATTAGGCTGATCTGCCCCTGGGGGGAAGAAACCACTTAGGCACCAGGGATTGGTGTGTGTATGTGTGTGTTTTGTTTGGGGCGGCAGTCCCTTTGGGCAAGGGTCGCTCCCTATGGGGGCACATTACTGTTGGCCATATCTGCCCTCCTTGGGGCAGATCGGCCTATTTTTGGAAGACCCATCTTCCCCCAAGGGGGGCAGAAAGCCCACCAGAGACCAAGGAAGATTTTTTTTTTCAAAATAAGAGGGTGGGGGTATGGCCATACCCACACCCCAAATAAATGGGACCATAGTTCTTCTGCCTACCAGTGGGCAGGTGGGGCAATTACCCCTGATTTACACCCCGGGGCAGAAAGTCTACTAGATGCCAGGGAACTAAAAAAAAAAAATAGTGGGGTGGTGGCTACCAACCAGTATAGACCTGGTCATGCCCCCACCCCAACTGAAGGGGGTAACAGTGTTTCAGCTCTCTCCCGCACACTAAAACATCTTATCCCACGGCAAGCAGGAGGACGTTTGATTATTTTGGGTTTTGCTTTTACATTTGGGCCATGAGAGCTTGACTAACTCTCAAAATCGTCCCACTTGGAATGGTGAGGGCCGCACTTTTTGGACTTTGGGACGCTGCCATAGAAAGATCCACATGACCTAGACACATGTGAAAACTTACCATCTGGGTGATTCCAGGGTTGTGTGCTTCACATGCAGCCCGCACCATTTTCTTACCCACAATGCCCTGCAAACCTCCAACTTTGCTGGAAATCATACATTTTTCCCACATTTTGGTGATCAACCTTCTGGAATCCGAAGGAATCCACAAAATTCCTACCACCCAGCATTGTCTCATCTATACCGATAAAAATTCTGCCTCCCTTGTCAGCCTAAAAATGTTTTTTTTCAAACTGCCCTTTTGGACCCTCTTTGGTTCCCCCTCAATTTTGAAATGTTTTTGGCTCTTCCCTGTCACAGGCAGTTGGCCCACCTACACCAGTGAGGTATCATTTTTGACTGAGGAGAACGTTGGATGGTAGGAAATTTGTCCCCGTGCGGTGATCCTACACAGAAATGCGGGGAAAATGTGATTTGTTTAGCTAAATTTGAGGTTTACTGAGGAGTCTGGGTAAGAAAACATTGGGGGATCCACACAAGTCACACCTCCCTGGATTCCCCTAGGTGTCTAGTTTAAAAAAAATGCACAGGTTTGGTAGGTTTTCCTAGGTGTCGGCTGAACTAGAGGCCAAAATCCGCATCTTAGCACTTTGCAAAAAACAGCTCTGATGTCTTTGGGAAAATGTGATGTGTCAATGTTGTGTTTTGGAGCATTTACTCTCACGGGCGCTAGGCCTATCCACACAATGTAGGTACCATTTTTATCAGGAGACTTGGGGAAACGCTGGGTGGAAGTAAATTTGTGGCTTCTCTCAGATTCCAGAATTTTCTGTCACCGAAATGTGAGGAAAAAGTGATTTTTTGGCCAAATTTTGAGGTTTGCAAAGGATTCTGGGTAACAGAACCTGGTGAGAGCCCCACAAGTCACCCCATCCTGGATTCCCCTAGGTGTCTAGATTTAAAAAATGCACAGGTTTGGTAGTTGCCCTAGGTGTCGGCTGAGCTAGAGGCCAAAATCCACAGCTTGGCACTTTGCAAAAAACAGCTCTGTTTTCTTTGGGAAAATGTAATGTGTCAATGTTGTGTTTTGGGGCATTTCCTGTCACAGGCACCAGGCCTATCCACACAAGTGAGGTACCATTTTGATCGGGAGACTAGGGGAAACGCTGGGTGGAAGGAAATGCGTGGCTCATCTCACATTCCAGAACTTTCTGTCACCGAAATGTGAGGAAAAAATGTTTTTGGACACATTTTGAGGTTTGCAAAGGACTCTGGGTAACAGAACCTGGTGAGAGCCCCACAAGTCACCCCATCCTGGATTCCCCTAGGTGTCCAGTTTTACAAAAATGCACAAGTTTGGTAGGTTTCCCTAGGTGCTGGCTGAGCTAGAGGCCAAAATCCACAGCTTGGCACTTTGCAAAAAAACTGCTCTGTTTTCTTTGGGAAAATGTGATATGTTAATGTTGTGTTTTGGGGCATTTCCTGTCACAGGCGCTAGGCCTACCCACACAAGTGAGTTACCATTTTTATCAGACGTCTTGGGGGAATGCTGGGTGGAAGGAAATTTGTGGCTCCTCTGAGATTCCAGAACTTTCTGTCACCGAAATATGAGGAAAAAGTGCTTTCTTGGCCATATTTTGAGGTTTGTAAAGGATTCTGGGTAACAGAACCTGGTGCGAGCCCCACAAGTCACCCGATCCTGGATTCCTCTAGGTGTCAAATTTTCAAAAATGCACAAGTTTGGTAGGTTTCCCTAGATGCCGGCTAAGGTAGAGGCCAAAATCCACAGCTTAGCACTTTGCAAAAATACAGCTCTGTTTTCTTAGGGTGAATGTGATGTGTCCATGTTGGGGTTTAGGGCATTCTCTGTCACGGGTGGTAGGCCTACCCCCACAAGTGAGGTACCATTTTTATCGAGATACTTGGGGGAACGCTGGGTAGAAGGAAATTTGTGGATCCTCTCAGATTCAAGAATTCTCTTTCACCGAAATATGAGGAAAAAGGTATTTTTTGGCCAAATTTTGAGGTTTCCAAAGGATTCTGGGTAACAGAACCTGTGAGAGCCCCACAAGTCACCCCATCCTGGATTCCCCTAGGTGTCCAGTTTAAAAAAATGCACAGGTCTGGTAGGTTTCCCTAGGTGCCGGCTGAGCTAGAGGCCAAAATCCACAGCTTGGCACTTTGCAAAAAAACTGCTCTGTTTTCTTAGGGAAAATGTGATGTGTCAATGTTGTGTTTTGGGGCATTTCCTGTCACAGGCGCTAGGCCTATCCACACAAGTGAGGTACCATTTTTATCGGGAGACTTGGGGAAACGCTGGGTGGAAGGAAATTTGTGGCTCCTCTCACATTCCAGATTTTTCTGTCACCCAAATGTGAGGAAAAAGTGTTTTTTGGACAAATTTTGAGGTTTGCAAAGGACTCTGGGTAACAGAACCTGGTGAGAGCCCCACAAGTCACCCCATCCTGGATTCCCATAGGTGTCTAGTTTTCACAAATGCACAAGTTTAATAGGGTTCCCTAGGTGCCGGCTGAGCTAGAGGTCAAAATCCACAGCTTGGCACTTTGCAAAAAACAGCTCTGTTTTCTTTGGGAAAATGTGATGTGTCAGTGTTTCATTTTGGGGCATTTCCTGTCACAGGTGCTAGGCCTACCCACACAAGTGAGTTACCATTTTTATCACACGACTTGGGGGAATGCTGGGTGGAAGGAAATTTGTGGCTCCTCTGAGATTCCAGAACTTTCTGTCACCGAAATATGAGGAAAAAATTGCTTTTTTGGCCATATTTTGAGGTTTGCAAAGGATTCTGGGTAACAGAACCTGGTATGAGCCCGCAAGTCACCCCATCCTGGATTACTCTAGGTGTCTGGTTTTCAAAAATGAAGAGGTTTGGTAGGTTTCCCTAGATGCCGGCTAAGGTAGAGGCCAAAATCCATAGCTTGGAACTTTGCAAAAAAAAGCTCTGTTTTCTTAGGGAAAATGGGATGTGTCCATGTTGGGGTGTGGGGCATTTCCTGTCACGGTGGTAGGCCTACCCACACAAGTGAGGTACCATTTTTATCGAGAGACTTGGGGGAACGCTAGGTAGAAGGGAATGTGTGGCTCCTCTCAGATTCAAGAACTCTCTTTCACCGAAATGTGAGGAAAAATTGCTTTTTTGGCCATATTTTGAGGTTTGCAAAGGATTCTGGGTAACAGAACCTGGTGAGAGCCCCACAAGTCACCCCATCCTGGATTCCCCTAGGTGTCCAGTTTTAACAAATGCACAGGTTTGGTAGGTTTTCCTAGGTGCCGGCTGAGCTAGAGGCCAAAATCCACAGCTTGGCACTTTGCAAAAAAACAGCTCTGTTTTCTTTGGGAAAATGTGATGTGTCAATGTTGTGTTTTGGGGCATTTCCTGTCACAGGCGCTAGGCCTATCCACACAAAGGAGGTACCATTTTTATTGGGAGACTTGGGAAAACACTGGGTGGAAGGAAATACGTGGCTCCTCTCACATTCTAGAACTTTTGGCACCGAAATGTGCGGAAAGAGTGTTTTTTGGACAGATTTTGAGGTTTGCAAAGGACTCTGGGTAACAGAACCTGTTGAGAGCCCCATAAGTCACCCCATCTTGGATTCCCCTAGGTGTCTGGTTTTGAAAAATGCACAGGTTTGGTAGGTTTCCCTAGGTGCCGGCTGAGCTAAAGGCCAAAATCCACAGCTTGGCACTTTGCAAAAAACAGCTCTCTTTTCTTTGGCAAAATGTGATTGGTCCATGTTGTGTTTTGGAGCATTTCCTGTCATGGGCACTAGGCCTACCCACACAAGTGAGGTACCAGTTTTATCGGAAGATCTGGGGAAACGCTGGGTGGAAGGACATTTGTGGCTCCTCTCAGATTCCAGCACTTTCTTTCACTGAAGTGTGAGGGAAAAGTGTTTTTTTGGCCAAATTTTGAGGTTTGCAATGCATTCTGGGTAGCAGAACCTGGTGACAGCCCAACAAGTCACCCCATCTTGGATTCCCCTACGTGTCTAGTTTTGAAAAAATGCACAGGTTTGGTAGGCTTCCCTAGGTGCCGGCTCAGCTAAAGGCAAAAATCCACAGCTTGGCTCTCTTTTCTTTGTCAAAATGTGATGTGTCCATGTTGTGTTTTGGAGCATTTCCTGTCAAGGGCACTATGCCTACCCACACAAGTGAGGTACCATTTTAATCGGCAGATCTGGGTAAACACTGGGTGGAAGGAAATTTGTGGCTCCTCTCAGATTCCAGAACTTTCTTTCACCGAAATGTGAGGGAAACGTATTTATATGGCCAAATTTTGAGGTTTACAATGGATTCTGTGGAGCAGAACCTGGAACCTGCCCAACAAGTCACCCCATCTTGGATTCCCCTAAGTGTCTAATTTACAAAAATGCACGGGTTTGGTAGGTTTCCCTAGGTGTCGGCTCAGCTAGAGGCCAAAATCCACAGCTAGGCACTTTGCAAAAAACAGCTCTGTTTTCAATGGGAGAATGTGATGTGTCCACGTGGTGTTTTGGAGCATCTCCTCTTGCGGGCGTTAGGCCTACCCACACAAGTGAGGTACCATTTTTATCGGGGGACTTGGGGAAACGCTGGGTGGAAGGAAATTTGTGCCTCCTCTCAGATTCCAGAACTTTCTGTCACCAAAATGTCAAGAAAAAAGTTTTTGTTGGCCAAATTTTGAGGTTTGCAAAGGATTCTGGGTAACAGAATCTGGTAAGAGCCCCACAAGTCACCCCATCCTGGATTCCCCTGGGTGTCTATTTTTAAAAAATGCACAGGTTTGGTAAGTTTCCCTAGGTGCCGGCTGAGCTAAAGGCCAAAGTTCACAGCTTGGCACTTTGCAAAAAACAGCTCTGTTTTCTTTGGGAAAATGTGATGTGTCAATGTTTTGTTTTGGGGCATTTCCTGTCACAGGCGCTAGGCCTACCCACACAAGTGAGTTACCATTTTTATTAGACGACTTGGGGGAATGCTGGATGGAAGGATATTTGTGGCTCCTCTGAGATTCCAGAACTTTCTGTCACCGAAATACGAGGAAAAATTGCTTTTTTGGCCACATTTTGAGGTTTGCAAAGGACTCTGGGTAACAGAACCTGGTACGAGCCCCACAAGTCACACCATCTTGGATTCCCCGAGGTGTCTAGTTTTAAGAAATGTGCAGGTTTGGTAGGTTTTCCTAGGTGCTGGCTGTGAGCTAGAGGCCAAAATCCACAGCTAGACACTTTTCCAAAAAACACGGCAGTTTTCTTTTGGAAAATGTGATGTGCCTATGTTGCGTTTCCTGTCGTGGGCATTAGGCCTACCCACGCAAGTGAGGTACCATTTTTATCGGGAAACTTGGGGAAACACAGAATAGAAGAATAAGTGTTATTATCCCTTGTAATTCTTTAAGTTTTTTCCTTCCAATTGTAAGACAGTGTGTAAAAAATACATCTATTTGAGAAATGACCTGTAAGTCACATGCTAGTATGGGGACCCCACAATTCAGAGATGTGCAAATAACCACTGTGTTTCAACAACTTATCGAGTGCCCCGTTTGGAAATACAAAGGTTCTCTTGATACCTATTTTTCACTCTTTATATTTCAGCTAATGAATTGCTGTATACCCGGTATAGAATGAAAACCCATTGCACGGTGCAGCTCATTTATTGGCTCTGGGTACCTAGGGTTCTTGATGATCTTACAGGCCCTGTATATCCCCACAACCAGGAGAGACCAGCAGACGTTACGGCATATTGCTGTCAAAAATCTGACATCGCAGTAAAAAGTTACAGAGTAAAACGTGAAGAAAAAGGGCTGTTTTTTTAACCTCAATTTCAATTTTATTTTTATTTCAGCTGTTATATTCTGTAGGAAAACCTTGTAGGATCTATACAAATGACCACTTGCTGAAATCAGAATTTTGTCTACTTTTCAGAAATGTTTAGCTTTCCGGGATCCATCATTGGATTCACACCCATTTCTGTTACTAACTGGAAGGAGGCTAAAAGCACAAAATAAATAGTAAAAATGTGGTATGTCCCAGTAAAATTGTGTTGAAAAATGTAGTTTTATGATTTAAGTCTGCCTGTTCCTGAAAGCTGGGAAGCTGGTGATTTTAGCACTGCAAACCCTTTGTTGATGCCTGTGAGAGAACAGGGCTGATTGCAGAGGCCACCTAACTTTTTGCCCCCATTTTCCATTTTTTGCTGGTGTTTTCCTTATTCTTATGGTGCCCTGGGTACTGATAACCAGTCCCAGGGCCTGTGCTCCGTGTAAAATCAGTATGCAAATTAGGCTAATTATAATTGGCTAAGTCAATCTACATATAAGTCCCTGGTATATGGTAGGGCATGGAGGTTTAGGGACCCCAGCATAGGTAGTTCACCCATAGGTGCACTGCTGAGGTGCCCAGTGTCATTTTAAAGGCAGGCCTGTCTTGCTGGCTGCTTTTAAATTAAAGTAATATGCAAATTCGACTTTGGAATTAAAAGTAGTTCCAAAGTCTTAAGCTACCTTATTTTTACATATAGGTCACCCCTAAGGTGTTTCCTTTATGCCCCAAGGGCTGGGTGCCATGTAACTATAAGCAGGGACCTTATAAAACTAGTTTTATAAGCCCTGGTGAGGTAAAACAGGCAAATTCGTTTTTCCCTCATTGTAGTGAATGGCCTCCATAAGCTAAAATGGGGAGACTTTATTTTAATTTTTAATGTCCCCTTAAGTAACAGATACCAAGAGTTTGGTATCAAATTAATTGTTATAATAAATCCCACAACTTCCAGTTGTGGGATTTAATATAACTTGTTCAGGTAAAGAGTTTTAAACTTTACCTGAAAAGTTGCCAACTTCAGCCCTGCAGTGTTTTTGCTGCTGTGCTCTGATTGGCCAGGCTGCCTTGATGAGGTATGAAGTGGCCTGGCTTCACACAAAGAGAGTTGCCTGTGAGAGGAGATCTCCCTTCAGCAGATGTGAGGCAGGAAGGCGGAGGGCTGCCAAACTGGTCTTCAAAGGCAGAGAAGGACATTTGGAGCAACCCAGCAACACCCCACATCCTGCAAACCCAGACAATTAGGTGCCCCCTTGATTAGATTAGGAGAGGGGTGTGTTTGGGATTTTTAGCCACACCAGTGGGTGGGCTCAGCCAGATGTAACCTCCAAAAATCACTTTCAGCCATGATGGATTTTTGAGGAATGTTGCTCCCTGGGATTGATTTTTCCCAGGAAGTGGTCATCACAGGGGGAAGGACCCTGCCCCTGATTGGAGAACCAGGACCCCCCTGTTTTTCACCCAGGAGCAAGGATAAAACTGGCAGACCTGCACCCATAACTGAGATCCCTATCAGATTCCAACAAGGAAGAACTACAGGAGAAGAAGGACTGCCCTGCTGGACCCCTGACCTGCATCTGGACACTGCACTCTGGAGGACTGCACTAGCTGCACACCACTAAAGGGACTTTACCTGTCTTCTACTGCTTCAAGAAGGGACTCCCTATTTGCTACAGGTACAAAGGAGCTGCCCAGAGGCCCCTGCATCAAGTCCTGCAAGCAGAGCCCAGCTGACCAGTGGCCAGTGGCCATTTGAGGATTCTGACCAGGTGTATTCTGGGAATTGTAGTCCCAACTCCCAAGGAGCAACTCAGAGCTTCTGGAACCTTGGATCAAGTTGTGGACACTTCAAGGACACAAAAAGGACCTCTGGAAGAAGATCCAGAAGTTTGGAGACGTTTGGAGCAACTCCATAAGTTGAAGAGGTGCATTGTGGGAGTTTTAGTCCCAGACCCCAAGAGGCACACCAGGGCCTCTGAACCATTGGCTGGTGCTGTGGACCACTTTCCTGAATCAAACACTTCTGAAAGTAAGTGTGACAGTGTTACCTTGTGGGTGGCCTGAACTCTGGACTTTGTTCCTTTCCAGTGCAACTTTTTTTTAACCATTTGAGCCCTAGTTGCTTCTATGCGCTAGAAAGCATTAATTCTTTAAAAATTCATATCTCCGGTTCCCCTTATCAGATTATATTCGCTTTGGTGTCATTTTAAAGATAAGAATATAATGTTTTTTTATAAATTGATTTTGGATTTTTAAACTGTTTATTGTGTTTTATTTAATTACTGTTTTGTGATATTTGAATGCTTTACGCTTTGTCTCCTAAGTTAAGCCTTGTCCCACGTTGCCAAGCTACCAAGGGTTGAGCTAGGTTTAATTTACTGAGAACTAACTGGACCTAAGTGGAGGTTAGTGGCCTATTGCTAAGTGTAGGTACTTACCTGCCCTTACCAATAACCCATTTTCCAACAATGCCATTTTCAGGGAAAAAACCACAAGCCTTCTTCTGCAGCCCTTGTTTCCCATTTGTTCGAAAAAAACAAAATTGTTGCTGTATTTTGGCTAATTTCTTGTTCTCATTCAGGGGAAACCACAATCTCTGGGTACCTCTAGAATCCCTAGGATGTTGGAAGAAAAGGACGCATATTTGGCGTGGGTAGCTTATGTGGACAAAACGTTATGAGGGCCTAAGCGCAAAATGCCCCAAATAGCCAAGAAAAGGCCTGGCACTTGAGGGAGAAAAGGCCTGGCAGCGAAGGGGTTAACCCAACATTTGATGCACACAACTGATTATGCATGAACTTTAGCAGCATGCAGTGAAGTTAGGATACAAGGCCCATGTCCAACCTCACACATATGCAGCTGCCTCTCTATACTGTCTTTCACCTTACACAGCAGAGTTCCATCTTAGAGTGTGGCTTTCGGCAAAGCCCATTTACCAAACTCCTGAATGTCCAGCCTTGCTGCACACGGCTTTGGGTGGGTGCAGTAGGGCTTGTCTGCATGCCGTACTCCCAACCTCTAATGCACCAGTGCACTGTATAATAGCTATTCATGCATATAGTCATTTGTAGCAGCCTCTAGGTTTAGTACTTGCACCAGCCGTTGTGCCACTGAACTGCCCGTATACAGCCTTAGTCAATATAGGACACGTTACAGAAGCATTTTTCATATTATATGGTTATTTTTGTTCCAGTACGATGAATACAATGTTATTTTTTCAAATAAGGAAAATTTTAAAGATTGCAGTAAGTACAATACTGTGCTACATTGCTTGATTCTAGAGAACAAAACACATTGGTAGTCATTACAACATTGGTGACAAAAGCTGTTTACCGCCGTGCAGAAGACCGCTAACACACTGCTGCGGCAGCAGAATTCCGCCACAGTCATTATGACCCACTGCTCGGAATCCGCCAAAATTCAGACACCCACACAAGTCCGCCACACCAAAGGTCAGTGATAAACTGGCGAAAACAAAACCGCCACCATCAAGCCAACAGAAATACGCCCATACTATCACGACACACGAATCCACGCAGCGGTCTTTCAACCGCGGTTTTCCATTGGCGGTACACACCGCCGCGCTCAAAATACACACACATTTACAAAACACTACCACATTGGACAATTCCAAATACGCACACCTGATACACATACACACACCACTCCCACATACCCATTACAATATAAAACACACACCCACATCACCCACAAACCCCTACGACAAAATTACCAAGAGAAGGCCAGAGAGAGACACTACAAACAACTACCAAGCATCCACAGGCACACAATACCATCACCCACATAACTTCCATGCGCCTCACACAACACACCACTAAATATCACCCCACATATCACTACACACACCATCCCACACATCACCCACACCACCCCATGGCACGGCAAAGACACCCCAGGTTCTCTGAGGATGAGCTCAGGGTCATGGTGGAGGAAATCGTCCGGGTAGAGCCACAGCTATTCGGATCACAGGTGCAGCACACCTCCATAGCTAGGAAGATGGAGCTATGGCGCAGAATAGTGGACAGGGTTAATGCAGTGGGACAGCACCCAAGAAATAGGGATGACATCAGGAAGAGGTGGAACGACCTACGGGGGAAGGTGTGTTCCGTGGTCTCAAGACACCACCTTGCGGTTCAGCGGACTGGCGGCGGACCCCACCTCCTCCCCCACAACTAACAACATGGGAGGAACAAGTCTTGGCAATTCTGCATCCTGAGGGCCTCGCAGGAGTAGATGGAGGAATGGACTCTGGTAAGTCAAATCTTGACTATCACATACCCCCACCCAAACCCTCGCCCCCATCACTCCAACTCCTCACAAATGTCCCAACATCACAAACCACACATCCTAACACCAAGCCCTGAATGCAACAACAAAGCATGGATACCCATCATCAAAGCATGGCCACTGCACACACCCATACAACCCCCTAAACCACCATCACACAAGGACCCACACAGGAATGCAAGCAATGGAGTACACGGTCACCCACCCATTGCACACCATAGCACACACAGATGTAATAAACATCCTTTTATACCCCTGCAGGCCCCCTAACCAACGTCACCGGACAGGAGGGTTCACACATGTCCACACCACCAACAGAAGAGGCCCACAGTGATGACAGCAGCTCTGTCCAACTGGATCTAGATGACCAGTCCGGCCCATCGGGGACCTCTGGACAGTCGGTTCCCCTGACACAGTCACAGGCCACCACAGAGCTTCCCCCCTCTGGAAACACCAGCACAGCACCCACCCAGCGGGCCCATACCTCTGTCCCCAGGACACGTCAATCAGCAGTATGTCCTCCACTTCAGGGAACCCAGACTAACCTACCACCCCAACAACAACAGGGACCTGGGGGCAGTGGCAGTGGGCACACGGTCCAGGGGACGGAGGCCCAGGAACACAGGGGAACTGAGAGGGCTGGTGTGTGACAGGGGGAGGACAGGCCAAGGGAACCCACTCTCCACAAGGCCCTCTCCAACATCATGGGAGCCCCACCATTCCCAGGAGACGATGGCAACGGTACTGGCCAAGTTTCAGGAGACCCAGCGCCTGCAGGAGGAACAGTATTTGGGCTTCAGGGAGGAACTCAGATCCATCAATGCCACCCTGGGCACCATCATAGGGGTGCTGAAGGAAGTCCTCAACTCCAGGAGGGACACTGTGGCACAACAAGGGGCCCCTGACACTAGCCTGTACGATGAACTGCCCACCACCTCCGCCGGTGCTAGTGGACAGGAGGCACCGCAACAGGACCACCACACCAGCACCCCACCCCCTGCAGAGGGAGAACCACCCCGCAAATGGTCCCGGAGATCCAGGACAAAGACAGAGAACGATGCCAAGACCCCCGCCAAGAAATGAGACCACCCTGAATGTCATCCTTCTGTCCCACCTTGTCACCCTGTCCATCCTCAAACTGCCCCAGCTCCACTTCCTAGCCCATTTGGGCAATGCACCTGTGAGACTAATAGACTGGACTCTGCCATGGACATTCCTCCACCATCACCCCTCACCATTTTACAACCCCCTCCAATATTGAGCACTGAAATAAACACCCTTGAAGCACAAAACAATCTGGAGTCTGTCTGTGATTTCGAAATAGTGTATTAGCAATTACAGTGACAAAATTCTCTTTCAATTGTAATGTCAACATACCTATGTCACACAGCTCTAGTCCATGAGGAAACAAAGCAGATGTCACACAGTGGGACCCACATCTGTGAAATCGTAAAGTGAAAACTCAGTGACCATACTGTCTGAAAACGACAGACAGTAGAGAGGTAGTAGTGTTAAAGTACATGTAGTAGGCAGGTTTGTATTCTTACCTGTGTCTCACTGGAAGTATTGCAGGATAACCGAGTTCCTGTTGTCGATGTCCTCTTCTTCTGCTTCCTCGTCTTCACTGTCCACAGGCTCCACAGCTGCCACAACACCGCCATCTGGACAATCCTCCTGCAGAAAAAGCACCCGTCGTCGCAAAGCTAAGTTGTGAAGCATACAGCAGGCCACGATGATTTGGCACACCTTCTTTGGTGAGTAGAATAGGGATCCACCTGTCATATGGAGGCACCTGAACCTGGCCTTCAGGAGGCCGAAGGTCCACTCTTTAATCCGCCGCGTTCGCCCATGGGCCTCAGTGTAGTGTTCCCCTGCCCTTGTCCTGGGATTCCTCACTGGGGTCAGCAGCCATGACAGGTTGGGGTAACCAGAGTCACCTGCAAATGGCGTGGGCAACTGTTAAACACACACTAACCTGTAGGGATATCCCCAGACCCAGATAACCATTCCCACTCACTTGCTTCCAGGTGCTCACCTAATAGCCACACACGGTGCCTCTGGAGTTGACCCATCACATAAGGGATGCTGCTATTCCACAGGATGTAAGCGTCATGCACTGAGCCAGGGAATTTGGCATTCACATGGGAGATGTACTGGTCTGCCAAACACACCATCTGCACATTCATTGAATGATAACTCTTCCGGTTTCTGTACACCTGTTCACTCCTGCGGGGGTACCAAAGCCACATGTGTCCCATCAATGGCACCTATGATGTTGGGGATATGTCCCAGGGCATAGAAGTCACATTTCACTGTAGGCAAATCCTCCACCTGAGGGAAAACGATGTAGCTCTGCATGTTTTTCAGCAGGGCAGACATCTCTCTATGGCCACTGTTGTTTGAAATGACCCACTTGCAAGTTAATGGAGTACTGACAGCACCTGCACTAGAGGGGGGATTCCTGTGGGATGGCGGATAGCTGACATCAGGTCTGGCTCCAGCTGGGAACACAGTTCCAGGATTGTGGCACGATCAAGCCTGTAGGTGATGATCACATGTCTTTCCTCCATTGTCGACAGGTCCACCAGCGGTCTGTACACCGGAGGATGCTGCTATCTCCTCACATGTCCCAGCGGACGGTGCCTATGAAGGACAACAGCGAGCACAGAGTCAACCAGCTCAGAGGTACGTACCCACAGCTTACACAGAACACAAATCATAATCTGAAATTTGTCCTGGAGGAGTGTTGAGGCAAGGCCTAGGTATGTTTGACGCAGTTAAAATTAAGCCATGTGGGCCCCTGAAATGGCGGCTGCCTGACCTGTAAAGTGGGACAATGGGATGTGAGGTAACTGCGCTGGCGTTGTACACCGTCGCGGTAGGCGGTCGAAGACCGCAGCACAATTCTGCATTGGTTAAAATTGGACCCTATGGGTCCCAGGAGCCAATGAGGATGTACGCCGGCGGCGACAGTACTCACTGCCGCGGATGTGACCGCCATTTTCTATCTGTTCAATCACTCGATACCTGACACTCGATACCCTTCGACAGGAGAGGACCTACACTGCAAGTGCTGCTGTGACCTCTGTCTGGAAGAGACAATGGCTCTTGCGTCTAGGGAAAGGGCCCCTGCCTTCACATCAGAGGAGTTGGAGAAACTCGTGGATGGGGTCCTCCACAGTACACGCTACTCTACGGTCCTCCAGACAAACAGGTAAGTACACTGGGCGCATGCTGTATGGGCTATGGCTGCGTGGAGTGGAGTGAATGAAAGATGGGGGGGAGATTGAGGCATGCATGAAACAATGGTGAGTGCATGTGCCACATGGCAAGGGTAGGGATGGGGGCCAATGACTGTGACGGTTATATCTCCTCCTTTTCCCCTGTACTATTCCTGTAAGTCAGCGCCCACCAGAAGAAGGATATTTGGCATGCCATCGCCAAGGAAGTCTGGACCCTGGGGTCTACCACAGACGGAGCACCCACTGCCGTAAAAGATGGGAGGACATTTGCCGCTGGAGCACGAAGACGGTGGAGGCCCAGCTGGGGATGGCCTCCCAACGTGGGAGGGGTGCCCGTCGCACCATGACCCCCCTGATGTTCAGGATCCTGGCGGTGGCGTACCCGGAGTTGGATGGGCACTTGAAGGCATCACAGCAGCCACAAGGGGGTGTGTACACTCTCATTCTGCTGATTTTGCGCTCAATGGAGGTGTCTGGGTGGGGGAGGTGGGCTGTGGGTTTCCCTAGGCCAGGGCGAGTGTGCTAGTTAGATCCCCTTGTTCTGGCAGATCCTGTGGCACCCCACCCCACCTGTGTACAGTGCCAAGTACACCTAGTCAGGCTCCTGTGACATCCATGTGTGCAGATGTCGGCCATAGCCTTGTAGGCCATGTCCCAGGGATTGAACAGTGGACCCCAAGTGTGCGGCGTACTGCAGGGGGCTTCTGTGTCTGTCGTGTCCGCCAACAGTAGTGGTAATGCATGCACTCAACATGTCTTTCTTCTGTCGTTCCCCCCCTTTTTGTGGTCTCCCTGTTCTTGTGTGCATTAGCATCATCAGGCGGAGGAGCAGTGGCACCGGAGCAGGAGGGAGCTGCATCCCACATGGCCCTGGAGGGCGAGACTACGGACTCGGTATTCACCAGTGGGAAGGAAGGGTGAGGGGAGCTCCACGGTGGGGACAGGAGCTGAGACCAGTGATACGGACTCGTCCTCTGATGGGAGCTCCCTTGTGATGGCGGCCACATCTGTGCCCCCCGCATCTACAGGTACAGCCGCGACCCCCCCTACCAGCACCGCCACCCCTGCAGCCCCTCAGCCTTTGCCCCGTGCCTGCACACCCAGGAGGGTGGGCATCACCTTCGCCCCATTCACCTCAGGCCCTGCTCCAGTCACCCCTGCTGCCCTCAGTGAGGAGGCCATTGACCTCCTCAGGTCCCTCACTGTTGGGCAGTCTACCATTTTGAATGCCATCCAGGGTGTAGAAAGGCAGTTGCAACAAACAAATGCATTCCTGGAGGGCATTCATTCTGGGCAGGCGGCCCTTCAGCGAGCTTTTCAGACTCTGGCCTCAGCACTGATGGCAGATATTGTCCCTGTCTCTAGCCTCCCCCCTCCAACTTCCCCCACCCAGACCCAATCCCCTCTACCTCAGCCTATCCCAAGCACATCTTCAGACCTGCATGCACACACGTCAACACACAAGGGAAGCTCAGGCAAACATAAGCACCACACATCCCATAGACACTCACGCAAGCATCACACACATGCAGACACACAAACATCCACTGCCTCTGCTGTGTCCCCCTCCTCCTCCTCTCCCTCCTCCCTCCCAGTCTCATCTACACTCACATCTGCATGCACTACATCTACAGCCACTACGTCCATCACCAGCACACACACCACCACACTCCGCTCACGTGCAGTCACCACCCCCACTACGATTCACACGTCCCCTGTGTCCTCTCCCAGTATGTCTGTGACGCCACCTCCCAAGATACACAAACGCAGCCACACACCCACCCAACAGCCATCCACCTCACGACAGCCTACAGCACATGCACCTTCACGCAAAGTCACCAAGCGAACACCTCCCACAAGTGTCATTTTAGCACAGAGGACCATGAAATACTGGTGAGAGATGTGACAGAGCATCAAAATCAACTCTTTGTCACCTCAAAATTGCCAATTGGAAGGAGAGAGGCAATCTGGGAACAGATTGTGGATAAGATCAACAGTGTGGCAGAGGTCAGGAGAAATGTGACTGAGTGCAAGAAATGCTGGCATGACTGCAAGAGAAGGACAAAAGGAAAAATGAAGCAGAACAGGAAGGCAGCACTGCAAACTGGAGGTGGGAGTCCAGCACCACAAGAGGACTTGGACGAGATGGAGAAGATGGTTGCAACGTTCATCTGGGAGGAAATTGTCACAGGAATACAAGGACAGGACAGCACAGAATACTTGGAAACACCACAATGCAGGGTACGTTGCATGGGGAAATTATATGCTAAAATGTCAAGTGCAAGAAGGGGGAGAAGGGGGAGACACATAGGACTCTCACAATGAATGTCAAAGGAGGGCAGTGGGACACAATGCACATTAAGCAAGTTACACCATGCCAACGTAAGCTACACATTTACCTATGCTTTGGTAGTGCCATGCACCATGGCACATACACAACCTGAACATAGTTAGAACACCACGCCTAAATACTGACATGTACATATGCAGCACATGGGCTGGATGGCATGTATACTGACTGTGCCACTGGTTGTAATACCACAATACCCCTTGCATGTAGTCACATCAACACCACCAACACGACCTCAGAGACCAGGTAGTAAGTCAACACCATTCCTGGGGTTCATAGTGGTGTCCCTTGCAGTAACACCTTGCAACTGCCTTGCCTCATTGCCCAAACGCATGTGTACTGCATCTCACAGCAAAGAAGTCATTGCAACTGTCCCAACAATACCCAGACATGTACCGGTAGCCCCACCACACCGCACATAGACAACACATTCACATGAGGCAGCCATCCCTACATCATGCAGCCAGGGTGTCTCTGTGTGCATGGAACAATGAACTTAACAGGCGCTGGGGGAATAGCAGGCTGGACCTGTATCATTGGTAACATGCCACTAACCAGATCAACTAAGCTGAAGTAGTGTTGAACCACACATCTTGATGCTGAACTGAAATGTGCCACTACAGGAAATATGCACCACAGATAGCAAACAGTAGGTCACAACAGTCACAGGCTGAGCCCACAACTGCTCTGACACAACCATGTCAGACACATCGGAATGGGGAAATAAACACACACACACAACACATGAGGTATGATTGTGAACATAATGGCGGATAATTCCACATCAATGGGTGGGGATGGTGCATGGGCAAGCCTTGTGTTGGTAAGACTGCCAGTGCAGTGTTCCCTTTCCAATTGGCAGTATGAGTCGCACATTAGGATGGCGGCTGGAAATCTGTCTGCTCATGGCAGCTCTGTGGGGTCCTTAGTAAACATTGTTGATGGATCAAATAGAGTCAGTGCCAGTTTTGGCCTGCATTGGGTGTAACAGGACACGCAGCACTCAGCCCTGCAAATCAGGCAGAGGAAAGGGCAAAGAGACAGGGTATGGGACCCCCTGCACTGTCCATGCCAACAACCATTTCATGGGGGTTACACTGCCATACAAAGGCTGGTGGAAATGTGGAAACAGACCGGGAGGGTAGTGTTGAACGTAACACTGGTCTGGTGTCACAGGACAGATGCTATAGGCAGTCTGTAAGCTGCTGGTTACCTGCCATGTACAGGCCATTGGCCCATGGGGCATTCCACACTGACAACAGTTGCCACTACCACCTGTTCTGTTGGGGGCGATTAAATACACAATGGCAGTCAGGTTCCCCTTGGACTGATGCACATGAAATGATAACTTGCTTCAGGCCTTGACCTAAGTACAACTCCTGTTAAATGGCTATGTCCATAGAATAATATACCATCAGGAACTGTCACATAGAGAATGATGTACGCAGCAGAAATTTCATACCCATACTCCCCATCCCTGGGTTCAACCCTGTGCTTGTGTCAAATGAGCTGTACTGTCACCATGCTGCACTCAAGTATCATAGTGCAAGGACTCAAGTATCATAGTGCAAGGAGGGCTGCATTGAGGGGGAGAACATGGGTGTTTAGTAAGACAAACACACCTACACAGATAGGAGATGAAACTGAACTCTGCCTGGTCCATGAGTGCCATGCAAAGTAGCACACAAACACAAATAACAACATGAGGAGCAATCAATGGCAACAAGAGCACAGTGTCCTGGCAATGCCATCCCTATGGTGGTGCAAGGTCGCAGCACAGCATGTGTGTATGTGAAACATGCAAGACTGTGACAGGTGAAAATTGCCATCTGTGGTGCTGTGGCATGAGCACAGCAACACCCATTGCAAGGCCAAACCATGCAAATCGATGCAAAGGGAGAGTAGAACATGAAAAGATGGTGTCAAGCCACAATAAAGATAAACAACACACTTAGAAGATATGATGCAGCCAATTGTGCCAACTGGGCTTCCATTCAGGTGGGGCACAGGGCTGTAGACTGCAGCTATGATGTACAGGAACAATCCTTTGGAACTAAGGGGCACATCATAGGCTCCTAGTGTCACTTTTGGTGACGCTGCTGTGGCGCTAAGCACTGCACCATATTGACAAGGTGGCGTTAAGCCACTTTTTGTGGCTTAATGTCACCTTGTAAATACGGGCCTTTCCTGAGCGTCACTGTGTGTGGAAGGTCATGAAATAGGTGTTGCTGCGGGCGTGCAACAGCAACACCCATTGCATTTTGATGCTGCCTCAAATAAATGGAATTTTGTCAACTTGAGGCAGTGCCAAAATTCTTACGCCAGCCCCAGGGGTGATGTTAGCAGGGTCTAATGAGGAGGAATTAACTTGTTCCTTCTCCTTTTTTGCTTTTCCAATGTGTGCTGCATTCTACAGCATGCATAGGAACAGCAAAATGCCATAAATCATTGTTTATGTGCATGAAGGTGTTCCTTCCTGCACATAAACAATCATATGTAAATGACGCTGTGGCATTTCAGTGTGTGCTGCATTCTACAGCTCACACAGAAGTGCCAAAGCACCATTAGTGATTGTTAATGTGCAGGAAGGGACCCCTTCACACACATAAACAATTACACCCCTCAAAGCATACATCCTTGCACGATGGTGCAAGGATCCCTGAGCTGGCACTGGCAGCTGAATTTTGCACCAGTGCGGGGACAACACAGGGGTGCTCTGTATTCACTTACATACGGCACATCCTTGTGTTACCAAAGTGACGCAGCACGGCGCTGACAATTTTTGCACAGCACTGCGCTGCACCACGTTTACATAAATATGGCCCTAATATGACAATGAGCCTCAAATATCAAATCAGTGATGTGATCTGTCAACTGCCACAACACAGATAGACTGATTTTACACCATTTCAGTGAAGAGAGAGTGATGGCTGTCCTGCGGATCTGCCTGTCCTGGAGTACCCTGATGATCTGGATGGCCAGCTGGCAACTATCAGCCAAGAGACCCTCTAAAGAAGTCCTTGTACACCTCCAGACACCACCTCCAGTCACAAGGAGGAGTATTGATGTAGCAGACATCCCACATGCTCCACTTAGCCCCCCAATAGAGCGACCTGTCATCACTGACACAGCAGAGGACTCCAAGGACCCAGGCACCAGCTTTGAGAGGACAGTGGTAGAGTCCAGTGGTAGGAGTCTAGCGGGAGCTGGCCAAGGAGGTGCGGGTGGGGATGCAAACAATGGCAGCCAGCCTTGAGGGGATGCGGACGTGCATGGTTACAGCAAAAGAGCAGACTGCAGCCAACCGATGCACACACACCCCAATGCGTGGAGTCCAGGAGTGTCTGATGGACATAGCTGCTGCTATGAGGGAGAGGCCACAACAACTGCCCTCCCAAACTGGCATCAGCATGCTTGATGACAAAATGGACTCCATGCACCCAGAAATGGTCTCCCTCAGGGCAGACATGGCTGCCTACCACCGGGATGTTGCAGCTATACTTAAAAATCAGCAGCTCCTCCTTGCTGCAGTGATGCCATATGTAGTGCCACAGATGGCAGCTGCCGGGAATTGGGAGTCCACATCTCCAACCACTGAAGGGTGTGTGGCCCCCTCTAACTCCCTGCTACCACCATCATCGGAGGATGAAGATGTGGAAGAGATCATCTTCACCCATAGGAGTTCCCGGTAGCACCAGCCCATGCCACATGGGCAGTGTTTTCCTTTGTCCTGTGCTTGATAGCATGCCAGTGTTAGCACTGTTGCAGATATGCACTCTTCTTCAACACACCGTTGACCTTTCTGCTATGGACTGCAATTGTCTCTAACTTTTCAATTGGCAATTTATGTTCCCCTGAACTGAAAGACACTTTACCCAAACATGTCCCATGACATGTCCCTCAACCCTGGACTTGTGTTGTGTCACAACTGGATGGATTCCATGAATGGGGTCACAGACCTGGACATTGTAAATATTGAGCTTGTAAATAAACACCACCTACACAACCAGCATGCTTCTGTGTGTTGTGACACATTTACTATGCCTAGGATTTGTGATGTGTGTAACATGTCTCAAGTCACAGAGTGTCAGTACAAGAGTGCATGAATATGCGGGCACATATCTATGCACATGGTACCTACATGATGAACGTCGATGCTGGTCTCATCCCCTGCAAGCAATTCACTGAGTATTGAAAACATGTTGAACATATGTATGCTACACCCACTACAAATGGCAGGAATGGCTGTGAAACAGTTCTCAGCCAATATCGTCAGCTGTACGAGTACCAGTAGAACACATTGGTATGAAACAGAGGGACTCAACCTCATCTATAATTGCCACTAGTCAGTTTAGCAGGATAGGAATGAAATGTAGGCTGTTGTCAAATGTCCCACAGTGCCCAACATTCCGAAACAAAACCCATACAATGACAGATGAATTACCACACCTACCTGTCCGCTACATGGTCAACATAGTCACCTTGAGTGGTGGGTACACTGGATGGCAGATGCACAGACAAGTAGATGTGTTGTAGCTGCCAATGTGACAGCTCAGTTATAAGAAGGTGATGAACATGTCAAGAGAGGGATCTGGAGGCAGGACGGAATCCCTAGGACAACACACAATTTTCACTGTACACCCATGGGAAGACCCTGAGACGCCAGCATATGACATATGAAGTAAGTAACAAAACTAATAATAATTAAGAACCTATCCTAACCTGACCAAACCTATCCAAACTATACATACCCCAAAACAGACCCTAACTACTCTATGCTACACTCACCTTACACATTAATGACACACACATTAATGACACACTCTAAACATTCACCCCCCACCCCCCTTATATCACAAGACACATGCAGGATAACATAAACTCAACTACACATTTACTAACTATTTCTAAACAAATATATACTTTTTAGTATATTTGATTTGTTTTCTTTTTTTATAAATACATAAAAGCCCCAACATCACCCCCACCCATGCATCCACATAGTAAAATGTAAAAAGTAGAAAACCCACCACCCAAACCTACTTATCCTAACTAACCCACTAGCCTATTCCAACCTACATCTAACCCCCTAAACCCACTAAAACCTAGAAAAAAATGAGGAGGGAGGGGACTGAACTTGGGAAGAGAGACATCATGCCATTCAGAGGTTGGCCCTCTTGGGTTACCCCTTAATGTACATGAGTGCCTTAGTGTTCTTGGCCACCTCCTTCTCAGTTCAGTCCAACTTTTTGAGGACCTATGTCACATCCCTCTGTAAGTCTCTGATGGCACTCATGTCCATGGCAGTAGGTGTAGTTGGCTGTGGAATGGAAGTTGAGGGTGCAGCAGCTTGAGCAATTATGATGTTGGCAGCTGTGGCCCCATGCAAAGCTGTGGTGCTTGGTCCACCCTGTGTGGGCAGTGTGGGTCCCCCTTGGCTGAATGCCCGCCACTCACCGGTGGATCGCTCCGAGCGATAGCAGCGTGCCATCCTCCTGAACCCAGATTCCACTGCTAATATGTGCCGATAGCGCACTTCCCTCTTCTGAAAGGCACAGAGTTCCTCGTTATTCATGTTGGCAGCTGTTAAAATGAGACAGGCAACCATCAGTGTCAGCATTGTGTGGTGTATGTACAGATAATTAGCTTACTATCTACATCGATTTGCACATGCGCTCCTACTCACATTCCAGATTATACAATTGCCCTGATGGATGAAACAGCAACGCTGTCTTAGCACCATTTCCTTGACACCATAGCCACCCACAACAAGATTAGGAAACAAACAAAATTAGATGTGCATTGATTTTGTACCATGTGTGACAATGCAAAGGCAGCGTGAACTTCACATTGATCAGGGCCACTATTCCTCATCATCTGTGTCGAATTTTCAAACATACATTACCAGTAACTTGTATCTGTTATTGGGAGTATGGGATGCAGTTGATAACCATAAGGGGTCAGTGTTGATAGGTACACATGCAAGCCTGATCAAAATGACTGCCACCTACAGTGTGAGCATCACATCTACTTACAAATGTGTTGTTCCCACCCCCTGTGCCTCATGGGGGATGGCCATGCAGATCATCATCTCAACTGTCCAGGTCATCCACCAAGGCATGCCCATTCATAAATGGAGTCAGGGAGTGGACCATATGTTAGGTGATGACAACTAGGAAGCTGGTATCCATAGGTCTATTACATCTACATTCATGTGTCCAGGTGAAGACACCCATCAATACCTGATCAACCAATACCATTCCTCACACACCCATTTCCCTGCTAGCACACGATTTGACCTGACCTGCATGCACACCTATGACACTCCATATAAGTGTCACGTAAGTGGAGTACAATATAAGTGGCACCATGCTGAGGGACAATTGCCCACCCAGTCCTACATATACATTGCAATACAGGGATGCACCAATTTATCTACAAAATGGTGCATCACTGTGTTGTGAGAATGATGGTGTGATCCTGCTCCATGGCCACCAGATCAGCCCAGCGATGCTTGAGCTGGTGATCGTTTAGGCTGCTGTGGTACACCCTCTTCAGGTGGTGGAGCACCTTGCCCCACGGCAGCCGCCTCACCTCTGCCCGTTAGCCCTGTAAAACTAGGCCACCCATCTCCAAAATTAATGGGAGGTAGTGGGCTACAAGCCACACAAATCCTCCCAGATCTTCTACATCCCATTGTAGTCTGCCTCCCCCTACCAGACATTGCACTAGGGTACAGGTTGAAAATGAGAAATAATGGTAGTAATAAACAGAAGTAAGTAAAGGAAACTTGAAACCCAAAAACTAACAATCCCAACTAATCCACCTATACAACTAACCTAGACAGACACTCCATCGCACAGGAACAAGGAAAAATACTAAAAACACACAAATTCACAGACACTGGGACAAATAGTAATCAAACACAACAGAAGACACAACAATATACCAGGAGGGACACCACAATATACCAAACAGAGCAATAAGACACCTCCAACTCCAAGACACAACCACACAGTCAAAAGAGGCACAGACTGTAAAGAGAAAGTGAAAGTACTCCCACTGTGCCATGCCTGTAAAAAGGATATCTTGTTAATCACTTCATCCCGTTTTCTGAAATGGGTGTATTTTTTTGACACATCTGATATTTGCATGAGTATTTCTGAAGCATGACTTATGAATGTCTTTTTACATTGATGCATTACCTTTAGGCGTCGATTTAACAGTAAATCAGCATTGCAATGAGTGCGAAGGTGGAAATCACGCTAAGGGCCCGTGGGTCATATACTTTGCATTTGCGAATGTTTTCAACACATTTGCGTCATTTTTATTTACACTATTCTTGATTGCATGATTTGGTCCATTGTTAATAGATGCATCCTGTATCAACATACAAATTCAATGGGCTGGGCTGGGCTGGGCTGCAGTATGGCATTTTGTGTATGGCTACATATGGTAGTCCATGGAACAATGTGATTTGGGTGAGATTGGTCTGTTACACCAATGTGTGTGTTACAGAATCAACAGCATGCAAATGTATTCACGTCATGCATATGTATGTATGTGTGACAACAGTGTATCCACGTATGTATGGCAGTCAGTACTATGCAAGAGTCATGGTATGTGATTGTGAATTGTGCTGTGTGTAGTTGTCTTCCAGACCATCACATTTCAGGTGACATACACAGCTCAGGCATTGTTGACTGATGAATGCAATCTGGGAAATGTTACCCGACAACTGTCTCCATATGTTAATCTTGAGTATATGGATGACTTGTGTGTGTACTAAACATATGTCTGACAAGTGTACATATATAGTACAGACTCTGCCTACATTCCAACAATATCATGTATTGAACACAATAGACAGTTGAAAATCATTTCATTTTGCATTGTAATAATATTGTTTTGTGGTGGACCTGCAGCCCTAGTTGCATATGTTCTTATCCATTCTGATATGCATTCCACAGATGTGTCCGTCCAAAGTGGGAGGTCATGTGTACCCTGTGACAGGAATGAGCCCCATGGCAGTGGCAGGAGAGATTTCCATGGATGTACTGTGCAGGCACCAGTTCTCCCATTGCTTGCCATACCTGGGCTAATCATGTTGACCATTGCCACCAATGATGTTCTCCCTTGTCACACATGCTCCATGCAGCCATTGCAACTCTCACACTGAGTTGTGTTAGTGGTCTGTTCAAACATTACAGTCTCACCATATGTTGACATCCACTGACTCATGTGTGGGCCCCTTGTTTTCCTCCTATTTGGACATGTTATAGTTGTGTGTGATGAGCTATTGTTGTACAAGTTGGCAACGTGGATGTTATTAAAATGTTGTGTTCCATTGACTGTATGCTTCAGTTGCCACATTCAAGTGATGAGGCTAATTGTGATATATGTGATGGTAGCAGTTCACTCTTACGCTTCACATGTGATGTTGCAACAGTACTCTTCAGATTTGTGTTTGTAATACACTCCCTGAGGTTAGACTCACAATCATGAGGTATATGTTTTAGAGATTTAGGACACTAAAGCCAGACTGTGTGAATAAGTGAGCTGTTTATTGACAAAATCTACAAGGTGAGTTACAAGATTATTGAGTGAAGATGTTTTCAATGATGTGCAATCTGCAGCTGTGTTGTACTGTTCCCTTTTATTTTCTTCTCCACCATCTTCTTCCTCTTCCTCAGGCAGGTCATCCACCTGCTCATATAAGGGGACATTCATCCGCACACGTATGTTGTGCAGGATGGCACATGTCAAGATTATCTTGCAGATGATGTGTGGGGTATATAGGAGGCTGACGCCTGTGATGTCTAGGCACCTGAATCTGGACTTTAGGATGCAAAATGTTCTCTCCACAATAGTCCATATTCTACAATGTTCCTCATTATATGCACGCTTTGCTGCTGTGCTTGGGTTGGGAAGTGGGGTCATTCTCCATGGCTGTATGCCTTAACCCTGATCCGCTGCGGAAGATTAAAGGAGTAAGTTGTTGTTAGGGATTGCAACAGGTATGTCATGTAGCATGGCAGTTGATATTTAGAGCTGGTTGTGGCTCATATGTATTTGTGGTATGGTGTGAGTTCCTATCCTTGTGTAATGTTTTCTCAGCACTAGTTTGTTGGACATGACAATCTTGTGTTTGGCTCAAGTACGTGGGACATATGATTTGGATTCCACACTGATGGTCATTATGTATGTACCATGCATTGTGCAGTGCACCTTCGTATAAGTTTGCTATCACTAGAGGGGACATGACACATCCTCACAACACAGTGGGGTCAGATGTGGTGGCAACATGGTAGCACTACAGAACCTGGACATCCCATCTCTTTTGATATGTGTCATTGCAGATGACGTGTGACACTTAGGGCCTTAGAAATTGGTAAGTGAGAATGCACAACATGTCTCCAAAGTTGGCTGTACTGTCCTGCAACATTTTGACTATGCAAGAATACCCCATGTGTGACATGTTGCTTGGCAACCCTTTGTCATCCCCCGCACCAGTTGCTCATGTGCAGCTGTGCAACAACACTACCTACCCTGCACCAGGGTACTTGGCTAGCTGCCTAGTGGAGGTGGATGTATCTGTGCAGGATGGTACACTGCCCTGTACATATGCTTTTTTGATTGCCAATTGGCTCTTTCTGTGTGTGCAGCAGTATGCAGCATGCATTGGTGCCACAATCATCTGAGTTCATAGCACAGGCTACTTCCTTTTTGCAACCTGCATACAGCACCCCTGGGGTGGTATTTGTTGTTGGCACTTCCTCAGGCTTTAGATGAGAGCTACATGTGAGTCAGCATAATCATGCTATGTATCTTGTGGTGACAGACCTGCAGCAAGAAACTTTGCACACCCCTGCCACACAACATACAGCATGGGAGAGTGGCCAATATACAATGTGGCTTCAAGTCATTATGAAATGGTCATCTGCCAAGTTGTACATACAGTGCAGGCCATGACAATGGAACTGTTGGCTATTACATAGGTCCCTTGGTGTTCCAGAGTGGCAGCTAATGTTTGTGGCAGCCATGAGGTGTCCAATGGTGTGTATCCCATTGGCACAGGATGATCAACATAACTACCAGTGTCTCTCCTATCTTGCAAAACATTAATCTGCACTTATACTGTCGACACATGCACAGTACAGGCTATGGGATGGAGCTCAGCTACTTAGCAAATGTGTCCCTTGGCACAGTGCATGTGAGGGCAGTGATGTCCTGTTTTCTCCTACTGGGTCCCACTATGACATCTATGATCTGCACTGTCTGACAGTGACTCCTGTTGGCCCATTTATTGTATCTGGTACAGACATGATGGTGTTGTGAGTCAGCGAGTGTTGCATGTGAGGTTGCACTACAGTAGGTGTGGTACCACTTCTCACACATCTGGCACATGGTATGTGATGGGCATTCATCTTGTATTCCTATGTGTATGAGCCAATGTGTCAGGCAGATGTCTCTGCACACTACAGATAAGTTAGGTATGTGTTGATGAGAAGTAGTTGATATAGGCGCAGGTTGTGTAGTGTTTGATATTTGTTCTGGCAGTGATTTGCACGGCATGACTTGAGGCATCTGTGCCTATTTGGAAGTTACATGACATGGGCGTGGTGTATGCCATTGACATGTCTCGGCTATCCTTTGTTTGGTGTAAGTGTGTGATGTGTATGTAGTAGGCAACCTGAGGGCACTCGTAGTGGTATGTGTAGTTTTACTGTTTGCAAAGGATACATGTCTACATCTGTCCTTCCTGTGGTGTACCTGTCAAGTTGTGAGTGTGTTACGTACATGTGGGTGTATGTATTAGTGTAGTGTAGCCATTTTTAATGTAGCTTTCTGCGCGTTTGCTTAACGTATTAGGCCTCTGCGCACTTTGCCCTAGATGTTTTTTATTTAGCCTTGCACTGTTATTTTACAATAACCAGTTTCATGGTCTTGTTTTATTTCCTTCTATCACACTGTTTAGCTTACTTCAGCACTGTGTTCTCAAACAATACATTCTTGCTCGATCTGTGCTTAAGTCAAGGATACAGTTTGGTACATTGCCGATAGACGTGGTAGAAGTTTAGTCGTTATGGTTCGTAGAAAGTACACATCCTTACGTAGGGACGTTTCTTAGAACACCGGTGTGTTAGTTATAAAAGCACTTTATAGTCCTGGTACACGTAGGAGGGAGATTCCGACCAGGAACCCACAACTAGATGCTGACTGCCCTGTTGCAGATGCTGATCCAGATCACAGGCCTTTGCTCAGGTATGAGGGTTGATGTCCGCCCGGGGGAACCAGAAAGGCAGGCTTAGAGCTTCACATGCTGTGCTCAAAATATAACTTAGAGAGAGCATAATTTAGTTGCAATATGATAGCCTTATTCTTATGTTTCACTCTCCTCGTTACTATTTCAATCCTGCTGTGTTGTATGGTTCTGGTTATTGCGGCTCACTCCTTGTTATCTAAAATGCAGTTGTTTTATTAAATCAATCTTTAAAACTCAAACTGCCTTTGTCATTTATATATGAGACCGCACTTTGTACGAGAGAACTGGTTGTGACCTGAGTGACCACGACTTCCCTGGGAAGCACTAAGATGTCATGCGCTCAGCTGCCCAATTGTCTCTCCCCTTTGGGAGAGATGAGGCACTGCTAGTTAGCCGGAGCATAACCCGGATTTGGGGTGACAAGGGTCCTTCACCGTGGGTCAGACTTAGTCCCCCACACTGCGAACGATCTTGCCGCCCAAAAATCCAGTAGTCTCATTAGGATAATGAGAGCCTACGTGACATTAGTGTTGTGCACTAATTGTGGTGTGCTGCAGCATGGTGCATATGTGTTATCACCTGCACATGAGTGTTACCCTGGCCATATGTTACTGTAGTGGTGTATGTCTTGTGTGTCCGACAGGGTTGGTTTGTTGTGTGTACATCGCAGGTATGCCATTTCCAAATTGTCCAACCTGGAATTGTTCATTGCCGGAATATGTAGGCATCATGGACACTCCCAGGATACCTGGCCAAAATGTTTATGAAAAGTCCCCGGTGGTCCACTGTGCCCTGCACATTCATAGAATGCGTGTGGTTGCGATTCCAGTCTAAGTGCTCTGTTGCTGCAGGTGGTACGAGCCAGACATGGGTGCAGTCAATTGCACCAAGCACATGTGGAAGCCATGGTTTTGATAGAACCCCTGTTTGTTCTTCTGCTGCTTTTTCTGGGTGTTGGGGAAGCTGATGTGGCGGGGTGTCATGGAGATGATAGCATTTAACACCTTTAGCAGGAATGCAGAAAACGACGGCTGTGAGAAACCAGAACCCAGTGCACCCGTTGTTTGAAAGAAACCATTTGCCAGCATGTGCAGGAGAGCGAGCAGCTTTGTCATAGGTGGAATGTTGTGTGGGGTCCGCAGGCTGGCTGTAACTTGTGGCTCAATGTGGTGCAGCAGGTGTAGTATGGCTTGCCGGTTCAGCCTTAGTTCCTAATAATGTCCAGGTCCCTGAGGCCAAGGAGGGTTGTCCTGGTTCTGAAGACCCTCCCCTGCCTTCTGTGTTGCCTTTGTGGGCCACGTTGTCGTGGTGGTAAGTGCAGGAGTTGTGGCTGTCCTCTGCGACGTCTAGCAAGCTGGTTCATTATCACCTTCATCTTCTCCTCTGGGTTATAATGTTGCTTCTGTGTGTTCTCCTTAAGTAGTGGTGTGTTTGCCTCATTTTAATACCTGCCCTGACCCAGGCGTTAAAGTTTGACACAAATCGGTGTTAGCGTAATTTTTTGGGTCTGCCTCCCACCCATGCGGCCTTTTTTCCCAGGTGGATAAATACGGCGCTAGGGTGTTTGAGTCATTTCTTGGATGGAAACGCCTACCCTGCATCTCATTGACGTAAGGAGGTTTCACGCATCCAAAAAACTACATTAACAGCAATATTTTGACACTAGGCGAGTCTAGCATCAAAATATAAATAGGGCGCTGAGTTTGAGCTGAATTAGCATAAAAAATTACTCTAATTTAGCGCAAACAGAGTATAAATATGCCCCTGAATGTGTTAAGAATGTCCAGGTGATGTGTGGGTTTCACAATTAGACTGTGGATTAAAGAATGAGCACTGACTAAACTCAGAAACGTTTGCATCTTCTCCGCCAATGCTCAGCTAACGATAGGCCTAGGTTGCAACTTGAATTTTCTGGTATTGTTTTTGCCTTCAGGGAGCAGTGACTAATTTAACAGTGAACAACGATGAAGCTCTGCAGATGCTGTAATTAAATATTGAAAAATGGAAAATATGTCACTGTTTCCTGTGAATTAAGGATTTTATACCATTGCATTTTGCACAATTAAAGCACCCAAGCATATTCTATCTAGCATATATGCTTATGTGCAGATTGTACTATACTATCTTTTAACTTTGTCGAGCACGGGGAAAGTATGTGACTTAAAAGAGGGCAAGGTTTGAGTAGGTCATGATGCCCACAATATTATACACTATGCATTTTCATTTTTTATTTATACCATAGTATTTTGCCATGTGTACTGGTGTTTAAAAATAAGTATGTAACTAAGCGAGAATGTAATCTGTTAAATTCATGTAATGAGGTAAAATCACAGATTCCTCATGACTATTAGCAGAGTTGTTTCTCTACATAAAGTCATGATCTGTGAGACAATAAACATTGCTTTTTGCGTGTTAGTTTTGCTGTATTATGAAAAAACATGGAATTTGACTTTTGCACTTTATTAATGAATATTTGAACGTGTGTTTAATAGTATTATTGGACTACATTGGCTCTCATAATGAGTTGAACAAAATTTGTATGGGCAAATAGGAGGACAGGAGTTTTCAATTCAAGTCACTGTGCTTGGACTACATTCTTGCAGTGTATAGACTGTGATATGCTGTTTATTATCACTGTTGAGTCTGAGGAAGGGCCATGAATTACAAGAGGTGAAACCTCAAGTTGGTGGCCATTATGCTAATTCCTCTTTCAGCAGTGGTAACAAAAAATACAAGATTTTGTGTAGGAGATGTGAAAGGTACATTCCTTCCTTAACAATGTAGTTAGTAAATAGGGTGTGTCACAAGTCAATATACATTTTGGCAAGTTTTCCAAGTATACATCAGAGGCATTGCGTTCTCAAATCATTCTTTGGTACCCAAATCCATGTGAATGCCACCGCAACAACTAGACACCAAAATCTCAAACCTGGGAAAAACATGCAATTACCTCAAACCCTGTTCAGGAGAAATCCACACATACCACACATCACATCTATACACTTGTCAAATGAAACTGGCCTATAGCAGGTCAGGAAATCCTCTATAAATTACAAATGTCTATACTGAGTATCTTTCTTCTAAACTGTCAATGTCACCAGACTCACTTAATTGCTATCTAGAAGACAAATCCCTTGTATGGGTTGATGATCACCACCGAACTCCATTTGTTGAATATCTCACAACTGAAAACATTATATCAGCAAGAGATGGATTGTCTGCAAGAAAAGCTTTTGGTTCAGACAGCCTCACAGCCGAGTTCTATAAACAGGTAAAGATTTGTGGCCCTGTTTATACTAAGGTGTAAGGAAGCATTAGCGATGGGCTTACTGACCCCCCACCCAAAGCCCAGTAATAACAACAGTACTAAAACTAGGCAAAGATAAAGAACAGTCAGACTTACAATTTTACTGCGGGGATGTCAGGACATTGATGCTGCTCCATCTCACCCACATTTTACTCTGAGGAGAAAAACAAAACACTGCCAAGAACACAGAAGGAAAGGGGAATTGGGAAAGACATACATCACAGTGTAGCACCCTTTCTTGCATATGGCATGGATTTGTCTCATGCATTTAAGTCCTGAAAAGACTGAACATTCAACATTTACGATGTAGTCTTCTGAGCTGAGATATCTCACACTGTCTAGCATACTATTTATGATATACTTTTAGACTTATGTATCAATCTACAGCTATGTGCGCTTGTGACCATAAATGGATCACTTGCAAATAGAATATGAAATGTTAGCCTAAAGTTTAGCTCTTCTTTGGTGTAATAATTCAGGTATACAGAATCTAATCTCTTAAATACCTTGAATGCAGTTCATAAAGCATTGCAAAAACCACATCAGCTATGTCTTTAGAAGAGGTGGGAGGTTGTCACTCCAAGGACTAAAATGTAACTTTGATACAATACAATTCATCATGAAATAATACCGCCTTTGAAGAATTGTCAAAGTCCACAGAAGCACTGGTGTCAACAATCCAACAACAATTCCAGTGAAGAATTTCAGCTGATGCCACAAAGAGGACATCCCATTGAACACACCCCTCTCCTGCCCTCTCCTAATCTAATCAAGGGGGCACCTAATTGTCTGGGTTTGCAGGATGTGAGGGTGTTGCTGGGTTGCTCCAAATGTCCTTCTCTGCCTTTGAAGAACAGTTTGGCAGCCCTCCCCCTTCCTGCTTCACCACCTGCTGAGGGGAGATCTCCTCCCCCAGGCACATCTCTTTGTGCTGAGCCAGGCCACTTCACACCTAATCAAGGCAGCCTGGCCAGGCTGCCACAGGCTGGCCAATCAGAGCACAGCAGCAAAAACACTGCAGGGCTGAAGTTGGCAACTTTTCAGGTAAAGTTTAAAACTCTTTACCTGAACAAGTTATATTAAATCCAACAACTGGAAGTTGTGGGAAATATTATAACAATTAATTTGATACCAAACTTCTGGTATCTGTTACTTAAGGGGATTTTTTAAATTAAAATAAAGTCTCTCCATACTAGCCTATGGAGGCCATTCACTACAATGAGGGGAAAACGAATTTGGCTGTTTTTACCTCACCAGGGCTTATAAAACTATTTTTATAAGGTCCCTGCTTATAGTTACATGGCACCCATCCCTAGGGGCACATAGGGCACACCCTAGGGGTGATTTATATGTAAAAATAAGGTAGTTTAGGACTTTGGAACTACTTTTAATTCCAAAGTCGAATTTGCATGTAACTTTAATTTAAAAGCAGCCAGCAAGGCAGGCATGCCTTTAAAATGACACTGGGCACCTCAGCAGTGCACCTATGGGGGCACTACCTATGCTGGGGTCCCTAAACCTCCATGCCCTACCATATACAAGGGACTTATAGGTAGGTTAATTTTGCCAATTATAATTAGCCTAATTTGCATATCCACTTTACACAGAGCACTGGCCCTGGGACTGGCAAGAAGTATCTAGGGCGCAGCCAAGAGTCAGTAACCACCAGTACCTGTCCAAAAAGTTTGGGGTTGACCAGGGCAAAAAGGAGGACTTTCCTACAGGAGGGAATATAGATTATAGTGTATAAATAGTTTAAATGCTGTTAAAGTATAAGTTTCAAAACACCTTATTATACACTGTTCCACAATATTCTGTTGTAGCTTCACAGTATACCATGGTACATGCCCCGGAAGTGCAGTGGAGTGGTGTAGAGTGTAATAGTGTACCAGGTTAGTAGTCTCTTACTACCTTACACTGTTCTCAGAGCCCTTAAAATCGTTTGCATCACTTACTTCCCCTTATTGCCGTAATTTAATGAAAAAACACTTATCTGCATGTTAAAGTCCCATGCTGTAAAGTGGCAGAAAATGGAATGCGTGGTTCTTACTTGCATGATAATGGCCACATTGTAAATGTTCTGTGTACTAACGCCTGGGTTGTAAGCGGTACAGACCATCCTCCAGGCTAAACTCCTTCACATAGCAGAGGTTATAGATGGCCGCCACATTCTAGTTCACATTTATTCTCATTTGGAATGTGACTCTCATTACATGGGAGACATCTTTGTTTGGGAAAGGTACACCAAAGACTCACCATGTTAATGCGTTTACTTAAATCTGCATTCAGTGTTGTGACATCACTATTCAACTTAAATTTTTTCCATTAATGTATCTCATGTTAATGTTCATCTACCTCGATTAGCCCGTTGACCAAAACTCTCCTACTCTGACCACATGTAATGCATACTATGTTGATTACATAACTGATAAAACTATGTCAATAGCATTAGCCAATTTCACACCTTAAATTAACAACAAGGTCCTTGCTATAATTCTTGCCAATAGGGTTATCCCTACTAATCGATAAACTACTTCAGAAAATTTAATTGGGTTTGATAATGTGAAGATCCACATGACATAACCTTAAAACACTCTTTTCAAATATAGCACAGATACATCCACTCTTTAAGCCTTTGTGGTCCTCCTGGATGCAGAAAAAAGTATTCAGCTCTCTCAAGTGGCTATATTTAATAACCATTTTAAAGAGAATTGAGATTGAGAGGTATTTTATCTCCAATGTCAAATTATAACATGCCAACTGACAGAGTTTGAATCATTGGCTCCATTTCTGAGCCCTTTCCAGTTTGTAGAGGAACTGAGCATGGATGCACACTGTCTTCCCTCCTCTTTGCTCTATATATAGAGCCATCAGGATCCACACTATAAGAACTGATGGCATCTGGGCTGACAGGGGCAGGGGCACAGGTGCCTGCAGCAAAGGAGATGCCCTCCTCTTGGGCGAACTGGCACGGCGAACTGGGTGGGGAGCTACAGGGAGGGCGGTGATAGTAAGGGGGGTGGCGGACAGAGATGGTGCTGCGGTGGTCCCATATGGGTCTGCCACCACCAGGGAGTGTCCACTTGAGGAGGATTCCGATGAAGAAGACGTGCATCCTGTCTCCCCTGTGGCACTGTCTTCACCCTCTGGGCCACTGCGTATCGGTGTCGGTGGTCTCAGCACTCCAGGTCCCATGGCCCACAGCTTCCCTAATCAACTGTGCCCCGTCTCCTTTGTCTGCGGATGCAGATGCACAGAAAGAGAGAGAGAGGATCTTCACATTCTCATTCTTCAGACATACATACATTACAACATGCACAACAGTTACAAAACATCCTGTCACAACAAGATACATCCAACTTTCCCATATGCCAAGTCTCACTCACAACATAAGTCAACCATCTGACCACTACTTCATCATCCCATCAAATCAACTGTAACTCAAAAGCATCATGCACAAGATGGAATGGCTACATCAAAATTCAATCCCAATAGAGCTTATCATCAATTCAGTCTAAGGAAATACTGTTGACTGATTACACTATATCATGCCTACTCCTACTCCACACCTACCCAGTCAATCACCAAAACTCATGTTCCATGAAAGTAAACTCATCTCACCTCACATACAACACAGTACGTTGCTTTCCAATCACATGCTTATCTGATCATTCTGTACACAACGTACGCAATGGCAAAACTCTCAGATGAATACACTAGGTATGGCATTCCCATACAGTGTGCATCACAAAATGACATAGCATGCCACCAAATCATCAACCTAAATACTAGGGAAAGATTCCATAGGAGTTTCTGCAGCCATTATTCTGATACATGGTCACATAGACAACAATTCTGTATACTGCAATAGGGGCCTACCTAGCACACAGAAGACATCCACAGACAACCACAGGAAGCATAATTACACCAACAAAACAATGGACACCAAACTATGTCCATGAAGGGCTCATACAATTCCACCATACTTGCTGAATAGAAATCTCTACATGACAACATATGAACACCTACGTCACTAACAACTGTCCAGACATGTGATTCCCACCACCTAATTCCAGAACAAACACTCACACAACTGATTACTAATGTACCTATTAATGGCACATACACCTAGAGTCAAGCTAATTGAATGACAACATATCCCACAACACCAACAGGTGTTAGTGAAATGGAACACTTGCTACACCATTAAGTCAGGCACAAATGAGCAGAGCCATAACCAAAACTGTTCAAACAACCACAGATTTGCAAAGGTATGTCTGAGAAAAAAGAGGCTACGCTATCAAATCAGGCACAAAGTATTCAATTGCGACATGATGTAGGCAGCAAATAGCATTTGTTGCCCTCATATAGGTTTGGTATTGGCCAATGTAGCATGGGCAATACACATGGGCTAAGGGTTCAGCAACCTAGCCTATTAACTTATCTACACCAAATAAATTAGGATAAAAGGTATTTGTACACGTCAATGTCTTATTGTTACCATTAGTTCCCCATTGAAGGATGTCCACCCTTATCAAACTTCACATTTCCAAATGTATGAATCTGGCATGACAATGAGGACACCTCTTCAGACCTCATAGGGAGTGTAGTAAGTTGGCCATACCAAAAGCCTAACTTGGACGGCAGCCTCACATAAAGTGTCACACTATTTCAGGACACAGAATTACTTGGCCCTGTTACTCATCTGTGAGACCCAATGTTGCACATAGAGCAGATCCAGTGGAATAGGAGACCAAAGAGCTATACAACTCACCATTTGGGTAAACGGACTTAGGAACAGTAGGTAGGAAGGATGACAGAGCAGGTTACAAATATGTGTGGCTGAGTAAAGTTAAACATATGACTCAGTCACATGTGCATCTCCACATGCAATCATACTATTTGGTAGACAAAGCTGATTAGCATGTTCCCTTATACAATACAATGACCACATCTGTGTTTGTATGTTGGCAACTGTAGTACAATGTCTACCTAGTAGTCACCATACCTGGAGCACGTACCACATCATCACAGATACAATACTTAGACATCATATATCAGAGTCAATATGTGCCTCTGTGTGGTAAATGCTGTGTTACAGGAGGACATGTGCTGTTAGCAATGCACACCTACTCGGAGGTTCATATGGTTTCTAGAAACCGTAGATGATGTGCAACTATGTGTGTAAGACATGTCATATCGGTTGGAGTGACAACCATGTACAGTAACTGATTATTCTGAATGTGTAGTTCAATAGTTGAGTGGGAGAATGTGCCTCAATGAGGGTGTCATCGGGAAAATACCTATGTGCTGTAATGTAGATATCTGAGTTTGACCTCAACAGAAGATATGTGCTAGTTGTGTTACTGACTTTACAAGATGTCTGCATGCTGCATGCCACATACTATATTTAAATTTCTTCACATAGTTTTCTTGCCATGAGTAGAGGACAACAACCACCAATGTACCCTCCACTAGTAGACCTGTACACCATGGAGGAGAGACATGGTATCCAGACCTATTGTTTAAATCATCATAACATCATGGATCCTTGTGATCAATTGGAGCCAGATCTGAAGCCTCCCATTCGCAATCCCTATAGCATACCTCCCACCGTTCATGCGTCATCAGTGCTACACTTCCTGGCCACTGGGTCCTTTCAGAATACAGTGACCCTAACTGCAGGAATGTCTCACCCCATGTTCAGTCTGGTTTTGAGGAATGTACTGTGTGCATTGTTGAAACACCTGAACATCCCCAATGTGTGGATTTGGCCTATGTGAAGGAAGAGTTTTATGCTATTGGACACATTCCATATGTGGTTGGGGCCATAGACGGCACCCATGTAGCCTTGTTTTCCCCAGGTTCCAATGAACAGGTTTCCAGGAACAGGAAAAACTACCACTCAATCAACGTTCTGATGGTGTATCTGGCAGACCAGTACATTTCACAAGTCAGTGCCAAGTATCCTAGATCAGCCCATGATTCCTTCATCATGCGGAACAGCAATGTCCCACTGCTGATGACATGACTCCACACAGAGAGGGCCTGGCTAGTTGGTAAGTTACAAATGAAATGTGTGTTTGCAATGTATGTCTCCTGCTATCACAATGTAACATGTCTCACAGATATGTGTGTGTTGTTCCACCTGTTCTACCAATTTGTTCTGAAGCGACTCTGGCTATCGAAACTGTCCTTGGTTGTTGACACCAGAGAGGTACCCAACCACGCCAGGGGAAGTCTGCTGCGATGAGGCCCACCGGAGGACAAGGCGTGTAGTTGAGTGGACTTTTGGGCTCCTAAAGGCAAGCTTTAGGTGCATGGACAGATCAGGAGTAGCCCTCCTCTATTCACGTAACAAGGTATGTCAAATAATAGTTGCCTGCTACATCCTTCACAATCTTGCCCTGAGATGACAGATACCATTTACACCAGATGAGGGCGAGCCAGCAGTACCTGTGGGTGGTAATGCAGATTTGCTAGGTGATGAAGAACCAGAGGAAGATGAAGCAGGAGACTCTAAGGCAGACCTCATCAATCAGTACTTCAACTGAATAAAAGGTATGTGAAGTAGACGTAATTTTGTGGGTTGAATTTTCAACCTGAAGCAGATGAATAGCATGTCACCTCCTTCATTGCATCATCTATGGGGTTGTAGATAGCTCCAATGCTTATGGATGAGTTGTGTTTGAAAACTGTAAACTGTATTGTGTACAGAATGGAGTGGTCTTCATTATCATGTATTGTTATAACAGATGTAAAGTTACACTTCTGGACGTGACTTTCCTGAACTGAGGAGTGTATACTGCTATGTCCCATCCCACTTCTCTTACAAACCCAGATTTCCCTAGATCTTGTCTGGCTGATCAACCATGACAAACAACAGACAGTGTCAGAAGCAGATTGGAATTGCAGTCAGACATGAGAAGTGCACATGACCGATACCAGGTACTGAGTCTTGATTATGTTGAGTATGACTGACATTGTTAGACTGTCAGGACACTGGGGTGGAACAGTGTTTTCTCATCAAGGTCACCTGAAGGGTACATGAGGTTGTCTAATGTTGTCATTTGTGTCTGATTATGTGTCTGGGTCATGTGTAAATGTGGGACCATAGCCTCTCCCTTCACAATGGTAACAGGTTTATGTATTCTGCCTTGTCCCTAACTTCTGTGTTGTTAGTTTAGCATTGTGTTACACCTCAGCAGACATACTGTTGCCACTCGCGGTCATGCTGTTTGTGCTTTTGGCATATCTTTCACTGATTGTGTGTAGAAGTAGTTTACAACTTAATAGGTATCTGTCCAGTTGCAATCCTATTGGATGGAGTCTACGTATGGGGCCCATAACAATGGTTGTACAATACAGAGGGACATGATCAGACTAGAGTTGGCATGCATAATTATTTTTTGGTCCTCATTTTCATACCATCCTTCCTCACCGGGAGAGTATATAAGGCGGGGAGGTCATTAATACAGAGTGTGCTATGATCAAACGCTGCCCAACTCCGCCAGCCCTTTACCTGCCCAGGAGTATGGCCTCGCTATACCCACTCGACTTACCGACGACGGCCAGTGGTGGTACATTGGAGGCATGTTTAATCATTGGACAGTGCCAGATCAAAATGTGCTCCCTTATCCTCCCCCATCCTCACTCAAACCCCACCACTGCTTCAATTGATTCCACAATAAAAATGTTTTACAAGTCTTACTCGTATCCAGCTTTAAATTATACATCAAGAATCTTTCCAATCCATAAGAGTTGGGGGTGAGGCATCGATTCATTTTTTACAGATCGCTCTCCTTGCCACCAGCATCATATAAAACAACAACTTAGAGCCATCCCTACTTATCCGCTGAGGTCCTATCAACCATCCAAAAAACACAAGCGAGATGCTTACCTGGAGTATTTTAGAGAGTATTTCACTAATAGCATCACCAACCTCTACCCAGAATTTACTGAGCTTGGGACATTCCAGGAACATATGGACGTCGTCTACCGCCAAAATCCTGCACTTCGTGCATCTGAGCATATCGTCCTGGTCCATTCTAGAAAGCTTTGCTGGTGTCCAAAAAACTCTGCGAATTGAAAACAGATGATTCCTCCTTAACGCAGCAGGCTTGACAGTATTATATAAAAGTGTAGTATATACTTGCCATAAATCTTTGTGCTGGTACTCCATCAAGCATTCTCTCCATAGCTCCTCTGGTAAAGTGAAATCACCGTCCACGATATCCATAAATAGCCAGTACCATCGGGCCACCTCCTTCTTCAATGGGATTTCCAGGTGCCACTGCTCTTCCAACTCATTTGTGCCTCCCAACTCCACTTTTAAATCTTTCGCCCAGCTAACAATCTGAAGGTACTTGAACTTAGACATGTTACCCCCTATCTCCCCATTCAGGTTTTGAAATGATCTAACCTCTCCATTATAACAAAATTGTCCCCAATATAAAAAACCTGCTGCCTTTAAAGGGGTTGCCAATGCATCCTTAGTCCACTCCGTTGACCCTGGGGAGTCCCAAATAGGAGCTTTATTACTGTTATGTAATACAACAGTTTTGTGGCTCTCCTGATCGCACACCACATCCTCGCTAAATCTTGTAACACCTTACATCTGATTTTCTTAAAGTACTCAAACTTATACAAAAAACATGTCTGTAACTCCTTATCCTCTGCCATTGTGATCAGAGCCTGCCCCAGCTCGGACCGACGTGGGTGATTAAAGGTCTCCCTCTCATTCTTCAAAAAGAAGGCCCACGCATAGTATTGCATGTCTGGCACAGCCAAACCTCCTTTTTCTTTCCTCCTTCTCACTTTTTTCAAGAAATACGTACACCTTTAGATGCCCAAATGAAGCTACTAATTTTTCCTTGAAGAATCCTTAAAAATCCTTGCTAATCATTAATGGTATCGAATTGAAGATAAATGTAAACTTGGGGACAATCACCATCTTAATTAAATTAACCCGACCAATAATAGTTAAAGGTAAATTTAACCATCTCTTTAGTAGGATATCCACCTCCCTCATTACCTTCCTAAAATTTGTCTCTACAAGTTTATTTATATCCAGTGTTATGGTAATCCCGAGGTATTTAACCTCCTCCTTCTTAATTACAGGACTACCTACCTCCATATTCCAAACCATCACCTCCGTCTTTCGATTATTAACAGCATACCCCGAAATACTCCCAAAATCTCTCATCAGTTCTTCCAATGCCAAATTAGATTGGGTTAGGTTAGAAGTGTAAATCATCAGGTCATCTGCATACAAGGACACTTTCATAGAAAAATTCCCACTCACCAATGGGAGAATTCGCTGATCATTCCTAATTCTAGTAGGAAGTGGCTCAATATACAAATCAAACAGTAGCGGGGATAACGGACACTCCTGCCGCGTACCCCTTCCTATCTTAAACGAGGAAGTGAAATCACCATTAACCAAAATTCTTGCACAGGGATCAAGATACATTGTTTTGTAACATCTTAATAAAGTGTCCCCCAAGATTATAACCTTCAGATACCACCTTTAAATACTCCAAGTTAACTCTATCAAAAGCCTTGGTTGCATCAACCATCACAACTGCTAGAGGGGAGTGACATCTGGTGGCCAAATCGACCGAGGCAACCAACCCATGTGTCAAATCCTGCATATATCTTCCTTTCAAAAAAACCTTCGGATCAGTTTGTATCATCTTCCCCAAAACACCCCCTAACCTGTCTGCCAACATTTTTGCAAAGATCTTATAGTCACAGTTTAGGAGGGATATTGGACGATAAGATTCACAACACCTGGGATCCTTTCCTGGTTTTAAAATTATTGTGATAATAGCTTCCGTCCAAGAGGGGGGGTCTCCCATCTGTCACAAGAATGTTATTGAATAGTTCTCTAAAAAAAAACATAATACTACTGCCCAAAGCTCTATAAACTTCAACAGGCAACCCCTCAGGTCCTGCTGCCTTACCTAATTTACCCAAATTTATCGCATGCTCAAGTTCTACCATATCAATTGGCTCATTTATCGCCTTATTCTCCTCCTCACTTAAAGAAGCCAATTCCACTCCCTCTAACCATCCCTTCACCGAGTCTGCTGATACTTCTAAATCCTCTGTATATAATTCCTTAAAAATGTTTAAGAAAGTATCTTCCACCTCCTTCTTACTCTTCCTAACCTCCCCCGAGATTCCGTCCCAGATTTCTCCCACCCAGTTCCTAACTATACCAGTTTTTATCTTCCAGGCCAACAGTTTGCAGCTGTTCTCACCATATTCAAAATGAGACACCCTGTTGGCCTCACATCTCATTCTGATTCGATTATCTATAACTGCTGCTAAATCCAAACAAGCCTCTTGATCTTGTTTATATATCAGATTAACTTCTTCCTCCTCCAAATCCAAATCCATAGCTGCCAATCTCTGCTCAACCTGCAAATCAAATTTTCTAGTCTACTTATTTCTTCATAGTACTTTTTCCTTCTACATGCAACCGTGCTTATCAACTTCCCCCTTAAAAAGGCTTTGAACGCATCCCATACTACCGCAAGCGAGGCTGACCCTTTATTAAGATAGAAAAATTCTTCAGTCCCTCTCCGTAGTTCTGCTACGACCTCATCTTCCAATAATAGCATTCTATCCAGAGCCCAACTTCTCTCTCTCCTATCCCCAAACAATTGAGCTTCAAGGTCACTGCCAAATGATCCGAAGGATGGGCCACAATATGTAGAACTTCTTCCACAGCCTCTTTTAAACTTTCATCAATTATAAAATAATCAATCCTAGATTGATGTCTATATTTTTTGTTGTTATAGGTATAGCCTCTTTCACGCCTGTTCTTTTCTCTCCAAACATCATATAAGCCAAATTATGACATCATTAATCGAACCTGAGCATGCATTTTCTCATTAATTCTTGATCTACTCCATGAAGACCTATCCAACTCATAATTCAGCATTACATTGAAGTCCCCCACCCATATGATAGGGTCCCAATATTGGAGCAAACAAAGTGAAAGTTCTCTCAACTGAGCTATATCATCCCGATTAGGACCATAATACCCCACCAAAGTAAATGCAAAATCATACACCATTAATCTCCCCACCACCCATCTCCCAGACTTATCCACCGGACCCTCAACAAAAGATATATTAACATGTTTTTTTATTATGATGGCCACCCCCTTACTACCCCCGCATAATTAGAACTAGCTATCTGCTGTACCCATCTACATGGTCGAAAAACTTCCACACACTCTTCCTTAGAAAGATGGGTTTCCTACAAGATCAGCACATCAAATTGAGCATCCTTCAAATATTGTACCATTCTCTTTTGTCTGCTCTGCACCCGAAGGCCATTAACATTCCAGGACAGGAACTTCAACTCAGTTCTCGACATCCTCCCTCAAGGGACCCACCGCCCCTGTAAGACCTCATATTTCCCCACCTTCCACTCTATCCATCACAACACCCAGGACCTTTTTTTCTTTTTTTTCCTATACTACACTCCACCCAGTGCTTCCCATCACCCCCCACCCCCGACCCACCCCCATCCTCCCGACCCCAGGAGAACCCTCCCTATTTTCATAGACCGGCATTACCGCCTATGAAGGGACATCATGCAGGGCTCAGAGCCTCATATCACCATAACCAGCTAACCGATGATAGATGAGAAGGCCTATACCACACCAGAATCTTGCTCTAATTTCTTGATCAAGTCATCAACATCATTACAATCATTGACATTATACATCTTATTATTTGCCGTTACTCTTAAGGATGCCGGGATCCTTAATTGGGCCGTTGCCCCAAGTCTTCTCAATATATCGATTCTTTTCCCCAGCTCCCATTGTTTATTTAAGGTAATAGATTCAAGGTCCGACCTAACCTCAAATGGAGCACTATTCACAGAGAGTGACTTCTTCTTCAATGCCATCTCCAAAATGCATTCCTTAAGCCCATATGTGAGATTTTCCTTGGCCTGTCCCTGTTGGGGGGCATTTTTGTGGGGACCCTATGTACCCGTTGAATATCTTTTGCAATATCGACTCCAGCATCATCAAATTTTCCTGGGTTATTAGTTTTACCACAACCCCCTTCAGGTCATCTCCCTTCAAACCCTCGGAGACTCTGAGGAACCTCAAGATATTTCTCATTTGATTGTTTTCCAAGGATTCCAGCTTAGCCAGCACCCCTGCTTCTCCTGTTTTCAAACCTCTTATCTGCTCTTTATTTTCCTCCACAACAGCCCTCGGATCTCCAACCTCTTCCACCAAGGCAGCTGTCCGACCTGCCAAATCATCAAGTTCCTCTCCAACCTGTAAGTTAGCTTGACTGACCCCCTGTCCTCCTCCAGTAAATCCGTCCTCCCCTAAGCGGGTTCCAGGGATAGTTTGTTGCGTCGAGTCCCCATTAACTGTCGAGGTAGATACTTCCCCCCTTCCTAGCAAGAGCAATCCTGTCTCTGTCCCTTGCGCACTTGACATTTTCGGGGTTCCGGATAACACCCTAAAACAAGTCCTTAATGAGGGGGTGACCTTTATTTTACTATTTGTAACGGAACCTAAGTTACTTAGAATACTTTTCCTCTTACCTAGATTATTAATTTGCTCCTCCTTACTCTTCCCCGTGGTCTGCTTCTGAGAATTCTCGGCAGTTTCCACTTCTATCTGCTTTTTCGTCGCCTTCGCACTCCTTAGGGAATAGGCTACCCCACCTCTGCCACCCCTGACTCCTATCTTCCCTTCTCCTCTTCTGGCCCGGCTCAGAGCCACTCCCTCTGCCTTATCCACCATGGGACCTTGAATTGCCGGAGAAATAACATTATTCCTTACTTGCAGTCCGATATTTATAAAACAAAAAGTACCTCCCACACTCCTACGGCATTCTTGCTCACTTCTTGCAGCCCCAAATGTAGAAAACACCTTCTCACCTTCTCCTAAGTCTTTTCCTTTGCCTTTGCAAATGCAGCTGGTGCTGACTCTGCCACACCTCCCCTGGAATGGAATCCTTGCCACTGCCTCCCTTCCTCTGAACACTTCCGAACCAGCTCTCAGCAGGGGCACAACCCGCTGCTGATTGTAAATGCTCTGTGCCGCTGCCACCTTCAAAGGAGAGAAAAAACTATCCCTCAGGTGAAATTACCATCACGCCGCCTCCTCCGACCCCCCAGTAAGTGGCTATTATTCATATCGCATTCCGCATGTTACAAGCTCCGAGCCCTGCTGAGCCATCCGCGCCTGGCCCCTCAGCCGGCCGCCATGTTCTCCCCCAAGCAAATGTCTGCCTTCTGGCTCCGGCATGCAGAATTATTGTACATGGTTGATAAATGAGACATACGCAGGACCTGTGTTTAAGTTTGATTTATTATGGAGAAACAAAACACATATGTGACTATGAACTTTAAACTCGCACAAAAATGGTGATAGGTTTAGTCATGGTAGATGACATCATTAGGGTAGCTGTGACACCATTTGGGAACATGGAGATTGGTTACAGAACAGTCAACAGGGTGTATCTGTGGCACACAAGGGGAACAGTTCAGGAGAGGTTTACTGGCAGTGGGTTTCGTCTTGGCATCTGCTCCTGCTGGATGTCTGGGTGGACGTCCACGGTTGTGTGGGGTTCTTCAGCAACAGAGGTTAGGGTGTCTGAGGCATGTCCTCCCCCTGAAAGGGCCTCCATTCCACTAGCAGCCATAGATGTAGAAGGGCCTGATGTATCAATAGTAGTGGAAGGGGCCAGATATTGGGTATAAGACCTGCTCAGTGTGTTATACAAGTCTCTCAGCACCCCTGCAATGGAAGCCAAGTGAGCATTTTATGCCTCACACTGCTGCATAACTTCTTGGTGGTTGTCCCTCTGAAGTATTTGTATTTCCCCAACATAGTGATAACTTGGCCCATCATGCCTTGGGAACTTTGGTAGGCTCCCAAGACTTGGGAGATGGTATCCTGGTCAGTATTGTCCCTTTGAGACCCCATCCTCTGGCCCACGGCATCCTTTCCACACACCCTGCCCCCACGTGCCTGTGGCCCTGGCACGGTGTGCCCACTCCCATTTGTGGAAGATACATAATTGTCAGGGGTGGCAAGGTGAGACTCAGGTACCTGTACTGTGGGGCACACAATAGATGACACAGTTGTTGGGACTCAGGTTAGGGGGGCAAATGGTAGCATGTGATGTAGATGCAAGAGGGCTGGGAGGAGTTGCTGTGAGCAGGGTGAGGCTGACAGTTGTTGACTGACGAGGTGTCCCAGATGTTCAGTGTTCATACATCCAAGGTTGTTGTCCTCACTGGGGTCTTCATCCAGAAGGGTAGTGGCAGTCTCTGGTATCCTCTCCATGGGGACAATGGCAAGGTTACCTGTGGAGGGAGTGGTACACAAAGTTCAGGTTACAATGGGGTATTGGAGCAGTGGAGTGAGTTGCAGACAGTACCTTATCATGACCCCCAGCAAAGACATTGACAGCTGATGCACTATGTAACTTTGATACAACATGAAACTCTGTAACTTCAATTCCATACACCATGTTTTATGCTGGGAAACCATGTTTGTAGTGGTTGTACAGCTGATGGTTTCTGATATTGTCAGATAATTGACATGGCTGTTCTCCTCTGTTACCTAGTGGACTATCTGGCATGATAGCTGACACAAATAAGAGCTGTAGAATGCACATTGGTGTCCTTGTAGGAACACAGTATATGGGTTTACAATGGACATTGACCTGTATCTGGATGTACTGCATGTGCATCCAATCAGCCATCTGACTTTCCAAACCAGGTTAGTATGTTTCTAGCTTGGGATCTTTAATCTGTGGCCATTATATATGGGCACTCAGCTATAGCTGTGTTTTGCTTGGGATGTTAGTGTGAGTGCGACATTGCATTGCTGTCATTGCCATGTACTATTCCACACTAGTACAATCAAGATAGGTTAGATCAGACATTGCTTTGACATGCATGACAAGTAATATTTGGTGCAGTGCATTGGTGTTGACTATGTTGGGATTTAGCATTCTGGGATTTGTAGTGCTATGATTAGACAGTGCTTAATGTGCCATTTCCAAGGGCTGTGGGGCCAGATGTGTTTAGTGGACACTTGGCATGCCAGGGAGGGGTATTAGGTAATTAGGAGAGCATTGTAGTGGGTGGAATATAATTTGGGGTGGTTATAGGAGGTGAGGGTGCATGCAGGACAAGACAATTGTGTGACATGAATGTTGTTGTCACTTTCCAGACTCCACTCCCCCAGATATTCCTGTCAGGCCCTCAGAATGCAGAACGTCCAAGACCTTCTCCTCCAAAGATGTAAAAGTAGGGGGAGGAGGTGGGGGCCGACCACCAGTCTTCTGTACCGCGATCTGGTACCTGGATGCCAAGGAATGGACCTTAACCCCGAGGTTGTTCCACCACTTCCTGATGTCCTCCCTTGTGCGCGGACAGCTGCCTACAAAATTTACCCTCTCAACTATCCTTTGCCACAACTAATTTTCCTGGCAATAGATGTTTATTGGACCTGTAATCTGAATACGTGTGACTCTACCCTGACAATTTCATCCACTGTGACCCTCAACTGCAGAATTAGGTAAATGGTGAGGTGTAAGTGCTGTGTGGTGAGGTAAATGGCTGAGGGGATTGTGGTGGGACTAATATGTGTATTTTGCATGTTGTGCAGGTGTGTGATCTGTGCGTTGTGAAGTATAATTGGGTGCCTATTCTTGCTAATTTTAACTCTCTGGTATGTTGTTTGTCTGTGGGTGTGTGTGGCGTTTTGATTGCAAAGGATTGTAGGTTGGGTAGGAGTGTGTTATATAGCGCAGTGAGTAGGTGTGTCGGGTGTGTGGATGTGTAGCAGGTGTGGGTAATCAAACTATCCAATGTGGTGTGGTGTTCTGACAGAAGTGAGTTGAGACCACCGCAGTTCGCACCACCAATAGTTTTTCACCATGGAAGAACCGCTGTCATGATATGTGGATCGTAATATGATGGGAGGATTTTTGTCGGGCTGGCGTGATGGTGGTGGGACTGCCTCTTTTCTGTCCTCCACTGTCCTCCACTGTCCTGGCAGTTTTGGGAATTTGGCTGTTTTTTGGCAGACTTCACAGTGTGATTCTTAATATGGTGGTCAGATTCGCACCAACATGGCAGTCTTTTGGTGGCCACCACTGCAGCGGTCTTGCCAAAAGACCGCCAAAGTTGCAATGAGGCCATAAGTGCCTGGAAATAAATATCTGCAATTTTTTTATCTCTTTTTATATAACAATTGTTGCCATCGCTACATGACAACTCTTTAATATCAGCATGCTCTAAAACCTGGCAGTTAAACAATGTATTGTAAAGTCAAGCTTTAGCTTTTCTCACACATTTTGGCAGCAGGATTTTGATGTAAGCCATAACCGATTTTTAACATGCCTCTACAACTCACGCTGGTTGCGTTCAGTCTCTACCTTGCTTAATTTAAGTGAAGTACTGTTTGTACTTAATACTTTGCTGGCATTTAAACTGTGCTCCACATAACATTTACCAAAGTTAATCACACCTGCCTGCAGTATTAAACTTTTTCTATTTCGTACATGCTTTTATATAGGTGGGCCCTTCACTACCTAATTTGTTTTCTAAAATTGTCAAGCAGTTTCTACGGTTCATTTGAGGAGCATTAGTTTGATTGATGTTGTAAGCGATTTAATCAATGATGTAGTTTGAGATGTCATCAGTGAGATCACAATGATGTCATTTAACATGACATGATTGATGTAATTACGTATGGGCTACACTTAAGATTTCACAGAGTTCTGTGAGCAGGAGGAATTTGGACATGTTGTGCTGCTCACACTGATTTTTAGCTCCAGGAGCTTGTTCCATGCTGTACAATTAATGCGAGCGGCACTAGGCAGCCCACCAGAGGGTGCTGCTTCTTTCAGCCACTCAGGTAGATTTGTGACCTGCTGGAACTGCCCCCTTTGAGAAATCTTGCTAGAAGGTGTTCTAGCACCTGAAAATCATGCTAAGGGATGCAAACTCTCACTCATGCTTGCCAACTTACAGTTGGTGAGCTGCCCATGAAAAAAACTCTGCCACGCTGTTGTTGGCAGTTTTTCTGGAATTCTGCGCTCCAAGGGAAACGTGGAGTGGGCAAAACTCAGTGAACTCCACCAGTGGAGCAGAAATTTTCACCCACCCTAGATGTAATATATGAGTTAAAAAGCAGGGCATTGAGGTGAAGCAAGGTATAGTTAGATCAGTACGTTTAAACTCGCAAATTTCAGTGTCTTTTTTTGTTTTTTACTCTTTACATTGTGTGAGACTTTATTTCCTACCTATAACATCTCCTTAACGTTTGTTTTTTCAGTGGATCTATTATGTGAGTTAAGATTTGTTCCTATACCTAACTGTAATGTTAATTTAACCTATGATTGTTAGTGAAATTCTGGGATTCTTTTAATGTAAGCTAAGGTATCATTTTCATAGCCATAGCATCACGTTAACCTGTGGTTTTTTAGAAATTGTATTTTTTTTTTTTAATATTAGAAACGGTTTTTTTCATATATATATAACTGTAATGTCACTTTAACCTTTGTTTTTCTTTGTGAACTTCTGGGAATTTTTTTTTAATGTGAGCTAAGATCTTATTTTTATGCTTAGCTGTAAAGTCACTTTAACCATTATTTTTTTTCAGTAGTTTTTACATAAATTGAGGTTTTTTTTTTTTACCTCACCTATGTATAGCATTACTTTATTCAACTGAATTTCTGGCCACAGGGACTCCTGTGTTGCAGGCCCCTGTGCTCACCACACATATTTCTGATGAACACCTAAAGGTCATTAATGATTTTACACAAGAACAAAAGTTGTCAGAGGTGAATGAGGTTCAGGATGATTTTTTAATACTCCATGATGAGATTTTGGTACAAGTTGTCAGATGTCTGAAAGTGAGGTTTTACAATAAAGCACCGAAGGAGAAAAGAGAGCAAGTCAGACAAGGAATGGTTGGGTCTTTTGGGAACGTGCGAGACTAAAGGAAAAACATAATGAAATGGGAGAGCCCTTACATGAACAAGTATGATCAGGTTCTATGTAGGAACCTCACCTTGGCAAAAGGTGAATATAAGAACCTGTTAAAAAGGAGGAAACTTATGTTATCAGTAAAAACTGGCAAATTATTATTGAGGTATTGAGATAATAGAATCAAAGAACACAAGAAAATAATGGCAATTAGTATGTGAGTCAGGGAAAATGAGATTTTTGGCTGGTGAAGATGACTGGGTTAATTACCTGGGTAAAATTTATGGTAGTGATGATGAGGTGTGCCCGAAGGTAAAGTTTGATGTGGATAATGAGACTGTGGCATAGTTCTCACTTAAGAGGATAATAGGAACTTTTCTATCCCTAAAGTTAACTAAAGCAGCTGGCCCAAACAATCTCCCTGCAGTTATAATAAAAAATAATATAGACTGATGGGCAAGTTTTTTATTATGTCATTTTCCAAGGCCTAGCCTCTGGGCATCACCCAGACAGCTGGAAAGATGCAATTATAAGATCCATTTATAAGAAGGATGATGCCACGGCTCCTAAGAATTATTGGCTGAACAGCCTATTGGATAGAACGTTTTATCAAAATGAAGGTTTGCGTGGAAGAAAATAATATCCCAATTGAACAAGATGGGTTCAAAGAAGGCCACTCAACCTTAGACCATTGTTTTAGTGGGTGGGCAATGGTGAGGAAGTCAATAGATTTAAGGGGGAAATTGATTACATCTTTTGTTGGCTTCCATGCCTTTTTTGACCTACTGTGGGATATGTTGAGGAGGCTTGGAATTCACAAACGTCTATTCTTGCTTCTCCAGGGGTTACATAGAATTGGGCTCGGATGACATTAAATACGATAGGTACCTTAACAAGGAAGATACAAATCAAGGATAGCCTGCCTCAGGCCTGCGTCTTCACCCTTTTATTATTTTCCCTGTTTTTAGCAGATTTGCCAAATTTAAGAAGGAAAATGTTTATTCCTCAAGATGAATGGCTTGCATACTTTGTATCTATTATATGCCCATGATCTGGTGAAAGTAGGCCCTAAAAATAAACTATATGACTTCCATGAATATTGTTTAAGGAAGATGCCTGACAAGAGACAGATCATGGTGTTGGGGGAAGGAAATTTAGGATTCAGTTGGCTCCTGGAAGAGAATAAAGTGGAAGTCATAGAAAAGTATAATTATCTTGACATATGGCTCGATGTAAGGCTAAATTGGAAAGTGCACATAGAATCATTAAACACCATAACATGGACCTCAGTGTGGGTCCTAAAGCAATTTAACAGGAAGTGTGGTGGTCCTTCTCTATGACCTATAGTGTTACCTCAATTCCAGTATGAAGCAGAAGTTTTAACTTTAGGTGGTAAACTGAACTGGAATTATGAGGAAGGTAAATGTGGGAAAAGACTCCTTGCATTGCCACCTTCATCTATGATTGGGGCTGTAAGAATGGAGAACCAGCTTATGGCTTGGAGGTATTTAGGGTATGCAGCTGTGATTAGGTTTTGGTCGGGGCTAGCAAGGAAAGGAATTCCACAGATCTCCTCTTTTTGTAAAGGTGAGGACGAAACTAGCAAATTGAAAAGGGTGCAAGAGGTGAGACAAGCACTAAATGGAATTTGTAATAGATTGAAATAAAACTGGATCAGTGGAAGTTGAAGTGGAAGATCTCCAAATCAGAGCTACACATGCTTGCACATACACTTGTGGTATCCAAGTGGGAAATCATCTAAACAGTTTTTAATAAAGGCTTGGGTTGATGCTTTCCATCCACTAAGCCCTTATTTAACCCCATGCTTAGGTATACAGTATTAACATTTGGAGTTGGCATAAATCACTTTTATGTAGGTAGGAGGACAAAATCAGCAATGATAGATGTTCTAGGTATGTGTATAATGACAAAATGTTATGGGGCACAAATATTATTAGACTGTCAATGGTTTTTAAATGTGCATAAAGCATTTTTAAAACCAATTTTTGTGAAGTATGGAATTGTTAATCGGAATCAAGCATTTAATTTATGAGATTCCTGGATGCCCAGTTTGCAAATGGGAGATTTTTAATTGCAGTTAACAGTGATTTAAAAAATCTTGTGGTTTAAAAAGTAAGATATTGGTGCTGTGCAGAACGGAAAATATTTAGTAAAAGGGTTTTTATGTATGCGTATTTTTACTTTTTTATTCTTTTAAGTAAATGTATTTTATGTACGACGCGATGATTGTATTTATGGTGGTTTAAATAGACTATCGTCTAAAGAAGCAAACCGTTTTGACTGACTGATCCTATTAAAAATAAACTGATGAAAAAGTACATAAATTTAGGTTTTATTTAACAGCACCTAAGTAAAACATTTCTTTATCCTTTGTTATTTTTCAGTTGAATTTGTGGCGTCTTTTGATGATATTGAGGCAATTCCCCTGATTGTACATCAATCATCTGCACATCACAGGGGAGTTGGCCACAAGGACTTCGGTATTGTCCTGCTCTGTGCCCAACCACCCTGCAGGTGGCAAAATCACTGCTCTGCATGGCCTTCTAATGCAACCTCATCCCCTCTAGTCATAACCTTTGATTGTGTGTAGCAGAGATTGGATGCATATTCTTAATTTTCAATTTGTTCCTTTTGTTTTTCACATTCTATTTTTGGTTTCTTGCTTATTTTCACAGTTTATAATAGGTGTTTTAATTTTTTATATAGTTCTAGCCTTTTTTTACATGTTCTATTATATCTTTTTATTTTTTTTAATTTTTTACACAGTTCTTTGAGGAAATGGCTTTTCATGGCACTTGATTATATTCTTTTATCAACTTCACCGGAAGCCACTGGTTTTCAAAAGTGCCTGTAGTACATGCTAAAATGTTGCAACTTTTCATCATTTACTTACCGTTCTTCATGCTGCACATCCCGTTGAACAGTCGCTTCTCCTTGCACTGCTTGCCACTTCTGTATCTCTGCATGAACTATGCTGTTTGGGTCCATAGTCCCAGTTGCTTCCACATCCAAATGGTTATCATGAAATATTGTCCAGGGTTTCCTCCAAAGTGCATGTTACCTCCAGTGAAAAACATCCAAACCAGTGATACCTTTGCAGGCTTTGCATATTGTGGTGCTGCAGAAGTGGATGGGAGAACAGTAATGTCATCATCTTCAGATGGTACACCTCTGATAGGCCCTATGGATGATGCACTTGATGGTTGCTGGTGTTCACTTTTGTCTGAGGCCATGATGGCTTTGAATTGCATTTACAGAAAACTCTCTTTGTTAAACACCACTCCTTTAATGGTAGTCAAGGGATTTTTTTTGTGGTTATTTCTAACGAATGTGGGTTTATTTCTTTGTAGTTGTGTGTCATGAGGAGCCCACAAAAGGGCTGACTTAACTTTTATTTTTTAAAACCTTTGTACTTCTGGGCGATTTATAGAACCAATGAAAGGGTGCCGCATGAATTCCCTGTGTGGTTTCCTTCCTGTTTTAGGTCCTGACGGAGGTTCACAGGACTCGAACCTCTTCAAAAAACAAAATCATTGTATTCATGTATTTTTAAGCATTTCATACACTAATAATATTATTAGTGAGTGCCACTTGAGTGTGTTTGTATTCTCTCCACTCTCTGCTCTGTTTTGTCTGCAGCTTTCAAGTTTTTGGTGTATAATCTAAAAAAGGAAAGGAAATCATGCCTTGAGAAGAGTGCAGATGAGAAAATCATCAGGAATCTAAGGGGAATGCTAAGAGTTCTTCTAAGTTAGTTGTGTGGGGGTCCTTTTCAATTCCTTACGGACAGAAGAAAGTTTCAGTAAGTTGCGACATGTTCCACTGCAGATTCTACATGGATACTGGAAAAAAATAATCACTCCGGACATCTGAAATAATAAAACACCTCAGTGCTTGGCACAGTTCATAGAACAATACTGCAAAACGAAGGTGTAAGGTGTACTAAGAAGCCTCTGCAGCATCTGCTTGGCTCAAACATGTCCAGCCTGATGAAAGCTGTCCACAGGATGATGTTCACACCCTTAGCTGACCCATTATCTGAGTCTATTTCTTCATGGTGCAAAGAATTTGCTGACAGTCTATGTTGCTGAACAGATTACAGTAGTTTGGGACCAACTGTGTGCTCTTCACAAGCAACCTGCAAAAATAACTTTACTTTTGGATTGTTTAATGTAAGTTTACACACCATGGCTTCTGGTTATTTTTAGTTCAATCCCTGAAAAAAAAAAGGAATACTTAAAAGTGTTAAAAACTACGAATCTTATTAGAACCATCATGCTTGGTTAAAAGATGGAAAGAAATATGTTGTTGTGTGTGTCTCTTTATGTTAATATGCCAGTATTGCTTGCAATAGTGGGCTGTACTGGCCATTAATGGTCCACACTAGTGTTATAGACCCAGCTAAAGGCAAAGGGCTATAATGAGGGACTGAGATTTAGCAGATTCAGTCACCTGCTGCAGTGGGCTAGAATGATATTAGAACATGCTGCCCCATAAGCGCAGAGTGCCCTGATATAGGTTTATAGCCTGCCATACCAGATTTGTCCAGCCATTAAAGGCCCATTCCATTGTTATAACTATATGCAGTAATACCACCTACATCAGGATAGAAACATTTTCGAATATTGTGCCTTATGCGGACAAGACATCATAGTACAAATTTGTAATTTACTGTTGCAGATTATAGCAATCATTAAAGGCTTGCTCCAGTGTCATAGGCCTGAGCCGAAGACAAACAACTGTCACAATGGACTGGAAATTAATAACCAGTGTACGCCACTAGACTGAAGTATTAATTATTACAGTTTTCTACCTTATGAGAATGTAGTGTTTTAATACAACCTTGTAGCCTGCCATAGTGGGCTGTACCAGACAAAAAAGACTCACTCCAGCGTTACAGCCCTGAGCAGAAGTAGAGGGCTATAACAAGGGAGTGGGCCTTAAATGACCAATGTAGCCTTCTACAGCGTGTTATAGGGCTATTAGAACTTTCCACCCCATAAAGGCAGAATGTCCTCATTATAAAACAAGCACTGTTTTCCCTCATTCAGTCGAACAAGGGAGACTCAGGAGCTGAGCAGAATTCCCTTTTCTCCTTCGAAGGCTCCAGTGGAACTGTAAGCTATGGGAGTAGAGAGAGGTATGGCTCCTTTGAGCCCTGGTTCTCAGCCTCTGCCTTTCTTTTTTCCCTGCACAATCCACAAATCCTGGAGAGGCAAGGACATAGTTATGTTGAGGGCAGCAGACCTATACAAGCATTTGTAGACTGCTGCTGCTCCATTGTGTTTAATGCTTAATCTTCCAATATTCTAATTAAGAACAAATAGGGTGATTTAGAGTTTAGTAGAGAAGGAACAATGCTGCAAATTCAACACGCCCATCTCATTTAAAATTGCGTGAAATATTTCCATCAGCATAACACCCATCAGCTCTGTCAACAGAATACTTTCTCCCTCAACCTGATAAAATAGGGCCCATTGGACAGAGTACATAACATTTGCTCAGTGTAAAGTGGACTATTTCCCCGCTGCCTCACCTGACACCGATTACCAATTAATTCTCTTCTGGGCAGTGTGTTCTGTGCGCAGGAAGCAGGAAAGGTGCAGGCAGCGCTGGTGGGTTGCCATGCTTCTTTCAGGCACTTACTTTGCTGTGGATGGATCGCTGTGTTAATCCCATGCATCTCAGATCCTGTTCTGGGGGAATAGTACCTAAATGGCACGTCTGACCGGGAGTCTTCATTACCAAATACAGTCTTCTTCCCGGTATCCTCTAGTGAGGGTTTATGGGATATACCTTCCAAATCTAAAAAAGCAGCTGCCCATAATCTTCAAATTAGTCCCTGTCCATCATGGCTCCATTCTTCCAGATGTCTTTTCCTGTATTTTGGGGTACATTTGCAAATTAGAAGTCTTTCCCTGTGTGTTGCAATGCTTTGACAGCTTAGTTTATTCACTCCCAGAGTATTCCAGTGGTTCCCTGGACCCTGGTTGTCAATCTGTCTCCTTTGATTGCCTGCATTTTACCAGTTTTTTTTCTGCTAGCTATGACAGTTTTCCTGGATTCCTCTGTCAGCTCCTCGATTCCTCTGTCATTCTTGGAGGCTTTTTGCCCACTGGGATTTTTCCTCCTACAGGTGCTTCTTCTGCAAGACACTATCTGCATACGCACTGTCAGGTGTTGGTGGCATTCTGGCTACTAGAAGTGGTTGCCTTTACCTCTTGCAGACCAAGACCGTTAAGACCTGGGTTTCTTGTTCCTACCGCCCCCAGTGGTCTTCAGCTAGAAATCGGTCCTTGGATAACAACAGTGGACTGTGGTTCATCTGGCTGTTTGGAACTGGAAAAAATAATAATGATTCTCACATCCTGTGAGAAAAATGTCTGGCAGTGGGGTCACTAGTTTTTTTCATTAATCTTTTAAAAATATTCACATGCGACCATCATTTATCACTGTACTTACTGTCAAACCTTTCCTACAGACAGGAACTGTCATACCACGTGTTCCTCTCAATGTAGATAGATTTCTATTGTGTCAAGAGACATTTCTAAACTGTGTGGATAGGATATGTACTAGAGTGACAGAGTAAAACACCCTATCACTATGATGGCTATTGAACCATCAACAAAGTCTAAGTCAAGTCCAAAGATGTTTTCTAGAGACAAAGCAGTTTGTAAGCCCTCACATATCTGAAATTATAAGTGCAAACTGCCCCAAACCTGAGGGGGAACAGGCCTGTCAGCGAAGGGGTTAAACAAAGTAAAAAAAGTTTGACATTATATATTGTGTTTCTGCCCACACTTCTTTTTTATTGAACTCATTAACCTAACAACATTTTTCAATCCATTAAGAATTGGAATAAATACTTTCCTCTTTAGAGCAAATGACTTCTCTACAAGAATTCCTATGAATTCTTTCTGGCTATGTGCTCTTGTTTACTTTCTTCATTTACTTCATAATGTTTACTACCCTATTGTGAAAGAACTTTTCACAAAACACTTATATTTCTTGCTTCTTACGGAGGTATCTTAATTTTTATGGTTAGACACATTTTTGAATTTTCCTAGGCTACCTGCCACTCTTCTTTATTTTGATGCTAACTGTGTCTGACTAACACCCTGTGTTTCTCTTACTCACACTTTGTTTACGCCCTTTTTTATCTCGTTTAGACCAAGTCCTTCTTTATAAGCTTCTTCAAAATGTTTTTTTCTGCAGTTTTTTGTCAGGATGAGATAATAACAAGAAAAGTATTAGTCATACAATTAATATGTTGTAATTATTTAATATTATACAGATTCAGAAGACAAAACATATATATATATATATATATATATATATATATATATATATATATATATATATATATATATTTGCACCACTTGTCTGTAGCTGATAATGTCTCTGAATCTTTGGTAAAAACGTCATGAGCACTTCTCTATAGCCTGTATGTCCCTCACCTGTGCCAAATGATAAAAAAAGCTCTGCAGACCTGTAGCAGGATGACATTCATTGTTACTGTTAGAAATGAGGTTTCTGGTTGGCTAGGGTATGCACCTAAGCCAGGCAGAACCCATCCACTCTAGTCAGGGCAAGGGAGTTACACGTCCAAGATAACCCCTGCTCACCCCCTTGGTAGCTTGGCACGAGCAGTCAGGCTTAACCCAGAGGCAATGTGTAAAGCTTTTGCACAACACACACAACACACGTGAAGCAATCTGTACACCACAAAGTTAACACAACACTGAGCTATGTAAAAATAAACTGTATTGCACAAAACATAATTAGACCAAACATTACATGTCAGTAATACCCTGCTACCTTAGCAGTTGTCAGAACGTTGCACAGGTTACTAATACTCTGCTAGAATAAGCAGTTGTCACATTAGAACACATAAGTACTCAGGATTCTGCAACATAAGCAGTAGTCAGGAATCACAGTAAAGAGATAAATGTACTTGTCATAAAAGTATCATAAATATCCATAAAAGGAACATTAGAGAACATATGGCAAGTCATAAAATCATATTAGCCTGTTATGCCCATAAAAGGAACCTTAGCAAACATATGTACATCATAAAACTAGGCAGGGTAACATAATGTTCCTACTAGGTGCGTAAGGAATAGGTAAGTCCTTTTTAAGTACCTGCCTTCTGATGTAGAGACACTTTAGTGCCACGGGGGTCATAGAGGGGGCCCGTCACTCCTGTGCACAAGACAGGGGCCACGTGTTGATCCTGAGGGGAGAGGGGACGGTACGTACCCCCTCTGGTGGTGGGTGCTGAGGCCCCTCCTGGGGCCTGCACCTGAAACGGGCGCTGACACTTTCTGTGGGCCCCCCACAGGTCGCAACGGACCCTCCTGGGTGGGCCACTAAAAACAAATGCCTGCGGTCACCGGGGCGTCTGCTCCCCTAAGGCAGTGGCCAAGGGGAAAGGAACTCCCTTTCTGCCTCTGTGCCCTGCAACGCTGAAGGCAGCCAGCCTCATCCTCGGTGCGGCTGCCTGAGGAAAGAGGGAGAGGCCGACACCTCTCTCAGCTTGCTGCACTCCTCTCTGGAATCCAGCACAAGCCCTCTGGGGCTTCAACAAGGCACGGCTACCCCGGTGGCCTAAGGGAGTCGTCAGCCAGCACGTTCCCCCAAATGGAATGGGGCGAGGCACGCTTCCATTGATCCAGGCTGCGGGGTTGATCCTCGCAGATGGATGGGCCCGGGGATGCCCCTGGGGGACTTCTCCAGTGCCCTGTGCCCCGAAGGGATTTAACTCAGCACGGTCCAGACGTGCTCAGCAATCTTCAAAGGCCCGGGCTGCAGCGGTGACTTCTGCATGGCGATGCACTCTTCAAAGCGCGGAAACCCGCAAATGAGCCCCGGGCTGTAGCAGTGAATCTCTGGCACAGCAATGCGCTTAGAAGCGCAGGGGGCATAAAGCAAAAGTGCTCTTCCAGGCACTTTATGATGAGATGCAGCACTCCTCGTGCTGTGAATGAATACAGGGGTCAGGGGCGATGGCACCCTGCCCCTGGTGACAAGAAAGAGGGGAAACACAGGGCTAGCAGGCCCAGCAACAGGCCAGCACAAGGGATGCAGATGGTGGCGATTCCTCCTAGTGACCAGGCAGGTCACAGGTCAGCACAGCAGCAGCAGTCTAAGGTGGGTCCTGGTGAATTCATTTTAGCAGCATCCTGTGTTCAGTTTCAAGTAAGTCTCTGGAGTCTCAAGAATGTCTAAGTTGTGGGGAAAATTCCCCTGTACTTATACTCAGTTTACAGTGTGTTTTACAAAAGAAGGGGAGAGGAGGTTCCAGCCAGTTACAACTGGTTCGGGAGTGCCCCCTCTCTCCTGCAGCACGGTCTCCAAACATCAGTTGGGGGTAAATGACCCTATTATGTGAGGCCAGGGCAAAGCCTTTACAAATGTAGGTGTGCCCTGTCTCTCCCTTCTCTTAGCCCAGGAAGACTATTCAGTATGTAAATGCACCTCTGTGACACCTCCATCCTCCCTGTGTACAGGCTGTCTGAAAAGTATGCACAAAGCCCAACTGTCACTCTGCCCAGACGTGGATTGGAGTCAAGCTGCAAAACACCAGTCATAAGCACAGAGAAATGCTCACTTTCTAGGAGTGACATTTCTTTTATGATAATAAAACATCCACCTACACTAGTAAGCAGTATTTCTAACTACCATTACAACCATACCAAGCATGCCTACGCTATCCCTCATAAATCAGACAATACCCCTTACACATAAGGCACGGCATTTCCAATGCAATCCGATGAGAAGGCAGTGAGAAACCAAATAGGCTGTTTGTCACTACCAGGACAGGCCACATTACTAGGCACTTGTCCTGCCCTCTACATACATAGCACCCTGCCCATAGGGCTAGCTAGGGCGTACCTTAGGGGTGACTTACATGTAGTAAAAGGGGAGTTCTTGGCTTGGCAAGTAAATTTAGATGCAAGGTCCCTGTGGTAGAAAACTTCGCACACAGGCCCTGTGCTAGCAGGCCTGAGACAGTTTTGAAAGGCTACTTCAGTGGGTGGTGCAAGCAACGCTGCAGGCCCACTAGTAGCATTTCATTTACAGGCCCTGGGTAAAGGGATACCACTTATAGGTATGTATAGGGACATATAGGTAAATTAAATATGCCAATTTGGTATAAGCCAATCATACCAAGTTTACAAGGGAGAGCACATGCACTTTAGCAGTGATTAGCAGTGAAAAAGTGCTCAGAGTCATAACGTCAGCCAACAAGGGTCAGAAAAAGAAGGAGGAAAAGGCAAACGTTTGGGGAATGACCCTGTAAAAGGGCCAAGTCCAACAGTTGCCCTCTTTCAAGACTGTTGCTCTATATTCATACAGTTCTAACTGCCAAGCTTGCACAAAAATAAATCATGAAAGTCACTTAAGTCTTGGAGGTGTGAAAGCTTGTTTATCCTCTGCGTTAGGTCTCTACCTATGTCCAGCTACATAATGGTAACTCTTAACATAGGCATGTTTGGTATCAAACATGTTGGAATCATACCCCAAGGCTTTAGCAAGCATTGGTTATATGATTCCATGCACTCTGGGGGATCCTTAGAGGACCCCCCATTATTGTCATTACAGCCTTCTGAGGTTTTCCAGGCAGCCCCAGCTGCTGCTACCTCTCAGAGAGGTTTCTGTCCTCCTGTTGCTTGAAAAGCTCGAGCCCAGGAAGCCAGATCAAAGGATTTCCTCTGGGAGAGGGGTGTTACACCCTCTCCCTTTGGAAATAGGTGTTACAGGCTTGGGAGGGGCAGCCTCCCCAAGCTACTGGAAATGCTGTAAGGGCACATTTGGTACCTTCCTTGCATAGTCCAGTCTACACTGGTTCAGGGTCCCCAAGTCCCTGCTCTGGCATGAAACTGGACAAAGGAAAGGGGAGTGACTACTCCTCTGCCCATTACCACCCCAGGTGGTAGTACTCAGAGCTCTTCCAGAGGGTCGCTGGGTTTTGTCATCTTGGATTCCAAGTTGGCAGGGAACTCTGGGAGCATCTGAGTGGCCAGTGCCAGCAGGTGATGCCAGACCCCACCCCTGATAGGTGCGTACCCGTTTGGGTGACCAATACCCCTTTCAGGGCTATTTAGGGTCTCTCCTTTGGGTGGGTCTTCAGATTCGGATTGCAAGACTCCAGCAGGAATCCTCTGCATCCTTTACTTCATCTTCTACAGACAGATCAACCTCTTACTGCTCCAGGAACTCTACAAAACTGCAATGTCTCTGAAGTCTCCTTGCTGAAGATGTCATCTGTCCAACCTCCATCCCGCCCTTGCTCCTTCTTTCCCCAGGTCAGAGTAATTTCTATCAGCGAGTGGTCTGATAGACCTCTCACCAAATGTCGCATCTCTCTCACCCTATTGCATTCCTCCGCAGGGAGGAGAAAATAATCTAATACGGAGAAAATTCGGTGTGCCCCAGAATAGAAGGTGTACCCTCTCTAGCCCGGGTGGTGAACCCTCCAAGCATCTGCTAAGCTCAAGTTTTTTATAAACTTCATTAGCGGTGTTAGCCCATCCCTGCTCTTCCCTCCCGAAGATCGATCCAACTGTGCATCACACCTTTTCATGTCTCCTTCTATTATCCACAGGGCCTCTGCCAATTCCTTGAGTATTCTACCCAGCTGAGCCAAGAATCCCATCCCCAGCAGTGGCGGGCATTAACACTCAAGAGCGAAATGGGCTGGCCCTGAAGAGTCCCAGCGATAACTATATACCTTCCCGGTTATCTGTTCATATTTGCGTGACAGCTAACTAATGTAGCCACCCCCCGGGATCCCCTGTGAAAACCCTCATGATAAGCCTGTGAGTAACCTCTACGCAGCAGAAAGGGGCAGTTGTTCACCAGTAAATGTGTCTCCTGAAGGAGTACTACATCTGCCTCTGTTTTCAGTGCAGCTCTGAGAACTGCCCCCTGTTTTTGTCTAATATCCCGTTTACATCCAGGACAGAAATGTAAGTGTACCTGCTGCGTAGGTGGCTAGTTCTTTACCCTTTGTCATACTGGTAGCCATCAAGAAGTGAAGTACCCTCTCCTTGCCTTCGCTCCTTCTTGCTGCATGCCATGTCAATGCGCTGCCCCACTTGCAATAGCATATTAGATGTGAACAACACCCTTCTCCTCCCCCTGCCCCCCTCCCAACTCCCTCTCCATACTTCCCAAACTTGAAGTGCCTGTCATGTTGTATCCAGGGGCCTAGCCAACTGGGCTAAGCTGTGATCTGTAGCACTCTCTACATTAACCCCTCCCACCCCAACATTAACAAGCACCACCCCCTTGAAAACAAAGTAGGTTATTACTCAAAATTACTGCACATCCTACCCCTGCTATGGATCATTCTGTCTGTCTCTCAGGGGACCACGACCCCTGTTGTGACTCAGCATCATCTTCCAGCGCATTGGGGCCTGCCGGTGAGGTGTCCATATCTTTTGTAACCCGATCTTTCTGTCGCAGCGATGTGTGCCGCTCTCGTCCCGGCGTCTGAGCAGCTTCCGTCTGTGCACCGGCCTGGATGTTACGTGCCTTCAGCGGTCTCTCTCCAAGCCAATTCCAGGCTAGCTCTGGAGTGTCAAAGAACAGGGATTTCCCCTGATACAGTACCTTTAGACGAGCCAGAAATAAAATCATGTATGTGAGTCCCATCACTCTTAGTTTAGACTTAACTTCCAAAAGAGACCTGCGTTGCTGTTGCACCTTGAAGGTATAATCCGGGAAGAGCAGAACTGCCGCGGACTGGTAAGTCACTGGTTCCACCTGACTCGCTGCCCTTAGGACAGCATCTCTGTCTGTGTAGTTAAGTAGCCGCACTATGAATGGCCTTGGCGGGCCCCCCACCCGGGGCCGGACTATCAGTGCCCTGTGCGCACGTTCCACAATGAAGCATTGCAAAACTTCTTCCTTAGGGACCCAACTTCGCTGCCAGTCCCACATAAATTTAGTAGGAGTGGTACCTTCCACTTCTTCAGGAATGCCCACCACTCTGAGATTGTTTCTTCTGGCCCGGCCCTCGCATCTTCTGATCTAGCCTCAAGTTGATTCACCAAGTGCTTCAACCTCGTTAGATTTTCAGCATGTGTTTTAACTGTATCTTCAGTTTCAGAGAGTCGTTCCTCTACCTCTGTGACTCAATGCATGGTGTTGCAAATATACTGCTGATGAGGGCCAGATTCACCTTGATCTCTACCATTTTGCCCTCCATGGTGACTTTCAGATCATTAATGGCTTATAGAATGGTTGCTGTCTAAGCTACGTCCCCGGAATCGGGGGTCTCACCAGTTGCATCTGTTTCACTCCTGGGGACATTCTGCTGAGCAAATTTGTCAATTTGTTGTTGTTGGGCTGGCGTGCTTCCTGCTTTGTAGCGTCCCAACTCGACGACCAAGCCGTGTCAGCTGTTGCTGGTCATTGTATTCCGGTATCTCTGGGTACCGCGGGGGAGAGGAACCCCAAATCTGTCTCCCGCCTTTCCTCTGCATGTCACCACCAGCCGGCTAGTAGATTAAGGTCTGCACTGTTCCCAATCCAAGCTCCTCTCGTCAGGGTCACAGGAGTGCATACGATTTCCTCAGCCCTTCATTGCCACTTCTTCCCGCCCTGCGTACCCTCCATTCCCAGTTCCAGTTTTCCAGGTCTCTTAGTTGTCTTCCGGCCTTCAGTAGATTCTGCATGTGGCAGGTGATACTCGTTTTCTCCACCCACCAAGTGGACCAGCTCCTCTAAGCCGACCGTGGAAGGAGTCTCCTCCGAGTCCGCTCTTCCACCATAATAGCCGGCCAAAGCCCATTTACTGTTATGTGGCGCGCCTCTATCCTTCGGCGCCTTTCCTCAGGGTGCCACCACTGACTCTCCTCAGCCGCACACCAGCTGTCCTCACTGCTCCGTTCTGATGCACCACGTCCCTCTGCCTGCCTCTGGGTCACTGCCACTGCTATCCTCCGCTCCCTGGACACTGCGCCGAACCCTACCATGCTCCACCAGATCCGCACCCCGGGTGGCCCACCAGCTGATTGTTGCCATCTGGGCCGATCATGAACTTCAAGTACAGCTCACTGCTGTCGCTTGCCGTGCCCCATGCCGTACAACACCGTTCACGGATATTCATCGCCGTGGCTGATCACAGCCCTCCTATTGAAACTTCAGCCTCCTCCAGCAGAAGTTCCAGCAGCCACAAGCCACGGTTACCACTGGCCTCCCCTGTCCGTCTCGGCAAGGCCGATCCTGTGCCCGTCCGTGCCCCGCAGAGCTAGGCCTCGCCTCACCACATCAGATGCAGCTACGCCTGAGTCCCGCTCAGTCAAGCCTCCGATTTCTAGGGGTCTAGCAGTCTCCTGGCATCATCCTTCAATATCTCTGTGTCGGATACTGACGGCACGGATGTGTTGGATATCCTACCGATATAGCAGGATAGGAATAAAAAGCGTGGAGCCACTTTAGTCTGTAGCCTTCTTCATCAGCGTTTAGCCACGACCCCCCCTTGGGTGCAGTACTGACTTGTTCTTCACCAGTGGTTCTACTTTTGCACCTTCATCCAGGTTAGCAGAGGCTCCTGTTCTCCCTGGACTGTTCTGTGCTTCATGGACTTGGTCCCCTTCTTCCACAGGTCTTCATGTCTAGGAATCCACTGTTGGTGTCTTGAATTCTCCTCTGGTTCTTGCATAATCTTCCTTTTTGTGTTTCTGTGTGTTCTGTTAAAGTTACTGTGTTTTACTCCTGCTTTCCTGGGCACTGGGGAGGGTTCTAGTACTTACCTCTGGTGTTTTCTAGTACTCCCGGCGATCCTCTACACACTACACTTGTCTAGGTGGAAACTGTTTTTATGCACATTTCTGCATATTAGTGTATATAATTTGTGTATTACTTACCTCCTAAGGGAGTATAGTCTCTATGGTATTTTTGGCATTTGTGTCACCAAAATAAAGTACCTTTATTTTTGCAATACTGAGTGTTTTCTTTCATGTGTGAGTACTGTGTTACTACAATAGTATTTATTGCATGTGCTTTGCATGTCTCCTAGATAAGCCTTGGCTGCCCAGCTACAGCTACCTCTAGAGAGCCTGGCTTCGAGACGCTAGCTACATTTCACTAATAAGGGATAACTGGACCTAGTATAAGGTGTAAGTACCATAGGTACCCCCTACAAACCAGGCCAGCCTCCTACATTTGCAACCCCATTTCCAGTCAATACCATATGTTGATTAATATTGTAATTTAACTAGAATAGTTTGTGCCAAAATGTTTTTAGCTTTCTAGTGTAACCGGTAAGGTTATCAGAATTTAAACCACCCTCTTATGCCATTCAACTAAATCTGCAAACATGCTCACTGAGCCAAATTAAGTTCTGCAGCAGTTTCTACATAAATAGGTTTATTACAATGTCTCTGCGTATTCAGTTAACAAAAGGGAAGGTAACTACCAACCTATAATGGAAACAACGAGTGAAAAACCTCCACCTCTGATGGAAGATCGATTACGTTTTCCTTATTTAATTACTCCTTTACTTACCCTACTTTTGCAAATTTGTTGAAGAAAACCCTCTTGTGATTTCAGACTCTAGTCCTTCATCGTGCACCAGTAATGATCTCCCTTTCTCTTCAGTACTTTTTATGGCATTTGGTGTAACCTTCTCTCCATAGTGTCAACTCTCACTCTATTTTCCTGGAAAATTTTCCTGGAAAATATTCTCCTGCAATGGCGACTGCTGCCAGTAATGCTTGGTGGGGCAGTGTGCAGAGTGGGGTGGAGGGATGGGAAAATAAAAATAAAAATAAAAAGACTCACCTGATACCTTGGTGTTCCTCTGCACTCACCACTCTCACCGCCTTGGTGCTTATGGGCCTTCTCCCCTCCCCAGCCAATCCAGAAGCTTCTCTTACGCTGTTTCCCATTATGAGAGAAGCACCAGGACTGGTCTGAGCAGGATGAAATGCCGCTCAATTAGGATCTGGGGACCTGTGGTGGTTCTCCACCCGGCTGTGCAACACAGCTAAGTAGAGATTTCTAAGTGCGCATGTTGGTTTGGCTGGCCTAACGCAGCCGGCCTCAAAGACATGCTCACGTAGAATGCACCTCCCACTCCTTCTCCCTGCTGCTGACACAGACAATGATCCCGCTCTGCCCTACACTCGGCAGACTAGCTGAGAAAGCAAAAAATAAAATGCTAATAAAATAGCTTTATTATCATTTTTTTTGTTTTTTTTTGCTTTCTACTGCCTTTCAGCAGTGGGGTGACGCTCCTCCATCATAACCGAGGGTCCACCCCTGTTCTGCTGTGTTGTGTTACAAACTCTTACGGCAATATTTCAGCTTTCCCATTTACCCTAATATTTAAGTCATACTTCACAGCAGGCAGAGACAGGTAATCAATTCCAATACATTTTACTAGTGGGTCGGCTGTCACAATCAACCCCAAATGCTGTTTATGATCATAATTCAGCCCTTTAAAAGAAAAGGCAACATTTGCATAGCAACCGTAATCTATTCCTGTGCAGTACACACTGTAAGTGGTCTCTACAGAGTTTTATTGACTCTACAAAGTTACAGTAATTAAAATAATGGCATTCATTTCCATTCTGTCAGGATTATACCATATTAAATTCAAAACTGAGATTCAATTCAAGTGCCTTGATATGGTGAGTAATAAATTACACTCCATGAAGAACTAATAGAAGAATTAGTACAAAAAAAGGTCAGTATACAAATGTCAAAGGGAAATCAAAGTTGAACATTTTTAGAGCGATTTTTTAAAGATCAACGTTACGTAGATTAACCTATTCAATACTACAGTTATTCCTTAAAGGAAATCAAAATAGGTTATACACATTATTTCATTTAAATTTCATAAGTGAGTTCCTCAGTTGACAGTGTGTTTAGATGTTGGATCCTTTGATTTTATCTCTTTATCTCTATTCTGGATTTTTCACATCACCTCCTATTTCTGGTATTTTGAATTGTTCAAGAATCTAGAACCTAAATTGACTTAAATAATCTTGCTAAGTATTCCAACCTCTCTTCACCAGTGCTTTGCAGTTGTTTCTTATTTATGTTTGGAAAATCTGATTTTCTCTTTACATGAGCTTTTGACCACATATACCTTTCCATACAAGCACTTTATGATGTAAATACTGTTTGCTGTCTCATATGGTAAATTGCTTGATTGTTGGTTGACAATTGTACCTTAGCTTATGTATTGTAATGCACAAAGTTCAAACAGGAAAAGCTTGTCTTTGTTGGAGTTCAGAGTTTGGGCTGCAATGTTGCACTCCATTGTTCTGCTTTAATAATTATATTCTGAATTACATTTGTTCCTGGAATGTGTAAATGTAGTTTTCTCCATGAACACATTTTATCAGATCATAATTCTTCATAGAAAAAAGCAAATGCAAATAAGCAATGCCGTAAATCGTAAGTTGTCTCCTTACATTCCTTACGTCTACTCGCTATACAGAGTTGGGATTGTGATCTCTGCATGAAATAAGACACCGATGGTTTGTCCTAAAGCTCTTTCATCATTAACTAGTTGTTGTTCTATCATCTTAATGATTTAGGTGCAGGGTAATGTTCATAGTTATTGTGTCATATTCCTGTTTGGTCCAGGGTGCTGGGTATCTTTGCATTAATTAGTCACTGTGAGGGAAAGAGACATCTATGCTTGGACATTTGCCTGCTAAATATGTTTTCTGATGTCTTTAGCCTTGCTATGTGGTTTTTGTTGGCTCTCTCCGTTTCGAGGAGTGTTTGTCTTGTGATTTTTCTTATCCTAAATATCCAATGGATCTTGGCAGGTAGAACATGCAGACTTCAGGTTCTTCATCCAACAACAGAGAGAGCATACAAAACACTTCAAACTCACCCTACACCTTACAAATGCACTATATAGTTGACTATCATCATGGGCATTACAGCACATCATTCCAAGCAGCATCACACATGCCCAATACAACACACTAGGCAGTAGCATGTACATCCATCCAATAAGCTCAGGTATTACTGTTAATTGGTTATCAAAAGGTTCACTACAACACACACAACTATTAACAACACTCACAACTGTGCCACTGCTTATGGGTACATGTCGGAGTTGCTGATAATAATGGGTGTGGGACCCATTGCTCTACTAATCATGAGGAATAAGGGAAAAGGAGCAGGAAGTCAGGTACCAAACCTAGCAGCTTATCAATACAAAGCTAAATTCTAAAGAATCATAGTGTTCAAATAGTGTATTTGGGGGTTCGATTTTGCCACAGAGGAAGAGGTCCTAGTCATCCTTATGGCACATTTAAGTTTAGCTATCCTACCATGATGGGCCTATTTGGTCAATTTTGTGAAGGACATGTTTGGTTTGGGGCACATACTTCTGTTGCCGAGCACAGCAGATTACCAGCAGAAGACAGCTTGTAAATGTTCAGTGGCTTTGCAGACTAATGGATCGAAGTGACAGTAAGTGCAGATGTAGGCACAAGGTTGTGGGCTTGTTGGACCTGACATCATTGGTATGCTTTCCCTCAACATTTTTGCCTTCCATCATCCTGTTTTTACTTACTTCATTTTTGCTGGCCTTAGGATTCTGCACACTTTACCACTGCAAACCAGTGCTAAAGTGCTTGTGCCCTCTCCCTTAAATATGATGAAATTGGCTTACACCCAATTACTATGTTTAATTTACCTTTAAAATCCTTAGCAAAGTGGTATTAAAGTGGTATTACCTATACTCATGGCCTGTACATTAAGTGCTACTAGTGAGCCTGAAGCGCTGACTGTGCCACCTTCATAAGTAGTTCTTTAAAGATGTCTCAGGCCTGCCATTGCAGCCTGTTTGTGCACATTTAAAATGACATTACAACCTGGCAAAATCACTCTTTTACCAGGTCTAAGCCTTCCTTTTTAAGTCACTCTAGGATAGACCCTAACGTACCCATAGGGCATTGAGCAGTGTATTTAAAAAGATGGACTTGTACGTTTAAGCTTTACATGTCCTGGTAGTAAAAATCTTTAAATTTGTTTACTGCAAGGCCAACCTCTCCCAAAAGATAAAATTGGATTATCAATTGGAGCAAATAGGAATGTTGAGTTTGGTGTCTAAAGAATTATATCGTAAAACTCTATTTAAAGTTTGATTTTGAGTCACAATTCTGAAAATGCTACTTTTAGAAGGTTGGCATTTTCTTGACCTAACCATTTTGTACCTATTTCCTGTGTCACATACATAAGTATAGCTGACAGTTGGTCTTTGTGTATTGTTCCCAGACAGTGAGACAAAGGGGGGAATAGGTGTTGGCAGGATGGGCTATCTCTGGCTTGATAGGGGACAGTGGGCTGTCACTTACCACACTTGCACATCACACAGAGTCTGCCTCTGCACACTCGCTAAGAGTTTCACATTAGTTTTTTGTTCCCCTTGCCAAGGTTGGGCAAGTGCCAGGATGAAGGAAGTTCCACCTCTGGGATGGAATCCTCTAGAAACCTCTCCTACTTCAAAGCTAGCACCAAGTATATATATTGGACCCTCAGATCCAGCTCTTCTGTACACCTCGGACCTGTGAAAGACTCATAAGGACTGGGGTGCTGCTATGCTAAAAGAAGGACTGCTTCTTCTCTGCTGGCCTGCTGATCTGCTGCCTGAGGTAAAGGACTGGACTTGTATCGAGAAACCCAGGACCACCAGAGTAACTCCAAGGGTTAGTTGGCTAGCCTCCAGGTCTGTGCCTAAGGGACAAAAAAGACTCCAATCACCTTGAACTCAGCATATGGACTCAGTCTGCTGTGAATCTTATTCCCCAACAGGTGCCACGCCGGTCCTGAACCCTGGGAAGTGGGTCTGAAGGTGCTCTGCCAGCCAAGCTAAGGTCCAAGCAGAATCAAAGCAGCGTGATGCAAAACCTCACATCTCTAAACTGTCACTGCACAATGAATCCTCAACACAGGACCCCACTGCTCTTTGGAACTGACAATGCATAATGCCTCCTTGACGCAGGACATCACATCAAAGCTTGCAACTCCTCTGAACTGCTGCTGCATGATGCATATTTGATGCAGGTCCTCCCATTGCAGCCAGGCAGCTCCCCAGAGCCACTGCTGCATAATGAATCTTCCACACAGGACCTGGCATTGCAGCCCGCAGCCCATTGGAACTGCAATTGTGCTACGCATCCTCCACACAGCATCTTGCTATGCTCCAGAACCCAGATTTATGGTACTTGTTCAGCTGGCGGAACTTGATCCCTGTATCTGGCCCATGCTTAGTCATGGTTAGCCTGAACTTGAGACCTTGTCACTGTCTGGCACAACCAGATTACCAGAGTTTTCACTTTGTGCTTTTGAGCACTATTTTCATCTATCTTTGCTCCAATTCTACTTAATTTGATTTTCGTCATTTTGGTGTCAAATAATTTATTTAATTTTACTCTCTTTTTGAAAATTGTGTGAGATTTTTCTTATGCTGTGTTTTCACTTTATGACTGTGTGAAGGGCTGCATACCTACGTTACAGATTACCTCTAAGTTAAGCCTGACTGTTTTGTGTAAAGCTAGCATAGGGTTAAGCACAGGTTAATTTTTGGGGTTTGCTTTTATTTTAGACTGAGAAGAATTGTGGTTGCTGCTTGAGTAATGTTTCACACCCTCTAACCAGTAACCTAGTGTCCTACAGGGCTTCACCTACCTTATGATACATATGCTGAGAGAGAAGGTGTAGTCGAAGTCCTGTAGCTTTTATGGGATGATTCAAAGATTGTAGTGCACAATATGAAAGATGCTGACCTGGTAAGACCCGCCACTCCTTAAAAAGCACATGCATACTGTGCACCTATCCTTCTGCCTATTATCCCAAGATTCTTTCTTGTTTGGTCACTGAGGTAGCCTAGTAGATACATGACTTTAGTAGAGAAACGTGACACCTCGAGGTAGGTTGTAGTAGCTTTGCATTGGCAGTCCCATTATTAGCCTCCCTAACTCAGTGCTAGTGAACAGACTGCCCAAGAAAGCCAACAAGCCAATTTCCCTTTCCATTTTGCTGCTGCAGAACAGTGGCATCTTGATCTCAGTACCACACAATGGAATTCTTTCTCAATAAGCATCTCAGCGGTTCTAATGTTTTAGAATATCATTCTACAAATTCTGAGTAGAGTTCTGTCAGCCCTACAAGGATACAGTTTGTTCTTTAGTTTGAAGAATTGGTGCCTCAAGCTTTGCTTTAATATGTTTCTCCTCATGCCTTAGGTCATGTTTGCTTATACAATGTCCAAGATATTCCACTTCCTCCTTGTGAACTTGCACTTGGATACTTTCAGAGTCAGCCCACATTCACTCAACACATCAAAAACCCTTGCAAGGCTGACATTTTTTGCTCGATCCTTCTCCTAATCAAGGATGTCATTCTGAAAGACCACGGCCCAAGGTAACCCATTCAGTCTCTTTTATCATTCACTGGAAACATGGTACTAGACCAGCCAAAGGCATCATGAGGTATTGATACTTTCTTCATCCAATATAAAGGCCATACAACTCCACAAATCCACCTGGTGGTAGGCACTAACTAAGTCTAATGCAGATAACTTATTTTCTTCATCAAATGTCTACACTGTTTCATGTAAACTGGATAGAGGATTGAGTTTACACGAATGGAATACTTCAAATTGCACAGGTCAGTAGAAAACTTCAACTTCCCAGAACACCGTAAGGAAATTGCCTCCAAAGTTTCATTGGGGAGGTTCTTGTGGCTTGTTTATCTTACTCTTGCATGAACCATCCCATATAACTTTGAGCTTTTCCCTGTATTTTACAGCCACATACCTCACGCTGTGCCTGACTGGGACTGTGTTCTATTTTAAAACAAAGCAATGTCTGAATCCTTTTGAAAGCATCTGGAAGTTCATCTATGAGATTATAGTCATACAAATTAGGTCTCATCTTATCACAACTCATAATATTTTCCTCTCCTGTTGACTTGTAGGGTATAACCTAATCTTTATCTTCTCCTGATAAGGCCACCCTAAAATTGCATCACTCTTGTTTGCCGCAGCTTCAGTCAACTGCTGACAATGGAATTCCACCCACTTCTATAATCAACATTCAAGCTGACCCATACACATTCAATTATAACATAGAACTGTAACATACATGTTGCATGCTACCACAGTGCAGTCACTAAAAACCACAAATGTCCCTTCTTACCCATCCTCTCATTTAGAAGGGAGTGGAAGATCGACTTCCATATTGCAGAGCTGTTGCTTCCTCAGCCAACTGGAACATTTTGTTAACAGAGGAGAGGCTGTCAAGGATGGATGCCGAATTTATGGATTCTGGTCCACTATCATCTTATATGGTTCCTCCCCATTGCAGTGCATCATCATAACCATCGGAGGCTGTCATGAAACCCCACAAAATGTCCCTGATGTGCAAGAGGGTAGGTCCCTACATGTTAATGACCCATCTGATTTGGATACTAATTAAAACCCACTTTTGGGGAATGTATCCAGCAGCAACCTTCCTGATGGCAATTCTCCCATGCTGGGTTGTCTTTGTGAAATTGCCATGAGGGTATTTTTTTCCAGGGATGGCTAATGTCATACTGGTGTGCTTCTCCCCTAATGCTGCCTTGCTCGTGTCCACCTGTTGGTGAACTGCGTCTCTCACTGAAAGTCCAACACAGACTGCCGCTGCACACCGCATCTACTGATTTTGGTCCTGAGATTGAACCTCCACTGCTCGGCTCTTGCTTGGCCTGTGTGCGCTTCAGTGAATTCAGCTGTGCTAGTGACACCGATCAGCGCTGTTGGTCTTCCACTGGCTCACTGCTACTGTGTCCGGCTCCCCTAGGAAGTTAGGGGAGTTGGACATGTGGTGGGGCTGGCTCGCCAGTGGTTCGAGGTTGACGGAGTGCACGGACTGGTTCTGGGAGAGACAGCATCCCTGTTTTTACTTCACCACTCCTTCAGACTAAGGTGGCACCCCTGTGTGCTAGCTAGCATTCTTTTAATCCTTTTAGATGTGATTGAAGACTTGGAGGTTTAGTGGTGGTGGAGGTGGAGTTGGAAGCAGCAGCAGCGTGGAGGAGGAGGTAAGTTTTGAGTGTTGTGTCTCTCTTCCCTTCATTTTATTGAGCGGTTCCAGCCTGTTTGGTCTCTTTTTGATTTATCTTGGACTAATTGGATTTGCACAGTGCACTTGGGATAGGTATAGCTTGTGGTTCTAATTGTGTACTCTACTTCACACGGATGCTATTGGACACAGCCTTGGTGGTGAGTGGTAAGTACATTAGGCACCAGGCCATCTACTGTGAGCGGAAGCGGCCAGTGTTAGGCCACTGCAGCTTGTTCACACTAGGTAGTCCTGTCCGGCACCCTCGGTCTTACAGAGGAACCATTTAAGAGAGTCGTGGAGGGCTGTAAAAAGTATAGGCTTATTTCACCTGTCTCTCATTCTGATTCAATGCATCAAACATTCTTATTTCCAAGTGATTTAGAAAGGAACATGACAGCTCGGAAACTCCACTCAGGAAGGTTGATTCATTTAAGGGCTTGTAACAAGACCAAATTGATCCCCATTAGAAATACGGCTGCTCATGTAAACCTAATGAAGAGCTCAAATTCTATTTTTTTCCTTTTGTCAAAAGGAGGTTAGTGACAGCGGTGTTGGTCGGGGGACGCCTCAGACAATATAGAACTAAAAACTGCTACAAATCTTAACTTATTATTCCCCAACTCTGCCTCTAGCTGGTATAAATACTACAGAATCAGTGGTAGGGGAGGTTTCCATTTATCATGCTGAAGATTTTAATTATCATAATGATGATTTTACACAGGTTTGAGAAATCATTCTCTAAATGAGAAAAGCCCCATCATCTCCCCCTAGCCAGCCTCAGCAGATCTGAAGCTGTATAGCAGCACCACCTCAGGACTATGCTCGGCAGACTTGGGAACATCTGACACCCCTGAGTTGGTGGTACTTGGGAACTTGTCTTGCAGTCTCCCGGGTCAATATGTGCAACTCTCCAAACCCCTTAAATGCCTAGTATGGATTTTATCTTCCATATTAACTTTGCTGGAAACAATGGAAAATAATGCTGACCACATTCATTACGCTGTAGCTACGATCTTGAAAGTTCTGTTGGTTTATAAGGGAGAGGACGCTTCTTTAAATCTGGCTGGGTAACTGATGGGTAATGAGAAGGAAAGTCACTATTACTTGATCTAGACATAGAGGATCCCTTTTATAGATTGCAGGCAAAGCTTGGGACTAAAGGTTATGAGTTACAAGATGATACATCAGGGGTGAGGTTCCTCTACAGCTCATGCAGGTGAAAGATAAATATAAAAACTGTGGGTCTCAAGCTGGTAAACCATAAATTACAACCATTGTGAGGGTCTCCAAACACAGAAGAATGAGGAAAGTCTGATACACTAGGTAAAGCCTTTTTTCAATCTGGGCTCCCCAAACCTAGTGCCCCCTGTTATGTGGACAAGGCTGCTTGTTCAAAGTAGGACGCTTTTCCCATTTTCATGTTCAAAGAGCTGGCAAAAGCACCTGTAGATGATGATCCCTTGCCCGCTTAGCCCACAGGGAAGCCCAAAGATAAAATACATAATTTGCATAAAAAGAAATACATAAACAAAGGATTTAAAAAAAGCTTGGATGGGGCACCAGTAAATACTTCTGTTAATGAAAATAGCAATGTTTTAATGATTAACAATGCTCATTCCTCAAAGTCAGTTTTGTCCTCCACTGTTTTTGTGGCAGGAGGAGTAGATGATGTTTCGGCAGCTGCCCTAACCCTTTTTCCCCTCTTCCAAGCCTTTGTCAACCAAACTCTATCCAGTTGTGGAACCTTTTTGTGCTGAGTCATCTCATAGTACAATCACCATAAGGGGAAGGGACATGATGCTTTTCTCTCCTCTATTGTTACAGCTACTTCTACATTAGACTTTGTAGCTTTATTTGTTCATGATGTGATTTTGAGTAGGTCCCTGTTTTGCAGACATTGACAATTTGAAGATGTATCAAAGTAGTGACATATATTTTCTAGAGTAAGAGAAAGGTTTTTTTCAGTCTAAGATTGTTGCTAACTTGGTTCTGTAGCACAGTGATTCATTTCATTCTAGAGGGATTGTCATAATTACTGTCCTCTGAGATCGTAAAAATTATAATCAAAAGAAAGAGTCAGGGTAATATCTTTGCTTATGAGGAGAATATATCCCTTGGAGATCGGTTTAAGGAAACAAAGTTGGGACCATAAATAGATGGATTTAAGAGACGCTGCGTTTAGTAAGAAAATACTGGGAAATCATTGCTGAGTGTTATGGGTCAAGAATGAGATCTCACCCCATGTCCATTAGTTAAGAAATATAGGGACGTTTTATTAGGGAATGACATGAGGATAAAGCCAGTGTTGGATTTTGTGTTGAAGATCTCCCTACTGACATTCAGCTGATATTGGCAAGTTATGGTCCTCCCTCTTTGAGTGAGATCGAGACTGTAATCAGTACAATTCTATCCTGTGTTGCAGTGGGACTAGACAAAGTCCCGATCAGGGTCATAAGAAGGGAAATAAGACTTTGGGCAATGATTCTTCTTCTGATCTTTGACTGTTGGTATACCATCGCTTCTGTGCCTTCTTCCTGGCGTGGAAGTGTCATTGTTCCTCCATTTAAGAAGGATGACCATATTCAACCCATTACTTATCTACACATTGGATTGCTCGATGCTGTGGGTGAGGTTTTTACTGGATAACTATTGAAGCACCGTATCTCTTGGTTTCATTATAATATTATAACACCGTTAGAACAATCGAGTATTATAAAAAAGTACTGCAACTTTACAATGTATTACTGAAAAATAGGTGTCTATCAAGAGCTTCCCTGAAAATGCTGCTTTTATTGATTTGTCCACAGCTTTTGATAAAGTTTATTGTTCATGCTTGTGGAAAACATTGCCTAATCTTGAAATGCCTTGCATTTTATTGCATTTAATTATTGCTCTTCACTCTTCTGCTTGGTACCAGATACTGTTAAATGGGGATCGGAGACTGCCTGCAGTTGACCCCACAAAAAATGGCTTAAATCAAGGTTGTCTGCTTGTGCCATTGCTCTTTTCCCTTTACATATTGGGTTGCACTAGCTTTTTATCCAATAGCACGGGTTTCCCACTCAGTATCAGAGGTCGCTAAGTGATCTTTCTATTATATGCTGATGACCACTAAAGGCTTAGAACATCATCTAGGTGCACTACAACAGTATGCTGGAGTACACTTTTTGAAAATCAACTCCTCCAAAAAGTAAGGTGTTATGCTTCCAGGGTAAAAGAGCACCTGCTCTATTATTCTTGGCATCTTGGTACACAAACACTAAAAACAGTTAAATCTTATACTTTCCTAGGTAAAATTAGGTGCAGTACATTAAATGATTCGGAGCATATATCCAGTAGTGTTTGTAAGGCACAATCACAGGCAAGAGTGCTTGCACATTTTATGAGGCTATGTCTCTCATCTCCTGTCTGTGTATTTGGCCACAATTCTGTGTTCCCTACTTTATGCTGTTGCATTAATTGATGTGGCAAATTTGGGTTTCTTAGATATGACTGAAGGACAAATATTAAGGAGATTACTATCATTCAATACTTCAGTGCCCACTCCTACATTAAAATTAAAATTCGGTTTAAAATTTTCATGTGTATAGGGTTTGGTGGACGTGGTCTGATGGGGACATTACCTCGTGAATAGTGATTGTAACGCCTTATGACACCTTATATATAAGGAGATTTTTAAAATAAAAAGAGACACAACTATATTTTTCAGGAATCTTATTAGAGCAATATGATTTTGAATTAAGTTTGGTTTCATCCAAATGGTTGGTACAGCTTATAGCTCTTCTTAAGCAGGCTCCTATTAAGATACATTTCCATTTGGATATTTACACTTATAAGAAAAAAGTAAATTTTGATTCAGTATGAATTCTCTCATTTTCAATAAGTAGCAGCATTGCTTAACATGGAATGTGGCCCATGTGGTTAGATGCCTCTGTAATTAATTCATCTAAATATTGTTCTGTTAAATGTTTTAACATCCAGATTGTACGGTACATCAAGCACATGTCAGTTTGTAAAAATGGAAGCCAGGATTTGAAACATGTTTTATTCCTATGCCCTGCATTGTTGTTACATCGTCGTAAGTGGCTGAAACTCCTTTTTTTAAGATTCTCTGTCCTTACGACTGATGTTGCTATGTAATTATTACTCAACCCACTAAATGAAGTGTTTTGTATTATTGTTTTTAACTTTAGAAAATGTTGTTTGCATTTGTACTGCATGAAGTTGAGGGTGTCTTAGTGAGCATCCAGTTTCGAGAATCTATTTTATCCCACTCTCTGTGTATTTTCTTGTTTTATGTGGACCTCCTAGGAGTTCCAAATCACAAACTAAACTTGAGTTAACTTGACTTAGACATTGGTTCCCTTTGTCACACCCACACATTCACATTCCCACCACCAGACTCTAAATGAATCCCTTAATGTTCCTACATGCCACAAGGTTCTCATTCTTCTAGATTTGAGATTCAAACCAAACATTCAGGAAAGTTGTTATAGTTAGTTCTGGATGATCAGCACAAACTTTGGTGTTTCTCATTTGGGTGTGAGGAATAGGCCAAACAAGTCTCAGAGCTCAATAGTTGTTTAAATAACTCTTAAACTCTGAAGCTCTGGTGCCTGTTTGGCCTATTCCTCACTCCCAAATAAGTCCCATGTGACAGTTGTGTAGTTTGTGCTTATAGTTACCCCCCCACGCCATCCTGTGGGTGCATTAGCATATCCTTGTTATAGAGTAAGTTATGGATGATCAAGTCCTATGATGCTTCATAAAGACCAGTAACACCAACACAAAAATATGTCAAAGGTGTGAAACACCAACTGGATGGTAAAGGCATAATCATGATTTAGGAAGCTGCAAAGTTTGATATATAAGATGGCAGTATTGTCTTAAAAGAGACTAATGTCAAGTTGTTCACTTAGCGTACAGTAATTTCAAGCAGTGTCAAAGAAAACAAGGTTAAATTTATGGCCAGCATACATTAATGGGATGTTGGAAAAATATTTGAGTTCACTGTAAAAGGTGTGTACACTTTTTAAGGGGAAAAAAGACAATCAGTTATGCAGATCCTTGCTTGGGTGTAAACAAAACCTACCCGAAACAAAATGGTATCATATGCTAGGCAGATTTTTTTGTGTTATTTCTCAATTTTTAGGATTTTATTCAGGCGTTTATGTTACCAACAGCAAAATCTGATAGCATGTGTCCGGACTGAATTTGCACAAGCACAGCTCCTGACAAGTAGTGCTGGCATAAAGAGGCACAAAACTGTTTGCACTTGTATTTTTGCACTACCTCTTTAGTCATAATGACCACAACAGAATATTTTATGATGCACATGATTGAGTAACCAGCAGAAAGGTAAAGAGTATCACATCACTAGTCATTTGTTAAACTAAAGTATTGCAATTGTTTCTTAAGGATAAATCTCTAGAAGGATAAAAGGATAATGGCAGTTCACAAAGAGTTCAGGCAGAAACCGTCAAGTGATGCTTGGTCCTTGGATTTACCACATATTACCAGCATGGACGTGACAGGACTATTTAAATTACATTAGAGTGGATGTAGGTTGGATAGGTGTATGAGTCAAGAAAGTATTTTTTTCATATTAAATGTTGTCAATGAATGGAAACCCCTCCCAAGAGAAAAGGTTGAAAAGATACCAGTAATTATTACTTAAATAATGGAATTGGGGAACAATTGCACTGAGTAACACAGGCTAGCGTTGGAATACATGTTACAAATTATTACTAGAACAGGTATCAAATGGGCTAGCATTATTATGTGTGAGGTAGTGTCTATCTTGAAATTCTATGTATCTACCTTAAACATCTCTGAAGAAATGTTTCAAAGAAACAAAGGGGGAATATTATCCCATTGTGGCTATTGTGAATACTTACCCTGGAGAACCATGGTTACAGGTAAGTTATTTTTTCCTTTGAATATGTTTCATTTTTTCTGTAATTTCTAGTTTCAGATGAGGAACTATATTGTTTTATATAATGTTGTTCTTGTTGCATTTCAGAATATTACAAAAAATTAATGTAAACATGGTTATATGTTTTGAAATATGTTTGACAGCTTTTATATATTATATCTATGGCGCAAACCTTGCCAAAAGGCAGCGGAGCGCTTTTCCTGTAAACCAAGATATTATTTAAAAAACAAAAATACATTTCTTTTCTACACAGCTAACCTTGGGACAACTCAGCTTAAAAGTGCTCAAAGTAAGTGGATTCTGACTACTGTGGAAATGCACCCATGGGTTTGATAAATAACAACAGTGTGTATGTAATTGCCAATATAGGCTTTAGTAGGATGCATTTTGAATTGTAGTGTAAATATGGATTTGCATTTTTGCATATTGCTTTAAAAGCATATTAGAATTATGAGCTGCAAATCTCACAAATAGTCACTATACAGAGTGCTCACATCTTGCACACACTGGCACATTGATTACCAGGGAGTTCGTTAATCATAATAAATGTCTTAACAAAGCTCATAAAGCCCTTAAGGCTTTAATGTTTTACAATATATAAGATGCCATAAACAGAATAATTTAAGTATATAATTGGTAACAGAATAATGTAAAGTCATAGCATTTTTTAAATGTTAACTTATGATATTGTCTATTTCTATTTCTATGAAGTATGTTTCTGAAAATTAGGTGTACAGCTTTACATTATCTTTTTTCATATGTATTAGTAAATTATAATTTTCACAATACTAAATATGAAATAAATTACATTGTTCAATACATATTGAACTTTGTTTCAAATTAATTTATTAATGATTTTTGTAACTGTTTTTCCACCATACCCCATTTTCTGCCATAGACAATTGAATGCTCCCAATAACAAAAACAAGAATAGACAAATCTGATAGATAGCCGCTCTGTTTGGCAATTCTTGTTTTGTTCTCTCATGGTTTTTGAAAAACCTTATGGTTGTGTAAGCTACCAGACTGTCTCCAATCTAACAAAAACAGAAAAAAAATTGTCTTAAGGCAAAAATATTTTTGGTCTCATTAAACACACATTGCTATAGTAGTGCCTGGCACTGTATTGAAACACTTTGTGTGGGGATGCATTCTCTGTGAAAGGGCAGCCTGCTGTAACTCAAAGTGAAGTAAGCCAATGACTGAAGTGGGCTGATCATTGCCCCATGATGCATGATGGAGTGGGTGTAATACAAAAATGAATGGCACAACAACAAACTAATGGATGGTGTCTGGCTTAAACACCTATAACTGTTATCCACATACTTTTAGTAAAATCAGAAAGTTGTATACCTAAAAAAAAGCCAACCCATCCGGCATTGTCTACCTACCTCTAAGAAGATAGTTATAGATAGATAGATAAATATATAATTATATTGATAGATACATAGACACGACTGCATATATTGATAGACATGCATAGAGATAGGTAAGTATATTAATAGACATGATTGCATAGATAGATAGCTAGATAGCTAGCTAGCTAGAGAGGGTTGCATAGATGGAGATTGCTGCATACATAGAGTGGCAAATTCTGAAATAGATAGATAGATAGATAGATAGATAGATAGATAGATAGATAGATAAATAGATAGATAGATAGATAGATAGATAGATAGATAGATAGATAGATAGATAGATAGATAGATAGATAGATAGATAGATAGATAACACTAAGGCCCATATTTATACTTTTTTACACACATCACCGCCAGGGCAGATTTGTGTCAAAATGTTTACCGCCGGCTAACGCCATTCCAACGCGCCTGCTGGGCGCCTTATTTATGGAATGACGTTAGCCGGCGCTGAGGCCTGGTTTGCGTCAAAATAAATGACTCTAATTGGGCAGCGGAGGCAAAGGGAAAACTGGGAGTTGTGCGCCAAAGAATGGTGCAAGTCAGATTAGAGTGAAAAATATTGGCTCTAACCTGACTTGCGCCATTTTTTGACGCACAACCCCCATGGAAATTACTCCTGTCTTAGCAAAGACAGGAGTCATGCCCCCCTGCCCAATGGCCATGCCCAGGGAACCTCTGTACCCTGGGCATGGCCATTGGGCACAGTGGCATGTAGGGGGGCCCAAGTTAGGCCCCCCATGCCACACTAAAAAAAAGAAATATTATACTTACCTGCACTGACCTGCACTCACCATGGATGGGTCCCCCCATCCATGGGTGTCCTCCAGGGGTGGGCTAGAGTGGCAGGGGGTGTCCCTGGGTGCAGGGAAGGGCACCTGTGGACTGCTTCCATGGTCTCCCACCATGAAAAAGAGCCCACAGGTCCCTTAACGCCTGCCCTGACCCAGGCGTTACTTTTTTACGCAAATCGGGATTTACGTCATTTCCGGCTCTGCCTCCCAGCCGTGCGCCATTTTTTCCTGGTTGGATAAATATGGCTCACGGGTGTTTAAGTCATTTTTGGGACGGGAACGCCTACCTTGCATCTCATTAACGCAAGGCGGTTTCACGCATCCAGAAAATGACGCACACTGAGATATTTTGACGTTAGCGAGGTTTAGCATCAACGTATAAATATGGTCTTAGTGTTGCGCTGAGTTTGCGTAAAAAAATGACACAAATCCGGCACAAGCAGAGTATAAATATGGGCCTAAATTCGATAGATTTGCAATGATAGATAGACAAAGAGAGGCAGAGACAGTTAGAGATAAAATAGACCAAGAGGCTTGTAGATAGGTAGACACACAGGGCAACAGCTTGGATAGATAGATAGATAGATAAGATAGATAGATAGATAGATAGATAGATAGATAGATAGATAGATAGATAGATAGATAGATAGATAGATAGATAGATAGATAGATAGATAGATAGATAGATAGATAGATATGGTTACCTAGAGTGATAGCTAGATAGAGAAGTTTGTGTTCATAGAAAAGGCTACCTCGATAAATGGTAGATAGATAGATAGATAGATAGATAGATAGATAGATAGATAGATAGATAGATAGATAGATAGATAGAGTTGCAAAGACAGATGAATAGATAGAGAGATAGAATGATGGATGGATAAATAGGAAGATTTGCAGGGAGAGAGTTGCAAAGATAGATCAATGGAAAGGGTTGGAAAGACAAAGATAGATAGATGGAGAGAGAGATAGATTGGTAGAGAAATAGATTGATAGAAAGGGTTGTGTTGCTAGACATTGTGAGGTGGACAGATAGGTAGTCAGATTGGTATATAGACCAGTAGATAGAAAGGTGATACACAGGAAAGTAGATAGACAGAAAAATAGAGAGGTAGATAGACAAAAAAACAGACAAACTGGTAGATAGGTTGACAGGCAGGTAGCTAAGTAGACAGACTGAAAGGCAGTAAGACAGACAGACCATAACATTGGAATAAAGTCAATTTAATTAGTAATATAGTTAAATGTCCCTGCTAGCATGACATAAAAAAGCACTAAAAGAAAACTAGAAAGCCATACAAGCAGAACATATAGACTGAACTGGTTTGAAAGTATAATTGTAGTCCTCAACTAGAATACATACCAGCATGACAAACAGGAGTGTAGTTATAAATGCTCTTTATTGTGTGCATGCTAGATACAAGATAACCCCATAAAGAACAGTTTCAAATGGTATGCTGTGAAACAGCAGCAGTCGGATAATAAAAGGTCGTTCCAAACAAATTTACATCAGCATTAGCAATAGGAAGTTATAAAGCTGGAATGTGCACTGCGATCAAATCAAAAGTAGCTGGTAGAAATCATCCTGATATCACATCATGATCTAAACCCAAAGGCAACACTAAAGTAATAATCAAGTAAAAACAACAACAATGTAATTGAAGGAAACTACCTTGTGTATGAATGTGCACCATGTAAAAGAGCAAAATACAGCCACTCTAAGTGAAGCTAGCACGTGGATGAAGCAGGCTGACCCACTGCTCATGCTGCTTGCTTTAGTGGGTGGATGCAGAATGTGAATGACACAACAGATCAAAGGATGAAGTGGGCTGGCTGAAAGCCCCTTAAGGTAAATACATTACACATATATTTTTAGTAAAATCAAAAGGTCTTGGCTAACCAGACCTAATATCCACTTATGCTCAAAAGCACCCTTCTATAGAATTCCAAAATTTAGCTTAAAAGTAGAAAATATACATCAAAAGGAACTCCAATAAACCATACTCTCAAGAATCCAGTACACTGATAGAGTTGGACAATAAGTACTAGTTTGTTTTTGCAGATTTATACAATGCCGTTCGAAAATAGGTTCATACATAAACCATTCATTGTTTAATAAAAAATGGCATCTTTTGGCATCTTTTACTCTTCAATATACCATGAAATATCAATGTAATTTGCTAAACTATTTACTGTGTACTTGCGTAAATGTAGAAACCCAGACCCATGTACACCTTAGAATGTTAACTTCTTTACATAAATTGGTAATAACATAGTAAAATTAACATTAACTTTGTTTTGCATTTTATCACGTCAGCGCAGGTAAATAAAACACAAAAACAATTTAGAAATACAGTTAACGCAAGGACTTGTAAACCAGAACCCCTGACGTTTAACAAGACTTGGGCGCAACGGAATAGATCTGTGTTGGAATTTCTAAAGCGGATAGCCAACATTAGCCGTTCCCTTCCTATTATTGAATTGAAACTTGTATACTCATTTTCTTACTTTGTTTGTCAGTAATCACTGCAGAAAGTGTTTCCAATCCCAAAGTATCAGTCTGTGTGCAATCACCATACACTTCAAGGTGAAAATGTTTCCATTAATGGAAGGTTTGTTAAATCGTAATGTTTCGTTCCACTTCTAAACTGCACCTTGTTTTTGAAAAACATGGCCATCCTTTCTAAAAAAAAATTCATAGAAATGTGTTTGTAGGTCCTAACTCCATAACTTGGGCTTTAGATTCCAAACCCTGTTCTGCAATTCAATCACTTATTGGTTTTCACAATGACTACTTTAAGTTTCTTACCAGGTGTCCGGCAGACTTCAACCGATTTTTCTTATCCAGACATGCTAGATTTACCCCTATGCAGAATCCAGACTTATGAGACTCGGGCAATGAGAACAATATAATTTGCTGCCCATTCCTAGGCATAGGGAAGCCACATCTAGATACTGCAAACACCTAGTCAGAAATAGATGTGGGGAGCGGCAGGCTCAAGTATGTAAGGGGAATTTGAAAAGAGGAGCAATACACAAAATCTAGGATGAACGGTGCCCGAGAGAGGAGCAAGAAAACAAAGAGGTGACTAGTGGTGGAACCGAGTGCAAAATACGTGAAAGTGAAAATAACCCTCCAAATATGCACCTTGGTAGAGGAAGACAGAGTTTCACATCTGCTTTCCATACCGCAAACCTTACAGTGACCTGGAAAACGAAGGTAACATCAACACCCACCATCTTAGGTTAGGCTCGCTCCTATTGAAGAGCTTTACCATGCCTGCAATTCTGATTTGGTAATCATGCTAATAAGTCCACAAACATAAGAACTGTGATGCTCATGGTTGAACTAGTAACTACTTTTCTGCCTGTCAATGTTTTTGTGTTATCTGGACTTTCAAGAAAGTTTAGGAAGTCTAGAGGCAGGGAAACCTATCGGTTGTCACTTTGCCAACGCTTTTTATCCCTAGTAGGACCTGAAATCACTACAAGTAGGACAGATGTTTTCACGCCTAGAACTTTTCTGCACATTTTGTATGCCTTACAGAATTTGCCATGAAACGAAAAGCAAGAGATCCAGAGAAACAGAATGAAATGTGCCTCATTTAGAGGTTATTGTTAATAAAAAAAAACTGGTGTAGGAAACTGGACTGTTTACTTTTCAGTTGTGCATTTGACAACCACGACATTAACAGAAAAAATAAACTGGCACTAAAAGCCATTTTTTCTGAGCCCTGATCTGAAAATAGAAGCATGTTAAAGATATGAGGAGAAAATATATAGAAGCTGAGGTCCTCAACATATTTTGTAATAAGTGCTACATCTGTTTAATGAAACTCTTTGAGAGTTTCTAAAATGATTAGTCTTTTTATAGTGACCACAACAGACAAGATTACATTAGTGGCCACCATATTCCAGATTACTACTAGTGATCACCTCAAGCATGGTTGCTCGCACTAATGTAAAACAGGTTTTGTCAATATTGAAGGCCTCTGCATCAATATAGCTGCAATGCCTCTGGCACCAAGGTAATTACATTTTAAAAAGCTGCTGCATCATTTATCACTAAAATATTAGCTTTACATGTATTTCGGAAATTCAACCACTTTCCACTATATATCAGCTTATTAGTTCTGAAAATAAGCTAATTTTCATCTCAAATATACACTCTCAATTTCAGTATACATTAAATATTTGCAATCAAGGAAAAACCCCTAATTTAGTAGACTGAGCTGTACTCTGGATAGCTAATTATAGGTAGTTGGAAAGCTACTACTTAGTGGAGCCTGATATACAGCATATACAATATACAATTCAATGCTACCTTAGGAAAAAAGAAAGAAAGGTGGATAAAATGGCTTGGTGCAAATTTATCATAATGTTCCAAATTCAGATTCTCTTTATTAACATAGTTACTTAAAACCATTGCAATAAAACCAACAATCACAGCTAGATGTAAAATGTCCAATAATAAAGAATTGAATTTATTAAAAACTTGTCGTGTCTTATCATCATGTTCCATATATATGAGATACACTACTTTTTCTGCACTCCTGGAAATGTACAAATGACCCTTGCAGAATCCTGTACGAGATGTAATGGATGACCTCCACAGGTTAAAAATGCAAGCACCCCTTAGCGAAGGACTACTGTTATCAGCTTAAGTGATCACTGCCGCAACCAACATCTCTGAATGATCTTCTTACATCTATTTCAGTGAATCACTCTGTAATCTAAAGAATGTGGAGTCTAACCAGCTTTAAGCTTGATGCACAGCAGAAAATGATGAATCTTTGTTTCAGAGGCAGTGCTCTTTTTTTACTCTCATGTAGGTGCCACGACGCACTATATACGAATTAAAGCATATAACTTAAAAGTGGTTGTCTAGGTGAGCAAGACAGTACATTATCGGACAGCTGTTTATTATTTTGGGAGGGACTGACCCTCCCAAAATAATTTAGCAAACCTCTGCCCAGTCCTTGATAGCTACAGCACAAGCAGCACGATATTCCCCAGAGAGAAATATGACAGCTCAAGCAATACTATACAGCATTAACGATGAGAACACAGCACAATGAAATTCCTTAAACAATTTAGAAAAATGAAAGAAAGTGTTAGTAGCAAAATGACACGAAAATTGTAAAAATCAAATCAAGATAACCATAGCTATGAATTTAAAAGAAAATGTCCTGAGGATCTGTAGTGGTGTTAAGAAAGTTACATTGTGCTCGCTATTCAAAAACACCCAGAGGAGCTGCTCTTGTATATAAAATGAAAAAAGAAAATGTTTTCAGCAAACTGGTCTGCCTCACAGAGTCCCTTAGGACAAAGGCAGTGAGTCTTATTTAAAATCAGGCGAACAGAACACAACCAATATCTTGTCCACCTTATTGCAGGTGCCATAACATTTAATTCACTTGTAATAAGATGGGTGGATATCTGTTTGTGATGGAGAAATCCATCTTTTGAACTTTAAATCTTTCCCAGAGCCACTTATTGTCAATGTTAGCATACTTTATTGCTTTCAGTATTCCTGTTGTTCTCCTAGGAGACTCCAATTACATCTTCAATAGTGAAACAAACATGAATACCCCTGCTTTTTGCTGCAAACAAGACTCCGAATTTCTCGAAGATGCTGCAAGAATTCACAGCTACCCTCTCTCTAACAGTGACTCCAATAGGACAGAGCGCAGTTTACTCTCAACTTGACAACTGGTTCTCCTACACAGGATGGAGCAGTTCTTCTGCCTTTTGTGTCACTACAGCAGTTTAGGGGCAGACAATTGACCCATGGAGAGCACTTGCTATCCTTGGCAACAAGTGGACAAACAACCACAACTCAGTCCTCTTCACAGACATATCTTTCCCTGTTCCCAGAGTGATCTGATTAGCTGGTGGTGGTGTGCTTTTTTATCCAGGACACCAGCCAGTGACTAGTGATATTCCTAGCCCCAGTCTATGCAGAGTCCCATGAGAATGTGTGACTGCTCAGGGCCCTCTCTTCTCTCCTACTATGCACACTTTACAAAAATGTTTTTTGCCTCTGGGCCATTGCTGTCAACAGCGTCATCATCTTTATTCTTTCCTGACATTTTATGATGATCCTCTGTTAACAACCTACTCTTTTCCTCACGTCTAATCCTTCTGGCCTCCACCTGTACTTATGCATGTATGTGGTATTTCTAGAGTGTGAACCTAGACAAAAGTCAGATGAGTGCTGTTCATGGTCAAGGACCTGCATAAAGTCAGAGAGTGATGGGAGTGGTAGCTGGTTTGTGGACTGTTAATACATTGTGATGTAGTGTTCTTCAAAGAGGTACATCTCCACCTATTTCCTAAATTCGAGGACAATCCCAAGGAAAATCCTATGCTTCCATGGGGGAAGATCAAGCATTTGTTTTTAATTCTTTGCCTTTCCCTACTAATTATAGTTATGACTAACATAATACTGCTGGTCAAGATAACTCAGATTTAATTAGTATGATATTACACTGATCAGTGTGACACAGTGTCACAAAATGACGGTGCAGCCCAATACAAAATAGTCTTGCTCAATATCACATTTTCCTGCCCAGTGTTGTAGTACTCTTAGAAAATTGCACACGACTGTCCATTGTCATACCGATCTGACCAGTGTCACATAGTGTTGCCTCATTTCATCATCAGATTTGTCCAATTTACTATGTTGCACTTTTCCGCAATCTGAAGGTGGAACAGGAAAAAAATGCAAAGGACAATGTGGGATAACAAGCGTTCAAGCTCAGTCCAAGCATATGGGTAGGCTGCCACCCTCTGCCCTCTATAAATGAAATATTAAGTGTCATTGGGGAGGCAAGTTGCATTACAGTGTTAACCTTGTGCGCAACTTACCACCAACTTGAATTACATCCGGACTCCTGTATTCGTACATCTTATATAGCACAGTTTGGAGCAATTTTTTTTTACAGCATGCCATTTGGTTACCATTTATCCACTGCAATGTTCCAATGCATTATGCAGCGTCTCTTAGAAAACACTGTGAATGTTATGTGCTTCCCGGACGATATATTAATATATGGAAGGGACGAAGAATGTCATGACATTATTTTAATTGAAGTTTTGGAAAGACTCAAAAAGTCAAGCAAATAAAAAATAAAATAATAAAACAAAAAAAGAAAGTGTCAAACAAGACTACAACCAGTTTCTTAGTTAGGGCATACCTTGTCTCAAGATGGCATCAAACCCAAATGAGATTTGTCTGGAGCTGAGGCAAAGCTCCCCGGTCACTAAACCGAAGGCAGTAAGGTTCTTCCTGAGCCTTGCTGAATATTATTCACAATCCATACAGAATGTTGCCAACATAGTTGAACCCATTCGTGCATTACTCAAAAAAGGAGTATCGTTCTCCTGGACCCCTGAGGCGAATGAAGCATTTGAAACATTTGAGACTTGGAAAAAGTCTATTGTGGAAGCCCCCTCGTTAGCAAATTTGACGTGTGACAGGACACTGTTCTTACTACCGATGCCAGTAGTAAAGTGTTAGGGGTAACACTAGCATAGCTTTTTGATGGCAAAGACAAAATTATTGCCTTAGCCTCTAGGACTCTAAGAGGTTCAGAGTGTAATTACTCTACCGTAGAGAAAGAGGTATTCATTTGCCTTTGGGATATTAAACATTTTCTTTTTTTTTTTCTTTTGAGGAATTCCATTTACTGTGAGAATGGATCATAAACCCCAAATTTTTGCTTTTTCTTTAAAAGGAGCTGAACGCACCACATCCAGCATTTAGGTTGGTTACCTGGGTTGGAAGGGTACAATTTCAAAAGGAGTATCCGTCAAGTGAACACAGCCTTGCTGCGGATTGCCAATTCAGACTACTAGTCAAAAGTACAGAATATTGAGATAATTAGCCAGAGAAAAATGTGTTGTCCTTTTCAACAGAGGCTCTCATTGAAGGAGAATTGGAAAGTGATATGTAAGGAGAGGAAGAACTGAAGATGGTAAAATAATTTATTTTCAGTAGCTGGCCTGGGGCCTGTAAGGACATACCAGAAAATATTAAAGGGGCCGGGAACCCAAGACTGTCTGGTAAAAGACAGGGGGCCAGATTTACAAGGCCGTTGAGCCCTTTAGCACCACATTTGCGGCAAAGGTTTTGCTGCAAATGTGACGCTAACAGGCCACTACCATTGCGCCCTATTTACAAGTTGCCGCAAACTAAGTTTGCTCTACCTTGTAAACCCTTTGCGCCACATCATGCATATTATATGCATGATGTATGCAAAGGGGGCGTTCCCTCTTTAGAGGGTCATTGCAAATGGTGCAATGGGCAATGGAATTTACAAGACACCCCTTTGACACAGAAAACTGATCGGACGCCCCATATGTACAAGGCCGCATTAAGCCACAAAAAGTGGCTTAACTCTGCCTTGTAAATATGGCGCAAGGCACAGCGTCGCTGGAGAGTTGCAGAAAGTGAAACTCCTGTGGCGCAAGAGCTTGTATTTGAGCCCCATAGTGTACTTAAAATGTTCCCTTTTTGAAGAACCTAACAAACTGTGGGTGAAACTTGCAATGGACATTACAGGTCCCATTCAGCAACATGAATTCAGGGGCAAGTATATTGTTGTTTTGGTTGATTACCACTGTAAGTAGATAGACGCCAGTGTTTTCCAACAAAAAACATAAGTGTCCTAATGAATGTTTTGAGAAATGTTTTCTTCAGAACAGAAGCATCAAAAACATTATACACTTGCAATGGGGTACAATTCACATCAGCGATCCCGCAGAGATTTCTTCAAGAAAGGTCAGTGAAACATATACGAACTGCACAATATTGCCCCAGAGCTAATGGACTTGTAGAAGGTGAGAACGGTATGATCAAGGAATGTATCCAATTAGTGTGTGCTTCAGGAGTACAATATTAAGACGCTATACAGGAAATGTTATGGTCTTATCACGTTACTCTCCAATAGTGTCAGCGGGGTTAAACCTAGTCCTGTGTGGGGGGCTCTGCACCACTGGCGGAACTAACAGAGTTTTTGGAATGCTGCACTCCGCTTGGCGAGTGGAGGTATCCAAAAACTCTGCTATCCCTGCCAGCGGAGATCACCCCGTGCGCGCTGCAGCCCAGTATGGGCTGCACAGCGCAAGTGCTGACTTGTGAGGTGCTGCCCATACTGGGCTGCAGCGTGCACCAGATCAGAGAAGGGAGGCAGCCGCTGAAGAGGAGGACTCGTCGTCATCAGATGACAAGGAGGGGAGGACCCCTAGAAAGACCCAGGTAAATTCTTGTCTCTTTTGTTGTTGTTGTTTGTGCACACTGTTGCACAAACTAGGAATGAAACTGCAGCTTTTGCTGCCTACGGTCCTGGCCTGAATTCAGGAGGACTCCGCTGGGCATGGAACTCCAGCTTTGTGGGATTCCACTGAGTTTTTTTTCAACTCCGCAAAGCCGGACTCTGTTCACTCTGCCGAGGCCTAGACTTGAACCATACGATTCCCTGAAGAGTCGGCTACCGGGTACCAAACTTGTTCCAACATGGTTGTTGGAACGTGTGGGATTGAGTGTGGCTGCAAATTGGGTTAACATCATCATTACAATTAAGGTCCACTAAGCAAAATACTGACAACATTATGACAGAATGCATTGTGTTAAAATGCATGACTGGAACCTGGAGAATTATGTGTTAATTAGGAAACAAGGTTTAAAAAAAGATTTCGACTTTTTCAAAGCTCCTGAAAATAGTAGAAGTGAATCAATCCTGAAAATATTAGAAGTGAAGTAATGTAGGTAATTTAGAAAATGGTCATATTTGGTCATGAACATGTTAGTAAATGCTAATGTATCTTTCCCACAAAGGGAGGGTCTTTGAATTGCAAGTCTACTACAGTGAGAACTACTGATTCTTAAGAAAAGTTTCAGCACTCCGCCCATCATCTTGTTGTGTTACTATGTTTGCCACAAGTGGCAAAGTTATGCCCAGACGTGGGTCCCTTGCTCACTGTGCCACTGGAATCAAGCTAGCCTGGCTGATGAGGGGTAATACCTTGAAACTGGTCCTAGGATGCTTGTTTTGAGTCCAGAAAGGACCTTGCCCGGCAGTTTGGGCTGGACTGTTCCCATGGAGACAGGGTCAAGGCTGATTAGCATATAGCTGGGGTTAAACTGTCGTGGCATAGTGAGCAAAATATTGATGGATTTAACCCAGATCTGTAACTGGGGGTGGGTGTTTGAAAAGTTTCAGCACTCCATCTGTCATTTTGTGTTACTATGTTAATTTACGAGCATGGTATAATGCCAAAACTTGCAACAGTTTACACAGTAGGTAGGAAATCTTAGAGTAATTGTGCAGGACAAGCAGAGCCCTGACACCCAGCATACACCAGCACATGAGCGGAGAATGGTAATCCAGTAATCTAAACTGTACTGGAGAAGTGATGAGTGACATCAAGTATTGCATCATGCCTGTAGTTTTCAGAAACGAGTCAAGAACACAGAGGGGGTCATTCCGACCCTGGCGGTCCATGACCGCCAGGGCCGGGGACCGCGGAAGCACCGCCAACAGGCTGGCGGTGCTTCCAGGGCCATTCTGACCGCGGCGGTAAAGCCGCAGTCAGAAAAGGGCAACCGGCGGTTTCCCGCCGGTTTACCCCTGGCCCAAGGAATCCGCCATGGGGATTCCGACCCCCTTCCCGCCATCCTGGTCCTGGCGGTAAATACCGCCAGGAACAGGATGGCGGGAACGGGTGTTGTGGGGCCCCTGGGGGCCCCTGCACTGCCCATGCCACTGGCATGGGCAGTGCAGGGGCCCCCAGGGGCCCCACAACACCCGTTCCCGCCATCCTGGTCCTGGCGGTAAATACCGCCAGGAACAGGATGGCGGGAACGGGTGTTGTGGGGCCCCTGGGGGCCCCTGCACTGCCCATGCCACTGGCATGGGCAGTGCAGGGGCCCCCTCACAGGGCCCCATAATGATTTTCAGTGTCTGCGACACAGACACTGAAAATCACGACGGGTGCCATTGCACCCGTCGCACACCAGCAACTCCGCCGGCTCCATTCGGAGCCGGCTTCATCGTTGCTGGGGCTTTCCCGCTGGGCCGGCGGGCGGCCTTTTGGCGGTCACCCACCAGCCCAGCGGGAAAGCCAGAATGGCCGCCGCAGTCTTTTGACCGCGGTGCGGTCATTCGGCGGTAACCGCATGGCGGGCGGCGCGGTTGGAATGACCGCCAGAGTGCTTTAATGAATCTGTGCAAAAGATATATAGTGGCACAAGTAAGAGTATCAAGTGTTTTATGCACTGATTTACAATAAAGACTTAAGGAAGAAGCAAGAGGAACTTTGTGTAATGGGTGTACATCGTGTAATTACTCAAAAACTATGCAAGATTGCGCAGCATTACATAAGATGCATCTTGCGCATGTTGCATCAAAAAAATATACCATTGACCCTGTTTGTGCTCAAACCAGTGCAAACAGCATGTCGCTAAACCCAATGCACCCATTCTGCTCCACTGACACCCTTTTTAAAATATATTTTTACCTTGTTTTCTATTTCCTTGTGCATTTATTTTAAATTTTTGTTCCCCAGTTAGTCTATTTTTTTGTACCGTCTTACCCAGGCCCTAGCTGTGGCAGAGGCAGGCGGCATTGGCAAGTCCTGTATCCTTTATGGCTAACGGCGACATGAGGGGGTGACTCTCTGCCCCATTTTTAGTGGGAAGGAGGTGGATGTTCTACCTTTTTGTGCACAGTGTCAACTTACCCTTATGCTGGCTGCAGGCCTGGCTGGGGCCGAGCCCTACAGAGAGTCAGCTGAGGTGGGGAAGAGTGTGGCACTACGTGCGTCACCACTCCGATGTCTCTATTACTAAGCACCAAGTGAAGCACCACTGGGCCAACATTATTGATCGGGAGCAGGACCAGCTGTAACAGCTGGGAGTGGAAGTGGCTGAGCTAGGAAAGTGATTTTTTACGTTTATATTACTAGTTTGTGTATTACTTTTCAGGCAGCATTACATCACAGCTATGTGTGTCTGCATATATTTATACATATATATGTATATATATATATATATATATATATATATATATATATAAATGTACACTGAGAAAGCTAAAGTAACATTATAGTATGTGAATTAGTCAATGGCAATATTAACATTTTGAATACCACATAAATTCACCAGTTATATTTACCAGTACAAACTATAACTTGCACCCCTGCAATGCACTGCTTATTGCCTCACATATGACATCACTCATGACATGTTCTATGACATCATTTATGACATCGCTGATGACATCTCAAATGACAACATTGATGACATCACTGATGACATCATCCACATTTTGTTTTCCTTAAAATTGGTCTAAAAATACTATGACATTAGATGCTTGACACTAAGTACAACATAATTCAGGGGAATTTTAGCCATCATTACTGCCACCACGAATAGGTGTTAGAAAACATGAACTATGTGCAACATTGACTCTATAGCATACACTTTACAGGTAGTTGTTAATGTTGTTTACATTAACAATCAACTGCAAATATATAGGAAACCCTTATGAGTATGGTGTTCAATCTGTATAGAACTGATCAGGGAAAGCCAAGTTATTTAAAAAAATGAACGTCAGTTCCAAAACAAATGACCTATTACTGAGAGATTTCACATGAATCAAACGCCTGAAAGCCATCGAAATTACACTGAGAAATTAAGTTAATATCAGAAGAGAACTAGGTACTGTAAACAGTGCTTTCTCCATGGAGAGAGTTTACTTTATGCTACACTGTTTGCAAACAGTGAAATCTTTATGGGAAACACACCACAGACTATTAAAAAGTATCTACTAAGAACAGTGCACACTGTGTGAAACAGTTGTCAAAAAAGACAGTTTGCTGAAAATATCCAAGATCTGAAGGTGCTAAACATCCTAGTGCCTGCACCCTTTATACGGTGGTGAAAACTTTACGTTTAGCCCATATTCTGAAGCAAAACAAGCACACATATTTAGGTTAGTACCTGGTATACACAGTCTTCTATGTTAAGTAGCTGACACGATTCACTCTAATAACACAAGGCTGCTCACAAAAGTTAAGGGCATATTTATACTATGCTCGCGCCATTTTAGCGTCACAAATTTTGACATTAAAACGGCCCTTAGCTAACTTCATATTTATATTTTGACTCTAGACCCGTCTAGGGACAAAATAAAGGGGTTAGCATCATATTGTGGATGCGGCAAACTACCTAACGCTAATTAGGTGCAAAGTAGGCGTTTCCGCCCACAATATCACGCTAACCCGCTAACGCCATATTTATACTGTGGTGCAAAAATAACGCACACAGAGTAAGCCGACCAAAATAATGTTGCTAAGCCTGCTTAGCACCTTTATTTAATCCCTGAGTCTGACCAGGCGTTAGGGTACCTGTGGACCCATTTCCATGGCCAAACAACATTGAATGGTCCCACAGATGCCGACCCCAAGCTTCAGTAACACTCCCACCCACACTAGAGGGACACCATATTATGGGCACTCCATCCTGGGTAAGTATGGGTAAGTATTTTTTATTATTTTTTTAATGTGCCATTGGTTGCCCCTTATGTGGGACTCCCTGCCTGGCACCGGGTTTTATGGCCTTTACTTAGACAGGAGTCATTTTTGGGTGGTAGTGCATCAGAAAATGACGCTAGGCTGGTTAGCGGCGTATTTATTGCTGCTAACCATCCTAGCGTAATTTCTGTCCCGCTAACGCCTTTTTCCCTACCGCCACCCCCCTGGCTAACATCTTTTTCTTAGACTCTAGCCATTCCTTAGAGCCAGCGTGTGCCATTCCATAAATATGGCACCCGGCTGGCGCTATGGGTTGGCGCTAGCAGGCGCTATGGATTTTGACGCAAAATTGCATTAGCGTAGTTTTGCATCAAAATCCCTTGATATGGGCCTTAGTATCTACTACATAGAATTTTGTTGAAAACGTTTTCTACAGATCCAAAACACTTGTGTGGAACATAATGAACAGAAGTCAACTGTCAGAGTTCTTGAATATAAAGATTTTGAACGTATTCAGTACCTCTACACACCTATGGTGCATTAGGAACACATGTGTTTTGTAAGCACTCACACCCATTAGCTGGCCCCGGCTGACAAAATCAGGTAGACACATAATATTGTACTTACCAGTCACTATGTAAATGACAAAACAAGACTCCGTGGCCTCAGCCAGCTCCCTCCATTCAGCTGGAGCCTGAATTGCTCCTGCCCACAGGGAGTAGCTTCCACTGCTGCTCCCTGCAAATGGGAGCAATATTTTCATCTGTTTCCCTGCTGGCTTCAGTGCTGGCGGGCAGAAGCATCTTTGAAGCTCATGCTTGCTGGGAGTGGACTCAGTGTTTGCTCCCGCTTGGCATGAGATTTTAAAGTGCTTCCACCAAGTTAGAGCAAACACAGATTTTCCTGCCTGTGCTGCTGCAGGCAGGGAAACCACTATGTCGGGTGGTGGGCTTCTCTGGTCATAGCCTGGGAACAAACTCCAGGGGATGGAGTCCCCGGGGCCATTAATAGCTCCCGAATGGGGGCTTCACCGCCCCCCTCCCTTAAAGGAATTGGCCCCGGAAGTGAGCTCCAGAGGGCCTTTTCAGTTTTGGGGGGGCATACGGGTGCATTCTCCATTTCCTTAAATTTCAGTCCCAAGGGTGGACTTCCTGGGGCCTCTAGAGCCCTCCTCCCCATAAAAAAAAAGTAATGCTGGCCCAGGGAGTGGCTCCCGGTGCCCCTGTTAGTTCTGGAAGGGGGACCACACATCCCCCCCCATATAAACAATTTTTGACCCCCAGGGTGGGCTGCCCAGGACCTGTGGAGGTTTGGGAAAGAGGGCTCCACAGCCCCTATCCCCTACATAAAATTAGCCCTGCGGGAAAGGTCTCTGAGGCTTAAATCATTTGAATGCTGCCCTGCTGCTATTTTGTGTTTTTTTTTCCTGATCCCATGGGATTGCTTTCCCTGCATGCTACCTGGAAGGTCAGGGTAATCTTACCCTGCCCCCACATATCTTTATTTTTTCCACTGGAGCGAGACGGCCCAAGGGAACTAAAGCTCCCTGGGCCAATGAGAACAGGCATTGAAGCAAGAGTCTCTTAAGGCTCCACTCTGTGCTCCTACACCCTAGTGTACAACACTCTGCTCCACTCCTCGACATTTTCCAATGCTCCACAACACACCACTCCACTGTACTATACAAGATGGCACTCCAATTTATAACACTTTCCTCATCTCTACACTGCACCTGCCCACTGTAGTGCACTCCACACCACTGCACTATGCAACACACCACTGTATTATACAACATTCCATGGCACTACATAACAATTTGCTTGACTGTACCCAACACCACACCACTCCACTCCACTGCACTCTATCCTACTCCACTCTAACCTATTCCACTGCACCAAACCAAATGTCAAATACACAAACATTACAAACTCTTGTGTATCACAATTACATTGTTTGCTTCAATGTCACATGGCTGTCAACCTTTACAATAGGGAAGCCATCTAACAGCTATAATGTGTGCAGAACGTAAGAAGAGGAAGGTGGTACATGAAGGCCAAGATGGATTTCTGCTAACCTGAGCATTCAGTACGACATCATATTTTAAAATACAAATGAAAGAACAGTAATTACAACCACATTAATAACAAAGGAAATTAGAATAAACAAAATGCATGTGGCTTCTGCTTCCCCACGCCACCAACCATAGGCCTTTGTTATCTGCCTGACCCAGCTTCGGAAAATTCCCCTCAATAGTAACAATACTCATGGCAATTAGATCCAGCAATCTACAACCGTAGAAGTATCCCCCAGGGCACACTATTGTTGGATATCTGCAGTTTGCCCCTGAATATCCTGCCTTTCTCAAGTCCGCCAGAGGAAAAAATCTGTATTCACATGACTCAATCATCTGACTTCAGGTCTAATTTTACTAGATGGGTGTCCCAAAGCCCCAGGGAGAATGGCCCGACCCATCTGGAACGTAAAGCCCTATGGACAGCTAACTCACATTGGCCCACTTCACCAGCTCCATCAGCAGTCATTGTAGTTCACTGAAGAAGGATTTCTGCAGGGCCACCCGGATGGCCGTAAAATAATAAAGGAGATAGGGAAGTATTAACATTTTGTAAATGGAAACCCTCCCCAATGAAGACAGTGGAAACCTTATTCAAAATGGGAGTGAGCGATGAATCGAGGCTACAGCTTTGCTTAGATTTCCATCTGCCAGATTGGTCTCCACATGATATATTTGGATTCCTAAATATAGGATTGTGTTTTATCCTATTGCAGTCGCTCTGGGTAGGGCTGCTAGTTGAGCCTTTTCCAATGAAATCAGAGGGCATAAGCACAATTTCCCAGTTAATTTGGAGCCCATATATTCACTAAAAATTGTTCAACACTGGCATTACCCCAGGGAGCACCCTTGGGTCCGCTCAGGGGTAGACTAATGCATCATCAGAGTAGAGTGATGTAATATGTGGGAGTCCTATACCATTAAGGCCAATTGCAGCATTTGCTCTTACAGCAAGCCTGCCAGTGGTTTCATCGCTAAGGCGAAGAGTAATGGAGATGGGGACAGCATTGCCTTGTTTCCCTACCAATCTGGATAGGGTTCAATATCACCCCCTCTGTGCACATGTGCGATACCCACTTCAGGAAGTTGTCCCATGTCAACCCACCTCAGTACCGCCATGATATATAGCCATCCCAGCAGTTCAAATGTCTTTCAGTACCCAGGGAGGCGATCCACCCATACATTTCGTGCATCTTGCCCAGTCCATGATGTGAGTATTCTATGCAAATTAAGGAACGTTTTATGAGCTGATATGAAACCATTTTGGTCAGGATGCACCAACATACCGACAATCGGGTTCAGGTGATTGGCAGGCACTTTGCCAAGTACATTAAATGGCTGTAGGATGTTATGCTAAGAGGACGCTCATCCATGCTTTGGGAGCACTACAATTAAAGGCTCCTTCATTGAGTCTGATAGCAAACCCTTATTTAGCACAGCCTCATACAGCTGCAATAGGAGGGGAGCCAACTGTGCCTGAATGGTGGCATAAGACTCAGCAACACATACGTTCCAGGCTATTTTCCCCATGCAATTTGCATGGTCGTTACCTTGATTTCATCCAAGGTAAAGGGGCCTCCAACTCCTGTTTATGCAGTGAATTGATTGTGGGTGTCCATGTTTTCTAGAAATACATCCTTGCTACAATTCCTCAGTTATAGCTATACCTTAAATTTATAAATACATACCACTTTTTTGTTAATATAACTTTATTTATTCTTTAAATACAAACCAAACTTAAACTACATACAAATATAAATTTCTAAACTTAAACCTTTTAATTTAAAATTCATGCAACACATTCAATTATTATAACTCATGTACCTCTATACACAGTGTATTCAAATTGGAAGACCCACAACATTAACCATAGCTCGTCACTCTAACATGCAGTTTGTTCTCACAAATCATGTGATTTGCGATGTTACAAGTGTTATAGGAAATGGTATTTTTTAGCTAATGTAACTAATATAATACAAAAGAGTGTAAGCAGACCATGAGGAAGGCACAAGTTATAGTTCATAGTTATACTCAAGCAGCAACCATAATCCTTGTCGGGGTGAGGCACCTGCAAACCCCGAATTAACCTGTGCTCAACTCCCTGGTAGCTTGTCACAGAGCCGACAGGCTTAAATTAGAGGCAATGTGTAAGTCATTGATGCAGCACTTCAAACAGTAATAATGTGAAAACATAGCACAAGAAACATACAACATCAATTTACAAAAAATAGAGCAAAATGTAATAAATAAATCAAGACCAAAACCACAATAACCCAATCAGTAGAATCCAGGATATGCAATTTCTAAGATTTAAGTGAAAATATTGTCAAAAAGCTCAAAGTGCCACTTGCGATCATCTGTTCGTGGGAGACCAGGCGACAGTCACAAGTTCAGGATGACCACTATGGAGTGCATGTTGAATACAGGGACCAGGCTAGACCTTCTGAAAAGTTACCATCACAATCCAGTGCAAAGATTCCCATTTGCTGTGGAGAGTCCTGTTCACAGTGGAGGGGGCCATGAGAAGCAGGGAAACTTTGCGGATGGTTGTTGATGTAGCACGAAGAACAGGCGGGGCATCAAGGATTGCTGTAGCATGAAGATCCTGTTGTCGTCATGAATTGTCGGGCTGGAGCTTCGTGTGGCGTTCCCCACAAGCAGTTGATCCTGTAGCACGAAAAGTCAGGTTGACATGAACTGTGAAGCGTCTGAGCAACAAGCTTTTGGTGTTAACTGGCCGGTTTGTGGTGAAAAGAGCCCAAAAACATCAACTAAGCTCCACTGAGGCCATACCAAGGGTCCAGGACTTGAGGAGCACCACTTGGGGGGTCAGGGCCAGGCTCCAGCTGAATCTGGGTGCGGATAAAGGTTGTTGTGACCTGTTATGTATCTGTAGATCTGAACAATAGCAGGCCACCAGCCTAGCCTGTAGAGTCACTGGGAGTCCTGGTTTCAGGTGCAGGTCTGATTCTTCTGACAGGCAGGAAGGCAGCAGGGCAGCAATCCAACAACGCAGCAGTCCAGCAGAGTGGCAGTCCTTTCAGCAGCACAGCCTTCCTTCTTCCTGACAGTCCCCACAGGTCCAGAAGTTTTCAGAAGTTGGTATCCGAGGTCCAATGTTCATACCAAGTGCCTCTTTTGAAATGGGAGCAGCTTCTAAAGTGTTCCCTTTGAAGTGACCCAGAGGCTGCATGCACTAAACGGCTAAGGCAGGAAAATGCCAACTTTCTGAAAATTGTAATTTAAAATCAGGCTTTACCATAAGTGACAGTTTTTCATTATGATTCCAAAGACACAAAACATGAATTAGTTTCCTTTTCCCATTTGGTTACAGCTTTTTAAATGTAATAAGGCAACTCCAATACTATCCTATTGGAGAGGTAGGCCTTTCAATATTGAAAAATAAATTTCAGAGTTTTTCACTACCAAGACATGTACGACTTAAAAGCACATGTCCAACTTTTTAAGTACACTGCACCTGCACTCGTGGACGTCCATGGCCTGCCCTAGAGGTGACTTATGTGTTCTAAAAAAGGAAGGGTTGGATCTGGCAAATGGTTTCTTTTGCCAGGTCAAAATGTTAAGTGTGCTTTAGGATGAAAGTTGCTAAATCCGACTGTGCCTTGTGCCTTGTGTCATGCATAGGTTACTACAGATGAGGATTGTATACTATGGGAAGGATCCCAGGGCCACTTTATGTGATGCTGCTACTGGCATCCTCCTGTTCTTCCTCCTGACATCTTCTTCTATTACCTCAGCTTCTGATTCTCTCTCACCACTAGCAGCTGAGTTTTTAAGATGCTCTTCCCACATGATTGTGTATTGTTTATTCAAATGGGACGGTTGGCCTCCTGTACTTTAGTGCCCACCTGGTTTACCACAACAAACCTTCTTGTGGCAAACTGTGCATAATGCAATATAATTTTCATGCTGACTAACCATAAAGAAGTCCCACACTGGGGTGGAGAGCTTTCCTACTGTGACAAAGCCAGGAAAAGTGGAAGAAAAGCCAGGTGGTTGTGTTGTTTGCCCTTCTGTAGGGCCTGCTGTGACTGGGGTAGGGGCAATGTTGGTTGAGGCTGCAAGTTCCTGGTGTCTTGCAAAATATGGGAGCCGGCAGTGTTTGTGGAACCACATTCCTCTAGGAGGTTCATTCAGTAGAGGTGATCTGTATTTTTTCTGTGCCACTCTCCCACTGATGATCACTGGCGTATCATCATCAGCACCTTCCTTACTTTCAAAGTTTCAGGAACCCTCTTTTCCATTGTCTCTCAGACTCAGCCAGGGTCCAATCCATGTGACCCGAAGGAAGACTTGGATTAGATGGGGGAGTGCTCTTTCTTTTCTTTGCTGGAGATCGTGAAGCTGATGTGAGAAAAGTAGTCTTCTTCACAACATCTTGCGCAGCAGGAGCCTTAACTTTCTGTTCTGATTCCGGAAGATCTTTTACTGACTACGGCTCCTGTTGTCAACTTTCCTGCAATTATTTGGTTTACGACTGAGATAACTCAATTTCAGATTCACTGCTTTCCATGACTGTTGTCACTGCAGCGCTCAGAGGCATGGCCTTAGCTTTTTGTGGTGGTGGCGGCGCTGTTGTTGCAGAACTGATGCTCTCAATATTTTTCTGCCCAGATCAAGGTGTAGTAGGTACATCACTTTTCCTGGAAAAATGGACGAGGACTTGATGCCAGTGGTAGCAACTGGTTTCTTCTCCTCCCGACTTGGCAGTTTCTTGGCAGGGACCTCCTTCTTTAGTGCCTTCTCCTTAGCACTAGCAGTTAGTTTTTAGCACTTGGATCAGAAGCACATAGCAGTGGAGGACTCAAGTGTCACTGTCAGCTGATTCCTTCACGGACCTCCCTCCATATTGGTAAGAGTGGGATGTCTTTTACACCATCTGCAAGTAAAGCAACAAAAAAAGTCAGTGAAACCTGGGCAATCCGAAGAATCTAGCAAATGTAACACAATTGAAGTCATCTTCCTCATCTCAAATGGTTAACAATAGTGTTCCAAAACATGCATAAACTTTTTTTTCACATGACAACATTACACAGAACAGATCAACAAACAACAGGTTGCTAGGTACTAAGGGTGCGTTCCGCTGTGTATTCCTAGTTGTAAGCAAATAAAAAATCATAAATGGTGCTCAAAAGGAGGGGCACGAGGTCACCAAACACATTCAGAGAGACCACAAGGATTCCATGAGTAATGTAACCCCCCAAACATCAAACGTTATAGAAAATTCAATTAATCAAGTCAAATGCTAATCCAGGGATCTTTATTTCAATCTTCATAACAGATCAAAATGTTTCCTCAAGTTCACAAGCCCTTACACTTCCATAAACACATTGTCAAGGCAACATGTGTTTCAGCATTATGGCAAGTATGCTTCCAAATTTGTCAGGGCTAAAATTAAAAATAAACATAATTTAACAAACTTATTTACATATCCAATGTGATGGTTACCACCACGATATCAAAAAGTGCAAAAAAGGCAAAAAACGTATGTGGTTGTTAAATAGCAAAAATGATCAAACATTGGCATCCAGGGAAACCCAAATACAATTATGTATAAAAAGAACAGTTATCCCACAGTGTTGTCATTATAAGTGAACTATCTCAGATTCTTGATAAGGCTCACCTCGTGTTCCCATCCACTCGTGCTCAGAAATAAAGTAGACTATATTAACACCCACATGTATTGAGACACACCTAGAGATCAACATAACTTTAAAAAAAATATTATCAATCCCTCTATTGCATCTGATCAGAGTAAAAGAAGAGATCAAATTAATTAAATCATACGCCCAATAGAAACCATGTGTCTGTACCCAAACAATATCCGCCCATACTTTAATCTTAATGGCAAACATGCAACCCTCAGTTGTCTCTCATACGATAGAAGTCATTATTGCAATAACTCCTGTAATCAAACATCACAAAAAAGCATCCTTCAATTCATGAAAAATATCCTGCATGTCAATATTCCAAATAGGTCACAATAGTGTTACATGATACTATATACTCATTAATATTATCCCCTCCCAAAACATCATCATGAACAGCAAAATATCTATATTCACAATCTCAAATGGGAGACACAATAAGCCAAAAATATCTCAGTTAAATTTGTAAGCACTAGACATTCATCCAAATTAAAATACGATATGTGCACCTCTCAAACTACATAAAACATAAAATGACCTAAAGGCTCACCATCTCTAGCCAGGTATGCTAGCAGTGCATTTTCCAAGCACTGTATCCCTATCTAGCCACAATTTTAGAAGCATCATTGTTTCAAACATACCTGATAACTAAAAGGAACAAACACCCCTGAGTCACCCTAGATGTATCCACATGACTCACCGTGAATTTTGCAAGAGGAGAGTACTCCATCTCAGGCCACATCTACGATTGGCTTGAAAGTCATGCGTCATATTGGAATGCCATTTTATATCCTCTCTCGAAATAACTGGAAGACCACAAATGAAATCTAACCGACCTAAAGACTCACCCAAGTTAAACTGTACGAAAAAGTATTACATTTCTATCCAGGTATAAACGCAGCATATTTGCCAGCACTGTTTTCTATATCTATCCACAGTTGTAATAGGAAATAAAAAGTGGCCTCAATGTGCAATAACTTTCAAAAATCTCTATTTTAATCATACATGATAACGTAAGTATGTTCTAATTTAAGACATTTGCTTTAATAAGCGAGTGATGAAAAATATAGAGCAGTCTGATGTAGCATACAGATATGCATAGTTATTGCCTTTTTAGTCTCATCAACGCATTTCAGTGGAAACCATAGATAACACCACCTTCTTCAGGACTAATGTGTAAATTACTCATCCTGATTTTTCAAGTGATAGACCAGGCATAGATAACATCCTGGTCCACTTCTCTTCTTAAAACTCTTACAGGTACCAGTGGCAACATCCATAGCTGGTTGTCAGGATTTTTTAAATGGCCATAACTCCTCTAACCCTAACTGAAAACAGTTGAGAGGAGTACTGCATGCCCTTTGATAAGTCGAGGAGCTGACCACTTCAGGGTAGACTTTTCAACTGTGACTCTCATTCTGAAGGATTGGTAATAAGGTTCATCTAACTGTGTGGCAATTCTCACTACAAAAGTTGATGGGTACATATTTCCCATATAAATTAGAGGTTGTATGGCCACTTAAAAATCCTGGCAACAAGATACAGATGTTCAAACGAATGCCTGTGATGGAGTTTTGAGAAGAGTAGCGGAGCCAGTCATTATCTGTGCTCATTGCAAGGTTTTGATTTCACTGTGAAGCAAAAAGCTGAGGTGAATCATGGGAATGTGGATGGACTTTCCTGCCGGTTTTGCCAATCCAACAACTGGATTTATATTGGTGGAATAAGGCATCTTTTGGAAAGAGTATTTACTCTGTATGTAAACAGGCATGTTCCCCTGCTCTGAGTGCCCAACTGCATGTGTCTGGTAATGTCCAAGGGTTCCTACTAAGGCAATAGGATAACAGAACTTGAAAATGTGGGTGAGTAACTCCACCCACACCATCAGGAGCTGTTGCCCCAATTCTTGGCTAGCTCACAGTGCCTCACCTGAACCCTAAAACCAACCCAGGAGGAAGGTGATTATGGCAACCCAAACATGACACTCTGACTCCTAATGAAAGTTGTGGAAGTAGATCTCACTTTTCAGTGTATTACTCATGCATGCCCAGATGAAACATGAAAGAGCTGTGAGATTAGTTTTCAATACATTTATTGAAACAATCACAATTTGGCATGAAGAGAATGAGCTGCAAAAATTTGGCAGATGAAACAAAGCAAAGTAATCAGCATTATGAACATGGTAAAGAAAATAAATAATCCTACCATAGTGAATGAGGTTCTAGTGATCTAGATGTCCTAAAGGTTCCAGATGTCCCTACCTAACCCTAAGGCTATGCTGACAGCATAGTGAGTGTAACCTTCTGCCTGGCCCGATCTAAATGATTAGTCTCAGCCCGTACCTGAAGACAGTGTCAGGAGTCAGCCTGAGGTGTAGATGACAATCATCTCGGGAAGCTGGTAGATTAGCTCCAGCACTGTGGCATGTCAAACAAAGCATTTGTCCCAAGACCATCATGCCTGTAATGCCCTTTGCCCCTTCTGGATTAGTGCACCATTTATATAATGAAGCCACACTGTGTTGGAAGCACAGCTCTGATGCACAGCTGTGTCTAGGTGTTAGAAGCTCTACAGTCAAGTAGAAGTCTCCTCAATGGGCAACACAAGAACTAGGATATTGTGTACAGTTGTCCTAGCCTTGAACAGAAAGTACTGATTACATAATTAGAAGAATATCATGCAAGAAGTGGGTATAAATGTAATTACTAATATCAGTGCCGCTAAAACAAATAAAATCTGAAATATAAAATGAAGTTAAAAACAGAGGGAACCAACTCGGGGTCCTAGGGGTTTTTACGACTGTAGTGTGACATTTTATTCCTGCAGCTGAAGGGAGACCTAGACACTGAATGAGAGGAGTGGAGAGAGGGCTTCTTTTTACTTTATGAAGTCTTTTGTTGGATAGGAAGAAACTGCTGATTTAGTCTTCCTGAACACTGCCCTTTGGTGTATGGCAAGTTCTAGGGTGGGGCTGTAGGCTACATTATTTAAGATGACTCTTCCTTTAGATTATAGTGGGAACCATCATTGTGTGTTTGCTGAAGTACCACTTAGGGCTGTAGTTCCATAACTACTAGAGGCCAGAGAAGGGCAGCATCGATCAAATTACTGAAGGCCCATGTGTGGCTGCATCTGCTAAATATCTGAATGCCAGTGCGGTTCTATATCTGCTTAATTGATAAAGGGCTGTGCATAGCGTCTTTGGTTGCAATACTAAAGATCTAGTCCGGGTTTACAGCTGCTGCCCAGTAGACCTGGATGTGGGCTTCAACTGCTGATTTCAGTGACTCCCCCTTGGGACTGTACATTATGACTCTACCTTCTTAAGAACTACAGATCAACAGACAACTGATTGGATGGTCACGGCACAGGCTCGCTATTCAGGACCATTGTGACAGCAAAAGAAAGGCTGGATGGGTGTGTTTCAATTTTAAGGTTGTTCTGAAAATACTTGACAGAACCCTTCCATCCAGCAAAGTTAAGACTTGAGTCTGAGTACACTATAAACTCTGGGCGATTGAACAGCACATGAGCCTGTCTGGACAGAGAGAGATCATGAGAAAGTGCAGCACCTAAAAGAGATAGCTCCTAGAGACAATTAATTCTATATTAATATTGAAGTATGTAGTATTAGGTACAATTGTTAATCATACTTAGCTTATGGAGTCTGTTGGTTGATTGTTGAGATTTGAGTTTCAGCAAAATCCCACTACGTCCTAAGAAGAAGCCTGTGACTGCTTACTCAAGTTATCCTGAGAGTCAAGTGTGGAAGCAATCATACTTGGTCCAGTTTGAAGAGCTGTGATGATATGGGCCCAGGAACATGTATGGTAAATGACTCCAACTCCCACAATTGAAGATTTAGCACTTCCTGTCTCGTGGCCCTCTTAACTGGATCTGACATACTCAACTGAACATTTTACAAGAGATTGTAAGAAAAAAGTCTAAAATATAATGTATAGAAAATATTGTGATAGACAGTGACACTAGTCGTAATGCCAGTGAGCTACTAACTGTTAATGGGGACATTGTGAATAATGTTAAAAGTGAAGATGGACAGACCAAATCTATGTTTATTATCACCATTGGTGGTGTATGAAAAAACTTTGTTGTGGAATTTGGATTATTGTATACCACTAAAGCAGAAAAGTGTTTGGGATGAAACATTTACAGGGGACATTGGCAATACTAGCCATTCATCTGATGTAAATCCAGAATGTTGAGGTGCTTTCTTGATAGATACTGTAAGATGCAGCTTATTTATTTTCAGATTCAAAAATAAAAAGACAATGAGGAAGATATATGTTGCCAAGAAAATACATCTGGGTTGCAAAAATCAAAAGAATCTTCATTCAGTTCTGGATTCCAATAATGAGGAGTGAGGGTTGATCATTGATAAAGTCGACGTGTAGGGAATATTATGTTAAAGACATTTCCCAAGGTATTTACTGGGAAACCAGGAATATTTCTCAGGATGTGTGTACAATGATAATGCAGTGCAAAGACCCACACAATGAGTTTTTCCTTTTAGTTTGAATGAGGTGGGTGTGCAGTTGGTGAAGTTGAGCAAAGCAGGGATTAGGGCAAGGATTGGATCTTCCACTTGGTTGGTCCTCCTAGTCAGCAACACATGCCAATGGAAGGCTAATATTATGTGCATATGTAAGGCATTTGAGATCTATGATCAGAGAAAACTTGGTTGGTCCTCCTAGTCAGCAACACATGCCAATGGAAGGTTAACATTATGTGCATATGTAAGGCATTTGAGATCTAAGATCACAGAAATACTGTGATCAACGAGGAATGTCACTTGGTTTGCCAAAATAGCTGTATCTTAAGCCTAAGAACACAAAATGTGTGAGGCATGTTCAGGGATTTCTGACCAAATCCTGGTTCAAAATCTGTTGTTGCCTGAAGCTCTTCATTGACTCAGCATTCAATCCATCTGTGTTACATGCCTAAACTTATCTTGAAATGCAAAGGCCTTTGTGGGGGCTGCAGGTTCTCAATGATGTTTTGAGTCACTTCTCATTAAAATCAGCACTTATGTTTCAGAGATTGCTCACTAAAAGTGGTACCTCAATCTATTATATCATAGACCACAAAATGACAGTTACGAAAGAGGTTAATACAATTCTTCACTTATTTAACAATAGAGTTAAACATTTACCACTAAAGAGGTGCAATAATATTAGCAGAAATATATTGCTAAATTTAACCAGTAAGACAAAGGGACAATGTTCCTGTGCTCACTTCAGTAATTACGGTTGTGTCAAATGCTGAAGAACCCTTTAAGTTGAAGTAACTCATTTTTGGAAATGGCCCTATCTACAGGGTCACCCTTATACCTTTTGCCTTCCTTCTCCATCGCTTTTGCTGGATTTTTACTTTTTAGTCTTAGGACTCTGTGCACTTTTCCACTGCTAACTAGTGCTAAAGTGCTTTTGCTGTCTCCCTAAAACATGGTTTGATTGCCATATAATTAATTTACATGTAAGACCTTTGTAGAGTGGTATACCATATACCCAGGGCCTGTAAATGAAATGCTACCAGTGGGCTTCCAGCATGTATTGTGCCACCCACTTAAGTAGCACCTTAAAACTTGTCCCAGGCCTGCCATTGCAGCTTGAAGGCAGTTTCCCACTGCCATGTCAACTTGGCATTTAAGACCCCTTGCAAAGCCTTAAACTCCCCCTTTATGACATATAAATCACTCCTAAAGTAGGCCCTGGGCAGGCCATAGGGCAGGGTGCTGTGTAATTACAAGGTAGGACATGTACTTTTTACGTTTTAAATGTCCTAGTAGTGAAAACCTCCCAAATTCCTTATTAGATTTAATAAGCTGCAGTTCCTGGACAAGAGGAGGTAGCTATGTCATGTTTTATACCTATGGACATGTAATGATAAACCCTTTTTGATGGTCAAGTTGAATTTATCATTACAGGTTTGAAAATGCCACTTTTAGAAAGTTGGCATTTTCCTGTGTGTGCCTTCAGTCTGTTTTAGGTCACATGACTCAGTGTAAATGACACATAGGACTTTGTGAATTTCCTCCAGACAGTCACACAATAGTGGGATGGATTAGCTGAGCCTGAATGGCCTATTAATTGGCTTGGTGGAAAGGAAGAGCTAAGCACAGCTCTACTTGCACGTGAATAGGTTGGCTCTGCCACCACACAATAGGCTTAAGAACCCTGTATATTCAGTGCAGGCAGCTGGGAGGCAAGACACTCCTGTAACTGCAAAGAACCCTCTGGAAAATTCTCTCACCTTCTAGGAACGGGGCACCAGGGTATAGAAATAGAGCTCTCAGACCCACTCTTCAGTTCACTACTGGACCTGCTAAGGGACTCTCAGAGGACTGCCTGCTGCTGTGATTTGCTGTGCACTCTAGCAGACTGCTGCTGTACCTTGAAGGACTGCTTTGCTGCATGGAGCTTGCCTTGGACCTTCAGAGGCCAGTCCTGCTATTGAGCCCTGCATCTTCACCTGCCTCCAGAGCCTTAGATGTGACTCCGAAGGGTAGGTTTGCTGGCCTCCTATTCAGAGCCACAGGGACATAAGAGGGTCCCACCATCTTGACCCCACATCTGAACCTAGCCTGAGTGAGTCCTGAACCCCCAAGTGGTCTTTATACACGCCTGGACCCTTGTTTGTGATGCTAAAGGTGCCTAGATCGCCATTTTCTAAAACTGAGGACTTGCTATTTTGAACCATACACTTTAAAAAATCCTAAGTCTGGTTTTACTATTTGTAGTTTGATTTCTTTTGTTTCAAATAATATATTAATATTTACTCTATTTTTCTAAATTGGTTTGGGATTTTTATTGTGCTGTGATTTCACTTTATTGCTGTTTGTGTACTGTATAAATACTTCACGCATTGCTTCTATGTTTAGCCTGACTGCTTTTTGTGTGCCAAGCTACCCAGGGATAAGTACAGGTTAAATTTCTGATTTTTTGTGGCTCACCCTGCAAGGGATTGTAGCTGTTGCTTGACCAGGGCTCATACCTCAGTCAACCAACTACCCAATTTCTCACACTCATACACGTACAATTTGGTATTGTGGTTCTCTGGAAAATTCAGAATTGTGAAGTTGGAAGTAAAGTATAAAAAAAAAAAAACAGCATACATTTAAATCTCCCCTTAGGTGACCTTTATAACACACCAATTAAAAAATCCACACATCAGTCCAGATCCAATCAATCAACACACATACTCAATCAAAGTTGTTTTCTCTCACCAAAACGAGTTGTGTTAGAGAGCTCTCTTTGGGGAAAGGATCCATGACTAAGGGCCACTTTCTGTCTGTGTTTTGCACACTAAAGAGTGATTTTGAAAACCCTTGGAGAAAGGTTGTTTTTTATTATTTATGTTGATTCCAATTTCGTTTTGAGCACTATTATACCTATTAGTTACTGGAACTGTACAGACATGTTATTTATATAAAATTCTCACCTAAATTAACTTCACTCGTGATAACCTGACCGAGCAAACTCAGAGAAAATATCAAACACCTTTCACTAACCCTAATTTGGGACAAATATTTAGGAACTTACCTTTGCCTTTTTATTTTTCTGAGGGTGCCAGTGGACAGGATCCTAATTCCCCCTGGAAAAGCAAGAAGAAAGGAAGACTTGGGAATTCCATCCAGCACCAAGCAATATAATACCACCACCAAAATAAAATTATACAATAATAAAATCTATTATACGATGTCATATATCAAATGTCAATCAGAAATAAGATACCAATGTTAGAGCATTTTAATAAGCAGAAAATAATGCTTTATAGAAATGTGATTTAGGGTAACTCCAGTAAGCCAGAATTAATAATTAGCCCTCAAATTAGTATTAATAGATCTTAATCTGCTCCCACTAACATCCACTTTAAAGATGCTGAAGAGAATGCATAAATCATTGTTTTGTAAGCTTTTCTGTGTGTATGCTTTCTCTCCTGTGTTATTGCATTGCAGAAAATAAGGAAAATAAATAATTTTCATTTTTTTATGATGCTTTTCTAGTAAAGTGAAAATAATTAATTTGTGTTCCTCAAGAAGGAAACCATGTGCTAAATGATCATGTATTTGTAACATATTTAAGGTCCTTTGTCCATGTCTGCTCTAAGTAGTGCACTGCACTCTGTTTTTTTTTACTTCTCAAACACATTTCACAATATTATTTCTCATTTCCTTTGTAAAATTATGCATCCAAATTAGGTGATCTAAAATTGTCTTGTTTCATGTATCACATTTGGTCAAATGTAATTCAGTGTATTATACTTACACTAAAGATAATTTGTTGTTAGCCCTATGATCACTTCAGACCAGGTTGAGAGTGTGCCTTTCACTGTCTTAAAAACCTATCAAATATTCCCTTTTTGAGATGTGTGCCTGACTTTCTGCTTACTTCCTCAAAAGGCAGACTCTGCACAAGTCTATCTTCTGGCTTATACATAGGACTTTTCTTGCTCTATAGACAATACAGACTCCACGTTAGCCTGTTTTATACTTTAACTTTTTCTTGTGTTATAAACTGAGCAGCCTCTATATCATTCTGCTTCTAATGCTTTCTTGAAATTTGAATTGAGCAGATTTGTGCTAGTCATTTGCTGAACTACATTTTGGTACTCACTAATTACTTACTTTACGATTGGCTTTATGCAAATAATTAGTGATGCTACATTGCATCAAACTATTTTGGCCTTCTGTAATGACTCTTAATTTGAATAAATCTTTACTGTTTTGATTAAAGATTTTGACTTGTGAGGTTTTTTTTATGGCTGCCATCCTGTGGAACTTACATAGCCCCGATGCTAAGTCTCAAATCTTTGATCTGTTTAGTTAAAGTGTTGACACATCAGGGATCAAACCCTGTGACATATATTAAGTGATAAGCTGGAAAAATCTGTCAATTCTTTACCATTTGCCCCTCATTCAAGTGTTCCATTCACTGACGTTGATGCTCACAACCCCCCCCAGTATTATCTTGGGCAATATCAACTAGAGCCCTGATGATGATCCCTTACTAGTGTGAGATTGCAATGCTGTTGACTGTTGACACAAGAACTATTCTGATTGTACCACTTTTTACAGGCTGTATATGTAAATGATGAATGTGACAAATTGGGTTGTTGGTTGGCTGGGGTGTTAACCCTGGTTAAGCGATAGCCACAGTCCCAGACAGGGTGAACTACAAAATTCAGAATACAAATTAAGCTGTGCTTTACCCTCTGAACACAGGTGCAAAAGCAGTCAGGCTTAACGTAAGGTAAAAAACTAGCACCTGAAAGACCAAAGCTCCAACTACAGATACCTTGTTGCACGATACCAGGTCAAAGTCGAAAAATATGGCCATCTGCAATGGAGCGTGGTTTAGATTCAAGAAGTAGGTTCTGCCGGTCAGCATTTGCCTTCAGACTCTGATGAAATTTTGAAGAAAATTGTTCTGAGAAGGTAAAGTTCAGCGGACAAGGCAGCAGGTATCGGCGTCGGGGAGCCGCTGTCTGAAGTCATGGTGAAGATTTCTACATTCATACTTAGGAATATATTTGCAAGTCCCTAGTGCCGCCTTAGCATCATTTCTTTTTCCGGTAAGGCGGCGCTAACCAGTCCCCCACCATGCGCCATATTTACAAAGTGGTACAATGCAAGCAGTGCACCACTTTGTAACCCCTTGCACCTCATTATACCGGTAATGTATGCAAGTGGGGTCTTCCCCCACAGGGAGACCCAAACAATGTCAAAGTGAAATTTACAAGATTTCTCTGCACCATTCAAGCATCATTTTTAACACTTGCACAGGGCATGCTTTAAAGCGAGGCTAGCGCATTAGCCTATTGGCCTCCCTGTGCTTTGCTAAACTAGTAACAGCCTTTTTGGCACCAGTCCAGCAAAGCACCACAAAAGCATAAAAAATTCTGACGCTATTGTCCTAACGTGCATCATGGTGCAATTTTTTGTAAATACAGCGCTACCAAGATGTTGTTGGGGGGGCGCAGGTGACGCAAAGAAATCTGGCACATCAGAACCGATGCACCAGTTCCTTGTAAATATGTCCTTAGTCTTCTTTTTGGAATTAAAAAATCTCCAGCAGCCGATGAGAGTTCCAGGAGGCCAAATACCTCCTTGGCAAAAGAACGCTGAAGATGATTTGCTGCTGCAGAGAAGAACATAATAGGAAAGAGCTACCATGAAGTCAGGCCGACTTCCGAGACACCTGGGCAGGGTAGACAAGCAGGTTGGTCCCGGTCTTTCCTCGGTTCTCACAGCAGTTTTTTGTCAAAGCTCCCAAGTTATAGAATTTTTGCCTTCTGGGCACATTTAGCACCACAACCAAAGGTCCAGGACTAGAAGAACACCACTTGGTTGTTCAGGACTCACTAAGGCTGGATCCAGATGCAGGTTCAAGATGGTGGAAACCAGTTCTGCCCCTGTGGCTCTGAACAGGAGGACAGCAGACAATGCCTTGGAGTCACTCTGGTTGTTCTGATTCCAAGTGTTGTTCTTTGAAATGCTTGGAATTTCCTGATTCCCCTGCCCTGACTCCAAGCAGGCAGCAAGGACAATGCAGTAGTGACAAGGCCTTTGTGGGAATGCACAATGCAGCCTATTCTGTTGCCAATGAGACTGTGCCCAGCAATGTCCCGCATCCTGAAAGTTGATGGTCCATTCAAGGACATCTCCATCTATTGAGTAACTGTTTGGGAGGAATTCACAAACTCCAACTGCCAACTACACTCTGTCATACAAGGGTAGGAGAATACAAACTTTCTAAAAGTGGCATTTTCAAAGGTGTAACTTAAAATTGGACTTTACCATCGAAGAGGATTCTTAATTACAATTTCATAGATGACAAACATGAAATGCTTACCTTTTCCCAATCAAAGGTTAGCAGTTATTAAATGTCATATGGCAATCCAATGTTATCCTATGAGACATTTAGGTGTTGCATTAGAAAAAATTAAATTTAGGAGTTTTTGACTACCATGACATATAACACTTAGAAGTACATGCCCAGCTTTATAAATACACTGCACCATACACTCTGGGTTGTTTAGGGCCTACCTTAGTGGTGAATTATATGTATTAAAAATGAAGGTTTGGGCCTGGAAAAAGGTCAACAAGGCAGTTTAATCTGTACAGACACGCTCCAGTAGCAGGCCTAAAACATGTTTAAAAGGCTACTTAAGTGGGTGGCATACTGAGTGCTGCAGAACCAACAATAGCATTTAATTAACAGTCGTTGAGTACAAGTAGTGTTGCTATACTAGGGACTTATTAATAGTAAATTATATGTGTCAATTTGCTATAAGACAATTTTACCATGTTTAAATGAAATAGCACAAGCACTTTAGCACTGGTTACCAGTGGTAATGTGTGAGGAGTACTCAAAGCCAACAGGAGGGTGAAGGCAACAAAGTTTGGGGATGACTTTACAGAAAGGGCCAAGTCCAACAATGTATTTCCATGTGTACACATGGTAATGTTTTAATAATAATCACTGTCACATAAATATTTTAAATATAGCGTTTTTCTTCACAACAAACCATAAGGCTTTTGACGTTTTCTTTAACATTCTTCAGGCAAGAAAATGCAGCTAGAGAATTAACCACAAGGGGCTTCTGCACTCCAACTGATTAGCATACATCTCCAGCTCAGAGTGCTTAACAAAATATGGAAAACCCTCCTGGGGTCATGAATTCAATAACCCGGGAGACTTATTCCAACTTTTTTTTTTTGCTGTTCCTAGAGGGTCTGTGTAATCTCTGAAGCCCCTCACAAAATTACAAAAAAGCTTAGTGGTGCCCCTGTCCTTTCGAGGGGCACCACAAGCATGACATTTTTTTTTCAAAATAAAAGCTCTTGCAGGGTAGTATGTATAGGAGTGCACCCCAGCCGGAGCAGTGAATATGAGATTAGCTGCTGCTCCACCCATTAAACGATCCGGCTTTATATTGTTGTTTATTATTTGGTGAGGGTAGCATGCAGCCATCTCCCCCAAGCCATTTAACGGTGCCGGGGATCCCATCTTTTGGGACCTGATCAATTTTGTAGATTGAGAATGAGGTGTAGGGCCGCCTCTCCCCTGAAGCTTTGAAGGCCCTGGGGACACCGCCCCCAGGGCTGATATATTTTTAATGGGGAGGGGATGTATGATCCCCAACCAGAGTTTTTGGAAAATCCAAAAGACCCCATCCCTCGGGATGATTATTTTTTATGGGCAGAGGAAGAGCAGCACTCTTCCCCAAGACATTTTAAGGCTCAGGGACCCCATACATCTAGGCTGAATTATTATTGATTTGAGAAGGAGAGGTGGACCCCCTTCCCGAATCATTTAGTGGACCCAAGGACCCCCTCTCTTATGGCCCAGGGTGACAGTGTTCTTGGGACCCCCATCTGCCAGGATACTGAATTGCAAGGGGCAGAAATCCTTCTCCCCGCCCGCACTCTCCCAGGACATAGGTTCGGTCCACCCCTTGCGGGAGCAAAAAGAAAAGTTGCTCCCGCAAGGTGGGTGGAACCTATACATTGAGCTCCCAATGCGCCAGGATAAGGAGACCCCTGAGTCCTAACATGGCTGCCGCAACATCTTTGTTTATGTTGTGGCAGCTAATCAGATCGCATCTTTGATCTGTCAGTTCTGTGGGTCCTCTGCAGTGTGAAATATACTCACATTTCAAACTTTCACTTCTCAAAAGTTACTAAATGGATTTCTACCAAATCACAAAAACACATTCTGGTTCAATATATGTTTCTGCCAAATATGCTGTAATTCCATGCAGTTGTTTTGTGGTGTTGCTGTTCAGTTTTCCTATGGAAAATTGCAATGGGGGAAATTTGTTTGGGGATCCCCCTCCTTTTCTGAACCCTGCTTGACGGGTCACCCCAACACTTTCCATAAAGAGGCTGAGGTGGATGAGACTTTTAGGGAACATTTTGTGAACATTTGTCAAAGAACACCAAAGTTGTTAGCAAACCAAAAAATCTATTTCCTATAGAAATGTGGTCCTAACTATAATTACTCAGTGGCGACCGGACCTAGTTGTGATAAGAAGAACATTTTTTTGGTTTGCCAATAAATTAGGTGCCCTTTGATGAATCTTCACAAAACTTTAAGAAAAAAGTTCATCCACCTGATCTGAGAGCTGAGAGCTCCAAACAATGTACATGGTGGGATGCCTGCTGTGTGTTGTATTTACGGTCTGGCAACAGACCACGCTCATTGGCCAATACCACTCCACACATGGCTTTTGGTGTGCACAGCAGGGGGTTGGTATAGTTACATATGGTAATAAAATATTACTTAATGTTTAAGAAAGCTCCTGGAAATTCACTGAAAAAAACTAAAACTAAAACAACATTATAGTTGTCCCAATAATATCTTTGCATTTAAAAAAATACATCAGACATTCACAAAAAATCAATGGTTAAAGTATATTTAACTGAAAATATCAGCTTACACTTAACATTTTATACTACAAAACCACACTGAAATTTACCACTTATGGTTATTGCAAGTATCTTTATCTTGCACAATCGCCATGCAGTGCTTATGACCTCACATATTACCTTGCTCATGAGTTGTTCGATGACATCACTGATAACATCATTGATGACATCTAAAATGATAATTTATGGCAACACTGTGCATGGCAGAGTCATGAATGATAGTTACTTGAACTAAGTGGTGAATTTTTGTGATTTTGCAAATTTAAAATCTTACGTCTAAACTGGCATTTTAACCCAACTATAACATTAATTTAACATCTGTTTTTTCTATCTATCTATCTATCTATCTATCTATCTATCTATCTATCTATCTATCTATCTATCTATCTATCTATCTATCTATCTATCTATCTATCTATCTATCTATCTATCTATCTATCTATCTATCTATCTAACCAATCTATCTATCACCTACTGGTGGTCGCCAGTAGGTAGTTATAGTTAGGACCTAGTTTCTACAGACTGAGTGTTTTTTTGTTTTGCTAATAACTTTGTCTCTGTTCGCCAAATCTTCACAACATTTTCAAAACCAGTACACCAGTCAGTTCAGCTGCTGTCTGGAAAGATTTGGGGTGATTCAAGAAAAAGACAGGCTCCCAAAACAGCTTTTCCCCAAGCAATTTCCCATAGGGACCTTGAGCATGATTACAGCCCGAACTGCTGAATGGAGTTACACAACATTTGCTGTAAATCTGTTCAGTAGTTTATGAGTTATTTACGAAAAAAGATTTATAGATATTTAGGGACAGAGGGTCTGCAGACCCACCATATCTTATGGTGAAATCTAGTTGCCTGCCGAAACTTCAACCAGGAGGAGTTGGCAGCCATCTTGGGACTTGGGCTCAGTCAACTCCCAAGAAAAAAAATAACAAAAACAAGAAAGGGCAGGGTAGGAAAACCCGGACTTCCTAGGCCAGGTGGTGGGGTCTGAGACCCTGCCGGGGGGGCAAAAAACATTTTTTTTCACTTCTGTCAGGAAACCGCAGAGGATCTGCGGATCCCGGCAAAATTGGAAAAAAAACAAGCCCAGTTGCCATCGCTTGCTTTTCTTTGCCACCAGGTGGGCAAGCTCTTGGGGATGGAATATCTTTTAACTTAAGGAGGATGAAGGCACACATGGGCCCCCTCCCCAGGCTGATTTCGGCCACAGGGATTCCACCACTGGGGGCCTGACCGATTTCATAAATAGTTAGGGGGGCCACACAGCACTCCTTCCTGGCTGATTTCAGCACCATTCTCTGAAGGCCCAACCTTAAAAGAAATAGAGAAGGGGGCTGCGTGGCCCCCTTCCGAGGCCAACATCTGCCCTGGGAACCCTATCCCCCAGGTCACAGCTGTGCATAGGAAAGGGAAAGAGCCATGTGCCCCCGCCTCCTGGAGCTAATAATGCCACTGGGAACCCCATCCCCCAGGGATGGGCTCCTGCTATGTCCCGTGGTGACTACCCCCAGGACATATTGGGCCTGATTACAACTTTGGAGGAGGTGTTAATCCGTCCCAAATGTGACGGATATACCACCAGCCGTATTACGAGTTCCATAGGATATAATGGACTCGTAATACGGCTGGTGGTATATCCGTCACTCTACCGTCAATTTTGGGACGGATTAACACCTCCTCCAAAGTTGTAATCAGGCCCATTGTGTTTTGTTCTCGCTTGACAGGAACAATTTTAAAGCTGTCGTCAAGTGAGAGCAAACACTAAAAACACATGTAAAATCCTCTCGCACACTGGGAACAGACTTTTCATCTGTTTCCCTGCCTGCACTGAAGAGGGCAGGGAAAAAGATGAAAAAATTGATACCTGCTGGTGGGAGCGGTGGCAGCTCCCACTGGAAGCAGGGAGCTGGCTAGGGCTGCAGGGGCATTGAGGCTCTGCCCACACGTCCTCCAACAATGAAGAAATGAGTGCCCTGGGTGGGCTCCAGGACACCCACCCATTACTGGCTGGGCCCAGGAGGATGGGGTCACCGGGGCCCAAAACACCTCATACTAAGTAGATGGGGTCCAGGGGAATGTGTCCCAGGCGGCCATTATTGGTCCAGGGAGAGGGGCTGCATCCCCCCTCTCCATTCAGAACAAGGCAGGTCCACTGGAGATGAGGTCCCCGGGGACAAAATGGACACAGGGATGGTGGACAGATGGTTCCCCCTCCACCATTATTAATTAAATAGGCCCGGGGTGGGGCCCCAGGGCCAATATTGGGCCAGACAGAGGGGCTGAATGTCCCCCTTTCCCTTTTTTCCATGCAGTGGGTACTCTGGGTGGGTTCTTGTGCAACGCCTTCTTAATATGACTGGGGTCCAGTAGATAGGGTTCACAGGCCAGAAATCGTTCCGGGAACGGGGGCTACATGCTCCACTCCGCATTTTTATGGCGTTTGATGGAGCAAGGTGGTAGCTGCTGGGCCTGGCTGCAGGCCAGGCGCTCCAGCCAACCCCCACCACTCACGTCCAAAGGGTATGGAGGGCATGGAGTTGGATGCATGCAATAGGTTGGCATTAGGCCCTGGCCGCACCCCAGGCCCTGCGTCCAACCCCCTGTCATGCACATCCGACGTTGTGCCCAGCATGTGGTTGGCTGTATGCAGTGGATGGGTAGCAGGGCTTGGCCACAGGTCAGGCCCTGCGGCCAACCCCTGGCTGCATTTAAAAGTCTTAAGAAATTCACTGACAAATTACAAAGGTTACAAGGACATTATAGTTAAGGAACAGAATTCTATAAACCTTAGAAATTCACTGAAAAAAACAGAGATTAGAGGGGCGTTATAGTTACGTTCACAGTTTACACACAAAAAGCCATCGAAATTCAGCAGTTATAGTTAGTTATCTCAAGTATCTATAACTTGTGTCCTAAGGCAACTATAACCCTTGCCATGCACTTCTGCTTACCCAACAATTTACATTATTACGTCAGTCATGCCATCTTTTATGACATCATTGACATTATTGGTAATATCACTGCCACATTTGCAATAAAAATATACTGCATGGTTGGGGCACGAGTTATAGTTACCTTAGAACACAAATTATAGTTACCTGAGATAGCTCAAATACAACTGCTGAATTTCCATGGTTTTGTGTTTGTAAATTGTGAACCTAACGATAGCCTCCCTGTAACCTTTGTTTTTTTTAAGTAAATCTAAATATATATATAGATATAGATATAGATATAGATATAGATGTTGGGGGGTCGCCACTAGGTAGTTATAGTTAGGTCAGCTTTCCAAAGACAAGGCATTTTTTGGTTTGGTTTGGTTTGCTAATACCTTTGGCACTGTTTCAAGGATCTTTATAAAACTTTCCAAAACAATGGCGAATTCACCTCAGTTAATTCTTAGAAAAAATGCAGGGTGATCTGTCAAGTGGGGCCCAAGAAAAAAGGGGTTGTCCCAAAAGCTAATTCCCTATTAATTTTCCATAGACTTCTTTAAGCAGCACTACTCTAAAAACAGCATAACAAAATTAAATCAAATTTGGCAGGAAGCTAGATCGGAAGCAAGTGCTCTGATTAGGTGTCAGCAACATGAGGAAACTGTTGCTGGCAACCATTACAGGACTCGGGAACGTAGTCCCCTGTCCTGAAATTTCAAACAAATTATATAAGGAGGCAGGGTAGGGACACCATGCCCCCCCAGGCCCCATGAGGGGGGCGACTCAGTGGGATTGTAGGAAAAAATAAAAGCAAATGCCGGTTACCATTTTTTTTAAACATACATAGGGAGAAGGGCAGGAGTATGGCTTCCCTCCCCAACTACATTTTGGGCACCAAGGACCCCAACACCTGGGGCTGGTCATGTCAAGGGGAGGGGCATGTGCCCTCCCAAGCCTTGTGAGACCATGATCATAAGAAAAGAGGAGGGAAGCCGCATGGTCCCTCACCCGAGCTTTAGTAGGCCCTGGCCGGCAATTTCTTTTAAAGAATGGAGGAGGACAATGCTCTTCGAATAGAGTGAGACATTTTTTATTTTACATTCCGCTATCCTTATGTACTGTATAAACAGTTTGGAAATATTAACACTGCTTAACATTCTGATTCAAGCATGTGTATCTATAAAAGATTGAATGCTAGAGGAACATAGAGTTGCCTGTAATGGTGGTTCTCCATTGCTGGTGCCTTTTATAGATTCACATGTGACCCACCATCTTCCCGGGAGAAGGGCTCACCTCAGTCATTTCTGCTATGATTCTACATTTCCACTACTTGTAGTACTTGTACCTCAAAATCTGAGGTGTGAACTCCTCTAGGAAGGGGTGTGTCATAGAGCTTTCTCACCTCACTCGCCAAAGTTTGGCCATTTTATAATGAACTGGAAGTGTTAACAAAGTATCCACTGTCTGAATCTTTTGCTTATGTCAATGCACTGTATGGCTATTTCAAAGTTACAGAGGGACTCCCATTTTGATGATGGAGAAAAATGTAAGCATTTGAATCTATGAAAGATAACTATGCTGGGCAACCATTGTACGAATACACAAATGAGTAACTTGTTTTTCTGCGTCTTCAGACTCCTAAACCCACTTTCAAGATTGCACATGCTAGCCATGCTTTCTCCCCATCAAAGATTTAATATGTTTGTAAATCTGATAATTTTGCAAATGGACCTTATAGGCATCAAGGCAAACTCGTTTTTGTCTTACTTATCTTCACATTTAGGACTAAAACGTCCAAATATGTTGGCTTGACATTATAACTGAGGAACTTGGTCTGCAGTGATAGAGAACATCCATGTTTGTAACCCAACATGTGGCATAAGACCTAGATGTGTCCCTATAGGTTATTTAACTTTTATGCTATCTGTGCAGTCCTTGCGTGCATTTATTATCGAGGTATATAAAAGTTAGATATTGCAGTCACTGTTTTCCAGTCTGTCTCCATATTTAAGGGGAAATAGGTGTTCAGCAGGTCCTAACTTCCCAGAGGTCCAAAAAGCCAGCAATAGAGTTTATTAAAATTAGAAAGTCTTAGAGAAAGGAGTTAAAAGCTGAATTTCCTAAATAATGGCCATATAATATATTACCTATAGGCATAGGTATGATGAGGGGGTGGTTAATGGAACTATAACAGTAGCCTCCATTTACGCTAGTGCTTAGTACTGAGAGCAAAATCATTGTGCTTTAGGGAAACAGTAAATTCATTGACCCCAGGGAGACTGAGACAACAAGTAAGGCAACTAAGAATAAGACAACATGCCCATTGCTCCAAACACATACAGACCTAGTGGTTATTGAAGCATCATCCACCCATACCGAGTGGCCTTCATTCACTTGAGAAAAAAGTGGAACATATATTTAAAATCTGCTGGAGGGAAGCAGAGAATAGAGTTGCCAAAGGAAACCTTCCCCATTTGCTCCAATAGATGTCCTAGGAACAGTGTTAGAGGCAAACAATATCCCTAAATTTCCATTCTCTTTCCTAACTTTGTATGGGAACATGAGATACAGAACAAAGTTATATGAGGTTAAGAATTAGGATTGTCCTTTCACTGATGCTGGAGGACTTGCCTGTCCAGTCACCTGACGCACCTTTATGGGATCTGTGAGATCTCCACTACATTTCTTCCACTTAAGGAACAATTTCCTTTCTCTGTAGTTCATTAATTTATTTCAATCATTTCCATAAAGTTGATTTCCACAAAGTTTTTACAATGTATTTGAAATTTTCTTGTAAAATTCCAAAATATCAATCAGAATGATTCTACTTGAGTTACACACTTTGCACAATCACAAAAACCCATTGCATTTTGGGTCAATGATCCTTCTTCAGGGATATGTGCAAGTCTATTCATCAATGCATTAGTGTGTATCGAAGTGACAACTCTACCAAACACTTTGATACACACTAATGCCTTGAGGAACAGACTTGCACATATCCCTGCAGAAGGGTCAGCAACCTGAAATGCATTGGGCTTTCCACTAACAATGTCTGGAGCTAGAAAATTTTGTCTTGTGTGATTATCAACAACAAAGGTAAATACAAGACCTCTTTCCTCCTCAGTGAAGATCGTCTTCCTCTTCTGTGGGGCAGAGGGTAGACTGCGTTCTGGTATATGTAGCTGGAGTCTGGGTCTCACTTGGGTGGAACAGTCACCCAGTCAGGGCAGAAGAGTGGAGAGGCTAGAGTGTGGGCTGGATTTATGCGCTTGGTGGATAAGGTGAGTCATTGTCAACAGGTGAATGCTGTTTGTCTATACTCTTCATTTAGAATTTTCCATTGCAGAAGTGGGGGGGCTCCACCTCTGCTTCGTAGATTTCCTCGTACAAGTGTGGATCAGACTTAGGGAGAAATCTATGCATAAATGTTCCTTTGTCAGTTGGACCCATACCGCTCTACATATGCTTATCCTGGTTAAGTGTTGGTAATCAAAATTGTTGCATCTATACATGTGCAGGTCAAAAATATTGACATCAGTATTCGATATGTAACCATTTGCATTCCTCAGAACCCCGGGTTTCCAATTTGAAAAGACATGGATGGGAATACTAGATGATTTTGGATGCCAAATTACAATGTGCCTAAAATCACAGATGAAGCTTTTGTCAAATTTTTTTAAAGAATGTACATTCATCATACACTGGATATATAGTGTTTCACATGTTTTCATCTCCTTTGAAATAATCCTTTAACACATCTGTGGCATTGAGTTGTGTGATGATCGGGATTTTTATTGGGTGTTATGGGTATAAAAAGTTTGCAGAATCAACACATGTCAAATTCCTCAGGTCACTATGTTTTACGAGTGCATTAGGATGGTTTGGTTCCTTGGGTACAAATGCACTACAGGTCAAAAGCTCCAGATATCCCCCTTGCCCAAGGTGTGTGAAAATCGTGTCCAACATGCTCCCTGCATGCTTGCAATTTTCAGCTGTATCACTTCTCTTTAGATTTCACTAATCACCTATGTTTTTTTCACCCACAAAGTGTAAACATCTAAACCTAATAACTAATTGCAGAACCTGTGACATAATTGTGAAAAAAACACTTTTGATGGTATATGTTCTAGAAAGCTTGAAAAGGATCATTTTTGGAATGCAAACTTATGATGCACTCTCTTTAAAAGTACTTTGAACAACACATGACTGAAATATTGGGGAAAAGCTAATTACATTTTGTGAATTTTCTAAAGCAGGTTAAGGCTGTATTAGAATCCAACAGAAAATAATGGACAAGGTGCAAAAATGCCAAATGTCAACAACAATTTGACATAACAACTGACTAATAGACCCTTAACACCTAAGCAGTTAATTTAAATTTAACACTTACCCATCAAAACCTACATACTCTTTGTACCTCTTTGTACTTCTAAGACATAAATGGTTTAGTGTTGTAATACTTTACAGAAGAAGCACTAGATGACTAGGCCAAACAATGCAAGCCTTATTTTACAGGAGAGTTTACAAATGAGGGTACACACAAGCAAGCATCAAATCTAGGGTTTAAATTAATCAGATGGAGTAACTCACATTTCTAAATTAATTCCCTCCATCTCAGAAGACTTCCTATCATTGGAGAGCACCATGGCTAGAAATGTTTCCTGTCATTCTCTTCCATATCTTGCTACTCTTTGACTCAAAAAATGTTTCTGGCAAAACATTTTCCCTAAATGTGTCCACTTCATTCTTAATTCGTACCATCTACCTATTTGAATGATTGTTTTCACAGTATTCCCAAATTATCTAATCTTGTTCTGAACGATTCAATCCATGCCTTAAGTACTCATTCCTCTCCTGAAGATCTAGACACTCCCATATCTTAAGCACAATTAATGATAGTCTAAAGAAAATTGTAATCCTTAGTTTTGGTGTTAACTACCAGATTGCAAATCTTTTACACTTTACTCTGCAATGTGGGCTATGATTTAAAATGCCTATGTTGCAGAGAAAATAGGAGTTACAAGCTCATTGAGCACACTTCAATCATGATGCATGCAACCAACAAGATGTAATTTATCAGTTTCACCGTTTATTTTTAAGGATGGACAAAGTTGGCCAGATTAACGCGAGCTCTGACAAACAGCCGTGGTGTTCTGCAACAATTGACTCCTATGAACAAAACTGAAGTTGTGAATAAACATTCCAGATTAGCAGAAGTAAGTATGTTTTTCTTTTCACTTCAGTTAATTCAGTATTAATATTAATAATAATGTAGAGGTGCAGCTCATGTAGATTTGTCAATAACTTGAATATGTAATCTCTTCACCACACTATCAGTATAAAACACTAAGCAGCGTTGTTAGACCTGTCAGCCTTAGAGTGGTCTTCCTCCAAATTTTTTGCCTGTTTCCCTCCATTTATTCTGTGTCTTTTTGGTGGCTGTGGACACTGAGCACTTTACCACACTGACCGGTGCTAATGTGCATGTGCTTCTCCAATAAACATGGTTATATTGGTGTATCCGCCACTGTCATATTTAATTTACTGTAAGTCCCTTGTGGAGTGATATACCTTATGCCCAGGCCCTGTAAATCAAATGCTACTAATAAGCCTGCATCACTGATTGTGCCACCCAGTTAAGTAGCCCTTTGAACATGTCTCAGGCCTGCCTCTGCAAAGCCGGTGTGTGCAGTTTCACTGTCACTTCAACTTGGCATTTAAAACCTTCCCTTTTTAGTACATATAAGTCACTCCTAAGGTTGGCCCTAGGCAGCCCATATGGCAGGGTGCTATGTAAGTAAAAAGTGGCACATGTACTTTTTGGTACTAAAAGTCGTGTTTCTCTACTGTGAGGCCTACTCCTCTCATTGGGAAACCCTTAATATACGCTTAAGCTGCAATTCCTGATCAGATAGGGGTAGCTACATCATATTTCATATAATTGGAATGGTAATGATAAATCCTCTTTACTGGTAAAGACAGATTGAAAATTACTGTTTTAGAAATGCCATTTTTAGAAAGTGGGCATCTCCCTCCTCTTACAACTGTGTGCCTTGTATCCTGTCTCCAATACACATCTGGGGAGGGTGACAACTACACCTTGTGCATTTCCTCTAGATAGCCACAGAAACAGGAGTAGGTGTCTCCGAGCACTCCTCTGCATTCATCTGCATTCTGATAACTCTTCGTGGGCAGGAAGGGCGGAGGGGAGCTGACACACTTGAATAGGGAAGTTCCTGTCCCCACACAAAGATCTGATTACCTCCTACTGATAGTCTGGAGTCAGGGCTAGGAAGAAAAGACCTCTATGCACTTCAAAGACCCTCTTTGAAGTCACCCCCACTTCAAAGACAGATTTGGGTATAAGAAATGGGTCTCTGGCTCCACCAAATCAGTACACTACTGGACCTGAGAAGAACTCTGCCAGGAGTAAGGACGGCTGTGCTACAAAGACTGCCACACTGCTGGACTTCTTTCCAAGAAGGACTGTTCTCTGCCTTAATGAACCTCCCTGCTGCATGCTGATATTTGCCCTGCTGAACCCTCTCATCTGACTCAGAGTGACTTCAAGGGCCTGCTGGCTTGTCCCCTGTTCTCCTGCACTCAGCGACATCAAAGACTACCTGTAACTTTTCTCCCCTTTCTGGACTCTGCCGTCTGTGCGTTCTACTCTTGCCTGAGCTGCCAATCCAGTTCTGGCCTTTAGAAGTGGGTTTTACAGCTTTTTCTCTGTAAAAATCGTCAAATCCAAGCCGTTGTGACACTTGTGCAGTGCCCTCTGATGCCGACATTGTGGAATCAACAACGCGGGATCCGACTACAAAATTCGACTACGAAACAGCACCGATTAGAGGACATCACTGTGTGGCTCAGCAATGATGCATTACATACATATCAATGGAGTATGATGCCGACGCAGGACCCGCTTGTGAGACTCGACACCAACCCAACTGCGTGAATCGGAACCAACACATCGCTTTCACATCACTCCTCAATGTCAACGCTTCTCCATCCAAGACTCTGCGTGAGTCCTGTAGCTGGCCTACTCTCCATTGAGGTCAGCCTGAACGTTGGATTTATTCCGGTCTAGGGAGACCTCAAATAACATTTAGCGCTATTGATTTCTAAGCACTATTTTTGGTTTATTATGTAAAAATTCATATCTCAACCTCTACTGATTGGATTTCATCATTGTGGTCTTGTTTTACTCAGATAAATATTCTCTGTTTTCGTAACATATGTCAAGTCTTTTTGTCATGTTTTCATGTTACTGTGTGTGTGTTGCACAAATGCACAAATACTTTATACCTTGCCTCTTTAGATAAGCCTGCCTGCTCTATGCCAAGCTACCGGAGGGTGGGCACAGGTGTTCTCTAAATGTGTATCTAGCTTACCTTGACTAGAAGTAGGGGTGGACAAAGACTTTCACTCTGCTGGCACAGTTTGCAGAGTTTTCCCACTCTGCTCTCTCAGGCAGTTTGCCAAAGTTAAGCTGGTGAGGTGAGCGAGAGAAATTGCTGTTTTGGCGAGCGATCTTTCTGAATGCGTGCAGTTGTGGCAGGTCGCTACCTCTCACATTCAGAAAGCTCCCACTCACTTTGCGGAAGCTGCCACTTGAGTAGAAAATCTACTTGAGCAGCAGAACGAAGTGAGGGCCCTCCGGTGCTCTGTGAGATGCTGTTTGCTTTGATTTTATAGCACAGGAGAAACTCCTGGCACTGAAAATCAGTGCAAAAAGCACAACTTACCTAAACTCCACTGCTTCTTGAACTCAGCACAGCACAGCAGAGTTTTTTTTAGCACTTCACAGAGTTCTGCATAGCGGAACTCCACAAACTCCATCCAAACCTAACTACAAGTGATGGTTTCTGCTTGTACAGAGTGCATTTTCTGACAAACAGAAACCCCAGTTCTAACATTGGTGATCAGTGGTGAGTGTAGGACTTGTGTTTGTGCAATGCCATATAGTAACTCTGTGTTCACTACAACTCTACATTAAGACCATTTCAATTTTTTGCAATTCTCCCTGATTGGCTTTTTTGTTTTTTCTGCTAAATTATGTCTCACTCTGGAGAAGCAGCACTTGCACGTTCTGGAATTGCATTTGACTAAGCCAGCTTAGAGCCTTACACTGCGCAACTGCTGAAGGATTTCTGCAAGAACTTTGAAGTGTCTACAAGGGGTTTCACCAGGAAGGTGGAACTACAGAAGGCTTTAAGAGCCTGGGGAGAGGCCCAGGTTGTAGAGGATACATCCCAGAGTAGAAGGAGGAGGAGGATTTCCTAAATCTGGAGCCTGAGTTCACTCTCAAACTGTCTGTGGTAAGGGACAAAAGCATGCCAATAGCAGGAGTGGTTCCCAGACCAGGGATCAGTGTCTCCTCCAGGAACCTTTCACTAGAGGAGCTGGCAGACAGGAGGGAAAAAAGAAATCTTAAATCGGAGCTTACAAAATTATATTGGCACTTGATGAGAAGTAGTTGGCCCATGGGATCAGTATGAAAGATCTGGACATAAGATCCCTGGAACTAGGTCCAGGACGGTAAGTGGTGGCCACATACCTACAGTGTCCACTGGTGATCGAAGAGTCTAGATACCCAGAGATGTGGTACCCTGCTGTGCCGTAGGAGATGACATAGGCAAATGGTTTGCAGCCTCTGAAGTGGCTCTGAGAGTGCACAAGGTCCCAGAGGAGCTCTGGGGTGGTAATATGTGGAGGTATATGCCCACAGTGGGGAGGGATAAACTTCAGACATTAGCACTGCGGGACTGTAGGAAAGTACCATCTTGCCTGGCATGTTACCCCCATTTTTCACTGTATATATGTTGTTTTAGTTGTATGTGTCACTGGGACCCTGGTAACCCAGGGCCCCAGTGCTCATAAGTTTGCCTGAATGTGTTACCTGTGTAGTGACTAACTGTCTCACTGAGGCTCTGCTAATCAGAACCTCAGTGGTTATGCTCTCTCATTTCTTTCCAAATTGTCACTAACAGGCTAGTGACCATTTTTACCAATTTACATTGGCTTACTGGAACACCCTTATAATTCCCTAGTATATGGTACTGAGGTACCCAGGGTATTGGGGTTCCAGGAGATCCCTAGGGGCTGCAGCATTTCTTTTGCCACCCATAGGGAGCTCTGACAATTCTTACACAGGCCTGCCACTGCAGCCTGAGTGAAATAACGTCCACGTTATTTCACAGCCATTTTACACTGCACTTAAGTAACTTATAAGTCACCTATATGTCTAACCTTTACCTGGTAAAGGTTGGGTGCAAAGTTACTTAGTGTGAGGGCACCCTGGCACTAGCCAAGGTGCCCCCACATTGTTCAGAGCCAATTCCCTGAACTTTGTGAGTGCGGGGACACCATTACACGCGTGCACTACATATAGGTCACTACCTATATGTAGCTTCACAGTGGTAACTCCGAATATGGCCATGTAACATGTCTATGATCATGGAATTGCCCCCTCTATGCCATCCTGGCATAGTTGGCACAATCCCATGATCCCAGTGGTCTGTAGCACAGACCCTGGTACTGCCAAACTGCCCTTCCTGGGGTTTCACTGCAGCTGCTGCTGCTGCCAACCCCTCAGACAGGCAGCTGCCCTCCTGGGGTCCAGCCAGGCCTGGCCCAGGATGGCAGAACAAAGGACTTCCTCTGAGAGAGGGTGTTACACCCTCTCCCTTTGGAAAATGGTGTGAAGGCAGGGGAGGAGTAGCCTCCCCCAGCCTCTGGAAATGCTTTGTTGGGCACAGAGGTGCCCAATTCTGCATAAGCCAGTCTACACCGGTTCAGGGGACCCCTTAGCCCTGCTCTGGCGTGAAACTGGACAAAGGAAAGGGGAGTGACCACTCCCCTGACCTGCACCTCCCCTGGGAGGTGTCCAGAGCTCCTCCAGTGTGCTCCAGACCTCTGCCATCTTGGAAACAGAGGTGCTGCTGGCACACTGGACTGCTCTGAGTGGCCAGTGCCACCAGGTGACGTCAGAGACTCCTTGTGATAGGCTCCTTCAGGTGTTGCTAGCCTATCCTCTCTCCTAGGTAGCCAAACCCTCTTTTCTGGCTATTTAGGGTCTCTGTCTCTGGGGAAACTTTAGATAACGAATGCAAGAGCTCATCCGAGTTCCTCTGCATCTCTCTCTTCACCTTCTGCCAAGGAATCGACTGCTGACCGCGCTGGAAGCCTGCAAACCTGCAACATAGTAGCAAAGACGACTACTGCAACTCTGTAACGCTGATCCTGCCGCCTTCTCGACTGTTTTCCTGCTTGTGCATGCTGTGGGGGTAGTCTGCCTCCTCTCTGCACCAGAAGCTCCGAAGAAATCTCCCGTGGGTCGACGGAATCTTCCCCCTGCAACCGCAGGCACCAAAAAGCTGCATTACCGGTCCCTTGGGTCTCCTCTCAGCACAACGAGCGAGGTCCCTCGAATCCAACGACTCTGTCCAAGTGACCCCCACAGTCCAGTGACTCTTCAGTCCAAGTTTGGTGGAGGTAAGTCCTTGCCTCACCTCACTGGGCTGCATTGCTGGGAACTGCGACTTTTGCAGCTACTCCGGCCCCTGTGCACTTCCGGCGGAAATCCTTTGTGCACAGCCAAGCCTGGGTCCACGGCACTCTAACCTGCATTGCACGACTTTCTAAGTTGGTCTCCGGCGACGTGGGACTCCTTTGTGCAACTTCGGCGAGCACCGTTTCACGCATCCTCGCAGTGCCTGTTTCTGGCACTTCTCTGGGTGCTACCTGCTTCAGAGAGGGCTCCTTGTCTTGCTCGACGTCCCCTCTCTCTGCTGGTCCAATTTGCGACCTCCTGGTCCCTCCTGGGCCTCAGCAGCGTCCAAAAACAATAACCGCACGATTTGCAGCTAGCAAGGCTTGTTGGCGTTCTTTCGGCGGGAAAACACTTCTGCACGACTTTCCACGGCGAGAGGGATCCGTCCACCAAAGGGGAAGTCTTTAGCCCTTTTCGTTCCTGCAGAAACCTCAGCTTCTTCTATCCAGTAGAAGCTTCTTTGCACCCGCAGCTGGCATTTCCTGGGCATTTGCCCATCTCCGACTTGCTTGTGACTTTTGGACTTGGTCCCCTTGTTCCACAGGTACCCTAGATTGGAAATCCACAGTTTTTGCATTGCTGGTTTGTGTCTTTCCTGCATTATTCCTCTAACACGACTTCTTTGTCCTTAGGGGAACTTTAGTGCACTTTGCACTCACTTTTCAGGGTCTTGGGGAGGGTTATTTTTCTAACTCTCACTATTTTCTAATAGTCCCAGCGACCCTCTACAAGGTCACATAGGTTTGGGGTCCATTCGTGGTTCGCATTCCACTTTTGGAGTATATGGTTTGTGTTGCCCCTATCCCTATGTTTCCCCATTGCATCCTATTGTAACTATACATTGTTTGCACTGTTTTCTAAGACTATACTGCATAGTTTTGCTATTGTGTATATATATCTTGTGTATATTTCCTATCCTCTCACTGAGGGTACACTCTAAGATACTTTGGCATATTGTCATAAAAATAAAGTACCTTTATTTTTAGTATAACTGTGTATTGTGTTTTCTTATGATATTGTGCATATGACACTAAGTGGTACTGTAGTAGCTTCACACGTCTCCTAGTTCAGCCTAAGCTGCTCTGCTAAGCTACCATTATCTATCAGCCTAAGCTGCTAGACACCCTATACACTAATAAGGGATAACTGGGCCTGGTGCAAGGTGCAAGTACCCCTTGGTACTCACTACAAGCCATTCCAGCCTCCTACAGGGACCAAACAACCAAACCTACTTTACTGCTATAAAGGCCATACTATTCAACAAGTTTGGGCTGACACCTGAAAAATAATGGCAGATGTTGAGTCACATGATTACATTACAGAGTTGGGTGGATTGCTTGGACCATGCTAGCTAGGCACTGAAGGGCTGTGTTAGGGGCAGCAAAGCAGGTGGTTATGGAGGGCTGTACAACTTGATTTAAAAAAAGTAAATGGTTGATCTTTTTTTTACAGAGCTGCTCCAACACTTAGTAGATAGTAAACTTTTTGACCCTAGGAAGCTGTCTGAGGAGGCGGACATCTGGGTCAGCACCAGTGTCCAAAATGCCATCTGGGGTCGAGGGACTACCAAAAGGGTGTTCAGGGTTCCCACCAGAAGAAGGAGGCAGAAATGAAAAGACAGAGTTCTCTAAATGCCTCAAAAACAACTCACAGAGGAAACGGTCTGGTTCAAATTTCCAATCTGGTCACCTGAAGAAAAACTACCCTGACAAAAGCTGCCAAGTGCTACAAGTATGGGCACTACAAAGGGGATCCGAAGTGTGCAAAAAGAGCATCAGCTCCCACTTAAGGGAAAATCTCAGGGGTTGATAGTGTATTGATGAGGGAGGAGTTTTTCCCTGTTGTTAGGGGATTCTAGTGGGGTTACCCTAGTGTCCCTGGGTGACAGTGAGATGGTTCATAATATAAATGTGCCCTTAATTACTTTAAAGTATGGGCAATGGGTCACAATTAATGGGCATGGTGTTGAGGGTCTGAGGGACACAGGTGCCAGCATGACTATGGTAAGGTGTCAGCTGGTATACCCAGAGCAGGTAATTCCCAGTGCATTTTGCCAATTTGTAGTGGCTGTCAACAGACAGGATCAATATCCTGTGTCCCTTTCTCTATTTGAGAGGGGGTTAAGGACTTCTGAAGGTGGCTCTGAGCCCTGCAATGCCTGGGGACTGTTTGTTGGGTAGTGATTTTGAGATCACTATTTGAAGGAAGTGGCGCTCAAGGCCCATGTGGAGATGTTGGGGTTACCTAATTGGATCTGTGCTACCACAAGGTATATGGCTGCCTGGGAGGCGAGTTAGAAAGGTCTGAAGCCTGGAACAATGGCCTAGCCATCTGCTAAAAAGGGGAAAGGCAGAAGGTGTATGGAAACCAGCCCCTGAGTATACTCCCTGGGATATGAATAGGGCACCTGTGGTGGCCACCCCAGAGGCCACTTAGGAGGACATTGCTTCCCTTAATGACTTGCCTACACTTGCTGGATGGCATGTAGAAGGAGGCCCCACCAAGAAGGAGTTCTGTAGGGCACAAAGGGAGTGCCTAACCCTTGAGAGCATGAGGCACCTGGCTGTAGCCCAAGCAGCTGGTGATGACTCTAAGAGCTATCATATTTACTGGGAGGACAACCTCCTTTACAGTGAGCCTAAGGCTCCTGTGCATGGGACAAAAAGGGACCTCGTGGTCCCCCAATGCTACATGGCCTTCCTATTCCAGTGGCAGGACACTTGGGCCAAGAGAAAACCTTTGCAAGGCTTGCCTTCCACTTTTATTGGTCCAGATCAGAACTTCCTCAGATGTATCCTGTAAGACATGTGTTACCTGCCAGGCCAGTGGGAAGACAGGGAAGAGGCTGAAGGCTCCCACTTAAACCCTTGCCTGTTGTTGGCACATCCTGTGAGCGGGTGAACATTGACATTGTTGTGCCTATGAACCCCAGACTACCTCAGGTCACAGGTTTATCCTGGTCTTGATGGATCATGCCACTAGGTACCTAGAGGCAATCCCTTGGAGGACCACGACTGCACCTGCAGAGGCAAAGGCCCTAAGGGGTATCTTTGCCTGAGCGAGTTTCCCCAAGGAGGTTGTGTGTGACAGGGTAACATACTTCATGTCTGCTTACATGCTGTCAATGTGGAAATGTCCTGAGCTCCTAATCACCCACAAGCAAATTGGCTTGTTGAGGGGTTCAACAAGACCATCAAAGACATGATCAGAGGCCTTCCTGAGGCTGTGAGGAAAAGTAGGATATCCTCGTAATATGCTTGTTGTTTGCCTTCAGGGAGGTACCACAGAAGAGAGTGGGATTTAGCCCCTTTAAGCTTCTGTATGGGCACCCTATCAGAGGACTTCTGTTTTTTATAAAGGAAGGATGGGAGCTAACTCCCAGAAAGATTCCACGGGATGTAGTGAGCTGCATGCTGAACTTCAGGAGCCAAATGATTAGGTTGTGGAAGCAAGCATCTAACAACTAAGAAGCCACCCAGACTGTAATGAAAGAGTGGTATGACCAAAATTCTACCACTGTGGAACTCCAGCCTGGGTAAAAAGTGTGGGTTACGGAACCTGTGTAATCTGGGGCCCTCCAGGACCATTAGACTGGGCCCTAAGAGGTCATTGGGAGGAAGGATAAGGACACCTTCCTGGTGGGCCTTAAGACCCCAGACAACCCTACCTGGTGCTCAATAGCAATTGCCTTAAAACCCACTTTGAGAGGTCTGAGCTCACCATGCTGTTGGTGACATGGAGAGAAGGAGGCAGAGAGTGACCCTCTCCCTGACATTTTAGGCTCCAACGAGAAAGATGAGTTTGTGAAACAACAGAGGGACAAGTTTTGGGAGAGTTTGCCTCTCTGTTCTCCCTTACTGTTGGGATTACCCAACCTCGTACCCATGATGTGGACACAGGGACAACCTCCCTGTCAAGAATACGTCTTACAGGTTGTCAGATAAGGTGAGGGCCAAAATTAAGAGTTAAGTCTCTAAAATGCTGGAGTTGGGGGTAATAGAACCCTCCAGTAGCACCTGGTCTAGTCCTGTGGTTCTGCCAAAAGCTGCCCCACTGGGCACCACAGCTGAACTGAAGCTGTTTATGGATTACATAGGGTTAAGTTCTGTGACTGATACAGATGCTTGTCCCACCACCCGGCTGATGAGCTGATTCACCGGTTAGGGGCTGCTCAGTACTTAAGTACCTTTGATCTTACATCAGGGTACTGGCAGATCACTCTAACAGACGGTACTAAGGAGAGGTCAGCATTCTTCATTCCAGAGGGCCATTACCAATTTTGTGTGATGCTATTTGGACTAAAAAATTACCTTGACACCTTCAAGAGGTTGGTGAACCAGGTACTTGCTGGTATGGAGGCCTTCACAGCTGCCTATCTGGATGAAATAGCTGTCTTCAGTAGCACCTGGAAGGATCACCTCTTTCACCTCCAGGAAGTGCTTCACGCTTTACAACAGTTATGCCTGACTATCAAGGCTAGATAGGACAGGGGTCTGTGGTATACTTGGAACTCCTGGTGGGCAGGGGTAAAGTGCAGCCACTCCAGAGACTATCACGGCCTGGGAGCCCCCCAAAACTCAGACTGAGGTCAGAGCATTCTTGGGCCTCATTGGGTACTACAGGAGGTTTGTCAAAGGATATGGCACTATTGTTTCCCCCTTGACAGAGCTGACTTTGGAGAATCAGCCCAGAAATGTGATTTGGACAGAGGCATTCCAAAAAGCATTTGACTCCCTGAAGCAAGCCATGTGCACAGCCCCTGTGCTCAATGCTTCTGACTTCTCCAAGGAGCTTATCGTTCAAACAGACACTTTCAAACAGACACCTTCGCTCTACCTCACACGCCCTCTCATACTACACCAGTATCCATTGCAGCTGCAGTGAGGAGCGCTCCTTCTCCTACATCCCTGCCAAGCCCTGAAATTACCTGCCCTTCCAGCTCACGAACATCATCCTTGCTGGTGGACTTCACAAAGAAACTCAAGGCATGGCTTTACGACAGAGACACATCACCCTCAGCCCCAATATACTCCTAGGGGTGACAGTGCTGCGCTATACAAATACTGATTTATTGACAGATGTCTCAGAACATGGCATGGGTGCAGTGTTATCACAGCTCAATGAAGAAGGCCTAGACCAACCTGTAGCCTTCATCTCTAGAAGGGACTTCCCCGGGAACAGAGGTGGAATGCTATAGAAAGAGAATATTTTGCTGTGGTTTGGGCCCTGAAGAAGTTGAGGCCATACTTGTTTGGCACTCATTTCCTGATTCAGACTGACCACAGGCCCCTCAGGTCACTCATGCAAATGAGGGACGAAAATCAAAAAAATTTGAGGTGGTACATCTCCCTACAGGCTATGGACTTCAGGGTAGATCAAAGACCGGGGCAGCCAACACCACTGCTGATGGTCTATCCAGGTTTTTCGGCATTAGTGATGAGAACTCCCCAGAGGTGGGTAGCTTTCCCCACTTTCAGCTGGGGGAGGTGGAGCACGTGTTAGACCTGTCAGCCTTAGGATGGTCTTCCCGCAAACATTTTGCATGTTTGCCTCACATGGTTGCTGTACCTTTTGTTGACCTTAGAACTCTGAACAATCTACCACTCTTGACCAGTGCAAAAGTGCATGTGCTTGTCTCCTAAACAGGTTAACACTGGTGACTCCACAATTAGCATATTTAATTTGCTTGTAAGCCCCTTGTAAATTGGTATACCTTATATCCAGGCCTGTAAATTAAATGCTATTAGTGGGCCTGCTGCATGGATTGTGCCACCCACTTAAGTAGTCCTCTAAACATGTCTCAGGCTGGCCACTGCAGAGCCTGTGTGTGCAGTTTCACTGCCATTTCGACTTGGCATTTAAAATTTAAAAACTCTTGCCAAGTCTTAAACCCCCCTTTCATTAAAAATAAGTCACTCCTAAGACAGACCCTAGGTAGCCCATAGGGCAGGGTGCTAGGTAAGTAAAAGGTAGGACATATACATTTTTTAATTTTTACATGTCCTAGTAGTATAATTCTCCCAAAGTTGTTTTTAAAACTGTGGGGCTTACTCCTCTCATAGGCCAGCATTGGGAATGCTTTAATACTCTTTTGACCTGTAATTCCTGATCAGCAAGGGGTAGCTATGTCATGTTTATGTCATTGGAATGGTAAGGATATATCCTCTTTACTAGAAAAGTCAGATTTAACATTACTGTTTTAGAAATTACTCTTTCAGAAAGTGGACATTTCTCTGCTCTTACTGCTCTGTGTACCTTGCAGCCTTCCTTCAATACACGTCTGGGGAGGGTGACAACTACACTTTGTCCACAAACACAGGGAGATTAGGTGTGTCTGAGCACTAATCTGCATTCATCTGCATTCTGAAGGTTCTTCCTGGGCTGTAAAGGAGGAGGAAAGCTGACCCTTACACTTGAATAGGGAAGTGTCTGTCCCCAAAGAAAGGGCTGATTACCCCCTACTAATAGCCTGAAGCAAGGCTAAGAGGTAAAGACCTCTGTTTACTACAAAGACCCTTCTTTTAAGTCACCCACACATTAAAGGCACATTTGCTTATAAGAACTGGTTCTCTGACCCCACCAAACTAGTACACTACTGGACTTACTTGAGAAGAACTCTGCCAGGAGTAAGGACTGCTGTGCTAGAAAAAGTGCCATGCTGATGGACTGCTTTCCAAAAAGGACTATTCTCCGCCTTGATGAGCCACACTGCTGCGTGCTGATCTTTGCTCTGCTGAGGAAGGACTGAAATCTCTAATCTGACTCAGAGTGACTCCAAGGGCCTGCTGGCTTGCCCCCAGTTCTCCTGCAATCCCAGAGACATCAAAGACTGCCTGCAACTCTGCTGCTGCTTCTGGACTCTGCCATCCATGAGTGTTACCCCTGTGTGAGGTACCCTGTAGCCCTGGGTCTTAGAAGTTGATTTTTCAGCTATTTCTCTGCGAGAACCCATGCATCCGAGATGTTGGGCTGCTCTGAATTGACGAAGTGCACTTCAACAGATTACCAACTTAACGACCATGCAGGACCTGACTGCAAGAGTTGACAATGACGCAGCACTGATCCGAGGACATCGCTGCATGGCTCAACAACAGTGCATTAAAAACATCTTGGTGTAGTTTGACACTGATGCAGGACCTGACTATAAGGCTCAACACAGATGCACCTACCCAACCACGTGGATCGGAACCAATGCATCACCGTTGCATCACTCCTCAATATTGATGCTTGCTCCATCCAAGGTATATTTTCTGCGGGTTCTGCATCAGCCTGTAGGCAGACTTCCCTCCATCCCAGTCAGCCTGAACTTTGGATTTAACCCGGTCTAGCGCGTCCTCAAGTAACGTTTTATCTCTGGTGACTTCTAAGCACTATTTTTGGTTTATCCTTTAAAAATGTATATCTCGACTTTTACTGATTGGCTTTTTGTTGTTTTGGTCTTGTTTTACTCAGATAAATAGTCTCTATTTTACTAAACCTAAACCTGTGTGGGATCTTTTTGTGGTATTTTCTTTGTGTTACTGCGTGTGTATGTGTTGCACAAATACTTTATACATTGCCTCTTTAGATAACCATGGCGGTCATTCTGACCCTGGCGGTCAAAGACCGCCAGGGCGGAGGACCGCGGGAGCACCGCCGACAGGCCGGCGGTGCTCCAATGGGGATTCCGACCGTGGCGGTAAAGCCGCGGTCGGACCGGCAACACTGGCGTTCTCCCGCCAGTGTACCGCCGCCCCATTGAATCCTCCAAGGCGGCGCAGCTTGCTGCGCCGCCGAGGGGATTCCGACCCCCCCTACCGCCATCCAGATCCCAGCGGTCCGACCGCCGGGAACCGGATGGCGGTAGGGAGGGTCGCGGGGCCCCTGGGGGCCCCTGCAGTGCCCATGCCACTGGCATGGGCATTGCAGGGGCCCCCGTAAGAGGGCCCCTACAAGTATTTCACTGTCTGCTTGGCAGACAGTGAAATACGCGACGGGTGCCACTGCACCCGTCGCACAGCTTCCACTCCGCCGGCTCGATTCCGAGCCGGCTTCATCGTGGAAGCATCTTTCCCGCTGGGCTGGCGGGCGGCCTGAAGGCGGCCGCCCGCCAGCCCAGCGGGAAAGTCAGAATTACCGCGGCGGTCTTTTGACCGCGCAGCGGTATTCTGGCGGCCCCCGACAGGCCGGCGGCGACCGCCGCCGGTCAAAGTCGGAATGAGGGCCCATGTCTTCTCTGTGCCAGGCTACTAGAGAGTGCGCACAGGTTATCTCTAAATGTGTATACATTAAATTCAAAAGTATTTTATTTGATTATCAACTAACAAAGCTAATTATAAAAACATATCAGCACATATAACATAGAACAACAAAAGAAATAGCACAGATGCAAAAGGGTTTTAAAAACCAGAAAATTAAAAAATATTTCCTTCATGAATCACACAAACCGATTATATAATCCCTGTTTTGAAACCAGCCATCTCTGGAATTGTGTGCAAATACAGCAGTAAACAATGAACTCATAGAATGCAATACATAAAACTGCAGGTCGTTATTAAAAAGGGGGCGAAAACATAGATTGATAAAATACTGGTGAGTAATACCTACTGCTTCATTTAGGGAGCACAGTAAAGTAGCCTACCTATTATCTAAACAAAAAACAAGGAAATGTACATCTTTACACTAGGAGGTGGCAGTCTGGAGTACGAACTTTGCACACTTATACCACATACTAGTCAGGTATTGGCTCACAGCAAACATCATAGGGGTGGAAGTATCACTCCTTAAAATCCTTAGAATAATTACATGTCAGGTGATCCCCGTATTTAAATATAATGGCTGGATCCATTGCCTGCAAGATCCCACATACCCCGGGCAAAAAACCAGCCAATTTTGATAGTTTCATTTACCTGACTGCATGCAGGGCACAGAGTGTCAGCCCGGGTATTATGCCACAGGTTTGTGGCATATTTCAGTGGTAGTGTGCCAATTGGAAATCGCTCTTAGACTGCTGTGGTACAATATTATCAAGAAACAATTCAAAGATCTGTAAGATCTTAAAATCAAAGAACTTGCTGGACAAGTGTCCTTTAGAACCAGTTTTAACATACTGTTGTAAGACATATAGCCAATAGTGATTCTTAAGTTCATGCGTTCCTGCTTTGCGGATAATTTTGGGGTCTTACCACCATTTCTGGTAACCTAGCCTCGCAAGCCAAATAGACACATATTTCAGTCACGGAACCCTTATGTCTTTGCTTATCTGCATCAATTTGTTACGGGAATCCATATAATCTACCAGCTCCAGGGTGTACCATAGGCATTGCCCAATATAGCAAAGTTTTCAAGGCAACTAATTCCAATATTCCTCTAATGCTGAGGTAGAGAAAAAGTGGAATCAGGGGAGTGCTGGTAGGACCTGAAACTAGTGTCCTGGCAAAATTATTTTCTGCAATAGCCAAGGGCAGCGTGTCAGCATATCTCCACACCTATGCACCAAAGGAAGCAGCACTTTGAGCTTTGGCGTGATACACTTCCAGGGCCGGGGACATCGAACAAGAGCTTATCCTCCAATGGAGACAAAGAATGGCATTATCTCTGTGCTGTATCATGAGCTTGCTTTTGTTAAGTTGGGGTCCCCACTTCAATTTATCAGATAATTTAACCATAAGATAATCAAACATATGGATCTTTCAAGGACTCCTGCCCTGCTCTGATCGAGCAGTTCTTGACTTCACTGACACCAAAAACCATTAATTTTGTTTTCAAAGGCATTTAATTCTAGACCTCTTTTTTAACAAAAACCCATGAACTTCTCAATTAAATCCTGAAGAGGTTTTAGAAATAAGAAGGGAGTCATCCGCAAAGAGAAAGATAGGCACCTTATTACCATTTAGAACAGGGGAATCAATCCTGCAATCCATCTTTTCACTCACCACATCATTTATCTACAGGAGGAATAAAGTTAGAGCTAGGATGCACTGGTGGCGAACACCCTTTGAAATCAGAATGCAGTCCGTTATCTCCCCAGAACTGCCTCAACGGAACTGCCCATAGATCTCTTCATGCAGTCTAGCTATGAGATTTAGTAAGGTTCCCTGGGCCACCCACATCTATCAACACTATCCATAGATTTACCTGGGGCGAGATCAAAAGCAGCTCTAAGATCTACAAAGTCTCCTTAGAGTTTTTGTTTTAGTAAAAGTGCAAATTTCCAGTATAGCAAGGAGAACCTAAAGACCTGACCAAAAGTGCTTATCCTTGGATGAAACCCTCACTTGAAATGGCGATAAAATGTGATCAGTTTCAACCTAGTTTAATAGTTTCTCAAGCACTTGTCTTGAGAAGATTTTCTGTGTGTTGTCAATGACACTGATAGGCATATAGTTTGCCGGAATACAAGGGTCACCTTTTTTGTAGACTGAGATGATCGCTGTTCCTTTTCAGGAATCTGGAATCTCCATCCTACCATCACAGCATTAGATAGCAAGTTGACATAACTAGCCCAGATTAATGATTCAGACTTGAACAGATCCCTAGGAATTTTATCAAGTCCCAGAGATTTGCTGACTTTAAGAGGTAGATAGCATTTGTGGTAAAGGAAATAGGATCCCGACTTGCCGACTGCGCTAGAGGGGCAGCCTCGATGCAAATCGCAGGATTCAGGCTGTTGTGAAGATCCGCAGAGTTATCTTGGGCATAAAATGTACTAAAATGAGCGACCCAGATCTTTTTAATATGAAATAAAAAAATACCCCCATCCTCAATACTGCCCCTAGAGGCCAGGTTCCAGAATCATCTATTATCTCTCAATTTGGCAGCCTGGAATATGTTAAATCAAACCTTGTCATCCCACATTTTTTTTGCCTGGTCAAGAGCATTTTTATAACAAATTCTAGCCTAAGTGATCCTAATGCATTTGCAGCTTTCAACAGCTGCTTGTAATGACTTCTTACCTTGCCCACAGTCTGCATCAAACCAAATATCCACTCTCAAAGAGAGTGCCCTTTATGGCAAATGTCTTTATAAAAAATCCCTCTTACTGGACAAAAGAGAACTGTGGACCTCTAAAATAGGGATAAGCTCACTTGGAACATCCTCAAACTCAGACAGTGAGGCAGTGAATACACTAAAAATCTCCGACTGGGCTTTAGGATCCGATGCAACCTTCGGCCAAGCTACTCACCAGCAATTTTTGGACAGCATAGGTTCAGGCACCACTGTATAATACACAGTATGAGCTCTAGATACATCTTTGCCTGAAAATAGTGTCACTAAAGCATTGTGGGCACTATTGGATCAATATTCCATTCTCATATCCTGAAAAAGGGACCAAAGCCTGACATCAAGAAGAACATGGTCGATGACACTCATATATGAATCTCTTTTAAATGGTGGTAACCTCTCACGATTGGAATAAGTACGACTCTCAAGCCTCAACCCAGAGATATGGAAATCAACTGTAGGGCAGAGCTTGTCAGGGTATGGCGAGGCTTCCCTGTAGTCTGGGGGAGATTCCAGAGTTCTCCTGTTCTGTTTCTTTCTCTTATAAGTGGTGAAGGTTCAAGAGTTGTATTGAAGTACCAGTAACTAAAACCTTAGTGTCCCTCTGATGCTTCGCTTCTCAATTAACACAACTAAAAGAGTTAAAATAGGGGATTCAGTAGTAGCTGGTAGAGACCTTACATAAATATTCAGTTTCACTTTTTTTGTGCATGATGGAAAACCAAGTGAGAGCCCAGCAATAGTAGGACAATCCACCTCGAATGTACTATCCAAGATACATATGTCATTTTTAACTAAAATTGGGAATCCACCACTGGTTCTACCAAATATCCTTGGTGGCTTGGCTCCCGCACTAAGACGTGTGACCATTTACCCGCACCCTGCTGATGGCCCACGTTTCCTGGAGCAGGCAGACATCAAGGTTATTGATATAAGTTAGCCACTCAGAATCAAATAATTTATCCTTGAGCCTTGCCACATTCCAGGAAATTAAAGAAATTATAGTTTGGTTATCCAGGGATCCAAAACAGTTTAAACCCTCCTTAATCTGAGTTGCAGTGTCAGTGCTGCAATCCAGGACATCGTCAATGTTATTATCACTAGGGAGGGGCATGGAATTATCTTTATTAGGCAATGGAGGACCATGTTTGAGTAATAAAATGCCCACCAGAAGCACAGTTGTGTATCATGTCATGAACATACCTCCGTAGTAGTCAATAGATGTCATGCAAACAGAGTGCCCCCGTCCCTGTGTCCCTTGATGGTGGATGTGACCATGTGTTTAAAGGGATCATCAGGTTAGTTGGAGCTGGCCTGATGGTGGGAGGAGATATTGTAAGTCTAATTCTGGTCGCAGACGTCATAGGATGATGAGAGGAACAAAGTTCAAAACTTATACGGTTCTCAACCAGGGCCTCACTAGTCAATGTAACACAAATATAGTCAAGAGATGTCAGGTAATCCATACTATAGCTTTTGGCCTTCTCAGTGTCAAACATAACTATAGAAGGGCAGTTGCATGTGGTCCTCAAGCAGTACACTACCTTATTGATTAAAGAAGCTGTGTCCTGTGTCATGTAAATTACCCGTCTGGGGTTGGAGCCCTGCCTGATGTGTAGTGTGTTACCCTGGGTAAAAAAGTGTTGTCCTGTGCATGTGATTATTGTGAGTCATGTTGTAAACCCTAGAAGGGTAAATTATATTTTTGGAGCCTGTTAGGATAAACAGTACCAGGCCTAGAAGTGGATAAAACAGCCAGAATGCCTATTCAACTGGAAGCTTGGAGTGGTTTCCAAAGGCAACTGTTATGATAAAATTGGCACCTGAGATTTATATTGCCAGTACTTTTGGGGCCCAAATGATGATGGTGTTTAAGAGCAGCGTGGGCCTTCCAGATCCATGATTAATATGGTCAGCTGTGGGCTTCATAATAGGTGGTTTTGCCCAACCGTGTAGCCCATCTCTGGTTCCCTGTAAACACTTGCCACCTACACAGGTGTAGCAGTAGGTGTTTGTTTGAATCTTAGCAATTTAAGATGACAGAGATAAGCAAACTTTTTAAGTCGTTTAATGTAGCATGTATGGAAAAAAAGTCAGCTGTCATTGACTTCCTGCGTTTTGGCACAGAGAGCATTATTTGGAATTGATTCCTCCGCAAGCGTTAATTGGGATTGGACATTAGGGGGAAACTATAGGGGATTTCGGCACTTCCTTAGTGTTAGGCTCAACTTCTGCTAAACATGAAAATCTATATGAGAAAGGAAAATTGGATACAACAGTAATTTTGAGAGACAGCGGAAGTAGTCGTTTGGATGGCCGGTCGCCTAAAGGACCTCGAGAACTTGCCTCCATCAGACCAACTTCTGAATCGCTCCCAGACCCAACCTTCGCACTTGAAACAACAGAATCAATGTTGCTGTCAGTCATGCTCTTCGCGAGCAACAGGTTTAGGGAAGCTTATGTTCTCCCTAAACATATCTGGAACTTTTACTGCAGGTCGTAGCCAAGTGGAGGAAACGGGTTTCGTGTTTAATATGGATTCCGCTCTGTCTATTAGGTGGTCAATAGCAGCACGGGGGCCCACACTAACCCTAGAAGTTTTCCTCAATTTCTTAGCACTTGCCGGGCAGTTGGAAGTGTCCATAGCTTTCCTTTTCACCATGGTGTGCAACTGTGGGAATGGAATCAAACAGAAGCCTTTCATGGGGAGAAACTTACAGTAATATTGGTGCCCAAAGCAACTCACGATATGAGGATAGCAGCAGCTGGTCAAAAGGAGGTAGATTAAGGAGAAGGGGCCCAGCTCAGCCTCTTCTGGGTGATGACGGGCCCACTCTTGGCCTGGTCTTCTCCTGGGGGCATCCAGTGCGCGTCCCGCACTGCATTGTGCTGCAGCGATTTTAAAGCGCATTTGGAAGCGTGACTCCCTCCTCCTCTGGCCATGATCAGATGCAGCAAAGAAGCCTGCTGGGAGATGTAGTCCCACCCCAGCATGTAAGAGCAGGCACAAAGCAGGTCCTGTGCTGCGTTGTGATGCAGCTTTTTTGAAGTGCTTTTGGGAGCGTGGCCCCCCCTCCTGTGGCCAGGATCAGATGCAGCAAAGGGGCCTGCTGGTGGATCTAGTCCCACCCCAGCAGATCAGAGCAGTTGGAAAACACGTGTATCTAAGGCCCATATTTATACTTTTTTAGCGCCGCATTTGCGTCTTTTTGTGATGCAAAATCTGTGCAAACTTACAAAGTACAATTGTATTTTGTAAGTTTGCACTGCTTTTGCGTAAAAAAATGACGCAAATGCAGCGCTAATAAAAGTATAAATATGGGCCTAAGTGTGTATCTAACTTACCCTGACTAGAAGTGGTAGTTCCTGTTTGTATAGGACGAATACTCTGACAACCATAAGCCCTAGTTCTTACAAGTGTACACTGACATTTTAGCTTTTGTTCTCCTTAAAGTATAAGCAAACTTTACTGAAACTATATGTGCGTTACCTTAAAATAATTAAACGGTTGAACCAAAAGATCACAATTAACAAAAGCCCCACTCAAAAGCTATTTCTAATCATTTGAAATAGATAGAGAGATAGATAGATAGATAGATAGATAGATAGATAGATAGATAGATAGATAGATAGATAGATAGATAGATGGATAGATTTATTTTTAATTTTTGTTATATAAATCATATAAAAATATTTATGAAATGCTACAGTGTAGCATATTCTATTTAAAAAAAGCAGATTAAGTAGACAAAAACTCATTTTATTAACTATCTTTGGGAGTTAATAAACTTTATATGGCAATAAAACATGCTTATGATCTCCTACATCACGGACCTTGATTTTCTATAGGTTTCGGAACATTTTTTGACACCTCACTGTAAAATGCGGACCATTAGTCTGACTAAGAAATTACACTGGGTCTTATGCCAGAAGAATATTTGCGAGCAGAACCTTCTATGGACCACCACCGAGTATACGGCAGCCCTGTGTTTTTCCATGTTTATATTATGGTACTTACTTTCGAAAACATTATGAAGAGCATATAGAGAGCACTTGGGATCTATTGTGGTTGAGGTGATCCAGACAATTTCATCTAATTATTTATGTATGTGCTTGTCTTGTGAAGCACTGATTTATGATGGATTGCCATTCCAAAGCATTGATAACAATTAGGCGCAATCCTGAAAGACACAGTTTAAAAAAACCACAGGGTTGTTAAAAGTCTGTAGATTTTATCTTCTTCAATGGGGTACAACCTACTAGATGATGCATCTTCCAAACAAGGCACCTAATTATATGAATCTAAGCATATTCTCTCAGAGTAGAGCAGCCTCACAAAAGTGTCACGTTATAAATAAACAAGCGGCCCATCCAGGAGTTATGAAGATGCAACCCACTGGAAAATGCAGTTTATTAAAAAACAGACATTCATATGGATCCATGGAGGTTCTCGCACTGCAACTTGTGAAACAATCAAATATTAAAAGAATGTGGAGTCTAGCTGACACATCCTTTGTTACCTCCTCTTGAAAGAACAACATAGCAAGTTATTAGAAGTCCACCCATGAGCAGTATAGATCAGACCCACTGGAGGAAGCAACATTCCAGCTTGAGGTAATAGTCACTGCCTTTTGAGATTGCATATAATGTGAAACAACGCATGGTGACACTGAGATGAACCTGTGTACTGTTGCCAAAGGAAAGACACTTAATTAACAACAAGATTCAAAGTTTGCTGAGAACAGACCTGTTTCTTTGGACATTAATAGTCTACTTTTGTAAAGAAGTGATTTCTGGCAATACACTATTGCATTATGACATAAATAACATATTAATGACTCCCTAGCAAGCCTAAGTAATAAACATTTTATTGGTAATATCATCACTGCTTTTTTCCGATTAATATCACTGACCACAAAGCTTCAGCCCAACAGTTCCTCTGGCGATTGAACGACCCCTGCAACCTGTAATAATTCAACAGGACTGAGCATCCTTCCAGCCAGTGCATCTCTGTTGACATATGTTTGCAAAGTTGTCCACATGTGTTTCAATTTGGCCTTTTAATCCTTATGGTTCTATGGTAACATTTCTGTTGGATACAGGTTCCATATTTTGGACCACCACAGGTTTATTGTGGGGCAAGCGGGGTGGGGGGCTGTCCAAGCTCTTTTAATTTCTGTATCGTAGTCAGCCTGTCTGCCAAAAACAATTGTGTAATAGGATTTCCATTTGGCACCAACTGGGGATACAAACTGTCTCTTTTCACCAGCATGTCCTAGTAAATGGACCATGGGATTCATTTGTAGCTTAATTTTGGTAACATATTTAATAAATAACAAGATGCCCCTCCAAAAATTATTTATTCTATTGCATTTGAAAAGACACTCTTTCCTGCTCTGCCCTTTACCCTTATACTAACGTAGAAGTGCTGGGAAGAATTATTAAGTAGGGTGGGTTAGGTTTTGGTAGAGGGACTTTTTGATGTTTGTCATATGACCATGGGATGGGGGTAACGTGGAGGGTGGGCACTTCCCCTGTTAGATAAAGTAGGAAAACAAGCAGTGGCAAATAAGGTCCTTGTGATGAGCGCTATCACTTGAAGCTTGGTTTAGAAGAGATAACACAAAGAGTGGAAAGGAAAAAAGGAGGGCAACCTAAAAGCACTGAGCATGAATCCAGGTGATGCTGTGAAGCTCCAGCAATGTTGGGGTCAACCTACAGATTTGACCTAATCCGAGGACATAAGTATTTGACCCATTGCACTCTCTAACCATGCTGTGGAATCTCCAAATGCATTGTCACCAGTCCAAGACTGAAGGCAGCTCACTGGTCGAGGTGAGTTGACCAAGAGAGCCGGGCAGTAGACTTTTGTGAGCAAGGGGCAGGAAGGACTGGAGACTCGGAACTAACCTAGAAGTTCTGAAAGGGGGTGGGTTGTTTTGGAAAAGCAAGGCCTAGCTGAGCAGGTACTTAAAATCCATGCCTGTTACTAAGGGGTAAAGAATAGATGGAGTGGGAGAAAAAAAAGGAAAAGAAAAGGGCACGGTGCAGTAAGTGGTAAGGAGAAAAGACCTGGGAAATTCCTTAGGAAAAAGGAAGAGTTAGAGAACAGAATGGAGAAAGAAGAAGAACAGAGGAGATAATGAGAAAGGGTAAAGAAAGAGGGCAGGAGGAAGTAAAAAGAGCAAGGGAGAGGGGCAAAAGTATAAAAACCAAGGCAGGGAGGATATAAGACGTAAAAAGAAAAATTGGACATATAAAGAGAGCGACAATTAGGGGAACAGAGCGAAGAGTGAGATGGGGGCAAGCTGCAAAGATATTTTGTAAAGCTTCAGGTTTTACCAAATTAATTGGCCATAGTGCATCACACACTTTGTTTGTAATACTCTCAGAAACCTGCTGATCACCAGGCACAAGTCCAACCTGTTTAATCTTTTTTAGCGAACATGGTTGTACACATTCCTTAAAAATGCAATTAGTTGTCTGAGAAGAGATGAATGATAGTACACACCTCCATTTACTCAATTCAAAAGCCTGATTCTTTTGCAACTACAATTGTCACTTCTGAGCAATTCTAAGCTCATCTTCAGAATGTTTTATTGTAGAATTTGCTTATGAAACTGGATTCGCCAAAGCTTTCTCATTGAGAAGATGCCTTCGTGGCATAGGTAATGCCCACCAGTGACGCGTTACAACATAATACCTGAAGGGATCTGCTAGAGGCTGCAAATAACCCATGAAGTAGAGATTGAGCCATATTTTTTTATTTTTTTCATGCTAGCTGTTGGATGGTGGCATGATGTTGGGCTTCATGTAAAGGTTTTCCTAACACAAATTTAGAAAACAACTAACTATGGGGCTATCAAAAATAAGCAGCAGTAAATTAACATTTGCAGTTGGTACCTGAAAAACAAAGGACAAATTACAATTCACAGCTCATACATTTACCAAATCACTACGGTAGTCAGCAACAGAGCCTACTTTGTCAGTGGGACAGCAACATCAGGCACCAACATCAGGACAGGAACAGATGTAAGGGTAGGAGTAATGGATTAGAATTTGGACTATAAGAAACACTAAACCATCTAAGCATAAGTTCAGTATTGAACAGACATAAATTAATTAAGTACCCGAATGTCAAATAGACTATCTGGGAAACAAGAAATGTCAAAGTGACAGATCATAAAGTAAGTCTCAGGAACCTGAAACCTGGAACATGGACAAAGAGCATCTGCACCTAACTCATGGCGCCTGTAAATTAAATTAAACTTGCTAAATGAAAATGATTGGATAGGGTATGAGGTGAGAAAGTTATAACCAATCAGAACATTAACAGATATCAACATTATACAATGTATTTACTCAAAGCTCTTCTATTTGCTGTTATTTGATTGACGAAATCTAAACTAATAAATTTTTATCCTGTATTTCCTCTTCTCCACCTTTATCTGTTGATCCATTGTTTTCACTCCACCAGAATACGAAGTCACAAAAAAATGATTACAGAATATGTTACCACACCACTTTATTTTCCCTCAAAGAAAGACATACAAGTTAGAAACATAACTACAAATAATGAAGTCAGTCAGACTACGGAACACACTAGAAACATTTTATACAGCTTACATTGCAAAGTGACCTTGCATCTGCTTCTACTTCAGACCAACAGAAACCACTAAATACTCATTTAATTCTGACATTTATTTTAACTAAGAAACACCCTGTTTTGTAAAGATTGAATAATTTCATCAGCTTACGTGAGCATGGAAAAATAAAATATAGGCCTTACATATGATGGTGGCCATTTAGTTAGTCACAATCTCGTAAACACAATATTATAATTAAACGAATTTACTCATTAATCTGTAAGTATAGTTACGTAAAGACTAAGGGGGTCATTCTGAGGAGGTCGGCGGTAGCACCGCCAACAGGCTGGCGGTGCACCGCTGGGCATTCTGACCGCGGTGGTTCAGCCGCGGCCAGAAACGGAAAGTCGGCGGTGTACCGCCGACTTCCCGCTGCCCTTGAGAATCCTCCATGGCGGCGGAGCGCGCTCCGCCGCCATGGGGATTCTGACACCCCCTACTGCCATCCTGTTCCTGGCGGGTCTCCTGCCAGGAACAGGATGGCGGTAGGGAGTGCCCCGGGGCCCCCGTAAGAGGGCCCCACGAAGAATTTCAGTGTCTGCTTTGCAGACACTGAAATTCGCGACGGGTGCAACTGCACCCGTCGCACCTTCCCACTCCGCCGGCTCCATTCTTAGCCGGCGTCCTCGTGGGAAGGGTGTTTCCCGCTGGGCTGGCGGGCGGACTTTCGGCGGTCGCCCGCCAGCCCAGTGGGAAAGCCAGAATGACCGGCGCGGTCTTTCGGTGGGAACCGTTTGGCGGGCGGCGACTGCCGTCCGCCGCGGTCAGAATCACCCCCTAAATAATTAAGAAAATCTCAGCTCTCACATGATCATTGTCTTATTTTGTTTTTACATGTAACCAGTGGTTTCTGAGGCCCTGAGCACTAGACGTGCTTCTCACTAAACAACATTAACCCCAGAACACGATCAGTTGACATTCTTGATGATGTGTCCACTGTGTGTCCCTTCTTGCACTAGCTACCCATCAAGAAGGGCCTTTTTCACCAAACCTTCTACAGAACGACACTGACATTTTTCTCATTATCCCTTGTGTTCGGAAACAGAATTTTGTTGTTGCTATTTTTGTTGTGGTGTCTGCTCTATATCCATACATTGTAATGTGTAGAAGGAGGAGTTTTCTCTGATCTTTCACTTACGATCCCAAAATTCTCTCATGGTTTTGCATAATTTGAATGTTGCTCTTTAGGATCTCACATTAATTTTCTACGTGGTAGTCTTTACTCTATCAAGAAAGCTCCTTTTTATCTGTTACTTTACTCAACTAAACACAAGAACAATAGCACATTGCCAATAAATGCTCCTTCAATGTAATCTACACCCAATATGAGATGAATGAATACATTTATTGTGTGACTACTTAAAATCATTGCAAAAAACATGAAAAGCATTTTTATATTTCAAAAACCATATTCTTAAAACAACACCCACAAACTGTGCAATACATTTCAGTACCGGAGGGCCCTTTAGTCCTTGGTCACTACGCAATGCTATAGATCATTAAGTTCTAATGATCTTTTCTGTCTTGCTGCTTTCCCATCAGTATAGAGGGAATCCTTGGGGATTCAGGCAGCCCTTATAATATTCCCTTTCTCTTTTGGGGAAAATCATCTGTGGTCACCAGCATTGATAAATAATTCAGGGGTCCTACCCCTTATCCAGTAACGTTATCAGGGCACCTGACTCAGCTTTTGGGTCCACTTGCATTACATAGCACCTGTCTCTCTATGAATGCTCTCTTTTCAAAGTATTCTTTCCTCAAAGCTTATTGGTATTCCAGTTAAGGAACATGAGGTAAAGGAAGCCTCACAACTTTGGAAAGCTCCTTCCACCAGGATCTTTCTGATTATGGTGAATTCCGACTCTGGGTAGCCCCAGGACATCCAACCTGTACTTTTTTTTTTTACTCCTCCCACAGCACAGGGTATGACATTGGAGATTAGATTACATCCCCTCAGGCATGGTATAGTAGTATTTAAGGTAGAAGGCAGGGAGATCTACCTGGTATGCCCATTGTAGCTTTGGTAATGATAGCACAGATCATTATCAGAGTCTGGCTGGTCGTTACAGAGCATGGACTTTTTTATCCAGACGCAAAGGTTTACCCATGTAAGCTCTTCCAGCTCAGTCTAATATTCAACACATAATTTACATTTATGGCAGCTTAAGTTTCCTTCTGCAGGGAGGAACGATTCACCCTTGAAAAACATGAATTTGGTTGACCTTTCTACTGAAAATATGTTTCATAGCTTCTGATAAATGACCATAATGGCGAAGGTCTTTTGCCTCAGACATAAGTATCATCCACCTATTTAATGCAATTATTTTCTTTTTTAGCAAGGCTGAATGAGAGATGGCAATGAATGACTGTTATGCTTCTAACAATACTTCCATTTACTGGGCTAGAAAAATGAATAGTTGAATAGATTTGTACACTATGTCAGTCAAGGCTTTTCTAGTCTATACTTTGATTCTCCTGTGGTTTCCTGATTTGTTTGGACATCTCATTTGGAGCGTATGACCCTGTTGGGACCTTGCTCACATATATGAAGCTAACAAAGCACTTGTCATATTGAGGTGTATGTTGCCAAAGGACTATTTCTGAGCTTGCACTTTGGGGATTAACTGTAGAGCTCTTAATGCTATTTTTGTTTTTTGAATCTAATATGGTTGTTCGAAGTAGATTGTAATCATCAGCTGAAAGCTATGCAGGGCATGCAAGAATGATAGAAGCACCATCATGCTGAGCAGTGCTAATCTACCTAGGACATGAAGAAGGAGCATAGCACATCTAAGGATGTCTTTTTTTCACACCTAGTGCAAGATTAAAACTCAAAGTCAACTCAGGGAATATTGTATCATGGATGCCTAGATATTGAAAACTGTGGTGCTTGGTGGCCAGCAGAAATTTAGAACAGTTTACTTTAAGCCCAGACAACTTCTCCTATAGTTTTAGTATTTGGATATGATCAGGTTCCAAGATATGAAGCTTAGTTATATAAAGCAGCACATCATCAGCAGGAAGGGCTATTTTATCCTCTGTACCATCCCCACCATATCCATCTCCATACCTGCAAATCAGACCAGACTACCCGAGCTAAAGGTTCTGTTGCTGGGGAAAGAAAACTGGAGAAAGAGAGTATCCTTTCCTGGTGCCTCCATGGTTTGGGGAGGGGTCGGATAACATGCCATTAACTCATACTTGGTGTTAGAAATGGGGTCTTTGATTGGCAGTCAGGTTACCCCCTGTCCAAGCAAGGACCCTCACTCTTGTCAGGGTAAAGGAGAATCACCCTCAGTTAACCCCCGCTCACCCCCTTCGTAGCTTGGCACAAGCAGGCAGGCTTAACTTCAGAGTCTAGCTGTAAAGTATTTGTACCGACACACACAGTAATTCAGTGAAAACACTACAAAATGACACGACACAGGTTTAGTAAAATAGGTAATATTTATCTAAACAAAACAAGACCAAAACGACAAAAATCCACCATACACAAGTCAAGTTATGAATTAAAAAGCAAGAAGAGTCTTAAATCCTTAGAGAACAGTGCTAACACTGTTAGCGTGAAAAAGTACCTGTGTTGCATCAAAATAACAACGCACAGGTGAGTGAGCGTCAAAAAAGGCCAGCGAAGTATCGATTTCTCACTCACAAGTGAGACTATGCATCGTTCCTCCTCCGGTTTGGTCGGCGTGCATAATTTTTCCTCTCCTCAGAAGAGCGATGCGTCGGTCCGTATAGGCACCTTTTGGTCTGGGCAGGCTTTGCATTGCTTTACCACGGCCAGCGATGTTGCGTCGAAATTCCGGTCACACGCTATCACAAAACTGTGCTGCGTGGGGTTTGCGTTGTTATCAGCCTCCGTTAGCGGGTGTTGCACGTCATTTCTCCAGCCATGTTGTGTCGGTCTTCCAGCCGTGATGCAGATGGAGCATAGATTTCAGCCGCGAAGCTGGCGGCGCGTCATTTCTCAGCTGCGTCTCGGAAGGTGCGTCGAAAATTTCCCCACACAATGGTCTGTGCGTGGATTTTCAGTCTCTGGCTGCCAGGTTCACCTTTCAACGGCCCAGGAACTGGATCGGGCACCACTTGGCAGGGCAGGAGTCTCAGCAGAGAGTCCTGGTGCTGGCAGGGGAAGTCTTTGATGGCCCTGAGACTTCAACAACCGGAGGCAAGCTCAGGTCAAGCCCTTGGAGATTTCTTCACAAGCAGGAATGCACAACAAAGTTGAGTCTTTGTCCCCTTTCACAGATAGAAGCAGCAACTGCAGGATAGCTTCACAAAGCACAGTCACAGGCAGGGCAGCACTTCTCAGCTCTTCAGCTCTTCTCCTTGGCAGAGATTCCTCTTCATTTCCAGAAGTGATCTAATTTTCAGGGGTTTGGGTGCCCTTCTTATACCCAGTTCTGCCTTTGAAAGTCCCTCTTGTTTGTGAAATCCTGCCTTGCACAGGCCAGGCCCCAGATACACACCAAGGGGTTGGAGACTGCATTGTGTGAGGGCAGGCACAGCCTTTTAAGGTGTAAGTGACCACTCCTCCCCTTCCTCCTAGCACAGATGGCTCATCAAAAGCAGACCCAGACGACCCCAAGAACTACCGGCTGATCTCCCTCCTCCCCTTCCCAGCCAAGGTCACCGAAAAAATTGTAAACAGCCAACTATCCCGGTTCCTGGAAGACAGCAAGGTACTCAACACCTCCTAATCCGGATTCCGCAGAAACCACAGCACTGAGACTGCACTCATTCCTGCCAAAGATGACATTAGGACCATGCTCAACGAAGGAGAAACAGCAGCACTCATCCTCATGGACCTCTCCGCAGCTTTCGACATGGTATGTCATCACACTCTCTGGACACGCCTCCACAACGCTGGAATCCGCGACAAGGCACTCAACTGGATCTCGTCATTTCTCTCAGGCAGAACCCAGAGAGTCCGCCTCCCACCGTTCCTGTCAGAAGCCTCCAGAATCATCTGTGGCGTTCCCCAAGGATCTTCGCTCAGCCCCACGCTCTTCAACGTTTACATGGCCCCCCTCACCAACATCGCACGAACCCACCACATCAACATAATTTCCTATGCAGACGACACTCAGCTCATCCTCTCCCTCACGAAAGACCCTACAACTGCAAAGAACAACCTCCACAACGGACTTCACGCCATCGCCAGCTGGATGGAATCAAGCCACCTCAAGTTAAACACAGACAAGACAGAAATCCTCATCTTTGGCACCAACCCCTCAACTTGGAATGACTCCTGGTGGCCCACCTCCCTAGGAACTGTGCCTTCACCCACCACCCATGCACGCAACCCCGGCTTCATCTTGGACTCCACACTCAGCATGAATCAGCAGGTCAATGCCATCTCCTCTTCATGCTACAACACTCTCCGCATGCTCTGCAAAATCTTCACGTGGATTCCTGTCGAAACCAGGAAAACTGTCACCCACACCCTGGTCAGCAGCCAATTGGACTACGGAAACACCCTATATGCAGGAATACCAACCAAATTCCTAACAAAACTGCAAAGAATCCAGAACGCATCTGCCCGCCTCATTCTGGACATCCCACTCCGTGACCACATTTCCCCCCACCTCAGAGACCTTCATTGGCTACCAGTATCAAAGAGGATCACATTCAAACTCCTTAAACATGCACACAAGGCCCTCCACAACACAGGCCCAGCCTACCTCAATGACAGACTCACCTTCCACACCCCCACCCGCAATCTTTGCTCCACCAGCCTCGCCTCCATCCCCAAATCCGTTGCACCACTGCCGGAGGAAGATCCTTCTCTCACCTAGCCACCAAGACCTGGAACTCTCTACCGCTCCACCTTCGCCAGACCCAAAACCTCTTGACATTCAGGAAACACCTCAAGACATGGCTCTAAGACCAGTAGCTCCCCCCCAGCGCCTTGAGACCCTAACGGGTGATTAGTGCGCTCTATAAATCCTTGATTGATTGATTGATCATGAGATGCAGGCTACACCCAGCTCCCTTTGTGTCACTGTCTAGAGAGAGGGGCAAACAGGCAAACTGTCAAACTAACCCAGACAGGGAATCCACAAACAGGCAGAGTCACAGAATGGTTTAAGCAAGAAAACGGCCACTTTCTAAAAGTGGCATTTTCAAACACACAATCTCCAAATCAACTTTAAAAGAACTTTTACTAAAAGATGTATTTTCAAATTGTGAGCTCAGAGACCCCAAACTCCACATGTCTATCTGCTCCCTAAGGGAATCTACGCTTTAATCATTTTTAAAGGCAGCCCCCATGTTAACCTATGAGAGAGATAGGCCTTGCAACAGTGAAATCCAAATTTGGCAATATTTCACTATCAGGAAATATAAAACACATTAGTATATGTCCTACCTTAAACATACACTGCACCCTGCCCATGGGGCCACCTAGGGCCTACCTTAGCGATGTTGTACATGTAAGAAAAGGAAAGGTTTAGGCTTGGCAAGTGGGTACATTACCAAGTCAAATTGGCAGTTATATTCTGCACACACAGACACTGCATTGGCAGGTCTGAGCCATGCTTACAGGGCTACTAATGTGGGTGGCACCACCAGTGCTGCAGGCCCACTAGTAGCATTTGATTTACAGGCCCTGGGCACCTCTAGTGCACTGTACTAGGGACTTACCAGTAAATCAAATATGGCAATCATGGAAATCCGATGGCACATACATTTTAGATAGGAGCGCTTGCACTTTAGCACCGGATAGCAGTGGTAAAGTGCCTAGAGTAACAAAAAGAGCAAAAACAGAGTCCTCCACACATCAACAACCTGAGAAACAGAGGCAAAAAGTTAGGGGAGACCACGCCAAGGATGCCAAGTCTAACACTTGGGTCAGACCTTTGAGTAACAGAGCAGGATGTAGTGACAGAATCTAGATCCAAAACTCATTTAAAGCAGTAGTCAATTGAAGAAGGATCACTCAACTAAATCAAACGTCTTCGCAAAATCTATTAGTAAGCAGTGCACGAGTCATTAATCTGCTGGAGCCGGGGAGGAGCCACATGATCTCCACAAATACAATCTAAAGTGTTTCGGGTAGGCATAATGCTATGTGGATCAGGATGGATTAAGAATGTAAGCACCCAGAATAATCTACTTACAAGGACTTTGGCAAAGAATTTTACCTCTACAATTATATGAGATAGGTTTGTACAAGGCACACTGGTTTAGATGATGACCAGGTTAATGTGGGACTACAATAGTGGCTAGGCCCAGCTCCAGAGGGCAGGATCCAGTTGGCACCACTTTATTATTGAAATTATGCAAGTGAGACAGCAAGGTTTCTTGTTATTTGCGTTAACATTCTTAGGCAGTGGTTCCTAATCTTTTAACTTCTGTGTAACACCACTTATTCATTGATGGAGCCCAGGGACCCACATTGGGCAATAATTGGAATCTGGGGACCCAACTGAGTCATTAATTGAAGCCAAGGACATGGGTCTAAACATTTTTGATGGTTTGAACTACAAAAAAATAGAGAAACAAACTTTCATGAAACAAACACACAAATGATGGAATATGTTAATTCTCACAAATATGAAAAAAATCAAAATGTTAACTTTAATGGAAAGGTTGGAGGTCTTCTAAATTTAATTCAGGCCACTCTTTGTCCATTCTGTATTCTTTTTGATGCACTTGCACTGCTCCCACAAAGCAAATTTGCTACATTTACAGAACAATTCAAATTGTTTTTACATTTGCCTCATAATTCATATACACTTTATTAACCTGATAATATTCTTTAACTTTCTAAGCATTTGAGACCCCCTTGAATAGGCTTCATGGACCCCCAAGGGTTCCTGGACTGTAGGTGAAGAAATATCCTTCCCGGGGGAAACTGTCCAGTTCAGGTATCTTACCCAGTTTCATATTATGTAAGGCTTCATTGACCTCTTCTAGTGTGAGAGGTGAGACTAGCTCATTTTTGTAACTAGATGCCACATCAGGGAGAGTTGTTTCTAGCACTAATGAGTTTGATTGTTCAATGTGTGATCTCTGCTGGTGGTCCTGCAGCTTTTTGTAGTATTCAGCAAACACTTTTGTGGAAAATTATTCTGAGCATTTAGTGTCAACCAAATGTCACACATTAATCTGCCATACGGGGTGAAGATCTGTCTGTTTCGAGCCCATTTTAATAGAAATTAAGGTGGAGTCCAGGTTACCTCTCTTAAGGATATTAGATTCTATTATACCTATACAGGGCTTTGGCATGTGGACCACCTTATATAGGATACCTCTGATAACAGAATGCATCATTTGCAATATCACCATTGCCACTGCCCTTCTTAAAGTGTAGGATAATTTGACTGAGTTGAATGTCAGCCTGTTTCATTTGCTGCCATTTATCAGACGCAAGGGACCACCCTATTCTTTGCTTTTGTTTTGGAGGCGATAGTATTGACCACCAACTAACAAGGAGAGGCACTGTCTACAACCATAGGGATGCATAAAACTTAAGAAAAAAAGAAGAGTGGGTCAAATTGCCAGTCCAGATGCATCTGACTTCACCACCACGGTGAAGGAGGAAAAGGTAGGACCCTGCCCCAAATGAAGACCCAAAAGCATTCAACCAGACTCGAATGCGGGGGCAGATAAAAAGGTGACGGTAGGGAAAGGGAGTGGGTGGGGAAAGGTATGGAAGGGGGAAGCAGGAAGAATGGGAAGAGACAGGTAAGGGCCCTATATCAAGAAAGATGCTTATGACACAAAGGGTCCCCATATAGTACCGAAAATACCCAGCTGATCATTGAGTTTATATATCACCTTTTTGTGTATCCACCAGTGCCATGAACCATTTCTCCACTGTGGCTGGCGTCTTTCATTTCCAGTGTCTGAAGATGCATATTGTGACAATGGCCAATGACGTGTCCAGCTACCATTTCTGCTGGGTTGCTATGTCATCAACGTCGTGTGTGGCTAGTAGTAAAGCTACATCCAAGTAGGGTTGCAGATTTAGCTAAGTGGAGTTCAGGAGCACCTCAAACACCACTTCACAATACAATTGAATCCTGGGACAAGCCCATAAATATGTATTGACTCACCTTTAAGATCGATTCAGCATCAATACTGAGGACATGGTGCCAATCGTGCCCTGTAAAGCCTAAAGGGCGATCATTGCCAGTCAAGTAGATGTTTTTAATAACTGAATTTCAACTGGGCTTCCCGGAGACTTTTATGATGGACACAGAGAATCTCTTTCCAGTCTCTCTCATCCATGAAGTCCACAAGATATGTCTGCCACCTAAATTAGGTCGACCTGAAAGGGTATCATAAAAGCCAGAGACAAGTATTTTATGCATACAGCATGTACACAGGTTCCAGTGAAGAGTGAAGTCACCTGAGATCCGAAAGCCATTCCCCAAAGGAAGTGAGCTGGTTCGATGGGAATAGCAACCTTCAGAGGTAGGGAAAACAAACATGAGTATTCTTCACTACCTGGGCAGAGAGCACCTCTGTGTGCCTGCCCTGCCTTTCACCTACCACTCATTTCACCACTTCAAGGCTTCTCCTAGGGTTGCCCTATTGGTAGTGGAAGGTCTCCTCAATGTTCGCTGAAGATTGAGAAAGGCCAACCCAAGCCTGCTTGCAATGTCGCTAACATAGGCCTGCAATGGCAGGCTCGACACATGTTTAAAACACCGTGGTGCAAGCGCCCACACTCAGGCCTGCAATGGCAGGCCTAACACATGTTTGAAAACACCCTTGGCGCGAGTGCACACACACTGGTAAGAGCCACTTCCTAACATGTGAAGAAAGGGCGTGTGCAATTTCACACTTTAATTACAGTGGGAAAGTGACCAGAGCCCTAAGGCCACTAAAAGATAATCAGCCAAACCTATGAGAAGAAATGATCTCCTAGGTGGGGAAAACCCATGTGGGGCATGGAACACACTTGTGTACCTGCCAATCCTTTAATCTAACACCTGCTCATCCCTTCAGGGGGTACTCTAGGGGTAGTGGAACGCCCACTTAGGTGTGGCAAAGAAGTAATGCCAACCTAAGTACAGACGCAACTGCGCCTCCACATGTCTGCAATGATGGGCTTGATAGATGTTTGACAGGCTATTCTGGTGGTGGGCACACACAATGCCCCATCTCACCACTAGCCGTGGCCGTATCTACCCGCTGTATGTGTTGTACCTTTTTAAAGGCACTTCTGGGTACAGCACTGAAACCAATCATGTAAACGCCCCTTCCTGGCATGTGTAGGGTGTGCGCACTTTCCCACTGTAGTACAGGGGGAAGGGTCCAGAGTCCTAAGGCCATGCAAAGAGATTCAGCAAAAAACACAGGAGGAAAAAGCAAAACATTTTAGGAAAAACCCCTAGGAAGGGCCATGTCAAACAAGCACCTCTTTAGTCTCTTACATACAACACTAACATGCCAGGAGTACAACTCTGTGCCAACCACATACAGCCTGCCATGCATCTCAAAACGTGCCTTGGCTCCACAAATAAAAAGATGAAGACTACGTTAATGCTACACTACAATACATCCCGTTATTCCCCATTTTGAGTTGTCTTCACAGGACACAAGCACTATTTCCATCTGCGATTGGCATCCACATCGTGATTCTGTTTTGGGCACCAACTGGAATTTGGGTCTAAAATGGGATTAGAGGTCCATCGTGAGAGAGGCCTTAGTTGATTTAAAAATGTCTACTCATGCATATTTCCTGTCGCTTTTATATATATACTGTGTGGAAAAGTGTATTTGAAGAGATTGTGGGGGTCATTCTGACCCTGGCGGTAATTACCGCCATGGCGGAGGTCGGCGGTAGCACCGCCAACAGGCTGGCGGTGCACCGCTGGGCATTCTGACCGCGGCGGTTCAGCCGCGGCCAGAAACGGAAAGTCGGAGGTGTCCCGCCAACTTTCCGCTGCCCTTGAGAATCCTCCATGGCGGCGGAGCGTGCTCCGCCGCCATGGGGATTCTGACACCCCCTACCGCCATCCAGTTCCTGGCGGTTCTCCCGCCGGGAACAGGATGGCGGTAGGGGGTGCCGCGGGGCCCCTGGGGGCCCCTGCAGTGCCCATTCCAATGGCATGGGCACTGCAGGGGCCCCCGTAAGAGGGCCCCAAAAAGAATTTCAGTTAATTCGCGACGGGTGCAACTGCACCCGTCGCACCTTCCCACACCGCCGGCTCAATTCTGAGCCGGCGTCCTCGTGGGAAGGGTGTTTCCCGCTGGGCTGGCGGGCGGACTTTCGGCGGTCGCCCGCCAGCCCAGTGGGAAAGCCAGAATGACCGCCGCGGTCTTTTGACCGCGGAGCGGTCTTTCGGCGGGAACCGCGTGACGGGCGGCGACCGCCGTCCGCCGCGGTCAGAATGACCCCCTGTGTTTGCAAAGTGAAATGTATGCAACCACATTGTTTGTTCGCCACTTTATTGATGTACAAGTTTAGAATTGTTTTTGAATGATTGTGCCGGCAAGTTATCTCGTTGTGTTTTGTGAAGAAAATTATGAAACGTGCAATCCTCATGTTGCATATTTAGAAACAGCTGTACTGCCACATGTGTTTAGACCTGTACATAATTGTTCAGTTATTGGGAGGTGGGACAGAGAAACGTATTCAACCTTATGTAACATTGGCATGTTTACTTTCTCGCAGGTTCTCCAGCTGGGATCAGACATCCTTCCCCAATATAAACAAGAAGCACCAAAGACTCCACCGCACATTATTTTGCATTATTGCGCTTTTAAAACCACGTGGGACTGGGTTATTTTAATTTTAACATTCTACACTGCAATAATGGTTCCTTATAATGTCTCATTCAAAACCAAACAGAACAACATTGCCTGGCTGGTGCTGGACAGCGTGGTGGATGTCATATTTCTTGTTGACATTGTTTTAAATTTTCATACAACTTTTGTGGGCCCTGGAGGAGAGGTCATCTCTGATCCCAAACTAATAAGAATGAACTACCTGAAAACTTGGTTTGTGATAGACCTGCTGTCTTGTTTACCATATGACATCATCAATGCCTTCGAAAATGTCGACGAGGTAAGCAGTAATTTGTACATAAACGTTATCTACTATATGCCTTTGTGTCTCCGTTTTTTAAAAGTCAATTTTCTGCTTAAAATTATTATCCTATTTATGACTCAAAAGTTCTAAACTAGTATTTATGAAGCCAGATTATTGGTCTGCCAAGCATTGCTCCTGAAGTATGCTTTCATGGCCAGTGATGTTAGCTTGATATACAGTATGTAAACACGTACCGAAAGACTAGGTCATAGACTTAACTTAAAATACAACAAACGGGATGGAGATGCACCTTGTTTCCACATGGACTAATGGTATGTCTTTTTGAATCGAGCTTGTTACCTCAGAGTTTGCACGCGTATGCTGGGACTTAGGAATTATTCAGGTTTGTTCATGAACAGTATACAGTAGCTTTGATTTCTACTGTATTCGAGATCGACAACCCATTGTTGATTTTCGTTTTTTGTGAACATTTTCACAATCAAGAATGCAAATTTATAAACTAAGTAAAGATTTATTTTAAAATATCTTGCCCATATGAAATGTTGCTTTGTTAGAGGAATTTCATAATTAAGTTCTTTTTTGTTAACTCCGACATTAAAGAGTGTGAAACGTTATTGAATAAACAATTCGTGGCCTGTTCTCTTACTGGACCTCCAGTACATTGCCTGTGAAGAAGTATTTCCCACGAAATCATTACCTAACTAGGGCATCTTGGCCGGAACACACATCATTGATCTTATTACAACATTTCTTATTTAATTAGATTTTTATAATCGAGTTTACTAATGAATGATTGTTTCATCATACCACCAACCCCGCAGATTTCTAGCTATATTGAGGCCCATTAATTACAACCAAGACTTGTTTGCCTGATGGAAAGTGAGAGGGAAGACTCACCGTGTTTTTTAAATACACGAAGAGAATCATGAAATGGATGCCAATGCATGCCTTTCTTGTCTATTTCTCCATAACTTTTAACAGAACGTGACTTCCTTCCATTGCAGATTTGGCATGTTGATCAAACTGTGACGGGAGGATGCATGTAACTAACAGACCTGGTTAAATTGTTCTTCAACTTTTTCACCATACTATTGTTGGCCTGGCTGCCCAAAGTCTACCTTAGTCTTTTGTTTGAGAATTCAATTTGTGGCATGAGTAGTGAGATATTTGATCATTTTAACTCTCTTCCCATTCATGCACTATGTATTGAACCATCCCACTACCAAGGTAACTCTCTGGGCCTTACGTTCGCACCACAACCATTTGATTGTATGCAATACTTTATTGTCTGGACCCCTTTAATTGTGTCTAAGTGGCCCACTTAAACCATTTAGCTCCATTTCAATTCAATAGGAAACTCACCTCACTTACCTTTCAAAATATCTTCAGGATCCTCAAGTGCTGCTAGCGATCAGTATAAGTTGATATGTTGTCCAGACAACAGTGTAACTGAAATGTTTATAACAAAGCGGCTAGCCTGTGTCTAATGAAAGGAGTTTGCAAAGGCACACCATTGTTTAATAAGAAGCTGATCACATTAAAGACTTTTCGCTGGCGTTCAGAGTCGCATTAGCAATTTTCTGTGGCTGCTAGCATCCTTAAAGTTTGGAAGACTACCTTACATGCAAGATACACTTTTGGCAATAACCCTCCAAACTCCCTCATATGAGTAAGCGTTCCCTGCACTCAGCATACACTTGCTCTGACAGTCCTACAGTTCAAGAGTGATTTGGGGTCCTCTGCTGCATTTTTAGGAGTAACATTTCTGTGAAAACACACCTCTTACTATAACTAAGGTGGGCTATTCGTATGCCCATTGATTCTCTATGAAATCTCCCCTCAATATGTGGTTTTCAGGAGACAGTGATACTGACTGTAAAGAGCAGCGTCATGCTTTTAAACCTACTTGCTAGTTGGAAGACATCTTACCAGGGATTTTGGGCCAGATGTAGCAAAGCGTTTGCGAGTCGCAAACGGCGAAAAACGCCGTTTGCGAGGTGCAAAAGCCTCACCGGTATGCAGAAATGCATTTTGCGAGTCGGATCCGACTCGCAAAATGCATTTCCGACTCGCAAATAGGAAGGGGTGTTCCCTTCCTATTTGCGACTCGCAATGCAATTCAATTCCATTTGCGACCGCAAAAGCGGTCGCAAATGGAATCGCAGTTACCATCCACTTGAAGTGGATGGTAACCCAGTCGCAAAGGGGAAGGGGTCCCCATGGGACCCCTTCCCCTTTGTGACTGGAATAGAAAATATTTTTTCAGAGCAGGCAGTGGTCCAATGGACCATTACCTGCCCTGAAAAATCCGAAACTAAAGGTTTCGTTTTTTTTTTTTCAAAGTGCAGCTCGTTTTCCTTTAAGGAAAACGGGCTGCACTTAGAAAAAAAAAAAACTGCTTTATTAAAAAGCAGTCACGGACATGGTGGTCTGCTGACTCCAGCAGGCCACCATCCCCGTGAGTGCCCATACTCTCAATGGGGTCGCAAACTGCGACCCACCTCATTAATATTAATGAGGTGGGTCTTTGCGATCCCATTGCGAGTTGCAGAAGGTGTCTGAGACACCTTTCTGCATACCAAATTGCGACTTGCAATTTTGATTTTTGGTACATCTGGCCCTTAATTTATAGGTATATTGTCTGTGCTCATTGCTTACCGTATTTTAAACCAGCTCTCTTTCCTCTTGGATTTTGTCCATTATATGGAAGAATTCCATTCTGATGCCACTTTAAAAAAAGTTTAATTGTATTCTTCCACACTCAGCCTTCCTTAGTTCATTCCTGGTGCTGTGGCATTTTATCTCTCACATAATTGCATGTCATCTCCACTGATCCTTTATAGATTGCTAAAAAACTCTGATAGAGTAAACATTCCAGGACTTCTTTGCTATATGGGCCATATTTTAACAGCACAAGCATGCTACTGTCAGGGAGTGATGACTTAAAGTGTACCAGCTTTGGAAAATGCCCATCCTTTCATTTTTCATTTTTCATGAATTGCACAGAGTAGTGGCTGAGAATTCTAAATCGTGTTCCAGCGGTCAACGTGACAGCATTAGCAAATGATTCAGGTTGTTCTTAATAAAAAAAGATCAAGTGTCCTCCCTTTGGCACTAAATAGTAACAGTGACAAATCAATTGGGGGAGGGGTTTAAGATTCTGACAATGCTGTGTAAAATGCCTTCCTTGGTGAGGTCCAAATTTTTTATCTGAGATGACAAATTGCCCTGACCAAGATATTCCTTGTTCTTTGACAATCATCTTCTACCAAAGTGTGAAGCATTCCGGTAAGCAATAATAGTAGTCTTTGAGTTAAACAGTACTACAGGGAAAGGACTAATTTGTATTCAAAGTTTTATGGAAGTGAGTATGCTTAGACAAAGCAATATTCTGGTCTTCAATCCAATTCGGTGCAGTGATGTCTGCTGTGCCTGTGAGGCATTGCTAGGAGCCGCAATGATGTTTAAGTCTTATCTAGTGCTGGTGTGAGGTTAAAGAGGTTAGGGCAACTCTTTAGTTACCCTATTTGCAATATCTTCCATGAAAAGACGTTTTGTATGTGGAAGATTTAATGAGGGTCCTTTTGTTTTCTTCTAGATCATTGCAGGGCTCCGTGTTTGCTTTTTTGCTGGCACCATCATGTGTGGAGAGCTCTTCTTTTCTTGAGCATGTGGCTTTTATCTATTGTACTTGCAGTAGGATTATGTCATCTTCTGGACTCTGATTGAAGAAAGCACAGGAGTTTGCAAAATCAGCACAGTCTTTCCCAAAGAAGATTAAAATAATTAAATTCGTCAAGACAGCATGGCGATTCATCTCGTGTCTGAACTGGTTGCTTTTGTTTAAGCAGACCACAGTGGTTGATTTTGCCTAAGCAACCACTTCAGACACATGATTTGATCTGCTAAATCATCTTGAGGTTGCTTTGGCCTAAGCAGCCCATAGTAGTTGCACGACCTTCTGCAATACTATGTAATCTCTGACTGTGGGGATGCCATTATTTTCTATTTTTTTGTTATGAGAATAATGAATTCTAGAATGTATTGTTTTTTAGTTTTGGGAGGGTTGATGTGGAAATCAGCTGTGTCAAAATGAAATTCTGAATATATGTAATAAATTATATTTTGGAGCCTAGATATACTCCCATACCATTGCTAACGCATCCCTTTATGATAATTTATTACACATCAGGACTCGTTTTAGGCCAATGAATCTTTTGACCCAATTGAGAGACACCTTAGGACGAGATAACTAATCAATATGCCAATTAATACGTCAATAAAATCATCAATATTTATCACAACAATGCATTTCACCTTAGTCAAAGACATTAATCGATACAAGACACCACCATGACCTGTCAGTCATGAATAACCACACCAGTGTAGTAGAATTTTATGAGTTTTATTCCCTATTGCTTACAACTCTAAAAGCAGATGTGTCAATCTCAGAACCAAGAAACATAATAGCATAGTCACGATATGGCAACTTTGATAAGATTTCATTAAGGCGAGAATCACAAAAATCAAGACATAACACGGCGTGAACATAGAACAACTTAGCCGGGTGTAAATAACGCGTCAGTTCAACAAAGCATAGTTGCGGTCGTTTGTCTATTTGCGTCAGTTTAGTGAATACCTGTCCTAACCACTGATTAGCATTAGCATGTTGGGCTTCATGCAAAACAATTTAGAACATCAATTTGGAAAACATCTAACTATGGTCTCTGTCCAAAGTAAGCAGTTGGTACCTAGAAAGGAAAAGCAAACAGACAAATCACAATTGTATTGTCATAGTTACCCTCAAAGTTTAGTTCAGCACACAGGTTCAGTCTTCGTCTTCAGGACATCAGTCAAACGCCATCAGTCAGGACTCAGCTCTGGGGCAAAAAGGGGCAGTTCCCTCATAAGGAGGCAGAGTGTAAATTGGGCAATCTAAGGACGAGGATGGTTTTAAACAAACCAATAAGTCACCAGAGTGACAACGTTTCTGGATAAAATCAATAGCATTCCCCTAACCCACCTAAATGGCTCTCCGTGCCATGGGTTTTTATCCCTTTTTCGTTGTACATTCCCCCAAAATTCTATTGGGCATTTGTTATACCCTACTATTTTTAACCTATCAGAAAACACATTAGGTCACCTATTCTTCACCCCATATTATTTTACAAGTCTTTGATTGGTTCTCCTATTCGATGTCTTCAGAGGTGGCACGTCCGGTATGATTTCATCCTTCTTTAACATCTTTTGGTCAGTAACTCCATTGTCTTCACCGGTTTGAATGACCTTGTACATTACATTAATCTACACTGTTTCATTTTGTTTTAATATCATCCTACAAGCAATGAAGAATGCATGGGAACGGATCTAGCATGGTTACATTCGTCTTCTAGTTTGAAGAAAAACACGGGGTTGTGTCCTTTTGTGAGTCAGCATACTGCAAGATTGGAAAAATACATTTAATGTGAGAGCCAAGCAGCTAAGCTTCGGCTCATGCTAACTTAAGGCCCACAAAGATTTCACCATGAATTCAATAATACAATTATTAATAATTATTAGAACATTGGAATGCTGGGGGCTCCATTGAAAACAATGGAGTGCTGCAGGCTTTTACTGGCCAGTAAAAGCCCGCAGCGCCAACATTCCAATGTTCGCTTTGTTCACAGCAACAGCTGTGAACAAAACCTCACGGAGCCCGAGGGGATTTTAATCCCCTCGGGCTCCTTGAACATTTTTTTTTTTAATAGAACATTCTGCCCTGAGTGGCAGAATGTTCTAATAGCCTTAGAACCCGCCGTAGCGGGCTCTACCGGCTATTAAAGTCCCTCTCCATTGTTAAATGCCCTCGCCTTCGGCTCGGGCATTTAACACGGGGATCGGGCCTTTAATAGCCGGTAGAGCCCGCTACGGCGGGTTCTAAGGCTATAGTATAACTTATTTAATATAATAATACGTAAAACATTTTAGTCACCATTATTAGTCCACGTATATATTGGCTGCCACTCCCCATGGTCACATTTCAGGTGCACGTTTAAGCAAAATTACTATTTCAGTTTTCTATGCGGCATTGTCACACATTAATTCATAAACATTTCAGGTTAATATAGATTATTTATGCTATGCTCTCTCAGTCCCTCCTCTGATGACGTTCGTCATCACATAAACCTTTCCCTTTGACCTTTTACTTTTAATTTTTCACCTTGCGTATAATGAGCATTTCAACATCTTGTCCCTTGTGTGAACTTTCCCAAATTTCATTAAACATTTTCTCCCTTTCGCTTTCCTCATTCTTCTTGTTTCTCTTTGTCCAATTTTATCATTAATTTTGCATGCTCCCCATAAACCAAATAGACAAGCCAGAACAATTAATAGACCTCCTAATATTTTTGCAAGAACCCCATTCCAAATATTGGTAAACCAGCTCCCTACTCTGGCAATTCCTTTTCCCACTTTCTCCCACACTCCAGGTTCCTTCAGTTCCTTCAAATCTGCACTATCTTTAGTTAGGTTAGTAAGCATACCTCTAATCTTTTTACTATTGTCCGGTATATATGAGAAACAATGACACTCATTGAGCATCTTGCAGACTCCACCGCTCTTTGCTAAAAGAATGTCTAAAGCAAGCCGATTTTGAAGAGTCATAGCTCTTTCCGCAGCAAGTTCAGTATCCATCAGGAGTATAGCCCCTGTGAAGTTTGTCAGCATGTTATCCACAGTAGTAGACAACTTTCGAATCTTTATGGAGTTTAAGATAACCCCTACTGAAGGAATTATGGCTCCAAATATGTCACCAACGACAGCAGCTGCTGTCTCTCGTTTTTGTCTAGTATGTTGTAATTCAGATGTTTTAGGTATTTGTTTTAAGTCATCAATCTGGTAAATCTTTGGGAAAACAATCCCCAAATAACATGTCCCATACCATCCCTTAGGGAGACGGTAATAAGCATTAAGTCCACAGATATAATAGATCCCAGGGAACGCTGGATCCTGTCCATTTAACATGAATGTCCATTTACTCTGAAACAAAAACACATGCCTGCATTCACTCGTTCCCACAAATAAAGTGTCATGATCAGATTTTGGCCTATATATACAAAGCCTTCCTACATGCAATGCATCTATAGCTAATTTGCCTTGCGTCTTTATTGGAGTGTAAGCATAATCATTTGCATATGTACGTTTTTCTAGCCCCTTTTCTAATCTTTCTTTCAGTGCCTTGCATCTATCATCGTTGTGATCTAAAAAGCTTTTCTCTACAGGTGTTAATAAGCAAGTCAGATTGTTGCGGTGTGCATAAGGTGTCCCAAATGTAAGTGTTGGTTCAAAGAAACCTCTAACTAATTTTATACTATGCTCCTTAGCTAACTTGTTTAGAAACTCAATCACTGGCACAAAGGAAAACACCACATCCAAATTTGAATAAAAATATTGCACATGGTCTTGATTATAGAATCTTGTTAGTAGCAAACTACAACTTATCCCATAGGTTAATGGAAGACTATGATAGGGGACCCCCTCTTGTACTGATGAAGGAATCTTTGCGCACACATAACAGTTTTTCACATCCATTGTCTCAACATACTCATTCAGCAAGCGATAGAAGACATTAGTAGAAAGTTCCCCTTTTGAGTTAGTTCCCTCATGCAAGTGTTTTGCATCCTGCTCAAACTTTTCCCACGGTGTTAGTGTTGTAGTTTCAGGTTTTGAAGCATTGTTAGTTGCTTTTTTATCCAACCACGGAATTCCCACAATCAAACCCACAATTATTATTGCACACACAATACTCAATATAAGGCTCAACCAACCACACACTTTACCCTTCTTGCTACTACCTCTATTATAAGCCATGGTCTGTAAAGAATCAGACAGTAGAACAATTCAAGACAAACAATCAACTTGAGGACGATTTAAAAGCTCTCTTTTTTTTTCCTCTTTCTTGATGCAAAGTCTATTCTTCTCTCTGTCTGCGTGTATTTACAGCATTTCACTCACTCCAGGACCCTTTTGTCAAATTAGGTTAGTAGCTTGTCATAATCGGGTTTCAAAGTCAAGTCAGGTTATCAGTGTCAGATCCAGTAATTTATAAGTCTCTTTCTCAGCCTTTCAGCTTTTCGATTTCAATTTCAGTTTTAACACAGTCTCCTTCTCTGATTGTTTTCAGGTACCGTAGTATTGGTCTGGTACTTCTCGATAAAAACAGAACGCTAAGAATTCTTGTTGCCATTCAGATGTCATTGCATGTGCCCATTCAGGCCCTGCGTACCTTCTATTTGCGGTTCTTTTTCTTTTCAACCTGCGTTCACTCTGCAATTCTCCTTCACTCAAATCCTCTATCCTTGTGGTATTGGTTTCTTCCGCTATTGTCAACTTGTTTCCTTGGCCAGTTATCACCCTTACGCGTTTTCTTCCTGCTTGACTTTTCAGGACGCTGATCAGCACCCTCCTCTTGTGCTATGGAGTTTTCTCTTGACGGACCTGCAACTGGTTCAGAGGATGCCGTTATGCTTTGATCTCTTTCTACAATTTCCCCTTCTTCTTCTTCTGGGTCTGTAACAGGTTCAAGTTCTAACCCGTATCTGTCTACTTCTGGGAGAACCTCTCCTTGACTTAGTTCTCCTGTTGCCTCTCCTGAGATAGGCTCACTGTCTCCTCTCTCTCGAGCTCGTTTTCTGTTTGAGGGACTGAGCCGTGCTCAGTGGGCTCCCCTGCGGTCTGAGTTCCCCTTTGGCCGTTCTCTGGCCCTGAGACTTCCTTCTCTATAGTTGCTGAGACGGAAACTTCAAGTTCCTCATCAGTCGGACATGCTACCTTCTTTGTGTGACTGGCATGTATCCAATTTGGAACCCCGGCACATTTCACAGCAGTGGTTATCATCAGTATTACTTGATATGGCCCCTTCCAGCGCGCCTCCAAACATGACTTCCTCACGTGCTTCTTGACAACCACCCAGTCACCGGCTTGCAGGTTGTGACCTGGATCAATGATTGGTGGCAATGTGTTGGCCTCCACCTGGTGGGAATAAGAGAGAACCACATCAGCCAAACCTTTGCAGTAGTCCAACACCATATCATCCGTGATATTCACAAGAGCATTTGCAGGTACTGCGGGCAGTCTCATAGCTCTGCCCATGGGGATTTCATGGGGTGATAGTCCTGTCTTCTTATCAGGAGTATTTCTCATCGACATTAGCACTAAGGGCAATGCATCTGGCCATTTCATATTGGTGGCTGCACACATTTTTGCTATTCTCGACTTCAAGGTACCATTCATCTGTTCTACTAGTCCTGATGCTTCAGGGCGGTAACTACAATGCAGTTTTTGTTCAATGTCCAATGCTGCACACAAGAGCTTAATCACCTCATTGTCGAAGTGTCTGCCCTTATCTGATTCTAAAGAGACCGGAAAACAGAACCTTGGTATTAACTCTCTAAGTAATAGCTTGGCGACTGTGAGACTGTCATTCCTGTGTGTATGGTAAGCTTCAATCCAGTGGCTGAAAACACACACAATCACCAACACGTACTTCAATCCTCCACACATTGGCATTTCAATAAAATCCATTTGCATCTTGCCAAATGGACCTCCAGCTCTCCCTATGTGGCCCATAATCACCACAGTCCCTTTTCCTGCATTCATCTGTTGACAGATGATGCACCTGTGACAGGTAACCTCTGCGGCATGTCTGAATTTCGGGTTAAACCAGTCAATTTTGAACAATCTGATCATTGCATCTCTCCCAAGATGTGCCTGTCCATGATAAAGCCTTGCAAATTGCGACAAAAGACTGTTTGGTAAAACCAGTTTCCCCTCCTCTGAGACCCACAAGTCATCAGCTCTTTGTACGCATTGCATTCTCTGCCAAGAGCATTTTTCCTCTCTGCTTGCACGGGCCTGCAGTGACTTTACCTCATCTAATGTGTCAACAACTCTCAATGCAAAGTTCAAACAGGTTTCATTTTCAGTTTGCGGCAATAGTTCCCACTGATCCTTAAACGATATACAGTTCAATGCGCAAAACCTTCCGACTTGATCTGCATAGCCGTTTCCCATTGACACAAAATGTTGTGATTTAACATGAGCATTGCATTTCACCACGGCAATTTCAAGAGGTAACTGAATCGCATGTAACAAATCCTTGATTTGTTCACCATTTTTAACTGGAGAGCCAGAAGAGGTCATGAAACCTCTCTGCGACCACAATTGGCCAAAATCATGTACAATGCCAAATCCGTATCTGCTGTCGGTATAGATAGTGACTTTCAGGTTTTCAGCAGCGTGACAAGCCTTAGTAAGGGCAATTAACTCAGCCACTTGAGCGGAGTACACTCTTTCGAGCCAGGAAGCTTCTATAATGCCAGCTATGGTACACACAGCATAACCAGCTCTCAGTATTCCAACTGAGTCTCTTAAACAGGATCCATCAACAAACATAATGCAGTCATTTTCTTTTAACTGTGTATTTTGTATGTCAGGTCGGGGTTTGGTACATAGTTCTGTTACCTCAAGATAGTCATGCTCCACTTCCTCTTCATTATTAATCTCAGTATTTTCGATAGGAAGTAGAGTTGCTGGGTTCAATACAGTACATCGCTTCAGTGAGACATTTGGTGACCCCAAAATGATTGTCTCATATCGGGTAAGTCGGGCATTTGTCATGTGCTGGGTTTTGGTTCAAGTCAACAAAATTTCAACTGAATGTAAAACCATTACTGTTAGCGGATGTCCCATCACTATGCCTTCACACTGTGTGAGGCTTTGACCAACTGCTGCAACTGCGCGCAAACAACCCGGTAAGGCTGCTGCAATGGGGTCCAGAGTAGATGGAAAAATATGCTACAGGGCGGTTTGCACCTCCATGGACCTGTGTTAAGACGGACAAAGAACAAGCATCACGTTCATGACAAAACAGTAGAAAAGGCTTTGTGTAATCAGGCATACCCAAAGCTGGTGCCCTGCACATGCAATCTCTCAATTCCATAAATGACTCAAACTCTTCCCTAGACAAAGCTATGGTGTATGGTTCATCCTTAATTTCTTTGCCTGTCAGTTTTATCAATGGTTTAGAAATAATCGAAAAGTTGGGGATCCACTGGCGACAGTAGCCCACCATTCCCAGAAACATCCTAACATCTCTCCTTGTTGTCGGGGGGGTTCATCTGTAGTATGGCTGTCACTCTTTCCTTTGAAATTCTCCTGGACCCTTTCTCAATCAAATGTCCCAAGTATTTCACCTCTTTTTGACAATACTGCAGCTTCTTTGGGGACACTTTGGGCCTGATTACAACTTTGGAGGACGGTGTTAATCCGTCCCAAATGTGATGGATATCCTGCCCACCGTATTACGAGTTCCTTAGGATATAATGGACTCGTAATACGGTAGGTGGTATATCCATCACATTTGGGACGGATTAACACCGTCCTCCAAAGTTGTAATCAGGCCCTTTATGTCAGTTCTTACCCAGATGGTTCAGCAAGGCAATTGTGTCATACCTATAGTCATTTTTTGTTCTGGATGCGATCAGCAAATCGTCAATGTACTGCGTCGAACTAAAAGGCAATTCTAACGACTCCAAATCCTTCTTCAACATCTGATTGAAGATTGACGGTGACTCAGAAAACCCTTGAGGAAATCTGCACCAACTGTACACCTTATCCAGGAATTTGAAACTGAAGCGAAATTGGCTGTCCTCATGAAAAGGCACCGAAAAGAATGCCTGCGACAAGTCTACCACTGTGAACCATTCTGCATCACATGGAACCTGGAACATGATTACTGCTGGGTTCGGCACTATGGGACAACATTTTACCACAATCTCATTTATTTTTCTCAAATCCTGTACAATCCGAACCTTCCCACAAGGCTTTTTCAAACCCATTATTGGTGAATTACATGGGCTGCCCAATACCTCCTTTAAAACTCCCTGCTTTACAAAGTCTGAAATTATCTGTGACACCTGAATGAGGACATCTTGGGTCATGTGGTACTGCGGCACCTGGGGAAACACTGCATTTGGCTTCACTTGTACTTTGACTGGTTCTACTCCTTTTGTTAGTCCTACCTCTTTCCCTGTCAGGTCCCACACTTTCTCTGTCACTGTTCCCTGTAACTCGGCTGGTAAGTCAGTCACTGTAAGCATCGAGAATAAGGGTAATCTTCACTGGCAGTCTCCGTTTCTGATTCTGTAAATTGCCCATCATCCCCCTCATCATCACTGTTTGTCTGCACTTCAATTCCATCATTAGAACACGTAATCGAACATTTTGTTTTGCACAGTAAGTCTCTTCCCAATAGGGACACAGGACTTGAATCACAAACTACAAACTTATGCAGTCTCTGGAAGTTTCCTATCTCAACCTGAACCGGATCGGTAATTGGGTTTGTCAAATACTTGTTAGCTACTCCTACCACTCTTATGGTACTCCCTGATAGTGGTAATTGTGGGACCTCTGCACTTCTGACTGTAGAACGTGTAGCTCCGGTATCAACCAAGCATGAAACCTTGTGACCCATTACCTTTCCCTCTACATAGGGTCCCCTCTGATCTACTTCTAGGGACGCTGCAAGTCTGCACTCTTCACTGTCTGAACTCTCATCCGACCATTCCTCATTCATTCCATCTTCACCACGTAATGGGAATTGCTGTACTGTATTATTTTGGCTCATTACTTGACCTGTGACCTGTTGAGGAAGCATCACCTGTTGCTGTCCCATTGGAGCTAATGGTAATTGCATTTGTTGTCTAGGTACCATGGGAACCTGCTGTTGTGCCTGCTGCATTTGTGTTGGTTGAACACTCAGCATTTGCATTTGCTGCATGGGCTGTATCCCATGCATCTGAACCATGTTATTCTGGAAGTTCGGATTTTGACTTCTCAATTTTGGACCTCTCACATTTTGTAATGTACGGACATTATTGCTTTGTTGAACGACACCATCCTGTATCACATTTGGGCATTCCCGCTTCCAATGCCCCACACCCCCGCACACGTGACATAGAGACATCTTTTTCATTCCTTGTCCATCATTTTGAACCAGAACAGTATTCAAGTCTGGACCGCGAGTCACAAAACCTCGACCTCAACCTCTCGGTTGTGCCTGAAACACACCATTACCTTGCGGTTGCTGCTGTATCATCTGCTGAACTCCATTCCCTTGTATACCTGCCTGCGCAGCCTTTATCTGCATCACCATCACTTTTTCCTTTAACTTTCTCTGCTTCAGCTCAACCTCGTCACTACAGTATTTCGCATACTGCAATACCTCATCAATCGGCTTCGTTTGCCAACAGATCAAATGATTTTTAATCATCTGGCTAACATCTGCCCTCAGTCCTTCAACAAATCTGAACACAAGATGGTTCATGTCTTTCGGCTCAATAGTCTCAGTGCCACTGTAAAGTTTGAACGCTTTCAATAACCTCTCATAGTAAGCATGGATTGACTCTTTAACCTCGTGTGAGGTCCAGTCAATTGTCTGCCAATCACTCACCTTTGGTGATACTTTCTGTTTCAAAAACTCAGTCACTTTATGATAGTACTTCATCACCTCCTCGGATGGTGCTCCAGTCACTTTATCCCTTGCCAGCTCCTGTGTCGGCCAGTCTACCCCTCTCTTGCACTCAAGCCATAAGTCAGGCGGAACGATGATCTCGAACAAGGTATTTAAATCTTCCCAGAGACACTTCGCAAGCTTCACAAACCTATCTGTTTGTTGATACCACTCGATCGGCTTCTCCCTCAACCTGGGATAATCATTTGTGAAAGATAGGATGTCTCCCCTGGACCACGGTACATGGATTAGAACGCCACAAGCTGTTTCTCTCATGGGTAACATCTTTACTGATTCCATATCTGGTGAAGCTTTATCCTTACTTGATCCCAGACTGTCACTTTTCTCCTTATCTCTTTTCTTGGCCCATCTGCCTTCCCACTTTTCTAAAGCTCCCCAGATCTGAGCACTTTGCAATATTTCGTTTAGATGCGCTTTCATTCCGGCAGACCTCATATGCTCGAAGTCTTTTGAATCAAAGTCTAACCTGTAGCTTCTTTTCAAATGTTTAGTACTCTCAACATCAATATTGTATTTGTCTGCCAGGTTCGCTAATCTCTGATGTACCATACCTACTTCTTTAGTGATTTTAGGGCACAGATATCTCAATTCTGCTTCGGTGTATGACTCTAATCTATTTACCCCCATTGTTCCTTCCACTAATTCAGCAGCTTACACACCCAACCTCACAAAGTTCAGGTACTCATCTCTCCCCAACCTCCCTGGTTCCACTGCAGTTACTGTAGTCTTTTGTGAAGCATAAGTTTTTTCTAACCACTCATTTAACTGTTGTACCGTAAACCCTTGCAGTGAAATGTTCCCTGCATGCATCATTGGCGACTGTGAAGCATTCGTAGTTATTGTCTGTGGGGTTAGCACTCCTAATCCTGCCTGTCTCATTGCCTCCAATGGGGCTTCAACTGGGCTAAGGTCTAGCAAAGACCTCGGTTTTTCGACCGATTGTTCTCCTGGGGCCATTAACTGAGGAGTTCCTATGGACCCTCCTCTTATTACCACTTACTGATCACACATACCAGGCTTACCTTGCACATACAATGGCACCGGTGGACCAACAGTAATTGGTAACGATATGGCAGCAGGTGTCTGACCTGGTCCAAAACTTCGTGGAGCAGCAACTCCAAAAGTTTGATTCTCTGAAGCTGGGGCAGGTACTAATGGAGGTCCTGCTGCTGGATTATACCCTGGTATCAGTTGTGGCTGCGGTTGGGGCAACAATTGTGGAGTTGGCTCAATTTGAACTAACCTTGATTTTGTATATATCGGGTCTGGTGCCACTATCAGATTTGTAGTAGTCTCTAGTACTGGGACGTTTGGCTAGATTCTCTGTATCTGCGGTGGAGGTTGCAACTGTATCTGCATGTCTGGCGCAGTGGGTACACTGACACCATTTTGTGTCGAAACTGTATCACTAGTCTGTACTGTATCAGTAACTCCCTTTTCCTGCGTCTGGTTCCCAGGATCCGCACTAGTGCTCGGGACTTTGTCGCTTATCGCATAAGGTGGCGGACGATCGTGCAATATCCGATCTAGGAATTCTTCCTCATCTGAGTCATCTTCTTCTATCCAAGATCTCTTGGTCTCTTTGGGCTTATTAGTGTCCTTGTCTCTCTTACAGGTGGCTTTCTTCCCCTACATATCATCTCCCTGTGCTATTGCTGGAAACAATTTGAGTTCGTCAACTATTCCTCGTCTCCACATTTTGCTCTCATTATCCCATCTAGCTCCCGCTAAAGTCTTTTCTGCCCTTTTTAGTCTTCTTTGGAATTTTTCTTGTCTTTGTTTAATGGCCATTAAATCCCAAATTGCTAAAGCCTCATACTGAGCTGGCCTCGGAGGTGGCTTCTGTACACTTAACATCCACCTTAAATTCTCTAGGACTCTTGTATTGAACGTTCCATGTTCCGGAAACGCTAAACATCCCTCTTTTCCCGTCAATTTATGCCACTGTTTCATCCATAAGCAAGGTGCAACACCCTTTTCCTCCATAACTATATAAGCTGGAGTTCCCGCAGGCGGTGTAGGCTCCCCTTCACTCGCCATAATGTATGTGTCTCCTTTCAGGGCGCTTTTAAAAGCTTTGATAAAATTCATCTTTGCCTCTTTTCTTTTGTTTGTATTTAATCAAGAAGTGACTTTTATTCCCAGGACACTCTTCACCCACCTTTCTCAACCTATTGCCTCTCACGGACGGCAGCCAATCCGTGTGCGACCCATCTCGGCAACTGACCTATCTCAGCGCGGCACCACTGACGTCACACTCACACACTGCAGCTGACAAAGTCTTGCGGCTTGTCCTCCCCTCACTGGATTCACACCAAACGAATGCAAAACTACTGCGAGCCTCAAAAGTTGTGAAGAAAAGGGAGGAAAATTATAGGGAGAGGCGCTAACAGAATATCACCAAAACATTTCTTTAAAAATCGATAGTAAATACTGTGCTCCCGAACGGAGTGTCCTCCCAGCACCTCCAGTGTTTCTCCAATAGGAAAAACCAAACTGATTCCAAAGGCCAGGGCACTCGTATGAAATAAGATAAGAGTCTGTACAGTTAGGTTCTTGGTCTTCGGAGAATCAATATATAATCCAAACAGAGTTAAAGTTCAGTGTCCTTATTCTTGTGCGAGGTTTTCATTCATGTTCATCGTTTCCTACCTCTCCTGCCCTGTCTCCAAGCTGGCTGATTAAACAATGCAATGGTGACAGGTCCTTTGTGGCAAGGCAAGGCACAGCCTATTCAGTTGTAAGAGGGGCTGTGCCCAGCTCCGCCCCATCCAGATAGTTGATGGCCCATCCAGGCACACTTAATCCCTCTATTAGTGTGGCTATCTGGGAGAAATACACAAATACACCTAGTCTTGTGACCCAGTAACATACTTTAGGCACCAAATAGGGCAGAAAAATGCCATCTGCTCACTAGAAGCATTCAATTTAAAGACCCTTAGTATATGGTATGACACTCTACAAGGGACTTGTAAATTAAATCTGCCAATTGGGTGTAAGCCAGTTTTTCCATATTTAAAGGAGAGAGCACAAGTACTTTGGCACTGGTTAGCAGTGGTAAAGTGCACAGAGTCCTAAGGCCACCAAAAACAAATTCAGCAAAAATAGGAGGGGTGAAGGCAAAATGTTTAGGGATGACCCTGCAGAGAGGGCCAAGTACAAAACCATTCTAGCACAGTGTCTAGCCTTTCCTCTACTTTTATTCTGAAGCCCTGCCCAATTAACCGGTCATGTCCGATTTATGCCTTCAGACACTCCTAGCTTCAGATAGGTGTCTCGCTCTTGTTTTAATGCTGGCTTAGTAAATGTTTGGTCGCTAACTAAACACGCTGTAGCTATTGCGCAGTTGATTATGAATACCATTCTAGATGGTCTCTTCCTTACTGAGACGTGGCTGCAGCCAGAACCAGGTCCTGATATCAGCCACACTGTTCCTCTGGGATTCTCTTTAGACCTCAAAGAAGGACTGGGAAAATATGAGAAGGCATTGCAGTTCGCATTCATAATGATTATCAATTTAGATCTTATCCTGTTCAGAATTTGAAGTGTGCTGATGGCCTAAGTTTTTCCATTTCCTTTACCCCTCCAACTCTCTGCCTCAGGGCTGTTGGCATATCGCCCTACTGACCCTTCTACATGGGAAGAGGTACTTATTATGATGGCCATTAGCTATTCGAATCTGACTGTACTAGGCGACTTTAACCTCCATGTCAATGTGCCTACTGATAAGGCTGGGTGGTCCTTGTTGGAAGCCTGTTAAGCTTTTGCCATTTTCCAGTTTGTGAAGCATCCATCCCACCAAAGCGGTAATATATTGGATCTTATTTTTTCTAATCTTCTGCTCCGTGTGTAGGTTCCTCTTCCATTAATTCGTTCAAATCACTTTTTTATTTATTTTCCTTGGGAGAGAGAAATCAGGAATTTGCAGCTTATCCCTCAGGATACTTTGGAGGGTAAGCTTTGTTCTAAAATCAATGCAGTGAATATGCATATGTTAATTAACATCTGCATTGGTTTTGTCGGGTAATATGGAAGATAGCACCACACTTTTTAATAATTGGTTGCAGGAGGCTGTTTCCCCAGCTGCCCCAATCAAGTACATTTATCCTAAACCTAAAAAGCATTCCACATCTTTGTTGACTTCAGATCTTTTAGTCAGAAAAAATAATGCAAAAAGTTAGAGAGACAGTGGCGCTTAGATTATAGCTCTACTGGCAAGATTCATCATAAACTTGCTTTGAAGAAATATCATAAGGCAATTGTCTATGCCAAACTCTCATTCAGTACTGCTCACAATGCTTCTGCTCTGAACTCTTCTAAGAACGTTTCTAAATATGTGAAATCCTTTTGCACCCAGTTGCCTCCATTCCTTCTAACAAGACCTGTGATGAATGAGGTGAGCTTGTTACCACCAATGAAGCCAGTAATCCTATGATTGCTGCAATTGACCCAGTGTTAACTGAGCTTCTAAACCACTCTTTGGAGGTGGCTGCCATTCCTGCTTGATGGAAAAATTCAAAATGAATTTCTATTCTGAAAAAACCTTCTGCTGATCCGTCCTATTTATGCACTTGAGAGGCAAATTGTGGCTCTTCTCCTATTGGATCCATCTGTGGCATTTAATACCATCTCCCACCAACTGCTGTTATAGGGGTTGTCAGCTATTAGCATAGGGGGCCAAATGTGGCTTTGGTTTAAGTCTTTCCTCGGAGATCACAAGAGATCTGGATGGTCCACATGTTTCCTTGGGGAAGAATCTTTCTTGTGCCATACAACTGGGCTCTTCTTTGAGCCTACTCTATTTAACATCTATATGGCGCCCGTTAGCATTCCTCATTGATTCTCGTGGAATGAGTGGCTAACATGTTGCACTCATATGATACTCACTTTTGATCATTCACCTCCATGCAAACGTCTCTCCTTCGCTGCTTGTTTGAAAGAAGTTTTATATTGGATTTAGAGAAACCTCCTTCAGTGAAATACTGACAAGAAAGAGGTTTTCCTTTTTGGCAAAGTAAAAGATTTGTGGACCAGTTTTAGCTGGCCACAAGATATTCCCCTTCTTCCCCCCTCAGTAGAGACAACTAAGAACCGGGGAGTTATTATTGACAACAAATTATCTTTTGACATGTATATTGGGTTGGTGGTTGTTACCTGTTATGGTCTCTTGGGTTCCTTGAGGAAATTATTGAATTTCCTCCCAGTCAAATTGTGGGGGACAGTTGTACATGCATTGATCATTAGTGAGACTATTCTTGGATTTTCTCCCAGTCAAAACATGGAGGTCAGTTGTACATGCATTGACCACCTCTAGGTTAGATTATTTTAACTGTCTGTGTATAGGTTTGCCAGACTATTTGATCCGGAAATTGAAGATTGTCCTAAGGAGTGGCACCAGATTTATAATGTCTATCTAAAAAGAACTCTGTCTGCAACATATCTTCTACTGTCATGGTCCTTCTTACCTGATAAAGAGAATCTCCCACTATACCCTCTCCAGAGAGTTGAGGTCTGCATAATCTTTGCTAGTTTATATTCCGAAAACTTACTTGTTGCAAGCTGGTGGTTGCTCCTTCTCAATTTGGGTGCACAGGGCTTGGAACAAACTCCTGCTTTGATTGTGCTGTATTCAATGTGAGAGACAGTTCAAGAAAGAACTAAAAACATTTCTCCTTGTGTTAAATCTATGGAAATTTGCTGGTTGGCCTTCAGAGCCACGTGATCTATACACGATTCATTCATTCGTTCATTCATTTATTCATTTGGAATTAAAGGAAGAAAGTGGGGCAAAGCTGCTCAAGCTACTGTGGTCTTGAAGCATTTCACACACTTACTGGACATCCTCTTCTGCCTTTGGAAGAGAAGCTAAAGCAATTAGCCAGTCATTAAGATAAGCATATACCTGGATTCCATGAGCATGCAGGATACTTATCAGTAGTGCCAAGAACTTTCTAAAACACTCGGTGCTGAAGCCAGATCAAAGGGGAGCACTCCAAACTGTTGGAAATGTTGACCTCCAGTCGCAAACCTCAGAAATTATTGGTGGGATGGACGAATTTGAACATGTAGGTAGGCATCTAACATGTCCAGTGACGCTAGATAATCCCACTTCTTGAGCAAGGGAACAATGCTCTTCAAGTTTATCATCCTGAATGTCCATTGAGCTACAAATGTATTCACTCCCTTGAGGTTGAGGACTGGACTATAATCCCCTCTTGGTTTCTAAACCAGTAAGCAAATTGAGTTCTTATCCATGCTTTCTCCAACAGCAACTGAACCCCTCTTAGAAGGGCCTGCTGATGTTCTAGGTCATGTTGCCAAGGAATCTGATGAAAATGCGTAAAAGGGGTTTCTGAAAATTTGATATGGTAGCCTTTGAAACCATATATAGGGGCCATGTGTCAGAGACCGTCTCCTGCCACTGTCTAAAACAGAAGAAAAAGACCTTCTACAGGAACTTTCTCCCGAATAGTCATGCCTGTGGTGCTGGACATTTGGATTTTTGGGTGCTGTTTGGAACCAGTATTTGTTGAAAACCAGGGCCTCTGGGCCAGTACCCTTATAATCAAATTACAATCTACTAGAAAAAGGAGGTACATATTTCTCAAGTTTCTTGTTTTTAATACATTTCTTAACCATGTCTTTGAGCTGCTGTCCAAAGACTTGGATTGATCAAATGCAACTTCATAAGATTAGCTTTTTGTGCTACATCCACTTGCCAGCTGCACATCCACAAGGGACGCATGCTGCTATAGCGGCCCCTGAAGCCTCCTCTGATGCACACAAACTGTCAAAAGATATGTCTGATACAAAATGCACTTATTGCGCCATGATACTCAGGCTGCACAATCCAAACCTTCATTCATCTGTTCCAAGCGGATGTGGAAATCCCTAAGTATGGATTGAACTGCATAGGTTGTGTAGGCATTAGCCCCAACCACAAAATTGGAGGCATTTTAGGATCTGTTGATGGGTTCTCCATTTTCTTATTTATGGGGTCAGGTGGTAAAGCATCTACCGAAATAATAGTTCCCTGTGAGAAGCCCGCCATGATATTATCAGCTTTTACCATTAAAGGGAACTCTTCCACAGACGTGTCCGATGGATATCATCTGGACAAAATCCTCATAAATGCTACCCTGTCCACCTTCTTTCACTCCTTGGCAAGGACGCACTGGAAAGCTCAATTTAATGGCATGCCTTCAGGCTCTAACCAATAGCTAACCAATATAGAGTCCTTATAAGATTTCAACCCGCTTGATTATAAACTAATATGTTCTAGGCTGTCTGTTGGGAAAGAACATTTCTAGAAAGTATATGTCATTAGCGATGAACTGGTCAGATACCTTCCTCACACTTTGGCCGGCATAGATGAGGGACTTGGATCTCAAAGAGGATACTGAATGGCTGTGTGCCCTTGTAACCACTCAAGAGAGAGACATATCTGGAAGATACCAACCTTTTCAGTATACATATCTGCTTAGAATTTAGGACACAAAGTAATGGTTATGGGCCGTAAGGACCCATTCCCCTTTGTGAATGGCTGCCAGTACCCTTGAGGTGTTGGTGAAAAATGAATGTTTTGCAACCATAGTTTGGGTGCAGAACATTCATACATTGCACTGCAATTCGTTATTTGGAAGGGACGCCCTAAACACGCCCCTTCTAAATACCAAATTGCTAAACACAAACTGTGATTTTGTAACATGTCACTGAATCACAATTTGTGTTTTATACCTATTAAACAGCCTTTTTGCATTTGGAAATGCCCCGATTCTGTGAATTTGGCCATTTCCAACCACAGAAATTATTTTGTCAATATGGCCCTAGATTGTAATAAATATAAAAGGGCCTTTCTTGGATTATGGCTAACACTGGCACAAAGATGGTTGGGAAGAGCCACCTAGCTTAGGTAAAGTAAAGGTGAACATGGATACCCGCAAGCTAATGGGACAGCCTATCTATGAAGCTAAAGGGTACCCTCAAAATCTTATAAGATATGGATGATTGGATGTGATATCTGGGCACAAGGGCAATAGTAATCCATCAAGCAGTTATGTGTTTAGTAGCTGTATATAGGTCATCTTCATTTTTGCCACAATAAGATCTGCATTTTAAAGCCTGGAAGCCTATCTTTCTATTTTATGGTAGTCCCTAGCTCTGCAGAGCGATGTTTGGGTGATTCCACATCAGGCAGGGTGAATAAGTGAACACATGAAGTTATTACTACTGGTACCTTTTTCAAACCTCTATAAAAAAAATCAGCATCAAGAGTCTTCTTCATGAATACAGTACCTTTTACATAGGATATTATTATTCTAAAGCTTGCTGCTTTTAACAGAACTAGAGTAGCTGTTAAACAAGACCTGTTATTTTTTTCTTTACATCCCAAACGTTCTGTGACACTGTGAATCTCAACATCCTACATTTAAAAAAAATATATATTTTTGCCAGCTATTTTGATCACTGCCCAGTAATTGTGAATCTTGTACATAGGTCGACTTTCTCCTTGTTTTCTTTTTATAATTAGGCTTATATTGACCTTTTGATATTTCATTTTTTTGGAGTTGCTTTGCCACACCAAATAACAAATGTCATTTCCCTGTGTATGCTACCTGTTAGCAAGTGTACTTACAGAACAATGTTTCCTCCAATCAGCTGATTAATTATCCTCAGGCCCAAATCCAGTACAGGAGGTTCATGTAGATTGTGTAAAAATAGGCAAAGATGTATTTACTATATTAGGTGAGGCATGACTAAGCCACACTGCACCTTAAATAATTATGCATATCATAAAACACACTGCACGTTGTTACTGACCATTTGATCTAGTTATTTTGAAATATCTGAAAGAAGAGCATACATTTTAAACACAACTGGAAAATAGTTGGGACTGACTAAATCTCTCCAAATCTCACAAATGAGAACTTATTGTTCTGTTTATTATTATATCCATCTGTGTCACCGGTCTGACCATTACCTATCACCTTAAAGAGATCTTCACATACATTGTGGACCATACAGCAAACTACCTCCTCAAAACCAGGAGACTTGTTCTATTTATAGTCATAGAGATGATTCACTGCAACTTAATTCCCAAGTTTTTTCCCAAAGATAGAAATGTAGCCTGCTAGCTTATGCTGCACTGACATGATGGCATGACTTTATATGCTCTAACCCCCTGGGCATTTGTTGTTCAGAGTCCATGTTGGCACATTAGCAATGTATGATCTATTCCCAGAAAGAGATATGATTGTCCAATATGAACTGAGAGAAGAGCTTGGGTTGTTGTCAATCCTATATTAGTGATTTGACTAACATCAGTCCAGGCAGACCAGTTCCATCCCAAGTGTTCTGGACAGCCTCAGAATACATTAAAGTGCTCCATGTAAAAATGTATGTAAAATGATGTCATGTAGATATCCTCGAAAGCTGGCATTGATCCGGACCTACATTAGACACAACTACTTCATAAGGAAAATTGGGTTCATTTCCAAAAGCTTTTACTAATATCTTAAGTAGTACTAAAGGAGTACTCATTTATGTACTCTTACACACCTTTGTGAATTGGTCACAGTATCTTAGTATAAAGTTCCTTTTGCCAACATACAAAACATAATTTGTTCAATTCATTACTATAAAGTACTACATACTGATTCCTGTTTTGGTTTATAGATCACCTCCTTCATGCTACTTTGTTACACCAGTGGTTTTTACAGACTTATTCAAAATACTTTCACCTCAGTTTGGAGAGTCCAGGTATGTGCTCTGAAAGAAAAAAAAACCTTGTCAAAATCAAATTCACAGTCCAACATATAATGAATAAACAAAATCTTAGTTGCATAATCACATAAAAAATGAGGTGCTCCAGAGAAAATGATGTGAGTGAGGGCAGTGTACATAAGCTGTGACAAAGTGAGAAGTAACAACTTGAGGTGACAATAAATCTTTGGCTGCAGTAAGTTCAGCAGTAATGGGGGAATAAATTCACTCCTTATTTGTCCTCAATACACAAGTGAAAAAGCTAAAAATTGAAAGTATAGTGAATGAAGTTATTTCAGCAAGCTATTCATAAAGGCACATTTATGATGCACCCATCTTTGCAGAAATATATGCCACTAAAAGAAAATAATGTGTGCTAGAAGTTTCAATCTCACATCAAAGGCAACAGGGTTCAAAGGATCTCCAAGGTTCTCAATTAGATTCTACAACAGTATTGGATTGACTAATTCCCAGAGACACAGGGACTCGTCAACACCAAATTAAGTCTGAGATACGTGTCACAACACTCTCTCTGGAGCATCTCATTTGTCATATGATTATGTATTCAACACTCTCTCTGGAGCATCTCATTTGTTATATGATTATGTATTCAAGATTTTGTTGAATCATTACATGTTGGACTGAGTATTTTGAGCAAATCCATATGAACCATTGTTTTTCTTACAGATAAACATATCCAGGTTCTAAGAAAGTCTGGGTTGTCCCCTATGCTACTACTGTATTAGAGCAACTATTGCTAATGCAAATATAACATCACCATAGTGGTTTTAATATTCTGACAAAACAATTTCAACAAACACCAGTGTGTGAGTTGTTTGTGAATTTATCAGGAATTCAGACCTCACAGAATGATGTATTCTCCCTAACAAACTGTAATGATCTTTTCTTGGGCAGGCCTATCCTGGATATACATTTTTTAGTCCTAGATTTCAGTTCTATAAAGAATGAGTTGTAATGAATTACTTACCCCACTATTAAATGACACCAAACAAGAAAAACAAATACTTGAAAGAAAGTGTGGATGCAGATACTCTTCATTATCTGAAATACATCAATTACTAGAAAGTTATGATTGCAAACTTCAAGAATCTTTTCTTCGGAAGGCCATATTTTTTGCAATCAGGGTTCAAAACATCAGTTTTGTTTAGCTTATTAATGAGTTCAGGAAGCCCCTTGCACTACAGGGATACTATCAGTGCTGCTCTGTGAAACGTGGCTATTGAGAATACCAGAGACTACATATCAAGTGCTATAATCTGTTCTCCTGCCTGGAAAAACTCTTTCTGTCAATCAGTACTAGAACAACTACCATACTCTAATAGATTGATGTTCAATATCTGCTGATCAGTTTCAGATGTTTTTGAAATCCAGTAAAGGTGCAGACTTACCAGAAAACATATTATCAGCCAGAATCTTTAAGGGCATAATTTTCCACCTCCTAGTTAGTCCTGTGGATCCGTCATGCATGCCTCATTAAACTCACAAATTATATTAACGGTGGTAAAGATGGACTTTGTTACGTTTTTTGGTGCAGAAAATCAACTGCATCTTTAGCAGGCATAACTAGCTTCCAATCCATTTCTAATCTGATCATGTCGTGAAACTGCTACAAACTGTTGTACTCTCCCAACTCTAAGCTTGATAGACTTCAGCCTGCACATGCATCAAGTTGGATGTCGTGGTCATATTGGCTAATTTGAGATAAGCATTTGGTGGTGGTTGTCATGGCCCTCATCTCTTTGGAGTTCCCTGTGACCCTTAATGTTATTCTGCACACTCATCTCAAAGAAAGTTGAATATATCCAGCCTTGATCTTTTATCACTTGCTCAAATGATCTTCCTTGTTTTGGCTCTCCTCCTACTTGCACTGTGAATTCCTGCAAGTATGTATGTGCTAAATGATGAGAGGTTTACTTAGTGTCTCACTATCATCAATATTTGTATGATTTCCAGATGGTTAAAGATGAATTGCTGCACAGATATCGTATTGGCAATGTTATTCTAAAGGTGTTGCATCATGAGTCCTCTGCATTCTTTGAAAATGTTTGGGTATCAGTGTTTCACTCTGTAGATTTTTTTTTGTGACTAAAAGCCACAATACAAATATTGATGACTGGGAGTTGTATATTAATGTGACCACAAACAATTATGGTATACTTTGCACTGGCATTCGGTTTGACCTTTTTTCTGCAGATTCCTTTTTTAATACTAGATGGTCCACAGGTTTGTCATACTGGTTTGAATTTAAATAGACAACTATAACGTTTAGTAGAATCTGCATTTTCCCTTGGACCTTAGACAATCTTATATACAACATGCATAGCGGAATAGTAGATATTATTTTTATGACTGTTTTTCAATTTCAGAGTGGCACTGTGGAAACTGAGTGCTAATTAAAATGTGTCTTTAGTCCAATATGAAGAATAACACCTCTTCCTCAGCAGTTCTACACTGGAGGGGGCACTCAGCAATTCTACAACTGAGGGGGCAAGCACCTCCATGCTAAAAGAACAGGTCAAAAACAGTCTAAAGGATAGGTATTTCAAGGGGACTGGGGTAAACATACCATCCAGGGGTTACTTGTTGCTTGGCAGATATGAAAGTAGAGATGCCCAGCAATCAACCCATTTTGATCATTCTATTTAATGAAGCACTGTAGATTTGCAGGATGTAAATATGAATTATTTAATCCCTGACAGCTGAGTAGCTACAGGGCCTTTCACAAAAACTATTTGTGAAGGATTATTTCTGCATATGTAAAATAGAGGCAAACAATGTATTTTGCTGGAGTCAACGTCCACAAACCAGATCAGTGTCCAATCTTGTAGAATAAAACTACTTCATGCAACACACACATGAGACGTGTCAGGAACCACTGCAAGCTGCTCGGTAATGGGACATTGAGATGATATTTCAATGAAGGGTCTGTAGTACCTCACGCACCTAAGTAAGTTAGTACCATTTTATTTGTGATGAATGCAAATCATAGCAAACAAATAAACTAATAACATAGAATCAGAAAATACATCTTTTTGTATAAAGTAGATATTCATTGAATAAAACAAATCAAATACTATATAAATTAAAATCCAGCGTCTGTCAATTCTTCATGAACACATTTATTAATAGTGCTGTGCTACAGAACTCCTGTGGAATGTCTCTATTTTATCAATAATCTACAGCCTCTTTCCAGGTTCAATACCAAATCATACTCTAATCTAGATAACTGCTTGTGAGCTCTACACCGGAAAGTAGCAAAAAATCAATGATGAATCATCTTGTGTGCAATGTTACATTCTTCTCCCAATGGTACAGGAAAATGGCTTGTTCCCTAACTTATGAAATCTTCCATCAGCAAATAATATTTTTCTCATAGCTTGGTGACAAATAAAGAAGCAGTTGTGGGTACTGTTGTGGGTGCCCATGCTTGCAAGCGCAGCCTGGCACTCTGCTGGTTGAGTAGCAGGGCATGAAAGACCTAATAGATATGCAGATTATAACTCAAAAAACAAAGTAGAGAAAGTCAGCAAATGTAAGATGGATAGGTTGTCAATGTTTTGGTTACAGTTTGAGGTCTTTTATCTCTAGACCATGTTCTTGAAACGCAGTTAGTACAGTAGAAGTCAATGTTCTTACTGTTGCTCCTGTGATTAAATTTGTGGTAGTCTGCAACATATCAAGGCCATATTATGATTGACCGTAGAGTACTGTAGCAAAATATCAGTAGGCTCTCTCCCAGGTAATCCCCACTGATAATCATAAGGACTGAATAGTCCCACCTGCATGCCAGGAACCCCAAGGCAGTTCTTTCAAAGTCGCATCCTCTTCACCTTACTCCAGAAAGGCCAGGGAGGATATGAGCCAGACTTGTTACATTTTGCAGCCTTAAAAACAGGCTATATTGTCAATCATAATGAATTACTTTGACTTTTTTTTAAAAAAAGAGGTCATACCTTAAATCGTCACTTCAATAAAATTAAAAGTGACTTTTTAAAAATATCCTTCACAAACACTTTTTAATTCTTTTTAGAAGTAATACATTGCAATGTAGGCTGCCTAGGCTGCAGCCTTGAAACACTGCAAATAGATCAATGCGCCTTTAAGGGCCTCTTGACCTACAGTGTCCCAGTATGCCCTGTAGGTGATAGTTTACTTAGTTCTTTTTTTGGCTTTTGCTAACAAGATTCTAGGACATCTGTAGCTTTTTTCATAATGATTCAGTCAACATTCTTTAGGGGGTAGAGTATTTTCAAATTTTCTGACTGGGAATATATTTCGTTTGTTTGCAAATGCCATCTTGTTTGTGAAGTGCTCAGAATCTGGTAGAAAAATGGCAAAAACAGACCGGCACTGTATCTGTATCCTTTGTTTGAGGCACTCTCATGATCCCAAGATGTGTCACCACTGCAAGACCCTTTCCATGTTCACTTTGAGGGAAAGAGAGAAAATTTGCTTCCATGACCAAGTAGAGCACCGCAGGTGGCAAGATTCCCTGGCTGGTGAGACTTCTGAGAGGTGAGGAGACTTTACCCTCTACCAGTCATGCTCTGAGGACTCCCACATAGGGAGATCCAAAACGAGACAATCTGGAGAAAATCAATGCTCCCAATGAATGCCTAGGACATTGACAAGGGATGCTGCACCTACTTGATCACTGTCAAGAGCTGGGTCACCGTCAAGAAAATTTACAACGTCGAGGAGGAGGGGAAATATCCTTAACAACTCGTTGCAAACAATGTGGAAATTTAGCACGCAAGCGTCATGATGCTTGTCAGAACAACGCTTGGCTTTTTCTGTGCCTTAACCACGCATATACAAATTATGCTTTGGCATGATTAAGGCACAGAAAAAGCCTGAGTGAATCAGGAGAGTAGGATGCAGTGAGGTAAGTGGGACTAGGGGGTGGATTAAGGGCTTGGGGTGAGTGGGAAGGGGGCGGGCAGGCTATTTATTTTAAGGAGTTGGGGAGGTTTGGGTATTTTTTTAGGGTGGTGGTCGGGCTATTTTTTCAAGGGGTAGGAGTGGGGGGTTTGGGTATTTTTTTAAAGTTAGGACTTAGGGTCGGGTAGTTTATTTTTAATGTGGTAGGGGAAGATTTAAGGTAGGGTGGGAGGAGGGAAGAGAGAATAGGGGGAAGGACCAGGAGAGGACGCGGTGAGGTAACATTTTTGCAGATTGTGGTTGTCCCCAGAGTGTCCACAGAGGATGCTGCGATGCAGATTGGATCTTCTTCAGAAGTATAGAGGTCAGATTCAACATCCCATCCTTCACTCATTGAACTTGGCTGCATGACACTTGAACTCATATAATAGGGTCACTTGAATCTCCCTCAGGAATGCATGGATGTTCTGAGAGATAATAAAAAAGGCCATTCAATAGAAATTCCTATTCCTTCAAGTGAAAGAGATTTTGTATCTTGGGCTCTCAGAACAATTTCAACCCTCAGGGAGAGGCTATTCTTCCATAACTCCTTCACCTGGCTAAAGCAAAATTGCAATTCTCCTCAACTAGAGTGCATCTAGCAGCCACTACAGCTTATCAAAAATCTCTTCACAGTTGTCCTTTTTCAGAATGCCTTTGGTCAAAGAATTTCTGGAAGGCATTAGGATGATATATCCTCCTTTCAGGAGACCTTTCCTCCAAAGGAGTTAAACACTGTTGTCACTCGCCTTATAGGTCCTCTTATAGAACCCTTTCATAAGGCTTTTCTTCAACACCTATCTTGGGAGGCTTCCTTCTTGATAGCCATTACTTCAGCTCACAGTGGTAATGAGATACAGGCTTTCTGCTCACATGAACCTTACACAGAGTCCAAAACAACAGGGAAGTGTTAAGGACCCATCATAAATTCCCCCCTAAAGTAGTTTGGAGATCCATTCCAATCTGACTATTATTTTACCTACATTTTTTTAGAATCCTTTTTCACCTGCCAAGAGGTTTCTTCATACTCTTGATGTTAGGAGGGTTTTGAAGGTTTATCTAGATAGGACAATATATTCATAAAAATCAAAGCAACCCTCAGTCAATTATGGTCCTATGCGGAGAGGAAATGCCACTTATAAAGAATCCTTGTCTATATGGATTGTATCCTGCATAATCCTTTGTTATCAGAAAGCAAACAGACCCTACCTGGTAGACCTACAGCCCACTCCACCGGAATAAAACAGCTACTGCTGCTTTATTTAGGAACATCCCAATTGTTGAGATTTACAAAGCTGCAACTTGGAGATTCATTCACTTCTTTATGAGACACTTTTGTCTTGATTCAGATGCTTAGGCTGATGCCCAAGTGAGGGCAAGCATCTCTGAAGAATTTGTTTGCCTAATTTTACTATTCCCTATTTTGTATCTTCCTTTGCAGGAGTTTTGGGGGATAAGCTAGCTAATCTATTTAATGCTCATGATTATCAATAGAGATCCCCTGCGAGAGAAGGAACAGTTTCTTACCTGTAATCCAATCCAAGTTTGTTCTAGGGGGATTCGCCATTGAAATCATAAGTAACCACTCCTCCTCCCACAAAGAGATTAAAGATGTATGACTTCATGACCCAGATTTATAAAGCTCTAGCGCCACATTAGCATAACGTTTTTTTATGATATTGTGGTGTTAGGCTTCAAAAATAGCCACAACATATTTACAAAGTGGTGCAATTCATGCATTGCGCCACTTTATAACCCTTTGTGCCACATTATGCATGCGCCATGCATAATGAATCCAAAGGGAATGTTCTCCAGTTTGGGGGACCACAAAAATGGCACAGTGAAATCTAAGAGATTCCACTGAGTCATTTTTGGTAGCTACGTTTAACACTTATACACAGCAGGCGTTAAAAGAGGGCCCACCAATGGTTACAATGGGCCCCAATGTACTGTCCAGGTTTAGCACCAAAATGTTGACGCTAGCCCTGAACAGTGCATCAATATTGTCATAGATTTTGACACTATTGCCCTCTAACCTGCATCACGGTGCACCTTATTTTAAATATGGCACACACATGGTAGTGGTATGGGGCACTAAGGGGCGCAAGAAAGTGGCGCTGCACTGTGTGTAGTGCCACTTTTCTTAAACCTGCCCCTATATTGCTAATTCGCTCTTCAAAAAAACTTAGTAAACTGCCACCTTCAGGGCATGATGGGACACTGGCGGTCAAGAGGCCCTGAAAGGTGTGTTGTTCTACTTGCATTGTTTCAATTCTCCGGCCTATGAAGGCTACATTGTATGACTCTTATCTTACTTTAAAAGAAGCAAAAAGTGTGTGTGAAGGATGCTTTTAAAAGGTCCTTTTCGTATACTTGGAAAGCGTGTGTGAAGGATGGTATTAAAAGGTCCTTTTCATTTTACTTAAGTAACTCTTAAGGGTATGGTCCTTTTTCCTTCTAAATGTTAAAGTAGTTCGTTAAGATTGGCATTATGGCCTGTTTTTAATGCCAAAAAATTGAGCATGTCACATATGTTTCCTGGCCTTTAAAAAGTAAGGCGAAGTGGATGGGACTTTGAAAGAACTTCTCTGGGGTCCCCGCATGTGGGTCAAACTATTCAGTTCTTATGATTTCAATGGAGATGCCCTGAGAGAGAATTAAGACTACAGGTAAGAAACCATTCCTTTATGTGTGTTTGTATTGGGGTGGGTGTTGACATCACTTGAAACAAGTGATATGCTAAAATTACGTTACCTATAGTAACAGGCTGTATTGCTTCCTAAAGTTTGAATTTGTCCATGTTCCCTTTCATAGACATACATACAAACACATATCCACTTGCCAGAAGAGTTTGCCAAACTTTTGGATTTGGATTTGGCGTACTGATTCAGAAGCGTTGCTAGAACTCCCATGATTTGAGCTTCATTTTCATATACATGGGATGTCATATATTAATTTTGTGGTCATCAGTAATTAGGAGGCTCAGAATGGAAATAGCTGGGAGTATAAAGAAAAAAAAATATTTTCTTTGCTGTTAATTGAGGAGAATAAGAGTTCCACGTCTAGCTTCAGATTCCACAAAGGTGACCTATGGATGTTGAGGAGTTTTGATAACTTTGCAAATAACTATTTTCTGAGTCAGCAAAAGGCTGCCATATTAATTATGTCTCAACACTTCTGTAATCTGAACCTAACTACTCTTGGCAGCCCAGGGATAAGCCACCAGTTGGAGTGTAGGAAGTCCTCTCTTACATCACTGAACAAGGGGTGCTGGCTCTGCTTTCTTCTTTGAAGTCTGGATCTCCACATGGCAAATGTCCAGTCTTTATCCAGAAATCCTTAGTTCCTTGGGTCACTCCTGTCTTGGCCTTCACCCCTATTGCCTCCTTCTCTTTAGGCATAATTCCTGAATGTTGAAAGACAATGTAATTAAACCTCTACTTAGAAAACCCAAACATTCTTGTTCAGTCCTACTTTAGACAAATCAAGCTGTTTCCAGCCATCACCAAAATCATGAAAAAATACTTGGCTCATTGACTCACCAGTTATCTGGAAGAAAACCACCTGTTACTTTCCATCCAGATGTACATCTGACAGGAAGAGAGACTGAGACAGATTTAGTAACTGCCTTGGTGTTAGAAATGGGGTCTTTGGTTGGTAGTCAGGTTACCCCCTGTCCTAGCAAGGACCCTCACTCTAGTCAGGGTAAGTCACACACAATCCAAATTATCCTGTGCCCACCCTCTGGGCACTTGGCACTGAGCAGTCAGGTTTAACTTAGAAGGCAATGTGTAAAGTATTTGTGCAATAAATCTTACAATATCACAACATAGCACCACAAAAATACACCACACAGTGTTTAGAAAAAGATATAATATTTATCTGTATAAATGCAGGTCAAAATCATTAAAAGGCAATAAGTAACCCTTGGAGAGCACTTCTCAGTACAGCCAGGCAATTCCTCTTGGCAGGTCTGGTTCAGGGATTCTTCACCAGCAGGTTTCTTCTCCAGAAGTGTCTGTGAGGTAGAGTGTCTACCGCAAGAAGTGTCCAAAGTCTGTAGTTTTGGGTCCTCTTCTTATTCCCATTTTGGCCTTTGAAGTAGGCCTACTTCAAAGGAAAAGTCTACTTCAAAGGAAAAGTGTAAGTGCCCCAGACACACATCAGGAGGTTCGAGTCTGCATTGTGTGAGGACAGGCACAGCCCTTTCAGGTGCCAGTGACGACTCCCGCCCTCTTTCCTAGCACAGATGGCACATTGGAATATGCAGGCTACACCCCAGCCCCCTTTTTGTCACTGTCTGGAGAGAGGTGCAAACAGCCTAACCGTCAAACTAACCCAGACAGGGAATCCACAAACAGGCAGAGTCACAAAAATGGTTCAAGCAAGAAAATGCCCACTTTCTAAAAGTGGCATTTTCAAACACACAATCTCAAAATCAACTTTACTGAAAGATGTATTTTATTTTTAAATTGTGAGTTCAGAGGTCCCAAACTCCACAGGGAGCTACGCTTTGATCACGTTTAAAGGCAGCCCTAGGTTAACCTATGAGAGAGAGAGATAGGCCTTGCAACAGTGAAAAACGAATTTGCCAGTATTTCACTGTCAGGACATATAAAACACATTAGTATATGTCCTACCTCAACCATACACTGCACCCTGCCCGTGGGGCTTCCTAGGGCGTACCTGAGCGGTGTGTTATATGTAGGAAAAGGGAAGGGTTAGGCCTGGCAAGTGGGTACACTTGCCAAGTCGAATTTACAGTTTAAAACTGCACACACAGACAGTGCAATGGCAGGTCTGAGACGATTACAGGACTACTTATGTGGGTGGCACAATCAGTGCTGCAAGCCCAGTAGTAGTATTTGATTTACAGGCCCTGGGCACCTCTAGTGCACTTTACTAGGGACCTACCAGTAAATCAAATATGCCAATCATGGATAAACCAATTACCAGTACAATTCACACAGAGAGCATATGCACTTTAGCACTGGCTAGCAGTGGTAAAGTGCTCAGAGTTCAAAAGCCAACAAAAACTGGTCAGGACAAATAGGAGGAAGGAGGCAAAAAGTTTGGGGATGACCCTGCAAAAAGGGCTAGGTCCAACACTTGGGTTACTTGGTACTAGGTTTAAAGGGTGGCATGTGAACTCCACACATATTGCTTGCTTTCTTTGCTGCATTTGACCCTGAGGTTCATTATCCTTTAATCCCTTTTCTTGTCTTGGCTTCAAGAGGAAGGCTGGCAGTGAAATCCCTAGTATTACGACCGCGGGGAAAGCGCTGCGGTTGAACCGCCGGGACCGGCAGTTTACCGCCACATTGGTCCCAGCGGTTTCAATCCCCCAGGGCAGCGCTGCTTGCTGCTTGCAGCGCTGCCCAGGGGATTAGAAGTCCCCCTACTGCCAGCCTTGTCCTGGCGGTTTGAACCGCCAGGAAAAGGCTGGCAGTACGGGGAGTCAGGGTTCCGCCAGCCGGCCCAGCGGGGATCTCCTGATGGCCGCAACGGGAGTGCGGCTGCATTGGCGGCCGCCCGGCGGTCCGATCTTGGTGGGTGGCTTCAGCAGCCCGCCAAGGTCGTAATGAGGGGCTTGGTCTGTCTCCTTTCTTTCTGATAGAATCTAATCTCATGTCCTTCCAGCCTGCCATCCTAAATCTTTTACTGTTGCTTGTGGAATTCCCCTGAGTCCTTTTGGACCCCTACTCTTTTCAATATATACATGCATCCTCTCACCAACATCATCAGAGCTTGGACTGTGAAGGCATTCAACCAACTTAGGGGGTCATTCTGACCCTGGCGGTCAGTGTTAAAGCGGCGGCCAACCCGCCTACAGGCTGGCGGCCAAAAAAACTGAATTCTGACCCTGGCGGGAACCGCCAACACAGGCCGCCGCATTAACACTCTGACCGCCACGGTGGTACAAACAAACAGCGCGGCGGTCACCGCCAACAGGCAGGCGGCAGACAATGTACCGCCCACCCTATCACGACTCACCAATCCGCCACCTTTTCCGGGGCGGGAGCCCCGCCGATAAAAACATGGCGGAAACAGACATCTCCAATGGAAAACGCTTACCTCGACACACTCCACGCGGAATCGGAACAGCATGGAACCCGAACTCCACATCCTCCCAGCCATTGCCTTCCTGCTCTTCTTCCAGGATCACGAACCACGCCGCAGACGACAACGGTGAGTACTGCACCTACGACACAGGGGAGGGGGGAGGAGGAAAGGTTACGGGCACACACATACGCCACACACCCACCCCCACCCTCACCCCCACCGAAATACCTACACACCTATGCAGATAAAAAAGTCAGAGTGACACCCCCAAACCCCCCCCCAAAAAAGCAAAGACAAAAGGCAATGAATGTAAAAGTAGAACTATATTATTGCAACAATAAAGCATAGAGATCTTAGCAATATATGAAGAATTAATACACATCCATACAAGTAGCAAAAGTCCGGCCCAGTCTTTCAAAGTCCAAATGTCCGTGGGCCAATGTGCAGCAACACATGGGCAAAGCCCACACACGAGATCGAGTCAATTGGAGAGAACACTGCTGGGGCATCACAAAAAGTTAAAACAGGCACCTCAGGGGGAAGGGAAGGGGGGGCACCTCAGCCACATGAGTCCACGACGCCAGATCCACGAAGGCCCTCCATGCCCACTGTGCCATCCTGGGGAGTGCAAAGCCACAGTCTCACAAGTCTCTACAGTGGGTGGATTGCCCACTGTGCTATCCTGGGGAGTGCAAAGCCACAGTCTCACAAGTCTCTACAGTGGGTGGATTGCCCACTGTGCCATCCTGGGGAGTGCAAAGCCACAGTCTCACAAGTCTCTACAGTGGGTGGATTGCCCACTGTGCCATCCTGGGGAGTGCAAAGCCACAGTCTCACAAGTCTCTACAGTGTGTGGATTGCCCACTGTGCAATCCTGGGGAGTGCAAAGCCACAGTCCATCAGATGGATTACAGAGACCACTGGTCATGGAGGAGGCATGGTGGGCAGAGTGTGTCGTGAAGGCCTGCCCGACACAGAACGGGGACTGCCAATGGGCCAGCGGTGCTTGACAGGAAGGGCCCAGCGGAGCGGTGCTTGACAGGAAGGGCCCAGCGGAGCGGTGCTTGAGACGGCGGGGCCCAGCGGAGCGGTGCTTGACAGGAAGGGCCCAGCGGAGCGGTGCTTGACAGGAAGGGCCCAGCGGGGCGGTGCTTGACAGGAAGGGACCAGCGGAGTGGTGCTTGAGACGGCGGGGCCCAGCGGAGCGGTGCTTGACAGGAAGGGCCCAGCGGAGCGGTGCTTGAGACGGCGGGGCCCAGCGGAGCGGTGCTTGACTGGAAGGGCCCAGCGGAGCGGTGCTTGAGACGGCGGGGCCCTGTTCAGCGGTGCCTGTCTTGGCGGGGCCCTGTTCAGCGGTGCTCCTCACTGCGGGGCCCTGTTCAGCGGTGCTCCTCACGGCGGGGCCCTGTTCAGCGGTACTCCCTCACGGCGGGGCCCTGTTCAGCGGTGCTTCTCACGGCGGGGCCCTGTTCAGCGGTGCCTGTCTTGGCGGGGCCCTGTTCAGCGGTGCTCCTCACGGCGGGCCCTGTTCAGCGGTGCTTCTCACGGCGGGGCCCTGTTCAGCGGTGCTTCTCACGGCGGGGCCCTGTTCAGCGGTGCCTGTCTTGGCGGGGCCCTGTTCAGCGGTGCTCCTCACGGCGGGGCCCTGTTCAGCGGTGCCTGTCTTGTGTTTCCAGTGAACCACACCTGGCCAATACTTGCCGCTCAGTCTGCATCGGACCTTTCCGTTGCGGGGCCCTCCTGTGATGGAGTCCTGGGGCCCTGGGTCTCCTCCGATACCCCTGGAATGGGGCTGGTGGGGCCCTCATGACCAGGTCGGCTGCTCCCTGCCTTTTGCTCCTTGCTGCCCTTGCCCTCCTTGGCAGACTGTCCGTGGCCCTTGGCTCCCTTACCCGATGTGGCAGGTGACGGTGCAAGGCTACCCTCCTTGGGGGCAGGCGTATCAGGCCTGTCGCGCCTGCCCTTCAGTTTTTTGCTCCTCTTCCCAGGGGGGGGGGCTGGCTGTGCCTTTGCTGCTGGACGATGTCCCAGCCCAAGGAAAGGGCGGACTCCAAAAACCAGGCACGACGTTCTTGGGAGTTGCTGGGCTGGTGGTGGCTGAGGTGTTTGTGGAACTCTTACGGGGTGGAGGGGGTGGGTCAGGTGAGGAAAAGAGGTCATGTTTAGAGAGGAAATTTTTCTTTGGAGCCATGGGAAGGGTAGCTGGAGTGGGTATGGGAGTGGAGGAAGAGGATGTGGTTGTAGGAGAGTCAAGTGTGCTGTCTTTGGGTGCAGGTACTTGGGCTGGAGGCTGACGTGAGGTGGATGGCTGTTGTTTGGGTGCCTGCCTGCGTTTGTGTGGTTGGGAAGTGGGGGTGACAGACACACTGGGAGAGGACACAGGGGACGTGTACATGGCAGTGGGGGTGGTGACTGCACGTGTGCGGACTGGTCTGGAGGGTGTGCTGGTGATGGGTGCAATGGCTGATGGTGGTGTGCTTGCAGGTGTGTGTGGAGACGTCACAGGGAGGGAGGAGGGAGACGAGGAGGTGGGGGACACAGAGGAGGTAGTGACTGTTGGCATGTCTGCATCTGGATGTTGCTTGGGTGAATGCTTGTGTGTCCTGTGGTGCTTATGTCTGGATGAGCTGAACCTTGGGTGTTGAGGTGTGTGCAGGCTGGTCTGTAGGTGTGGATGGGATAGGCAGAGGAACAGGGGAGTGGGACTGGGTGGAGGAAATCAGAAGAGGGAGGCTGGAGACAGGGACAATCGCTGCCGTCAGTGCTGAGGCCAGAGCGTTGAACGATCGTTGATGGGCAGCCTGACCCGAATGAAGGCCCTCCAGGTATGCATTGCTTTGATGCACCTCCCTCTCCACACCCTGGATGGCATTCAAAAGGGTAGACTGCCCAACAATGATGGTCCTCAGGAGGTCAATGACCTCCTCACTGAGGGCAGCAGGGGTGACTGGGGCAGGGCCTGAGGTGCCTGGGGCGAAGGAGATGGCCGGCTTCCGGCCTTGCGGGCACAGGCCGAAGGCCGAGGGGCTGCTGGGAGGGCGGAGCTGGTGCGCTGGGTGGCAGCTGTACCTGTAGGATCGGTGGGCACGGATGTTGCCGCCACCGCAAGGGAGCTCCCTTCCGAGGACGTGACGGTGTCGCTGACGTCTCCACGGGTCCCCGTGGTGGAGCCCCCCTCGCCCTCCGTCTCACTGGTCATGTCGGAGTCCGTTGCATGGTCCTCCGGGGTCATGTGAGATGCAGCTCCCTCTTGCGCCGATGCCACTTCTTCTCCGCCTGATGATGCTAATGCACACATTCACAGAAAAACAAAGAAAATGGGGGGGGGGTGGAAAACATAAAGACAAGTTGAGTGCATGCATTGGGGACACCGTTGGCGGAGAGGACAGACACAGAAGCCCCCTGCACTACGCTGCGCACTTGGGGTACACTACTCATTCACTGGGACATGCCCTATAAGCCTATGGGCGACAACTGCCCACAGAGTATACACTGGTCCATGAATCGCGTTACTAGGCACCCTACAGAGGTGGGGGGCGGGGGCACAGGACCATACCTCACGAACGGGCCTATCCTACAGAAATCGCCATGGCCTAGGGATACCCAGAGCCCTCCTCCCCCACCCAGGCACCTCCACTGCGCGCAAAATAGCTGAATGTGCTGTGATGTCCTCAAGCGCCCATCTAAATTGGGGTAGGCCACCGCCAGGATCCGGGACATCAGGGGGGTCAAGGTACGACTGGCACCCCTCCTAGGTTGGGAGGCCATCCCCAGCAGAGCCTCCGCCGTCTTCCTGCTCCCGCGGCGGATGTCCTCCCACCTCTTGTGGCAGTGGGTGCCCCTTCTGTTGTGGACCCCCAGGGCCCGGACGTCCTTGGCGATGGCACGCCAAATGTCGATCTTCTGATGGGCGCTGACCTATGTGACATGTACGGGGGGGAAGAGAAACATCATCACTTTTCTGCATGCTCGATGTGAGTGGCGCCCCCTCCCCAACCTTGCCATGTGGCACATGCTCTCATCTATCGTGCCATGCATTCGTCATTCGCTGCTCTCCCCTCCATCGTACATCCTCCCCACTCAACCCAGGCATTGAGCACTATGCATTGCCCCCCGTGTACTCACCTGTTGGTCTGGAGGCCCGTAGAGTAGCGCATACTGGGGGAGGACCCCGTCCACGAGCTTCTCCAACTCCTCGGAACTGAAGGCGGGGCCCTTTCCCCAGTCGCAGCAGCCATTGTCACTTCCAGACCGAGGTCACAGCAGCACTTGCAGTATAGGTCCTCTCCTGTGGATGCTCAGGTCTCGTGTGATCAAGCAGAGAGAAAATGGCGGTTACGGCCGCGGCGGTGCGTACCGCGCCGGTGCGTACCACGACCGCCGGCGCTCACCGCCATTGGCTCCTGAAACCCATAGGGTTCAATGTTGTCCAATGCGGCTTTGCGCCGCGGACTGCGACTGCCTACCGCCACGGTGTGCCACACTTGCGCAATGACCTCACTTCACATTGTCACACTTCACAGGTCAGGCAGCCGCCATTTCAAGTGCCCACATGGCTTAATTCCTACTGCGTCACACATGGCTAGGCCTTGCGCCGACAATCATACTAGCCATTCAATCCCGAGAGATTCGTGTACTGTGCATGCTGTGGGCACTTACCTGTGGGTTGCTTGACTCTGTGCTCCATGTTGTCCTTCCTAGGCACCGTCCGCTGGGACTTGTGAGGAGACGGAGGAATGTTCCCGTGTACAGACCGCTGGTGGACCTGTCGACAATAGAAGAAAGACACGTCATCCTCACCTACAGACTCAACCGTGCCACTATACAGGAACTGTGTGCCCAGCTGGATCCAGACCTGATGTCACCCATCCGCCAACCCACAGGGATTCCGCCTCTAGTGCAGGTGCTGTCAGTACTGCATTTTTTTGCCAGTGGATCATTTCAAACTACAGTGGCCATTTCATCTGGGATGTCTCAGCCTATGTTTTCAAAGGTGTTGTCCAGAGTGTTGTCTGCCCTGATGAAATACATGCGGAGCTACATCATTTTCCCTGAAGTGGGTGACTTGCCTACAGTGAAGGGTGATTTCTATGCCCTTGGACACATTCCCAATATCATTGGTGCCATTGATGGGACCCATGTGGCTTTGGTTCCCCCAAAAGACAATGAACAGGTGTACAGGAACCGAAAAAGTTATCATTCGATGAATGTCCAGGTGGTCTGTTTGGCTGACCAGTACATCTCCCATTTAAATGCCAAGTTCCCAGGGTCAGTGCATGACGCGTACATCATGCGAAATAGCAGCATCCCTTATGTGATGGAACAGCTACAGAGACACCGTGTGTGGCTAATTGGTGACTCTGGTTACCCAAACCTGCCTTGGCTATTGACCCCAGTGAGGAATCCCAGGACCAGGGCAGAGGAACGGTACAATGAGGCCCATGGGCGTACTAGGAGGGTGATTGAGCGGACCTTCGGCCTCCTGAAGGCCAGGTTTAGGTGCCTGCATGACTGGTGGATCCCTAATGTACTCACCAAAGAAGGTGTGTCATATCATTGTGGCCTGCTGCATGCTTCACAAACTGGCTTTGCGACGCCAGGTGCCTTTCCTGCAGGGGGATGGTCCAGATGGTGGTGTTGTGGCCGCTGTGGAGCCTGCGGAGAGTGAAGAGGAGGAAGACGAAGAGGACGACACAGACAACAGGGACAGAGTGATACTGCAGTATTTCCAGTGACACACAGGTAATAATCTACTCCTGCATTGTATTATGTCTGTAACTGTAGTGGCTCTCTACTGTCTGACTTTTCACCCCAATGTATGGTAACTTAGTTGTGTATATCACTTCCTGTTTCAGTGATCTGATCCCCACGGAGTGCCCTCTGGTTTTTTCCCCCATGGACTACCGCTGTGTGACACTGGTATGTTGTCATCACAATGTAAATAGAAATGTTTTGTTGGTTATATCGAATACATTTGGTTTAAATAAATAGATAGCAGAATCCAGTTGGTTTTTGTGCAATAATTGTGTTTATTGAAGTTATCAAATAGGTGTATAGTTCAAAAAGGGTGATGGGTGATGGTGGAGGCATGTCCATGGCAGTGTCCAGACTGTCGTTCCTACAGGTCCATTGTCCATATGCCTGTGGAAGGTGGAGCAGGGGCAGTTCAAGGTTGGACAGGGTGAACAAGTGGGATGACAACCGGGGGGTTCCGTGCATGGCGGGGGTCTTGACATCCTACTCTGTCTTCTTCCTAGATCTCAGGCCTTTCTTGCGGGGTGGTTCTTGTTCTGCAGGGGGTGGGGTCCGGGTGGGCTGTTGCTGTTGTGTCGGGCCTCCTGACCACTAGCGCCGGTGGAGGTGGTGGGCTGTTCTTCCTCCATGCTAGTGGCAGGGGCACTTTGGGGGGCCACATGGTCCCGCAAAGTGGTGACAATCTGGCTGAGTGCCACCACCATTGTACCCATTGCGGCACTGATGCTGCGCAGTTCTTCCCGGAACCCCATATTCTGTTGCTCATGCAGAAGCAGGATCTCCTGCAACCTGGCCAGGACCGTCGCCATCGTCTCTTGGGAGTGGTGGTACGCTCCCATGATGGTGGTGAGGGCCTCTTGGACAGTGGGTTCCCTAGGCCTGTCCTCCCTCTGTCGCACAGCAGCCCTCCCAGTTCCTCTTTGTTCCTGGGCCTCTGTCCCCTGGACGGTGTGCCCACTACCAGTGCCCCCAGGTCCCTGTTGTTGTTGGGGTTGTGGGTTATCCTGGGTGCCCTGTACTGGTAGACACACCGCTGCTTGACCTGTCCTGGAGACAGAAGCATGGGCCCGCTGGGTGGGTGCTGTGCTGGTGTTTCCAGAGGGGGTAGGTCTGCTGTGGCCTGTGGCTGACTGAGGGTAACCGACTGTCCAGAGGTCCCCAATGGTCCGGGCTGGTCATCAGGTTCTAGGTCGACAGAGCTGCTGTCATCACTGGGGGCCTGTTCTGGGGGTGGGATGGACAAATCTGGACCCTCCTGGCCGGTGTGTTGGCGTTCGGGCCCTGCAGGGGTAAAAGAGTATGGTTATAGCTTTTGTGTGTGCCATGGCGTGCGATTTGTGGGTGGCCTTGTCCCCCAGTGCTGGCAGTCCCATGTGGGAGGAGTTGTGAGGGTGGTTTGTGGGGGGGGATGGGTATGTGCAGTGGTCATGCTTAGGTGATGGGTGTCCATGGTTTGTGTTGGCATTCAGGGGTTGGGTTTGGGTTGGGTGGGTTGTGCTGGTGAGACATTAACAGGGAGTATGCGTGCTGGGGGGTTGGGGGTGAGGGTGGGGGTGTGGGTTGGCATGCTGGTGGTTGGGGGGGTGAAGTAGTTGAGATCAGACTTACCAGAGTCTATTCCTCCGCCTACTCCAGCGAGGCCCTCAGGATGCAGGATGTTCAAGACCTCTTGCTCCCATGCTGTGAATTCGGGTGGAGTGGGTGGGGGTCCGCCGCCAGTCTTCTGCACAGCGATGTTGTGTCTTGACACCATCGACCGCACCTTCCCCCGTAGGTCATTCCAGCGCTTTCGGATGTCTTCCCGATTTCTGGGATGCTGTCCCACAGCGTTGACCCTGTCGATGATCCTTTGCCATAGCTCCGCCTTCCTGGCTATTGTGGTGTGCTGCACCTGTGTGCCGAAGAGCTGGGGCTCTACCCTAATTATTTCCTCCACCATGACCCTGAGTTCTTGGTCCGAGAACCTGGGGTGTCTTTGGGGTGCCATGGGGTGGTGTGGATGAGGTGTGGGGTGGTGTTTGTGGTGATGAGCGTGGTGGTGTGTGGTGTTTTGTGCGTAGATGTGGTGTGGGTGATGGTGTTGGGTTCCTGTGTGTGTTGTGCTTTGCGTTCCCTGTGCTCTCTCTCTGTGTATTGCGCCTTGTCTCTGAATTTCGATTTGTGGGGGTTTGAGGGTGATGTGGGTGTGTGTTTTATATAGTGATGGGTGTGTGGGTGTGTTGTTTGTATGTGTATCAGGTGTGTGTATTTCGAATTGGCAAATGTGGCTGTGTTTTGTAAAGGTGTGTGTATTTTGGATCGTAATGGCATGGGCGTGTTTGTGTTGGCGTGACGGTGGAGGTTTGGTCATCTCCAGTTTATCGCTGACCTCTGATGAGGCGGCCTTACGTGGATGTCGGGTTTTTGGCGGTTTGGCAGTTGTGGGTCAGAATGACCGTGGCGGTTTACTGCGGCCGCGGCGGTATGATGGCGGTCTTCTGACCGGCGGTAAGAGCCTTTTACCGCCGAGGTCAGAATGACCCCCTTAGTCTGGAATTGAACAATTCTTCTTTGTAAATGCAAGATGTCATCAACAAGTATGTCTTGGCTGTTCAAAGCTATGTGAATGCAGAGCAAACTTTCTGAAGCTTAAAACTTTGAAAATGGAAGCATTAATACGTGTGGACCTTCTCCTTATGAACAAATATCATGAGGCTCATTAGGAAAACTCCAACATTTATCCACACTCATGTGAGGAATGCATTTGGTAACACTGGAAGTATGCCCAGGCTTGACTATGCTAATGCCTTCTGTCTTCTTTTTCTGGCTTCCCCATTCAAAAACTTCAAGTGCAGAATACAATTGGATACAACTTTAGAAAACTGATATGGACTCTAAAACACAGAGAAACTTTATTGGTATTAGTTTAAGTTGAATTGCTGCAGGCACATATATTTACAAGGAACCTTCCTCAGTGTCTTCCACAGCAAACTGAATATATTTATGCCAAGGCACTCGCTTCATCCAATTCTTCACTTCAGTTCGTACTTCATGATTCATTCAGTCTTGGTTAGTGGCTATATTTGGTTCCTCTATTGTACAATATAGATCCTCTTCACTTACACCTGATTGAGAACTTTATTTTCTGACGAGTCTTTCCTACTATTTGTTTAGTTGAAACAGTCTTTCCACCTCCCCTTCCACATGGTGAATTCAGTTTCTAGAAACAAGATGTCTTTAGGTGAATGTTGCACTCTACATGTATGTAACTCACACACTCACTCTTGAATGGTGATATAGGATTTCATTGCAGATCTCTATCCATATTGCTACATCGATGCAGTTACTCCACAGGCATTCTGAAAACACTGCGCTACATAAATGTGAGCCAAAATATTTTATAATGTTTTGGTTACTTTCCAATTGACTAGCTCCACCCTACACATCATCCTTTTCACTCCATTGATGAAGATCAATGACTGGATGGATCATTATGTAGAACTTACCATATTATCGTGGGGTGAGTGTATGCACATGAGCAAACGCACAGGGTTGAGAGGGTGCTTTTATTTTTTCTTTGATCTCCCCTACCATATGTGTTTCTGTACCCCCAGTCAACTCATCTGCTGAGCAAGGGTTTACAATAACAACCAGCAGAACAGTACTATGCGCTGTATTCTCTTTTGCTATAATCTTTAAACACAGCCAAACCTCTAGACCCCAATATTAAATTAATAATTCTATAAGTAAAATGAGATAAATAATCAATAAACATTATAACTTGAATAGGTGTAGACTGTGCTTTTTTCTTCCCAAAGAATTGAGAATTGCTTCTATTGAACAGATGGAGCGAGTAAAATGAAATTCTTTAAAAGAGCATGGTCACTTTTAAGAATTTTACAATGGTCCGTGTGCGAGCTTCACCCCAAGTGCAAGCTCAAATTCTTTATTTATTTGTCATCAAGCTCACCACTTCTTGGGCCAAACATATGAAAGCATTTTGTGATTACAAGCCCGGAGATTTAAACAATCACTGGGTTTTCTACTACAAAATGCCCATTTATTTTGTTTTTATGTGCCTATTTCTAATGTGTGAGTTTTGCAACCCGTACAGATTTGTAAATAGAAGGGAGTGGGAAAGGAACGTTCCTTCCTAGTAATGAATCTGTAAACTATGTTTCAATGTTTTGCAACCTTAATCTGGTCACAAACCATGGAAAAGTTATCAACACCTCAAAGGAGGTGGTAAACTTTGGGAATTATGTTGATAGCCTCGTGGGTAGTAGGCAGCGGTCCACCGCCTGTTCTAACTCATATTTTCCCAAATGTAAAACTTTAGCCACCATCCCAGTCTTTTTAGCCAATCCTGGAGGTCAGAAATTGAGACCTGCTTAATAAATAATCATTAGGCAGGCTTTTGTGCCCCCCCCCCAGTGAAAGGTGTTTTGAAAAGTGACCTATTCGTATATCAATAATTTTACAAAATTAGGGTTTGGTTGCAAAAAGTCAGTGCACAATTTTTGACTATCTTTTCATGAGCATATTATTAGTACCCCGGGGGTTCATATTTTTCAACTCATAAGATAGGCTACAGGGATACATTTCTCCAGTCTCTATACTTTTTGGGCAAAACAATCTTTTGATTATGCCATAAATCCTAGGCATGTTTTGTATTGCTTTTAATTTGTCTGTGTATCAGAAATGTGTCCTTTCTTTTCCAACCATTTTGTTTAAAACAGGCTTCATCAAAACAGGCAAGCAGGTCTCTATGGTTGACCCTCACAAGACTTCTGTTCCATGTCTATGAAAATGGCATCTGGTGAACTTGTTTTCTTTGAGAGCTTGAATTTATGCACAATAATGGAGAAACTATTTCCTATAAATTTCCACAGATGAATAGAACTGAAGGAGGAGGATGGCCCTCATTATGACATTGGTGGTAAATCCCACTTACCGCCATGCTGACAGCCGCCAACATACCTCCGCTGCTGTGGATATCCGCTAACCATATTATGACACACACACACCAATCCGTCACTTTTCAGCCACACACACAAATCTGCCACACCAAAGGTCAGTGATAAACTGGCGGTATCAAAACCCACGCAACATTATGACCCACAAATCACCATGGCGGGCATTCAACGGCGGTAAACCATTGGCGGTACATACCGCTGTGCTCAAAATACACACACCCAAACAAAACAACACCACATTGGACAATTCAAACTACACATACCAGACACACATACACACACCATACCCATAACCCTTTACAACTACCAATAATTGCCAGCAGAGAGAGACAGCAAGTGCAATCACACAACCAGAGCCACACACCACCCACGCAACTTACATCACACACCCCAACAAATCACCATACACAACCTCACCCACATCACTCACACTACACTCATGGTACCACAACAACACCCCAGATTCTCTGATGAGGAGCTAAGGGTCAGGGTGAGGAGATCATGAACAGGGTCAATGCCGTGGGACAGCACCCAAGAACAAGGAATGACATCAGGAAGAAGTGGAATGACCTACGGGGGAAGGTGTGTTCCATTGCAGCAAGACACCAGATCGCTGTACAGAGGACTGGCGGTGGACCATCACCTCTTCCCTCACAAATAACAACATGGGAGGAGCAAGTCTTAGCAATCATGCATCCTGAGGGCCTGGCTGGAGTAGCAGGAAGACTGGACTCTGATAAGTCAACTCTATACTACTACAACCCCCTACCTGCATGCCATTACATACCCCCACCCTTACCCTCACTCTCATCACTCCACCTCCTCCCACACACCCCACTATCAAAACCCACTCATCCCAATGTCAAGCCCTGCATGCACCATCAATGCATGGACAACACTCACAGACCTGCATGGACATCTATCACTATAGCATGCACACTAGAGACAATCAGCTACCCCACCAAATAACTCACACAAGGCAAAGCTGCCAGGGCAAGAACAACCATAGAGGGCAACCCACACATGCACAATATGTCACACAGAGAAACAATAACACTGATTTTACATCCCCACAGGTATCCCAGCCAATGTCACCGGAGACGAGGTACCAACAACATCCAGTCCCCCCACGGAAGCGGCCCACTGTGATGACAGCAGCTCTGGTCACCTAGATCTGGGTGACCAACCTGGCCCATCAGGGACCTCCGGACAGTCGGTTACCCAGGCACAGTCTCACACCACCACAGAGCCTCCCCCCTCAGGAAACACCACCACTGCACCCACCCAGCGGGCCCATACCTCTGTCCCCAGGACATGTCAACCAGCAGTGTGTCCACCACTACAGAGACCGCAGGGCACACCACAAACCCAGGACAATCAGGGACCTGGGGTCAGTGGCAGTGGGCACACGGTTCAGGGGACAGAGGCACAGGACAACAGGGAAGCTGGGAGAAGTACTGTGCGCCGGGGGAGGACAGGCCCAGGGAAGCGACTCTCCAGGAGGCACTCACTGCGATCCTGGGAGCATACCAACATTCCCAGGATACGCTGGGACAGATCCTGGACAAGGTGCAGGAGAACATGCGGCTGCAGGAGGGAAAGTACCTGGGGATCAGGGAAGACTTGAAGTCCATCAACACCACCCTGGTCTCCATATCAGGGGTGCTGGCAGAAATGGCCAACAGTATGAGGGAGTCAGTGGCACACCAGCAGACCCCTGACACTAGCCAGACTACTAAAAGGCTCTCCACCTCCGCTGTCACTAGTGGACAGGCGGCCCACCACAGGACCAACAGGCCACCAGCACCCCCCCTGCAGAAGGAGAACCACCCCGCAAACATTCCCTGCGATCCAGGCAGAAGCCAGAGACTATTGCCAAGACACCCACCAGAAAATAAGACTCTCCTGAATGTCACCTATGTGTCCCACTTTGTCACCCTGTCCACCTTGAGCCACCTGAATTGCCATTGCTCCCCCTTCCTATGCCCCCTTGGACAATGAACCTGTGCTACAAATAGACTGGACTCTAACCCGGACTTTCCTCCATCATCACCCCACCCCATTGCACTTCCCCCTTTTCGTCATAGCACTGCAATAAATACACTTAGAAAAAATACAAGTATGGAGTATGTAAAATGATTTTAAAAAGTATTTGTTTAACAAGGTTCATAAATTCCAAATCAACTGTACAGTAATGTTTACATAGGAAAGTCCTGTAGTTGCCTGCAGTGAACACACCAGGAGCAATAGTGGGGCACCAACATCTGCAAAAAGAGATGCCAATGGGTACAGTGAGTGAGCATAAAAGTAGGAATTCACAGCCTGCCAGTGACAATGTCACACATCAAACTGTCAATGAAATATGAAATAACACTGTCTTACCTGTGTGTCATTGGAAGTATTGACGAATGACTGCACTTCTGTTGTCCTCATCCTCTGCCTCCTCATCTTCACTCTCCACAGGGTCCACTGCTGCTGCACGGCCATCTCCAGCCTCCTCCTCCTGCAGAGAAGGCACATAGCGTTGCAAGGCAAGGTTGTGCAACATACAGCATGCCACGACGATCTGGCAGACCTTCTTGGGTGAGTAGCACAGGGATCCACCTGTTAGATGGAGGCACTGAAACCTGGCTTTCAGGAGGCCGAATATACATTCAATAATCCTTCTGGTTCGCCCATGTGCCTCATTGTAACGTTTCTCTGCCCTTGTCCTGGGATTCCTCACAGGGGTCAGTAGCCATGATAGGTTGGAGTAACCAGGGTCATCTGCAAATATCGAGGGACAACTGTTAGCCACACACTATGCCATATGGCCCTCATCATACCCATACACCAACATCCACTGGATGGGAACCATGGCTCACCTATTAGCCACACCCTGTGCCTCTGGAGTTGGGCCATCACATTTGGGATGCTGCTATTCCTCAGGATAAAATCATCATGCACCAAGCGTGGATACTTAGCATTGACATGGGAGATTTACAGGTCTGCCAAACACAACATCTGCACATTCATAGAGTGATAACTTTCAAGATTTCTGAACACCTGTTCATTTTGCCGGTGGGGGGGACAAATGCAATATATCCCTCATCAATCACACCAATGATGTTGGGGATATGTCCCATTGCATAGAAGTCAGCCTTCACTATAGCCAAATCCTCCACTTAGGGGGAAAACAATGTAGCTGCACATGTGTTTATTCAGGGCAGACAACACTCTGGTCAGCAGTATTGAGAACATTGGCTGTGAGATTCCTGCTGCCAAGCCCACTGTCACTTGGAAAGAACCAGTTGCCAAGAAATGGAGCACTGATAGAACTTGCTCAAAAGGGGGGATCCCAGTGGGGTGACGGATCGTAGATATCAGGTCAGGCTCCAATTGGGCACACAGCTCTGTGATTGTGTCCTGTCAAGTCTGTAGGTGAGGATAATGTGCCTGTCCTCCATTCTTGCCAAGTCCAGGGGTCTGTACACAGGGGATGTCTCCATCTCCTATTCATCCGCAGCGGTTGCAATGTATGGGGTAAATTAGTGAGCAGGTGGTCATTATCTGTACATTGTAACCACTTCAGTTCAATGCATATTGTGATTTTTACACTATTTTGGTGATATATGTCCAGAATGTGAAATAGTGCTATTGTGATGCAGTTACGGTCAAGGCCTCCTCCCCCACTGAAATGGCATCTGCCTGTCGAGTATGGAGGAACAGGTGGAAATGAGGTAATTCCGCTGACGTTGTGCGCTGTTGCGGGAGTCAGTCGGGAACTGCTGTGCAACTCCTCATTGGTTATCATTGGGCCCTATGGGGTACAGTGGCCAATGGTGATGTACGCGGCGGTGACGGTACGCACCGCCACGGACGTAACTGCCATTTTTTTATCTGTTCACTCACTTGCTACCTGACCTTCAACAGGAGATGGCCTACACTGCATGTGCTGCTGTGACCTGTGTCTGGAACCTACCATGGTGTGTGTGACTGGGGAAAGGGCCCCTGCCTTTACCTCAGCAGAGTTGGAGCAATTAGTGGATGCGGTCCTACCCCAGTACCGACTGCTGTATGGGCCTCCAGACCAACAGGTGAGTATACTGTGAGCACAATGCATGGGGCATGAATGCATGGAGTGCTGTGTGTGAAGGCCTTGTGTAGGGGAGGGGTTGGTGGATGGGCCCTGGGCAGCATGCAGCATGTATGCTGGGCCATGTCTGTGCTAATGGGGATGGGAAGGAGCATGGTGGGCCATGAGTGTAACAGACAGGACGGTCTGACTAATACCTTTCCCTGTTCGTATTTCTCTGCAGGTCAGCACCCATCAAAAGAAGGGTATAAGCATGCCATTGCCAAGGACGTGCGGGTCCTGCAGGTCTACGGCAGGCAGAGCACCCACCGTCAGAAACGGTGAGAGGACCTGAGATGCTGGGCATGGAAGACCGCAGAGGCCCAGCTGGGGATGGCCTCCCAACGAGGAAGGGGTGCCTGTCGAACCCTGACCCCCCTGATGGCCCTTATACTGGTGGTGGCCTATCCGGAGCAGGATGGGCACTTAGGGGCATCACAGCAGCAACAAGGGGGTGAGTACAGTGGCTTTAATTTCTACTTACGTCTGGTGGGGTGGTGTCTGGGTGGGGGATGTAGGCCTGTGGGTGACCCTAGGCCAGGCCTGACATTGCTGAGTAGGGCCCCAATGTCCCTGATGTGAAATTCCTCCAACCTAGCTAGTAGGCATCAACTACTGGGCAGGGGTGTGTGGGTCTCAGGTATGCTGCAGTTAGCCATATGTGTCCCTACCCATGGCCTGGTGACTAGCATTGTAACTCGTAGTGCTTCGCCTAATGTGTACGGCTGTTCCCTGTGTGAGTGTGTTGTGTACACCAATAGTAGTGTTGGTGCCGCCATTGACCAAGTGTATCCTTTGTTTCTCTCCCCTTTCTGTTTTGTCACCCTGTCCTTATGTACATTAGCATCATCTGGCGGAGGAGCAGAGGCACCGGCGACGGAGGGAGCTGCGTCCCACAGGACGAAGGAGGCAGAGCCACCCATGTACAGCTGCCCCCCGTACCAGCACTGCCCCCCAGCAGCCCATGAGCGAGTTGCCTGGGCCTGCTCACCCAGGATGGTGGGCATCTCCTTCGCCCCAGGCACCTCAGGCCCTGCCCCAGTTAGCCCTGCTGCCCTGAGTGAGGAGGCTCTTGACCTCCTGCGATCCATCTCTGTTGGGCAGTCAACCATTGTGAATGCCATCCAGGGGCTGGCAGCCCAAATGCAACAGTCCAATGAATTTCTGGAGGGCATTCTCACTGGCTTGGCTGCCAACAGAGATCAATCCAGGCTCTGGCCTCCTCTCTGATGTCAGCCATTGCCCCTGTTTTCACCCTCCCCCCCCAACTTGCTCTACCCAATCCCAATACCCTCAACCCCATCCTATCCCAAACACATAGGCAGACAAGCATGCACACAGGACAGCACACAAGAGTGAACATGGCAAACACAAGCACCACACTTCATCCCACAGGCACTTACACAAACACCATCTAGACGTACCAACATCCACTGCCTCCACTGTGGCCCCTCCTCCTCGTCCACCTCCCTCCCAGTTGCATTTACACTCACACCTGCATGCACTACATCCTCATCCACTACCCCATCACCAGCACACCTATCAGAACACACACCTCACTGGCAGTCACCACCCCCACATTCATGCACATGTCCCCTGTGTCCTCTCCCACTGTGTCTGTGCTCCCTCCTCCCAAAGTACACAAACACAAGCACTCAGACACCCAACAGCCATCCACCTCACAACAGCATCCAGCCCATGCACCTGCACCCAAACACAGCAGACTGACACCCCCTACAACCACTCCCTCTTCCTCCATTCCCAAACCTTCTCCCTCTTCCCGCATCAATGTCCCTAAGAAACTTTTCTGTTCGACCATTGACCTCTTCCCTACCCCTCCCCCTCCGTCCTTCACGTCAGGCCAGGGTAGTCAAAACCCAGCAACTCCAGATGGGAAAGGATCCCGGCCACCAGCCAGCCAGACGGAAAGGGTGACTGCCCCAAGTGCTGCAGGGAGGAAGGGCAAGGAGCCAACCCCAAGTGCTGCAGGAAGGAAGGGCAAGGAGCCAGCCCCAGCTGCAAGAAGTAAGGGCAAGGGGCCTACACCAGCAGGCAGTAAGGACAAGGGGCCTGGAGCTGGGACCCATCCGAGGCTGCAGGGGATGGGCTGGAGCCTCCCCCCACAACTGGCAGCAGCAGCAACAGTGGGCAGCCGTCCGAGGCCGCAGGGGATGGGCTGAAGCCTCTCCCTACAACTGGCACCAGCAGCAGCAGCACCAGTGGGCAGCCATCCGAGGCTGCAGGGGATGGGCTGCTGCCTCCCCCCGCCATCAGTAGCAGCACCACTGATATCACTGAACAGCCGTCACTGCTGGTGGACATTCTGTAGACCTGCTTCCGTGGGCTGTTGTGCGGCCTACCCCCTGCAAATCCAGTGGGTATGACTCCTAGCCGAGAGACTGGGACCTTGCACTCCCCAAGATCTGCATCACAGGGCACAATGCCCCCTCCAGAACCAGTGGTGATGCCACCCACTCACCCAATCCTCCCCAGGATGAAGAGCACAGGGCACAGGGCACAGTGCCCCCTCCAGAACCAGTGGAGATGCCATCCACTCACCCCATCCTCCCCAAGATGAAGAGCACAGGGCATGATGCCACCTTCAGAACCAGTGGAGATGCCATCCACTAACCTCATCCTCCCCAGGATGAAGAGCACAGGGCACGATGCCCCCTCCAGAACCAGTGGAGATGCCATCCACTCACCCCATCCTTCCCAGGATCAAGAGCACAGGGCACGATGTCCCCTCGAGAGCATGAGGGCAACTCACCCACTGTTGAGACTGTGGCCTTGCACTCCCCAGGACCAAGCACAGGGCATGTTGTTCCTCCAGAGCATGTGGGCAAGTCAACCACTTGAGAGACTGTGGCCTAGCACTCCCCAGGACCAAGTACAGGGCATGTTGCCCCTTTCAGAGCATGTGGGCAAGTCACCCACTTGAGAGACTGTGGCCTTGCACTCTCCAGGACAGAGTAATGGGCATGTTGCCCCCTCCAGAGCATGTTGGCAAGTCATCCACTTGTGCAACTGTGGCCTTCAACTTCCTAGGACCAAGCACAGGGCATGTTGCCTCCTCCAGGACCAGTGGCGTTGTATCATCTTCCGGCTGAAGTGCCCCCACCCCCGTCGCCCCTGAGGTGCTTGCCCATCTTCTGCCTGATGCCCCAGCAGTGTTCTCTCTGTGTTGTTGCAGGAGTGAAGTGGGGCCTTAGACTTTATAATGTGGCCCTGTGGCCCATTGTTAGATATAGGGTATTTGGTTGACAGTCAGGTTACCCCCTGTTCAAGCAAGGACCCTCACTCTAGTCAGGGTAAAAGAGAATCACCCTCAGCTAACTCCTGCTTACCCCCTTGGTAGCTTGGCTGAGCAGTAGGCTTAACTTCAGAGTGCTAGGTGTAAAGTATTTCTAACAACACACACAATAGCTTAATGAAAACACTACAAAATGACACAACACCAGTTTAGAAAAATAGGAAATATTTATCTAAACAAAACAAGACCAAAAAGACACAAATCCGACATACACAAGCCTAGTTATTAATTTTTAAAGATTAAACTCAAAAATAGCGCTTATAAACAAAATGCTTCGATGAGGTGTTAACATGGAGTCGTTCCCGACAATACGACACCAGCGGCGCCGAACACGAAGTCGTGTAGACCCCCAAGTACAGTACCTTTGGTAAAGAGTGAAAACAAGCCGATGCGCGAAGTTGGGGATCGCGGCGTCTGTGTGAAACATAAAATCTGCGCACTTCGAGCAGCGTTGTTCACAACATGGTGAGGCGACTTCCACGTAGTCGTGGACTTCGGCGGGGCTGCAGCAATGTTGGGCCTGCGAAGGTCGTTGCATTCCAGCGAAGATCACGGAGTCAGTTGCAGGCGGCATCACCGGATTCAGCAGTGGCATCGGTCTGAAGTCGTCCGGAGTCGATTTCCTTGAATTTCCACCAGCTTTCCTTCCAAGGGCCCAGGGACTGGATAGGGCACCACTTGTCAGAGCAGGAGTCTCTCCAGAGACTCCAGGTGCTGGCAGAGAGAAGTCTTTGCTGTCCCTGAGACTTCAAACAACAGGAGGCAAGCTCTAAATCAAGCCCTTGGAGATTTCTTCACAAGATGGAAGGCACACAAAGTCCAGTCTTTGCCCTCTTACTCTGGCAGAAGCAGCAACTGCAGGATAGCTCCACAAAGAACAGTCACAGGCAGGGCAGCTCTTCTTCCTCAGCTCTTCAGCTCTTCTCCAGGCAGAGGTTCCTCTTGTTTCCAGAAGTGTTCTAATGTTTGTTGTTTTGGTTGCCCTTCTTATACCCAATTTCTCCTTTCAAGTAGGCCTACTTCAAAGAAAAGTCTCTTTTGAATGTGAAATCCTGCCTTGCCCAGGCCAGGCCCCAGACACTCACCAGGGGGTCGGAGACTGCATTGTGTGAGGACAGGCACAGCCCTTTCACATGTAAGTGACCACTCCTCCCCTCCCTCCTAGCACAGATGGCTCATCAGGTAATGCAGACTACACCACAGCTCCTTTTAAGTCACAGTCTAGTGTGAGGTGCAACCAGCCCAACTGTCGCACTGACCCAGACAGGGAATCCACAAACGGCAGAGTCACAGAAATGGTATGAGCAAGAAAATGCTCACTTTCAAAAAGTGGCATTTTCAAACACCGTTCTTAAAATCAACTTTACTAAAAGATGTATTTTTAAATTGTGAGTTCAGAGACCCCAAACTCCACATGTCCATCCTCTTCAAAGGGACTCTACACTTTAATCAGATTTAAAGGTAGCCCCCATGTTAACCTATGAGACGGACAGGCCTTGCAACAGTGAAACACAAATTTAGCAATATTTCACTGTCACGACCTATAAAACACATTAGACATGTCCTACCTTAACCATACACTGCATCCTGCCCTTGGGGCTACCTAGGGCCTACCTTAGGGGTGCCTTACATGTAAGAACAGAAAAGCTTTAGGCCTGGCAAGTGGGTACACTTGCCAAGTTGAATTTACAGTTAAAACTGCACACACAGACACTGCAGTGGCAGGTCTGAGACATGATTACAGAGCTACTTATGTGGGTGGCACAACCAGTGCTGCAGGCCTACTAGTAGCGTTTGATTTACAGGTCCTGGCACCTCTAGAACACTTTACTAGGGACTTACTAGTAAATCAAATATGCCAATCATGGATAAACCAATCACATACAATTTACACAGAGAGCATATGCACTTTAGCACTGGTTAGCAGTGGGAAAGTGCTTCGAGTTCAAAAGCCAACAGCAACAGGTCAGAAACAAATAGGAGGCAGGAGGCAAAAAAGATTGGGGATGACCCTGCATAAGCAAAAAAGTCCAACACAACCCCCTATCAGCCTAAAGCCAGGGGAGAACAATCAATACCTTGATTTACTTCCCTGATTGGGGTGATAGAACAAGGACCCAAGCCCACAACAGCAGGGGCATGTTCCAGTTATACACCTTCCTGACTCCAGTTGGATCCCTCTTTCCATACTCTCAGGGCCCACTAAGCTAACCCATGGGGAACCCTTCTTCACATCTGCAGATTCCATCTGTGCAGCACCTAACTTTACTTTGCTCACAGATGTATCCCAATGGGCAGATAGTACCACCAGGGCCAACACAGTATTGTTGCCCACTCCACCCCTGGGGTGTGACTCTCGTCCCCCCCCCCCCAGGGGCAACTCTGTCCACCAGGACAGCAAGCCACAGTGACCCCTGACAACTGTCAGGGATGAGAGCCTGACCTCAGGCCTCTCCAACCACTGTGACTGTGGAGAGTGGGGGGCGGTAGCCCTAGGTGCCTGACACCCTTTGACAACTCTCCCTTCCACCAGGTCAGGGATGACAATCTGACCCTGGTCCTCCCCTCTGGGGCTCTGTACCCTCCCTGCAGGAGCAGCACCCCCAGTGTCCAAAATTGTCAGGGTGCTTGTAGAAGTAGTCCTGCACAATTCTCCCACCAGTACAGGGATGTAAACCTGCAACTGGTCCTCCAACCTGGGTTCTGTACCTTCAGGTTGGACCAGAGCAAGGGATAAGGCTTCCCTCCCCCTGCCCTCCTTTCTGGGGTCCAGCACCACCCAACAAGGAGTGGGCCCCCAGAAGACAACATGGTAAGGGCACTGTTAGCAGTAGCCCCTTACTCCAGGTCAGGTGGGCACCCTGAACCTGGCCTTCCAATCCAGGGTCTGTACCCTTAGATTGCACTGGGGCTAGGAGTGAATCTCTCTCTCCCCTGCCCCTACTCTCAGGGTTCTGCACCCCTCCTCAGGGAGAGGACCCCTTGAAATCATACCGGGGGGGGTGATTAGGAAAACCGCCCACCCCTTCAGGCCAGGGTTTACCCCCTGCACCTGATCCTCCAGTTCAGGGTCTGTACCCACAAACTGGACCACCGCCTGGCAACCCAGGACTTTCTGAGGGGCATACCTACCCCCATCAGGTCAGACTTTACCCTCGGAACCTGGTTATCCAACTCAGAGTTACCACCCTGCGGTTGAATCATTCCCTGGTGCACCAGGACTTCCTTGGGAGCACACCTACCCCCCCTCAGGTCAGAGTTTACCCCCTGAGCCTGTTCATTCAACCCAGAGTCACCATCCTGCAGTTGAACCATTGCCTGGCACACCAGGACTTCCATGGGGGAACACTTATCCCCCTCAAGGGACACACTGTCCCCAAGGGCCACACAAGAGCCTGGCTGACACAGGTCTCCTGACCTCTGCCCATCTGATGGAGTCTGGATTCCCCCAACCCAGAAATTGTCTCACCTAGGTCATTCCTGGGGGACTCTGCTCTCAGAGCTGACCTCTGACCCTCCAGGTTCTCCACTGGGGTCCGCAACCCCCTCTCAACCCTCTGTCTGGACTTCTGCACCCCCTCACTAGGAGTGGTACTGCCAGACACCAGAACTGGTGGGGTGCTGGCTACAGCTGCCTCCCCAAGTTCTCCTGACACTGTGGGTTCTCCCTCAACAGACGGCCCTACAGTACAGGCTAGGCTCTCCTCCTGGTGTTCCCTCATGGAACCCTCCAGAACCTGGGACCGAATCTCGGGGACCTTGGGCTTCAGCCCATCCCCATTCCCTCTCCTCTGAGACTGGACATGGGGTCCCTCACCCGTCCCACTACACTGGGATCTACCTGGGACACTACAATCCTTCCCTACCTCTCTGGATTGGGAATTACCTAGACCACTCCTCTCAGGAGCACTCCCAAATGCTCTTCAGACTCTCTGGTACTCACCCAGAGGTCTGCCTCCAGCGTAGGTTCCCTGGGGTCAGAGAACTCACACTCCACCTGCTGTTGACGTAGCTCTGGAAAATAAGGACTAGACATATGCTATCCAGCAATCACATCACTTAGCCCCTCACATGAATTAACCAAAGTACCCTTCACCCAACCATCCAGTGACTGCTTTGAAAAATCATCCCACATCACCCTCCTGAGACTGGTGAGACAGTACCTGACTATCCCTGACACTCAACCCACACACTTCTGGGATGTCTTTACACTCCATAACCAGGACTTCTACCCGGGGGGAACCCCTCTCCCTGTCACTCTCACCTAGAGCCAGTAGAGTATCCCTCCCACCAGTAGGAATATGACTCCCCATGCCAGTTCCCCAATCCACCTGAGGTACCCTGTACATCACTGGAGCTACCCCATACCCCTGAACCTTCTGGCAAGTGTTAACTCCCCCCTTCAAGTAGGGCACCACATCTCTGGCCGTGTGCACTTCTTCAGCAGCACTGGATATAAAATTGTTGCTGCCACCATTCCAGCTGGACTCAGCCCTCCTGACTTCCAGCTCTTCCAGTTTTAGCTCATAAGCCAAAATCATAGTTTCTATCTCTAAGTCCCTTTTCCACTCGTCGAACTCCCTTTGCATCCTCAACTTTTCTGCCTCCAACCGGCGAGCCCTTTCTGCCTGTCTGTCCCGCACATCTTTAGGAGTCAGACCCTTAGAGGACCTACCGCTACCACTCCTGAAGACCTTCCCCCCAGGTGCAACAGGTACCTCTACTACACCACGGTGTAGACTCTGCACTTCCCCATCCATATCTTTTGTGTGCCCCCCAGCTTCCTTGGCTGTCACCCAGGCCCTCAATGCCTCTTGCACCTCTCCCTTCCTGGCAGAGCTCTTAACGGGACAGGCAAGATTTTCACAGAACTGTTTCAATTGAGCAACTAAGTACCTCTTCAGTTTCCCTAATTCAAACACAGCTCCAGCTGTTGCATCTCCGGATTGAGACATGATGGCAACAAGTGCAAAGTTCCAGCGGCAGAAAACAAAGTTCCCAATGAAGTAAAAAGAATCAGTCAAGGTATCAGCAAAATCATGGAAGTAGAACAAAAAGGAGCCCCAAAGAGAAAAAGCAAAATCACAAGACAAGTAGTATGTGGTCACGTAGTGGTCTGAGATCAAAACAGTAGGGTACACTTAATCACTGTATGTCAAGTACAAATACAAGTCCAAATCCAAATCCCAACCGCTGATCACCAATGTTAGAAATGGGGTCTTTGGTTGACAGTCAGGTTACCCCCTGTTCAAGCAAGGACCCTCACTCTAGTCAGGGTAAAAGAGAATCACCCACAGCTAACCCCTGCTTACCCCCTTGGTAGCTTGGCAGAGCAGTAGGCTTAACTTCAGCGTGCTAGGTGTAAAGTATTTGTACCAACACACACAGTAACTTACTGAAAACACTAAAAAATGACACAACACCAGTTTAGAAAAACAGGAAATATTTATCTAAACAAAACAAGACTAAAGCGACAAAAAACCGACATAAACAAGTCAAGTTATGAATATTTAAAGATTAAACTCAAAAATAGCGCTTAGAAACACAAAATGCTTCAGTAAAGTGTTAACACGGCGTCGTGACGGAGTCGTTCCCAACAATCCGACACCAGCGGCGCCGGACACGGAGTCGTGTAGACACCCAAGTACAGTACCTTTGGTGAAGAGTGAAAACAAGCCGATGCGCGAAGTCGGGGATCGCGGCGTCTGTGCGAAACATTGAATCTGCGCACTTCGAGCGGCGTTGATCACGACCTGGTGCAGCAACTTCCACTGAGTCACGGACTTCGGGGGGTTGCAGTGATGTTGGGCCTGCAAAGGTCGTCGCGTTCCAGCGAAGATCACTGAGTCAGTTGCAGGCGGCATCACCGGATTCAGCAGTGGCGTTGGTCTGAAGTCGTCCGAAGTCGATTTCCTAGAATTTCCACCAGCTTTCCTTCCAAGGGCCCAGGGACTGGATAGGGCACCACTTGTCAGAGCAGGAGTCTCTCCAGAGACTCCAGGTGCTGACAGAGAGAAGTTTTGCTGTCCCTGAGACTTCAAACAACAGGAGGTAGGCTCTAAATCAAGCCCTTGGAGATTTCTTCACAAGATGGAAGACACACAAAGTCCAGTCTTTGCCCTCTTACTCTGGCAGAAGCAGCAACTGCAGGATAGCTCAACAAAGCACAGTCACAGGCAGGGCAGCTCTTCTTCCTCAGCTCTTCAGCTCTTCTCCAGGCAGAGGTTCCTCTTGTTTCCAGAAGTGTTCTAATGTCTGTGGTTTTGGGTGCCCTTCTCATACCCAATTTCTCCTTTCAAGTAGGCCTACTTCAAAGAAAAGTGTCCTTTGAATGTGAAATCCTGCCTTGCCCAGGCCCGGCCCCAGACACTCACCAGGGGGTCGGAGACTGCATTGAGTGAGAATAGGCACAGCCCTTTTCAGGTGTAAGTGACCACTCCTCCCCTCCCTCCTAGCACAGATGGCTCATCAGGAAATGCAGGCTACACCCCAGCTTCTTTTGTGTCACTGTCTATTGTGAGGTGCAACCAGCCCAACTGTCACACTGAACCAGACAGGGAATCCACAAACAGGCAGAGTCACAGAAATGGTATAAGCAAGAAAATGCTCACTTTCTAAAAGTGGCATTTTCAAACACACAATCTTAAAATCAACTTTACTAAAATATGTATTTTTAAATTGTGAGCTCAGAGACCCCAAACTCCACATGTCCATCCTCTCCGAAAGGGAATCTACACTTTAATCAGATTTAAAAGTAGCCCCCATGTTAACCTATGAGAAGGACAAGCCTTGCAACAGTGAAAAACGAATTTAGCAATATTTCACTGTCAGGACATACAAAATACATTACTATATGTCCTACCTTAACCATACACTGCACCCTGTCCTTGGGGCTACCTAGGGCCTACCTTAGGGGTGCCTTACATGTAAGAAAATGGAAGGTTTAGGCCTGGCAATTGGGTACACTTGCCAAGTCGAATTTACAGTTAACACTGCACACACAGACACTGCAATGGCAGGTCTGAGACATGATTACAGAGCTACTTATGTGGGTGGCACAACCAGTGCTGCAGGCCCACTAGTAGCATTTGATTTACAGGCCCTGGCACCTCTAGTGCACTTTACTAGGGACTTACTAGTAAATCAAATATGCCAATCATGGATAAACCAATCACATACAATTTACACAGAAAGCATATGCACTTTAGCACTGGTTAGCAGTGGTAAAGTGCTCAGAGTTCAAAAGCCAACAGCAACCGGTCAGAAAAAATAGGAGGCAGGAGGCAAAAAGATTGGGGATGACCCTGCATAAGCAAAAAAGTCCAACACCCATGAACAATGATGACTGGGCAGTGTCCCTATATTTGTAAATATGTATATACTTTTTGATTTGTATGCACGGATTGCTACTATTTTATCTTATTACACTCTTTTTAATGTACTGTAGTTGCCCTTGCATTATTCCTGAGGGGTACGGGGTAAAAATGTTATGTTACTGCATCTGCTGTGTGTATGGGTTTGGACATGCAGCTCGGGCACCATGGCGGCGTGGTTCTTCCCTGAGTCTCCACAGGTGAGTTCTTTGACTTCTATGTTCTGTTTCCACCAGGCTTTTGATGTTGTTGGTACTGCCCTGGAAAAGATGGGGTATTGGACTGTCTTAATACAGTGGGCAGAACATTGTCTTCCGCCTGGCTGTAGGCGGTTACCGCCGTAGTGCCTGTTGATTCCGCCCTAGCGGTCGGTGTGTTAAAGTGGATGTCTGTCTGAGCTGTTTCCGCCATGGTCATAATTTGGCAGTATTCACCGCCAGCCTGTTGGCAGTATTGCCACCGGTTTATCACCAACTGCCAGGTTCTAATGAGGGCCGATGTCTCTTTCAGTAACGCATAATGATCAGCAATGCCTAAATGTACTGATAAAATCTCCACCCCTGCTCTGACACACTCTACCACTCATGCACGTGGGAGACATCTTATTGCACATACTTGTTAGTACCTCTCAGAGGGAAAACACCGATCTGCTCCACTTGGTGTTCTGAATTCCGGATGACTTGATCACATTAATCATTATCAAATGGTATAGTAAGTGGGTATTCCTACTACAGAACTCGATTGGAATAGGTGGATAGCATCTTGGGTTTGAACAGGCACCCGGTGTAAACTTCCTTAAAACATTACCTAGGTGTCTGGCCAGGTCCCTTCAGTCAAAGGTTGAAGCAGCCTTTCTATAGTGTCCCAAAATCATTAGATCAGTACTTGTGAAATATGGGACTGATGGTCTAGTACCAAAGAAACAGGGAATATTGTGCCCTACATAAATGCTGCTGAAGGTGTACATTACCACAGTTAAGTACTGCCATCGTTCACAGACAAGAGTTACAGCCTTCGTTCGATCCACCTCCTCATTTCATTGGCCATGTTTCACCAGAAATGTTTAAAAAGTACACATTTCTAGACTAGTGTTTACAATGCCTAGCATAACACTAAAAATGCTCTCTCCTTACTCTTTCTCTACCTTGAATCCAGCCTTCAGTGTCAAGGGGGGTTCTACTACTATGTTCCCAGTGTACTTTTAAAGGAGATTATTTTTCAGACTGATAATCCCACCGCCTGAGCAAAGAGAAGAAGACAGTATATCTGCTTAAAAGTAATGCAGTTCAGTGCATTAACCAATTTTGTTGCACTTATGAGAGGGTGAGCGCTTGACAGTTAGATACTGATGCACTTTAATCTGCCTTGCTCCATGCACAGACCCTTGCACCATAATACATGGGTGTCTGTGTAATGTCTACCATAGTTTCTGTTCTGGGAATGTATAACAATTATGCTTAGATATACTTGAAAGCTTTTCCCATTTTGTTAGCTCCCCAGACTGTGTAGCGTGCACGCAAAATTTGAAATGTTTGTTGGAAAAAACTTTTCTCCAACTTTACACCTGCCTCAAAGAGCTGTATTTGTTGGTGCAAGCTCCAAATATAAATAGATTGGGATTTGCATCAGCATCCATGAGTGGCTGCATGGGATCACCCATGTACCAACTACGAGCTGCCCGCTTAACACAAACGGCTAGGTTCCAATTTAAAACAAGTTTAGTGCTGGAAATTAAATCCAAAATGAGCACTTAGTGCTGGTTTGTCAATTTTGATGACACTGCCTTGGCACAAATTTGTGATAAATCTGCCCCAAATGTGCTTCTGCTAACATGCAAATAATTACATCACTTCCCCAAGTTCTCATGTTGAATAATACATTTCATATCCTTCTAAGAAGTATCACACTGTTATGGCCATAAAGACTCTATATTTATTCCCTTTTGTCTTAAATGAATCTTCTTCACTTCTTTTTATTCATATTGAAACCTACAAATCCATCTCAGTTTCTATTGGATGTGGAGTCATTTCCTAAAGAGTATTCTTTGGACTCAACCTAATTCTACAGTACAGAATACCTATTGTTTAGGTCGAGTGTAAGGCCTCCTATATACTTTTAAGTATACTTGTACTGTGGGCTTAAAGCCATTTAATTTGTTCATGTCTGTGTCAATTAAAAAAACCTGGCTTGCTAGTGGTCAGTCATGCCTATTTGTCCCTCCTTTATCTCTTTGGGAGCAGGGACCAGCTACTCTATAATTACACTTTGTTGTATTCCTCTGTTCTTTGGGAGGACCTTTTTTCTCTTTGTTTCCTGCTCCTGTTTGGTGAAGCTTCCCTTTTCATTTGCAGAGCATTCTTGGTCTTGGCTTAGCTGTGCATCAGGCTGTTTCTTGGTCAGATTTGCTGTTCCTCGCTCTGCGTCCTCTTTTAGCTGGCTGGCTCCTGCCCTTCCTTGGTTTGGATTCTGTTTACAGAGTGTCTGCCAGGTGTGTTTATTTATTTACCTGTTTGCTAAGTAGCCTAAACTCCACCCAAAGGTCTTCGAGGCTTTACATAAGTACCAGCTACATTATACAAGCACATATTCATTTTTTGTAGGTATGGTGAAATAAAATGATGTTGAGCCAAGGCCATGATTCAAACCTGGGTCCTCAGTTTCATAGTCTACAGCTCTAGTCTCCCTGTTCTACTGTGTTTCTGTGGAGCACATGAGGCATTCCAGTTCCTTTCATTGTGACAGCGTGGCATGCCTCTCTTTATGTTTACCTCCTCCAAATTGTATTTATTTATTTGTTCAAACCCGTTATTTATTACTGGAAGTTAACTAGGACTTTGCATGGGTGATCGTCGTATGTCATGTGACAACCACAGTTTCTTGAACAAAACTGCAGACACTCGCAGGTCGCATTTTCAAATTTGATGCATCAAGCAAAAGACAAGCAAATTGGTGTATTAATAGATATAGTAATTGATATAAATCCATGTGATTTTGAACATGTGCCCTAAAAGACACCACAGTTTATGGAAAATATTTGGCTGTTTGAAATTATGTCACGTATGTTGTGAATAACAAAACAGTCCTTCGTGTGTCTTTCTAGATCGAATGAAGAGATGGCATGCAACTTTGTGTGCTGGCTAAAATAGGAATCTCCTAGGTACAATCTTTATCTCTCTGCAAGCTGCTGTTGTCAGAGTCCGAGTACGTCTTCAGCACCTGCATTTCTGCTCTGAAACAGACTGAGACAAATGAGTAAACATAGTGACAGGCCTGCTTTCCAGGCAGCTACAAGTTGCTACCTGCAACATCGCTTCAGATTATGACACCTCAGGTGAGGGGCTTCTCAAAGAACATGAGCCCAACTGTCAAGATGTTCTTTCCACTGGCAGCCAACAGTGTACCCTGAAACAATTGTTTTTATCTTTTGATGTTTTCTTCATCCTTCTTTAATCATCTTATTGGAACCTGGCTGCTGATTTAGTGTTTGATGTTAAATACACAAAAGTATCATTCCCTTTATGTTTAGAAATGAATGATGGAAGATGATCATTCTGTAGGCACCTTTATAAAGTAGTATGGCAGATTTAAATTAGGATGCTAAATGGCAACATTTTCATTTTTTCCTGCAGATAGAAGAAGAAGGTAAATTGAAGTGCTTTAGTTATATGCAGGGCCAATGGAATTATGCAGCAGGAAAAGACCAAATTATGAGGCAGGGTTGACCAATTTATGTGGCAAGAAAAGTCCTGTTATGAATTTAAAACGGCAATAGCTCTAACTCAAACAAATGTGAGACCTATTATATTGCAAATGCTTCTTGTTACTGGAAATATTCCTACTAGGTCTGCCTGCTCAGTCTTATGTAATTACCGCTACCCCAGCAAAAGCAAAGAGTCCAGTTTAACCTCGATCTTCTTACACAAGAATACAAAGTAGTAGGAGATTGAAAACAAGAAAGATTACAAAACGTCTTATTTTGCTCTTGCAGCATTTTTGTGATGGTCACTGCAATATATAGTCTGAAAATGTGGGTAAATCTAGATATCTAGATTTTTTATCTCAGATGTGGCTAACAAACACTTGTTTTGGTTATCGGAAGCACAAAGGGTATTTCTACCTCAGAATTCCACTAAAAGCATCCTTCGGTTCAGCAGGACTCCTGGACTTCCTGGGCAAAATTCCCCAAAATCCCCAAAAAGATAGATTTCGGGCCAAGTCCTTTGAATCAAAGTTGAAGCTGGCTCTCTCTAGTGCCCCAAATTCATTGTCTCAGTTTTGGTGGAATGCACTGTTGTGTAACAAATAAGCAGGTAATATCCTGTCCTACCTGAACATTGTTTAAGGTGCACCACTCTATAATCATGTCTAGACACAAATACCACATACCCCTCAACCGACCAACCACTTCCATATGATCTGGTGGCTCTGCATACCAAGAGGTAATCACAGACAAACAGACATACCTTTGATGCCGAGTACAACATTCACACTTACCCCCTTCCCCACTCACTCCCATTGTGTCCTATTTTATATCACAGGGCCCAATACTCAAGTAAAAAAGGAAGATCATCCTGGAGTCATTCTGAAGTCATCCGATTACTTCAGCCTAGCTATTCCTGTGATTATCTGGGGAAGTTATCCCAACCCATCCTGAAGTATGTGTATAGGGGGAAATATTTAAATGAGAAGACTCTAAAGTAATCAGAGAAACTACTCCAGGATTAGTTCCTGATTACTTCAGTGGAAAAGATTTGATGATCGGGTACTACCACAGGAGGATCTCATGATGGTTTCAGGATTGGGCTGTATTACTGCAGAATGGGTTCTTGATCACTTCACTGAAAAAACATGTGATGATCTTGAACTACTGCAGGATGATCTCATGATGATTTCAGGATTAGGCTGGATTACTTCGGGATGATCCTTTGACTATTTCAGGATGGTACTGTATTATTACAGAATGATCTTGTGATGACTTCAAAATGAGGCTGTATTTCACAAGGATGATCCCAAAATAACTTTAGAATGGGACTGTACTAGCAGATAATCACTTCAGGATGGAGATGTATTGCCCCAAAATGGGATCTGGCTGTATTATTGCATAATGATTTCAAGATTGGAATGGATTACTCCAAGACAGTGTTCACTAAACAAAAAGTTGTGAGCTGATTTTTGGTGGGTTGTAAAAGTCAGAACAATAAATAAAGATGTCTTTAAATTCTGTTTTTAACTTGCCACACTTGCTAGTGATTCAAAGACAGAGGTCAATGTCAAGCTGCTTTATTATTTTAACATGGTGATTGGTGTTTACTACTTTTTGTCTGATAGTAAAGTGAGGGGAGTAGATAAAGTGAATTACGTGACAATGTAGGATGTTCTTTTTTTAAATACATAACAAAATGCAAATAAAGGGTAAATGAACAATATGCATTCAGTAGTCAGGACAGCAAAAATTATGCAGATTTTAATAGGATCAAAATAAATCAATACACTTAATTGATGATGCAGCAATGATAATAATTTTCACAGAAGCTGGATTTTCACATTATGATTTGCCTGTTATATCATTTTATCACTAAAACTATGTCTGTGCAAATATAGTGGTCACTGCAGTGGAAAATGTAAGTCCGTAAATGTAAATTCACTACCACACAATGCTTTAGTTACATCTAAAAATCGCCCTGCCGCATGTCCATTAAAGGTAGGTAGGACACGGATGTTTATCATTTGGAAAGTGTGTTGTGGTTCTAAAACGTTTGGCAAGCATTGCTGTTGAATGATGTATTTAAATTAATGGAAAACCAATAATCTCCATTGTGAAACCAAATTAGAAGAAACAAAATCTGGAAAGGGAACTTTAAGGAATACAAATAAACCGAAAATTAAGGGAAGCATTTTAAAAGAATTATCATTTTGATGAAAAATCCAAAATTAACTTAAAATTGTGTTGGGTTTGGAATAGTGACAAGTTTTCAGGTTCAAGGATGAGTAATTCTTAGAGAATCCTGAGGTTTTTTTTGTGTTCATGTGTAAAAAGGGGTTTAGGGTTCAGGAAAAGGTGGAGTGTAGGGATGCTGAGAGTTTTTAAAGTTCAGTGATGAGTAGAGGTTATAGGCGGTGAACAGTTTTCAGCATTCAGAACTGGGTAGAATTTAGGGTGGTGAGGGTTTTATGGATTCAGGGATGACATAAAAAGGAGTTTTGGGGCTCAGGAATGGGTAGAGTGTAGGAGTTCACAAAGCCCATAGCAACTTCAGAGCCGCCACCACCACACGCCACCAACTCATCAAAAACACCAGAATGAAAACTATACAAGACAGAATCTCCTCACACGCACACAACAGCAAGGAAGTCTTCAGCATCATCAAGGAGTTCGCTCAACCCAACAGTGAAACAATGGACATCCCACCCTCGCAGGACCTCTGTGACAGACTCAACATCTACTTCCACCACAAAATCAAGCCCATCTATGACAGTTTCAGCAAGGACAACCTATGTGCAGAACCCCCTCTACCAAATCCCGACATCAACAAACCAACAAACACCACCTTGACCCCCCTCACCACCGAAGATACTCTGAGAACAATGGGGTCCATACACTCCAGGGCCCCCACAGACCCATGCCCGCCACCACATTTTCAACAGAGCCGCAGACACCATTGCCCCCCCCAGCTCTGCCTCACCATCAACTGCTCACTAGATGCAGCAACCTTCCCCGACGACTGGAACACGCCAAGAATAACCCCCTCCTCAAGAAACCCTTGGCAGACCACACCAACCTCAAAATTTCAGGCCAATCTCCCTACTCCCATTTCCTGTGAAAGTCATCGAAAAATTGGTCAACAGCCAACTAGCCACGTTTATCGAAGACCACAACATTCTCGACATCCGGATTCAGGAAAAACCATAGCACCGAAACAGCCCTCCTGGCCGCAACAGATGACATCCGCTCCCTGCTGGACAAGGGAGAGACGGCAGCACTCATCCTGCTAGACCTCTCGGCGGCCTTCGACACAGTCACTCATCACACCTTGATATGAAGACTCCATGAAACCGGCATCAGAGACAAGGCCCTCGACTGGATCCAATCCCTCCTCTCCGGCAGAACTCAACGAGTGAGACTCGTCCCCTTCCTCACAGACCCCATACCCACCACCTGCAGAGTTCCCCAGGGATCCTCCCTCAGCCCCACGCTGTTTAACATCTACATGGCCCTGCTAGCCACCACTGTCAGAAGTGACGGAATCAACATAATCTCCCATGCCGATGACACCCAACTAATCCTCTCCAATGAAGCCAACAAAGCCATACACAACTTCCGCGAAGGCATGGAAGCAGTCGCCAACTGGATGAGAAACAGCTGACTTCAACTCAACGCAAACAAGTCAGAAGTACTCATCATGGGCCTCAACCCAACACGTGGAATGACTCCTGGTGGCCACCCACCCTCGGAAACCCGCCCACCCCCACAAGCCAAGCCAGCAGCCTCAGGATCATCCTGGACTCCAAACTTAGCATGAACCATCAAATCAACTTAGTCACCTCCACCTGCTTCCGCTCTCTCCGCCTCCTTCGCAAGTCCCTCAAACCGATCCCCCTAAACCATAGAAAGACCATCACATGCCCTCATCACCAGCAAACTGGACTATGGCAACACACTCTATGCCTGAATCAACAAGAAACCCACTCCGAAAAAAACTACAAAACATCCAGAAAGCCACCGTCCTCGACCTACCTCGACACTGCCACATCTCACAAAACCTGCGTACACTGCACTGGCTTCCCATAGAGAAAAGAATCACCTTCAAGATCCTCACCCATGCACACAAAGCCCTCCACAACACCGGACCAGCCTACCTGAACCAGCGACTCAACCTCCATGTACCGCACAAGACCCTACGCTCAGCCCAGCTCTCCAAGTACCCCACATCAGGAAAACCAGAACAAAAGGACGCTCCTTTTCCTACCTCGCAGCCACCGCCTGGAACTCCCTTCCTCTCCATATCAGACAAACCACCTCCCTCCTCAGCTTAACGAAGGAACTGAAGACATGGCTTTTTTAAGAACCACCTTACCGGTGAACGCTACACTTTATCCCCCCAGCACCTTGAGACCCTAACAGGTGAGTTATCGCTCTTTACAGGCACTGATTGATTGATTGAGTGTTGATGGTTTTTTACAGGTCTTGAATGGGTGGAGTTTGGGGGCGGTGTGGGTTTTAAGGCATCATAGATGGGTGGGGTTTAAGCATAAAAGGGTTATAGGTTTCAGGTATGGATGGAGTTTAGGGGATGATCAGTTTTAGGGTTCAGGGTTGGGAGGAATGTAGGGGTAGTATGGCTTTTAGGGTTCAGGGATGAGTGTTTTTCACAGTTTAAGTATAGGTGTAGTGTAGGTGTGGTAAGGCGTTTTAAGAGGACAGGGATTGGTGGTGTTTAAGGGCTGTGACAGGTCAGGAGTGGATGGGGTGAGGGGTAACTGAATTAAAAACATCCAAAGTAATTGTTTGACACTGTAATGGTTATACATCTGAAATAATTACCCCTGAAATAAGGCACTGAAATAAACATCTCCGACAAAACTGTTTCTAAAGATAAGATCTGCAACTACTGTATTTACATCTTAAAAAGTAAGCATGCCAAAGCCAATTTTGAACAAAAAGATATTCCATGAATTGGTTTCTATGAAATGGTAAATCATTTCCATTAAATAGTTTAGATGAAATGGTTTCTCAGTAATCATAATCCATGCAATTGAGTTTCTATGAAACCACATACAACTGAACAGATACATCTTGTTTGACATTCTGTTGAAGTTCTTTTTTTAGGGGCGAGCGCAAAGCGCTCTGTCCCCTGTAGTAATCTCTCTTTGGGCTTCCAACCACGCCCATGTCACCTCAGTCACTTTCATTGGTTCGTGGGCTTTCCTTTTATAATCCGCTTGCTTTAATTTGTGAAAGGGATGCGTATGTCATGCCTTTTTCGTTGTTTAGCCCACCTACACAGCACTGGTAAACTACAGAAAATATACGAGATTTGATGTTTTCAGCACGGTTTCCGGACTACTTTATCTGTTTATTTTCCACGCAGCGAAATCGCGCTGGGGTTTACATAGTGCGATCAAGCTCGGGTTTTTCATTTTCAATTTCAGCACGATCGCGCTGCATTTTACATAGTGCGATTGCGCTGCATTTTTTTTCTTTTAATTTGAGTGTCAAGAAAAGTCTTGTTAGGAGTTTACAATGCTAATAGCTCTAACTCGAGCAAATGCTAGACCCGTAGCATTGAAAATGCTTGTTCTTTTTTGTCTGTAGAGCAGGTCACTGCTGCAACCCCCCCCCACACACACGAATCACTACTTCAAGGGCTGTCTCCAAAAAACAGTGAATTCTTTGATTGAATAGAAAAAAACACAAACCGTTCTATGGAGGCAGCATATTCTGAACTGATACCCAGCAACCAATAAGAAGGGTACAACCATGAGAATCTATTGGGATTTTCTGAAAGCAACAATTCATAATTAATATAAGAAGGCTGTGGTTAGAATCTTCTGATTGGCTTGTAGAAAATCATTCACCGTTGCACTGTCTTTGGTCGACCAGTCACAGATTGTGATTTGTGGGATTGGCAGGTATTCCATTAGCAGTTAATGGATCAGAAAAGGATATTTTACGTCCACTATTTTATGTGTGCACAGAAAAGAGAAGAGTAAACCAGAAAATGCAAACTTGGCTTGGAATTCAGTTCAGCTCACCACAGCAAATGTCCCCAGCTTTACATGTGAGGACTTCAGGATATGTTTAGGTTAGTCACATTCTCTGATCCTGTCTTGGCACACAAACCACTTCCATTTTAAACTTAAGTGTCCCTTCATATAAGCCATCCCTTCTTGTACCCTGTCCTGTCACCCAACTCCGTCTTCACCTGCCCTGCATTCACTCCTCCCATCTACCCCTCTTCTCCATAATCTGCATCATACATCCCATGTCCTTTCTTGTCAACTGTACACTGCGCCTCCCATCTGTCACATATCTCCTTTCACCCTATTTTAACCATCAGCTACATCACACCCTTTGTATCTGTTAGCTATTCCCATAAATGGTCCTTCCCTTGGCTCCCCTTTAGGCTTATGCCTTGAATTCCCACCCCTTTCCTATTTGACTCCATCTTCTCTCACCAAGCAATGTCAGCTCATTCATTTTCTCATGTAGAATTTATCCATCCCAGCTACATTCTATCAACAGCTCTTCCAATAGCTATGCAATGCCACTCATTCTCAGTCCTCTTTTGTCAAACTGCCATGTTCTGTCACCAGTCTTTCAATCCAATACACTCGACCTCTTCCAAAGACCATATACTCAAACTATCCATACCTGTCTTCTTCTGTCATAATCCCCTCTCACTGTCTGTTCTGTCACATTGTCACACATCTGTAGGCTTTGTAACTGCTAAAACACTCTTTGTAAATTCCTAAAACCAAGTTCTGAATCATTAAATGACTCCAGTGAGGTACATAAAAACTCTGCTAAATTCCACCGAGTTCCACCAGCAGACAATAATAGGCACATTGCGCTGTGATTTAGCATTGGGAACTTGCTCCTGGCACTAAAAGTCAGCGCGAACTACACCATGCAGTGCACCAGAGGGTGCAGCTCCTCAAGTTGATTTTACTGCTGCTCGAGTGGATTTTCTTCAGGAGTGGCAGCCTTCTGACTGAAAACAGTTGCAGCTGCCCGTGTCCTCCCACACTAGAACAATCTCACTGGATGTCCTCCTAATGACTGGAAAACACACTGGAGAGGGCCAAATTTTGCTTGCAAACTTGCCATTGCGGAGCCATTTGTAAGAAAAAATTCAGCCACGCGACGACTGGCGGAATTTAGGGAGAACTCCTCATTAAAAGAGTAACACGGAGTACTCAAAATAATGTCGACACAACAGAATATTTCGCCCATCGGTCTTTAAAGCATAATGTAGACAGTCTGTTCTGTTAGGATGGGGCATTACTCGACACTGGAAACTTTTTTTAGAAGGCCTATTGCAATGTACTAAATTATGTAGGTACAGTGTTGTAATTGAATAATTAATTGTATGAAACTTGAGATAATGCACATGATAGACCCAATACAGTTCAATGGACCTATTCTATTTGTTATTTGTAAATAAGAAAAATAATAAGGAAATGTTAAAAAAAGTAAATTAAGCAGTAGTTAATTATTTTACAGGTAAAAGCAATGGCTCTTCCATTTCACCCACTTTTTTCTACCATTGGTCGGGCTTCACCTTTGATTTTCAAAAGTGCGCTGGTTCAAAGATCGTCAACTGGTGTTCTATAAATACTATGGTCTTACTCCTTTCTCTGACTCTATTATCCGTTCCGTTTTCCAAAAGCCTTAATGCAGGCATTTTTTTAGATAGATTTCTGCATGACTTGATATCTCGCTTGAGAGACAATGTTCCTGCTTCTTTGCTAGAGCTTTCTCTTATTAGTGATTTGAGTGGGTGGGATATTTCCTGGGTAATCAATACAGCGTTCCTGCGGACAAAAATACTAATCGTGCTTCTGCTGACAAGCAAAAAGATGATATTGACACCGAGTCGGCATCTTTCTGAAAAACATCACATTGTTATGTCAAAATCCGTAAATGCTCTACATTTGATACTAGATGAAAAAACCTTCTGTTTCTCTTCACATTGACCTCTACAAACCAATTTCCTTCTTTCTACGGAATGGAGAGTTTTCTTGAGGAATATTAAATCATTTTTTAGGTTGAGGAATTTCTGAACTATGGATTCTACAGTACAGTGGAACCATTAACGAAAAATTGGAAAATTGTCAATTTAATCACCTATATTTACCACCGCCATATGAAAAGAAAAGTGTCCAGCTTCTGCTTCATCTTCTTAAGCCAATGGCCCAAGGAACTGTGAAATGAAGGCAATGAAGCTTGCCAGTCATCTTGCCTTGTTTGTAGACAGATTATGTGGCAGTCATTGCAACATATTATTTGCAAACTAGGGGAATCTGAACAAGTAGGTGAAGTTTCTCCTCACTTTGCAGCAGACTAATAAAGATCTAATGCATAAGATACCAAAACGAGTTTAATGGATTCCTCTGTAGGGACCGAAAGTCTGGCATTTACACGTCATCTATTCATAAAGACACATCAACTGTTTCTTGGGAAAATTATCTTCTTCACTTTCTGATTTCTTTCAACTCCTTCAGTGCAATCATGCAAGCACCTTAAAGGCAAGGTTTTTTCCAATGTCTTAGGCTCTCAACTCTTCAAGCTAAAGAACAGGCTAAAACCAAACAGCAAGTACCAACCATGAGGCACTATCTCACCTTTTTCTATCTAAGAGACTTTCTTAATAAAAGGCTGATGTGCTCCATGGGTCTAACATTTCCTCTTTTGGAGCAAATGGAATCCTTGAAACATGTTGTGCGTAATTTTACAGTTCTTCTGATGACGTTTTTGTGGTGGTTCCAGAGGCTCCATGGTCTAATGGTCTTTTGCACTCACATGATACCAATAGTTCAGCTTTAATTGTGAATTTTAGAAATACATTTGTTTGAAAACTGGAGCTGGCCTCTCGAGTCACAGTCCTAATACATGGCAATTCCAAGACAGGTTTTGGGGTCTTTTCATTTGCTGCTTCCATGGTGCTACTTTTCAAAGGGGTTTCTTGTTTCAGACTCATATTCCTTGGGCCACCTTGACCACAGACTACTAGTGGGGTGGTTGGGTCGTTTGTGTGAAGACCATCCAATACGTGGCCTCTAAAGTTTGTCTGACTGACATATCCATATCACCCACCTAGAATTACATACCATTTTATGAGGCTGAAGTAATTTCATCTTTACTGCAGAGAAAGGTTGTTATGTCTTTAACAGTAACACCACTGCCTTGTTATCAAAAGAAGCAGGGGGATCTTAGTATCATTCTCGGTGAGTTAGCAATTCAGATTCAGGACTCGTCTTTGTACAACAATATTCACATTTCCTTGTCCCATCTTAAGTGTAAGTGAAATGTGGACACAGGTGTGCCCAGCGGGCTTCAACTTGGCCCTCTCAAATGGGAAAAGAATCAGAATGTTCTGATATATATCTTCAAAACTGGAACCATCCACAGGGAGAACTTTTGCCTTGGAAAATAGCACAGATGGTTCCAAGTTGTTTCACATCTAGAACTAGGGAACAGCACTTTAGGAGAGGCTCAGTTCTTGAAATAAGGTGGGAAGTGTCTTTGTTCTGTCTCTTCATTCGATGTAAATCAAAAACATCTAGTTGATTCACCAAGTCCCAGTCATTCAAATCATATTTACTGCAATTCAATTTATAAAAGAGCTTTATAAAACACTTTAACATGTCATTGTGGCAGCCTCATACTTAATCTACCAATAATTTTTAGTCACTGCAAATGATAAAATGATCAAGCACATATAACAAATTACATTTAAAATTCATCCCTTTATACAGAGAAGTTATAAAACAAATTACAATACTTGCGTAGCAATACTAACTAGGCATTTGAGGCAAAGAAAGGTGTATTCACTAACAGTATACTCTCTGTGGCACAAGTGCAAAGACTTTAGCTATTTGTTCCACAGCTGTAGTCTAAATCACTGAAATGTATTCCAACAAAAAGTCCATATAGTCCGAAGTCCTAGACCTTTGCAAACAACGGGAATTGAGGCCTCTTCATTCATCCCTTCCATTATTGTTACGTTAGGGGGCCTAGTTCCTGAAATTCTAGTCAGTGCTAATTTGAGCTTAGAAAGAAGTTATCCATGAAACTGTATAGGTGCGTACCCAGAGACATTATGTTTGAGACTTACAGAGTGTTTGCATAGGGTTTATGAGATCCTTTGCCTGATAAATGAAGTTGTGAGATGTAATTATGTTAGTCTCCTCTTTCTTCATCCTCCTTTTAAGAATCCCACCCCTCAATAGGATCTGAATCTGGTTTGTTCTGCTCGATTTGTTCCAGAAGCATATCAAGCAATAATTTCCCTGGAGCGTGTGAAGATGGCAGAAGGACCTGAGTGGGGGCCAGGGAGCAGAGGACTACCGGTACCAGCATTCTTAACCATCTGACCCACTCACAGTACATCTGTGCCAGGAGGCACCTGCTTTGAAAAGCACCTGAGAGCTCCCACAGCGAGGGATATGCCCGGGCGCATGCCCATGCGAAGTGGGGTCAAGAGGAGGCCCGTCTTTGCCCATCAGCGGCTGAAGGAGGCCGGGCCCGGACCCCTCTCTTGCATCTGAATCTTCCTGAATTGGCTTTATTTTATTTGGTATAAATATGGGAAAGCGCAAAGCCAGCCCCAGCAAAAAGCCCCCCCCCATTGCCAAGAAAGGAAGTGCTCCTAGGGCACGGCTGGGTAAGTTGTCTATTTTAACGTTTCTATCGTTAGTTGTGGGTGTATTCACAGAGGAAATAGTGAATGTTGAATAGGAGCTTGCTTCTTGAGTGTACTCACGAGGGAACATATGTTCAGGTGCTCATAATAACATCACCCCCCCTATCTCTGGCCCAAATGCCTTAGCTTTATCAGAGGGCCAGGCAGTACCTCTAGGAGCTGTTGGTAGTAATGGCAATCCTACATTATCCTTTGTAATTGTGCATCGACTGCCGTCCTCTCCTGATTCAACAAGGCAGACCCCAAAGAGGGGAAAAAAATGGGATATAACCAGCAGAACCCAATGCAGAGAAGGTTGATAGTCAGTCTTCGAAGGGTAAAACACAGACTGCTGAGTGATTCATGCTTGGTGCCTGCTGACCCGCCCTGAAGATTACGGGAGGAACTGGGCGCTGGGACCACATTGACCAGCAGCCCGTAGCTACTAGTCACACACAGTCACCAGGAGGCGCCTGCCTTTATTAAATGTTGCACTCACCCGGAGTGCAGGATTCCTGTTTGGTGCTTGCTGGCCCACCCTGAGAATTACGAGAGGAGCTGGCCACTGGAGACCATATCGAACACCAGCCCTTAGCTATTAGTACCACGCAGTTGCCAGGAGGTGCCACTGTGCGGGACATGCATGGGGGCCCACCAAGGCGCAGCCCGGCCAAGACCGGGCCAAGGCGAGGCCTGTCTTCGCCCATCATCACCTGGTAGTGGCTGTGCTGGGCACATCCTCTTTCATCGTCCTGGGAATATATGAAGCTCGTCTGGTACCAGCTTAGGATAAACTTACTGCATGGCTTGGAGCTTTTTTCCCTGTTGACTCACTGGTATTGACTGACTGGGAGTTGGGGTGGTAGGCTATCATTTGTGCTCCCCCCTAAAAAAGCACGTGGTCAAATGAGCACTCCAATGCACAACGGGTAAGCGAAAACTGGGGGTGTTAAAGACTTTGGTCCTAGGATTCAGATGTCGAGACGGGCCACTCACATGAAAAGCAGGATGTCTGCAGGGGCGATGGTATGCCCCCAACCTCCTGGAACACCTCTTGGCACTTCCTGGTGGACACAGAAACCCCAGCAGGTGTCCCAAAAGGAAATTTGGAGTTGAAGAGAAAGAGACAAAACACTGCCACATCTTGCCAGTCCAGCCAGGCACCCTGTATCTTCGGGGGGCAGGTCGTTGTTGACAGAGTGATAGTAGAGTTAGTGCGCTCAACTTCCTTAAAACTGAATCTCTCTTTCTGATATGTGCACAGGAGTGGTAGAAGAATACTGGGATGCTCCAGCATTTTTCTTGGATAATAATAACTGCTGGCACAATTAATAACACTGCATTACCAAAAACCCAAACTGAGTACCATAACAATCAGTACTGCAACACTAGGGCTGGCTTCACAGAAATTCACTGTTGCACACTACAATTAGAAACGTGGTTGCACTTATCATGCACAAGAAAGACAAACAAGGGCATTAATTATATCACGTATAACTTTCCTGCATGCATAGGGTTAAACTAAAAGGAACAAAAACAATCCAAGAAATACAACTGTCCACTCTGGGTTTAAACAGTTAGTGTGGCAAAGTTTGGTTTGGTTTCACTGTGTGTGTGAAAAACCCTTCAAAAACAAATTCCTCAAACTTGAAACTCAGGCATGAATGACACAATTTAAATCCAAGAGTCATGCTAATAGAGTCACGTAAATGCTCTTTTAAAATTGCACTGCCACTTTTTGTAGTACTTGAGCTCAAGCAGATTTCCTGAACCACAGTTAGGCAAGTAACTACAAAAATAATGTAGAATGTTCAGAAATGCATTTATCTCTTCAAGATAAGCACTCTGCCAAAATACAAGGTCTGAAATACACCAGCTGTTCTAGGAAAGCGCGGTGCTCAAAGAACAAACTCCCTGGAGAATACTAGACACTTAGCTGCAGTCTTTTCCTGAGTGCTGGAGGAGTGCCTGGTGTCAGCTGGTACAGGAACAAAGAAAAGAATTGCCTCAAAAATCATGATTATGAGGATGACAGCAGGGGCTGGACTGCCAAATCAGATGCTGAGATCAGGAAGCAAAACAAAGCCAAGCAGGGAGGCATGCTTCACTCTGCTATTTATAGCCAATCAGGAAAGCAGTTGAGTTTCCACATGTGGATGAGACACCATACCCAATTAGAAGCACATGTCTACACCTGCTCACATTAGCAAACAGGCATTGGTAAAACAAGCATTTATAAAACCAATGGTGTGACACAGCACATTAAGTTTACTTAGAAACATGAAGGTTTAACCAAGAACAGAGATATGACTTAATCCTAATCACTGGGGATGCTGACTGGTAACGCAGGAGGCACCTTTGGGATTCCTGACATCAAACTACTACTACCCTTGATTCTTTTTTATCCCATGCGGTCGGCGTGATCTTAAAGGACATCGATTTGGCAGAGTGAAGGCTTTCTTTGGAAATAGAAGACTGCCCCAGAACTTTGCTGGTCCCACAAGTGACTTTATCAGGGGAAAATGCCACTCAAGTTTAACTAAATTCAGGTGGAGATTCTGTTTCCCCGAGCTCATCTCTTTTGGTTCAAACTCAGATTGCAATTCACATGATGAGCATAGTAACAGTGTCTGCCCAACCCAAGTTAAGAAAAAACACCAAAATAGGCGACCAAGCAATACAAAGTGTCAACCTCTCACTGCATGTAGTTTGGACTCCTCAGAGTTCGCACCAGGCTCAAGGAATTTTGTTATTTCAGACTAGGAGTGGTTTGCTACTAAACTCAAAGATCTTATTGTTCGCAGTTTGTTGCCATTGCTAGTAAAACTGACCAGCCTAAAGTCTACCATTGTGGCCCTGACAAATTCTATTACCATTTGCTATCATAGAAAGGATAGTGGGGTATACCACCTATGGTCTCTGCTGTTACTATACAGAGCCCGATCCATGATGGGAGCTGTTGCATCCTTTGGTTGGAGCCTCCCACCGATCCAACTGTCTCTCTGTCTGCAGTTGGTTCCCAGGAAACTATGAGGGTAGTTATGCCTCTGGTTGTGCCAACTGAAGGGGCCCCCCAGCAGTAATTTAATCTGTGAATTGCAATGATCAAGGGCCTTTGGATGCTCAGAATGTCATGTCAATGTGAAGACATCGAGAGGAGCGATGGGAAGGGTCATGGATGTCCAAGGAGTTACCTACTTTAAACTTAGGTGGGCCCAGAGAAGAAGTACGTAGCTGAGGGTTGCATAATTATAAATTGTGAAATGCCTTCACTTGCCAGAAACCTTGTTAGCCACTTTAAAGTGCCCCCAGTAGATGTTCGGGAGTTAGAATCCATCCACTTGGCTATTTTTATAGGCACTTGTGTCCCAGGCTCCAAGTTCGAGATTCTGGGAGTGTGCAGTATTTGGAGTGCTCCCAGGTGGCTCTATCCAATAGATGTCTCCCTCTGCCAACTTTGGATGTGATTGATTTACTTCACGCCCCTGCTGTTGAGTCTCCAGAATATATAGAGAGTGGACCCTTATCATCTATCTCCCCACAGCTGATAAAGGAGGCTGGGCCAGAGCAAACTTTAGATACGCATTGCCTCAAATCTCCACATTTTTTCTGTCCCTTTAAAACATACAAACATACTGGGACCTAGATTTTCTGGGTGGTAGTTACTAGGGATTTTCACTTTTTACTAGTACATTTTTATAACTCAGATCAAGATTGTTTTTGAAGTACTAGCGACACTTAAGGCCAGATCACCCAGCCTATTGAAGTGTTTTCATGTCATTTTAGGAGGTAATTTTAATGCAAAGCTTTGTCTCAATCAAATTTCTAGTAATCCCTTTTGGGGGAAAAACTGCTGATATGCCCCCTATGTTCTAATTTTAGGGGGAGAAAGCTGTGGAGGCCCCAGGGAGATGCAGGGCTATAAAACTTGGTCTCCAAAAGGCCTAATTCTTTGACCTATTTTTCTACTTATGTGGGCAGGGGTAGGGGGACAACTATCGATTATTTATTTGCTTTTGGGTCTTTAGTGGGTATTGCCAGTCAGGGGCAAGTTCTTCAGTCTTGTTACAGAAACCATAATCCCAGTGCTGTAAGGCTGACCCTCCCTCTAGAAACATCCCAAAAGGGGTACCAGGTATAAGGGACCTGTCTTCACAGGATAAAGGATTGAGGGTAAGGTGGCATAGTCTCCCGATTCTAAGATTGACCGAATTAGTGGTCAAGTCCAGCATAGCCATCCTCTCTGAACCTTTACTCGCAGTGAATCCATCACCCCCACTAGTCCTGCAAGCTCTATGTGATCTTAATGTTTCAGTAAATGATATTATGAGGGAAATGTCTGGTGGGAGGAGACCTATGCACACAGGCTGGTTCAACAGGGCAGGTAAGCAGACTAATAGGCAGGTTCAGGTGGCTTTAAACTCTAATCCTTGTGTTCGGGGGACATTGCAAGGATGGCATTCAAGGAGGATATCTGGGAAAAAAAATCCGAATTAAAAGCAGCTTCCTTGCAGCAGCTTTTATTGACCTGCAAATTGGGGGACTCTAGTTTATTTTTTGCTTATTGTTAACAGGAAGCAGCTTTGAGCGGCTGCACCCATAGACATTGATTCCTCTATTTCTCCTGCGAGGTGGGTGTCCATTTTCGGCGGTCTATGGGCAAACTGAGGTATGGGAGGGAAATAATTAAGTTGGAAGACCTTGTGTTCCCTTTGGACATAGGTTTTGTTGTTTCAGAAGTTCCTGCTGTCGTTTTAGCTAACCCGTCTAATAAAGTGGCAGGTCTTGATGGAATACCAATCGTGCTTTATAGAGGGGAAGTCACTCTTTGGGCTCCTGTGCTAACTAATGTAAAAAATGCGACTATACAGCTGGAAATCCCAAATGAATGGAAAACAGTGATGATTGTTCCTGTCTTTAAAAAGGGGGATCGTCAATACCCTAGTTGCTACCGCCCATTTCTTTGTTAAACTCTGTTGTTAAGGTCTTAGGGTGTGTGATTTTGCAGCAATATGAGGAATGGGTAAGCGTCAAAACTATTCTTTGTACGGTTCAGTTCAGCTTCAGGGAGGGTAAAGGCAGCATGAAGCAGTGCCTGAACTTGAACTTATTGATCTGTAAATATTTGGTGGCTAAAAAGGGTTCTATTTTTGTTTAGCTTTTATGGACCTTAGTTGTGCCTTTGACTGTGTAGTTGGGTCTAAGCTTTGGCACAATCTTGTAGCCCTTGGGATGCCTATTCCTCTGGTTGACCTCCAAAGAACATTACACACAGGGGTAAATGCCTCCATAAGGTATGGACTAGGGGGGAATGTACTGAACCATTTAATCTCCCATGTGTAGTCAGGCAGGGCTGAGTACTGGCACCTCTTCTCTTCCTTTTATATACTACTGGATGAAATCATTATCTGAACATGAATAGGGAAGACCTGCCTAGGGTTAAGTCCAGTTTTGTTCCCTCTCTGTTGTATGAAGATGACACAGTTTTACTGGCCTGTACTACAAATGGCCTTAAAAGATGAGTTGACTCATTTGTAAATTTTATGGGTGAGTTGGGGTTAGATACGAACATCTCAAAAACTAATTGTGTGGTGTGTGGGAAGCAGAATTCTAAAATCAGACCAATAACCATTAAGGGCGAAGCCATCAGAAGGGTGGCATGTTTCCCCTTTTTGGGTATCACCAGTGTGGCAATTGGAGGCCCTGTCTTCAAAATCGCTGTAACTGTTTTAGTCAGGGGTGTGGTGCCTTGCTTAAATTTGCGCTCACTATTGGTAGTAAATCAGTTCTACCATTATTCCAGGTATATAGAATGAAGTGTCTCCATGTGCTGCTGTACTGAGCCGCCATCTGGAGGGTCTGTAACAGCAGAGGTTTAAAAATTGAGGGGAACCGATTCTGTAGAAGACTCTTGGGGGTGTGCCGATCAAGCTTGATGTTCTTATTCATGAAGAACTCGGCCCAGGTGAAGTTTGTCTTGCTGTTACTATGGATAGCTGAGTGGAGTGGAGATGCTACGGACCTTAACACTGACACTATAGAAGAATTTGTGGGGTGTAAGTACGAGCTTAAGATTCCTTGGTTAAGGTATATCTATTCTGTCCCGATGTCTCTCGGTCTCCCACAGATATTTAGTGAGCCACGGAGTATTATGAGGAGGGATAGGACATCTATTAAGAACATTGTTATGACCCATGCTAGGGAAGAGAGGAAAAATGATGTCCTTGCAAAACCAGCTACTCACCTTCTCCTACTTTTTCAAATGGGAGCTGGTCCAGAACCCTACCTTAGTAATGCCACGCGTCCATGGGCTAGATGACTCTTAACAATGTTCAGACTGGGTATCATTTGTACTCTCATATGCTTTTAACCAGGTTAATATAACCCAAATATGGTACAGGTATGCCCATGTGATCGTTGTTTCCCACAGACTTTGGAGCATTTTTCTCCTTTTGTAGTTACTGTGAATTGTTAAGACATGTTTCAGTTGCCAATGTGTAAGGGCAGGGGTTTTCAGCAGTTTAAACCAGTTTTTTGTTTTCACAATTGCTAAATTCTGAAGTGGCACGAGGTCATGAATTTTTAATACACAGCTTTTTTATGTTTTTTAATCCTCTTATAAGCTGGGACTTTTTAGTTATGTACTCAATGTGTTTTCAGTGTTTTAATGTGTTTTGTATGCTCTTTTATGATTATAATTATATGATCAAATAAAAGATTTATCAATCAATCAATCAAGCTGCTGAGTCTAATGTGCTGAGGGATGTATTGGATGAGTTTTATTTTAAAATTGATTACTAACCTGTTGGAGACGGCTTTAACTCGGTTGGAACAGATTGAACAACTGATTAACATTGACGCTGGTGATGCTTTGGCAACATTGATAGCCCTGGTGTTTCAGCTTGGCATGGAAACTTCGACAAGGCTGAAGGGTTGCACATTGTCTGGAAAACGGATTCGCTGACAAGAAGTTGTGAGACAGGGTGATACGTTAGTGCATGGGCAGCAACAAGTCTCGACCATTGGAGGGTGTCCGGCTCACTTAGGAAATAGGATAACTGAATATGCAAGGGTATCTCAACCCCCACCTCAGGCGATGACCACTGTGGATACCTTATGAGATACACTACGTATTCCTTAAGAGGTGGATAATCAGGGGAAAGTGCTGATAAGTCTCCCTCCAGAAACTACCCCATATGTTCTGATTTTTGAGAATGTTCCTCCATTTAAGCACGAATCAGTGGAAAGTTATGTTAAATTAAAAACAAAGTATTGCATTGGCTGTGGACACACACAACTCTGGGTTCCCTCCCTGGTGCCTGGATAAATATGGTAAGGCGGGTGAACTGGATAGAAAAGTAGTCAAAGTCATACTCAGGGGACTGTGTAATCATTAACGTCTCTTAAGCTGCCATGGCAGCTCGCATATTTGAGCTTGTGAACTAATATGTTGAATCTTTGATTTGTGTTTTTTACCTCTGGGTTATTTTTATAGGCCCAATTTTGCACCTTCTTTCCAGGGTTCTGTGATTACTGTACCTCAGAGAAGAAGAAACTCCAATCCTATGGCCCCCTTTATGTTGAAAACTCGGGACAGATTTGCCGACCCTGGGCATCTGGCTTCATGTGATTTGCTGACACAGCCTGTCCCAACCCCCAATTTGTTACAGGGGGAGGGGACATTTCTACAGAGGGGGACAGCGATCGGCAATCTGTACAAAAGTTTAATCTTAGCACCTGGAATGTCGCTGGCTTAGGAGCCAAACATATTGATGTTGACTGGGTGGGGTTTGTGAAGCAGTTTATGGTGTTTGCCTTCGGGAGACCTGGGCTTGTGATAATTGTCATGTGGAGGGCTATAAATCATATTGTATCCTGGCCAGGGAATCCGGTAGAGGCTGGGTGATGGGTGGTTTGGCTGTTTTTATTTCTCTAGATCATCAAGGTACAGTTGAGGTTTTTGATACCGGGGCCTGTAATCTGCAAGCCCTAACTCTCTCATTTGCAGGGCCTCTTCCAGCCCTGCTGTTAAATTTTTATAATGCAAAGTCTTTTTTGCAGGTTGTTAGTAATGTATTTGCTTTGGATTCTTTTTTAGGGTCCATGTGGGGGTATTTAATGAGAGACCTTGGGATGTGAGGATCCTAGTACCCTGCCCCAGAAACCTTGATGTTACTTTTAGATTATTGGCTTGCATTTTGATCATAGCCCCCAGAAGAACCTGTTGAACACGTTACTTAGCAAATGTGATCTGGTGTTCTCACTAGGCAAATTGTGTATTCTACTGGGGTTGAGCTGGCTCATACTGTGACAGGAAGAGGATATGCCTACTTTTTTGATTTTATCTTTGTCTCATCATTTATTTTTTCCAGGTTTTTTTTTTTTTTATTGGTTTTAGCCCCCACAGTGATCACAACCCGAACTGTATTTCATTTGATTGGTATAAGGTGATTAGGTTGAGCAAAGGAAGGCATAGTGGATCTCTCAAGCTTATTAGCCAGGGTATACGGATACAATGAGTACATGTTTCCCCGGATTATCGTCATACAGCCCTTCCAGCCAAATGTCCACAAGAGCTTGCTATGGGATTTAGTGGGGCAGCAAGCCCAATTATGATTTAACCACTTTTACCCAAATACCATGTGCAGTTACCAAATCTCTCACCTGCCCTGGGGAGTACTAGTATGAGCTGGTTTGATAAGGGATGTTCATCTGAGCTTAGAGAACTGAAGTGCACCCTTAGGGCCACACTGAGGTATTCTATTTTGGTATCTCATTGTTCTGCAAGTATAAAGGTGAGGTTTCATGATGGAAAAATTAGATTAGGAGCAATATCTGGGAGAATTTGCTTGATTTAGACTGCCTGAGGAAAAGTGATTGGTTTTGGGGGACTATTAACCATCCTTTGTTGTGCAAGCAGACACCCCAGCTATAGTGCATCACATTGAGGCTGATAGATGGATTTCTCACTTTAGTGAGGTTTATAATGGGGGATTGGAAATAGGGAGTAGCAAGACCACATTGGTGTTATAAGGGCTTCCTGCTTGGTTTTCTCTGAGGCTGAGGTTAGGAGAAGTATCAGGGGGCTGTCAAGAAGCAAAGCACTAGATTTGTTTCAGAGTGAGTTAGACACATGGGTACCAATCCTGACCAACGTACCAAATGCAACAGTGGACTAGGGCCCCCATTCTTCTTGGTCTGCTGCTGTTATTGCCCCAGTTTGAACAAGGGGATAAAGACAGCCTTCTTGTTCAGACCAGCCTCTTTGATTGATTCTACTGTTAAGGTGTTAGGGGGTGCTCTCATGGACAAACCTATGCACCGATCGAAAGAGGTATCATACTGTCTGACCTTCAGTATGAGTTCTGCCCGGAATGTCTACAATTGACCAATACCTAAATCTTTACCTAATCTAAAATAATTATACAGTTGCTTACAAGGCATCTGTTACCATTCATGGGTTTAACCTTGGCCTTTGATTGGGTTAACCAAGATAAGCTGTGGAGAATTATCCTAGAGATGTGGGTTAATAAAAATGTTATCCTGTTTGTGAGGGATACATATGCAAATACTGAGGCTGCAGTCAGATATTCAAGTACCAGCTGTACAAAGAGCTTCAAACGTTGCAAGAGGTCAGACAAAGTTGCATTCTGGGCCCCTTTTTATCTACGTTATACATAAATAGACATGAGCAGGTCTTAGTGGATGACAAATAGACCGCCCCCAGGTTAAGGTCTGGTCCCTGCTGTTCTGCTGCGTGCAGAAGATGCCATATTAATGGCCAAAACAGCTAAGGGCCTGCAAGCACTCATTACGGCCTCTGTGGCATTTATTGGAGAACTAGACCTAAGTAGTAACATTAACACATCGTACATCATAGTAATTGGTCCCAGAAGTCCAACACCGAGAAGAACAGAAATATGGGTGTTGTGCCCTTACGTAGGTCAAGGCTTTCCCGTATTTGGGAGTTCTATATGATGCTACTTTATGCTGGAAGAATTACTCTCAGATAAGTTGTGTGCGGCTAACAGGTCTAATGCAGCACTCTGGAATTTTGCTTCAAGGCTTGGAGGAGACTTGTCAGTGCCATGTTACAAGTTTATTGCTCTAAACAGTGTTAAAAATAATGTATGGGAGTGAGATCTGGGGCTATGTAAAATATGGTGCCTCACAGGTGGTAGAAAACAAGTTTCTAAGGCGGTTGCTTGGTGTTCCGCAATTCACCCTAGCATATATAGTGCATGAGGAGTTGTAGTTTAGTTATGTTAGTGATACCATTGCCCTGCGCCCCCTTTTACACTAGATCGATCCATGGACTAACGATGCTCAACTGAACTGGAATATAGTACAAGATTGCTTATCCCTGGACCACGTTTCATGTATCCCTAGGTTTAAATATGATAAAAAAGAATTACATGATCTGGGGAGGCGGAACTCTTCATCCTGGCAATATTGTAAAGGGGGATCATGATTGATTAATAGATAATTTTATAAGAAATAGATTATGATCCATGGAAACAGAAGCTCTCCAAAAGGTCTCAGGGCAGAGGATCTGCTGTTAAAGACCCACCAAAATATAGAACCCTACCTCAAGATAGTAACTTCTCATCATGTGTGGTTGTTGTTAACAAGATTTAGACTGAACCTGATACCTCAGCTTTTCGCATCTACTTGTGGGTGGCACAATCTCCCATCTTTGGAACCCTGCGGCTGTAAACTAAGGTCTCTGCAGAACACTATGCAATTTGTAATATTTTGTAAATACTTAAAAATTCCTAGAAAAAGCTTATTTGACCACCTTCATAAGGACCATGGTTTTAAACCATGTTGACCAGCCCCGTTATTTTTGTTGATGTTGTCAGATAATATTGCATTTCGAGTCTTTTGTCATCTACACTGGCTAAGATTCTCCTTTGAGAAGTTTCCTTCTCTTATTCTTTCATTCAAGTCAAGAAATTGATCTCCAAGTTTTCAGTCAGTCTCTATGGCCCAGATTTAAGAGGGCCTAGAGCCTCCTTGTGCCACATTAAGTCATTTTTTCTTACGCTAATGTGGCCCAAAAAGGCCAAATTCGCCACACCCATATTTACAAAGTGACGTAATGCATGCATTGCGCCACTTTGCAACGCCTTGTGCCACATTTTAACTGTGCCAGGCATAATGTATGCGAGGGTGGTGTTCCCCCATTTGGGCGAACGCAAAAATGGGGCAGTGGAATCTAAGACATTACACTTCATCATTTTTTGCGGCTACTTTAAATGCCTGCACAGAGCAGGCGTTAAAATGGGGCACACCATTGCTTTTAAAGGGCCCTTATGTACTGTGCAGGATTTGCGCCAACATTTTGGCACTAAATCCTGCACAGTACATCAATAGCATCAAAAATGTCAATACTATTGCCCCTATGCTGCACACATGGTGGCGAAGGGGGACGTTAAAGGGTGCAAGAAAAGTGGTGCTGCATTGGATGCAGCACCACTTTTCTTAAATCAGGCCCCATGTTTCTTTGGCTGCAGAAATTCTTCAAAGTCACTATGTCACAAGAGCACTAAAGTTTTATACAAAAAGAACAGCATCCTTCAGTGTGTCTGAGCACCTTCTTTTGTCTTATTTTGGTCCTCCTCCAGACTTTAAATTTGCTAATCCCACTATTGCCAGGTGGATGATCATTTATATTTAATATTTTATTTTCTGAATTTTACATCATAATTCTGTTCCAGAGAGACTTAATGCTTATTCAGCAGATCAAAGACTTCATTGGTGGCCTTCCAAAAGCATGCACGTATAACTCAGGAGCAATGTAGACTACTCCCTGTTTGTAGAACCATTACTCTGTAGATGTATTTTTTGGCAATGATGCTGTATCCAGCCAGCAAGTTCTGCATCCCTGCTTGCATTGTCTGCCTTGACAAATGCAGTCTGTCCTTCTAACCACCTTTAGGTCTCACTGAATATATACATACAAATAGACATACAAAGATTAAGAATGGGGCTTTTTTAGAGTCACTTTTAACCACAGCTACTGTGGAAAAACTTATTAAGACATTGTCTGACAAGGTAATTTCCATCAATGCTGGTAACAGCCCATGACATTTTGTGAATGTAAACCTTTTAAAAAAGTAGTCCACGGATGCATTGAAACTATTGCCTGCTTTTTACATGTTTTAGTGGGGGTGAGGAATATCACCTCCCACCCCAGCTCTCCTTTTGGATGTGTGAGTTCAAATTCCCTCCTCGCCTTTTTTATAAGTGCTTTCCCAGGTTGTACGACGGAACACCGACTTCCAAAACAACTAGTGCCTTAACAACGAGGTCGGAAAACCGACCTCGTTCTTACTACTAATGATTTTACCACAAATGCCTTAACAACGATATTTCGTTCTAAAGGCATTCCTGATAAAAGCATTACTAATAGGCACCATTCACCCTACATCCCTCACCCCACCCCCCCCAACCCCACCCCAAAACCTAAAACCCCCTGACCCGCCACCCCCTCCCCAAAGCCAAAAATGCCCCACCCCCCCAACCCCACACCAAAACCTAAAACCCCCTGACCCGCCACCCCCTCCCCAAAACCAAAAATGCCCCACCCCCCAACCCCTCACCCCAAAACCTAAAAGCCCCTGACCCCCCACCCCATCCCCAAAACCAAAAATGCCCCACCCCCCCAACCCCGCCCCAAAACCTAAAACCCCCTGACCCCCCACCCCCTCCCCAAATCCAAAAACACCCCACCCCCCAACCCCGTCCCAAAACCTAAAACCCCCTGACCCCCTCACCCCCTCCCAAAACCCTTCCCCAAAACCAAAAATGCCCCACCCCCCCAACCCCACCCCAAAACCTGACCCCCCACCCCCTCACCAAAACCAAAAACGACCCACCCCCAACACCACCCCAAAACCTAAAACCCCCTGACCCCCCACCCCCTCTCCAAAACCAAAAACGTCCCACCCCCCCAACACCACCCCAAAACCTAAAACCCCCTGACCCCCCACCCCCTCCCCAAAACCAAAAACGCCCCACCCCCAACCCCACCCCAAAACCTAAATCCCCCTGACCCACCACCCCCTCCCCAAAACCAAAAACGCCCCACCCCAAAACCTAAAACACCCTGACCCCCACCCCCTCCCCAAAACCAAGAACGCCCCACTCCCGCCCCAAAACCTAAAACCCCCTGACTCCCCACCCCCTCCCCAAAACCAAAAACGCCCCACCCCCCCAACCCCACCCCAAAACCTAAAACCTCCTGACCCCCCACCCCCTCCCCAAAACCAAAAACGTCCCACCCCAAAACCTAAAACACCCTGACCCCCACCCCCTCCCCAAAACCAAGAACGCCCCACCCCCCCAACCCCACCCCAAAACCTAAAACCCCCTGACCCCCCACCCCCTCCCCAAAACCAAAAACGCCCCACCCCCCCAACCCCACCCCAAAACCTAAAACCCCCCACCCCCTCCCCAAAACCAAAAACGCCCCACCCCCCAACCCCACCCCAAAACCTAAAACCCCCCACTTACCTTAGTCGACCCCTTGTCACCTGCATCGTCCTCCTTCGCCAACTCCCTTCTTTGTACCTTAGCCACGCATGTTCGTTGTTCCGAACATACGTAGTTAAAGCACAAAATAACGGAGTTGTGGTTAAAAAAAGCGTTGTTGCGCTTTCGTTAACCACGACTTCGTTAAAAAAACGTTGTAATAAAGGATGTTTCCCGCTTTCCCACCCCACTCTGCATTATTATTTTTTTCTTTACATTTTTTTCTGAGGGCTAGATACTGGACCACTCACTTCATCTTTAACTGCCTTGCTCTTTTGGATTGCTGTTTTTTTTAGAAACATGTGGGACCTTTTAATGGTAGGATATTTGTGGATCACACAGAAATGTGAGGAGGTTTTGTGTTTATAAGCAAAGTTTAGGGTTTCGAATGGCTTCTGGTTAAAAGAAGTCCTGACATCCACACAAGGTACACCATCTTGGACTTCCCTGAAATGTCAGGGTTGGTAGGTTTTCCAGGCTGCTGCCTGAGCCAATATCCAAATTCCAATACCTCACAAACTACATAAAAAGAAAGGTTTTCAGTGGAAAAATTTGATCTGTTCATATTACTTGTGCCATTCTGAAATAGTAAAGAAATAAAATGACAAAATGGCTGCCTACACATTATGAATCATGTGTTGTGACGCATGTACACATGTGCACACAACAGCCATCTTGGACTGAGAAAGTTTACTGTTGTTCGCACATAAGACATTGGAGGTCTTTCAGACAGATTTATGAAAAGTGGCACTACATTACATGTAGCACCACTTTTCTTGCGGCTCCTTGCGCCCCCTACTGCCACCATGTGTGCACTGTATTTACAATACCGCGCACCACGGTGCAGAGTAGTTGCCAATAGCATCAGAATTTCTGACGCTATTGATTTACTGTTCAGGGTTAACACCAATCTTTTGGCTCTAACCCTGAACAGTACATAGGGGCACATTGAAAACAATGTCATGCCTCCTTTTGATGCCTGCTCTGAGCAGGCTTTAGAAATTCCGGAAAATATGATGCAAAAAATCCATGAGATTTCTTTGCACCATTTTTGCGGCCCCCCCTTATGAGGGAATGCCCCCCTTGCATACATTATGCCTGGAGCTGGCATAATGTAGGGCAAGGGGTTACTAAGTGGCACAATGAATGCATTGCAGAACGTTTAAATATGGCGCAGCGTTTTTGGCCATCTAACCCCTTATTAGTGTCAAAAAATGACACTAATGTGTCATTAGATGGTGCTAGGCCCTCTTAAATGTGAGCCTTTCTTTTTTTACTTTACTCTTACAAGATGGCTGATGGCTATGTTGGAAACTTAAAATAAAACAAAAAATATTTATGTGCAAAAACTTAAGGTGAACAAGTATTGGCCAAGACCACCAGTCAGCACTAACTTTCAGCTAGGACCATGAAATGCCCATAGCCAAGTGAAAAAAAAATGGGAACCTAGGTGATGGATGGGAACACAGAGGAACAGGAGCCATTAGGGCGTTAGTATGAGGTGGACCTGCTGATTCATTCTTCAAGATAAAAAAAAAGGAATTGAAATACCTGCCAGGTATTGCTTCATCCGTTGGAGTCCCCGTGCATCACAAGAAAATTGTTGTTTTTATGTAGCACTCTTGATGCAAGTGAATGGCGTACAGTAGCAGTTATGTTTTCAAACTCGAGTGTGAGCCTTATTGCAGCTTGTGCTTGATATACAAATGCCATGTAAAATGTTATGAAACACTATTCATGCCGGTACTAAATCAATCCTATTAAACACATTTGTGAAAGTTTTTTTCCTCGATATATCATTTTCCAAAATAATTTACTAATTTAAAGGATTTTAATAAATGAATACATATATTTTGACGGAGAGTACAGGTCTTTATTAAATTTTAAAATACAGTTTTCTTTTTATAGGGAATCAGCAGCCTCTTCAGTTCTTTGAAGGTCGTGCGACTTTTGCGACTGGGTCGTGTTGCTAGGAAGTTGGATCATTATCTGGAGTATGGTGCTGCTGTGCTTGTGCTTTTGGTCTGTGTTTTCGGACTAGTAGCTCATTGGCTAGCCTGCATATGGTACAGCATCGGGGACTATGAAGTAATAGACGAAGCAACTAATACAATCAAAACAGATAGCTGGCTCTATCAACTGGGATTAAGTATTGGAACTCCATATCGATACAATGCCACCGGCTCAGGTCAGTGGGAAGGTGGGCCCACTAAGGATTCCTTGTATATATCTTCCCTATACTTTACCATGACAAGCCTTACTACCATAGGATTTGGAAACATTGCTCCGACCACCGATGGAGAGAAGATATTTTCTGTGGCGATGATGATGGTTGGCTGTAAGTAGAACGCTTTACCTTTATGTCATGGGATAAAAGTAATAATAAGTAAAACAAAGATAATTTGTAGGGTTGGTGTTTTAAAACAAGACAATTGCCTTATCAAACACTTCGCATTAATATTTTAAAATGTACAGTAAACAAATTGTGTACCACAAACTGGAAACCTTCATGAAATGTCCAGAAATTGACACACTGGGTGACTTGAATAAAAATGGGCAGTAGCATGGGAGGTGGAACCACTCAGATCGGAGAAACATTTTACTTAGTTAATCTGGTTCTTTTTGTGTTCTTTTGCTCCTTACTAATAATTACACCCGAAGAAGAACGAAGTAAAGATTCGTAGACAATAAAGTACACAGATAAAGTAAACTATGAAATGTCTGAACAATGTTTTTAAGTTACAGTGCATGTTTTTTAGTGTAAGCTATGAATAGTTTTAGCTATCAGGAGGTCTCTTGACATCAGTTCTTTAAAGTACAAGAAGTACAGAAAGAGAGGGGCTTCATGTCAGCCCCCTTCAGCCATTGTTTTTCCTGTGTTTTTCATAGTTTGCCATTGCTTGCATGGACTATTCATCAATAAGTTATCTTAAGTATGACAGATATCCCCAGAAGTGGATCCCTGCCCAATGTTCAACTGGAATCAAACAATATCTCACTGATGGGGCCTAACTAAGCAAAAACAGTCCTGGAGATGTTTGCATTCCGACCTGGTGTGGTCCTAACTTTGTACTTCAGGCCAACTTTTGATATTAGAAGCAGACTGTTATATCCTAGTTTAATGTCATTAAGATAGAGAATTACATTAGTTCATAGTTTCTCTTATTTATGTTATTTAATAATAAATATCATTAGTTAATTAATGTTATAGGTAACATAATGTATTAACGTTACAGTTAGGTCTTAGTTCATAATGGTATATTCCACTCCCCTGTGGAAAGACAAAGATGGAATGGTCGGGAGGTGGCAAGAAACGAGAGGGCATGTTAGAATGTTGTGAGGTGAAGGTGAAGAGATGAAGGAAGGCGCAGAGTGAAGGAGAAGAAATAAAGTCTGTACTTCAATTGAAGCGTGACGAGTATTGGACTTTATAACACAGACCAAGAGTTATTAGCATAAAAGTGGTGTCTGTCAAAAGTGGGATAGTGGGAAAAAAACAATGGACTGGAATAAGGTTCTGAGAGATCGCCAGTCGGTGAGATTAATTAAAGCATTCCCTATATCACTTTGATGTTGGTTGCCGAAGGTGAGCCAAATTTGAGTGGTATGCTCAGATGTAGCTATTGTGCTCATTGTGGCACAGGACTCAGCCCGTACCTCACTGATGTGGCCAAAGTTGGCTAAAACCGCTCTGAGAACCCTTGTATTTCCATCTGTTTGGACCTGTACTGATAGGTCAGGATGGACTTTTCCTATTGGAGCAGGAGCTCATCATTTGCATATGTCTAGTTTCAGTCTAGAATGACACTGATGGTGAAAAACCATTGACTGGCATGCATCCTTAGCCCTCACCAATAGATGAGGTTAATTCAACCATTCCTTTCATCACCTTTTTTTGTTGCAGAGTAACTCACTTCAGCACTACCCCCTTCATATAGATTCTCACTGAAAGCCCTTTACTTGTGACTGCTTATTGAATAAACGTTTCTTTTGTGGTGTGTGTTGCCTGCCAGTTTCCTTTCTTTGCCCCAATTTTATAGTTACAGACATTATTACTCATGCACAAACACAGAAGCACACATACATACAAACCAATGTACACACACAGCATATAGTCATTGAAACAACTTGTTAATAAACAACCACAATCAAGTACTAAGCAGACAAAACAAATGTTAAAAAAAACTATAACTTCTAAACAACTGCAGTTATATGATAAATATGATTACATTTTAGGATATATATATATATATATATATATATATATATATATATATATATATAATGAAAATGTTATGATGACAAATGAAAAAGTAACTCATCTCTCAATGTACTGCTTATCATCTCCGAAATGTTATAATTGTAAACATATTTCATTGGTGACATCACATCACCTCAAAAATCACATCATCAAAGATATTGCGATGGATATGCATCAATTTGTTTGTTTATGTATGTGTTTTATTCACTACCAGCTTTTGACCCTGTGAACATGACACACAGGTTTGTTTCTGTGGTCATTGTTTGTCATCCTATGCCACTAGATGTCCCTTATGTCACAGGTGATAGTGGTGTTTCTCTTCTGTTCTCATTTAAAGATTTGCTTTCATGCATATTTCAATAGCAGCGATATCTTTAGTGATATCCTAAAACATTTACTCCAGTTAACATTAGGGTTCAAGGTATGTTTGCTTACCATAGTTGGAAGGTTATCTCTGCCTTACATCTTACTAAATATAACCAAAGTACAAGGACATTTTCATGCAAGTGTTTAGCTAACATCATATGTAATGCCAAGTTATATCACCTTGTAAATGCTTGGTACAATGTATATCTATGCCTAATTCCTCTCACCAGATAATGGAAACTTTTTTGGAAGATTACACGCAGCAAGAATATTGTGAAGGCTGCAGTTGTTGCTTCATAACTGGACACTCTGGGCACAGTCAAATATTATCGCATCTAAGACTGTTGGGTATGTGGCAGAGGAGTTCAACTACCATCAGAGATTGTTCTGGGTATATAACAACTGTTTAGGGTACTAGCAAAATATGTGCAGTATGTGCTGGTAAATAAGTATTAAAACTAGAATTTATGAGCACTATCTACCAAAGGTTTTCCTCTTTTATCAGAACACCAGTGTTGGTTAGATAATGGGGGCTTCAGAGTGCTGTCCCACCAGTAGAAGCAGAATATGAGAGTGAAGCTGCTCATTGTTGCTTTGAATGTCAGCAAAGGAGTCATACAAAAAACCTGGCTGATCTATCAGTTTGTCTCTTTACATTTACACGGCTTCAGTGCTGACAATGCCAATTGTGCATTTCAGCCCGACAAGGGAGTTGGCACTGGACTCCTTGGACTGGGAATGTACAGCGGGCATTTTTCCTTTCAGTGTCCTTAATGTAGTCACAATTCATAGACAAAGTGCACATGTGCAAAGCAGCACAGCACATCTAAAATTAGGACCCTTCTGGAGTGGACACATTTTATACAAAGTTCCCCCAAGCTCTAGCAGAAGACAGGATAGAACAAGGCTAAAGAAAGTTTACTGACATTCCAGATGCCATTCATTTGCATCCTGCAGCCCTATCCTGACATATGATAGGGCTGTGAAGCAAGAGGGGAGCTTACATGGACTAGCAGAGGAGCAGTCTTGAAGAGGCTGTGGAGCACAAACGGCCCTGTCATCCCAAAGCAATTGGAAAAACTCTTGAATCCTGTCTATGACTCCAAGTTACACTGGTAAAATCAAGACCTGGAATGGAGTAGTTCACCCTTAATGCCCCACCCTGGCTAATAAAACACAGTCTGCCCACGCAGGGCACCCGGTCTATGTACAGTCACACATGTTCAGCAGGTTCATTGTACAGAATCTATGAAATCCTAAAGATATATGATTTCAAGCTATTTGTTCCATGCTTAAGTGATGCTCTACAGATTTTCTCTGGGACTGGTAGTGCATACTTTGCATATTTCTGAAAATGTACATTTTGAATGTTATTGATGAGTCAGCTATTCTGGTGAATTTCCAGTGCAGCTAATTCTGACACCAAGCACAGTGACTCTAAATCTGTGATTGGAGTCAGGATTGGCTGTCCTGAAGTTAGTAGTGGCTGTCCTTGGAATCTAAAGTAGCTGTGCTTTGGGTTGACTGAACCCTTTACATATGACTTGGCCTAACTGGGAGGGTTGCAGCCCTTTACTCCTGGTTTCCAGGGCCTAGCCCACTATGTGGCTACTGTCTTGCTATCATAAATGATACAATAGAGAGGTGATATGTAATGTCACTAGTGATGATATCAGGGATTTCATTTGTGATGGTTGTCTGAGACATCTTGACATAAGCAGTGCAGTGGGGGTACATTATGGTTGTGTTGCTCACCAAAACTGGCAAATGTTACGTTAAAAAACTGTAATGTCCCATTAATAATTTTTTTTAACTATAACTTAACAGCATTTAACTCCTTGGTCACCAAGGACGTAATGGTTACATCCGGTGGCGCATCACTCAGGCGCCACGGACGTAACCATTACGCCCTGTGACCCTCGCCCCCCCTTTTCAGGGCAGGAATGGAAGGAGAATCTCTTCCTCTTCCACCCCCGCCCCGCCCCTCCCAGTGACATCTGATGACATCAGCACACAATCGCTCGCTGACCTCATCAGAGCCCGCCCCCATCATGCTGGAAGCTCAGTTTCCAGCATGATCGAAGAGAAATGCTTGCATTTCTCTTCTGAACGGGGGTGGGAGCGAGCAGAGAGACATGAAAGTAAAGGCCTTTCCTTTGCTTTCATGTTTGTCTGAGCTTTTCTGCAGCCTGATCGTAAAGCAATCAGGCTGCAAAAATGCCCACTAGACACCAGGGAGTTTTTTTTTAATGTAAACAATAAAGGGGAGCGAATCCTTGAGCAAGGCCCTGCGGCAGATCGGCCTGTTTTAATTAGGCCGATCTGTCCTCAGGGCGACAGAAGCCACTAGACACCAGGAATAATATAAATATATATATATATATATATATATATATATATATATATATATATATTTTTTTTAGACATGGGGAGTGACCCCTTAGGCAAGGGTCACTCCCCTGTGGGGGACACATTTATTTTATGCCATTTCTGCCCCCTTGGGGGCAGATTGGCCTATTTTAATTAGGCCGATCTGCCCCAAAGGGGGCAGAAACCACTAGACACCAGGGATTTTAAAAAAAACATTTTTTTACATATGGGGAGTGACCCCTTAGGCAAGGGTCGCTCCCCCGTGGGGCAAATTTATTTTAGGCCATATCTACCCCCCTTGGGGGCAGATCGGCCTATTTCAATTAGGCCGATCTGCCCCCGGGGGGGGCAGAAACCACCTAGGCACCAGGGATTGGTATGTGTGTGTGTTTTGTTTGGGGGGCGGCAGCCCCTTGGGCAAGGGTCTCTTCCCATGGGGGCACATTACTGTTGCCCATTTCTGCCCCTCTTGGGGGCAGATCAGTTTATTTCGGTAAGGCCATTCTGCCACCAAGGGGGGTAGAAAGCCCACCAGAGACCAGGGAAGTTTTTTTTTTTAAAAGAGGGTGGGCTATGGCTATACCCCACCCCAAATAAATTGGGACAAAGTTGTTCTGCCCACCAGTGGGCAGATGGGGAAATTATCCATGATCCAATCCCGGGGGGGGGGGCAGAAAGCTTAATAGATGCTAGGGAATTAAAAAAAAAAAAAAATAGTGGGGTGGTGGCTACTAACTAGTATGGGCACCAACTGAAGGGGGTAACAGTCTTTCAGCTCTCCTCCAGCGCACTAAAAGATCTCAGCCCAATGGCAAGCAAGAAGGCGTTTGATTATTTTGGGTTTTGGCTTTACATTTGGGCCATGAGAGTTCTCAAAATCGTCCCACTTGGAATGGGAAGGGCTGCACTTTTTGGACTTTGGGATGCTACCATTTAGAAAAATCTATGAAACCTAGAAACATTTGAAAACTAAACATCTGGGTGAGTCCAGGGTGGTGTGCTTCACATGCACCCGCACCATTTTCTAACCCACAATGCCCTGCAAACCTCCAACTTTACTTTAAATCACACATTTTCCCCATATTTTGTGATGGAACCTTCCAGAAGCCACAAAATTCCTACCACTCAGCATTGTCGCATCTTATATCAATAAAAATTCTGCCCCACTTGTCAGCCTAAAAACATTACATTTTCAAACTGCCCTTTTGGACCCTCTTTGTTTCCCCCTCAATTTCGACCTGTTCTTGGCTCTTCCCTGTCACAGGCACTTGGCCCACCTACACACGTCAGGTATCATTTTTATCAGGAGAGTGAGGGGAACGTTGGGTGGTAGGAAATTTGTGCTGGTGCGGTGATCCAACACAGAAATGTGAGAATAATTTGATTTGTTTAGCTAAATTTGAGGTTTGCTGAGGATTCTGAGTAAGAAAACACTGGGGGATCCACGCAGGTCACACCTCCCTGGACTCCCTCAGGTGTCTAGTCTTCAGAAATGACTGGGTTTGGTAGGTTTCCCTAGATGGCTGCTGAGCCCAGGAACAAAAACATAGGTGCCCCCTCCCACAAAGCAGGTAGTTTTGTATTTGATCATTCTGATGTGTCCACGTAGTGTTTTGGGGCATTTCCTGTCACAGGCACTAAGCCTACCCACACAAGTGAGGTACTATTTTTATCGGGATACTTGGGGAAATGCTGGGTAGAAGAAAGATTGTGACTCCCCTCAGATTCCAGAACTTTGCAGCACCGAAATGAGGATTTGCAAAGGATTCTGAGTAACAGAATCTGGTGAGAGCACCACAGGATTCCCCATCCTGGGTTCCCCTAGGTGTCTAGTTTAAAAAAATGCACAGTTTTGGTAGGATTTCCTAGGTGACGGCTGACCTAAGACCAAAATCCACAGCTAGGCTCCTTCCAAAAAACACATCAGTTTTCAATGTAAAAATTTGATTTGTCCATGTTGCGTTTTGGAGCATTTCCTGTCACGGGCACTAGACCTACCAACACAAGTGAGGAACAATTTTTATTGGAAGACTTGGAGGAATGCTGGGTGGAAGGAAATATGTGGCTCCTATCAAATTCCAGAACTTTCGATCACCGAAATGTGAGGGAAAGGTGTTTTTTTGCCAATTTTTGAGTTTTGCTAAGGTAACAGAACCTGGTGAGAGCCCAACAAGTCTCCCCATCCATCCTGGATTCCCCTAGGTGTCTAGTTTAAAAAAATGCACAGGTTTGGTAGGTTTCCTTAGATGCGGGCTCAGCTAGAGGTCAAAATCGGCAGCTAGGCACTGTGCAAAAAACAGGTCAGTTTTCTTTGGGAAAATATGATGTGTCTATGTTGTGTTTTGGGGTATTTCCTGTCGGGACACTAGACCTACTCACACAAGTGAGGTACCATTTTTATTGGGAGTCTTGGGGGAATGCTGGGAGGAAGGAAATGTGTGGCTCCACTCAGATTCCAGAACTTTCTATCCAGTAGTTAATTTGTAAATAAAAATGTGCCTGTGCCAAAGCCCTCCTCTTAACGCGTGGCTGCTGCAATTAAATGTGCAAGAACGGTATACTGAGGCAACGTAATCCTGAAGCCATCTCAGGCCTCTTCAATCCATTTAAAGCTACTCCATGCCTCTACAGCTCACTCTTGCAGCTTTCTGCTTTCTCCCTTTGTGAAGCTTTTTTCTCTTCCTCCGGCTTCCCCATGTGTGTCTTTTGCTTGCAGTAAATGCTTGAGGCTGAAAAATAAGCGCCGGCCCTCAAAAATAAGTGCTGGTGCTCAGCACCAGAAACAACAAGCACAAATTGAGCACTGTTTCTATGACTGAAATGTGAGGAAAAAGTGTTTTTTTGCCAATTGTTGAGGTTTGCAAAGGATTCTGGGTTACAGAACCCGTGAGAGCCCCACAAGCCACCCCATCATGGATTTCCCTAGGTTTCTAGTTTTCAAACATTTGCAGGTTTGGTAGGTTCCCCTACTTGCCGGCTGAGTTAGGGGCCAAAATCCACAGTAAGGCACTTTCCAAAAAACACGTCAGATTTCAATGTAAAAATGTAATGGGTCCATGTTGCATTTCCTGTTGCGGGCATTAGGCCTACCCACACAAGTGAGGTACCACTTTTATCGGGAGACCTGGGGAAACACAGAATACAAGAACAAGTGTTATTGCCCCTTGTCTTTCTCTACATTTCTTTCTTCCAAATGTAAGACTGTGTAAAAAAGATGTCTATTTGAGAAATGCCCTGTAATTGACATGCTAGTATGGGGACCCCAGAATTAAGAGATATGCAAATAACCACTGTTTCTCAACACCTTATTTTGTGCCCATTTAGAAAACACAAAGGTTTCCTTGATACCTATTTTTCACTCTTTATATTTTACCAAATGAATTGCTGTACACCCGGTATACAATGAAAACCCATTGCAAGGTGCAGCTCATTTATTGGCTCTGGGTACCTAGGGTTCTTGATGAACCTACAAGCCCTATATATCCCCGCAACCAGAAGAGTCCAGCAAATGTAATGGTATATTGCATTCAAGAATCTGCCAAAGCTGGAAAACGTTATAGAAGAAAACTTGGACAGAAATGGCTCTTTTTTTTACCTCAATTTCAATATTTTTTTATTTTAGCTGTTACGTTCTGTAGGAAAACTTTGAAGGATCTACACAAATGACCCCTTGCTGAATTTAGAATTTTGCCTACTTTTCAGACCCATTTCTGTCTCTAACTGAAAGGAGGCTGAAAGCACAAAACATAGTAAAAATGGGGTATGTCCCAATAAAATGCCAAAATTGTGTTGAAAAATATGGTTTTATGATTCAAGTCTGCCTGTTCCTGAAAACTGGGAAGATGGTGATTTTAGCCATTTTCAGGGAAAAAATCACAAGCTTTCTTCTGCAGCTCTTTTTTCCCATTTCTTTTTTTAAAATAATTTTTAGCTGTATTTTGGCTAATTTCTTGGTCTCCTCCAGGGGCTGCCACAAACTCTGGGTACCTCTAGAATCCCTAGGATGTTGGAAAAAAAGGATGCAAACTTGGAGTAGGTAGCTTATGTGGACACAAAGTTATGAGGGCCTAAGCAAGAACTGCCCCAAATAGCCAAAAAAAGGCTTGGCATAGGAGGGGGAAAAGGCCTGGCGGTTAAGGGGTCAATTAATTTTGGGGGGGTTTGTAATGGATATGCATTATTCTGTTGATCAAGCAAGTGAACAGCTCTGCACCAAACACCCATTTGAATATAACTCTCTGAACAGACTTTTACCTGAGGGCAAAGGAGGTTGCATTCTTGTCCTGACTAATGCAGGACCAGTACTTTATCCTAAGCTTACACCCATTTCTATGTGGCCATAAATATCTGTGCAGTGGGTTTTGCATGTAAACGTTGTGTCAAGCCGCTGTGTGGTCATAGCTAAGCCCAAGCAAAATTAACTTTATGCCGGTGTAAGTATTTGTGGCTATTTCACATTGCACTTGTGAAGCGAAAGTACCATGATTTTGCCATTATGTCACACTGCGTACATAAGATGTTTAAGATGTACTGTTTGATGCTGTTGTATATGTTCTTCTTTGTCACCCAATCACTATAAGTATTCAGTGCAATTTAAGGTAGAAGCAACACAAAAACATCACTTAATTATAAAGAAAAGGTTATATTGAAAATGTATTTTCAAAACATGTGAGAAAGTAAATAAACAGTCCTTTTGCGCTACAGTGGCATGTGACAAGTGAAATGCAGTAGACTTAGGGCCTGATTTAGAATTTGGCGGAGAGGAATACTCCATCACGAATGTCATGGACATCCCACCCACCGTATTACGAACCCATTATGTCCTAAGGGGCTGTCCTTCACGCATGTGACATAGTATTTCATCTGTGAAGTTCTAAATCTGGCCCCATATTTCTTGTATTACAGGTGGAAAATGACCTTAGCTCTATATCAGTGTCTTTTTGCACAAACCATTTTGTGCTATTGGTATATCTATTATTTATACAATTACTGCATTGGTAATGGCCTGTCAGTGCTTTTAAACCCTGGACATTCTCAAGGTTCTCATTTTTCTTAGGTTTGGCTCCCCCCCTTCCCGATCTGACAAAATGATCTTTGATATTGTTGGAGTGTAGCTCTTTTAATCAAAATTAACATGAAAATGTTTATGAACTTATGCATCATAATGCCGCATAGAAAATGTATTAATGTGTTTTACTAACGTGAGTCCGAAAAGTGCCCATGGGGAGTGGCCGCCAATATATACGGGGACTAATAAAAATGACTAATAATTAGTTACTGATGCACTAATGTATGATTTTGTATTAGTATTATGAGCTATACATTAAGGTTTTGCTAATTAATTCACTAGGCCTTAGTTAGCATGAGTCGGGGCCTAGCTGCCCGCTTTCATATTAAACGTGTTCTTCTAACGTGCAGTGTGCTGACTTGCTGAAGGACATGGTATCGTATTTTTCCAGAAGCTAGAAGATGAGTGTAACTGTAGTAGATCCGTTCTCATGAAACTCGACTTGCTCAAGGAAACATTCTTGCTAAATGCAACAGTGTAGACTCGCAACAGTCTTTCGGGTCACTACGCGCTTTATAAATTCTTAAACTAAACTACATTCTTTTCTGTAGGTAGCGCTCTCAACTCTCCTAGTGACAGCACCGGTCAGGTTAGGTTAGCGCTGGGATGCCTTCGGGTCACTACGCGCTTTATAAATTCTTAAACTAAACTAAACAGGTACAAGGTCGCCTAAACCGGTATAGACAATGGAACCACTGACTGGGGATGCGAGAAAATCAAGAGAATATTAAATCATATCGGACATTGTACCCGTTGGAGACGTCAATCACAAGAACCAATAAACTACGTGAGAACTGTTATGAGGTGACAATTTTGATGGTACGACTGGAAAACTATTGGATGGAGATAGTGGTGTGCCAAACCTGCCCAATTAGAAATTAGGGGACTGTACAACAGAAAAGGGATAAAAAAACCTTTGACATGAAGAGCCATTGGAGATGCCATTGCGAACTATTCTTGCTATTACCCAGACACTTTGGGGGTCATTCTGACCCTGGAGGTCCATGACCGCCATAGCGGAGGGCGGCGGAAGCACCGCCAACAGGCTGGCGGTGCTTCCTGGGCGTTTCTGACCGCGGCGGTAAAGCCGCGGTCAGAAAAGGGGAGCCAGCGGTTTCCCGCTGGCCCAGGGTATCCGCCATGGCGGCGCTGCTTGCAGCACCGCCATGGGGATTCCGACCGCCTTCCCGCCAGCCTGTTTCTGGATGGCGGGAACGGGTGCCGTGGGGCCCCTGGGGGCTCCTGCACTGCCCATGCCAATGCCATTGGCATGGGCAGTGCAGGGGCCCCCTAACAGGGCCCCACAAAGATTTTCACTGTCTGCTTTGCAGACAGTGAAAATCGCGACGGGTGCCACTGCACCCGTCGCACCCCTGCAACTCCGCCGGCTCCATTCCGAGCCGGCTTCATTGTTGAAGGGGCTTTCCCGCTGAGCCGGCCGGCGGTCTTCTGGCGGTCGCCCGCCGGCCCCACGGGAAAGCCAGAATGGCCGCCGCAGTCTTTTGACCGCGGAGCGGTCTTCCGGCGGGAACCGCTTGGCGGGCGGCGACCGCCGACCGCCGCGGTCAGAATGACCGCCTTTGTCACTCTGCCTAAAGACTTTGCTGTTTGACTCTTCAAACCATCCTCACCCTTACCTTGTGTCCCTACTTACCCCGTCTTGCTGAACTTTGCTGTGTTTAATGGCTGATGGCGAATCAAGTGATGTACCGAGGATGAAGACTGACTCTGTATGCTGACCCATTACGGAGGGTAACTATATGATGATGAAATTGTAATTGTCTGTTTGCCTTTCCTTTCTAGGTACCAACTGCTTCTTTTGACAGAGACCATAGTTAGATGTTTTCTAAATTTGTGTTGCTAAATTGTTTTGCATGAAGCCCAACATGCCAATGCTGATTCGATGGTAGTTAAGAAGCTCACTAAACAGACGCAAATAGACAAATGACTGAATCAATGCTTTGTTGAATAATGCGCTAATAATACTCTGCTAAGGTTAACCTATGTTGATGTTGTGTTATGTTTTAATGTTCGTGATCTTTGCTTTGATTAAATCTTATTTGAGTTGCCATATTATAACAATGCTGATGTGTTTCATGGTTTTGAGACTAATAAACCTACTAGTAGAATTGTAATCATTAGGGAATAAACATCCTAAGATCTTACTAAACTGGTGTGGTTATTCATGGCTGAAAGGTCATGGTGGCTTCTGAGTCTTATTAATGTTATAGATTAATCTAATTGATTTGTTATGGTGAATATTGATGACGTTATTGTCTTATTGATTGACATGTTGATTAGTTATCTCGTCTTAAGGTGTTTTCAATCAAGGTCAAAAGATTCATCAGCCTAAAATGAGTCCCAGAGTGAATTAATTATCTAGATTAGGACGCGTTAGCATTTCTGGTAGCAGAGGACGGTTTAGGCCCTTTGGGGGCCATAGGACAAGGGACCATTGTTTAAAAGTGTTTCCGAAATAATGCAAATTGGAGGTATGATGTGTCTCTAAGCCCCAAATCACTTTCCCAGAATCTCAGAGCTTGCCTAATTGAGTTGGGTATGTTCTCGGTGTCCTAGCATGTGTGAAATAGAATTTGCGCTTGCTCAGCTTATGCATATCACAGGGGATTTGTGAAGTTTGTGTGAATTTAGGCCAGGTAATGTTTTAGTAGGAGTGGGCGTACTCCGCAGTATGAGAGTAGGGAAGTTGGCGAACTTCATGTGAGTGTGGCGCTTTGTGCTCAAAAATTGTCCACATGGTTGTTGGTGATGTACAGACCTGTCATGGTCTGAGACTCTGGAGTATATTGAGAAGTGTATGAGACACTTGGTTTATGTTGTAATTTGTGCGGTTTAATAGGTCAATCGGGCTAGGTTGACAAGTCGAGTTTGAGTCAAATGTGTGAATGCAACCTTCGATGGAGATTTGGCAAGTTCTAAAGTGCACTAGAATGAACCATTGGCAAGTCGAGAGTAGGATTTGCGTGTCGAATTCTGCTTGCGAGTGCGGGAGCTGAGAAGGAGAAAGTAGCGGCCGAGGCTTCAAGTGAAATCTCTATAAAGTTCTGAAGCGATTGTGTTACCCTTCCTGTAGTAAACCGGCAAATTTGGGTTTTGTTGTGCTTGCAATATATTGCATTAGTTTCTGTGTGAGGAAGACAAGCCGCAAGATTTTGTCAGCCGCAGTGTGTGTGAGTGTGACATCATTGGAGCCGCACCGGGATAGGTCAGTTGCCAAGATTGGCAGCCATCCGTGAGAGGCAATTGGTTGAGAGGATAGGCGAAGAGTGTTCTGGGAATTAAAGTCACTTCCTGATTAGATTCTAAACAAAATAAAAGACACAAAAATTAAGTTTTTCAAGACTCTAAAGAGTGCTTTGAGGGGAGATACATACATTACAGCAAGTGTGGGGGAGCCCACACCGGCAGAGGATACTCCGGCTTATACCGTAATGGAGGAGAAGGGAGTCGCGCCATGTCTTTGGCTAAAGCAGTGGTGCTAAATGACAGAAAAGGAGGGATGTTTGGCGTTTCCAGAGTACGGAACGTTTAATATAAGGATTTTGGAAAATTTGCAGAGGGTGTTAAGTGAGCAAAAACCACCTCCCAGACCAGCTCAGTTTGAGGCATTAACGATTTGTGATTTAATGGCCATATAACAGAGGCAGCAGAAATTCTTGAGGAGAATGAGAAGAGCAGAAAAGTCTCTAGCGGAGGCTAGATGGGATAGCGAGACTAAGATGTGGAGAAGGGGAATAGTAGACGGAGTTAGGATGTTTCCGGCAATAACATAAGAAGCCGAGACACAGGGAAAGAAGGCCACTTGTAAGACAGACAAGGGATCTAGCAAACTGAAGGAGACTCAGAAGTCTTGGGCAGATGCAGTTGATTCAGACAATGAGGAGTTTATTAATCAGTTGTTACATGATCGCCCGCCACCATACGCCATGAATGATAATGGACTGAGTTCTAGTGCTGGTTCTGAAGATCCGACACAAAATAAGGGAATCACAAATACACTACAGACAAGCAATGCAGTTCCGATACAGAACGGTGTTAGTGTGTCCACTGCACCAGATACGCAGATACAGTTGCAGCCGACACCAACTCCGAGGCTCTATCCTGATGTCACAATATTAGAGACTACTATGAGTTTGATGGTGCCGCCTGATCAGTATACACGAGATCAAAGTTAGTGCAGATTGAGCCAACTCCACAATTGCTGCCCCAGCCGCAGCAACAGGTGGTTCAGAATTACACTTCTGTAACAGGACCGCAGTCGGTAGCTACTGCATCCATGATGAATCAAGCTATGGGAGTTGATGCTCCACAGGGTTTGGGAATTGGACAGGCACCAGCTGCTATATCATTGCCAATCACTGTTGGTCCGCCAGTACGGCTGCATGCGCAAGCTAAGCCTAGCGTATGTGACCAGGAAGTAATGACCCAAGAGGCGATAAGAGGAAGGTTCACAGGAAACGTGCAGGGAATGACACAGGGGGGACAGACAGCCGAAAGGTCTAGATCCTTGTTGGACTTCAGTCCGATTGGGGTTCCTTTGGAGACAATGAGGCAAGCAGGGTTGGGTACACTAACCCCACAGGTGATGAGTACAAATACGTCACAGTCGCCAATGATGCAGTCTGGAAATGTCTCGTTGCAAGGTTTAACAGCGCAACAGTTGAACGAGTGGTTAGATAAACTCAGCACTCTGCAGACTACATCAGAGACTGCAGAGAGATCAGAAAGAGAGGAATACCTGACTTTTGTGAGGTTGGGTGTGGAAGCCACAGAATTAGTAGAAGGAACAATGGGGGTGAACAGACTAGAGTCATACACGGAAGCAGAATTGAGGTTTCTGTGCCCCAAAATAACCAAAGAAGTGAGCAGGGTGCATCAGAGGTTGGCAAACTTAGCGGACAAATACGGCATAGACTTAGACAATACTAAGCATTTGAAGAGGAGTTATAGGTTAGACTTTGAACCTAAAGATTTCGATCACATGAGATCCACCGGAATGAAGGCACATCTTAAAGAGATATTGCAGAGTGCTCAAATTTGGGGAGCATTAGAGAAGTGGGAAGGCAGATGGGCAAAGAAGAGAGATAAAGAGAAAGGTGACTGCCCGGAACCGAAGCAGGTGAAAATGGGAACAGTAAAAATGTTACCAATGAGAGAAACAGCTGGAGGGGTCCTAGTTCATGTACCGTGGTCAAGAGGTGACATTCTGTCATTTACAAATGACCATCCCAGGTTAAGGGAGAAGCCAATAGAGTGGTATCACCAGACAGACAGGTTTGTGAAGCTTGCGAAATGTCTTTGGGAAGACTTGAATACATTGTTTGAGATAATAGTCCCAGCTGACTTATGGCTTGAGTGCAAGAGGGGTGTGGATTGGCCGACAGAGGAACCAGCAAGGGACAAGATTACTGGAGCACCGTCTTCTGAAGTAATGAGTTATTACCATAAGGTGATTGAGTTTTTGAAACAGAAGGTGTCGCCGAAAGTTACTGATTGGCAGAAAATTGATCGAACGTCACAGGAGGGCAAAGAGTCGATACATGCTTACTGTGAGAGGTTGTTGAAGGCATTCAAACAATATAGTGGCACTGAGGTCATAGAACCGAAAGACATGAATCATCTTGTGTTCAGATTTGTTGAAGGACTGAGACCAGAGATTAGCCAGATGATTAAGAATAATTTGATCTGTTGGCAAGCGAAGCCGATTGATGAAGTGTTGCAGTATGCAAAATACTGTAGCAATGAGAATGAATTAAAACAGAAAAAGCTGAAAGAGAAGGTGATGGTGATTCAAATTAGAGCAGCTCAAGCAGGGATGCAGGGAAATGGAGTACAGCAGATGGTACAGCAGCAACCGCAAGGAAACAGAATGTTTCAGTCACAACCGAGAGGACGAGGTCTAGGAGGTTTTGTGAACCGTGGTCCAGATTTGAATACCGTTGTGGTTCAAAATGATGTGCAAGGGATGAAAAAGGTGTTACCATGTCACACGTGCGGGGCATGGGACACTGGAAGCGGGAGTGCCCAATGATGGTACAGGATGGCGTTGTTCAACAAAGCAATGATGTCAGTACATTTCAAAATGTGAGGTGTCCAAGAGTGAGGGGTCAAAATCCGAACTTCCAGAATAACATGGTGCAGATGCAGGGTCTCCAGCCTATGCAACAAATGCAAATGGCACGTGTTCAACCAGCACAGATGCAGCAGGTACAACAGCAGATTTCCATGGTACCTAGACAGCAAATGCAGTTACCATTAGCTCCAATGGGACAGCAACAGGTGATGCTTCCTCAACAGGTCACAGGCCAAACAATGAGTAAAAATGATACAGTACAACAGTTCCCATTGTGTGGTGAGGATGGAATAAACAATGAATGGTCGGATGATTGTTCAGATAGTGAGGAGTGCAGGCTTGCAGCGTCCCTAGAAGTAGATCAGAGGGGACCTTATGTTCAGGGAAAGGTGATGGGTCATAAGGTTTCGTTCCTAGTTGATACAGGAGCTACATGCTCAACAGTCAGAAGTGCAGAGGTTCCGAAATTGCCACTTTCGGGGCGTACCATAAGGGTGGTAGGAGTAGCAAATCAGCTCCTGACAAATCCGATTACAGATCCGGTCAAAGTTGAGATTGGTACCTTCCAGGGATTACATAGATTTGTAGTCTGTGACACAAGTCCTGTATCCCTACTGGGAAGAGACTTACTGAGTAAGACGAGGTGTTTGATTACCTGTTCCAATGAAGGGATTGAGGTGCAGACAAACAGTGATGATGAAGGGGACGATGGTCAGATCTCAGAGACGGAGACCGCAAATGAGGCGTACCCTTTGATAACCTTCTTCCCGATGTTCACAGTGACTGATTCACCAGCCGAATTACAGGGAACAGTGACAGAGAAAGTGTGGGACTTGACAGGAAAGGAAGTGGGCTTAATAAGAGTAGAGCCAGTCAAGGAAGAAGTGAAGCCGTGTTTCCCCAGGTACCGCAGTACCACATGGCACAAGATGTTCTTATAAAGGTGACGCAGATAATTGCAGACTTTGTAAGGCAAGGGGTTCTAAAAGAAGTGATGAGCAGCCCATGCAATACACCAATAATGGGTCTGAAAAAGGCTTGTGGGAAAGTTCAAATTGTTCAAGACCTGAGAAAAGTTAATGAGATTGTGGTAAAATGTTGCCCCATAGTGCCAAATCCAGCCGTGATTATGTTTCGGGTTCCGTGTGATGCAGAATGGTTCACAGTTGTGGACCTGTCTCAAGCATTCTTTTCGGTGCCTCTTCATGAGGACAGCCAATTTCTCTTCAGTTTCAAATTCCTGGACAAGGTTTACAGTTGGTGTTGAATTCCTCAAGGGTTTTCTGAATCACCTTCCATCTTCAATCAGATATTGAAGAAGGACTTGGAATCATTAGAATTGCCTTTTAGTTCGACTCTAGTACAGTACATTGATGATTTGTTAATTGCGTCCAAAACGAAAGATGACTGGAGGTACGATACTATTGCCTTAATGAATCATTTGGGAAAGAACGGACATAAAGTTTCCCCAAAGAAGCTACAGTACTGTCAGAAAGAGGTGAAGTACTTAGGTCACCTGATTGAAAAAGGGTAGAGGAAAATATCCAAAGAAAGGGTGACAGCCATATTGCAGATGAACCCCCCGACAACCAAGAGGGACTCTAGGATGTTTTTGGGAATGGTGGGCTACTGTCGTCAGTGGATTCCCAACTTCTCGATTATCTCTAAACCTTTGGTGAGGTTGACTGTCAAAGAAATTCAAGACGGCCCGGGTGCCATAACCATGTCTGAGAAAGAGATGAGGTCATTCATTGAACTGAGGGAAAGCTTGTGCAGGGCACCAGCTTTAGGTATGCCTGATTACACAAAGCCTTTTGTATTGTTTTGTCATGAACGTGATGCTTGTTCTTTGTCTGTCCTGACATGGAGGTGCAAACCGCCCAGCAGCATATTTTTCAGCTACTTTGGACCCACTCGCAGCAGCCTTACCGGGTTGTTTGCGTGCAGTTGCAGCAGTTCGTCAAAGCCTCACTCAGTGTGAAGGTATAATGATGGGACATCCCTTAACAGTAATGGTCCCACATTCAGTTGAAATGCTGTTGTCCCGAACAAAGACTCAACATACGGCGAATGCTCGCCTGACAAAGTATGAAACAATTATACTTGGGTCACCTAATGTATCTTCGAAGAGATGTACTGTATTGAACACGGCAACTTTGCTTCCTAATGAAAATTCAGACATTGATGATGCTGAGGAGGCAGAACATGATTGTCTTGAGGTAATGGATCTGTGCACCAAACCGAGACCCGACATTAAAGATACCCAATTGGAAGAAAATGATTGCATTATCTTTGTTGATGGTTTATGCCTGAGAGACTCAGTAGGAGTACTGAGAGCTGGATATGCCGTGTGTACAATCTTTGGTATCCTAGAAGCATCCTGGCTCTAAAGAGTATGCTCTGCTCAAGTGGCTGAATTAATTGCTCTTACTATGGCACGCCACACTGCTGAGAACCTGAAAGTCACTATTTATACTGATAGCAGATACGGATTTGGAATTGTCCATGATTTTGGCCAGTTGTGGTCACAGATGGGTTTCCTGACCTCTTCTAGTTCTCCAGTGAAAAATGGTGAAAGAATTAAGGAATTGTTGCACGCGATTCAAGTACCTCTTGAAATTGCCGTGGTGAAATGCAATGCTCATGTTAAATCACAAGACTTTGTGACAATGGGAAATGGATATGCAGATCAAGTCGCAAGGTTTTGTGCATTGAACTGTATATCGTTTCAAGACCAATGGGAATTGTTACCTGAAACTGAAAATGAAACATGCTCAGGGTATGCATTAAGGGTGGTTGACATACTGGATGAGTTGAGATCGTTGCAGGGACGTGCCAACAAAGAGGAGAAACGGTCTTAGCTCAAAATGCAATGCGTACAGAGATCTGATGATTTATGGGTTTCAGAGGAGGGGAAAATGGTTTTGCCAAACAGCCTTTTATCACAGTTTGCAAGGTTTTACCATGGTCAAGCACATGTTGGGAGAGACGCAATGATCAGGTTGTTCAAAGTTGATTGGTTCAATCCAAAATTCAGACAAGCTGCAGAAGTTATTTGTCACAGGTGCATTATCTGTCAGCAGATGAATGCGGGGAAAGGTACAGTGGTGAATTTGAGCCACATTGGGAGAGCAGGAAGTCCATTTAGCAGAATGCAGATGGATTTTATTGAGATGCCTGTATGTGGAGGTCTGAGGTACGTGTTGGTGATTGTGTGCATTTTCAGTCACTGGATTGAAGCTTACCCTACACGTAGAAATGACAGTCTCACAGTTGCGAAGCTGCTGCTTAGGGAGTTGATTCCACGTTTCGGGTTTCCGATCTCTTTAGAATCAGATAGGGGAAGTAACTTCAACAATGAGGTGATTAAGCTCTTGTGTGCTGCCCTGAAATTGAACAGAAATTACATTGTAGCTACCGCCCTGAAGCATCAGGACTAGTGGAGCAGATGAATGGTACCTTGAAGTCGAGAATGACAAAGATGTGTGCAGCCACAAATTTGAAATGGCCAGATGCATTGCCCTTAGTGCTGATGTCAATGAGAAACACACCCGACAAGAAAACAGGACTGTCTCCTCATGAAATTCTTATGGGCCGAGCTATGAGATTGCCTGCAGTGCCTGCAAATGCTCTTGTGAATATCACGGATGATATGGTGTTGGACAACTGCACGGGTCTGGCTGACGTGGTCCGCTCTTTCTCTCACCAGGTGGAAGCTACCACATTGCCACCGATAAATGATCCAAGTCACACCTTGAAAGCCGGTGATTGGGTTGTTGTCAAGAAACACATGAGGAAGTTGTGTTTGGAGCCACATTGGAAGGGGCCGTATCAAGCAATACTGACAACTACTACTGCTGTGATATGTGCAGGACTTCCAAACTGGATCCATGCCAGTCCCACAAAGAAGGTGACATGCCCAACTGATGAGGAACTCAAATTGTCAAAAACAACAGCTGCAGAGAAGGAAGGGCCGGAGAGTAGTCAAAGGGGAAGTGAGACTGAAGGAGAGCCCGTTGAGGACGGCTTGGTCACTCAAACAGCAAATGAAATCCAGGGGGGTGACTGTGAGCCTATCTCAACTGAGGCGCCAGGAGGACCGACCCAAAGAGAGGTTCTCCCAGAAGCAGACGGATACGGGTTCGAAGTTGAGCCCTTGACAGACCCTGAAGGCGAAGGAGGTAGGGTAGAAGGAGGTCAAAGTGTTCCAACTGCTCCTGAGCCGCTTGCAGATCCATCAAGAGAAAACACCATAGCACAAGAGGAGGGCACTGTTCAACATCCTAAAAGGCCGAGCGGTCGGAAAACACTTAAAGGAGATAATTGGCCGGAACCACAAGCTGCAAAGGAGAAGGTGGTCCTTAATGAAACAATAGAAGAAGAAATTGACAAAACAAGGAAAGAAGATCTCAGTGAAGGAGAGTTACAGGGTGATCGCAAACTGAAAAGAAAGAGCGTTGCAAACAGGAGGTATGCAGGCCCTGAATGGGCTCATGCGACATCAGCTGAGTGGCAACAAGAATTCTTGGCATTCTGTTTTGATCGAGAAATTCCAGGTCAATACTACGGCACCTGAATTCAACCATAGAAAGAGACTGTGTTAAATTGAAATTAAATAGAGAGAGAAACCTGAGAAAAGAGGCTGATAAAATACTGGATGTGACACTGTTAACCTGAATTGACTCTGAAAAACCGATTATGACACGCTGTAAATACTTGCCAGGAGAGAGACTTTGCATGAAAAAAAAAAAGAGCTTTAGATCTTCCTCAAGTTGAATGTGTGCTTTATATTGTTCTGCTTTCTGATTCCTTACAGATCATGAGTAACATTAGAGATAATGGTAATAGAGGTAGGATTCATAGATGGTTAAGTGTTATTTTGGGTATTGTGTGTACAATAGTAATTATAGGTGTGATTGTGGGAATGCCATTGGTGGATAAGAGCGCGATTAACAGTGCTTCAATTCCTGAGACTGCTACACTAACACCATGGGAGAGGTTTGAGCAGGATACAAAGTATTTGCGGGAGGGAACTAATACGAAAAAGGAACTATCTACTAATGTCTTCTATCGCTTGTTGAATGAGTATGTTGAAACAATGGATGCAAAGAATTGCTATGTGTGCACGAAGATTCCTTCGTCAGAACAAGAAGGGGTTACTTATCATAGTTTGCTGCTTACCTACGGAATAAGTTGTAGTTTGCTATTAACAAGATTCTATGATCAAGAACATATTCAATACTTTTATTCTAATCCAGATGTAGTGTTTTCTTTTGTGCCTATAATTGAGTTTTTAAGTAAAATAGCTAAAGAACATAACATAAAAATAGTTAGGGGTTTCTTTGAGCCGACACTGACATTTGGGACAGCTTATGCGCACCACAATAATCTAACCTGCTTACTAATGCCTGTAGAGAAGAGCTTCTTAGATCGCACTGATGATAGAAGAAAAGAGTTAAAGGAAAAGCTAGAAAAGTGATTAAAAAAACAAACGTTTGCAAATGATTATGCTTATAGTGCAATAAAGGCGCAAGGCAAGCTAGCTGTGGATGCATTACACGTAGGAAAAGCTTTGTATATACAGGCCAAAATCTGATCATGACACTTTATTTGTGGGAACGAGTGAATGCAGACATGTATTTTTGTTTCAGAGTAAGTGGACATTCATGTTAAATGGACAGGATCCAACAATCCCTGGGATCTATTACATATGTGGACTTAATGCTTATTACCGTCTTCCAAAGGGATGGTATGGGACATGTTATTTGGGAATAGTTTTCCCAAAGATCTACCAATTTGACGACTTAAAGAAATTTCCTAAAATGTCTGAATTACATCATACTAGACAAGAGAGAGAGGCAGCGGCTGCTGTCGTAGGTGATATATTTGGAGCCATAATTCCTTCAGTGGGGGTTATCTTAAACTCCTTAAAGATTTGAAAGTTGTCTACTATTGTGGCTAACATGCTGATAAACTTCACACGGGCTATACTCCTGATGGATACTGAACTTGCTGCGGAGAGGGCTATGACTCTTCAAAACCGGCTTGCTTTAGACATTCTTTTAGCGAAGAGTGGCGGAGTCTGTAAGATGCTCAATGACGCCACTGTTGTGCATTCATACCTAACAATAGTAATAAGATTAGGAGTATGCTTACTAACGTAACAAGGGATAGTACAGATTTGAAGGAGCTGAAGGAACCTGGAGTTTGGGAAAAGGTTGGAAAGGGACTTACCAAAGTAGGGAGCTGGTTTAGTAGCATTTGGAATGGGATACTTGCAAAAATAATATGGGGTATATTGATTGTTCTAGCTTGTTTATTCGGAGTATGGTTATCATGCAAAATTAGTAAAAGAATTAGAGAAAATTTGGCAAAACGCAATAAAAGGAAAGAGGAAAAGAAAAAGGAGAATATATTCAAAGAAATTTATGCAAAATTAAGGAGGGGAGAAGAAATTGAAAAGCGTAATTTAAGAAAGTAAAAGGTTGTGAAGGGAAAGGTTTTTGTATGATGACAAGTGTCATCAGAGGAGGGATTGTTGGAGCGTAGCTCTTATAATCAAAATTAACATGAAAATGTTTATGAACTAATGCATCATTATGCCGCATAGAAAATGTATTAATGTGTTTTACTAACGTGAGTCCGAAATGTGCCCACGGGGAGTGGCCGACAAAGTATACGGGGACTAATAAAATTGACTAATAAGGAGTTATTGATGCACTAATGTATGATTTTGTATTAGTATTAAGAGGTATACATTAAGGTTTTGCTAATTAATTCACTAGGCCTTAGTTAGCATGAGTCGGGGTCTAGCTGCCCGGTTTCATATTAAACGTGTTCTTCTAACGTGCAGTGTGCTGATTGCTGAAGGACATGTAATCGTATTTTTCCAGAAGCTAGAAGATGAGTGTAACTGTAGTAGATCCGTTCTCATGAAACACGACTTGCTCAAGGAAATATTCTTGCTGAATGCAACAGTGTAGACTCGCAACAGGTACAAGGTCGCCTAAACCGGTATGGACAATGGAATCACTGACTGGGGATGTGAGAGGACCATGAGAATATGAAATCATATCGGACATTCTACCCGTTGGAGACATCAATCGCAAGAACCAATAAACTACGTGAGAACTGTTATGAGGTGACAATTTTGATGGTACGACTAGAAAACCATTGGATGGAGATAGTGGTGTGCCAAACCTGCCCAATTAGAAATTAGGGGACTGTACAACAGAAAAGGGATAAAAAAACTTTGACATGAAGAGCCATTGGAGATGCCATTGAGAACTATTCTTGCTATTACCCAGACACTTTGTTACTCTGCCTAAAGACTTTGCTGTTTGACTCTTCAAACCATCCTCACCCTTACCTTACCCGTTCTATACTTCTCCTCCTTATGAGGGAAGTGTCCCTACTTACCCCGTCTTGCTGAACTTTGCTGTGTTTCCTGGCTTAATGCAAATCAACTGATGTCCTGAGGACGAAGACTGACTCTGTATACTGACACATTATGGAGGGTAACTATATGATGATGAAATTGTAATTGTCTGTTTGCCTTTCCTTTCTAGGTACCAACTGCTTCTTTTGACAGAGACCATAGTTAGATGTTTTGTAAATTTGTGTTGCTAAATTATTTTGCATGAAGCCCAACATGCCAATGCTGATTCGAGGGTAGTTAAGAAGCTCACTAAACGGACGCAAATAGACAAATGACTGAATCAATGCTTTTTTGAATAATGCGCTAATGATACTCTGCTATGGTTAACCTATGTTGATGTCGTGTTATGTTCTAATGTTCGTGATCTTTGCTTTGATGAAATCTTATTTGAGTTGCCATATTATGACAATGCTGATTTGTTTCATGGTTTTGAGACTAATAAACTTACTAGTAGAATTGTAATCAATACGGAATAAACATCCTAAAATCGTACTAAATTGGTGTGGTTATTCATGACTGAAACGTCATGGTGGCTTCCGAGTCTTAATAATGTTATAGATTAATCTAATTGATTTGTTATGGTCAATATTGATGACGTTATTGTCTTATTGATTGACATGTTGATTAGTTATCTCGTCTTAAGGTGTCTTCAATCAGGGCCAAAAGATTCATCAGCCTAAAACGAGTCCCAGAGTGTAAAAATTATCTAGATTGGGACGCGTTAGCAATATTTTCACCTCTTTTGAATGCAAACAAAGGCATTTCCGTTGGTACCCCATTCCCTGTAGGATGTATCAATGTTCTTTATTTAATTAGGTGTCCTTGTTAGTGTGGGGACTGAAGGTAATCACACAAATCATTTTGTCATTATCTTTTTTTGGGGGTTGCTTGAAGTAGCTCATCCCTAGGATTGTACCGTGCCCTTTTAAGAGCTTGTTCAAGATGTTGTTGTGGGAGTCTCTCTCTAGGAGTCTATTTCTGAAACTCTCAGCCTACAATAGCGCTGTAGCAATAAGATTTGGCCATAGGGTAGCCCATCCCTAACAGCACGTGCATGGAAGCTTTGATATGTGAGTAACGTGTTTCTCTCTGTAGGTGCTCTGTTGAGTGTAGTATTAAGCCTTCCTTCATGGTGTTTCATTATCAGCTCTGCGAAGGACATCTGCTGCTCATCCAAATTACAGGAAGGATATCTGCTACTCATCCAAATTGCAGGAAGAATATCTGCTGCTCATCCGAATTGCAGGTCGAAATGTCCTTGACAAAAATACAACAAACTGTGCAACATTGATTGAAAATCTGAAGTCTGGTATTTACTGACAAAAACACACAAGGAATTGTAATCTTTCTCTCACGCCCTGTACATGTTTGAGTTGTGGTTTTGTTTGTGCACTGCACTGTTTATTTACTTTCTCGTATGCTTTTGAAATAAGCTTTCAATCAATATACATTTTCTTTATAATTTGAGTGTTGTCTTTTTGTTGCTCTTAAATTGCATTGAATGCTTACAGTGAATGTGCACTATATAATACCTAAGATTACTGTTGTCCTAATAATCACTGAATTGCCTTCTTTGGGTTTAAGGGTGATTCTTATCTTCCAGTGTGCTTGTTTGCCACCAGGCAAATCGTTTTTTTCAGGGAACTGTGTTACTGTACATACAGTAGCAACTTCACCCTCCAGTCCTCAAAACTCCTCCCTCTTTGTTGAGTCCGTTGATTTTGAGCCCTGCTTTCTGGAGGGAACGCATCACTCAATTGTTATCTCTTGTCTTTGCTGCATCACCCGCCCCTTGATTTGATGTATTGTTTGTGTGAAAAAAAATGGTTTGATATTGGATGACCCGCAATTCGGATTATGGGCTGCTCGGCTGGCTCATGTGGGTATGAAGTGGTACAAGTGCAAGGGCAATGACCGTTTTCAGTGATGTATGCCTGGGATATATTTCCTTTTTTTTCGTTTTTTCTTTCTGAGTGTGGGACTGAGTTGGAGAAGAGAAGTTGAGACCAGTAGAATAAGGAACTCGGAGATCCCTTAGTAGTGTCACAGCCCTCATTAGTACAGCTGCTTCAGTCACTCCGGAGTCTATTGTAGGAGGGTCCTACTGCACCCCAATTATGTTTGTATCTTTTATCACTGAATCGGTGGAGGGCCTAGTTTCCTTATTTGTATTAGGACTCAAGACATTTAGGCTAAGCCACTGGTAATGCTGGAGAAAAAAACTAATTTGACGCTTGAGGATGGCACATAGGTGGTCATTACAACATTGGCGGTAAAAGCCGCTTACCGCCGTGCAGAAGACCGCCAACACACTGCTGCGGCTGTGGAATTCCGACACAGCTATTATGACCCACAACTCGGAATCCGACAAAATTCAGACACCCACACAAGTCCGCCACACCAAAGGTCAGTGATAAACTGGTGAAAACAAAACCTCCACCATCACGCCAACAGAAATACGCCCACACTATTACGACACACGAATTCACGCGACGGTCTTTCAACCGCGGTATTCCATTGGCGGTACACACCGCCACGCTCAAAATACACACACACATACAAAACACCGCCACATTGGACAATTCGAAATACATACACCTGATACACATACACACACCACTCACACACACCCATTACAATATAAAACACACACCCACATCACCCACAAACCCTTACGACCACATTTACAGAGAGAAGGCCAGAGAGAGACCCCACCATCCACAAACTAGCAGCCACAGGTACACAACACCATCACCCACACAACTTCCACGGACAAAACACCACACACCACTACATATCAGTACACTTATCACCACACACACCACCCCACACATCACCTACATCACCCCATGGCACGGCAGAGACACCCCAGGTTTTCGGAGGAGGAGCTCAGGGTCATGGTGGAGGAAATCGTCCGGGTACAGCCACAGCTATTTGGATCACAGGTGCAGCACACCTCAATTGCAAGGAAGGTGGAGCCAACGGCGAAGGATAGTCGACAGGGTCAACGCAGTGGGACAACACCCAAGAAATCAGGACGACATCAGGAAGAGGTGGAACGACCTACGGGGGAAGGTGCGTTCCGTGGTCTCAAGACACCACCAGGCGGTTCAGCGGACTGGTGGCGGACCCCCACCTCCTCACCCACAACTAACAACATGGGAGGAGCAGGTCTTGGCGATTCTGCATCCTGAGGGCCTCGCAGGAGTCGGTGGAGAATGGACATACCCCCACCCTCGCCCCCACCCCTATCACTCCAACTCCTCACAAATGTACCAATATCACAAACCACACATCCCAATACCAAGCCCTGCATGCAACAACAACGCATGGACACCCATCACTAAAGCATGCCCACTGCACATACCCATACACCCCCCTAAACCATCATCACACAAGCCCCCACACAGGAATGCCAGCACTGGGGTACACGGTCACCCACCCATTGCACACCATGACACACACAGATGCAATAATCATGCTTTTCCACCCCTGCAGGACCACTACCCAACGTCACCAGACAGGAGGGTCCAGACATCTCTACTCCACCCACAGAAGAGGCCCACAGTGATGACAGCAGCTCTGTCCACCTGGATCTAGATGACCAGCCCGGACCATCGTCGGCCTCGGGACAGTCGGTTCCCTTCACACAGCCACAGGCCACCACAGACCTTCCCCCCTCTGGTAACCCCAGCACAGCACCCACCCAGCGGGCCCATACCTCCGTCCCCAGGACACGTCAATCAGCTGTGTGTCCACCACTACAGGGAACCCAGGATAACCCACCACCCCAACAACAACAGGGACCTGGGGGCAGTGGTAGTGGGCACATGGTCCAGGGGACGGAGGCCTAGGAACACAGGGGAACTGGGAGGGCTGCTGTGCGACAGGGGGCGGACAGGCCAAGGGAACCCACTCTCCACGAGGCCCTCTCCTCCATCATGGGAGCATACCACCACTCCCAGGAGACGATGGCAACGGTCCTGTCCAAGTTTCAGAGACCCAGCGCATGCAGGAGGAACAGTATTTGGGATTCAGGGAGGAACTCAAAACCATCAGCTCCGCCCTGGGCACCATCGTAGGGGTGCTGAAGGAAATACTCAACACCAGGTGGGACACTGTGGCACTACAAGGGGCCCCTGACACTAGCATGGACGATGAACTGCCCACCACCTCTGCCAGCGCTAGTGGACAGGAGGCACCGCCACAGGACCACCACACCTGCACCCCACACCCTGCAGACGGAGAACCACCCCGCAAACGGTCCCTGAGATCCTGGAACAAGACAGAGCACAATGCCAAGACCCCCGCCAAGAAATGAGACCACCCTGATTGTCAAGCCACTGTCCCACTTTGTCACCCTGTCCATATTGAAACTGCCCCAGCTCCACTTCCTATGCTCATATGGGCACTGCACCTGTGAGACTAATAGACTGGACTCTGCCATGGACACTCCTCTGCCATCACCTCTCACCATTTGACTTCCCCCTCCGATATTTTGTATCTAAATAAACACACCTAAAGCACCTAAAGATCTGGAGTCTGTCTGTGATTTCGAAATAGTGTATTTGCAATTACAGTGACTCAATTTTGAGGAAATAGTAATGTCAACATACCTATGTCACACAGCTCTAGTCCATGAGGAATCTAAGCAGATGACACACAGTGGGACCCACACCTGTGAAACAGTAAGGGAAAGTGACAACTCAGTGACCATACACTGGGTGAAATCGACAGACAGGATAGAGGTAGAAGTGTAAAAGTACTTGTAGTAGGCAGAAATGTATTTTCACCTGTGTTTCACTGGAAATATTGCTGGATGACTGAGTCCCTTTTGTCAATGTCTTCTTCCTCTGCTTCCTCCTCATCACTGTCCAGAGGCTCCACAGCTACCACAACACCGCCATCTGGACCATCCTCCTGCAGAAAGGCACCTGTCGTCGCAAAGCCAAGTTATAAAGCATACAGCAGGCCACGATGATCTGGCACACCTTTTTGGGGAGTAGAATAGGGATCCACCTGTCATATGGAGGCATCTAAACCTGGCCTTCAGGAGGTCGAAGGTGCTTTCGATCACCCTCCTAGTCCGCCCATGGGCCTCATTGTAGCGTTCCTCTGCCCTGGTCCTGGGATTCCTCACTGGGGTCAGTAGCCATGACAGGTAGGGTAACCAGAGTCACCTACTAGCCACACAGGGTGCCTCTGGAGTTGATCCCTCACATAAGGGATGCTGCTATTCCGCATGATGTAGGCGTCATGCACTGAGTCAGGGAACATGGCATTCAAATGGGAGAGGTACTGGTCGGCCAAACATACATGTACATCTGTACATTCATGGAATGATAACTCTTCCGGTTCCTGTACACCTGTTCACTCCTGTGGGGGGGACCAAAGCCACATGGGTCCCATCAATGGCACCAATGATGTTGGGGATATGTCCAAGGGCATAGAAGTCACCTTTCACTGTAGGCAAGTCCTCCACCTGAGGGAAAACGATATAGCTCTGCATGTGTTTCAGAAGGGCAGACAACACTCTGGACAATACGTTGGGAAACATAGGCTGGGAGACTGTGGCTTTGCACTCCTCAGGATGGTACAGTGGTCAAACCACCCAATGTTGAGACTTGTGAGACTGTGGCTTTGCACTCCCCAGGATACATCAATGGGCATGGAGCCCCCTCGTGGATCTGGCGTCGTGCACTCACCCGGCTGAGGTGCCCCCCCTCCCTTTCCCTTCCCCCTGAGGTGCCTGTTGTATTTCTATCTGATGCCCCAGCAGTGTTCTCTCCGTCATGTTCGGGTATCTTGTGTGGGCCTCGCCCATGCATTTTGGGCCCAATGGTCCACAGACTATGAATGGTGCAATACCTGGACTACTAATCGTGGTGTATATTTTGTTAATAGTATATATATATATATATATATATAGATTTTTGCTTACTGATTTTTTATATATTACAATGGTTACACTCATTTACTTTTGTCTTTGCATTCTTCTGCGGGGGTTGAGGGGTGTTACTGTAATGTATAGATATGCATTGGTGTGTGGGTTGTAGTGGGTGAGGGTGGGGGTGGGGGTTGGGGTGTTGCGTGTGAGTTTCCCTGTTTTTTCCCCTCCCCTCCCCTATGTCGTAGGTGCAATACTCACCGTGGTCTTCGCCGCCGGCGTTGGTGCTCCTGGTACAGGAGCAGGAAGACTAGCGCAGGGAGAATATGAACTTCCGGCTCCATGGTGTAGAGGTGAGTGTTTTTCCTTCGAAATGCCTGTTTCCGCCGTGTTTTTATCCGCGTTGAATCCGCCCCCGAAAAGGAGCGAGATTGGTCTGTCATAATAGTGTGGGCGGTACATTGTCTCCCGCCTGTCTGTTGGTGGTGACCGCCGCGTTGTTTGTTTGTACCGCCGTGGCGGTCGGAGTGTTAAAGTGGCTGTCTTTGTTGGTGGTTTCCGCCACGGTCGTAATTCCAAAAATTTTACCGCCGGCCTGTTGGCGGTCTTACTGCCGCTTTAACCCCGTCCGCCAGGGTTGTAATGACCGCCATAGTGTTGTGGGAGAGGCCTAGAGCTGTAGGGGGATGCAGACAAAGCAAAGCACTGTTCATTATGCGTGGGCAGTGGCGAGCCTTTTTGAGCAAACACAAAAACACTTGATGAGGCAAAATACAAGCAATGATTATCAGTGAAACTACGTCTGGTGGATTTTCCAAATATATTATCACAAATGCCCCAGGCCTGTTGACATAATGAATTAGAAGTGGACCACTACGCTAGTGGCTCAAGTGAAAAACAGAAAATGGAAGCACGGATATATCTGTCATCCCCCTCACATTCAGTTGTTGCCCTTGAGATGCAACAGCGTGGAGCCCTGGGGGCGAAATATATGGCAGAATTGGGGCAGGTATATTTTCTTCTGGGGCAGTGGGTGTGACCGTTTGCTAACAATGTACCTCCTTTGCAATGTGTGAACGATTCACTATCCATGCACAGCAATAGGAGCACTCCTTAGTTAGCAAATTAAAATCAGACCTGCTATTAAGAATCTCACCAACAAAGGAACTGACGCAAAGTCCCCCCGTGTACCCTGTTTTCACTTTTTAATTTTTGCCAACAAAACCTCTCTCTTGCCATATCTATAAACACGTTACAGTTTGTGGGTTCAGACTCAATGATAAGCACAATTTTCAATTTGTAATTTAACTAACTTTTATCACATGCATGCTGCCAACAGGCCATGTTCTGTGAACTGTGTTTGATTTCTTTACAGCAGGATGCTTTAAATGTTTTATTGTACCTTGTAAAAGCCCCACAAACTACAGCACAGAACACTAGCAGATGTCTGTGTTGCTTATGGAACAGATGGTTAATAAGGAGGTTGGGCAGCTTATACTCATTTGGCATTACTGAACAAAAGTACAGCTGGATACCGACTGTAAACAAACATTGCGTGAAATAGCTTCTGATTTTCCAATGGTTCTATTCTTTTGCCATTACTTATGGAACATTTCGTGACTCATAGATTCAGTCCAGAGTAGATGCTCAGTATTCCTCTTAATATGAGGCTTTATGCTACTGAAATCTTTCAACCAGCAGGTAGACAACTGTTCTATCTTTTTATACGGAAAGGCACGTTTCGTTTCAATTCGGATGGCATAGTGAGACACAGGCCAAAAATGTCAACATTTTATTTGCCTCTGAGTAGAGACCTCCTAAGACTGAGATGAATTGGAACCTCAAGGATTAGACAATAAGGGCCGGATGTAGGTAGGTTTCATATTGCGACTTGCAATTTGCGAATCATAGCGACTCGCAAATTGCTACTCGCAATATGAAATGCAGAAAGGTGTCTCAGACACCTTCTGCGACTCGCTATGGGGTCGCAAAGACCCACCTCATGAATATTTATGAGGTGGGTCGCAGTTTGCGACCCCGTAGCGAGTCTAGGCACTCACAGGGATGGTGGCCTGCTGGAGACAGCAGACCACCATGTCCGTGACTGCTTTCTTAATAAAGCAGTTTTTTTTCTTCTTTTTGCAGCCCGTTTTCCTTAAAGGAAAACGAGCTGCAAAACGAAAAAATACCGAAACCATTTAGTTTCGGTTTTTTCAGAGTAGGCAGTGGTCCATGAGACCACTGCCTGCTCTGAAAAAATATATTTTTTTGCATTCACAAAGGGTAAGGGGTCCCATGGGGACCCCTTCCCTTTTGCGAATGAGTTACCATCACATCAAGTGGATGGTAACTGCGAGTTGGTTTGCGACCGCTTTCGCGGTCACAAAGCAACTCTACATCGCGATGCGGTCGCAAATAGGAAGGGAACACCCCTTCCTATTTGCGAGTCGGAATCACATTTTGCGAGTAGGTACCGACTCGCAAAATGTGATTCTGCATCATGTAAGGCCTTTTGCGCCTCGTAAACAGCGTTTTTCGCTGTTTGCGAGGCGCAAAAGGCTTACTACATCTGGCCCTAAGTGTGCTACAAACACAGTAGCATTTTATATTGAAGTGTGCTTAAATTGTTGATGTATATCCGGCCTATAAAAGTGTTTTTATTCAAATTACATAAGAACCTTCCTGCTTTTAAAGTAACTATTTGAATATGATAGGCGTGGTCTTTTGAACTGATAATTTAAATTCATGTTCATATTTCAGAATGATCAGACTTGTCTAAAGACATGATTTAGCATGTTCCATATGTATCTTCTTAAAGTCAATGAAAAAATGAACCTGAGGCCAGGACATGTTTCCTATGTTATGTTAATTATTGTTATAGAGCACTTAAATGCTAAAATATGTATCTTGGCACTAGCTGAGAGCCATGAGAAAAATCCTAGTAGTCTTAGGGAACATCCTAACAGCCTAATTCCTGGTAAAACGCCATGATTTCAAAGCCTTCCTGAAAACGTAATCAAGGGCAATAATTCTATAGCAAAAGGAAGGTCATTCCAAGCCTTCCCCACAGTAAGTACGAAGCCTCTACCACCCCAGCTGGAACGCCGAAAGCTAGGGACAATCAGTTTTTTTCAGAGCTAAATTTCAACAGTCTAGTGGGTACATACCAAACAAATTTCTCCTTAGCCCCTTCGCTGCCAGGCCTTTTCCCCCTCCTGTGCCAGGCCTTTTTTTGCCTATTTGGGGCAGTTCGCGCTTAGGCCATCATAACTTTTTGTCCACATAAGCTAACCAAGCCAAATTTGCGTCCTTCTTTTTCCAACATCCTAGGGATTCTAGAGGTACCCAGACTTTGTGGGTTCCCCTGAAGAAGGCCAAGAAATTGGCCAAAATACAGGGAAAATTTCGTTTTTTTAAAAAAAATTGGAAAAAGTGGCTGCAGAAGAAGGCTTGTGGTTTTTCCCCTGAAAATGGCATCAACAAAGGGTTTGCGGTGCTAAACTCAGCAGCTTCCCAGCTTTCAGGAACAGGAAGACTTGAATCAGAAAACCCAATTTTTCAACACAATTTTGGCATGTTACTGGGACATACCCCATTTTTGCAATTTTTGGTGCTTTCAGCCTCCTTCCAGTCAGTGACAGAAATGGGCATGAAACCAATGCTGGATCCCAGTAACCTAAACTTTTCTGAAAAGTAGACAAAATTCTGAATTCAGCAAGGGGTCATTTGTGTAGATAGTACAAGGGTTTCCTACAGAAAATAACAACTGAAAAAGAAAAATATTGAAATTGAGGTGAAAAAAACATAAATGTTTCTCTACGTTTTACTCTGTAACTTTTCCCTGCAATGTCAGATTATCGAAAGCAATATACCGTTACGTCTGCTGGACTCCTCTGGTTGCGGGGATATATATGGATTGTAGGTTCATCAAGAACCCAAGGAACCCAGAGCCAATAAATGAGCTGCACACTGCAGTGCGTTTTCATTCTATACCGGGTATACAGCAATTCATTTGCTGAAATATAAAGAGTAAAAAATTGCTATCAAGCAAACCTTTGTATTTCCAAAAAGGGCACAAGATAAGGTGTTGAGGAGCAGTAGTTATTTGCACATCTCTGAATTCCGGGGTGACCATACTAGCATGTGAATTACAGGGCATTTGTCAAATAGATGTCTTTTTTACACACTCTCCTATATTTGGAAGGAAAAAATGTAGAGAACGACAAGGGGCAATAACACTTGTTTTGCTAATCTATGTTCCCCCAAGTCTCCCGATAAAAATGATACCTCACTTGTGTGGGTAGGCCTAGCGCCCGCGACAGGAAACGCCCCAAAGCGCAACGTGGACACATCCAAATTTTTGAAAGAAAACAGAGGTGTTTTTTGCACTTCGCCTACCTGTAGATTTTGGCCTCTAGCTCAGCCGGCACCTAGGGAAACCTACCAAACCTGTGCATTTCTGAAAACTAGAGACCTAGGGGAATCCAAGGAGGGGTGATTTGCGGGGCTCGGACCAGGTTCTGTTACCCAGAATCCTTTGCAAACCTCAAAATTTGACTAAAAAAACACATGTTCCTCTCATTTCTGTGGCAGAAAGTTCTGGAATCTGAGAGGAGCCACAAATTTCCTTCCACCCAGCGTTCCCCCAAGTCTCCCGATAAAAATTATACCTCACTTGTGTGGGTAGGCCTAGCGCCCGCGACAGGAAACGCCCCAAAGCGCAACGTGGACACAACCAAATTTTTGGAAGAAAACAGAGGTGTTTTTTGCGAAGTGCCAACCTGTAGATATTGGCCTCTAGCTCAGCCGGCACCTAGAGAAACCTACCAAACCTGTGCATTTCTGAAAACTAGAGACCTAGGGGAATCCAAGGAGGGGTGACTTGCGGGGCTCGGACCAGGTTCTGTTACCCAGAATCCTTTGCAAACCTCAAAATTTGGCTAAAAAAACACATGTTCCTCACATTTCTGTGGCAGAAAGTTCTGGAATCTGAGAGGAGCCACAAATTTCCTTCCACCCAGCGTTTCCCCAAGTCTCCCGATAAAAATGATACCTCACTTGTGTGGGTAGGCCTAGCGCCCGCGACAGGAAACGCCCCACAGCGCAACGTGGACACATCCAAATTTTTGGAAGAAAACAGAGGTGTTTTTTGCGAAGTGCCTACCTGTAGATTTTGGCCTCTAGCTCAGCCGGCACCTAGGGAAACGTACCAAACCTGTGCATTTCTGAAAACTAGAGACCTAGGGGAATCCAAGGAGGGGTGACTTGCAGGGCTCGGACCAGGTTCTGTTACCCAGAATCCTTTGCAAACCTCAAAACTTGGCTAAAAAAACACATGTTCCTCACATTTCTGTGGCAGAAAGTTCTGGAATCTGAGAGAAGCCACAAATTTCCTTCCACCCAGCGTTCCCCCAAGTCCCCGATAAAAATGATACCTCACTTGTGTGGGTAGGCATAGCGCCCGCGACAGGAAACGCCCCAAAGCGCAACGTGGACACATCCAAATTTTTGGAAGAAAACAGAGGTGTTTTTTGCGAAGTGCCTACCTGTAGATTTTGGCCTCTAGCTCAGCCAGCACCTAGGGAAACCTACCACACCTGTGCATTTCTGAAAACTAGAGACCTAGGGGAATCCAAGGAGGGGTGACTTGCGGGGCTCGAACCAGGTTCTGTTACCCAGATCCTTTGCAAACCTCAAAATTTGGCTAAAAAAACACATGTTCCTCACATTTCTGTGGCAGAAAGTTCTGGAATCTGAGAGGAGCCACAAATTCCCTTCCACCCAGCGTTCCCCCAAGTCTCCCAATACAAATGATACCTCACTCGTGTGGGTAGGCCTAGGGCCCGTGACAGGAAACGCCCCAAAGCGCAACGTGGACACATCCAAATTTTTGAAAGAAAACAGATCGTGTTTTTTGCACTTCGCCTACCTGTAGATTTTGGCCTCTAGCTCAGCCGGCACCTAGGGAAACCTACCCAACCTGTGTATTTCTGAAAACTAGTGACCTAGGGGAATCCAAGGAGGGGTGACTTGCGGGGCTCGGACCAGGTTCTGTTACCCAGAATCCTTTGCAAACATCAAAATTTGACTAAAAAAACACATGTTCCTCTCATTTCTGTGGCAGAAAGTTCTGGAATCTGAGAGGAGCCACAAATTTCCTTCCACCCAGCGTTCCCCCAAGTCTCCCGATAAAAATTATACCTCACTTGTGTGGGTAGGCCTAGCGCCCGCGACAGGAAACGCCCCAAAGCGCAACGTGGACACATCCACATTTTTGGAAGAAAACAGAGGTGTTTTTTGCGAAGTGCCTACCTGTAGATTTTGGCCTCTAGCTCAGCCGGCACCTAGGGAAACCTACCAAACCTGTGCATTTCTGAATACTAGAGACCTAGAAGAATCCAAGGAGGGGTGACTTGCGGGGCTCGGACCAGGTTCTGTTACCCAGATTCCTTTGCAAACCTCAAAATTTGGTTAAAAAAACACATTTTCCTCACATTTCTGTGGCAGAAAGTCCTGGAATCTGAGAGGAGCCACAAATTTCCTTCCACCCAGCGTTCCCCCAAGTCTCCCGATAAAAATGATACCTCACTTGTGTGGGTAGGCCTAGCGCCCGCGACAGGAAACGCCCCAAAGCGCAACGTGGACACATCCAAATTTTTGGAAGAAAACAGGAGGTGTTTTTTGCGAAGTGCCAACCTGTAGATATTGGCCTCTAGCTCAGCCGGCACCTAGGGAAACCTACCAAACCTGTGCATTTCTGAAAACTAGAGACCTAGGGGAATCCAAGATGGGGTGACTTGCGGGGCTCGGACCAGGTTCTGTTACCCAGAATCCTTTCCAAACCTCAAAATTTGGCTAAAAAAACACATGTTCCTCACATTTCTGTGGCAGAAAGTTCTGGAATCTGAGAGGAGCCACAAATTTCCCTCCACCCAGCGTTCCACCAAGTCTCACGATAAAAATGATACCTCACTTGTGTGGGTAGGCCTAGCGCCCACGACAGGAAACGCCCCAAAGCGCAACGTGGACACATCCAAATTTTTGGAAGAAAACAGAGGTGTTTTTTGCGAAGTGCCTACCTGTAGATTTTGGCCTCTAGCTCAGCCGGCACCTAGGGAAACCTACCAAACCTGTGCATTTCTGAAAACTAGAGACCTAGGGGAATCCAAGATGGGGTGACTTGCGGGGCTCGAACCAGGTTCTGTTACCCAGAATCCTTTGCAAACCTCAAAATTTGGCTAAAAAACACATGTTCCTCACATTTCTGTGGCAGAAAGTTCTGGAATCTGAGAGGAGCCACAAATTCCCTTCCACCCAGCGTTCCCCCAAGTCTCCCGATACAAATGATACCTCACTTGTGTGGGTAGGCCTAGCGCCCGTGACAGGAAACGCCCCAAAGCGCAACGTGGACACATCAAAATTTTTGGAAGAAAACAGAGGTGTTTTTTGCGAAGTGCCTACCTGTAGATTTTGGCCTCTAGCTCAGCCGGCACCTAGGGAAACGTACCAAACCTGTGCATTTCTGAAAACTAGAGACCTAGGGGAATCCAAGATGGGGTGACTTGCGGGGCTCGGACCAGGTTCTGTTACCCAGAATTCTTTGCAAACCTCAAAATTGCGGTCCTCACATTTCTGTGGCAGAAAGTTCTGGAATCTGAGAGGAGCCACAAATTTCCCTCCACCCAGCGTTCCACCAAGTCTCCGATAAAAATGATACCTCACTTGTGTGGGTAGGCCTAGCGCCCACGACAGGAAACGCCCCAAAGCGCAACGTGGACACATCCAAATTTTGGGAAGAAAACAGAGGTGTTTTTTGCGAAGTGCCTACCTGTAGATTTTGGCCTCTAGCTCAGCCGGCACCTAGGGAAACCTACCAAACCTGTGCATTTCTGAAAACTAGAGACCTAGGGGAATCCAAGATGGGGTGACTTGCGGGGCTCGAACCAGGTTCTGTTACCCAGAATCCTTTGCAAACCTCAAAATTTGGCTAAAAAACACATGTTCCTCACATTTCTGTGGCAGAAAGTTCTGGAATCTGAGAGGAGCCACAAATTCCCTTCCACCCAGCGTTCCCCCAAGTCTCCCGATACAAATGATACCTCACTTGTGTGGGTAGGCCTAGCGCCCGTGACAGGAAACGCCCCAAAGCGCAACGTGGACACATCAAAATTTTTGGAAGAAAACAGAGGTGTTTTTTGCGAAGTGCCTACCTGTAGATTTTGGCCTCTAGCTCAGCCGGCACCTAGGGAAACGTACCAAACCTGTGCATTTCTGAAAACTAGAGACCTAGGGGAATCCAAGGAGGGGTGACTTGCAGGGCTCGGACCAGGTTCTGTTACCCAGAATCCTTTGCAAACCTCAAAACTTGGCTAAAAAAACACATGTTCCTCACATTTCTGTGGCAGAAAGTTCTGGAATCTGAGAGGAGCCACAAATTTCCTTCCACCCAGCGTTCCCCCAAGTCTCCCGATAAAAATGATACCTCACTTGTGTGGGTAGGCCTAGCGCCCGCGACAGGAATCGCCCCAAAGCGCAATGTGGACACATCCAAATTTTTGGAAGAAAACAGAGGTGTTTTTTGCGAAGTGCCTACCTGTAGATTTTGGCCTCTAGCTCAGCCGGCACCTAGGGAAACCTGCCAAACCTGTGCATTTCTGAAAACTAGAGACCTAGGGGAATCCAAGATGGGGTGACTTGCGGGGCTCGGACCAGGTTCTGTTACCCAGAATCCTTTGCAAACCTCAAAATTTGGCTAAAAAAACACATGTTCCTCACATTTCTGTGGCAGAAAGTTCTGGAATCTGAGAGGAGCCACGAATTTCCTTCCACCCAGCGTTCCCCCAAGTCTCCCGATAAAAATGATACCTCACTTGTGTGGGTAGGCCTAGCGCCCGCGACCGGAAACGCCCCAAAGCGCAACATGGACACATCCAAATTTTTGGAAGAAAACAGAGGTGTTTTTTGCGAAGTGCCTACCTGTAGATTTTGGGCTCTAGCTCAGCCAGCACCTAGGGAAACCTACCAAACCTGTGCATTTCTGAAAACTAGAGACCTAGGGGAATCCAAGGAGGGGTGACTTGCGGGGCTCGGACCAGGTTCTGTTACCCAGAATCCTTTGCAAACCTCAAAATTTGGCTATAAAAACACATGTTCCTCACATTTCTGTGGCAGAAAGTTCTGGAATCTGAGAGGAGCCACAAATTTCCTTCCACCCAGCGTTCCCCCAAGTCTCCCGATAAAAATGATACCTCACTTGTGTGGGTAGGCCTAGCGCCCGCGACAGGAAACGCCCCAAAGCGCAACGTGGACACATCCAAATTTTTGGAAGAAAACAGGAGGTGTTTTTTGCGAAGTGCCTACCTGTAGATTTTGGCCTCTAGCTCAGCCGGCACCTAGGGAAACCTACCAAACCTGTGCATTTCTGAAAACTAGAGACCTAGGGGAATCCAAGATGGGGTGACTTGCGGGGCTCGGACCAGGTTCTGTTACCCAGAATCCTTTGCAAACCTCAAAATTTGGCTAAAAAAACACATGTTCCTCACATTTCTGTGGCAGAAAGTTCTTGAATCTGAGAGGAGCCACAAATTTCCTTCCACCCAGCGTTCCCCCAAGTCTCCCGATAAAAATGATACCTCACTTGTGTGGGTAGGCCTAGCGCCCGCGACCGGAAACGCCCCAAAGCGCAACGTGGACACAACATATTTTTTCACAGAAAACAGAGGTGTTTTTTGCAAAGTGCCTACCTGTGGAGTTTGGCCTCTAGCTCAGCCGGCCCCGGGAGGGGGGGGGGCAGAAATGCCCTAAAATAAATTTGCCCCCCAACCCCCACGCCCCCTGGGAGCGACCCTTGCCTACGGGGTCGCTCCCCCTGCGTGATATTGGCGCCAAAAAACAAATCCCAGGTGCATATTGGTTTCTGCCCCCTTGGGGGCAGATTGACCTAAAATCGGCCAATCTGCCCCCAAGGGGGGCAGAAATGGCCTAAATACAATTTGCCCCCCAGGGCAGCGACCCTTGCCTGATGGGTCGCTCCCCATCTCTAAAAAAACAAACAAACCAAAAAAAAAAACACAAAAAAACAATTCCCCTGGCGCCTAGAGGTTTCTGCCCCCAGGGGGGGGCAGAAATGGCCTAAAATAAATATGGCCCCCCACCCACCCCCCTTGCCTACGGGGTCGCTCCCCCTGCATGACATTGGCGCCAAAAAACAAATCCCAGGTCCCTAGTGGTTTCTGCCCCCTTGGGGGCAGATTGACCTAAACTCGGCCAATCTGCCCCCAAGGGGGGCAGAAATGGCCTAAATACAATTTGCCCCCCAGGGCAGCGACCCTTGCCTGATGGGTCGCTACCCATCTCTAAAAAAACAAACAAACAACAAAAAAAAACACAACAAAAAAAATTGCCCTGGCGCCTAGAGGGTTCTGCCCCCCCCGGGGGCAGATCGGCCTAATAATAGGCTGATCTGACCCCAGGGGGGGCAGAGATGGCCTAAAATAAATTTGCCCCCCAACCCCCACCCCCCCCGGGAGCGACCCTTGCCTACGGGGTCGCTCCCCCTGCGTGACATTGGCGCCAAAAAACAAATCCCAGGTGCCTATTGGTTTCTGCCCCCTTGGGGGCAGATTGACCTAAAATCGGCCAATCTGCCCCCAAGGGGGGCAGAAATGGCCTAAATACAATTTGCCCCCCAGGGCAGCGACCCTTGCCTGATGGGTCGCTCCCCATCTCTAAAAAAACAAACAAACAAAAAAAAAAACACAAAAAAAAAATTTCCCCTGGCGCCTAGAGGTTTCTGCCCCCAGGGGGGGGCAGAAATGGCCTAAAATAAATATGGCCCCCCACCCACCCCCCTTGCCTACGGGGTCGCTCCCCCTGCATGACATTGGCGCCAAAAAACAAATCCCAGGTGCCTAGTGGTTTCTGCCCCCTTGGGGGCAGATTGACCTAAACTCGGCCAATCTGCCCCCAGGGGGGCAGAAATGGTCTAAATACAATTTGCCCCCGTGGGGAGCGACCCTTGCCTGATGGGTCACTCCCCATCTCTAAAAAAACAAACAAAAAAAAAAAAAACATTTGCCCTGGCGCCTAGAGGTTTCTGCCCCCCCTGGGGGCAGATCGGCCTAATAATAGGTCGATCTGCCCCCGGGGGGGCAGAAATGGCCTAAAATAAATTTGCCCCCCCAGGGAGCGACCCTTGCCTAAGGGGTCGCTCCCCTTGCGTGAAATTCACGCAAAGAAAAAACTCCCTGGTGTCTAGTGGTTTCTGCCCCCCTTGGGGGCAGATTGGCCTCATCAAAATAGGCCAATCTGCCCCCCAGGGGGGCAGAAATGGCCTAAATATAATTTTCCCCCAAGGGGAGCGACCCTTGCCTAAGGGGTCGCTCCCCACCTAAAAAAATTAAATTAAACATTAAAAAAATATATGGTCCCTGGTGCCTAGATATTTCTGCCCCCCCTGGGGGCAGATCGGCCTAATAATAGGCCGATCTGCCCCCAGGGGGGGCAGAAAAGGCCTTCCCGAAAAAATGCCCCCATGGGAGCGACCCTTGCCCAAGGGGTCGCTCCCTTATGCAATTTCAGAAGAAAAAAAAAAAATCCCTGGTGTCTAGTGGGGTTTCAAAAGCAGAAAAGGCCTTCCCGAAAAAATGTCCCCCATGGGACCGACCCTTGCCCAAGGGGTCGCTCCCTTATGACAATTTCAGAAAAAAAAAAAAAATCCCTGATGTCTAGTGGGGTTTCAAAAGCCAGATTGCAAGCAATCCGGCTTTTGAAACCCTCGGAGAGACTTCAAAGGGAAGGAAATACTTTTCCTTCCCTTTGAAGCCCCTCCGGGCCTCCCCCAGTGATTGAAAGAGAAATGCTTTTGCATTTCTCTTTCAATCGCGCTGGAAGCAGAGCTTCCTGCGTGATTGGGGAGGCCCCTGTGACAAATCAGCGCGCGCGCTGACGTCACAGGGGGGGGTGTTGGGGGGGGGTCGGCGGTGCACGGGGAAGTTCTTCCCCTTCCATTCCCGCCTTGGGGGGGCAGGGTGGTGCACGGGGGGCGCACTAGCGCGCCCCCAAGTTCCCCTGTTCCATGGACAAGGTGATCTCGTCCAACGCACAGGGGAACTGTAGCCTTGGACGAGATCATCTCGTCCAAGGCACAGAACAGGTTAAAAAAGGCAGGACCTTTGCCATGCAGCGCCTCATAGGTGATGCAAAGAGCATTAAAAATGATATGCTTCCTAACTGGGAGCCAATGCAAGTTCCTAATGGCAGAAGAAGCAAAATTATATTTTGGATTCTTGGCCAGAGTTCTTGCTGCCACATTCTGCAATGTTTAAAGTTTGTTAAAAAAGTGTTGATGAGCGTGTAATTAGAGTGTATTTGCATAATCGATTTCAGATAGAACCAGGGCAGTAACAACTGTTTTTCGAGAACTGATTTGAAGGAACAGCAAAAAAGAATTGATCAGTCTCCGAATGAAGTTCGCATCTGACATAACTGCATTGACTTGGTCATAAAGGGAAAGTTTGTCATTTATGATGACTTTTATTCCTGGCAGTTCTGACAAGTGCAGGAAGTGCATCTAGATCAAAGGGCCACCAAATGGAGGACCAGAAAGATGGGTTAGGGCCAAATGCAGGACCTCTCTCTTAGCAGAATTCAGCTTCAGGCATTTGCCTGACATCTAGGAACCGATTGCCTGTATACAGTTGCAGAAGTTAGAACAGACTGCTGTATCATCGAAGCCCACAGAGATCAGGTTCTGGGTGTCATCTGCATAAGATATATGTGAAAACCCAAAAGATCTACTCAGTTCAGCCAATGGTGTAGCATAGATGTTAAACAATGTTGGACTGAGTGAGGACCCGTGAGGGACCTCACACGGCAAACTGTAAGGGTTGGATGCGATCTCACCCATTAGGATTAATAGCACCCGGTCGTTCAAAAAGGAACCCAGTAGTCTCCAGGCAATTCCCATCACACCAATCCAGTCAAGTCACTCTATCAGCAGTCCATGACCAACCATGATAAAAGCTGCTGATAGAGCAAGTAGAGTGAGCGCTGCTCAGCCGCCCTGATCTAGGGAAGATCTTATTTCCTCAGTAGCCTTAATGAGGGCTTTCTCAGAACTATGCTCCGCTCAAATGCCAAATTGGGTGTTATTTAAAAAACTATTGCCATGTACATGAGACATCAGTTGTTTATTCATCCTTTCTCGATAACTTTGGCTGGCAGCGGTAGACAGGATATGGGACGGTAGTTGCTGGGATCAAGTGGATCCAGGGAGGGTTTCTTAATAAGAGGCAGGACAGATGCCTTCTTCCAAACAGATGGAAATATGCCTAAGCTACACATAGGGACATATTTACAAGAAACTGGTGCATCAGCTTTGATGTGCCACTTTTCTTGCGCCCGCCTGTGCCCTCCTAACGACATAAAGTGTGCACCATATTTACGATACAGCATACGATGGCTCACGTTAGGGTAATATCATCAAGGATTTTTGACGCTATTTTGGTACTTTGCAGGGTTAGTGACACAAATTGTGGCACTAATCCTGCAAAGTAAATGGAGGCCCATTGAAAGTAATGGATGTGTCATTTTAATGCCTGAAATAGACAGGTTATAAAAAAGATGCTAAAAATGGTGCAGCGAAATGTAAATTTCACTGCACCATATTTACGGGTCTCCCTGCAGAACACCTCCTTTGCCTACATTATACCTGGCACAGGCATAATGTGGCACAAGGGGTTACAAAGTAGCACAATGCACAATGCATTGTGCCACTTTGTAACTATGGTGAAGAAGAAAGGCATCCTTAACACCACAGTAGCGTGAACAAAATGATGCTGGTGTGGCGCTAAGAGGCTCTAGGGCCTTGCGAATCTGGGCCATAGTGTGACAAATATCCATAAGGGCAGGGGTAAGCGACTCCGCCATCTTGGATGCCAATATAGGTGGTCAGAGATCATTAGGCGAAACAGATATTGCTGAGAAAACCTTATCCGCAGAGGGAGCAACAAACCAATTCAAGGTACTGATGAGCCTATTGTAAACAACATTGTTATCCTTTGGTTGAGTAATAGGAGGTGTGACTGCAAACTTAGAGTAAACATCTTCTACCTTTAGGCAGAAAGCATCCGCCACTCTGTTACAAAAGGACTGACTAAAGTTGTTGGTGCTGTTAGATGTATTTGAAGCCAGTTTTTTTACTGTAATAAATAACTCATTGGATGAGTTAGCAGCGGAGTTTATTTTATCAGTAAAATAGGCAGATTTTGTGGAAAAATCAAGGACAAAGTAGCTAAGCATTTTTTATGACAATCTATTTCCAAGGTGGAGTAGTCAACTCTCCATCTCCTTTTCTGTCTTCTGGAATCCTGTTTGGCCATTCGAAGCTCATCCAAAAAACAGAGTAGGCTTTCTATGTATTTTGATTCTAACACTCTTTACTGGAACTAGCTTTAATGCAGCTTTGTCGAGCCAGGTAGAACACTGTTGAGCGGCAATGTCTGAATCCTTAGCAAAGGTAGGATGAGAGTCAGCTGAATTTTATGCCAGGCGGTTGAGAAAACCAGAGCCAGGCAAGCTAAAAGTTCAGTGTTGGGTGAAGACAGTTTGAGATTACAAAATACAGCGCTGTGAACACTCCACACTAAAGGAAGAGTTCTGACATTGGACAATGAAGTGACATTGGATAACGAAGTGTTGCTAGAAAAAATGACCGCCAATGTGTGTCCAGTTGTATGGGTAGGACGAACAACTAACTGAGAGAGCCCCAGAGTGGCTAAAGTTTGCAGCAGGGCTGCTGGGTCTGCATCAGAAATAAGATGCAAACGAAAATTGAGATCCCCTAAAATAGAGAAGTCTTTGGATAGAATATTAGCTTCCAATAGGCAATAAACCAACAAGCCATTAAAGAATTGATGTTTGGCAATATCAATGCTGAAAGATAAAGCTTCGCAAAGAGAGGAGGTAATAGGGATAGAATGGGTATTAATTTCCTATTTGTAAATTATTGCAATACTGCTGCCTTTCCTGCCAACTTAGTCATGTCTGCATATATCATAGCCTTCCGGGATGGCCATAGAGAGATCAGGGCTAGCAATGGCATCTGCCCATTTCTCTGTTACCAACACCAAAGTAGGACTGGAGTCACTCACAAAAAAAATTACATTCAGTGCTATTCTTCAGAAGAGCTCTAGCATTGATGAGTACTCACGTCAGAGAGGTTTCTAAAATAGTTGGTGGTAAATGCTGGCAGGAACCTGGGCTGTGATTCAGATTTTTAGTGCTGCCGAAGCACGACACAGGTGAAAGTATTTATATCTTGCAAGCCGGGCAGACAGGAGAGCCCAATGGCCTTACCTCAATCACATTATAACTAAGACAAGCATCACACTTACCAGAATTGTTAATAGGCATAAGAGAGTCACTGGAGTACCTTAAACGTAGTCCCGTTTGAGAAGCAAAACCAGCATGGAAGCTGGCGTGACCACAGTCTGGACCCGGATGGGCACAAACTGGCTTGCCTCTGGTGTGCCTCCTGCACGCCAGCAGTGCGCCCGCTGAGCGCCCGCTGTGCGCGTCCACTACACAGGCCCACTGTGCTCAATCCTATATAGGCTAAATGATTGAAGCACATTTCTGACCCTCATGCTAGATTCCACACAAGAAATACCTGTTAAAAGAGAGTCAATGTTTCTTCTTTCTGTAATGAGAATCAACCCTTTCAATTAAACTGCCTTTATGAGTTTCATAAGGGGTCCTGTTTTGAAAAGGTCACCCTAATTAACAGATGCTATTATGTCACAGGGTTACAGCTAATCCAGTTCTAGTCTTTGCTTTCACAATCATTGTTTTCAGATATTTTATTCTGATTTATTTATTTGACCTGTCCCAGAATTACTGATTCCAGAATGCACCTATTTATTGCATGGAAACATAGGGCTGAAAAAGAGGTGTTCTGATAACATGTAGCCTTTTGGGAGTCTTTTATCTGGCTCTCGTACGTGCCTGAGGCTTGGTGAGTAAGAGTGAATACATAGCTGTAGAAGAGTAATCATCTGCACCTATTTATGTTTTAATTAGCCACCTCTTCAGGTGAATTTAAAGGGATAGTTGTGTAATATGTGAGGGCCCAATATTGGGCCCCCGAAATTCCTGTGCCTAGGTCCTTGGTGCAATAGAGTGGCATTCTGTGCTATGCCTTCCAAATTAACATGGAAACATTCAAACCTTCTCTTTCATAGCTATGAAGACATTTGGACCTTTGAACTAGTGCTTTTAGGGTGAAAATTACATTCAAGTCACGTTTAGCACTACCTTGCATGAGGAGATGGGGGCCTATTGTGTTCTCTCCTTGTTTTCATTTGTACCTGCTTGTAATTGTTTGTTTAAATAATCTCTGCTGTGTAGGCACCATCCTGGTAAAAAGTGAAGTTTTGGTTCTTATTTAGGTCTACTGACTATACTGTGCAGACTGTCTGCTGTTTAGCCACCCACCTGGTGAAAAATGAAGTTTCTTCGCTATTTGCATCCCTGCTTGTTAAACATTACATTGTGGTTTTTTTTATATAGTCAACAGCTGTATAAATAATGAATCTTTTTTCACTATTAGCCAAATAGTAAATAATTTCTGCTACTTAACTGGCAGCCAGATAAATTATAAAACGTATTTGCTATCTGCTTGTCCACTGGACGAATTGTACACTATGCCTACTATTTTGCCAGCAGCTGGGTAAAGAGTGAAGGTCATTGGCAATTTGCCTGGCCACTGGACAAATAATGCATAATGTTTGCTATTTGCCCATTGACAAGGGAAATACTGAAGTTTGTTTTCTCATTATTTACTTGAACTCTAGCCAAACACTACACAATCACTATTATTTAACCACAGATCAGGTAAATAGTAAAGTTTATTTACTGTGTGAATGACTGTTGGCCAAACAGTACTGTTGTACCCAACATCCTTGGCATGGTTTTCCCTCCACTTTTTGCCTTCTATCCTTCCACTTTGCTGACTTAGTTTTTGCTGGCTTTAGAACTCTCTGCACTTTGCCACTGCTAACCATTGCTTAATTGCTGCTGCTCTCTCCTTTAAACCTGGTAGAATTGTCTTAAAACCCAGTTGGCACATTTGTTTAACTTGTACGTTTCTAGTAAAGTGGTACTACATGTAACCAGGGCCTGTAACTCAAATGCTACCGGTGGGCCTGTAGCACTAATCGTGCCACCTACTTAAGTAGTCCTTTAAGCAGTTGTTAGGCTTTCCATGCAGCTTGTGTGTGCAGTTTTTACCTGCCACTTAGATTTGGCAAAATAAACCTTTTGCAATGCATAAACCTTTCTTTTAGTAAATATGTCTCCCTCAGGGTAGGCCCTGAACAGCCCAGAGGGCAGGGTGCTGTACATTTAAAAAGTTGGGCATGTACTTTTAATTTTGCAATGTCCTGGTAGTGAAAAATTAAGAAAGTAGTTTTTCACTACTGCAGGGCCTGCCTGTCCCCTAGTATAGCAATGGTTTACATTTCTACATTTAATAAGTTATAACTTTCAATCAGGAGCAGGCAGATTTATTCTGTCTAAATACATTAATTTAAAGCCCTTTTTAATGGTAACATCTGATTTTTAATCACAATTCTGAGAATGCCACTTTTAGAATGTTGGCATTTTCTTGTCCTAAACATTTGGTGCCTGCAGCCTGATCCTGGGTCACATGACTAGGTCTATTTGGAGGTTAGTCTTGGTATATTGCTCCCAGACAGTGATAGAAAGGGAAGATAGTTGTTGGCCGGATGGACTACTCTGAGAGGATGAGGGGGAAGAGCTGTCACCTACCACACTTGCACATCACAAAGGGTCTGCCTGAGCACTTTCACAAGGGGTTTGTTTGAGGAAATTGGGTGTGTCATATAGAGTGGTTGTGCAACCTCACCATGTAATACGCTTACCAACCCCTTTAGGACTCTTAGGTTTTGTGTGTTAAGCCTTCAACTCAACCCTGGGTAGCTGTGGCTCTGAACAGCAAGGCTTACATTATGGAACGAATGCAAAGCATTTAAACAGCACTAAAGCAATCAAGAAGAAATTGACAAGACACCAAAAAAACTTGACACCATTTTTTAAAAAAGGTTGTATTTTTATTTATCTTTAGACACAGAGGAGGAGATGCATCTGTTTTCCCCATGTGGTTGAAAGAATGTGTCGATTTTCTCCACAAAGCAGCAGTGTTGTGTCGGTTCTGAGATGAAACAGGTCAAAGGCAATGCGCCGGGTTTATTCTTGCAACAGCGGAGATGAGTTGTAGTTGAGCCCCACAACAGAGGTGATGCACCAGTTCAGATCCACACAGCGGGGGTTATGTCCCCGTTGCTATCCACGTAATAGGAACAATGCACCAGTTCTGATCCACACAGCAGCGGCAATGCATCAGCTCAACAGCGGGTACGCTGGTTCTGCCGAAGCAAGCACCTCAGGCCCTCTTCCAAGGGTCCAGCACTGGGGTGGCACCACTTGTCAGGGCAGACTCATATTTGGCAGAGACAGGTTGGTCTTTTTATGTCCCTGTGACTTCAGCAAAGGAGACCAGTCAGCTGCCCCACGGAGTCACTATGGGTTCAAGTGATGCATGTCTAGTCCTTCTCACACATGTTAACAGTGGGCAGCAGGGCAGCACAGCAAGGCAGAAGTCCAGTAAAGCAGCAGTTCAGCAGAGTGTCAGTCCTTCAGCAGCACAGCAGTCCTTTCTGGTGGAGTAGTCACAGGTCCAGAAGTGTACTGAGTTAGTGGTGTCAGTGGTCCAGTACTCATACCTGTTTGGGCCTTTTCATGTGATCTGAGGTTCCGTCCTTCCTGCCCTAGATTTAGACTCACCACAGGGGTTAATACAGCCATCTGTGTGGGGGAAGGACACAGCCTATTTAGGTTTAAGTAAGGCTGTGACCAGATCCTCCCTCCCATCCTTCCAGGATGGCCCATCAAGTTATGCCTAGGCTGCATTGTATGTGGCTGTCTAATGGGAATACACAAAGCTCAGCTGTCACCCACCCATGACAAGTCATCAGAAAGAGGCAGCAGGCAGCAAGTGCCTAAAGTGAGCAATGCCAACTTTCTAAAGTAAAATTTTTAGAATTACAATTTAAAACCCAACTTTACCATAAGCTGTGATTTTAAATTGTGATTCCAGAGACAACAAACTTAAAAAGTTTATATCTTCCAGATTGTGAACTACACTTATAAGATGTAACAAAGTAATCTCAATGTTATCTTATGGGAGAGATATGCCCTGCTGTACTGAAAAATGACTTTGGGAGTTTTCACTACCAGAACATGTAAAACTTAAAAGTACATGCCCTGTCTATTAAACATGTCACACTGCCCTATGGGTTGTCCAGGGCCTACCATAGGGGTGGCATATATGCATAAAAATTGAAGGTTTGGTCCTGGTAAAAGGGCTATTTTGCCATGTAGACATGGCAGTGTAACACTGCACACACAGGCAGGCCTGAGACATGGTTATAGTACCACTTAAGTCGGTGGCACAATCAGTGCTGCAGGCCCACAAGCTCCATTTAATTTGCAGGCCCCGTGTACCTGCAGGGCACTTTACTATGGGCTTAAAAGTAAATTATATATGCCAACTGGGGGTAAGCCAATAGTGCCAATTGGGAATAGCCAACTGACTTCCCCTTCCCTGCCCCTAGTGCCAGCACAGACAATAGCACAGCCCCTCTTCCAAGTGTTCCTTGTTTGCCCTCCAAAGGTGGCTTAACCTTTGAAGCTCACCTTTTGGGCTAAAAACTTGTGGCTCCCTGCATGGGTAGGTGTAACACCTCCTCCAGTGGCAGACCTCTATTGTTATCTTTCCTGGGAGTCGTTAGCACGCCATTGTCATCCTTATCATCATCATCATCATTGTCAGCTTTATTGTTCCGTTAATTCAAATCATTACAATATTAAGAAAACTAAAAACAAATAAAAAAAAAAAAGCCATTATCTTAAGTTTAAAAAAGTATAGACACATAAGTTACCATTGAGAATATTTTGCTGCTCTTTCCACTTGTGCTGTTGCCTCCACTATACGACTTAGTGAATTATATAACTCCAACTGCTGAGTTATCTACTGTCGCTCCTTTATACGTTAAGGGCTAAAAGAACTTGTGCAAGTGACCTTCGGCTACAAGACTATCTGTGACCCGGGATTCTCAGAGAGTTCTTGTCCTACTCTTAACCCACCGTTCTCCATGCAAGCTACCCCCACTGACTGGGTGAACTGCCGCCTTAATGTTGTAATGTATTTTGTACATCAGACCAAGGCCCAGACCGCCGAGTGTGAAAAGCAGATGTTAGATGCCTCCAAGGAAGTGCGGGCCCCCAAGGCCAGAGCGACTGGTTTAATTAACTGCCTCCTCTGAGTGGCTAAAGAGGGGCAGCAGCATAAAAGATGTAACCAACTTTCATACTAATAGGAGCAAAGTCTGCAGGCTTTTTTCTCCTTATGTGCGGGCCAAGAGGGGTGAAAGTCCTTGATTGGTAAGGCTAGTGTTCACATGTAAAGCATCTACTGTTGTATTTCTGCATTTATTGACTCTAAAAGATATGGCTGAAAGGCCCCAACCAAGTAGGAATCATTTAGATCTAGCCCTTCTGAGGAGTCAATAAGTCTTGCTCTCTTGAAGTTTCCCTCCCTGCCACCCCAGAGGACAGAAAGGTATGTGCTCGGCATTCCCCAAGTACAACAGTAAAAAGACACTGGAAACCATGGGCAACACAGGCAGCAGCTTCTAAAGTTGCACTTTGCCCACCAGTGACATTAAATTCAATTCATCCACTAAATTGGATTTAATACACTGATTTGTTTGATACTTTACAGTACCAGCATTAGTAGTCCAGTTCAAAAGATAGCAGAGCTGCGGTGTCAGCCTACAAATCTGTACTTGCCAATGAGGCTACTAGTCTCTCCACTGGTAAAATGACATTTTAGAGTTTTTAGTGCTGGAACATGTAAAAGTACATGTTCCACTTTATAACATACAGCACCCTGCCTTAGGGCTTGTTAGGTCTACCTTAGGGGTGACTTACATATATTAAGAAGAGTGGTTTCTTAAATTGCAAAGCCGAGTTGGCAGTTCAAAACTGTCCTTCCAGTTGCAGGGGCAGACTGGGAGCCATGTTTTACATTCTCTCACTTAGGGTGGCACAAGTGCTGCAGTCCTTGGGGGACACTGCAACTTACGTCCCTTGGTAGCCGGGCTACCATATATTCGGTACTTACAAGTATGTTAGGCTATGCCAATTGGGGACAAGCCAATTAAGCATGCATCCTTTTAACTTTCTGAGCATGTGCACTTAGTCCTGTTTAGCAGGGCTCAGGCCATTTCAGAGCCATTACACCAGTACATAGTAGTCACAATGGTTCAAAAAGTGGGGGTAAACCTGCAAAAAGGCCATTTTCTTACAGTTTGACACTAACCTTTTGTGAATCCAGAAAACTGAAGCCAGGACAGAAAAAAAGGGGATGCAAGCTTTTGCATTGCAAGCCCCTCGTTCACAGCATCCTCTATGCTGATGCAGGACTCTGCTTTACATGCCCCGGAGCTTCTTCAAAACCAGCCAGTGCACAACGCATCTTCCATGCAGGATTTCTCATTGCAAGCCCCTCATTCACAGCCCCTTTGACCCCGATGCACGACCTTATATAGCAGCCTCACACCTCCTGGAAATCACTGCTGGGCTGCGTATTGTTGACGCAGAACTGTGCAACCAGGATTAAGGATGCTCTTGTTCAGCAGGTCTAACCTATTCCTTGTAGCTGGCCTGCTCCTCATTATGGTCAGCCTGGACTTGTGATTTTGCCCCAGTCTAGCGCAGCCAGATCCCCAGAGTTTGAGCTTTTTGACACTATTTCCAATTAAATCTTTAAAATTGTATACCTCTGGTTATACTGATTGGATTATTGTCATTTTGGTCTTAAAATGTTTATTACATTTTACTCTATTTTCCTAAATTGGTGTTATTTTTTTCCTGTGCTGTGTTTCACTTTGTTACTGTTTGAAGTAGTCCACAAATACTTTACACATTGCCTCTAAGTCAACCCTGACTACTTTTCAGAGGGTTAAGTACAGGTTAATTCATGGTTGCTTTTTGAGAAGGGTTTCACCCACCTCAACCAGTAACCTAATTATTCACAAGTACGTAGTCTCTGGTAGTTAGGGCCCTATTACGAGTCCAAACTCCAGTGGGGTGGTAGTCTCCATGCTGGCAACCTCCCTGCCGGCCCCATTAAGACTTGCCCGCTGCACTGTCTGGCTGAAACCAAGGTTTAAGACGGTCAGCCCAGTGGGAAAGTGGCAGCAGCATTGTCGCCAGCTCATAATTGAGCTGGCGGCAATGCTACCACGTGCAAGGGGAACCAGCACCCTCAAAATGCGCAAGGATGCTGGGCAGGGATACCCCTGCTCTGCCCATGCCATAGGCATGGGCAGTGCAAGGGCCCCCCTGTGGCCCCCTGCACCTATTCTCTGCCAGCATTTTCATAGCAGTGGTAATGCCATAAAAAGGCTGGCAGAGAACAAGATCGTACTCAGCAGAGTGGCGCTGCATTCAGCGCTGCCCTAGCTTATTACAACCTGCACCTGTAGTCAGCCCATCGGTATTGAAGATCCTGGAGTGGACTGTGGAAGGTTGGTGGGTCTGCCTGCCAACCTCATAATGTGGCAGTCAGATCAGCGCAACTACGGTGCTCCGACCGTCACTGCGGGCTTGGTGGTCCTCGGACCACCAGTGTCATAATCAGGACCTTAGCCTGCAACTGTGTACATAATGAAGTTTCTTTGTTATTTGCTCTGTTGCTTGCCACAGTGCACATTCTTGTCTATTTAGCCAGCGTCTAGGCAATTAATGATTTTTCTCTGCTATTTCACAGCTGCTGGCTAAGCAGTGCAGAATCTCTACTACTTAGCCAGTGATTGAGTAAATAGTGAGGTTTCTGTGTTGTTTGCAAGCTAGGATGCCAAATAGTGAATTATCTCTACTATTTGTCCAGTGGCTGGGTAAATAGAAGAGAAAATTCACTGTTTATCCGGAGGTGGCTAAATAGCCCCTACCTCAATAAAACGTGTATTTCTTTAACATGAAGAAGTGTTTCACCTTAGAATATCACATTACATCTCTGCATTGAGAGCCATTTATTAAAAGTGTTACCTTTTAAACATAAACTTTACTGATGCTGTCTCCTGCTTCCTCCTGCCTTGCAACAATGACATAAGAGAAGTTAGAGTCAAGTCAATTGCCCTCTATATGTGACCTAGATTCTTATTACACAATGAGAATCATTACAGTATATTAAATCAAACATGACATTTTTTTGTTTTTACAGGGCACCTTCCTAACTCGCATATCACAAAATGCCTGCATGTGCAATATTGAAGAAAAAGGAAGCACCACAAAATAAAATATTGGCATAAAATCACACACTTTGGTCATGCAGGAAAGCCAAAATTGGTTCCAGGTTTTCTGGCTTCACGTTGTGCTATTCAGCCACTAGCCGAGCATCTGGTTTTCTCTCTGGTTTTACATAAATGTTTAATGCTTTAGCTTTAATTCTCAGCACATTGAATTAGACAGTGGGTGGCAGACAGAAGCCATGAAAGTTCCACACATAAAGGCTAGAGCCGGGCATCTGGCTTCAGTCTGGTTTGAGCCTTCAGTGGCTCACCCACCTCTGTTGACCAGTGTCAGAAATAATAGGTCCAACACTGCATGAATAACCCTTTTTTGCAATCTTAGGGGCATATTTATACTTTTTGATGCAAAACTGCACTATCGCAGTTTTGCATCAAACCGTTTCGCACCGGCTTGCTCCATTCCTGAGCACCAGCCAGGTGCCATATTTATGGAATGGTGCAAGCCAGTTCAAAGGGTGGGCTATCATTAAAAAAATTGTGTTAGCTGGGTGGGGGTGGCGGTATGGGAGAAAGAGATTTTGCACCAAAAAATTACATTAGGCTGGTTAGAGGAAAAAAAAGTGCCTCTAACAAGCCTAGTGTCATTTTCTGTGGCAAAACCATGCATACCACATACCTCCTGTCTTAGAAAAGACAGGAGTCATGCCCACCACCCCAATGGCCAGCACAGGGGACCAGGGTCTCCTGGACATGGCCATTTCACGCTGTGCCATGCAGGGGGCCCCATGTTGAGCCCTGATGGCACTTTAATCTAAAAAAATTAAGGCCCGTATTTATACTTTTTGACGCTAAACTGCGCTAACGCAGTTTAGCGTCAAAAAGTGTTGCGCCGGCTAACGCCATTCTGAAGCGCCATGCGGGCGCCGTATTTATTGAATGGCGTTAGCCGGCGCAAGCAGACCGGCGCTGCCTGGTGTGCGTGGAAAAAAACCACGTACACCAGGCAGCGCCGGCGTTGGTAAAAATGGCGCTAGGGCGTCTTAAAAATGGTGCAAGTCAGGTTGACGCAAAAAATCGCCTCCACCCGATTTGCGCCATTTTTAACGACGCCCAGACGCCATTTACATGACTCCTGTCTTAGTAAAGACAGGAGTCATGCCCCCTTGCCCAATGGCCATGCCCAGGGGACTTATGTCCCCTGGGCATGGTCATTGGGCATTGAGGCATGTAGGGGGGCACAAATCAGGCCCCCCTATGCCAAAAAAAAGTATAAAAAAAAAATATATTATACTTACCTGAACTTACCTGAATGTCCCTGGGGTGGGTCCCTCCATCCTTGGGTGTCCTCCTGGGGTGGGCAAGGGTGGCAGGGGGGGTCCCTGGGGGCATGGGAGGGCAGCTGTGGGCTCATTTTGAGCCCACAGGTCCCTTAACGCCTGCCCTGACCCAGGCGCTAAAATCCGGCGCAAATGCGGGGTTTTTTGCCCCGCCCACTCCCAGGCGTCATTTTTGCCCGGGAGTATAAATACGACGCATTTGCGTCGCAGTCATTTTTTTACACGGGAACGCCTACCTTGCATCTCATTAACGCAAGGAAGGCGTTCACGCAAAAAAATGACGCTCTTTCCTCATACTTTGGCGCTAGACGTGTCTAACGCCAAAGTATAAATATGGCGTTAGTTTTGCGCCGAATTTGCGTCGAAAAAAACGACGCTAATTCGGCGCAAACGGAGTATAAATATGCCCCTAAATACTTACCTATACTTACCTGGGATGGGGTCCCCATCCTCCAGTGTCCCTCTGGTGTGGGTGGGGTGTTCCTGGGGCTGGAGGAGGGCACCTGAGGACCCATTGAATGTTGTTTAACCATGGAATAGGGTCTACAGGTCCCTTAACACCTGGTCTGACCCAGGTGTTAAATAATGGTGCAAAGCAAGCTTTGCACCATTAATTAGCCCTTCCTCCCACCTGTGCGTCATTTTAGCACAAAGGGATAAATATGGGGCTAGCACCAGTTTTTAGATGGGAACACCTACCTTGCATCTCATTGACGCAAAGTAGGTTCATGCATCTAAAAAATGGTGCAAACTCCAATATTTTCACGTTAGATGGACCTAACATCAAAATATACATATGGAGTTAGTTTTGCGCCAAATTTGCGTAAAAAAAAAATGACGCAAATTCGGCACAAATGGAGAATAAATATGCCCCTTATTTCTCATAGCAGTCTGCTAACGCACTTCCAGCCTGACCTTCAGCTTAAGAGCTGTTCTACTCAAAACTTCACTTTTCTAGAAAAATGTACAAGACACCTTTTGATTCATGCTTGAAGTGACAAAAAAGTAATATGCTTGCTGCTCCAATATTTCAAACACAAAATATGAATTAATCTCTTCTGGATTTAGTTAGGTTTGCCTTAAGATGAACAAAGCCAATTTGCCTTTGTTAAATGGAAAAAAAACTAACAGCCTGATTTAGACTTCGGTGGGTGGGTTATCGCTTCCGCAGAAATATGAATCCCATAGGAACTAATGGGACTTATATTTCGGCAGACGGGATATCCGTCACCCATCCGCAGAAATCTTAATCAGGCCCTAAATATATTCTGACACCTGCTTTCAAATCTTTTCTGGTGCAGTGGAAAAGGTAGGCTTTTGGAAATCAATATGGCCTCTGGGGTGTACATAGTGGCATCTAAGAAAAGTTGGTAGTGTATGGTTACTACTGGTAAATGAATCACTCATGTAGATCTGACTATTTTTTAAGGTATCGTGGAGAGAAAAGACAAGGGCATAAGCCCTAGTTGCTTTAAAAAGGCAATACAGAACCCAGTCCCTTCCCTTTTGTGAATTGGGCTCTAAAATACAATAATACTGACTGATCCTTACCCACTCTAGTGGCGAAAACTAGGACTTGGGAACATTTCCCCACTAGAATGAATGTCTGAAATGAGAAAAGTTGTTGGGATGAGAGTAATTCCTGTTGTTGTATACAGTTGTGTTCCTCTGCCTTGACTATCTATCTGTGTGTATCTGATATCCTGATTTTTGATACTAGCCCAGATTTCACACTACGCGAAGGGTCTAGGCCTGTACTTCCACATAAGTAGGCCCTGGAAATGTCATGTGACTTAGAGGGGCACACCAAAAAAGTAGACTGTTGTCCTTGTCAAGGGTTTAGCATGTAAAGCGGTAGTGGCAGTATACCGTATCTTGTGAAATAATAGTTGTGACCAAAACTTTTAGCTGTGTCACTGTAGTGGAGGTCTCATGGCCTACCCATGTGAAGTTCTGATTCTATGTGCATACCTTGCTCTTAACTCCAATATCTTGAGTATATATTGTCTGTAGCTGTATGTAGCATGGGTGGTACATACATGGTTTGTGTTAGTGTGTCAGAGTAATTAAGGTCTGTGATCACTTTTTGATACCCTTAGCCTGGCCTTTGCACAACATGGAGGTGAAATTGTTTTCCCAGACAAATGAAGTGTATTGCGCACATTCCTGAAGCTGGAGGGAGGAGACCTAAAACGTGAAGTGATGGGAATAGAGATTAGGCTTCTTTAGAAATTTGGCTAGGCCTTTTCTATCAAGGAGCTATTGATGTGTCTTCCTGAATAGTACCATTTGGTGAGCAGATGTTGGAGTGGAGGGATGGGACTGCAGACTCTGTTGTGCAGTCGTGAGTGAACATTTAGGTAAGGCCTTTTGTCTTGCTCTAATTACTCCTTCAGTTGGCTGATAGCCAGCTGCAAAAATTCACATTTTTTGTTCCTCTGTTCTAGGTGCTTCAGGTTGGAAAGTATCTTGCTATGAAGAGCATCACTTTATATGAAGACTGTGTCTGGAGGGCAGCCTCAAAAGGACATATGAAGATGATCTACCTCAAAACGGTTCTGAGGTTGCAGACTGTGAATACATATCTCCTTTTTGATTTTGGTTCATAAAAGTAGGACCTTATTATCCCACGACTTGTTTCAGTTACACGCCCTCTATGGCCAAAGAAGGGAATACTCCACAGAATTTCAGAGGACTGCTAAGCAACCAAGGCTGGTGCCTGCATGACAGCCAGTCTCCCAGAGGTCAGGGGATCTCACCTGAGTTGGATCGGTTACTTGAAGTACTGCACACCTATCCTAAAGATCTCAGCGGCCTCTCTGCCCTTCCCTGCAATAGGAATGTCTGTCTAGGAGGAGCAAGGTGCATTATGTCCCAGGTGTCTGTGGGGCACCTAGAAGAGGAGGACTGAAGAGAGTGATTCGAGGACCCCACTGCAATTGCCAAGGACCAATCACAGCTGTCATTCTGCATCAAACTCATCCTATGATGGGCTACAACTGTCAGTGAAAAATTCAGCCTGACTGTTTCTGTACTGCAGCCTCCTCCCAGTGCTTTGTCCATCCTCTGGTCACTTCTTACTTGGATTTTGAAGTGGAAGGTTCTGGCCCTGTTTATCCCCTGGATATACCTTTGGATTTATGGACTTTGTTTTTGTAAAATCACACAAGTTGAAAAACTTTTGAATAAGGGTACTGTTTGTTTGCTTGGGCATGCACCAGTATTTCTTTGTACTTTTATTTCATTTTAAAAATGAATAGTGGTGGCTGACCTGGAGTTTAAGGTGGACCTAGTTATTATTTATTTTGCATTTCATTGATTTTTCATCTTTTGTAAAAGAGAATTGTTGCACAGCTCACTATCTTTTCAGCATGTTTGTAACATGTGCAATGTTATTTTATTATGTGGCCTAGATTCCCAAAGGGCCAGCTAACCCGTAGGCTCAATACTAGTAGCCATCAGTGCATGAAATAAATGTTTTAGTGGTATATGGTTTTCAAACTTCATTTAGGACAGGGATAATATAGGATTAAATAAAAAATGGTGACTATTGTTTGCATTTCATTTTTTTTTGCAAATTGTTTATATGTTGTGGTGTAACATTTGATGACATAGGAGCATGTGTACTGTTGTTTTGAAATTTTCATAGCTGAGTTAATTTTCGTGTTTTGCATTGTTGAATTAATGTGTGTGTTTTTTTCAGTGTTACCACCATACCTTCTTTTTCTGGCCTCTGAGTGTATGAGTGTATTTGTTATCATCCACCATTTGTCTTTATTCTTCATGCCGTGTGGCCAGGGGCAATTTTGTGTAGTCTATGTCCATAGGATGGCATGTGTTCTTTGTTTTCCATGCCTCAGTGTTCGCAGTTGTTGTTTGACCAAGTGGTTGACAGCCATTTTGTGCATCCAGCCAGTGTGTCTTTGCCATAGGCTTGAATTTGTTATTTTTTCCCCATGCCTCCTTGCTCCTTTCTGTTGTTGTTTGACCATGTGGCTGGCAGCCATTTTGTGTATCCAGTCAGTGTCCATTTGCCATAGGCTTGCATATGTTCTTTGTTCCCCATGCCTCCTTGTTGTTGTTGTTCTTTTGACCATGTGGCCTGTGGCCATTTTGTGCATCCAGTCAGTGTCCTTTTGCTATAGGCTTGCATGTGTTCGTTGTATGTCATGCCCCCTTGCTCCTTGTTGTTGTTTGACTATGTAGATGGAAGCCATTTTGTGCACCCAGCTAGTGTCCCTTTGCCATAGGTGTGCATCTGTTCTGTGTTCCCCATGATTTCTTGCTCCCTGTTGTTTGACCATGTGGTTGGCAGCCATTTTGTGCACCCAACCAGTGTTTCCTTGCCATAACTGTGCATGTGTTATTTGTTTCCCATGCCTCCTTGCTCGTTGTTGTTTGACCATGTGGCTGGTGGCCATTTGTGTATCCAGCCAGTGTCCCTTTGCCATAGGCTTGCATGTGTTCTTTGTTCCCCATGCCTCCTTTTTGTTGTTGTTTGACCATGTGGCTGGTGGCCATTTTGTGCACCCAGCCAGTGTCCCACTGTCATAGGCTTGCCTGTGTTTTTTGTTTCCCATGCTTCCTTGCTCCTTGTTGCTTTTTTTTTTACTATATGACTGGCAGCCAATTTGTGCATCCAGGCACTGTCCCTTTGCCATAGGCTTGCATGTGTTCTTTTTTTGGCCATGCCTCCTTGCTCCTTGTTGTTTGACCATGTGGCTGGCAGACATTTTGTGCATCCAACCAGTGTCCCTTTGACATAGGCTTGCATATGTTCTATGTTCCCCATGGCTCATTGTTGTTGTTGTTTGACCATGTGGCTGGCAGTGATTTTGTGCATCCAGTCAGTGTGCTTTGCCATAGGCTTGCATGTGTTCTTTGTTCCCCATGCATCTAGCCAGTGTCCCCTTGCCATAGGCTTGCATGCGTTCTTTGTTTGTCATGCCTCCCTGCTCCTTGTTGTTTGACCATGTGGCTGGCAGTCATTTTGTGCATCCAGCGAATGTGTCTTTGCCATAGGCTTGCCTGTGTCCTTTGTTCCCCATGCCTCCTTAATCCTTGTTGCTGTTGTTTGACCATATGGCTGTTGGCCATTTTTGCATCCAGCCAGTGTCCCATTGCCATAGGCCTGCATGTGTTCTTCATTCGCCAGGCCTCCTTGCTCTTTATTGTTGGCACACCTTTGCCTAAAGCCTATCCTGCTAAATATTCCTTCCAGATGCCAGGTATGTTTGACATAGAAGTACAAATTCCAGGTGTGGGAGTACAACGAATTCCTAACTGAGACCTAAGACCAGCGATAGTGAAAGCAGTGCATGAAGGAGTTGCTTCTGCACATGCTAGTGAAGAGGCTACAATTTCAATATTACAATATTATATTATTGGTGGCCAGATCTTTACAAACAGACCAAGCAGTATATCCTTTGTTGTGACATCTGCCAACAAATTATAGGCCCCTGCGTTAAGCACTCACCACAGACACTCTTAATTTCCAACAAACCTTTACAATGCGTGTACTTGGACCATTGCGGTCCCCTGACACCAGTCTATACAAATACATTTTAGTTGCTGTTGACTCATGCTCCAGATTTGTATGGTTTTGACTGCAACGCTCGGCTGACGCTTGAACTGTTATTAAAGAATTGCAAATCTTTATCGGTACGCATGCTGTTGCGGCTTCCCACTCGGACCAGGGCCCTGCTTTTGACTCAGGGGCTTACAGGAATGCCACGGCTTCGTTACGGGTCCAACTGCATCACTCTTTCATCCTGAGGGGATCTCCTACAGCTTCTCCTCTTCAAACTACACCTCCAACACTTATAAGTACAGATTCTGGTTATTTCGTTGACGACTTTTCCTCAGAGTGATTTGCCTCAGCTGTAACAGAGCTGCCAAGAGCACGTAAGCAATACAGTGGGTAACTATCTATGGTTTTCATTAACTGTGTTTGCTTTTCTTCTTCGGATTGGGTTTGTCATTGTTTTCTTCCTCCTTATACATGGTCATTACTTTTATTGAGATATGTTCTGTAATAATCATTATGGACATCATTTAATTCACAGAGCTAGTACCCCAAAGACTATTTTTAAATATGGACAATGGGAACACTGCCCGACTCTGCCTGTAGGCAGCTCTAAAACGTATACTGAAAAGTTTGCATATTTTTCTGGGTACAGTGTTAAGAATGCTGAGTCACATTATTTTAAATTGCCAGAAATGGAAGATTTGCATGTTTTATTGACAGATACTAAATTAATATATTCTGACTCTTTTGTTTCCCGATTGGCCACAGAAGGTTATTAACATTGGTTAAGTTCGATTGATTTAAAAAGTGTGTGAGGAACAAAATTTTTACAAATTAGGCGATGAGAAGATTTATTTAGAGCCTGTATGATTCCTGTACAAATTATGTTTTTAAATGAAACTGTGCACCATACTAGCTGTTTAGGCTTAGCAAACATCAAAGAATCCAATGCGCCCAGAATTTCCGTCCCCGCAAAATTTAACAAATGGCAAAAGTATATTAATGCATCTGAAGATCAGCTCAATGAATGGGTCCAGAATGGAACATATAACACGTAATTTTCACATCCTGGTGGGTGGTTATTGTGGTCTGTAGACAACAATGGGTGCCATACACGTTTAGTAAACTCCTCTGTGGTTTTGAGAACTAATAGGCTGGACCGTCACCATATATCCTTAGAAAACTTGGGTATTGTGACAAAATATAGTGTAGGGAAACTGTGCCAGCAATGGATGAAGGTCTCCTCACTAGATGCTGTCAAAGAGCATCTTAGTCTCTCGTCCAATAATACAGTTTTACAGGATTTACTGTTAAGCCCCAGAAGACAACACAGACAATGCTTCATATATGAAACATATAATGAAATTTGGAAACTCTCCCATTAAGAAGCGGCTGCCCGGTTAAGGCAGAAAGATCAGCAAAAATTACAGAAAGCATTAGCTGTTGTGGATAATGAAATTAACACCCTGTCTGACCGAATTTACGCATTAAATAATATTGTCTCCTCTGCAATAGACATAGTACAGAGTGATGTGTCATTTTTACAAAATGAACAAAGTCAGCTGAGATCCATTATGCAGTTAGGTTGGACATTACAAATACTTAAGGCAGGTTGTGTTCCCTGGCAACATGTAAGCGCAAAGGAGATTTTTTTCAACATGTAATTTAACGCGACAGCAACAAATGATGGCTAAGAAGGAAGCAGCCATATATTATGTTGAGAATAGAAAAATTAGACAGGTTGCCTTTTACTGTGGCTGAAGTGCCATCTGCTGAATTGTTAATACATGGGGTTATTAATCTGCAGATTTCAACACTTCAATTTACATCCTGCTTGAAACACATTCCAGTAGGCAAATATGAAAGGTTCGGAGATAGTTACATACACGAGGTGTGGGAGCTTCCCTTTTCCTACAAATGTTTCAGTGGCATGAAAGAGGTCTTTCTTAGGGTAGTTAATGCAAGACTTCTGTGAGCCATTCGATGGTTTGCAAACAGCTGTCCTTGCACGGGGCATGCAATGCCTCCGCTGCAAATTTGGCTTGTTATCTGAACGGAGTCCTAGTCCCCTTGATTAGACCTGCATTCCAGGTACTCTTCAATGGCAGCTATGTGTTCCTTAACGGTGAGAGCTGTTGTGAAATGTGAGACAGAATTCCTTATGTCGTTTCGGTCCCCCAAATTGTTGCATGTGAAGTGTCACACGCACGGCCGGAAACAGTTTGAATGAATGAAAAGTCTTGTGCACACTCATTAACGGCCTGAGAGTATTGTGACACTTAAAAATGAGTGCCAACACCAAATCTGGTGCATACAAACCAACTCTGCCGGAATGCAGAATTCGGGAATTCAGCGCTACTCCGAAGTGCCCTAATTCTGCAAACTCCACCAGTGGAGTGAAGTTGAACACCCGGGCCCACTGCCAACACTTCCTGCTTGAATTGTTGGCAGCCAATCGGATCTCAGCATGAGATCTTCAGGATCTGCTGAGCCGCCGCATCCCTAGATCTATATATTTTAACCTTTAATGTCTCCCTAACTCCTGAAAGGATTTACACCAACGACGAAAAGCACAATCTGTGCACCAAGATCTGGCTGCCTGCCAAATTTGGTGTAATTCAGTTTAGTGGTTTGGGCTGTAGGTATGTCTAAAGATCCTATGGAAATTAACATGGTAAATTCACTTTTTTGACCCCCCCCTTTTCTCCGCCCTACTTCATGGATTGTCCCAAAACTTTCCATGCCTTTCATCTTTCCTTCAGGCCAGGCCTTGCAGCCAACCTCCCACCGCACAAGGACAGAGGCCATGCATGGAGGTGTTTGGATTAACGTATGATAATTAAATATACATTTTTGTTACAAAAAATTGAAATTCATTACAAAAAACAAAGGTTACAGGGGCATTATAGTTAGGAAATTGCAATAGAAAACCATGGACATTCAAGGAAATGATCCAAAGGTAACAGGGATGTTATAGCTAGGAAATAGAATTAACAAATGCTGAGAAATTCACCGAAAAAGGTAAACGTAACTATAATTTGTACCCTTTCCATGCACTGCTAGTTACTCCACATATTACATCAGTCATGACATCTTCTATGACATTATTGATAATTTCACTGAACCATTTGCAGTGAGAAAACTGTGATTGATGAGAAAACTGTGTATTTTGGGGACACAAGTTATAGTTACTCTAGCGCATGATTTATAGTAACTTGAGAAAACTATAACTGCTGAATTTCTATGGCTTTATGTGTGTAAAATCTGAACCTAACTACAACCTCTATATATATATCTTTGTTAAGGAAAATAAACTTTGAACGAAAATCCATCAAAAAATGACTTCAGCTTACTCCATCCAAATAGTGGTCATCCAAATAGAGAAATGTTAAGGGCCAAGAGAAATTGCTCTGAAGCAAGGGATATACAGGAGCAATTATTAGACATGAAGGAATGCCTTTTGGCAAGAGGTTATTCTTTGGAAGTTGTAAATGATGCCATGAAACAAGTCAAAATGAGACCAAGGGAGGAACTGTTAGTGGCACGTGGGGCAATAAAGGAAAAGAATGAGAAGAAAATTTGTATTATCATAGATTATAATTATCAATACCAACAATTTGAGAACATTTTGGAATGGGACTGGAGGATACTCAAGCAAGATGATATCTTAAAGAATGCATTAATGGAGCATCCGAGTCTCACCCATAGTAAAATGGCCTAGTTAGGGAGTGTCCTGACTCAAAGCCAATTTTCTCCAGAAAAACTGGCACCTATGACTTGGCTAAATACGACTGGCTTTTGACGTTGTGTGAACTGCAAAGTGTGTGAATTTGGGGTCAATATGTCTGCATATAGACGATATGATGGTAGAAACGAGAAAATCATGGAACACATAACATGTTAATCAAAATTTATGGTTTATGTCTTGAAATGTTTTTGTAAAACACAGTACGTAGGAAGCACAAATAACAAATTGAAACTAAGAATTTTACAACATTTACGTGCTATAAAAAATAACTATTTTTCTTATCCACTTGCAAAACATTTCCATGAAAAACATAGTGGTGACGTCAGTGGATTAAAGTATTATGGAATTAAACATATCACAATGGGAAACGTGGAGGAGAAAGACAATTAACCTTGAGAAGGATGGAATCTCGCTTAATAATTTTGTTACAAACAGAGACTCCATAGGGACCTAACCTGAATGCTGAATTACATGTGCATTTATAAAAATATATTTAAAAACGTTTGGTCCAAAAAGACCTAAAGTTATGGGGTACTAATGGGACATTGACTACATGCATTTCCTAAAAATTTAAGTCAACAAAACATTGGGAATGAGAATGAAATTAGAGAGAAAATGGACTATGATGAAACTATGGTAGAGATCCTTGTGTGGCTTGTTATTTGATTAGCTTGACAAGCATGACATGGCAGGAAAAAGAAGACTCAATTGTGTATTGAACAGAGAATATATCATATGCACAAGCACCTTATTTCAAACCCAAAAAATCGATTTATACCTCTTAAATTTCAGCCCTTTGTATAATCATAGACAGTTGTGCTATTTTCATATATGAATTTGGGGTCTATATGATAATGAATAACGGGATACTTTATCAGCTGTATGAGAATGATGATTAGATTTGGAGAAAATGTGTTATAACATGTTCAAAGGGGGCGTAGTTGCTTCATTGTACTTCACAGAAATGGCATTGGAATTAAGATGTAGGAAGAAGCAAATTATACGCTCTAGTTCACTGTTTTTAACGGACATGGTAAAAGGATTACACTGTTTGAACACTTTTTAAAAAGGAGACCATCAATAATGTAAACTTCTATGGTCCAGTCAAATGCATAACACCGAAACGCGTTGACCAGAATTATCCTGTTCCCCTTTCCCTTGCACTTCATGGAGGAATTAATTGAACAAAAAATAAAACAAAATTGAAAATCAAGGACAAGTCCGCGGTGCGGTGTTTCGGCCCTGGAGGTAGGACAGAAGTTAATATATGTATATATATATATATAGTGAGAGATCGATAAAGAGAGAATGCATAAGGGTTAATTGTGAATATATTCCATTATAACCTTCAAGACATGTAGGGCCAGATGTATTAAGCTCCCGGTTTGCATTTCTTAAATAGCGAATTTTAAGAAATTGCTATTTTAGAAATGCAAAATGGGATGTATGAAAACTGTGAGCTGGTAATAGCAATTTCTTACAAATTGCAAATGCAATTTGCGAGTTGCAAAAACCGAATTGCAAAAAATAGCGAATCGGTATTTGCAAATAGCAGATTGTGAAAGCAGCAACCCGGAACAGCCTGATGACATCACAACCAGGAAGTGTTACCAGAAGCCACACCCACAGGAGCAGGCAGAGAGACACATCCCAGCACCAGGGAGGCAGCCTTGTGAGCCAGCCAGGACCAAACAGCAACATGGCCACTGATGGGAATGTGAAGGTGAAAGATGACAGGAAGCGCAAGCTCAAATTCAGTGAGCATGAATTGGAGGTGCTCACTGAGGAGGTGGTCAGGAACCACAAAAAACTTTTTGGGAAGAACTCACTCCAGGTACCTGAAAGTGAGAAGAGGAAACTGTACAGACATCCAGACCAAAATATGTGCAGTGGGAGTTGTGCAGCATTTCGTTGAGGAGATACGGAAGCGATGGTACGACTTGCATTCCCGTGCAAAAGAGAGGGTAGCCAGCATGCTAATGTAGGCAAGGAGCACCGGAGGAGGACCACCCACCCAGACACCGTCCACACCAATAGAAAACATGGTGGAGTCGACACTGCTTCCTGAAGCTGTCAGTGGTGTCACTGGGCAAGGTGCATGACTTCAGGGCACGGGGCATGTCAAAGCCCAAAATCAAGTAGAGGGGTGAGAGCGTTTTGCCCACCCACCTGAAGATTGCCGCATAGACTAGTGCATGGCGGTATGTGAGGCTGATGCTGAAGAAACCCGTGGTGGTGGCGACATTGACTGGGGCTCGAGGAGCTGGTTCCAGCCAAGACCCCTGTAAGCATAGGAGCCAAATGCAGGGCCTGACGCGGTGGCTGCCTGAATGGACCCCAGGGGCAGCAGTGGATGAACCCAGTAAGCTGAGGTCTGAAAGCTGGCATTTGAGGACAAGGGGACTATGGCTGAGGGGGATTGAGGCCCAGAGTGAGGTGACACGATCACCACTGAGAAGGGGCTAGATGTCCACGAGGGTCCTTCTTTGGCCCTATGGGTCAAAGGAGAACCTGGCCCGACATGGGAGCCGGTGTGCCTGCTAACGAATTGCAGGGACTGGACAAAAACCCTTAGGGGACTGTCAAGAAACTTCGACCACCCAGAACCCAATGGAGGCCTTGCCTGCCTCCCTGAACAACACTATATCAGTGGAGACTGGGTGATCCAGAAGTGTGCGAGGTGACACATGACCTCTGCACCGAGTGGCAGGCCAGCAGTGGTGACCTGCTGCAACTGCCCACTAAGGCCCTCATTCTGACCCTGGCGGTCAAAGACCGCCAGGGCGGAGGACCGCGGGAGCACCGCCGACAGGCCGGCGGTGCTCCAATGGGGATTCCGACCGCGGCGGTAAAGCCGCGGTCAGACCGGCACCACTGGCGGGCTCCCGCCAGTGTACCGCCGCCCCATTGAATCCTCCACGGCGGCGCAGCTTGCTGCACCGCCGCGGGGATTCCGACCCCCCCTACCGCCATCCAGATCCCGGCGGTCGGACCGCCGGGATCCGGATGGCGGTAGGGGGGGTCGCGGGGCCCCTGGGGGCCCCTGCAGTGCCCATGCCACTGGCATGGGCATTGCAGGGGCCCCCGTAAGAGGGCCCCTACATGTATTTCACTGTCTGCTGCGCAGACAGTGAAATACGCGACAGGTGCAACTGCACCCGTCGCACAGCTTCCACTCCGCCGGCTCGATTCCGAGCCGGCTTCATCGTGGAAGCCTCTTTCCCGCTGGGCTGGCGGGCGGTCTGAAGGCGACCGCCCGCCAGCCCAGCGGGAAAGTCAGAATTACCGCCACGGTCTTTCGACCGCGGAACGGTAACCTGACGGCGGGACTTTGGCGGGCGGCCTCCGCCGCCCGCCAAGGTCAGAATGAGGGCCTAAGGGTTGTGCGATGACACACTACATTACATTGAACAGGACAGCCTTATCATGGGAAACCTGCTGATGACGGAGCAACCCAAGGTCCGGGCCAAAGGGCCCACTCATGAGCTTTGACAGGGCAATAAAGACCCAGTGGAGGTGGAGATGGCACTGGAACTGCTGGCCCAACCCCTACTGAACACTCCAGACAAACCCCTTGCAGCAATCGCCAATGCAAAGACCAAGCTGCAATGTGAGATAGGGTCAGAGCGGCAGAGCTGGGCCCGCTGCGAGCAGATCACTACAAACTGGTGGACAGAGTTAAGTAATCAGAAACAACCCTATCTGAACTACAGCTGGCACAGAAAGCAATGGGTGCCTGATTGAGGTATTGAGGTGCTTGACGGAATGGGTGAGCTAGCTGGAGCAATGAGCTGAAAACACAGAAGGACGCAATAGACATAACTTTCAATCACATATAGGTAGAGAAGAAGGGGAAAGGAACAGTCACACATCCCTTTAGAGAATAAAACAAAATACAACCAAATGTGACTGCTACAGCAGAGAAGCCCAGTTTTGGTTCTCTTTCCAAAGAGCCTCCACCCTGGGATCCAGATGACTAAAAATACCCTGTTTTACCCTGACTTTTACCTTTATTAATGGGGAACATAGGTATTATTAAAAACAGTGAAAGGTGATACCTCAAAAGGCATGGCTGGGGTCACCTAATGTACAGTGTTCGTTGACTTTAACCATAATTTTCGAGGTATCACCTTTCAATAAAGGTGAAAAGCTGGGGTAATACAAAGTACTTTTAGTCATCTGGATCCCAGTTTTTATCCAGTAGTTTACTTATTAAAAACTCCCTCCTGTACTGAATCTATCAGGTGGTTGAGTCTGCCCTGGTGGCATCTTCCTACCAGAGTAGGGAGAGCAAGGTGGGGCATATATTCACTATATTCTCAGTTCTTACTTTTTTGTAGTCTCAGGAGGCAGACAGGGGCAGGGGCGGGGAGGTGGTGGGGGAGCTGGGGACTCGTTGAGACAGCAACTATGACACACCCATTGCATGAGTTTAACCCTATGACATGGATTATATGGGAGATGGGGCAGCAGTCAAAGAGCAGAAAATATATATGTATCTCAAGAGGCAAGGTGTGCACACAGCTATGTTGCAGAAAACCGACCTCACAAGAGTGGAGGGGGACAGAATACAATGCAGCTGGAGCAGACAGGTACATGTCACCACATACATGTTTGAATGGGGTGCTCATTGGGGTTCCCTTTGAGGCAATAGCAGTCAAAATTCACAAGGAGAGTCGATATGTCCTGTCAGAGGGAAGCTGTGCAGCACACTGGTGGTACTGGGAAGTGTGTATGCCCTGAATCAGGATCATGCCCCTTTTCTGATATCCCTATTGACCCAGTTGAGTCACCTAGCAGAGAGGGTCTTGCTACTTGAAGGGACTTTAACTGTGTTTTAAATATTTAGTAGATTCTCAACCCAGCCACTGACCGGGATGCTGGCGCACAGGACGGCAGTTGGCTGAGGGACTGAATGGCATACTGCGACAAGAAGGATGTCTACCAAACACAGCATGCCTAGGACAGGAACTACTTCTACTATTCCAACATGTATAAAGTGCATTCCACAGTGATACATCTGCTCTGTGGGGCTGTGCTGCCATGTGACACGCACAGAACATCTTGATTGCATGCTGTCTGATCCTAGCCCGCACCTGCTGACCTTTCAACCGGTTAACTAGGCTTTGCGATTCCAACATGGCACCTGCACTCAGCCTCCCTTGTGGATTTGGTATTTCAGAATACATTACATGATCAGATAGACCAATAATCTGTGGACAACTCCGGCACAGCATCAAGGGGCATGGTAGAGTGGGAAGCCTTCAAAACAGTCATGAGGGGGCACTGCATGAGTCAAATATTGGAGATACATTGCAGACTCAACCAGGAGCTGTCCTGTCTCGATGTTACTACACATCGGCTGGACAATTTGCTGGGCACAGATCCAAAGGCTCTCCCTAGATTGCCCAAGGCTAGAGAACAGTACGATACGCTGCTGGAATACTTCCAGTGGCATAAATACACGGAATACACTGCCCGTGCCCATGATGAGAAAGGGAAACCAGGAAGGTTGTCGGACTGGCTGATCTGCCTGGAGGGCAGGGGTACACTCATCACCCGAATGGTGTCCTAGGGTGGTGATATAATTTCTACTCCCCTGTGGAAATGAACACAGTGTTTCAGGATTACTATGTTCCCCTGTATCCCTGTATGGCCACAGTGGTCGGACCAGCTGGGGGCCCTCAATGTGCTCCTGGACCGAATAGAGCTCCAGAAACTCCCAATAGGAGTGGTTGGTGGAGCTGATAACTGTCCCAGAAATACAGGCTGCCATAAAGGTTATAGCCACTGGAAAGTCTCTGGCCTTGACAGCTGCCACTTAACATTCTTTGTGATGTACATCATGGTATTGGTCCCAAAACTAGAGGATATATATAAGGAGGCACGTGAGCTGGAGTGACTCCCAGACTTGACAACAGAGGCCCTGGTAGTACCATTACCAAAGAATACCTCAACTGAGGTTGGCACAGCAGACTATCAACCACTCTTTCTGCTCAGTGTCGACTTCAAGGTTTTGAGTAATGTACTGCCCTCCTGACTGGGACTGCTCCTGCCTTATTTAATACATGCTCATCAGATTAGGTTTATGCCTTTGACACCGTGCGACTTCCTGGGTGGGACTTCTTGGAGACAGTCATGTCCCGCATGGGGCTGGGAGAGGGAGGGTCCAACTGGGTGTGACTGTTTTCCTCAAGGCCCACAGCTAGCTTGAAACAGAGCACACCATCTGAGACACATATTACATCTACTGCATTATAAGAAAGGGATTTCCACTGTCCACATTGCTTTTCACCCTGGCCATCAAGCAGATGGCAGAGTATTTAAGGACAGAGTGCTGAGTAGGGTACGTATTGTGGAGAGAGAGGAATACATCATCTTACTTTATGCGGAGGACCTGCAGAATGGGGAGGAAGATATTGGCCTTGTCTTGGGGCTCCTTCAGGATTACGGCCTTCAGGTAAATCAAGCCAAACCATGTCTCTTCCCTATGATGCATGAGGACTCACAACCAGGCAGTTACCCATTGTACATTCCCTGGGCACCTCACACATTTGAATATCTTGATATCCAAGTCTACCATGACATTGCGGATTTGCGTAACTTGGGCAAGGCAATGCGTTCCTTACATTTCTGTCTCTCCTTTTTGCTATTCTTAAACCTGCCAATAATGGCACGCATAGCACTCTCCAAAATGGTTATGCTGCCTAGGCTGCTTTATTACTTTGCAAACCTGCTTTTGCGGGTCCCAGTGTTGTGGTTTCTGCAGCTGAACCACCCTTCTGAGGGAGCTAATATGGGGTGGAGACTTTCAGCAGGTCTCAATCGTGACCCTACACTGCCCTCCCCTAGATGGGGGAACAAAGGGTCCCTGACTTTGAGCTTTACCACCTAACAGCACAGGTCCAGTGGGTCACACGATGGCTGCATGGGGCGGGGCTACCAGAGTTCGGACGAATTGGGGTTGAACTTAACCAGGGGACATTACTCATGAAACTACTACAGCCTGCTTGGCATATCCTGCAACCAGGACTTCTTCTGGCAATGTCACTGAGCTGTTAGCACTGCTGCCTTAAGCAGATGGGGGGTAAGGCGCTCTACACTCCTGAAATATCATTGGTAGAGCTACCCCACTGTGACCTGACTACACATTTCTGAGCTAGCCAGTTGAGCACCTGGACGTAGGTTAGGATAGTGACAGCAAGCAATTGCTACCAGCTGGGCACCCTCGTCCCTCTCACAGGCCAATTCCTCCTGTATGAGGCACTTTTGTGACCAACCGTTCAAAGACATCTTGGAACAGGGCGATGATGACCCGGCAACTCAACCAGTTTTGCAGCTATTACTGATGAGGGGCACAGGGAGACACCTGATTAGGTGGTTTTACAAGGAACTGAACATGATGGCTTGTAGACCACTAGAGACCCTTAGGGAGGGCTGGACTACAAACCTCAGATGGAACTTCGTCGAAGCAGAATGGGGGAAGCTGTTGGTGTACCCACAGAAGATGTTGCATAACTCACGATTGAAGTACATCCAGTATAACTAAATGCACAGGACATACTTGACGCCTTACTGGATGACCGCGATTTATAGAGGCAAACCTAGACCCTGTACTAGATCTACAGCTCTAGATGCAGGCTTCCTCCATATGACTTGAGGATGCAAATACTTTTCGGGGTCTTGACAGCAAGTACTCTCAAAACTCAATGTGACCCTGAACCGCACATTGGGGAAATCTATTGAGGCCTTCCTGCTGGGGGTCTTCCCTAGGCCCAAGCTAAAGAAAGGTTAGGAACAGGTTTGCGACCGGGCCTGACACTGGACAAGAAGAGAACCGCAGTTGCTTGAAAGTCAGTGGGTGGCCTAAGATTGATCCTTGGACTAGGGCCAGGGCCGAGGAGAGGGCTTTGCAGAAGGAGGAGTCCCATGGAGTTCATAGATGACCTTTGGTTGAAGTTAGTGGATGACCCAACAGGCACGGAGACTGAGTTAGAGGCATCCCAGATGGAGAAAGAAGAACAGACCAGAATGGGAATGGGGCGGAGGCCAGTCACCCGAGTGTGGAACAGGAGAGGGGTGAGTGCCCTTGGCTTCTGCCCATTAGATTCTTCCAGTACCACCCTCATCACCCTGGTCTCCCTGCAATGGACCCCCCCTTGCATAGTTTGGTGATAGGGCCATGACACCTGGGCTCATCCCTGTACGGGTGGCGACCTACCCTGGGACATAGAAGATTGCCATTTGGTTGGGGCATCATAGCAGGCCGAGTTAGAGGAATTCCACATACTTATCACACACGTGTGGGCTAGGCAATGCACTGAAAACACTGCAATCCTCAGGCAATCATCGCTTAGAAAATGAAACAGGCAGTCAAGCAATCAGAATCCAGCGTTTGCACACATGTGGTGCATTTGAATGGTGGAAAATACAGGCCCTGTGTAACCTGAGCACAATACACGCACCAGGTCACTAGCCCACTGAGGAAGTACATGGGACACAAACAGGGATTTGTGATATTGCTATAAGTGTTGCTCTGCCTGATAGACAAAAACCTGTAGTGTTTTTATGCTGTTACTAAATGCTAATAAACAAAAGTTTAAGAAAATGTTTGTGAAGGAGTAACTCATTTTCTAAACTCTAAATCAGAATGTTATTTTTTTTACCTGGAAGTCAGAATCATCCAGGGGATCATGTGCCAAGGCTTAACCCTGCAAATACCGTCAAAGTTAGATAACATATCATCCAGGTCCCACTAACGTCAATGGTTTTGGCACCAAAAGCTTGCAGTGGGACATAGCTAGATTTTGTAGCAAACTAGGTCAGTTCATTGCTGGGATGGATTTTCCATCCCATCTGTTCCACATATTTTCCTTCAGACCTAGGGCCTGAATGTGAGTTTGACCAACCATATTCAGTCTGTCAAGGTGGCAGTGGACATTACCTCCTCCATCCTGATTGACTACCATCAGTCAAATTTAGAGATGAGTGCTGTGTCACCATGGCTGTTCCTTTCAGTGCATAAAAAGTGTGGTTGATGGTTGCTGTTGGTGTTGATGGCCCTTCACCAAACGTTTTCATTTTTTTTATTTTTCAAGAACAAACTCCCAAAGCAGGAGTTTGTTTTTGAGAAATAAAAATTCTAATGACCCCCCACATCTTGGAAATTCTCCCCCATTCTATGAGAGTTGTTATTGTCTTTGCTAAGACAGGAGTCATTTCAATGGGGGTTGTGCGTCAAAGTATGGTACAAGTCCGGTTTGAGCCATGATTTTTTACTCAAACCTGACTTGCACCATTTTTTGAAGCACAAGCCCCATTTTTCCCTACGTCAATCCTTAAATAGGGCGCCTGCCTGGCGCGTAGGAATGGCATTAGCTGGCGGTACATTTTTTTATGCAAACCAGCTCCGGCTCTGGGTTGCGTCAAAAAGTATAAATATGGGCCTTAATGTCTAATTGGTGACACTGGGACCGCAGCACCAGGAATGCCCTCCACTTTTCATTTGTGTCACAGGAGAAATTAGGGGCTATTCGCAGCTCATGACCCTCATACATGTAGGGCCCATGAGCGCAAGCAGCGGTCAGTAGTTGTTGGACTTGGTCATGTCAGCGAAAACAAGCAATGATGGGGCGAGGTCTGTCCTTTTGGCCCTTGCACATGGGACCTAGTTGATGTGCCCTTTGAAGCTCCAACTGAGGAGAAAATCCAAGGCCTGTGATAGCTGGGATGGTGTTAATGAGGAGGGCTTTGACATCCATGCCCTATGTCCATTCCGGAAACCCGAAGAAGCGGATATTACCCTTGCAGCCCTGATCCTCGAGATCCATGAGCTTGTCCCGGAGATACTGCAGCTCTTGGTCCCTGTTGGGTGATGAGTTAAGTTTGTCTTTCATGAGGGAGAGGTGGCAATCCATATTCATCACCTTGTCCTGGAAACTGTCAATGTCAGCACGGATGGACCTGGACTCTGCTGCGAGGTCCGAGATCTTGGTATCCATACCCTCCAGTCTCCTGCCAGTGATTTCCTGTAGAATGTGTTCCATGGAGACATCTGTTTTGGGTGTTTGTGTGGTTTCCGGCAGGTTGGACATCGGAAGTGCTGGGGTCACCGTTGTAGACCATTGATGAGTGAGGGCCTCCGAGAAAAGCAGTTGGCGGGCTTGTTTGCCAGTCGACTTGACCCCGTTCCAGCACTAGAGGTCAGAATGCAGCAGCAGAAGGCCTCAGGTTTAAAGGAGGGTCCCAGGAAGTCACGTCCAACAATTCAAGCTGCTGTCCCTGTTGTTGCAACCTGAACCAGGGACTGTGAAGCTGAGCATGCAAAGATCACTGTGTACTCGGTCCTCAATCAGGAAGGAAAGAGCTAGGCCAGGACGCGTTGGAGTGGGTCTCCTCCATCTGAAGGCACCCCATCAAAATAAACAGTGACAGAAATCAGGTGAAACAGGCCAAGTGTCGCTGGTGCGCCCCAAGTTCAAGCACTGCTAGAAGAAAAAGTTGCTGGCTCCTCTCCCAGGGCTGCTGGAAATGATGGCGGGGGGCCCAGGTCTTCGGTCCCGGGTTCTGTTGTCTTCTGTGCCCACTGGGCATCGCCAAGCAGTGCTCCGCTTCTCATGGAGTCCAACTGGGACGGTCACAGTGCCCCTCTGCTGTGTGGTGCCCAGATCCCACGACCCACCACTACTCAGGGCTCTGGGTGTGAAGGCAGTCCTTCGGGGGGGGCAAGTGAAACTCGGGGGGGCCCAGGGGGCCACCTAGCACCACACACAAGTCCTCAGGCACCATGCACCATCTGGCAGGCTCTCAACAGTCTGTGGGGGGATGTGAGGGAGAAGAGGAAGGAGCACCCCCTCCACAGCCTTGCTCACCTACATCCTGGTCCTCCCTCTCTGCATCGAAGCAATGGCTGTCAGGATCAGCCATCCAGGCTCAGGTCAAAATTGAGCCCATGGCCCTGCTCGGGGTACTAGTCGAAATACATCCTGCGGTTGTCTGACCCAACCTGGGCCGCGGGAGCAATGTCAGGCAAAGTGCGGTGCCCGCCAGCCACGCTTGGTAGGACAGGAGCGATGTGTAGGTCTCTCCGCTCCAGCTCCATGGGCTCTGCTACTGCCGTTCCAGGCCTCCAGTGCGCAGAGCACCCTCAGCAAGTGGACACCCTCGTCTGCGGCCATGCCACACCCCCTGCATTTGATTTTAAGTTTATTCTGACTGGTTCTACTTTTTTTATTAAACTGAAATCCTTTCCTGTGAAATCCCACACATCGGTATCAACTGTCTCTTTTAAATCAGCCGGCGAGTATTTTACTGTCAGCATTGAATAGATCCCTATTGTTTCTTGTTGAACAATTTTAAAACCTGCATTCCCATCATGTGATTGAACTTCAACTCCCTGAGGCCTGCAGTAGAAGACGAAATTTAACTTGTGCAATAAATCTTTCCCTAAAAGGTTAACAGGACTTGAATTACACACCACAAACTGATGATTTTCTTCAAATTATCATATTTTTACAGGAACCACTTTTGAAGTTGGTTAATAATATGTCTATTTGTAGCATCTTGGATCGCTTTTCCCAAGAGGGGTAGGTCTGGTACTTCCACTGTTCTCACAGTGGAATGGGTACTTCCGGTGTCAATAAGAAACAACACTTGGTGACGATTCACTGCACCTTCTACAAATGGTCCACTCTGGTCTACCTCTTTTGCTGTGCCTAGCACACAGTCTGCCTCTCCTCTCACGCACCATCATTGTGTCGTGCCGGAGTCTAACACCTCAGAGTTATCAGACATGGGAAACTGCTGAATTACATTTTGATTTTGCATCTGCAACCCATTTCGATTCAATCTTGTATTATTTACATTTGATTAAACCACAGGTGCTTGTGGCACTTGAGTCTGTACCACTAGAGTCTGATTTTGCAGCTGCACTTGTGCCTGTTGCATTGGGACATTCTGCACCTGCACTTGATTTCTTTTCTGTAACTGGTTATTCATACTTCTATCTAGATCGAGCCTACACTCGTGCTTCCAATGTCCCACCCTGTTACAAAGATGACAAGGATTCATTTTCTTCAGTGTCGCAACATCAACACCTGTACTTGGATCAATTGGAACACCTGTTCATGTACCTTGAGACACATCATCCCTCCTTGGACACCTTGCATTCTTGGTTGAAAATCTCCTGATTGGATTCCATTCACGTTTTGAACTACACCGCCATTTTCATCAAACAACTGTTGGACCAGGCCCTTTTTGCTGGGTCATCCCCAAACTTTTTGCCTTCCGCCTCCTATTTTTTTCTGACCTCTTGTGGTTGGCTCTAGTACTCTGAGCACTTTATCAATGCTGATAAGTGCTGAAGTGCAGGTGCTTTCCCTTCTAAAGTTGGTATGATTGGCTTACACCTAATTGGCACATTTAATTTACTGTGAGTCCCTTGTACAGTGGTATCTCTATACCCAGGGCCTGTAAATTAAATGCTACTAAGAGGCCTGCAGCGCTGCTTGTGACACCCACAGAAGTAGCCTTTCAAACCTGTCTGAGGCCTGTCTGAGGCCTGCTAGCGCAGGGCCTACATTCACAGTTTCCTTCCACAAGGATCTTGCATCTCAATTTACATGCCTGGCCTGGAACTCCCCTTTTACTACATGTAAGTCACCCCTAAGGTAGGCCCTAGCTAGCCCTATGGGCAGGGTGCTATGTATGTAGAAGTCAGGACATGTGCCTGGTTGTATGGCCTGTCCTGGATAGTGACAAACAGCATATTTGGTTTCTCACTACTGTGAGTGCTGCCTCAGAGGATTGCAATGGAAATGCCCTGCCTTATGTCTAGTGGATCTGTCTGATCTATGAGGGGTAGCGTAGGCATGTTTGGCATGGTTGTAATGGTAGTGAGAAATGCTGCTTACTGGTGTAGGTGGATTTTTTATTACCATTATAGAAATGCCACTTCTAGAAAGTGAGCATTTCTCTGTGCTTATGACTCTGGTGTTTTGCAGCTTGATTCAAATCCCTGACTGGGGCAGTGACAGCTGGGCTTTGTGCATACTTTTTAGACAGCCTGTACAAAGAGATGGTGGAGGTGTCACAGAGGTGCATCTGCAAATTAAATGGTCTTCCTGGCCTGAGAGAGAAGGAGAGACAGGGCACACCTGCATTTATAAAGGTTGTGTCCTGGTCACACAAAAAGGGCTTGTTTACCCGCCACTGATGTCTGGAGCCTGTGCTCTTAGAGAAAGAGGACACTCCTAGAACCAGTTAGGCTGGTTGGAACCTTTTCTCCCCCTTTTTGTAAAAGCTTGTGCAAAACTGAGTATACATACAGGGGGTTTTCCCAGTGTAAGGGAGACACTAATGGACCGAACTGGAAACAGGATGCTGCTGGAGGTACTCACCAGGAACCGCCTTGGACTGCTGCTATTGTGCTGACCTGGGACCTGCTGGGTTACTAGGAGGAATGGCAACTGACTTAAACTCTTTGTGCCGGCCTGCTTGTTTGAGCCCTACTGCCCTGTGCTCCTTTGACTGTCTCCAGTGGCTGGGTGCACAGTCCCCTGTTCCCTGCTTCGCAGTGCCAGCAGAGCACTTTCTTCTCTGTTTCCCCCAGTGTTTGTCAAAAAATTACGCAAAGGCGGTGCAAAAAAGTATAAATATGGGCCCTAGTCTTGGCCAACATAATCTTGTCCATAATTGTATGCTATTTCATCTCCTGCTCATCACTTAAATATTGTGCATACTACTTTGTCTGCCAGCAAATCACATTCTGCTGCATGTGCTGACAAATCTCAGGTTTCAATCCAAGCACAAACTGTGTAATGAAAAATCCCATATTTGCTCGGTCAAGATACATCTGTCCTGTATGCTGTTGAAATGCTTTCATCAATCTCTTATAGCATTTTTTCATAGTTTCTTTAACATCTTGCTGAATTTGATTCAATTTCAAATAATCCAAATCCTTATGCAGAACTCTGCTCTTCAAGACTGTTATTGCCTCATTATAGTTAGTCATTACCACAGGCGAAGGTGTATTTGTGACAGGATCTCTCGCTGGTTCTGCATCTGGACATTGTGTAGTAATCTTACCTTCTGCCCACAAATCACTCGGAAGCACAATATCAAAAAATGTATTTAAATCAATCCACAACACCTTTGAAATCTTAACAAATCTACTGACTTGTGTGTACCATTGCATTGGACTTTCTCTCAACTTTGGAAAATTGTTTGTAAATGATGCAGTCTCACCTACTCCAAGGGACTGGGTCATGCCCTCCACCTGGTATCTCTCATAAAGGATAGGCAGTAGTAGCCTCTTTCTTTCCTGCATGTGTAGTTTGCTTTGTTTTCTCCCCAACTCCTTCAGCTTGTTTCCTTTTCTTTTCATGTTTTTTGACCATTTACTATCAAATTTGTCAAATTTATCAATTTTGTAAACATTTTATTAATTCAATTAGGTGAATGTTCATTCCTGAAAAATACGTTTTCAATTGATTTGTCATCTAATTGTACCCTAAAACGTCTCTGTGGGAGTATGATTTTAGAAGTTTCAACCTCATGTTTGTTTGTTAACTCAATTAATTTATCATGAACAGTTGCAGCCTTTCTCAAAATTTCATTACATAAGTAAATTGCTTCTTTTTCTTGATATTGGTTTATGTGATCAAAATCCAAACATCCTCTAGAATTTTCTTCCACTTTTATTTTTAATTTAGGCGCAAGTAGTGGCCTCTCTTTTTCTGTGAGTGGACCAGCATTTGAATTTGGACTGGTACTCGGTCTTTGTACATCCTCAACTTTCATACAATTTGTAGCAGCCTCTTCAAACCAAGGAGGAAATAAACCGTCTTGTAAAATATTATTTTCACCTGGCACAGTTTGTGTTATGAAGACATATCTTTTTCATTTTCCTAATGCTTGAATGGTTTGTGGAGGAGTCCACACTACTATCTCTGAATTTTGCGATGTTAGTATAAACTCATTTACCTGTATACCTTTTAGATGCCTCCTGAACTACTGTAGCTGGTTTATGAACAACCTGTGCAGGCACTGTCTGTGTTGAAATCAATTTAGTAATTTGTGCTGGAATCATAATCACACAAGCAGCTGCATGTGTGAATGTTATCATCTGAGCAGTTCTCAGTTGTGCTGGAGCACTTAAAACTGCTTACTGAGTTGCAGGCTGTGTAGTAACAGGCTGTGCAATAATTGGTTGAGTTATTACTGCTGTGGCACAATTGGCTGAGTCAATATGGGTTGTGCATTTGCAAGAGATACTGCTTGCACCGGGCTAGTAACTTCTGGATCAATAGGGGCTGTAGCTATGGTCACATTATGTATGAATTGAGCTCCATCATTCTGTACTGGACCCACAGAAGGTGGTGGATGTGTAGCCAAAAGTCCATCTGAAATATAATCACCTGAATCAGTATCTGTGTCAGATTTAGTTTTACCACTTGTTTATTTATCCCAGTTATCCCCTTTAATCTGTAATCTTTTTTTCCTTTTAGATTTTTCAGACTCTCTAGCCTTTGTGTTTTTCTCTTTTGTAAGTACGGGATATAATCAAGCACCCTCTACTACACTCTTTCTCCATGTCTGAGCTCGATCATCCCAAATTGCATCTGTATAACTCCTCATTGCTATCTTAGTTCAATTTTGTAATCTCTCTCTGTCCTTAATTTGAGTCATCTTCTTCCAAGAGCTGAGTACTTCAAACTGTATAAGTTAGAAGGTGGCTTCATTTCATGCAATGTTTTGTGTAGTCTGCCTGTGATTCCCAAATTTAATGTTCCCCACACATCTTCATATTAGAAGCCTATTCATAAAGAAACAAGTTCAAGATTAGTCTAGCAAGTTTTGAGATTTTGATGTAGGTCAAGCTTCTAATAATGAATAGAAATTAAAACATTCTTTGTTAACATAGGAAGTTTGAGTCTGAAAAGGGCCATGCAAAAGTCACAGTAGAAACATTTCTGCTGAGCTAAAGCAGTTCTGAATTTGTTAACTTTAGCAAATCCAGTAAGTCAAGCAAATGCGTGTCATGCAAAGTTTAGAAAGGAAATTGCATGTTCAAATGCAGAATTTATTTAGTCCTACATTTCTCATGCGGGTCATTAATTAAACAAGTCTTATTTTAATTAAAATCTCTAGCACATGTATTCCAATGAGAGCCATGTCCCCAAGTACTTTAAAGGCTACCATGACATACTGTCCATGTTGTGGCCAGGCAAAAATTGGGGGCCATTTAGGACCCCCTTCACATGTCGCTGGAGTCAGGGTGTGCTCATCCAGCCCCCTTAAATAGTTTTTCTTTGTTTTTCAGGATACAGGGACCATGTCCCTGAGTCCTTCAATTGCTGGCTTCAGGTTGTTCACAACCAATAAGGATTGACTAGTGCCCTCAAATGTGGTGAATCAGTACATATTTAGAGACCAATTGCCCAGATATACCTGACTCTTAACCCCGTCATACATAATCTTCACCCCTCTTTGAATGCACATTTCTCAAAAATGGCTGAATGGAGGTACATCAGAAAATGAAAAGCATGTTTAATGAGTAAAGTTAAAACATACTGCTTAATTTGAGGAAATTCCATCATTTGTTCTGTATTGCATACCACAATTTCCTATTGTAATTGACAAGGCAATTCATCCTTTTGTGGACCTCATCTCTTTCTGGCTCCCCCCTCACAGATCACATCAAAATGTACTGGGAAGCGACTCAGATGGATGGACTTTTTTTAAAGTTTTGTGTAGATTTAAAAGGGTTAAATTCGGTAAACTGCTAGCTTAGTCACAAAAGTCTGGCATGCCAATGTATGTTCTGCCCCAAATAGACTTTTATCCCCCCAACCAGGGGACATGCCTGATAATTAAATCCTATCTTGACACCTACGTAGCAACTTCATGGCCATACCTCCCTCAAAGTGTCCTTCTGCAAATTTGCACAATTCAGTAATGGATTATTTGGTGCCCCCAGTGTGACATTCTCACACCACTTTACACCGCTACAGCGTGCTAGGTGGCAGACGAACATCCCAGATCCTTCCGTTCTCTTATATAAAATGAGAGATAGACAATGGAACATGTGGGTCAACATCTCAGTATACTTTTGAAATAGATTCATTTGTGTGCATTCAATGAATGAAAAGAAGTAGTACTCTAGCAGTGTACATTTAAAAAAAATAGCAAAATCACTGTTAAGCCTTCAGCCTTCTTTTAATATAGTTTAACAGATTAAACCTACATGGTTTTGATGGTGTGTATCCATTTATTTGCTTTACTAAACATAACAGTGAGAAAATAAATGCATTTGTGGCCGCTGTCCTCCTGTCAAGCATACCATGGTCCGAAATAAACATGAACCTTTCTTTACTGCTGCTGGAAGTATATGCTGCAATATGTTGTTTTTTCACGCAAACTGCCATGCAGAAAGACCCAAATGAATCTAATATAGAAAACATCATTACGTTAAATACCAATGTACAATACGGAAAATATGTTTTTAATTCTTTATTAATTTTACTATAAAATAATGTTCAATAGAGATGCACAATTGCTGCAAAAATGGCCAATTGTGCAACAACTCACTTTATGCATCTGAGGTCATCTGGCATACTACATTATTATTTTAAGCACAGTTTATAACTATTGCTTCTGAGTACTTCACACACCTTATTTTGTCTTTTACCTCTTGCCTTTCAGCTCTTCTTTATGCAACAATTTTTGGAAATGTTACCACAATTTTCCAGCAAATGTACGCCAACACCAACCGGTACCACGAGGTGCTAAATAATGTGCGTGACTTTCTCAAACTATATCAAGTCCCAAAAGGCCTAAGTGAACGAGTTATGGATTATATTGTGTCTACTTGGTCCATGTCCAAAGGCATTGACACAGAGAAGGTACGAGTGCATGAGGTAAAAATCCAGACATTATACATTTCAATTCATTCTATATTCATGAAATTATTAGAAGAAAACTGTCCTTAGGCCACTGTGTAATTAAATGCTATCCACATATTTTATTCAAGAAAGGTTGCAAGTAGAGTAATAGTGTATGATAGTAGTTGCAAAAGGTTCACAGCTCAATTCAAGTATTGTTCATACCTCAAGTAAAATGGATGTATTCTTAAGTTTTTTATTTTTTTAATTTTACCATAGATAGCTAATGCTTTTACCATGGTCCTTGGATTACAACGTTTAACCAAGGTCACCAATGCACACTTTGTTTAGATGATCTTTTGTTAACCACTCATCCAGAAATCACCTTCTGGTAACAAAAGATCCAATATTGAATCTTCAGGCCAAAGTGCAATACATTTTTATAGGGAGGCTAGAAATTCATTGTAAGTTATTTGAAAATGTGTGCTTATATCATATGTGGTGTCTGTACTTTTTTGACAAACACTGTCAGATAAAGTTGGTACACTTCATTTGAGATTAAAATGGGTTTAGAAGAATTAAAATGTAGTCATTATTTTTATTGGATTCAGTAAGGGACACGACCCCTATTAATATAATAAACCTTTGCATTGTACTTTTTAAATGTTTGTTAAGGATATTTTTTAGAATTGTTTGCTATCCCTAATCCAGTATATTGTTATGATATATATGTTTAATATTTTTTCAATATAATGTCCAAAATTGCAAAACGAGTTGAAAATACAGCTTTTAGATTCTTTCTTAATAACACTTAACAACATCGGAGATCATATATGAACTTATGAACAATATTGGTGGTTTTTACCCCAGATTGATTGTACCACCACATTCTAGATTCCCAGCTCAGAATGAATGAAAATATCACAATGTGAGAAGTAAGAAATCATGACTAACTGTTCTGTGGAACACTGTAAAGAGCATTTTCCCTTGTTTTGGCGTTACATTTTATAACTTACCCACCTTCAGTAAAATACCAACCATACCCACCATACCCACCTATTAATGGGGTGGCCAGATTTTGAAAATAAAAATATTCCACAAACATAGAAGTAGAAATACAACTTTGCGTCTACCAAGGTGCACAGAATAACTTAATTGACAGTGCTTGCCAACAAAATAAAACACTAACAGGGAATATCCAGAGATCCCTGCCTCCCTAGTAAGATTTGACTGATGGAAGCGCATTTCCCAATGCACCAGATTCACTTTTGTTGTACCTGTCATGTTGATGCAGCCTGCTCAGCACTCATTTGTACATTTCAGAAGTTTATTTCTCCAAAAAAAACAAAAAATGTTTTTCACATGCAGAGTTTTCCCCTTGTGTGTGGGGGATTATTTGTCCTGCCCTGTAGAGAGACCCTGAAAGGGAAAATAGGGTAGGCCTCATGATGCATGAAAGGCAGCAATTCTGTGTCAGATAGGTCGACACCTTTGATTGCTGAGTAATGTGGCACTCCACCCCTAAATAGGGGGCCAGAAAGCAAGTTTGGTGAGGAAGTAGAACCAATTATCTCACACTTTTTGCCATTTAGCCCAACTATAAATTACACTTTTAGTGTTCTATTTTTGCTGCTAGTTTGAAAATCATGCCCGACAGGGACCCTGATCTTGTTTTGTGAGTTTGTCCAACACCAGATTCCAGAAGAATTTAACCTCACAACATTTTTATTTAGATCAAATGCTCAAAAGGGCCACCAAATGAAATATAATGCTGAAGGTTTGGAAGTAAGCTTTGGGGGCCATGTGCATAAGATAACATCACTGCTTTAGTTCATTTGAATGAATAAATAAAACACAGCCTACATATCCAATCATCAAAGCACCAAACTACGGGCTCAGAAAGTCACACAACACAAACGAAATCCTACACTAGTTTCTAATACTAGATTATATTTTTATGAATCTTTAGACACCAAGATGAGCACCAGAGGGTTCCCGAGATATAGATTTTTAAGAAAAATTTAAATCTCAGCTTTTTGGTCCAAAGCTCAAGCAAGCATTCGTAAGTGTAAAGTTTAGAAACTTTTGAAAAGTTTGAAAGAGTTGTATTTGGGTACTCCGGCCCAAGTGGGGAGGCCGATTCCAACTGGAAGAAGGTCAGGGAAGCCAATAATGAGTATTTGGATAGTTACCTTGTCACCAACGCAGAAGCAAGTTCAGTTTTGCACATTGGGGTGGATGGTGGTCCATCACAACTAATAATGGCACTATTCGTATTTGTCCACAAAGGCTTCAGTAATTTAAACCCAAGATAAATACCTGGCACCTATGGCAAATAGCAGACAATTGTAGGAAAATATATTGAGCATTTAGTAGTGCCAAAAGAGTTAAAGAGCCGAAAGCATAACCGAATAAATCTCACTCCTATTTATTGAAATAGAGAATATGTAATGAACAAAATGACACCAAAACAAACCGAATTCAATAAGTGATATGAGAGAGATTAACTTTTACATTTTTTAATAAAAATAGGACCAAAAAGAAACTGCTTGTGTTAGAGGTGGATAAGGGTAAGGTTTGAGACTGACCATGATAGAGCTCAGGCCAGCTATGTAGGTCAGATTTGTACAATTTGCAAAGTTATACTCAAACTTGGAAAATTTTCTGCCTTTGGACTTAGACTTGGACTCATAAGCAAGGCTGTAGCCGAAGAAGGTTTGATGATATTGGATGCCTGTCAGCAATGGAACTGATGTTTGTATTTGTATTTGCTGAGAAGAGCATAGCTGGAGCTGAGGCAAAGTCAGGCCCACTAGCGATGAACCCTCAGCAGATCAGCTCAGCAGGTTGGTCCTGGTCTTCTGTCGGCTCTTCAGGCAAAAGGTCTTGTAAAAGTTTCTAAGTCCCAGATTTTAGGGTCGGGAAGGAGAAGTACACTTTAACAATAAGAAAGGGATCCAGGACTTCAGGATCAATACTTGGGGGTCAGGACTTACTCCAACAGAAGCCATCCACAGGGTCAATGCCACATCCAGTTGCAACTGGTGAGCTGAGCTTTTTCAGGACAGTTACATTCTTGCAGCTTTTGGATTCCTATAGTATAACTGAAGGTTAGCCATCTAAACTTTGGAATCCGCTTCTTTGTTCTGGTTCCAAGTAGGTGCAGGTTGAACCCGTATGGGTCTCCTCACAGGTATCAACAGCAGGTGCAGTTTTCCTTCTGTCTTCCACAGGTCCTCTAGTCCTCTGAAGAGGGTGCCCAAGAGTGCCACAGTTATGCTTGGCACCAGTCTCTGTGTGGAGGTGACTCCTGGCCCCTCCCTGATTAATAGGAAAATGGTTCCCAGGAGTAACCCACCCACTTTGCAGCAGGTCCTGTGTGTCCACTGCAAACAATCCTAAAGTGCCCATCTGTACCTAAAACCAAGATGGCAGAGCCCTTTTTCCCTTGTGTAGCAAGGGAAATTAACAACCTCTATTCAATGGTCACGCAAAACAGCTTCTGGGGACAATTCCTCTCCCACTGGGATGGATGGGTGTCTGACTAGTATGACAAAAGAGTGGTCAGACCGAGGTGTTTTCTACATCTGACTGTGACAGGGTAGGCCTCATTGAAGATAATTAGGTTACTGGGCACAGCCAAGATAGTCATCTTGCAAAAGATCAGAATCCCTTCCCACGCCCAGGCCTTTGTCTCAGGTCTAGGAGCAAGTTCACACCTCATCAAGGTGCTGACAGTTGGAAGCTCATACAAATTGACTTACAGAGGCTTTGGGCAACAGATGACTTTCCAACAGTACATTTTATAAACTATTAAGTACAGACATTGATACTAAATCATTCTACAATGGCAGTTTGACTCTTGTCTCAATAATGCACCTATATGTGATCTCCTTCATATGCTCTTAGCTGGAGCTACCCTGGTTTGGACTCAAATTAATCTCAGATATGTAATACATGTTTGGGGCCACGATGTCTGAAGTTCTTATTTGTTGTATTTCACACCTACATTTGAATAAAAGTATGTGGAAAAAAGGCCTCAAACTACATCATTGTTGCATTTGATGGTGAACCACTATAGTGAGGTGCCACTTGAAAATGGGCGAATGTTCAAAATCACTACCAAAAGCAGCAAATCCATTTGTAGAAAGGTCCGGAAAACATTAAGCTATACTGTTCATGTTTGGCCAGGGTGTTAGTAATTTTCTTAGACTTATAGAGTTGTATGCCTCAGGCAGCACTGTACTATGGCTGCCACACAAAGCAACAGTCTTGGTCAGTACCATAGTACTTAAAGAACAAAGGGGCAGATTTATGGAAAGTGGTACGCTTAGCACTCCCCTACCGCCAACCATGTGTGCGCCATATTTAAAATACAGTGCACCATAGTGAATGTTTATTGTACTGCATACACACTAGAAACCAAGCAATATTCTTAGTTGTATAATAGCCATTGTATGGGTTGCTCCCTGTCACTCCTGTGTGGACTTGTTAGGCCACATATGGTGGCTAGTTGTATAATTCCCATTTTGATGGGCCGTGCCTTGTCACTCCATGGAGAGTGTCTCACAATGGCTGGCGTTATACTCTCTGTTGCTATGAGTTACTCCTCTTCTGTTCTACTTGGACTCTTCAAAGCATATGTTATGGCTGGCTATGTACAGCCTTTCACTATGAGTTGGCCCCCAGCTACTCCAGGATGAATCATCACAGCAAATATAATGGCTGGCTGGAGGCCGGGCATTCCTATAGGTTTCAATTCTGCCTCTCCCAGGTAGTTTCCTTAGAGCATATTCTCTCTTAGTGCGTCTGACCTTAATAAGTAAACTTACAAGGGGATGCGAATACGTTGACGAACCTTTTTGACTAGCAAAAAAGATGTTCTTACCATATCTCCGGCACATAATCAATAACTAATACACAATATCAATAATCAACAACAATCAATAACAGTAATAATCAATGGAGTCATCAATTGTCACCCACCATGACCTTCCAGTCATGAATAACCACACCTTTAGTAAGAGCTAGAATATTTATTTCCCTATATTAACAATGCTAAGGTCATATAGATTAATCTCAAAATCAAATGAAACCAATACAGAAACAATACTGGCCGTCCAAAGTAGCAGAAGAAACGTAATCTAATCAAAGCTTGAAATACAACACATTCTAAGGTGATGGTGCAAATTAATAACAAAGTCAACTGCGTCAAATTAATTACGTACATTCAAATTCAGCAGAGAAATTCATCAAGCATTATTCCCTATTAGCACAATTACATTAGTAAGGAATCCTTAATGAACATCAGATCAGCATCAGGATGTTGGGCTTCATGCAGAACAATTTAGTAACATCAATTTGGAAAAACATCTAACTATGGCTCTATCAAAACAGTGCAGTTGGTACCTAGAAAGGGAAAGCAAATATGCATAATATTCAACAGTCTAATTCATAATACCTATCCTCAGACAGTGCAGTTGGTACTTAGAAAGGGAAAGCGAATATGCATTATAATCAACAGTCTAATTCATAATACCTATCCTCAGTGTGGATCCGCAAGCAGAGTCAGTCCTCGTCCTAAGGATATCAGTCGATCAGCAAGGCATCAGGATTCAGCATCAAAGTTCAGAAAACGCAAAATCTTTAAGCATTAAAGTTAAGCACGTCTCTTGTCAAGACACATAAGGAAATATTGACCTTTTGGCCAGCAAGTAAATGGGCAATGACGGTGTCTTCTCTCAGTGCAGTGTTGTTAATTAAAACTACTAAAACTACTTCCCAAATCTCTATTGGTCAAATAATCACATGTTCACACTTTGTCCAATAAAACTAAAAATCCAAATCTATGAATTCTACCATTACTCCATTCATATGTCATTGATTGGTTTGTCCTGCAATGTCCTCATCATCCGGCTTGTCAGGTAACAATATTGTTGCAGCTTCTACTCCAATCAGTATCTCCATCGTTCTTCTCCTGAGAAAGTCAGTCTCACACACATTACACACAAAATGTTACATTAGAAAGAAGAGCATCTTCTAGCAGTCGATTCTTTGATGTTAAGCTAAAGCCTACAATTAATAAATCTAAAGCATAATGCATAACCCTCAATATGATGTATTACTACATTAGTCAAACATATATTCAACATTTCACTGTGTTAAGATATTAATAAGTACACTTCGTGAACATTGGCGGCCACTCTTCGTAATCACACTTTCAAATGTGTGTATTATTTTTCTATATTATTTTATTTTCTATATAAACCACTTATTCAGAATACATGAACACTTGTTAATAATTTTATTAATACACGTGCGCTAGCAACTGTGGCTGCTTGTATGCCAATTCACGTATATTCCTTTTTTCTCATTGAAATCAGTGCCCATTATGCAGCCCAGAATAAACATGTAGGCCCGTATTTATACTTTTTTACGCTAAACTGCGCTAACGCAGTTTAGCGTCAAAATATTTTGCGCCGGCTAACGCCATTCTGAAGCGCCATGCGGGCGCCGTATTTATTGAATGGCGTTAGCCGGCGCAAGCAGCCCGGCGCTGCCTGGTGTGCGTGGAAAAAAACCACGTACACCAGGCAGCGCCGGCGTAGGGAAAAATGGCGTTAGGGCGTCTTAAAAATGGCGCAAGTCAGGTTGACGCTAAAAAATCGTCTTAACCCGATTTGCGCCATTTTAAACGACGCCCAGACGCCATTTACATGACTCCTGTCTTAGTAAAGACAGGAGTCATGCCCCCTTGCCCAATGGCCATGCCCAGGGGACTTATGTCCCCTGGGCATGGTCATTGGGCATTGTGGCATGTAGGGGGGCACAAATCAGGCCCCCCTATGCCAAAAAAAAAATATAAAAAAAAACAAATTATACTTACCTGAACTTACCTGAATGTCCCTGGGGTGGGTCCCTCCAGCCTTGGGTGTCCTCCTGGGGTGGGCAAGGGTGGCAGGGGGGGTCCCTGGGGGCATGGGAGGGCACCTGTGGGCTCATTTTGAGCCCACAGGCCCCTTAACGCCTACTCTGACCCAGGCGTTAAAAAGTGGCGCAAATGCGGGGTTTTTTGACCCGACCACTCCCGGGCGTGATTTTTGCCCGGGAGTATAAATACGACGCATTTGCGTAGCCGTCATTTTTTTAGACGGGAACGCCTTCCTTGCATCTCATTAACGCAAGGAAGGCGTTCACGCAAAAAAATTACGCTCTTTACTCATACTTTGGCGCTAGACGCGTCTAACGCCAAAGTATAAATATGGCGTTAGTTTTGCGCCGAATTTGCGTCGAAAAAAACGACGCTAATTCGGCGCAAACGGAGTATAAATATGCCCCGTAATATCAAAATACAATATGGGTAATGTGTAAAATGGTCCTCTATTGGCAGGTCAGCATTCAGGTGACATTTGCAAACCACTAAGCCTACGGCCTTGGGATTTATGTCACCAAAAACCTCATGATAACAATATTATACATTATTGTACCGTTATTGTCATTCATCTATCTATCTATCTATCTATCTATCTATCTATCTATCTATCTATCTATCTATCTATCTATCTATCTATTTATCTATCTATCTATCCATCTGTTAGTCTGTCTTTATTTTCTAAACCTATTTACACTTTTTCTCCTTTTTTATTTATTCTAACTACTCCTAATGATTTAGGAATTATAACAAGTTGTTTATGTAAACGACTTTTCACAATTCCTAAAATATTAACAATTATAAGAATACATTTCAATAAGGAAATATGGTAAAGGGGGAAAAGTAAGCCAAAGTAGTTTTTCTTCTATTACTTGCTCAAGGAACAGAGGGGTACAGTGAAGAGAAATGGAGAAGGGCAAAGGCAAGCATGAAATCAGGAGGTTGGGTCTAGTCAAAGAACAAGTAAATAGGTGGACAGGGGAAGAGACAGAGCCACATCCCTAGTCGTGGGATCAAGAAGAGTTAGGGCGGTGAGGGATAAGGCTAGTTCTCCTGCAAGAAAATTAGGAGGTGAGACTACATGCGAAAAAATACAGGAATGGAGGGTTAAGGAGTAGAACACCCTCCTTTATTAAGATGTGGGATAGTAGAAGAAAGAGCAAAAGACAATCTAGATAAAATGAATTTTCCTCTAAAAGTGAATTCACCAATTTTTTTTCATCAGTACGGTGAATTCCATTCTAGGTGCATTCATCAATATGTTACAGACACAAGTAGATGGACTCTTCAGAGCACATACTAAAATTGATAGAAAATTACATTTGCTAATAGTAGCACCTTTCATCTCTTGGTAGTTATAGTCTGTTCCAATTCATGTGTTTAAACCTGTATGATACAGACCACTCCAGCAGATGATCGGCATCTTCATGGAGAGCCCTATCTATTCTCACACTTTTTTCTAGCACCAATGCTTAATCACAACTACATTCAATGCAGGACTATAGGTGCAATTTCTGCGTACACACTCAGCACCGAAGTACTTTCCACATAGACTAATTGCGCTCACATTCTTTGGATCTGCCCTTGGGCAAGCCTCTAGTCTATAAGCACTCTATCTCGCATTCATTTTCACTCCAACAACAGAATTTGTAACAAGGCAAAACTCAAGTCCTCATTAACAGCCTCGAAATACTACCCATATTGGCCACATGACGGCCACTCACTTTTCAGTTAAACAGTCCTATGGGCCAGCTTGTTAACCCTCCGCAAATGCTCGTCAGTACCTCGTAATCAAGTGCTGTATACATGCAAACGGAATACAATACCCTACAATATAACTATTACATGTAACATTACATAATATTTACTAAAGTACAGTTGACAGCAAATGCCCTGTAAGGATTCCAAAATCACCTCCATGTGCGGATAAATGATAGCCTAGCTTTCATGTGCACACGCACATACATGTAAAGTGGCCCAGAGATGTCATGTGCAAACCCTCCTTTCTAACAGCAGGAGAGAGAGGGAAAGAAATGTCACAAGAACTAGGAACTCCTGATTAACTAACTATGTTTTTGAGGTCCCAGTTCCCTGTTTTGTTTGCAAGGGCAAAGTGAAATACTGACCCAACCAGGGAAAAATTATAAGAACTACAAAAATGCTGCAGTACGTTCATAGCAGAAGGAATTATGACTGACGCGGGACGTGGTTGATGCTTGTTGAGTATTATCGTAAACTCCTTCATCGTTTTCCCCTTACGTGATAGTTACATGTTTTGATGGCTGATTGCACTTTCGTTTCGTGTTTGAATGTGAATGGTGGGAGCTTATAAATGGACAGTTTTCTTCTATAAATGGTATAATATTTAAGCATTTTTCATAAATGTTAACTAATTTGCATGCTCTTTCTAGGAAGAGTTATGGCGTTGTTTGTTTGAACTAACCCATTTCTTTAAGTCTCTGCAACATACAATTAATCACAGGAGAATGTATTTATTTTCTCTTCAAACATCAAACAAAAGTTTAAAAAAACACAATTTAACCGATTTTAAATATCCCTATATATTTCTTATTGTTCTATACTTTTTAAATATATTACTTTATTGCTTTTTCGTATATTTTCCTAGGTAATTATGCAAGTAACTAAACATCCTTCAGTATACCCTCTCTGGCAAATTGAATTTATTTTTATTTTGCAGTTATTACATTTCCCAAGTCTTAAATGACAAACGCATAAAGTGTTTAATTGTAAATCAGAATTCATCCTTAATTTCAAAGTTCATTCCTACTAATGTACTAATCCTCGAAAGAATTGTTCTAATTTAATCACGTTTGAAGCATTGTTTTATTTATCTAACCTATGCACTGCTCCCAGTTCAGGAATATGTAACAAAATTGGACTTCCCATGTAGAAATAAACTTTTAATGATTACCTTTATAATTGTCATTGAGGTACAGTGTTGTTTTATGAGTGCAAGACATAAGCCACGTTTGTTTACCACAGGCATTAAGGTAGTTGATTATGGGAAGACAACCACTCTGCTGCTTCGATTCTTTAAGGTATTGCTTATTCTGTCCTAGCCCCTCTCACCGGCATGGATAAAACACGTTGGCGAATGCCACAGTTCTGTCAGGCATTCACTCGTGATGCATACCATTACATATAGAGTAATTGAAGTCTTTAAAATTCCAGCTTAACATAATTGTAAACGGCTGCTTCAGAAACTATATGAATACTGATCCTTCAATATGTGCATTTTTAACAGGTGTATACTTCTATAATTTAATTAGTACTTGTTACTATGTCGTAGTACTGTGAGGGTGGTCATGGTACTTCCAATTATGTGTAATGCAGTGGCTACAATTACCAGCATCTATTGGACAGATTGTATTTTGGCCTGAGTGGCAATATAGCCACACATTCAATGTCGCCACAAGACGAGGGGTTAACATTTCACAAACCATGCGGGGATGGTACAGGGGGTCACAGAGTTGATGGTTCTACTGGAGGGGATTGCACACACCTCCTCTTCGTTATATATGTTTTTAGGGGTACTTGGACTGATCGATTGACCCTATTAAGCCTCTGTACCAAAAACTGTAGATATCTTCAGAACAAATCCACACAATACAATAATTTCATAAATTATTATTGACTTGTAAGTAGTGGCTGTGCTCTTACCGAAACATTTTGTAGCATGATCACCAAATTGTTTGAGCAGTAACTCTTGGGGTCCCATCAATTAGAACAAACAACGTGGCTGGACAACATGAACGAGTACCTTTTTGTTAAAATGTTGCCTCAAGCATTTATGACGAACTGATAAAAACAGCGACAAATGCAGATTACATGTAAAAGCGTTTGTTTGCCTTTCTGACACAAGAAGCACCGATAAAATCTGTTTTAACCAGTGCTCCTTGACCTTCTGAAGTCGTGATGAACTAACCAAAGAAAATGTATGCTTAAGGGCCTGTTTCTAGTTACCTGACCTAAGGGGTTGTTAAATACCTCACACCGGGGCAATGTTGTCTCCCCTGTGACCTCTGTGGGAGTTTTTAGGTCTTTCTGTAATTACACCATTGCCTAGGGCTTTTTGATCACTGGCAATGTTATCTGACAATTTATTCTTCACGTAGGGGTCACATTTTCACTAGTGTTCACTGTGGACTGAACTCTGAATTAGGGATGGGCTGAATTTGCAGAGTTTCACTCTGTAAAATTCCGCGGAAATACATAAAAACTCAGCGGGATTCTGCAGAGTTCGGCAAGTGAGCGGAAATTAGTATGTTGAGCTGCCTGCAGTGACTTCTTTGCATCAGGAGCTTGTTCTTCTCTTAGAAATTAGTGTGAACAGCACCACACGGCCCTACAGAAGGCGCTGCTGATTGAGTTGTTTTTGCTGCCACATGAGTAGATTTTCTACTCCAGTTGCAGCTTTTCCAATGCAAACAGTCATGATAGGGTGCCCTCCTAGTGCCTAAAAATCACACTAGGGGATGCCATTTCTCACTTGTGCTCTGAACTTACCGTTGGCAAGCTGCACATGACAAAATCCTCCACCAAGAGTGCCTAACGCGGAGTGGCCAAAACTCTGCAACTCTGGCAGCGGAGCAGAAAGTTTCACCCACCCTTACTCTGAATCACCCACTCCTTTGGTTTGTCAATGCAATTTGCCTATGGTCTAATACATATTAAGGGCTGTATTTATAGGGCCCTAGTGCCATAGGAGCATCACGTTAAGTGACGCTCCTGTGGCGCTATGCTCAGCGCCATATTTACAAGGTGGCGTTAAGTGCCTTTCCTACTCAGCACTGTGCGCCAAAGGGGCGTGCAATGGGTGTTGCTGTGGGTGTGCCACAGCAACACCCATTGCATTTTGATGCTGCCTCAGAGTTATGAAATTTTGTTAACATGAGGCAGCGCCAAAACCTAACGCCACCCCCAGGGGTGGCTTTAGCAGGGCTCAACAAGGAGGAACCCTTTTATTCCTCCTCGTTATTTACTTTTTCTATGTGTGCTGCATTGTGCAGCACAAACAGAAGTGTCAAAGCGCCATTAGTGATTGTTTATGTGCAGGAAGGGACACCTTCCCACACATAAACAATCAAACCCCTCGACGCCGATATCCTTGCACGATGGTGAAACTATATATATTATGAAACAAACAAAAAAAATACTTCTTAATACTTCTAATATTTACTAATGTATTAATACAACATTTTACTTTTGTATTATGGGGGTAACGCCCGCAAACCCCATTCATATATTCACTCCGAAATACTCCTAATTTCTTTTTTAACGGTACAGGTAAACCCTCCTAACCCTCTTTATTTTATCTAAAATGCAGTATATTTACTAATGCAGTTTGCTTTTGGGGAAGTAAACACCCCTGACCCCATTTTAGTAGTATTTCTTCAATTTAAAATTACTTAATGAATTATCCTTACTATTTATGTTTGAGGGCACATACTCCTAGACCATCTTTTTAAAAAGTTAAATTATTCCATATTGTCCATTTTGATACATATTTTGGCATTGAAAACTCTTCAAGCCCCCCAATATAAAAAAAATAAAAAAAATATGAACATTAATCATAAACCAAGTGCTTAACTTTAAATACTTACGGAGACTTACCATGTGTCATCGAGACATGCTGTGTAGAAGCAGAAGGAGTAAATGTACCATCAGCGTAAATAATGCATATAAAAGACAATGCATGATGTAGACTGCATGGTAAAGGTATTGTGCCATTTAAGGGACCACAAACATCTTGAATAATGATGACTGCAGGGATAGGGTCATCCATTCTGAAGAGATCTCAGTGTACTACAAAGACTGGGAGTGCTTGAAACTGGTAGCAAGCTCCTCCATTATAGGACTTTCTCAACTGCAGGGTATTTTAGAAGCCAATTTCTCAGTAAGTTTGGGTAGTCCTCTCAGACTAGAGGCCTGATTAGGAGTTTGGCAGTCTTGTCACTGCCATCGCGGCAACATCGGAAACCCTGACCACCGACTAAGTGGTCCACCAATGAATTACGAGGCTGGTAGATTTCTGAACTAGAGGCAAGCTGGAGTCCCGCCGACACCCCCAGCTATTCACCGACTACCTTGATGACGGCTGGGGGAAAACAGCTGTCAGAGTGTGGTTAAGTAAGGGTACCGGCATCCACCTTACAATGTGCTTTTATGTCAAGCCGACTGAGGCGCGGAGACAGTCTGCTTCGAGGTTCCGGAATTGAAGGGAATGGGGTGCAAGCTCCCCCATTTCCTTATTTTCCCTGCAGTCTCCAATGTGGACTCCTTCGCCCAGGACCTCTCCTTCACAGCAGCAGCTTCACCAGCGAAAACCCCCCCAAAAATATAGGTAAGTATCTTTCACAATTTTCTGCAAATCACTGTACTGAGCATACATGGCCCATTCTCCAGCAATTAAATGGTACATGTAAAAAGTATTTTTTACACGTCATGCACATATGTACATTTTAGTAAAAATATACACACCTGCATTTACACAAAAGGAAAAATATACCTTGTATTGCTGACCGCATCCCCCGCTGGTCCATCACCATCAGGAACACCATTACTGGGCCAGCTTTAACATTGTAATACCGGGGGTGGGAGTCCTCGACACAGCGGTCTTTTTGGGACTGCTACCCTGGCAGTATAGCGGTCTGACTGCCAAACTCGTAATCAGGCTCTTTGTCTCCCGACAGAACTGCCACAAGTTCTCCCAGTCCTTCATCATTCCCCTGCAAATACTCCCATGGCCAGGAGCTCCATGTAAGTCAAATTCATCCATGCTTCTGGCTGTAATGCATGCGTCCCCAGAAGACCAACATGCAAACAGTAATAAGTGTGTCCTGGAAAACTGAACTCCAATCTTCATTTTCAGCCACAAAAGGTTGGAAATGCATCCTTTTTATTCAGTGCCCTGCATTTTTTAAAGTAAGTTAGACTGGTGAGGGTTTTTAAAGGGTTGTTCTAAGTTACTATTAGTATGAGCTCTTTACCCAATTTGCCAGTAGTTTCTGCAGTCAAAACATTCTCAGTCGAGTGATGTGAGGTATATGCTGTCAGAAATACTTCCTGGTAACTAAAGTTTGCCAGCGGGAATCTGGGAAAATCAATGGACGTCACTTAGTCAAAAGCTGGCTTGCGGCTATTTAGCCATAAAAGCAACAAGCAATTAAAACAATGAAAATATAAACAAGCATATCTAATACATAGTATATAAATATGACTAGGAAGCCTACAACAATAAAATTAGAACAGAATAAATAAAACATACCAGCTCCCCACAGAGCATTGGATTAATAAAATGAATTTAAGCTCAAATTCATTAATTGTCATATATATTTCCATTTCATTTGTCACCCCATTAGCAGCAATACCAGCCCTCAGTATTTGTCCAGTTCTCCACATACCTAGAAGTTACCTACTGACCCCTAACACAATCAGGGGACTTACATCAGACTTCAATAACCTGGTTGCAGTTGCCAGCTCTTTAACTCCTAGGTTCCAACAAAGGGGGACAATCCATTTTCTCCTGCTGTTTAAATAAAGTTGGCAGAAGAATGGGACATGCTCAATTGTCTCTTTGTAGGTGCCATAATATGTACATTGAGCTGCTGATCAGTCTTAGTTTTTGTCCAGTTGACAGAAAAATGACCAATTGGTAGAGTACCGTACCTTAATTGCATACACAATCACCTAGCCACTGGTGGTTGGATCTCATCCAAGCACTTCTCTCTCAAATAAGTGTCTTTCACAGACATAAATGTTTCTGGTAATTAGTCTCTATTCAGTCCAACTTTCTCAGTCAGGCCCTTATGCTGCCAATACATTTTTTTACCTGCATCCCTACAAATTGGCTGTGATAGGCCAGTATTACACCCCAAGTGCTCCAACCCAATGTCCTGGAGAGTGGCCCTTAAATATCGGATCAAGAAATAGCATTGGAACCTGGAATAGTCAGAACTTCTTCCAGCCATTGAGATATGCAAAGAGTTCTGGTGTGAACCAGATCCATCTCCAGTGAAACAACAGGCAGAGCATGACTTTACCCTAAATTGGTCTCTGGACAAAATCTAGCCTTAGAGGTAACAAAGGGGCGCTAACAGGAAGCCCTGTCAGGTATCCCAGTAACTGATTTTATGCTGCACTGAGGGAGTTAGCACAAAGATGGCCTCATAGTTCAGCACCTTAGCTTGCAGCACCCACAACATGCAAATTATACATTTCTAGGGCCAGAAGGACAGGGCTGAATTGGGATTGCAGCAGCATTTAATAATACCTCCTGCAACTCTCGCTAACTTTTATCTTGGCTGTTGTAGATGTGAGTGCCACGTCCCAAATAATCAAAAGAACTCACCCTCTCCAAATAAGTTCCAGAGGGCCTAGGACTTGCCCTACTTGAGCGGCCGGATTCAAAATCATGTATTTTGTCTTGTTCACATTCATCTCAAGACCCCTTTCTTTACAAAAAAGCTCAAATCGATTCAACAACCTCCGTAGGCCCTTTGGACTTTTGGAGAATTGTAAAGTGTTGTCACTAAACATAAGTGGAGGCACTCTCTGATTGGCCAACTTGGGAGTAACCCAAGAAAATCAATAAGGCCAATAATATACAATGGAAATAGTGTTGGGATAAGTACGCATCCCTGCTGTACACCTCTATTCACTACAATTGGGTCAGTTACACCCCTGGCACATCCAACTTGGGCATAGTTTCCAGTATGTAACCTCTCTAAGATGTTCATTAAATAAACTGCAATCCTCATGTCACACAGGACCCTCCAAAAGATCTTCCTAAGCACTAGATCAAAAGCCGACTGAAAGTCCACAAACACTACATCAAGTTGGCCCTTACCTAGAGTTACAGTTTTCCAGTACAGCAATAGTTATCTAAAAACCTGATTGATGGTACATGCAGATTCTCTAAAATTAGATTGCAGGGGAGTTAAAATATCATTATCAGTCATCCACTCCTGCAATCTGGCCAGGATAACTTTGCAAAAACATTTTTGAGAGCTATCGATCAGGCTTATTGGTCGATAATTTGAGGGAGATTCCCATAAGTCTTTTTTTGTAAATGGGGATAATTTCTGCCCCATCCCACATATGTTGTAGTGGTTCCCCCTTCATAATGGCAGTGAATACAATCAATAAAGAAAATGCTCCATGTCCCCGATCACTCAAAAACAAGTAATGGTATTTTATCTAAACCGGGAGCTTTATTAGGGACAATAACTCCTACAGCCTTAACCAATTCCTGGGCTGTAGTCTCACACATGTCCCCATCCTCCACGTATCCAACAATCTGTTGTTCAGTGTCCCCATCACTGCCACCATCACTTTTGTCCTCCCTGTCAATCCTACTTGGGGATTTAGATAAACCTTCAACAGCTGGAGGAGAGCATATGACACCTGTATCACCATAAAGGGATGACAAATGTGTGACTCAATCACAGGCTGCAATATTACACACAATAGCACAATCAGCACAAGTCCATCCCTATTTCCAAATGAAACTATATTCCAAAAGCCACTGCAGAAACCTAGAAACCGCAAATAAGATAACTTCTTGTGTTTCGGTTTTCATAATCCTCAAATCCTCCCAATAATGCTTCACAGCCATAAATTTACACAATGGTAGTACTCATTTCTTGTAGGGTTGCTCACATAGAGGACAGAAAAAAAAGAAATGTGCTTCGGTCTCATTATTAAAGGAGCAATGGGGCAATGGACAGTCACATTTGTAGCTCTGTCCCATTTAGTCGTAAGGGAACTAAGCAGCAATTCCCCACATCTGAACAAGACATAAAGCCGCTTTGATTAGGAGGGCAATATTCTATCCAGATAAAGCTCAAAGTGCGGAATACTTTTGTGCATTAGGAACTGGGCTGATAACTCCCTTCCTTCTGATCATTGCAGGACTTTAAATATACATATTCCCAATATTCTTTTTTCAATTTCTAACTGACATTGTTTCTAATTGACTCAGGGTCATTCCACAGTTCACCCACATTGACTAATTTGCTTAGATTTTTAACATGTTTTAGCCAAGGTGTTCATGCTGGGGGATCTAAGGCTATTAACTTTACAAGAGAATCCATGCATGGGGATAATTCCCCAGATGTCCATACCCTAATCCAGTACAGAAGAGGTTTCAAAAAAATCACTTAATGGATACTATTAGGAGCTAGATCAGTGGTTCCCAACCTGTGGTCTGGGGACCCCTGTGGGTCCGCGAAGCCTCCTCAGGGGGTCAGTGACTGCTTAGAAATTTAAATATTATTAACAGATTAGGTCCCCAGCTTTCAGGAATGTCTTAATGGGGGTCCCTGGATTCCAATATTTATTCAGTAGGGGTCCCGGGTTCCAGTAATGTTAAAGTGGAAGTCCACAGAAGTCAAAAGGTTGGGAACCACTGAGCTAGATCATACCTAATTGGTAGAAGGGGAACACTTTTGGGAAGATTAAAAAGGGCCCTGATAAACTTATTCTTTGTCTGCTGCAATACATTTGCATTTGCATACCCCTAAATTTGAGCCCCATAAGTGGAGGTTATCACAGCTGCAGCTCTATATGCTTTTAAAGTTGGTGACACAGGTCCCCATCTAAAGCCTTTTATTCCCTTCCTATGGCCATTGATCTGCAATAGAGTATGGTCTTACGTTTCTCCAATTGGGGCCCCCGTTTCATTTTTTCAGACAGCCTTATCCCCAAGCAGTCAACGTTTTTAATGTTTTGGGTTGAGCTCTAGTCACCTTTTAGTGCAGAAGTCAGAGAAGGAGTCCAGGTTTTGTTGAAGGCCCATTGGTGTTCTCAATATGAGGAGTGTATCATCTGCAAACATAACGTGTGGAACAGGTAATCCTGCAAGTTTGGGTGTATAATGCCCACATTTTAATAGCCATCTCACTGATCCATTTATATAAAGGCTAAACAATGTGGGCACAAGGACACATCCTTGACTTTCTCCCCTTTTAACGGGAATCTTTGTTGTAAGGACCTCCCCTATTCCATCTTCCCCTAGCACAAGTGTCCTTATGTAGCATTCTCAATAGCTATACAAGATTGCTAAGAATCCCATAAAGCTTCTAAGCCCCCCCATAATTTATCCCTCATGGCCAAAATCAAAAGCTGCTTGAAGATTAGAAAGGCTATATATAAATGATCCCACCTCAGGGTGATGTATTTCCAGCATAAAATCATAAACAAAAGACCTGATCTAGTGTACTAACATTTTCCCTAAAGCACGCCTGGGCTTCTTTGAGTACTGAATTTCATTAAGCCAGGACTGGAGCCTTGCCAGAACCTGTCTACAAAATATTTTCTGGCTTCTATATAATAGGCTTATGGGCCTATAGTTACCTGGTTCATCCCTATTCCCCTTTTTATATATGCGGATTATGACTGCTCCTTGCCAGGATGGGGAAATACCCTCTCCCCCAGAATGGCATTGCTCTGGGTGTTAATATAGGGAGCCCAAACATCAGGCTGGGAAAGATAAAAATTGTCAGGAATACCATCTAGCCCAGGTGCTCTTGTATTTTGACTTGCTTCATGGCATTATGGCGGTCATTACAACATTGGTGGAAAAAGGCGCTTACCGCCGTGCAGAAGACCGCCAACACACCACCGCGGAATTCCGCCACAGCTATTATGACCCACAGCTCGGACTCCGTCATAATTCAGACACCCACACAAGTCGGCCACACCAAAGGTCAGTGATAAACTGGCGAAAACAAAACCTCCACCGTCACGCCAACAGAAATACGCCACACGAATCCACGCAGCGGTCTTTCAACCGCGGTATTCCATTGGTGGTACACACTGCCGCGCTCACAATACACACACTCTTACAAAACACTGCCACATTGTCAATTCAAAATACACACACCTGATACACATACACACACCACACCAACACACCCATTACAATATAAAACACACACCCACATCACCCACAAACCCCTACAACCAGAATTACCGAGAGAAGGCCAGAGAGAGACACCGCAAACAACTACCAAGCATCCACAGGCACACAATACCATCACCCACAGAACTTCCACGCACCTCACACAACACACCACTAAATATCACCCCACTTGTGACGATACACACCACCCCACACATCACCCACACCACCCCATGGCATGGCAAAGACACCCCAGGTTCTCTGAGGAGGAGCTCAGGGTCATGGTGGAGGAAATCGTCCGGGTAGAGCCACAGCTATTCAGATCACAGGTGCAGCACACCTCCATAGCTAGGAAGATGGAGTTATGGTGAAGAATTGTGGACAGGGTTAACGCAGTGGGAGAGCACCCAAGAAATAGAGATGACATCAGGAAGAGGTGGAACGACCTACAGGGGAAGGTGCGTTCCATGGTCTCAAGACACCACCTTGCAGTTCAGAGGACTGGCGGCGGACCCCAACTCCTCCCCCACAACTAACAACATGGGAGGAGCAAGTCTTGGCGATACTGCATCCTGAGGGCCTCGCAGGAGTAGATGGAGGAATGGACTCTGGTAAGTCAAAGCTTTACTATTACATCCCCCACCCTACCTGCATGCCATCACATACCCACACCCTCACCCCCATCACTCCTACTCCCCACAAATGTCCCACTATCACAACCCACCCATCACAACACCAAGCCCTGCATGCAACGACAAAGCATGGACACCCATCACCAAAGCATGGCCACTGCACATACCCCCCTAAACCACCATCACACAAGGTCCCACACAGGAATGCAAGCACTGGGGTACACGGTAACCCACCTATTGCACACCATGGCACACACAGATGTAATAAACATCCTTTTATACCCCTGCAGGACCCCTACCCAACGTCACCTGACAGGAGGGTCCACACATGTCCACACCACCAACAGAAGAGGCCCACAGTGATGACAGCAGCTCTGTCCAACTTGATCTAGATGACCAGCCCGGCCCATTGGGGACCTCAGGACAGTTGGTTCCCCTCACACAGTCACAGGCCACTACAGACCTACCCCCCTCTGGAAACACCAGCACAGCACCCACCCAGCGGGCCCACACCTCTGTCCCCAGGACACGTCAATCAGCAGTGTGTCCACCACTACAGGGAAGCCAGGCTAACCCACCACCCCAACAACAACAGGGACCTGGGGGCAGTGGTAGTGGGCACACGGTTCAGGGGACGGAGGCCCAGGACCACAGAGGAACTTGGAGGGCCGCTGTGCGACAGCGGGAGGACAGGCCAAGGGAACCCACTCTCCAGGAGGCCCTCTCCTCCATCATGGGAGCCTACCACCACTCCCAGAAGACGATGGCAGCGGTACTGGCTAAGTTTCAGGAGACCCAGCGCCTGCAGGAGGAACAGTATTTGGGCTTCAGGGAGGAACTAAGAGCCATCAATTCCACCCTGGGCACCATCGTAGGGGTGCTGAAGGAAGTACTCAACACCAGGAGGGACACTGTGGCACAACAAGGGGCCCCTGACACTAGCATGGACGATGAACTGCCCACCACCTCCGCCGGCGGTAGTGGACAGGAGGCACTGCCACAGGACCACCACACCAGCACCCCACCCCCTGCAGAGGGAGAACCACCCCGCAAACGGTCCCTGAGATCCAGGACAAAGACAGAGAACGATTCCAAGACCCCCGCCAAGAAATGAGACCACTGTGAAAGTCATCTTTCTGTCCCACTTTGTCACCCTGTCTATCCTCAAACTGCCCCAGCTCCACTTCCTATGCCCATTTGGTCAATGCACCTGTGAGACTAATAGACTGGACTCTGCCATGGACATTCCTCCACCATCACCCCTCACCATTTTACAACACCCTCCAATATTGAGCACTTAAATAAACACCCTTGAAGCACAAAACAATCTGGAGTCAGTCTGTGATTTCGAAATAGTGTATTAGCAAGTACAGTGGCAAAATGCTCTTTTAATTGTAATGTCACACAGCTCTAGTCCATGAGGAAACAAAGCAGATGTCACACTGTGGGACACACATTTGTGAAATCGTAAGGAAAAGTGACAACTCAGTGACAATACACTGGGTGAAAACGACAGACAGTAGAGATGTAGTAGTGTTAAAGTGCATGTAGTAGGCAGGTTTGTATTCTTACCTGCTTCTCACTGGAAATATTGCAGGATCACCGAGTTCCTGTTGTCCATGTCCTCTTCTTCTGCTTCCTCGTCTTCACTGTCCACAGGCTCCACAGCTGCAACAACACCACCATCTGGACCATCCTCCTGCAGAAAAGGCACCTGTAGTCGCAAAGCTAAGTTGTGAAGCATACAGCAGGCCACGATGATCTGGCACACCTTCTTTGGTGAGTAGAATAGCGAACCACCTGTCATATGGAGGCACCGGAACCTGGCCTTCAGGAGGCCGAAGGTCCGCCTCATTGTAGCGTTCCTCTGCCCTTGTCCTGGGATTCCTCACTGGGGTCAGTAGCCATGACAGGTTGGGGTAACCAGAGTCACCTGCAAATGGCGAGGGACAACTGTTAGACACACACTAAACTGTAGGGATATCCCCAGACCCAGACAACCATTCCCACTGACTTGCTTCCAGGTGCTCACCTATTAGCCACACATGGTGCCTCTGGAGTTGACCCATCACATAAGGGATGCTGCTATTCCGCAGGATGTAGGTGTCATGCACTGAGCTAGGGAACTTGGCATTAACATGGGAGATATACTGGTCTGCCAAACACACCATCTGCACATTCTTGGAATGATAACTCTTCCGGTTTCTGTGCACCTGTTCACTCCTGCAGGGGGTACCAAAGCCACATGGGTCCCATCAATGGCACCTATGATGTTGGGGATATGTCCCAGGGCATAGAAGTCTCCTTTCACTGTAGGCAAATCCTTCACCTGAGGGAAAACTGAGGGAAAACGATTTAGCTGCGCATGTGTTTCAGCAGGGCACACAACACTCTGGACAACACGTTAGAAAACATAGGCTGGGACATCCCTGATGCTATGGCCAATGTTGTTTGAAATGACCCACTTGAAAGGAAATGGAGTACTGACAGCACCTGCACTTGAAGGGGGATTCCTGTGGGATGGCGGATAGCTGACATCAGGTCTGGCTCCAGCTGGGCACACAGTTCCTGGACTGTGGAACGGTCAAGCCTGTAGGTGATGATCACATGTCTTTCCTCCATTATCGACAGGTCCACCAGCGGTCTGTACACCGGAGGACGCCGCCATCTCCTCACATGTCCCAGTGGACGGTGCCTATGAAGGACAACAGCGAGCACAGTCAACCAACTCAGAGGTACGTACCCACAGCTTACACAGAAGATGAATCAAAATCCGAAAATTGACCTGTATGTGTGTTGAGGCTAGGCCTAGGTATGTGTGACGCAGTTAAAAATTAAGCCATGTGGGCCCCTGAAATGGCGGCTGCCTGACCTGTGAAGTGGGACAATGGGATGTGAGGTAACTGCGCTGGCGTTGTACACCGTCGCGGTAGGCGGTCGAAGACCACCGCGCAATGCTGCATTGGTTAACATTGGACCCTATGGGTCCCAGGAGCCAATGACGATGTACGCCGGTGCTGACGGTACGCACCGCCGCGGATGTGACCGCCATTTTCTATCTGTTCAATCACTCGATACCTGATCTTCGACAGGAGAGGACCTACACTGCAAGTGCTGCTGTGACCTTGGTCTGGAAGAGACAATGGCTCGTGAGTCTGGGGAAAGGGCCCCTGCCTTCACAACGGGGGAGTTGGAGAAACCCATAGATGGGGTCCTCCCCCAGTACACGCTACTCTACGGCCCTCGAGACAAACAGGTAAATACACTGGGAGCATGCCATATGGGCTATGCCTGTGTGGAGTGGGGTGGATGAAAGATGGAGGGGGGAGATTGAGGCGTGCATGAAACGACAGTGAGTGCATGGCATCATGGCAAGGGTAGGGATGGGGGCCAATGACTGTGACGGTGCAGTTGGTAATAACTTTTCTTTTCCCCCTGTACAATTCATGTAGGTCAGCGCCCACCAGAAAAAAAGATATTTGGCGTGCCAGCGCCAAGGACGTCCGGACCCTGGGGGTCTACCACAGACGGAGCAGCCACTGCCGTAAGAGATGGGAGGACATTCGCCGCTGGAGCAAATAGACAGCGGAGGCCCAGCTGGGGATGGCCTCCCAACGTGGGGGGGGTTTGCCCGTCGCACCATGACCCCCCTGATGTTCAGGATCCTGGCAGTGGCGTATCCGGAGATGGATGGGCGCTTGAGGGCATCACAGCAGCCACAAGGGGGTGAGTACACTCTCATTCTGCTGATTTTGCACGCAGTGGAGGTGTCTGGGTGGGGGAGGTGGGCTGTGGGTTTCCCTAGGCCAGGGCGAGTTTAGTAGGCAAGGTCCCCTTGTTCTGGCAGACCCTGTGGCACCCCACCCCACCTGTGTACAGTGCCAAGTACACCTAGTCAGGCTCCTGTGTCATCCATGTGTGCAGATGTCATCCATAGCCTTGTAGGCCATATCCCAGGGATTGAACAGAGGACCCCAAGTGCGTGGCGTAGTGCAGGGGGCTTATGTGTCTGTTGTGTCCGCCAACGGTAGCGGTAATGCATGCACTCAACATGTCTTTCTTCTGACGTTTTTTGTGGTCTCCCTGTTCTTGTGTGCATTAGCATCATCAGGCGGAGGAGCAGTGGCACCGGAGCAGGAGGGAGCTTCATCCCACATGGCCCAGGAGGGCGAGACAACGGACTTGGACTTCACCAGTGGGACAAAGGGTGAGGGGAGCTCCACGGCGGGGACAGGAGCTGACACCAGTGACACAGACTCGTCCTCTGATGGGAGCTCCCTTGTGGTGGCGGCAACATCTGTGCCCCCCGCATCTACAGGTACAGCCGCGACCCCCCCACCAGCACCGCCCTCCCAGCAGCCCCTCAGCCTTTGCCCCGTGCCCGCTCACTTAGGAGGGTGGGCATCACCTTCGCCCCAGGCACCTCAGGCCCTGCCCCAGTCACCCCTGCTGCCCTCAGTGAGGAGGCCATTGACCTCCTCAGGTCCCTCACTGTTGGGCAGTCTACCATTTTGAATGCCATCCAGGGTGTAGAAAGGCAGTCGCAACAAACAAATGCATTCCTGGAGGGCATTCATTCTGGTCAGGCAGCCCTTCAGCTAGCTTTTCAGACTCTGGCCTCAGCACTGATGGTAGGCATTGTCCCTGTCTCAAGATTCCCACCTCCAACTTCCTCCACCCAGACCCAATCCCCTCTACCTCAGCCTATCCCAAGCACACCTTCAGACCAGCATGCACACACGTCAACACACAAGGGAAGCTCAGGCAAACATAAGCACCACACATCCCACAGGCACACGCGCAAGCAGCACACACATGCAGACACACCAACATCCACTGCCTCCACTGTGTCCCCCTCTTCCTCGTCTCCCTCCTCTCTCCCAGTCTCGTCTACACTCACACCTGCATGCACTACATCTCCAGCCACTACGTCCATCACCAGCACACCCACCACCACACCCCGCTCACGTGCAGTCACCACCCCCACTGCCATTCACACTTCCCCGGTGTCCTCTCCCAGTGTGTCTGTGACGCCACCTCCCAAGATACACAAACGCAGGCACACATCCACCCAATAGCCTTGCACCTCACGACAGCCTCCACCCGAAGTCACCAAACTAACACCTCCTACAACCACAACCTCTTCCTCCACTCCCAAACCCCCTTCCAGCTACCCGTCCCAGTGTTTCCCAAAAACTTTTCCTGTCCAACCTTGACCTCTTTCCCTCACCTCCCCCACCCCGTTTGTCTCATAGGGCCCGACTCTCCAGGTCCCAGCCTAGCACCTCAGCCACAACATCTCCGGGACCAATGGTGCCTGTAGTCACCGGAATCTGGAGTGCACCGGCCACCAGGGCAGCTAGTGTGGCACGGAGCAACAGCACGGACAGTCCCCCACCTGTGAAGCATCAAAAGTTGGCCAGTGCCCGGCGGGAGAGGGGGAAGACTCCAGCCACCAAAGCCGCTCCCAGGGGTACAGGTGGGAGTGTGGAGTCAGCTGCGACACCTTCCAAGGTAGGGAAGGGCCACAAGAAAGTCAGCAGGTCTGGGAAGAGCAGCACGGCGGAGAAGACCGCCATCATCCCCGCTGCCCAGGAGGCCACCGCCAGCACCTGCCCTGCTGCCCAAGAGGCAACCGCCATCAGCCACGCTGCCCAGGAGGCCACCGCCATCATCCCCGCTGCCCAGGAGGCCACCGCCAGCACCTGCCCTGATGCCCAAGAGGCCACCGCCACCAGCCCCGCTGGGCCAGAGAGGACCGCCAGCACCAGCCCCGCTGGGCCATAGAGGACCGCCAGCACCAGCCCCGCTGGGCCAGACAGGACCGCCAGCACCAGCCCCGCTGGGACTGACAGGACCGCCAGCACCAGCCCCGCTGGGCCATGAAGGACCGGCAGCAGCAGAGTCACTCCAAAGGACCCCGCTGCCACAAGCACCGCTGAGCAGGGCACCGCCGCAACAAGCGCCGCTGAACAGGGCACCGCCGCAACTAGCACAGCTGAACAGGTCACCGCCGCCACAAGCACTGCTGAACAGGGCACCGCAGCCACAAGCACCACTGAACAGGGCACCGCCGCCACAAGCACCGCTGAACAGGGCACCGCTGCCACATGCACCGCTGAACAGGGCACCGCTGCCACATGCACCGCTGAACAGGGCATCGGCACCACATGCACCGCTGAACAGGGCACCGCCGCAACAAGCACCGCTGCCAAGGACACCGCCGTAACAAGCACCGCTGGCCCATGAGCGCCTAGGGCTCTGACGCTACTGAGTCCGTCATGAGCAGAATGAAGCTCTCTGGGCACCAAGCCCCCTCCAGAACCAGTGGTGATTTACATCCACTACCTCAGTCCTTGGCAGGATGAAGCACCACTACCTCAGTCCTTGGCAGGATAAAGCACTCTGAGCACCAAGCCCCCTCCAGAACCAGTGGAGAAAGACATCCACTACCTCAGTCCTTGGCAGGATGAAGCACCACTACCTCAGTCCTTGGCAGGATGAAGTACTCTGGGCACCAAGCCCCCTCCAGAACCAGTGGAGACTGTCATCCACTACCTCAGTCCTTGGCAGGATGAAGCACTCTGGGCACCAAGCCCCCTCCAGAACCAGTGGAGACTGTCATCCACTTGAGAGACTGTGGCTTTGCACTCCCCAGGATAAAGCAGTGGGCAAACCACCCACTTGTGAGACTTGAGAGACTGTGGCTTTGCACTCCCCAGGATTGAACAGTGGGCAACCCACCCACTGTAGAGACTTGAGAGACTGTGGCTTTGCACTCCCCAGGATTGAACAGTGGGCATGTGGCCCCCTCGTGGATTTGGCGTCGTGCACTCAACCGGCTGAGGTGCCCCCCTTTCCCTCCCCCTGAGGTGCCAGTTTTATTGCTATCTGATGCCCCTGCAGTGTTCTCTCCATCATGGTCGGGGATCTTCTGTGGGCCTCGCCCATACCGTTTGGGCCCAGTGTTCCAGGGACTTCAATGGAGCACTACCTGGACTACTATTCTTGGTGTATATTTTGTTTATAGTGTACATATGTATATTTTTGCGTACTGAATTTTAATATATTACAATGGTTACACTCATTTTCTTTGGTCTTTGCATTCTTCCGGGGGGGTTGGGGGTGTAACTGTAATGTATCATGCTGTATTAGTGTGTGTGTTGTAGTGGGTGAGGGTGGGGGTGGGGGTGTTGCATGTTGCGTGTGTGTATCCCTGTTTTTCCCTTCCCCTCCCCTGTGTCGTAGGTGCAGTACTCACTGTGGTCTTTGCCGCCGGCGTTCGTGCTCCTGGTAGAGAAGCAAGAAGATAAGGGCTGGCAGGATGTGGAGCTCTGGTTCCATGGCATCCGGATTCCTCGTGGGGTGTGTAGAGGTGAGCGTTTTCCCTTCGAAGTCCTGTTTGCGCTGTGTTTTTGTTTGCGGTGAATCCGCCCGGAAAAGGTGGCGGATTGGTAGGTTGTGATACTGTGGGCGGTACTTTGTCCTCTGCCTGTCTGTTGGCGGTGACTGCCGTGCTGTTTGTTTGTACCGCCGTGGCGGTCGGACTGTTAAAGTGGCTGTCTATGTTGGCGGTTTCCGCCACGTCGTAATTCCATTTCTTTTTACCGCCGGCCTGTTGGCAGTCTTACCGCCGCTTTAACACCGACCCCCAGGGTTGTAATGACCACCTATGTGTTTCAGACACAATAAACCTTACTAACACTTTGTATTCTCCAGTGTATCACCATAGTGGGCTAGGTCATCACACTTCTTGCCTGGACCTTTATCATGGATCCTGGGAGTTACACCTATTGCCTTCTCCTTCTCTGTATATAAACCCTCAAAATGGGCTACCCATCTCTCAGGTTGGACAGTTAGCTCCAAGTGGTCGTCAATGGTAAGCAATCCCAGTGATTTAAGCTTCCAGAAAGCTTTTACTTCCCCTCGCAGTTGAGCTTCTGCTAGTTCTGCCCATTGCTCAGATGCCCAGCCTTTTTTGCCTTTAGTGGACAGCTTTGTAATGTTTCCTGACATTTCATATTTGCACCTGGTTTCCCCTCCTAAACAGTGTCTAAAAGACTGCATTTTCCAGATCTGCATTCCCTAGTGAACCAGACAGGTGGGTGCTTTTCCTTATTAGCTACTCTTTTCACTTCTTTCACAAAGAATTTGCTTAGCTGATCCATCAGGTAAGTATGGAGGTCGGGGAAGTTTCTCATTATCTCCCTCTCGTTGCTTGCTTTAGATAATAATTCCTCAAAGAGGTTATATATTTGTGTTAAAGTCATGCTATCATTATTACTGACCACTTTATGTTCCTCCTATCATTAGAAGTCTGAATTATATTAACTTTAATTACTGGATTCAAGTTTTGATTCTCCAAGACACTGGATTCCATCTTGACACATAAAGCATGATGGTCACTATCCATTCTTCGAACAATTTTCAGATCTACTAAAGATGGCCATAAGAGCTGGTCTACAAAAATATAGCCTATAGTGCTAGTTATCAAACCCCTTTTAAAGGTTGAGACTTGGAAGATGTCAGATTTTGTATTACCATTTACTACTCTCAGGCCCTGGGCTGAAATCAGGTTGACCATTTGTAGGGCTACATTTGATGTCTTTTTTCCTTAAAGCAGGCAAGTGAGACTCCATTCCTTCCCTTTCCATCTCCATAGTTATTTGGGTGTAACAATTCCCTGCTATTATTTTTAGCGAGTTCCCATGGAACATGTCTATCAAATTTGCTAATTGTTCCACCGTGGATGAGAAACTAGCTGGCGGTACAGATCTTAGATAAATATTCGCAATAGCTAAAATTCGAATAATGGAATGAATAGAGCTTCTTATCGCAAGACCTAATAGGTCTCTGCTCTCAGAGGGAATTACTTTAACAGCAGGGAACAAGTCCAGCTGCAGCCATACCAGTAGTCCAACAGACGCCCCCGCAGATGAGGGGGGTAGCTTCTACACAATATGTTACAAACCACAGATCTGTGCACTATTTCAGTTGCCCATGTCACTTTCAGGAGTACTATGTGGTGCTGATCTATAAAGCATCCCCATTATGGGTCTGAGAGCTTAGCTCTTAGCATGGCTATGTTCCAAGATAATAATCTTATGTAATCCCCTGATATAATAACCCTCTCTGATCTTTGCACTATATCATTAATGCTCTGATCTTCCATAATTCTTACCTCCCCAACCTCCCTACCCCATTGGGAATTCAGGGTATTACCCTTAAAATGATCAACTAGCCCTTTGGGGATTGTCCCTTCTGTACAATCCCAGTGTTCATTATTATTCACAATGTGGGCCCTATATCCCTCCAGCTTCCCTTTTGTCAGTACATTTTATTCAAATCAACTACCTGATCCCTAGTGGGGCAATTTAAACCAGAAAAAAGTAGGAGCTTACACACATCCCTCCAGCTTCCCTTTTGTCAATCGATCTTATTCAACTACCTGGTCCCTACTGTGGTAATATAAACCAGAGAAAAGTGGGAGCTCTACAGTTTTTAGCATTGTTTGGAGGTCTGTTCTCATTTGGGTCATGCAATTTAAGACTTATTTGGGAAGATGTTACGGGCGGGAATCTTAATTCAAGAGATATTAAGCCTTCCACTAACTGTTTTGACCTTAAATCTAGCCTTATTCTATCAAAATAGTTATTATTACTAAGGTGATTAGCAGAAACAATGTCTTCCCTAATGACTGACCTTTAGCCTCTAGTGTGCCTCATTCAATGAGTCACTATATTATTGAGCATATCTTGCGAGTACTTCCTACCACATATCAATTTAGGGATATTAACCATAAAAATATCAAGCTGCTACTTATGTACAGCATTCGGGCTCCTTCTTCTATTTATTGTGTCCACACTGCTTACAAGCTCTGCTCTCTGAGCCTTCAGGTTGTGGCAAAAGGACTCAGGCTCTAATATAGCACACTTGTCTTGGCACCATCTATCCTTATTAATCATGGCACAGGATGGAGGTTTTTCTGCTGTTGCTTGATTAGCCTCAGTTGCACAGGTGGTTACATTCTCGTGGTGGAGCTATCTTGGGGTAGCAAACTGTTTTACACCTCCTGGGCCAGGTCTTCCTTTTAGATCTTCTACAGCATTGTCTATTTCTCCTATCAATGATGATAGTTTATCCAATTTGATATTCAGGTCTTTAGCCAACCGCCCCATACATTCTCAGAGGGTTATAACTTCACCCTTAAGAGAGTACAGCTGTTCACTTAAGGTGTCTCTTCCCTCACTAGATGGGCCCTTGGGTGCATCAAGAATATCCGAACCAGTAGCCTCAAGTACTGGGGTGCCCAATATTGCATTCTATATTAGATGTCATTGGGAATTCAGTTGTTTCTTGGTCATCAGTGATGCTACTTCGGAGGGGCTTAGAATGTTCAGTGAGTACCATCTTGGGTATACGGGCAGGGGCATTCTAGTTGTACCACTTTTGTTAATGGTGGCTGGAACTCGCTCCCTGTTGTGCATGATTGTTTGCCTTTCTTTTCCGTGCCAGCTCTTTGTTCAACTTATCTGGATGTTTATCTGTATGGTCGAGCAACCCCTCCACTTCTTCAATTAGCTCATCTATTTCAGCTAGAATACAATTCTCTGCTGAGTGCCTCAAGATCTTCTTCTTAACACCCTCCTATTCCGAAGGATCCATCTATCACCTTTTGTTTCACCATACTGCCAACTCTCAGTGAGTACAACAACCATTAATCAGTAGCTGCAAATTTTAATAAGGGTGAGCCAATTTTTCTTAGGAGAGGTCAACTAGACGTAGTATATATGTTACAGCCGTACTCTTTAAATTTTGACCACCTAGACTAAATCGGCATATTAGCCATTTATTGTTCCAGTAGTTCTGATGGTTTTCAGGGAGGGGAAAATTAAGATCCCATAAATTGCCAGTTAACTTTCATAATGTTACCCTTTCAGGAGTCGGTCATCAACTCGAGCTCTTACTTGTAGTGGTTCCAGTTACCGCTCCGATACCTATCTCTTGGGGCAATCTTGCCAGATTCAGTGGGCAAAAGACCAGGTGTGTGGCCCTGCATGCCTCTTACTGGCATTGATGCGTGCAAGATGTGCCCGCCCTTGGCATGGGCTTCGTCCTCGAGCATGGCACCCACAAATCCCTCGCAGTGGGATTTTGGCAACAGTCTTATGCACCCACTGGCGCAAAGCAGAATGACTGTGGCTCCTGCAGCTAAGTTGCCTCGGCCTGTGGTCCTCCAGGCCCCCTTGAATATTGAATAGATAATATATTTTGTTGTCGTATTACTAGCCACACATTGGTTTGTTTACTGCATTTCAGTCACAACCGGTAGGCTTAGAGATAACAATCCATTATAATAAACCTATGCTTTCCATTGTCCTCATTTCTACAGCTGCATACTGGGTAGGTAAGGTTAATTCCATTTGGATTTTGTATGTAAGTATCGGTGTTGTGGCAGTGCTGGGACGGTTTTGGAGGCTTCAGGAAGCAGTGGCAGAAGTGGAGGGCTGAGAGCCGCAGAGATTGGATGCAGCACTCAGCAGTGATGAGCAATGGGACCAGGGGCAGGAGCGATTCTAGCACTGGGCAGGGACACTCCAAAAGCTACCTAAATTCTTTGCTCTTGCTGCCTCTAAAAATCTCTTGAATTTTTCTCTTTCCCCAGCTTTTTTTGCATCAAGCAAAACTTTTTTATAACACCCCCTGTCTATCAGAATCACTGACATATTATGAGTTTTTATCATTTTATTAGGTCACATTTAGCCTCTCTATAGTGTACCTCTTTGCAAAAATACCTATCTTTAATATTGCCAGCTGCACACTAATTCCTGTTACCAACAACGAGATTCCTTTAACACAATCAGAAAGCTCTAATTCATGCAGGGCCATCGTTGTTTTGGCCAACAGGCTATTAATCCCTTCAATCACTTTCTACAAACACTGCACACTACTCTGCTTAGTTCTGCACATGTTGCTTGTTGCTTATTGCTAATAACAACTAACATAGCATCGCTGTGAACTCCAGTCCCAATCATACGTTTTTTACTACAATTTTTCAATGTCAAGGATAAAGCATTATGATCACTGTCATGTTGAGAGATAACTTCCATATCAGAAATATTAGTCCACAGGCTAGAATCTAACATTATATAATCTATCAGACTGGTATGGTGATGCCTATTACATGTATGGGCGCCATGAGGATCAGAGACAGTCCTGCCCTTACAGGCATGCCATAATTAAGGATAAGTGAATTTATTTGAAAGGCCACTGTAGTCCATTTTTTGACGGGTGCACACCCAGTCGACGGGATCCCTCTGCTGCCATCTTCAAAAGGGAAGAGTTGCTTATCAATACTCAGTGGCTCATATTGACAGTTGAAGACTCCTGCTACCACCTTTATTACAGAGGGATGAATTTTGGAAAAATTAAGAATTAGAATATCCAAAGCCACTGACTCATTTTTAATGCCAGCTGTTCTAGACTAAACATTATATATATATAAAATTAAAACTTTCTGGACTTGCTGAGATGGACACAAAGTAAGTCTGGAGAGTCTACTCACACATCCTGGAGCTGGCCAACCACAGATGATTTTATTAATACTGTTAAATCCCCAGATGATCTTCTCTCACCGAAGAAACCACAGCTTTGAAAAAACCCTGCAATAAACAAAGGCTGCTTGGCCCAAGTCTCCTGAAAGAGGCTGATGTCATACTGTTCAATAAAAGCACACCATTCTGGATCCACCAACCTAGAGCCCACTCCTGCCACATTCCAGGAAATTAGTTTGAGATGCGGATCCTAAGATGGCTCGGGCACTACTCCAGGGCATTCAATAGATGAATCACCCGTCTCCGGGCCAACGAAGGATTGCATCCCAATTGATCCAGATGATACTGGGACATATGGTGAGGTGGGGCATACCAAATGACTATCGGGGTTTAATTGATCCCTCCCCAATAAATCAAGATTTACAGGGGTACAATGCTGATTGGTTCTAGCAAGTCAATCTAGCCAATCAAGTGCCTCATATCAATTGTAGGTGGGGACTGCGTATAAGTCAACTTCCCTTAATGTAGAAGGAGAATCTTGGACTGCTGGTAGATTGATCACGGATCTGTAAAAATTACTCAGCAAAAGTGGCTCAGTACCACTATTCACTTGATACAAGCCACTGCATCTCCCCAATATAACTGAGCGGTCCCAAAAAGGGTACCTAAAATTGATGATAATACAGTCTACCCTTCTAGGTCCTACCCAAGCAACCCGCCGGATGAACAGAACATTTTGTGCATATATTAAAGGGAAAGCTCTATGCTTGACGAGCCAATCCAGAGTTTTATCAAACAGTACAACATAGTTTTCCTTATGGTTGGCATTGAGCTTGGGTAGTCTGCTTAAAATTGCAACATATGGGCAGGTCACTGCTGGTAAATTAATCCTAAACAGCTCTTGTGCTCTATCTCTAGGACTTATGTTTTCCCTAAATGATGACTTCCTAACACGTGTCCCCGCTTCCCTTTGATTCTGAAGACTCAGGCGAGATGATGTAGGGGAGGAGGAGCTAACTGACCTGTTGGACAGAGTACTGGCCTAGGATCATTTCAAAAGGGCAGCTCCAACTTGCTGACTAGAATTGACTGCCACAGTGCTGGTGGGTAATTGTGAATCCCCAATCAAGCCTGTATAAATTGCACTACTACCAGCCCCTAGATTGCCAACAGCTGCTTTATTCCCCACTTCAGAATTGTCACCTGGACCCTTTATTCAGGATAAATCCTTCTCCATAGAATCAAGTCGCACAGCCAATTTGCTAAGTTCTGTTCAAAATAGAGTTTTAATATCCTTGCCCATACATGACTAGGCCCCCAACTCCCCTACCATAGTAAATTTACCTTCTATGGAAGCAAGGCGGATCATTAAGGGACTAATTTTGGCTCTACACAAACCCTTATACTTATGCAAACAAACTGAAACAACATAGTCTATCCACTCTGACTTGATAAAACAGAAATCGGCAGGGCAAACCTAATTAGAAAATCCGTCAAAATCAATAGAATTGCATGCGTTTATTAGAGGAACTTCTCATCCTTACTCTCCTTGCCAACCCAGTTTGTTTCCTGGGAGGACATGTGCCAGCAACCCCCGCACTTAAGACCGATGCACCATTAAATCCTAATCATGCAGGATCTTCCTGTAGAGAAATATCAGCCTGGTGGAAGTGCAAGCTAATGGAGGCCCACTCCTGCCAGGTGACAACCCTGACTGAAGTGAGACACTCAGTCGGTTCTATTTCTGTAGAGAGCACCCCAGTGCTCTGTGTATCATCTTATTAATTGAGGTAGCCTTAATTGGTAGGGAGGGCATAGGTCGACTGTCAATAGCTTTTCTCTTACCCATAACTATATTGTTACTGTGGTTCGAAAAAGTCAATGGTGTTTCAGAGAACCAGTGCCCTGCTTGGCTAGATTAAACTGTTTACACAGCTGCAAACGGTGCAGGAAAGAGGTCAAAAACACAGCGAAAAGCCATAAAATTCAATGAAAGATAATGAAAATAGAGGTGTTTACACCTCCTGGACTCAATGGAAATTTACAAAACAACCTTTCAATATCTCAACATGAAACATCCTATGTCGATAATAAGTAAAAGTCAAATATAAATAAAATATTTCTTCGAAGCCCCAGCCCACACAACTTTGAGTGGCATAAAGGAAAACCCAAATTACAGGGATGACCACCAGTGGAAGATTCATTCAATCTTCAGGTCCTCAATGGTCCATTACATATGTCAGCAACTGGGAACAAATGGGCTTACAATTCACTGTTCATACAGCTTCTCAATCTCAGAGCCTCCTTAACCAAAAGAGTTCAGGGCAAAGCCAGGCAAATCAAAGGACCAAGAAAGGGGACTCAGCCTGGCTTCAGTCACCCACAGATGGGCAGGGACAGGCCCTCTCTTGGCCCCAGGCACATGCCCCTATGAATCCCTTGCAGCGGGAACACCATGCTCCTTAAAAGCCCTGAGGGGCATATTCATACTCCGTCTGCGCCGATTGTGCGTCAAAATGTTTGACGCACAATCAACTCAAACGTTGCCCCGTATTTAAACTTTGACGCCCGAGCCCGCGGACGACAAAATTCTGCCGTGTGCATCATTTTTCGGATGCGGCAACCCGCCTTGCGTTAATGATATGCAAGGTAGGCGTTCCCATCCAAAAAATTGCTTAAACGCCCGTGTGTCGTATTTATGCTTTCGGGCAAAAATGATGCACGGCCGGGAGGCGGAGCCAGAAAATGACGCACAGCCTGATTTGCGTCAAAAATTAACGCCTGCGTCAGGGCAGGCGTTAAAATGGGGCAAACACACCTGTATTTAATCAGAATACACAGAACAAACAGCAGAGCAGCAGAGCAGCAGCAGGGAGCCATGGAGGTGATTCTAATCCAGCGTGCACGCAGACGCAGAGCCCAGCAGCAACAACAGCAGCTACCACAACACCAGCAGGGACCCCAAAGGCAGCGCAAAAGGCAGAAGAGGATATTCCACCCAAGAACAACCCTTCAGGGCCTCAGGGAACACGACATCACACAGAAGTACCGGTTGAATTGGCAGGCCATTCAGCAGCTGCTGCGAAACATTGAACAGCAGTTGGCCCCCACTTTGGTGACACCCCACACCATCCCAACAGAAACAGAGCTGCTTGCCGTACTTCATATGCTGGCAAGTGGCTCTTTTCGAACAACTGGTGCCCTGGTAGGCGGAATATCACAACCATCATTCTCCGCATTTTTGCCCAAAGTACTGGATGCCATCATTCGACTGACACCCGCCACATCTGCTTCCCTAACACACTGCAGAAGCAGCAGGAAACTAAACAGGGGTTCTACGCAATCAGTGGTTTCCCACACGTCTTTGGTGCAATCGACTGCACACATGTACGCCCTGTGCCACCTGCTGCAACTGAACACCTCTACCGCAACAGGAAGCACACACATTCAATCAACGTGCAGGCCATTGTCGATCACCAAGGAATGTTCACCAACATCGTGGCTAAATATCCTGGGAGTGTACATGACTCATTCATCTTCCGTCACTGCACCATCAATCAACACTTCCAGGTTGGATGGTATGGCAACTACTTGTTGGAAAGTACAAAAACCGACATATATATACACTGCACAGCAACCCTCTAGGACACACAACACATACACCACAACCGCAACATGTCAACAGGAACACACGGAGGTCCTGACATCACTAGCCATGTTTCTTAAGTCGTGTGCAAAAACAAGTGATGGACGGAATGCTGAACATTGTCAAACATTCACCCCCAGTCACAGATCTGGGTTTAATCCATCGTTTTCTTGCTGCCCATGCCATTTCAGTTTGGACCCAGCCATATGCAAATCAGTCTTGACCCTGTTCCCCATGGGAACAGTCCAGCCCGAACTGCTAGGCCAGGTCTTCCCTAGACTGGAAACAAGCATCCTGGGACCGGTTTTGGGGTTTCACCCCTCATCAGCCAGGCTAGCTTGAATCCAGTGGCATGGGAAGCACGGGGCCCACGTCTGGGCATACCCTTCCCACTTAGGGCGACAAATGCAAAAACAACACGTGATGGACGGAATGCTGAACATTGTCAAACATTCACCCCCAGTCACAGATCTGGGTTTAACCCATCGTTTTTTTGCTGCCCATGCCATTCCAGTTTGGACCCAGCCATATGCAAATCAGTCTTGACCCTGTTCCCCATGGAATCCGTCCAACCCGAACTGCTAGGCCAGGTCTTCCCTGGACTGGAAACAAGCATCCTGGGACCGGTTTCGGGGTTTCACCCCTCATCAGCCAGGCTAGCTTGAATCCAGTGGCATGGGAAGCACGGGACCCACGTCTGGGCATACCCTTCCCACTTAGGGCGACAAATGCAAAAACAACAAGTGATGGATGGAATGCTCAACATTGTCAAACATTCACCCCCAGTCACAGATCTGGGTTTAATCCATCATTTTTTTGCTGCCCATGCCATTCCAGTTTGGACCCAGCCATATGCAAATCAGTCTTGACCCTGTTCCCCATGGGAACAGTCCAGCCCGAACTGCTAGGCCAGGTCTTCCCTGGACTGGAAACAAGCATCCTGGGATCGGTTTCGGGGTTTCACCCCTCATCAGACAGGCTAGCTTGAATCCAGTGGCATGGGAAGCACGGGACCCACGTCTGGGCATACCCTTCCCACTTAGGGCGACAAATGCAATAACAACAAGTGATGGACGGAATGCTGAACATTGTCAAACATTCACCCCCAGTCACAGATCTGGGTTTAATCCATCGTTTTTTTGCTGCCCATGCCATTCCAGTTTGGACCCAGCCATATGCAAATCAGTCTTGACCCTGGTCCCCATGGGAACAGTCCAGCCCAAACTGCTAGGCCAGGTCTTCCCGGGACTGGAAACAAGCATCCTGGGACCGGTTTTGGGGTTTCACCCCTCATCAGACAGGCTAGCTTGAATCCAGTGGCATGGGAAGCACGGGACCCACGTCTGGGCATACCCTTCCCACTTAGGGCGACAAATGCAAAAACAACAAGTGATGGACGGAATGCTGAACATTGTCAAACATTCACCCCCAGTCACAGATCTAGGTTTAATCCATCATTTTTTTGCTGCCCATGCCATTTCAGTTTGGACCCAGCCATATGCAAATCAGTCTTGACCCTGGTCCCCATGGGAACAGTCCAGCCCAAACTGCTAGGCCAGGTCTTCCCGGGACTGGAAACAAGCATCCTGGGACCGGTTTTGGGGTTTCACCCCTCATCAGCCAGGCTAGCTTGAATCCAGTGGCATGGGAAGCACGGGACCCACGTCTGGGCATACCCTTTCCACTTAGGATGACAAATGCAAAAACAACAAGTGATGGACGGAATGCTGAACATTGTCAAACATTCACCCCCAGTCACAGATCTGGGTTTAATCCATCATTTTTTTGCTGCCCATGCCATTCCAGTTTGGACCCAGCCATATGCAAATCAGTCTTGACCTTGTTCCCCATGGGAACAGTCTAGCCCAAACTGCTAGGCCAGGTCTTCCCTGGACTGGAAACAAGCATCCTGGGACCGGTTTCGGGGTTTCACCCCTCATCAGCCAGGCTAGCTTGAATCCAGTGGCATGTTTCTTAAGTCACCATTGAACCTGTCACACATCGGAAATTACTGTACAGCCTAATGTGAAGACATTAATGAGTGTGGTTGCCGAAATGTCACCTTGCAAAATGTAAGTGTCCTAATGACCTTTACATTAATACATTGCATAATTCTAAAGGTATGGGATGTCCAGGGTACTTTGATATGAACGTGTTAACAACTGTTTCAATTTTAACTGTGCATGGAACTATCATCTCACCCCCAGTGAAGACACACGGACACCTGTATCACAAGTCACAATGCTAGTGAGGGCACACTGTACAGAAAACCCCAAAACATACTGCTGACAAACGGTTAGCAGACAAACACTTGCTCAGCCAAGGAAACAACACAATGCAGATGATATAGCCTACAAGTATAGGATGTCACATTAGTACACAAAAGAGTCACAGACAACACAAGACAACTACTGCCATTAAAGGTCTTTTCAATAGTGCCAGCTACATCAACATGATCCCATTCTTTTTCTCTTGCAGCTGATCAGGGGTATGGCATCCAGCCATGGATTATGACACCATTTGGCAACCCGAGTACAGCTGCAGAGCGTGCATACAACGAGGCCCATAGGAGGACACGCAGCATTGTCGAGTGGACCTTCGGCATCCTCAAGTCAAGGTTCGCTGCCTCGACATCACTGGTGGTAGCCTACTATATTCCCCCGAGATGGTCTGTAAGATCATACTAACATGTTCCATCCTTCACAACATTTGCATAAGAAGGAACATTCCCCTCCTGGAACCAGACCCATACATGCCTGAAGACGAGGAAGAGGAGGATGCTGCCCTGCAACATGAGGGGGAACAACCAAACACGGCTGCTGGAGTGCGTAGGCGCCAACACATTGTGAACAATTTCTTTTAAATATAATCACCATCACCACTTAATGAACTATTGTAAATAAACACTGATAAGAAACACCACATCATGGTCTGGCTAATCATTTCTGCACACCTTTAGCTCTAACTATCAGAAGAAGAGTGTCGCCTCATGGAGCATTGATGATATAACAATCTGGACACAGAAAATCCCACTACAAATGTGATGCCTATCATACAACGGTCACATACACACACAATGTAAATGACTGACATCCTGTACAGTTCACCTTTGAAGGGCAATAGCTGAGGACCACACCTATTACACACATACATGTTGGAAACATGGTTCATCGCAGCATATGGCACACAACTAAAACACCATCACTCAACTAGGGGAAAACAGGCCTCATACATCAGGCAGTTGACATGCTTTTGCTTCAGGAACAGGAATGTATGACCAGACCCTTGACAGCAGTAAGTCCAACTACATACAATCTTTGCAAAGACTGTCACTAGAGTTACACATAAGCAGAACATACACAGCACAAGTGCCACACATATGACAAGCATCCAGTATCACATCCCATCTACATGTCAGCCCTTTTCTAAAATCCTGACACACCCATGCGCCTGGTCACACCCCACCTGTCTAAAGAGGTCCCTGGAATACAAATATGTGTACCCTGATATTCCCTCATCTACACACACACACTAACAAGAGTCATCCAGTGTGCCAGACCCTTTCCTATGGTATACCATTGTCATAGTACTATCTGACTGCATGGACGTCAGCTCAAATAATACACTGGCTTGGAGTTTATAAGGCCTGGTATCACCTGTAGATTGCTTCCCGTGTGAAAGGTACTGTAGGCCATTTGAAAGCAAATCTCATCCGACAGGACTTGTGAGACACTGATGGAGGCTACACCAGTGATCACCTCCATGCACACCAGCCAAATTTACATGCACCGTCCCTGCTGATGCCTCCTACAGCATAGATGTTGTCATTTTGGCAAATACACCGTTAAGCATTGCTACTAATGTAGCCGTATAACACTGTATCTGGGTTCATGTGTCACCTTCAAAACAACACAGGACATACACAGTTTGACATGTCAACTGTCTACTGCTCCCTCCGACCAGTCTTAGTCAGACCACCGATCATGTCAATTGTGAAAGATCTGGATCCTGATTGACCCTGCATCCTGTCAGCCTGACTGGCACCTGTCCGTGGGTCACCCTAAAGATTCCCGGTGGCCACATATGGACCACACTTGCTGTTCAAAACCTCTCTTTCTTCAGAGGCTAGTTTGTCATTTGCCTCAACAATGTATACTCAAATACATTGTATTGCATCATCAGACTTTTATTTGTATCATATTTGTTACAGTGCCCTTGAATAGCTAAATCATGCCCCATCCGTTGTCTGGGCCTCATTAATGCCTAAACTACAAAGTGTGACAGTGTACCTGGGCCATAGCCTGGGATGGTGTATGTGGCCTCCAGCAGAACCAGCAACCTCAGATAATGTCCATGAAAAGTCTACACATTTTAGGACCCTGACAGTTCACACGCTGAGTAACATTGTCCAAATAATAGAGATGGCCCGTGTGTGGTGAATACCAGCCATATTATTCTGCACAGAGGCTATGATGTTCCCATATGCATTTGCTTCCACAGAGGCCAACATGAGTACAAATGTTGCAATTACACATGCCTGATCCTGACACCTGAGACATTCTGTCACTCAGCACAACAAGGTTGCCCAGTTGAAAGTCTCATTACACGTCTTCAGTGACAGGGTGGGACCATCCACTTGTAGGTTACCATGTCCTCAATGACTTTACTCACATTTATCTCCAAAGGATACTCATTAGATACACGATTAGCTGCCACTAACTCATGATGAGACCTGGACAACATACACCTTAACAGTTGATACAGGATCAACATTGGACCACACACATGTACATGTACCACCAATCACCAAAGTGGTTGCAAGCAGCCTATCACAGTAGTGTCCCAATTGTAATCTAGCATGAAGATTGAAACATGCCACTAAACCAGGTAATGCATTAAGGGCCACATGCATCAAAAACCTATTTGCTATTATAACATATGGAACTTTAAGAATTTGCTATTAAATCAATGCTAAATGGTATGTCTGATGTTTCTAAAGAAGTAGTAGGGCAAACTTCAAATGGGCAAATGGTATTACTGATTTGCAAAAAGAGAATCATACTCAATGTGCATCTATGGGCCTGCTGCCAATGGTTTAGCATTACAGAAATTGGGAAAACCGTTGATTAATTCGCAAGTCAGGAACAGCAAATCCCAGGGTGCTGGGGGCCAAAGTCCCCCTCTGCTGCAGCCCAATTAAACACTTTTTACGGACATGTGAAGCACACACATGCTTAAGGGGCATGTGTGCGCTACATGTCTATAGTAAAACATTTTTTGGCTAAATTAACTGGTAATTAGCACATGGTTACCACCAAAAATTGTTTAGGTGTCAATTGCATTACCGAAATGGCCATTTTGCAATTTGTAGAAGCTTGATACATGTGCTCACAAATTAGCTAATAAAGACATCCTGTTAGCTCTTTCATATTTGGAGAGTCGCAATTAGCAATTATCTACATGTGTGCGCAATTATGAGTAATCTCCATTTTGGCCAATCCTTACTATTGCACTGTGCATGCCTTCCATACATCCTGTAAGGCACATTTGCTTTCGCTAAGCCCAGTATTTAGCATTCAGCACCGTTAGGTAAAGCAAATTTGCATGACTCATTTGGACATAAAAAATACATAATTGGCATTATGCGTCATATTTACAACGCATATAGCTTGTGCGTCATATTTTTTGACGCACAGGAATGAAAATAATGCTGCATCCAAATATTATTAATAATTGGTAAATAATATTTGGATGCAGCATATTTTTCACCTCTGGAAGTGAAAATTATGCCGCATCCAAAATATATTTACCATTTATTAATAATATTTGGAGGCAGCATTAATTTCACTCCTGTGCGTCAAAAAATATGACGCACAAGCTGTATGCGTGAAAATATGAAGCATAATGGAAAAAAACTGCGGCCATGTTATGCAGGATGTGATGTAATAGGATATCTTGTTTCCAGATTCTGTACAGTGGGTGTACTTTCACTTTCACTTTGCAGTCTGTGATTATTCTAGACTGTGTGGCTGTGTGCAGAGTGTTGTCCTGTGATTTTGTGCTTTTGTGTCCTGAGTGCTATCTTACTTGTTGTTTTGTCATTTAAATTTTGTTGTAGAATACTGTCTGAGTGTGTGTTGTTTACATTTGTCCAGTCCAGTGTTGTATTTATTGTCTGTGGGAGTCTGTTGTGGGTACTGTTATATAGGGGATAGTTGGGCTCTTCTAATTGTTAAGTTTACTTTGTATTTCCTTACTCCTACTTTCCCCATTTTCACCTTCCTTCTTTTTTCCACTACATTTTCCCCTTTTCTGTGCAGAAATGTCGGGTAGGCCACGTCTTTCTAGGATGGGTGAGGAGGAATGGGTGGGGTTCATATGGCTGGAGTGCCATTTCCTCCTGCTGATGCTCGAGGCTGGGGGTAGGGTGATACAGGGGTATCACACTGAGGCCCGAAAAGTCAGTTGGGGGAAGGTGCGCCATCACTTGGTGCGTCTGTATGGGAGCCAACGCAATAACCACCAGCTGAAGCACCGCTGGACTGACCTGATCTCCAGGGAGCAAGATCTGCTGGACCACCTGGGAATCATGATTGGTGGCCCTGTTGGTGAGTACAGATCATGTAAATGTGCACATTTAAAAGCTGGGTAGTGACATGAGATGATTGGTACACAATCTGCCAGATAAGTTGCTGACTGTGTGTAATGCTGAGGAAACATACAGGGTAATTGATGCACTATGTGAAGGATGACAAATGCTAGCAGTCAGGCAGCTCATGCTCTGCAAACTTACAGGTTGCTTGTTGCTTAATGTAATTTAGTTCCGCCTTTGTGTCAGACAAGCTAAACATTAATGAAGCAATCATGACTCTACAGGTCACAATTGCCAGTGAAGTATGGATGTACTAACATCATACCTACATATGTTGACGCTATAGCTAGACTGACATTGGAGACCCTACATGATGCTGAAAATGAGTGCTGCCTTCACGTCAATTGATGATATCAATGTGGCCAAGACATATGTCTCATGTGTGTCTGGATGAGTGTGTAAGGAAAGTGTTCACGGAAGTGCTATGCCTGTTAGGGATTAATGTGCTCCTTCATATTTTATTGATACATGCCAGATCTGAACATGGACCATTTTTAGTAAGGATTCAGGTGCCCTCAGCTAACATCTTATACAGGTATTTTTTGTTTCTTGTGCCAAAATCCGATTAGGGATGGCAGTCCAAAGGTATGGACTAGGGTACAAATATCTATGTTTGGTGCCAATCACCATTGTTGGGACACATCAATTTATGAAACTGTAACAACATGAGGCTTTGCCAAAGTCCCAGCCCTTCTGTACAATGTACCTATCTGTCACAGATGTGTCATGACCACATAGGCTGTTTGGCAGGTCATGCAGTCCTCAAGTAACCAGCCTTTGGATGTCTCTCTTGGATGCACATGATGAGACGAATACACACCAATATTGTTGCTGCTCACTAATGGAGGTGCATGTTTGCCACCACATGACAGTCAGGGCCACTGCATGTGTGTAGAAATGTGTGTAACTGTAGCAGGAGACCCATCCTATGTAAATGTTGGCTGTGAAATATTCCATGTAGTATGAGCATGTCTGAAAGGGTTTCATTACTTATGTCAGCTTACACATTGTTTTTATAATTGAAATTGTTTGTCAGTGCACTGATTCTGAGCACATTCTTCCTTCCATGCTTTACAGGTGGACCTGCACCGTACACAGTGGGAGAGGTGGCTCGTTTTGAGGACCCCGACACCTACAGTGAGTGTTGACATGTGTGTTATGTTTTGTGTTTGCTGGTGATGTGTGATGGACTCCTGTGTGTTGAACACATTGCAAGGTGTGATGCGCTGCCCAATCATTAGTCTTGTTCCATTAGTGGGATTTCAGTTCTTAGAAAATTTTGAGTTGACCAATGCTTATCCATTTGTCTGATCTAGGGTTTGTAGGCCATTCCTGTAGGGCCCGCTATGAGAACTGGGGTGAGTCATGTGGAATACACTAGTTACAATAAGAGTTGCACTGGGACTCGTCTCAGACTGAGTCCGCATGTCAGACTCACATTCTCCCAGATAGCTTCTGCAAATGGCTTTTCTGAAGACTGCTGCTTCCCTATTCACTGATGTACTGAGTACACTGTAGGTTGAACCTTCTGGGAGCATGTACTTTCACATGTTGTACTACAAGTGTGTGGAACTAGAGTGCAAAGGCCTAGGTGTGCCTGCTATTCATGATCATGGGTGTTCTTGCTACTCTGTGTCTGTTGAAAATAATGCCTCACTGGAAGTATGTGATGTTGACCTAGGTCAGTACATTCTGACATGTGTGGGCCTTGGATAGGACAAGGTTTAGCTGACTCCGATTTGTTGATAGCCCTTACTGGTCGTGTGTGTGTAGAGCCAAACACATGTTGAGCTTTCTATACACTCCTGGGTGTGCATGTAGTTTGGAATTGTTTGTTGTTCTCCCCCCCCCCTCAAACACAGGCATGGGTTTGTGAATAGGGTACCTAGGACTGAAGCAGCCAGTATGTTACACATACTTGTGACTATTTGAAAGTTTGTTTTGAACCTAGTGTACACACTCAGGTATGGCACATGAGTACTGTACTAGCAAATCCTATTACAAATAGCAGACCTTGTGGTTTGTGATTATCATCACATGCACTGACATATGTAGTCCAGGCAATAGGCGGAGGATGTGCAGCATGATTGTTAGCTGACAACTGTTGGTACTTTGATGACAAGTTATTGCCAGTTGTTACCCATCATGTAGGTTTTGGATGTGCTATGTGTGAGATGACCTTTGTAGGCAGGTTTTCCATGTACTTCCTCTGAGATTTTCAATGATCTGTATGGTGATATGAGCTGTTACAAGTACAGTAGATGTATTGTCAGATTGACCACTTGTGCTATTTCACACAATGCAGTTCCTATGGTAAATGGTTGCCCTTTGTCTTCACAGCTGCAAACATGACACCTGCCCTGAAGCATGAATTTGAGAGGCGGGCCATGAGGTACAGACACATCCTGCAGGTGCAGTCGGGGTTCCGAAGGATGGCCCGTACATACCAGTCAGATCGGGCCTCCGTAGCATGGTGGGCTTCACCACAGGGTGGCCCAACGTTGCCCACTACAGCCACCACCACCACAACCACCGGTTCTCCCCAGGTGGCCCCACCCACAGCGGGGACAGTTGTCCCTACATCTGCAGCACACCCAGGCCCCAGCAGTGTGACAAATGCAGGACAGTCCAGTGGGCTAGGCTCCACACGGCCACAGAGCACCTCGGCCAGGACACAAACGGCACCAGCACCAACAGTCAACCCAGCGGCATTCCTGGCTTTGGAACATAAGATGGACCGAGTTTTGAAGAGGGTGAACAATCTTAGCCAGTATGTCAGCTACATAAAGAAGCGGGTCAAATCGATCAGGCGGACCCTCCGGAGGGCCAACCTCTAGAAATATCTTTTTGCAATGGACATGATTCCCTCCCCTCCCTCCTCTTTCCTTGTTATCATGATTAGTGAGCTTGGGGGATTAGTGTTAGGTTAGTATAGGTTGTTAGTTTAGTTAGTGTTAGGGAGGGGGGTGGGGGTCCTGATTCTTTCTACTTTTACTTATTATGTGTGTGTTGGCAATGTTGGGGTTCCTGTGTGTTTCAATAAAATAAAAATAAAAATGTTTTTTAAAAAAATATGAAAAAAAAACAAAAATACAAAAAAAAATATGATTGTTTAGGATAGTATAGTATGTGTGTAGGTTAGTATGTGTTGTCCTCCATGTGTCCTGTCTCATAATGGGGGCTGGAGGGTTGATGTTTAGAACGATTCATTATATGTGATGAGTAAGTTTAGCTTAGGTTAGTTAGGGACAGTTGTGGGTAATGAGTAGTCAGGTTAGATTAGGGTAGGTATGACTTTTCCCTTAGTTTCCTCTTGTGTGATTAGTTTTGAATAAATATATAGATAACTCTTTACATTATGTGTTAACTGCTACTTGATCATGGCCTTGGCATCAGTGTAGATGATTGTTGTTCTATGACATTTGTGTTCTATGCTACAAACAAATACAAACTGAGGTGTAAAATGGCAGCTACCCCAGAGCTACCTTGGTAAGAATCCACCATTTGTTTGAACCACCAATCGGAGTTGACATGGATCACAAAGGATTTTTGTTGATGAGTATGTTTTCTACGTCACAAAGTGTGCTTCCAGACTTGGTATTGGGGGGACAGTTTTAGGTCTGACTGCAGTGTGATGTTCAGGGACCCCTTCTAAGATGAGTTGTTGTTAACACTCTTGTCTTCTTGTCTTCATAACTGACATAGATCATTTGTGTCAATATTCAGCATGATTACCTATTTGGATGTTAACTCAGAAAGATTGATTCATGCTGTGTTTTGTAGTGTTTGCTTAGATTAGACTGCACAGTTCTATGTGTTAGTATTGCATGGTGACAACATTTATTAGCCACTATTAGTTGACTTGGATATCCCTTGAGGAAGCATTATGCTGTCCAACACAGCATGATGGTGTGTGGTTTCTCACTTTATCAGTTATTCTCCTCAGGATGGGCAGGCTATGATGCAATCCTGGGCACTGTGCAGATGTATCTGACTACATGATGTCAGGACAGTTGTATTGACAAGCTACATGATTGGAACACAGGCACATTTGTGTTATCTACTGCACAGTTGATGTGTCAAATTACACAGAGACATATTTGTTGTGCAAGTGCTATTTATTGAAAAGTTCTGTAGTGCAATATGTACATTGTCCATCTTTGATGAGTCCGTTCTAGTGAAATCTTACATTGTGATCCTACAGAAGGGGTGTATGTAATGCTACTGACATGCTGGGGTGATGTTACAGACAGTGCAGAGGGACAGGATTTGCCGATTAGTAGGAGAGAGACATTAACTGGGCATGCTGACAAGATATACAGTGGTTTGCAGAACAGTCATTGAGTAGAGTTGTTGTAAGACTGGCATTTGACAAAACGTTGGACCTTGGTCAAAGTAGGCCATGGTGTAGGAACTAGTGCTTCCGGGTACTTTTCCGTGTGAATGTGATCTGCTCCATGTCTTCTTCTTCTGATGTGTGTGTTGCCTGCTTTGTCCTTGTTGTTGTTGGTTGTGAAGGGGCAACACACACCTCAGTGTTAGAAGACGTGGAGTCAGATATCCCGGTCGCTGCTCCCTGTGAAGGTCTTAAGGGCAGTACTGCAGCAAGGAGGATCTGCTGGTTCTTGAGAATAGCAGCCACATCACGATGGTAGGCAGCCAGGTCGGCCCTGAGGGAGTCATGATTGCATTCGTTCATGCAGTGGAAGGTTTGGGGTGCGAGGTGTTGCGGCAACTCCCTTACTGCAGTGGTGAATTCCTTGACAGTTTCTTGTAGTCCTTGCAGTATGGATGTTAGGGCTTGCACAGCTGCTGCCTGATCTGCAGATGACATCATGCACGAACGCACCCCCTCAAGGCTGGCTGCAATAGTTTGCATCCCCACCCGCACCTCCTTGGCCAGCTCCAGCTGTACTCCAACTACAGTTCTCTCAAAGCTGGTGCCGGTGTCGTCTGAGTCCTCAGCTGTATTGGAGCTGGCAGGTCTTACAATTGGGGTGGTGGGTGGATCCTCTGCGATGGCTGCTTGTTCTGTGCTCCTCCTTGTGACTGAAGGTGGGGTCTGGAGGGTTTCAAGGACCTTTTGGATGGTCTCCTGGGGAATGTTTATGGGCTCGTCATCCATGTCATCAGGGAAATCTGGGCCAGGCATATCGGCAGGAGATCCATCTTCCTCTGCAATGAAACAGGGTACAATTAGTGTGTCTGTGTTGTGACAATTTTGACGTGACGTGCCTGCCTTTTGATGAATTCACTTTGTGATCTTGTTTTTATATTAATATCTGCAGTCCTTCAGATGGGCATTGTTTCAGGCCTATGGCCCACCTGTGTATTACATGTATGTTATTGAGTTATCAGACTTGTCAGCCTCATTGCCTCTAGGTGTTGCTTTATGCCAAATAGAGAATAGCCACCTTTTTGTCCTACTCGACCCTCCGTGTATATCCATTCTCATGGTGAGTCCTTTCACTGGCAGTGGGTGTTCTGATGGCCCTGGCAGCACACTTAACTATCAGGACCTGCCCCAATCCCTGATCTTTCACATCAACTTAATTGTAATTGACATGTAGCGTATCCTATGCATGGCAATGTTATGATGTGATATGGATGTTGACATTGTTGATGTGTCCTGCTGATGTTGGGTAATGTGTGTTACATTGGATTGCCCTGATAGTCGTATCAGTGTCTTATTTTGTTCTCTGACTGTGCAGGTGTATTTCAGTGACCAGTTACATGTGTCCCCTCCTCAATGCTGTTGTCTGAGCAGTATGACATTTGTGATGTTGCCTTGTTAGCCAGGCACAGGATGGACCCTGACATATGCAGCATGGGTGTGTCCTTAGTGCTGTGTCGCTCCTATTGTTGTTTACATTGGCTGATGTTTGTGACAACTATTAGCACACCAGGACAGGTTGATAATGATCTCATGAAGACATTGCCCATTGGGGTGGTAATCAGGGGGTTGTGGTTGCTATCAATGCTATAAACGACCCCTATGTTGTGAAGCTTTGGCTAGAGGGTAATGTCAAGCAAGACATAATCAATAACACTGGAATGATATCCCCTCTTAAACTTAACTGCTCTACCAGAATCAGATGGAGCTCTCTCAATGCACGCTGTGAAACCCTGTCTGACCGCCATGGATGCAACCTGCATGGTCATATTGGAATAGTGCCTCTGTGATGCACCAGTGAGACTAAGGATACTCCAATGTTCGTCCTCCTGTTCACCTACAAGGATAATGAGTGGTGAAGGCTCAAGAGAGCCATTAAAGTCTCAAGCTACAATAACCTTAGCCTCATTTTGATACATGTCAATTAGAGTAAATCAGTCATTCTTATCCTTTTTACTTCTGTGGATCCCCACCTAATCATTTCTCAAATCTGAGGACCCCACTGAGACATTACTGTTTAGCTGGGCACTTTAGGGAAAATGCCTCTTGCAACGTGTTGGTTCCCTGTAGCCACACAAGATGTCAGCCAAATAAACTTTGGAGTCCAGTTCTATGTCCTAGGTACAAGAGAGCATGTCTAGTCCTGCAGGTCTCCCCTCAGGTCACATTCAGCATTTCCAGTTCTCTTATAATCTTCTGCAGGTCTAGGAAATGTTCTGAGGCTGGTGCCTGGGGTTGGCACTTTTATGACTTGCTCAGAATGCAATGTGCCTGGGTAGTACCAAGATGACTTAAGTCTTCGGCCACACTAATTTGGGAGCTGAGAGCTTCGGTGTGTATATGGGATTGTACAATGAATATCTCTAGTCTATTTCCACATCTAAGTCTAAAACCCAGTTTAGAGCAGGCCCTAGACTCACAACAAAACAGGAAACATAAATATGCCAAGATATTTAGAGAGGGTTGGAAAGCTAGATAGACAGAGATAATTACAAAGAAAGACAGATCAAAAATAAAGTGTTGCATCAATAGGGAAGAGAAGAAATGGAAATCGATGGCACATCTTTAATTAGTAATATAATAATTGAATGTCTATATAAACACACCATCAAGAGCACTGAAAGCAAAAAGTAGAAAAACATGCAAGCAGTACATACAGGAGCTCTGAAGCAAAAGAAAATGGTTTACACTTATTACTGTGGTTATGAATTAAAATACATACCATGACATACAGGTATGTAGTAATAAATGTACTTCGCTGCACATAACAACTTCATAAAGAACAGTTTCAAATGGGCACAATCTGGTATGCTGTGAAATTTGCTGTTACTCTAGAGAAACCATGACACTGTCAACCACTGAACCATTAAACTGAGCTTCTCTCACCTTTTGGACTCAGTACCACTGATATATTGCTCAAAATGATGAAGAACTCCCACTTTTCTGGGTGCATTTCTGGACACCAAAATTTATTCTGCATTGCTCAGACCTCTGATTTGCATCATGGAGCAAAGCCATATTGCTTCGCCTGAGAATGTTTCAAGTCAGTTCTAATCAGATCAAATCTTTCCTTCTCTCGACTCTGTGGTTGACTCCACAATTTCGTTCTTTAAAATCGAAGGAAGAGAAGTTCTCTACAAAGGGCACAGGACATTGTATAATGAGAAATGGCAGTGGAGACCTAGTTCCTCTATGACCTTCATACCACTTTGAGACCAATGTTTACTGATGAAATAAAGTTATATGTGCACCAAAGCTAGCTGCCTTCCCACTAATTTGCCAACATTACTAGCTCTGCCAGGCAGGGACACCTCTCTTATCTACCTTTTGGAAGGGAGCAGGATGTTTCATATTCCATTTAGCAAATTAAGGGCATTAGGCTTTCCCTATACCTCAGAGCAGAAACTCTCCAGCACCCATTGGTACATTAGCCAATTATCAGATTACTCCAAGCAATTGTTTTATTAGCACCCACAGCTCAAACTGGTATGGAGACTACAACAACTTATTGGGTAGTGACCTCAACAGTCTGTTGTTATTCTACCTATTGCCAGATTCCTTTTTGCATGCTTTAGGAGCTAAGCTAAATGCTAAAGAGTTATCTTTAGTTGCCGTTAGAATGGTCAGCTTAGCAAGTCATTATGCCACCAGTGCCAATTTCTGAATCAATTGCTTCAGTATGCACCTTCTTGTCAGCATCATTTGCTACACTGGTATTGCCTTCCATGCATATCGCCTTAGTCGGCCTTCAAGGCCCATTGTTCCTAGGCTCATCAGACCAGGAACCAAGCCTACTCTGTATAAGAAGTACACTCTTCGAAAAATAGCACTGCTCCTTTGTGCAGCCAAAGGTATGACCACCGCAAAAAGAACAGTCGATGGACGGAAAGTAGAACAAATCAAACATTCACCCCCAGTCAGAGATCTGGGTTTAACAGTTTTTTTGCTCACCATGCCATTCCAGTTTGGACCCAGTCATAGGCAAATCAGTCTTGACCCTGTCCTCCATGGGAGCAGTCCAGCCCGAACTGCCAGACCAGGTCCTCCCTGGACCAGAAACAAGCATCCTGGAACAGGTTTCGGGGAATCACCTCTCTTCAGCCAGTCTAGCTTGAATCTGGTGGCATAGTGAGCACGGGACCCATGTCTGGGCATACCCTTCCCACTTGGGGCAACAAACGCAAAAAGAACAGTTGATAGACGAAATGTAGAACAAATCAAACATTCACCCCCAGTCACAGATCTGGGTTTAATCCATCAGTTGTTTTGCTCACCATGCCATTCCAGTTTAGACCCAGTCATATGCAAATCAGTCTTGACCCTGTTCCCCATGGGAACAGTACAGCCCGAACTGCCAGACCAGGTCCTCCCTGGACGCCATCACCTGGTCCGGGTCTACGGGAGTCTGAGAAATGTACACCAACTCAAGCACCGCTGGGCAGATCTGGTCACCAGGGAACAGGACCTGCTGGACCACCTGGGACTCCGGATTGGTGGCCATGTTGGTGAGTAAAAATCTATTAAATGGGAATGATAGAAATCTGTGTGTGAACATGTGACGATTGTTAGCCAATCTGCAAAATAAGTAGCTGACTGTGTGTAATGCTAGGGAAACCTAGGCCCATGGTTATACACATAAATCCCCATATTTTGCAACACATGTACACGCAATAACAGCATTAAAATCCAACATCTATTTGTATTCTGCTAAGTCGCCCCCTCTCTGCGTCACAAAATGTTGCAAATGCTGCGCTACCAAGGTATACATATGTGTCCTAATGTGTATTTGTTGCAGAATGTGTATGAAGACCTATGCTACCAGTCCGATGGCTCATTTTTGCAACACATACCAGATGCCTGTAGCTGCATGTAATGTAGTGTTGCATTTGGGTCAGAAAAGCAACACGTGAACTGCTCTATTTGTACTCCACTGGTCATAATGGCCAGTGAGTACGTCATGTAGAAACAACATACCTACATATGCAGACGCCATAGCTAGACAGAAAATTGGAAACACATGATGATGCTATACATGTGTGTTGCCTTCACGTCACATGAAGTTAGTCATGTTGTTCACACATATGTCACATGTGTGTCTGGTTGCTGTGTGTTGAACCTGTTCACATAGCCTGTTTGATTGTGAGTGGTCATGCAGTCCTCATGGAACCAGTTTTGGAATGTCTCTCTGGGATGCACATGCTGAGATGTATGGTTAACATTATTGTTGGGGCATACTAATGGAGGATTAACTTGGACGACACATGACTGCCCTGGCCACTGCATGAGTGTAGTAGGGTGTGACACTGGAGCAGGAGACTCATCCAATGATAATGTTGAATACAAAGTTATCCATGCAGGATGAGCATGTGTGAAAGTCTATCATTACCATGTCATATTCACACAGTGTCATTGTAACAGAAATCATTTGTCCGTTCACCCAGTCTGAGTATAATCTTTGTTTCATGCTTTACAGGTGGACCAGCCCCGTACACCGTGGGAGAGGTGGCCCATTTTGACGACCCCGATACCTACAGTGAGTGTCGCCTGAGTGCTATTTACATTGTTTGGTAATGACGCATGATGGATTACTGTGTGTTAAAGAGAATTCATGATTTGATGTGCTGGCCGTTCATTGGCTTTGTTCTTTTAGTGTGATATCAAATTTGAATTATGTTTCTGCAAAGCAATACGTAGTCATCTCTCAGATTGAGGGGCTGTAGCCCATTCAATTAGGCCGGCAATTGGGAATGGTATGACTCATTTTTAATACACTGGTCAATGTTAGACTTGGTCAGGGACTTGCCATCAACTGAGTCTGCATAGCAGACTGACAGTCTCCCAGATAGCTTAGGCACATGGCTTTGATGACAAATGCTTCTTCCTAGTTGAGGATGGACTGTGTACACTGTAGGTTGGATCTTCCGGGGGCATGTACTTCCACAAGGTGAACTCGAAGTGTGTGTGACTTGAGTGCAATGCCCTAGGTGTTCAGTTGAATCATGTGAATGGGTGTACTACCTCCTCTGTGTGTGTTGTTAAACATGCCTCACTAATAGTATGTTATGTTGGGCTAAGTCATACCAGTTTGACATGTGTGGACCTGGGATGTGACAAGGTTGGGCTGACTACAACGTGTTGCTAGCCCTTCATAGGTGTTGTGTGTGAAGGCACATACTTGTTGAACTTTCTGTACACTCCTGGGTGTGCATTGAACATGGGATTGTTGGTTGTTCTTCCCACACCACCCACAAAGACTGGGATCTTACTGTGAAACAGGGTACCTAGGACTGTAGCAACCAGTATGTTACACGTCCTTAACACCTTTTGTGACTTGAGTTAGTACCTTGGGCCAGAGTGAGAAAAATGTCTACACGTTGCAAATGGCATAAATATATGTGTGGGATTTGCAAACGTCTGTTTCCTATTCCAAAATGTATTTGGTGGTCATGTACATATTAGCAAAATGCTTTTCAAAATTGAAATATTAAAGGGTTTTACCAGACCTACTTGCAAATCACAGCGGTAGGCAATCCCATTTGCAACCGAGTACGTGGTTGCAAAGTGAGTAGCTGTTATCATCCACTTGAAGTGGATGGTAACCAACTTGCTGACTGGAAGGGGTCCTCATTGTAAAGCTTCACCTTTGTGAGTGGACTAAAATAATCCTGCGCAAAACAGCCAGTGGTCTAAGGGACCAATAATTACCGTGAAAATTTCCAAGTTGAATTGTTGTGATTTAAAACTAATTGCAGCTCATTTTCCTTTCCGGTAAACGGCCATACACTTGGGGAAAAATAACTTGCTTAATTTAAAAGCAGTCACGTCTATGGAGTTCTGCTGGTCCCAGCAGGCCTCCATCCCCGTGAGTGCCCATGTTGCTAAGGTGGGGCAACTTGGAATCCACATCATTGATGTTCATGAGGTGGGTTTTAGGGACCCCATAGCGACTCGCAGACGGTGTCAGAGACACCGTTCTGCTTTGCAAATTGCTAGTTGATTTTTCTAAATTCCTACATCTGACCCCTAGTGTGGACATATGATTCTGGGCCAGGGGTTCAATCTTAGCACACAACTAATTCCAAATGCCATTGAGTGAGGAGTGTGAGTGTTATCACATAGAATGACATATGTACTGAAGTCAGTATGCGGAAGAGCTGGTGCCATAATGTCAAATGCCTTAGGTATGATTTGGATGAGTAGTTTAGGGTGATGTCATCCATCATGTAGAGACATGGATATGCTATGTGTGATATGACCTTAGGTATGCATGATTCACATGTACTTCCTCTGAGCTTTTCCGTGAACTATGTTGTAACAATTGCTGCAAACAATACATTTCTAGTAATGGACAAATGACCCATTGTGGTATTCAACCCACTGTAAATTCAATGCTCAATATTTCCGTTTTCTCTTCACAGCTGCAAACCTGAGTGCCGCAGAGCGCAACAATTTTGAGCGCCGTGCAGTGAGGTACAGGCACATCCTGCAGGTGCAGTGTGGGTATCGGAGGATGGCTCGCAGATATAATTAGGATCGGGCCTCCGGGGCGTGGTATGCCACACCACAGGCTCCCGCAACGGTGCCACCTACAACCACCGCCACTACAACCACCAGGTCTGCCCAAGGGGACCCAGCGACTGACCAGGCATCTTCATCAAGACCTGGACCCAGCCGTGTGTTGGGAGCAGGGCTGTCCCGTGGCCACTCCACTCCAGCACCAACATCCACCTCCACCGGCACGCAGACCAGCACTGACCCTCCTATTGACCCTGCAGCCTTCCAGGCATTGTCTAGAAAATTGGACAGGTTAATTCGCAAGGTGGACAACCTGACGGAGGACATGGCTGAGGTGAAGAAGAAGGTGCGCTCCATCCGGCGCACACTTCGGAGGGCAAATCTTTAGTCATTTTGCCCTCCTGAACTTTTACCCCTCCCCTCTCACCTCTTTCCTTTTTCATACTGTTAGTTGGGTTTGGGGGGTTAGTTATAGGATAAGTATAGGAAATTAGCTTAGTTAGTGTTAGGTAAGAGGGTGGGGGGTCCTTATTCTTTCTATCTAATATTTTTGTGTGGGTAGGTGGGTGGGGGGCAATGTTGGGATTCCTGTTTAATAAAAAAAAAAAAATAATAATAATAAAAAAATATATATATGTTTGTTTAGGATAGTATAGTATGTGTGTAGGTTAGTAAGTGTTGTCCTGCATGTGTCTTGTCTCTTAATGGTGGGTGGGGGGTTGATGTTTAGATCGTTTCGTTACATGTGTAGAGTAAGTTTAGCTTAGGTTAGTTAGGGACAGTTGTGGGTTAGTAGTAGTCAGGTTAGATTAGTGTAGGTTTACCTTTCCCTTAGTTGCCTCTTTTATTACTACTTTTAAATAAAAAAATTGTTAACCCTTTACCTGATGCGTTAGGTGCTACCTTTTCATGGCCTTGACATCAGTGTAGCAGAAAGTTTAAGTATGACATTTGTGTTCCATGCTCGCTATCCCCAGGCTTATGAGGTTTAACATGCCAGCTACCCGTGTGCTAACTTGGTAAGTATCCACCATGTTGGAGAGCCACCATTGGTAGTGTGCATTGATCATCAAGGTTTGGGGTTGGTATGTATCCTACTTCACAAAGAGTGCTTCCAGACTTGTTATTGTAGGTAAATAGATAGGTCGGACAGCATTGTGAAGTTCAGGGAGAGCTTTATAGATGATGATTTGTTCACACTCTTGTCTTGTTGCTGTCATTGCTGACCTACATCATGTGTGTACTGATTCAGCATTAATTTCCTTCATGGAAGTATACGCCGTAAGGGTGATTGATGCTGTGTAATTTGTTTATCATTCCTTTCATTCTACAGCATAATTTCAAATTTTAGTATTGCATGGTGCCTACATTTCTCAGCCACCCTTAGTTGTGTAGAATAGCTATAGATGGTGCATCATTCTGTCCAACACAGCATGATTGTGTGTGCTTAGTCCCTTCATCAGTTATTTTCCTCAGTATAGTAAAGCTATGATGCAATCCTGGCCACTGCACAGATGTTTCAGTATACATGAAATCAGGACAGTAGTATAGAGAATCGACATGGTTGCCACACAGCCACTTTGGAGTTATCTACTGCACAGTTGAATTTTGAAATGACACAGAGACACAATAGGTGTGCAAGTGATATTTATTTATAGGTGGTGTAGTGCAAAATGTCCATTCACCATGTTTGCTGACTCCTTTCTGGTGCATTATTACATGGTGATCCTACAGAAGGGGTGTGGATGATGCTCCTGACATGCTGGGGTGATGTCACAGACAGTGCAGAGGAACATGAAATGCCAATTGGTAGGAGAGAAACATTCACTGGCAAGGTGGACAAGTCATACAGTGGATTGCCGAACAGTCATTGAGGTTAGTTGTAGTGAGACTGGCATGTGTCAAAACGTAGGACCTTGGTCAGAGTAGGGCATGGTGCAGGGACTAGGGCTTCCGGGTACTCTTGCGTGTGAATGTTATCTGTTCCATGTCTTCTTCTTCTGATGTGTGTGTTGCCTGGTGTGTCCTTGTTGTTGTTGGTTGTGAAGGGGCAACACACACCTCAGTGTTAGAAGACATGGAGGCAGACATCCCGGGGGCTGATCCCTGTTGAGTAAGGAAGGGCAGTACTGCAGCAAGGAGGGCCTGCTGGTTTTTCAGAATGGCAGCCACATCCCGATGGTAGGCAGCCAGGTCGGCCCTGAGGGGTTCTATGTTGCATTCGTGCACACGTTGAGTGGCTTGCAGTTGGAGTTGTTGTGTCAACTGGATGACAGCTGTGCCAATTTCCTTCAGTGTTTTTGAAATGTCCTCCAAGAGCAAAGTTCTTGCTTGTATTGCAGCTGCCTGATCAGCAGTTGACAACATGCACGAACGCACCCCCTCAAGGCTGGCTGCCATATTTTGCATCCCCACCCGCACCTCCTTTGCCAGCTCCCGCTGGACCCCAACGACAGTTCTTTAGAAGCTGGTGCCAGTGTCGTCAGAGTCCTCAGCTTGTTGGAGCTGGCAGGTCTTACAATTGGGGTGGCGGGTGGTTCTACTGTGGTGGCTGCTTCTTCTGTGCTCCTCCTTGTGACTGAAGGTGGGGTTTGGAGGCTTTCAAGGACCATGTCAATGGTCTCTTGTGGGAGGTTGATGGTCTCGTCATCCATGTCATCAGGGAACTCATGGACAGGCAGATCAGCAGGAGATCCGTGTTCCTCTGCAATGAAACAGGGTACAATTAGTGTGTCTGTGTTGTGACAATTTTGCAGTAAGATACAAGCCTTTGGATGCCTTAACATTGTACTCTGTGTTTGTCTAGGTATCTGCTGTCCGTCATAGGGCATTGTTGTAGGCCTATGGCCCACCTGTGTGTCACATGTTTGATATGGAGCTATCAGACATGTCTGCCTGATCGCCTCTAGCTGTTGCTTTGTAATTATTTAGGAATAGGCGTTTTTTTCTCCTACTCCTCACTCGTTGTTTCACTATTGTTATGGAAGGACATTTTGTAGGGTGGGCTCTCATTATCCAACATGTGAGTCTTGGCTTTCTAGGCAGCAGGATAGCTAATGGTGTGGGGGACTAAGTTTGACCCACTTGTAAATAACTCTGTCACCCAGATATTCAATTTAGCTAAGACTAACTAGCAGTGCCTCTGGTCTCCCACATCAAAGGAATGTTTACACATCCGAGCGCATGACATCTTTGGAACTTCTCAGGGAAGTGGTGGTCACTCAGGTCCTACACATTTCTATCTTTTCCGGTATGTTCCCATACACAAATGACAAAGACAGTATTAGTTTGATATGAAGTTTCATTGTACAACTGACTTGTAGGAATTTAGGTGTGAGCCCCAATTACACAAACAATACACACTGTTAGAATTGAAATAGTCCGCAGGAGAGTAATACATTAGTACACAGCTTTCATGGTGCCTAACAGTTTCTACTCTCCCTCTGCATGTTCTATGTATAGCACAGCATGTTAAGTTTGGAGGTTGCCTGTCAGAATCACAGGGGAGACATCATCCCTCATATCAGAGGAATGGGCTGGGATCTGGTTGTGCATCAGCAGCAAGGCAGGCAGCATCTAGTTGTGATTTTCTGTTTGGAAACTCCCCCATGTGTGTCTTGGGACAAGGAAGTGAATGTAAAAGACATATGTCATGGGGATGACAAAGTTTCCCTACGCAGGAATGCCAAACCTTAACCCCTACCACATCTATCAGCAATGTACCAGACGGTATCCTTGACTGGGGCACAGAGTGAATATGTTCTGGCAAACTCCAGTGCAGAAGTAGGCAAAACAGTGTGATTTGACTAATTAAAAACACCCTAGGACTGACTATTTGCTACATTAACTGATAGGAAGGGCAATGAGAATCATTTAGTGCAAATTGCTCTGAGGCACTTAGATGTGAGCAAATGAGTATAAGTACAATCAGGGTAAGATGCACAAAGGCCTAAAGCCTGAAGCTAATGCGCAAAGTATACGTTACACTTACAACACTACACTTTGACTGACTGTGGGTGTTGTGACTGCCCTGGCAGCACACTTGCCTCTCAGGCCCTGCCCCATACACTTTTTATTCACATTGCATGATCTGTACATGTCACGTGACATTACCTATGCATGTCAATGTTAGGATGTGGTATGGATGTAAACATTCTTGATGTTTTGAGATGATGTTGGGTGATGTGTATTTAATTGGATTGGCCTGTTTATCGTATGAATGTCCTATTTGTTTGTCCGACTTTGCAGGTGTGTTTCAGTGACCAGTTGCCTGTGTCCCCTCCTCAATGTTGTTGTCTGAGCAGTATGACATTAGTGATGTAGCCTTGTTAGCCAGGCACGTGAGGGACCCTGACGTATGCAGCATGTGTGTATCGTTAGTGCTGTGTGGCTCCTATTGCTGTTTACTTAGGCTTATGTATGTGTCAGTTATGGACATTCGGCATTTGAGTGTACTGGTACCTTTGTCTTATTTCTAGGAGTAATTGCAGATGTCATCCTCACCCCCTAATTTAGGTATGTATGTTGCAGGGTGGGGTTCCTGCCATTTGGTACTATAGCTGCACAGAGATGAGAGGTGTTATTGTCAACTGTGGTTGCAGTTAAGTTACAGTTGTTGTATTTGCTACTGCATTACAGGTAGGGACCTAGTTGATGGGGAATAGATTTTGCAGTACAAGTGCCTGGATGTGGATTTGAGGTAGTGTCCTTCCCACCTGTCACTGCTTTCCCTTGGCTCTCTTGTTGTAATTACAGGATGTCCCCGTGGGACTGTTGTGGTTGCTGTATTTTGTCGTGCCCCAGCTTCGGTCAGTACTGGGCATGCCCCCCTGCCGTGCCCCTTTCCCCATGCCACTTCATATATGTGCTGACTTACATGCATTGTGTAGTAGGTATCCCCCCCTGCTTACAGTCCCCATTATTGTATTATGATTCCCCATGCGACTTACCCTGCATGTGCGTAGTGTCGTGGTAGTCTGCGCTGTCCAGTCCTTGAATCCCTGTGACGATCTCCTCCGGGATGACGGCTGCGACCATCTCCTCCATGTGGTCCAGGGCCTCCTGTTGTGCTGGACTCCCCCCTCCAGTCTGCATTGCTGCCTTCCTGTTCCTGGCCATTTTCTCTTTGGTTCTACGTTTGCAGTCATGCCAGCGTTTCTTACACTCGGTGACTGTCCGGCGTTCTTCAGCCACACTGTTAATCTTGTCCACAATTTGTTTCCAGATGGCCTCTCTCCTACTGAGTGGCAATTTAGAGGTGATGAAAAGTTGGTGCTGGTGTTCCGTCACCTCTTTCACCAGGATTTCCTGCTCCTCTGCACTGAAGCGACACTTTCTTTTTTTTTTTTAAATGTCCTGGTTCCTGTATGCTTCCTCCTGGCTGGTTCCTGGTCTGCTCTCATCCTCCTGGGGTCTGTTGGGGCATCTAGGATCCATTTTGGGTCTCCTCTCCTGAAAGGGCAGTTTTCGCGCAAAAATGTGACGCAATAGCGTGAAAAAAAACGGCGTTTTCACGATTGCGCTGTCGTAAATCGACCCACAGTGATGTGCGTCGCATTTACGTTGGTTTCCTTTACGACAGACCGACGCTGTCTGCGTCACGAAATAATGACTCCCACCTGTTGGTTGCGCCGCCGTACGTCAAAGTATAAATTTGACGCCCGCATGGCGCATCCAAATGGCGTTAGACGGCGCAATTTTTTTTTACGCAAAACTGCGTTAGCGCAGTTTTGCGTCAAAAAGTATAAATATGGCCCTAAATATTTTTTAGGCATCATGAAAAAAGGTAATTATGGTTCCAGGACTCTAGCCTGTGCCTCCTTTTATCTGCCTACGTCCAAGCAATTCAAGAGGCCATGTATCATGGGGCAAACCAAGTCACCCTAACGGTTATCAACAATAACTGAAATCTGAACTCTAATAATAATTGATAATTTCTATAGCACTTAATGATGTAGTGACTTTCACATAACTCAGGCATCCTCTGCTATAACACATCAGTAGACAAATACTTCTCAACAGAGGAAGGCTTTTCTTCCCATGTTATCTTTGGACTTGATTTTTAAAAGACACAGGGGCATATTTATACTCTGTTTGCGCCAAATTTGCGTCGTTTTTTTAGACGCAAATTTGGCGCAAAACTAACGCCATATTTATACTTTGCCGTTAGACGCGTCTAGCGCCAAAGTATGAGGAAAGAGCGTCATTTTTTTGCGTGAACGCCTTCCTTGCGTTAATGAGATGCAAGGTAGGCGTTCCCGTCTAAAAAAATGACTGCGACGCAAATGCGTCGTATTTATACTCCCGGGCAAAAATCACGCCCGGGAGTGGGCGGGGCAAAAAAACCCGCATTTGCGCCTTTTTTTAACGCCTGGGTCAGGGCAGGCGTTAAGGGACCTGTGGGCTCAAAATGAGCCCACAGCTGCCCTCCCATGCCCCCAGGGACCCCCCCTGCCACCCTTGCCCACCCCAGGAGGACACCCAAGGATGGAGGGACCCATCCCAGGGACATTCAGGTAAGTTCAGGTAAGTATAAAAAAAAAATATTTTTATATTTTTTTTATATATTTTTTTGGCATAGGGAGGCCTGATTTGTGCCCCCCTACATGCCACAATGCCCAATGACCATGCCCAGGGGACAGAAGTCCCCTGGGCATGGCCATTGGGCAAGGGGGCATGACTCCTGTCTTTACTAAGACAGGAGTCATGTAAATGGCGTCTGGGCGTCGTTAAAAATGGCGCAAATCGGGTGGAGGCGATTTTTTTGCGTCAACCTGACTTGCACCATTTTTAAGACGCCCTAACGCCATTTTTCCCTACGCCGGCGCTGCCTGGTGTACGTGGTTTTTTTCCACGCACACCAGGCAGCGCCGGTCTGCTAGCGCCGGCTAACGCCATTCAATAAATACGGCGCCCGCATGGCGCTTCAGAATGGCGTTAGCCGGCGCAAAACTTTTTGACGCTAAACTGCGTTAGCGCAGTTTAGCGTCGAAAAGTATAAATACGGGCCACATTGAGTTCTTGGCATTTTGTAATATCTATGCTTCACGGCATCCACAGGTAATGCCACCTGTGCCATACACTGTGTCTTGTGAACTTCTGGAGGGGTCTCTTCTTCCTGGAGGCAAATATCTTTTTCATCCTCATGGAATGGGGCAGGTCTATTACTGAAGAAAAAGTGGCAGTATTCCATCCCATAGTGTATTTGTGTGGTTTAAGATTAAAGATTGTTTGCTGGCACAGATTCCATTTATGAGAAAAAACAATCCAGGTGGTATCACATCTGCAAAGCATACAATAACTATACACCCACTTTTATCACAACAGTGCAGTTTTACAGACTCATCCATCCTTCTTTCTGGTTGACTGAATTCCATGTTTATTTGTCTTTAGGTCTATATTATATACTGCCACAGCTGAGGACATATTGCATTACGTATATTGTAAGAGATTTTTTTTGTTCATTTAGACATGACCAAGTATGTGTTCTTATAACTAGGTTTTTCATCACATTGTATTTGAGTGCAGTTAAAAAAGTTACTTACAAAACCTGCCCTAACAGGTGGATTATAGTGGGTATTTCTGTTTGCTGCTTCTAAAATGATATGCCTCTTTCATCTCACATCCATGTACTTTCAGCCACGGCCAGTACAGCTGCTGTTTTACTTTCCATGCATCTAACTGTCAGGGAGATAATAAAGACAGCTACATGCACTGTCCCACACATATTTTTCAAGAATCACACTCTTGATGCTTTCTTGTGAGGCACAGTTTGGCCAAAATGTCTTAAAAAATGTATCTGACAGACTTCTAGCTGCAGATTCCTTACCACTGAATGTTCTGCAGGAATCAGAGTGGATTTAGGTCTATATTATATAGAGTGTAATTGGAATTTTTCAGGCATTACTTGTGCATGCCAGTAGATGGCATAATTCGGCTCCACATCTGCATCAGCCATGCCAGAAGTGACATGCACGGTGTCTATATAGTTGCCACCCCAACATGCTGACATCAGTTATTCTTTTCTTTCCGCACCATCAGCGCAGATCCCCAGAGAGTCTTGCTGTCCAGGCCTCCACTTCCAAAATTTTAACCGGTGATTTCCCTACCTTATAGGGAATCCAAGAGGCTGGATATCTTTGGCAAGAAGGTGCTCTCTTTTGCCAGCATTGAACTGTTGTTGGTAAACACTGCATGTACCTTGGGCTGATAAATCCACACAGTTTGGAATTCGATTGTGCAAGTGCAGGGAATCTGCAGCTAGATAGAGTCTCTACCAGTTAAGGTGCTACCAAAGTTAAATAATTTTACTTCAGATCATTAGTTTTGTGATGTCACCATTTTTATTTTCCCATGAACTCTGGTCCCTTCCTGTGAAATCTAAGTAAAGATTGAGAAGAGGAGAAAGCTAGGGTACAGTGGCAGTGGTGAGTCTACTATTCCAGCCATCTTTCAAAGAAATCATTACAATTGACTTCTAAGCGAATAAGGACTAGTAAGGATTTTCAACTCTGTGAGGGGAAAACTTTGGTATGGTCAGCTAATAAGTGATAACATTTGGCAAATGTCCTGAAAAACAGAAATCATATTTATTCAAAGCCTACAAATGTGTGGGATTCATCAGTGGTATGTCTACTATATATGACTATGTAAAACATGCTATATACATGTGTATCTCTCCACCTCTGGAGTTTGAAATGTATGTTATGTTGTACTCTTTTATAACATAACATAAGATTTATTGCAAGTTTACGTGTCCAATGATATCACTGCACCTCTGGGTTCTAGTGGAGGCATTGAGGACACAGAACTATGCATCCTGTGATTAACGCTGTTTCACCGTATTAGGCTGCCATCTCTTTGGAAATGTACTGTGTTTCAATTTAGGAATAACCTAAGATCATGTTCAAATAAACTGGTGTGTTGTAAGACATGGGATGCACTCAGATAAATGTAGTGCTTGTATCTGATTTCCCAGTGCATCTTAATGTACAATCTTTTGCACACTCGCACAGGAACAAAAGAAATAAAGAGATAGACCAAGACCATCAGAAACACTGCTTGTGATTTGCAATCCTCTGCTGCTATGTAATTTCTTTTGAAATTACGGCAAGTGCAAAAGTTGCACAAGGTTATCGTGAGTGAGGATCTATTCTTTGAAGTTTGTTCAATCAACACATAAGAAATAGAATAATACGGACAAGCAAGTGTAGTTTTAAATTAAATACAGGATATGAAGTTAAGTGTGCAGGTTACAAAAACATTTTAGATAACCTAATTATAGTAGAACATGTATATACAAAAACCTAGTAATGTATGTTTTCAATGTGAATAACCAAAGTGCATGGAGTAGATGTCCTCTTCCAGATCCCTGCTGAGGGATCATTTAGTTTCCAGACTACTAGAATTGACACAGACTGAACACATGTGATAATTCTTTTAAGTGAAATTGAACTTTGGGTAAAAGATTGCTGTGTGCTGCCTGCTTCATACACACTTCATATTGTAAAGTTTATATAGTTCAATTGAGAAACATGGTGACTGAGTTCTATTAAAAGCTCATGGAAAGTAACATTATGTTTTTCAATACATTGAAAGGCATGCTACAGATTTGAATAAAAAATGCATTTAATTTAGTTGGTATGAGTGATTGGTAGGCCTAACTGAATGCTGCAGTTTAAGCATACATTTTCCTTTCTAAACACTGTGGGGGTGATTCTGAGCTTGGCGGGCGGCGGTAGCCGCCCGCAAAAGCGGGAACCGCCAGAAGACCGTACCGCGGTGAAAAGACCGCAACTGTCATTCTGGGTTTCCCACTGGGCTGGCGGGCGACCGCCGAAAGTCCGCCCGCCAGCCCAGCGGGAAACACCCTTCCCACGAGGACGCCGGCTCAGAATTGAGCCGGCGGAGTGGGAAGGTGCGACGGGTGCAGTTGCAACCGTCGCGAATTTCAGTGTCTGCTAGGCAGACACTGAAATTCTTTTTGGGGCCCTCTTACGGGGGCCCCTGCAGTGCCCATGCCATTGGCATGGGCACTGCAGGGGCCCCCAGGGGCCCCGCGGCACCCCCAACCGCCATCCTGTTCCCGGCGGGAGAACCGCCAGGAACAGGATGGCGGTAGGGGGTGTCAGAATCCCCACTCCGCCGCCATGGAGGATTCTCAAGGGCAGCGGAAAGTCGGCGGGACACCGCCGACTTTCCGTTTCTGGCCGCGGCTGAACCGCCGCGGTCAGAATGCCCAGCGGTGCACCGCCAGCCTGTTGGCGGTGCTACCGCGGTCGTTCGCCCTGGCGGTTTTTACCGCCAGGGTTAGAATGACCCCCTGTATGACCTGAACTTGCCTGACATGTATGATTTTCTATTGTTTACAATTTCCGAACTGCTCTAACTCAGCAGAAATGTTTCTTTTGAGATGTTTGCATGACCTCTCATGGCGCAAACACCCTTTGCTAACAATGAAAGTTATATTTTCTATTCATTATTAACCACTTGACCTGCATTCGAACTTCAAAACTTGCTAATCTAATCGTCATCTTGCTTCATTATGAATAGTCTTCCAGTATGAAGATGTGTGAGAAAGGGGATGACTTAATGTGATCATGCCAAATATGTACACAAATGTTCTTTCTTTCAGAGATCTATGTGACTGAGAAAATAGTGTGATGTACCATTATAATTGCAATTGGAAATTTTGAGCACTCTTTGTTAGAAATTGCCATCTCAACTGAAAATGTTCCTGTCTCACTATGTTCCTGCTTTCTCATTGGATGTTTGCACAACTTACCTGAAAAAATATTAAACTTTTGTATTGTTGTACTTTGTATAAAAGTGTCCTAGGGAAAGAACACTGAAAAATCTTGAAGATTAGAGCTTTGAGAAGCTTCAGGCCGTTTTCTATCTTTCTCTGCAGAGGCTGACACATTTACACTTTGTGTTCTGATAGCTTTACTGCCTGGACAGGCTCACTCAGATGCTTCATACAATATTCTGTAACTTATGCCTGATTAATAAAGAAAATAGTTTAACAACTAATTATTAATAAATTCTTTAAAATGTAACTATAACGCTCATTATTGACGTCCGAAAAATAAAACTTGATTAATGCAAAAATGTTTGAGGTTATGATTTGCTGTTTCCTTTTCCCCACTCATTTCCAAGATCACTGATTGTATCTCTTAAAACAGCAGAGGTTTTGTAAAATGTAGAATACACCACAGCACCCTAAAAAGTTGGTAGTGAAGGAGTGGTTTACATATCAACACTACAATAATTAAAGTGTTCAAATTAGTTAAAGCCCTAATTGCCTAGAATCCGTTTGCGAAGGTTGATGGAGTGCAGTTTCTGAACCATTTTGCAAATTGCGAATGAACAACTGGTGAAATTGATGGGTGTGAGTATCAATAGGGTGATGCATCAGAATTGTGAAGATTTATGAACATGACATATTGAAATACACTGCTATATGTCAATATTTTATACATGATTTGTTGAAGAAGATAATAAGTGATCTAACTAAGAAGTTGGGTAAGATCCTGAGATGGAGATAAATAGAAAAGATAGATAAGAAATAGATGTAGTCTTGTCTGCTAAGAGAAGTGTAAGTCATGGCACATTGTTGACTACACAAACATAAAGGGATGTAAGAAATTTGTGTGGTTGTACTAACTGTCGATTGGTGCTTCTGGAACCTGGTGCTCAAAGGTGCCACAACACTAATTAGAATATTTTCCCGCTGGTCAAGAACTCATCATTGTAAGTGGAAAATACCTTTGATTGAAAATTGGAAGGTGCAAAACCTAATCCCTATTGTCTATTGCACTCAGTTTTCTAAGAAGAAGTCGACAAAGTTTGCTGTTATTTTTTATGCTGCTTAGTGATTAGTTTTGTCTTTTGCATTTTACGGAGACATTGTAAAGGAGGGTGAGCTATTGCAAGGAGTGAGTTGTTGCATCATATTGTGCCACACTGGTATTGGTTGGTTGGTATAACCCTGCCCTGTGTTTGGTTGCAAAATCATTGGCTGATTGAATCACAGAACTGTATTGTGTTTTGATAAAAGGGGTCCTCAGGCCTGACATATAATGAACACGTTCATCAATTGAGACACTGCTATTTTGATTGCTGATTTTGTTGAAATAAATTTGAAATCAAGACATTTTTCAAAGCTGATGTAATGGCTCCAATAAGAAAGGGTGAGGAAGCACCGCCGAGGGTATGCCAGCATACCATATGATGATTGATGAAGGGTTACATACATGTGTTAGGCTTTGTAAATGGTGCAAGATCTCTGAAAAAGTGGGAAAGCTGCAGTTTCTTAGATATAGTATATTTAATTTAAGAGTCTTAGTCAAATTAGAAGAAAAACTACACAAAATGAAACCACCTCCTAAATCTACACAATGTGAAGTGCTTACTGCATGGGAAAACATTTCTCAAAATAAAGAGAGAGCGAAGTACCAAAAACTAAGAGGGTAATGAGAAATTATGCAGATGCAATTTGGGATGGTCAGTCTCAGACATGGAGAAAGAGTGTGGTAGAGGGTGCTAGACTATATCCTGTACTTACAAAGGAGAAAAACATAAAAGATGGACAATCTAAAAAGCCTAAAAAGAAAAAGATTAAAGGTGATAGAGAAACAAAAGCTGAAATGAAATTTGATACAGATACTTATTCAGGTGATGATATTTTAGACAAACTCTTAAATGCACAGCCACCACCTTATGTGGGTCCTGCAGCAAATGTCAGAGCTCAATTGACAAACAATGTGAGAATAGCTATGGCTCCCATAGATCTAGCTATTACACAAGTTACCAGTCCGATGCAAGCCATGTCGCCTGTAAATGACCAACCAGTATTGACTCAGCCAATTGTTCAACAGCCAGTAATAACTCAACCAATTGTTGCATAGACTGTTATTACATGGCCTGTAACTCAGCATGCTGTTACACATGCTCCAACACAAATTGGAACTCCTCAGACTGTAGCACTTACAAAAGCTATAGGTTCCGTGATTATGACTCCAGCACAAATTACTGAATTGATTACATCACAGACAGTGCTTGCATAGGTTGTTTGCACACCAACTACAGTAATTCAAGAAGCTACTGGAGGTATGTCAGCAAATATGTTTATCTCCACATCGCAATATTCTCAGATAGTGGTGTGGACAACCCCACAAACCATTCAAGCATTTTGGAGAAGGAAGACGATTTGTCTTCATCACACAAACAGAAAGAGGTGAAAGGAATTCCCAGAAGGTGGAATGTTTCCCCCTTTGTTTGAAGAGGTTGCCAGAAATTGTGTGAAAGCTGAGGATGGAGAAAGACTGAGGGGCATATTTATACTCCGTCTGCACCGATTGTTCGTCAAAATTTTTGACGCACAATCAGCGCAAACGTTGCCCCGTATTTAAAATTTGACGCCCGCGGACGACAAAATTCCGCCTTGTGCGTCATTTTTTGGATGCGGCAACCCGCATTGCGTTAATTATATGCAAGGTAGGCGTTCCCGTCCAAAAAATGGCTTAAACGGCCGTGCGTCGTATTTATGCTTTCAGGCAAAAATGACGCACGGCCGGGAGGCGGAGCCAGAAAATTACGCACAGCCCTATTTGCATCAAAAATTAATGCCTGGGTCAGGGCAGGCGTTAAAATGGGGCAAACACACCTGTATTTAATCAGAACACACAGAACAAACAGCAGAGCAGCAACAGGGAGCCATGGAGGTGATTCTAATCCAGCATGCACGCAGACGCAGAGCCCAGCAACCACAACAGCACCTACAACAACACCAGCAGGGACCCCAAAGGCAGCGCAGAAGACAGTAGAGGATATTCCGCCAAAGAACAACCCTTCAGGGCCTCAGGGAACACGACATCATACAGAGGTACCGGTTGAACTGGCAGGCCATTCAGCAGCTGCTGCGAAACATTGAACAGCAGTTGGCCCCCACTTTGGTGACCCCTCACCATCCCAACAGAAACAAAGCTGCTTTCCGTACTTCATATGCTGGCAAGTGGCTCTTTTCAAACAACTGGTGCCTTGGTTGGTGGAATATCACAACCATCATTCTCCGCCTTTTTGCAAAAAAGTACTGGACGCCATCATTCGACTGACACCCGCCACATCTGCTTCCCTAACACACTGCAGAAGCAGCAGGAAACTAAACAGGGGTTCTACGCAATCAGTGGCTTCCCACACGTTCTTGGTGCAATCGACTGCACACATGTACGCCTTGTGCCACCTGCTGCAACTGAACACCCCTACCGCAACAGGAAGCACACACATTCCATCAACGTGCAGGCCATAGTCAATCACCAAGGATTGATCACCAACATTGTGGCTAAATATCCTGGGAGTGTCCATGACTCCTTCATCTTCCGTCACTGCACCATCAATCTACACTTCCAGGATGGACGGTATGGCAATGGACTACTTGTTGGTAAGTACAAAAACCTACATATATATACACTGCACAGCAACCCTCTAGGACACAGAATACATACACCACAACAGCAACATGTCGACAGGAACACACTGAGGTCGTGACATCGCTAGCCATGTTTCTTAAGTCACCATTGAACCTGTCACACATCGGAATTTACTGTACAGCCTAATGTGAAGACGTCAATGAGTGTGGTTGCCTAAATGTCACCTTGCAAATTGTAAGTGTCCCAATGACCTTTACATTAATACATTGCCTAAGTCTAAAGGTTTGGGATGTCCAGGGTACTTTGATATGAACGTGTTAACAACACTTTCAATTTTAACTCTGCATGGAACTATCATCTCACCCCCAGTGAAGACACACGGACACCTGTATCACAAGTCACAATGCTAGGGAGGGCACACTGTACTGAGAATCCCAAAACATACTGCTGACAAACGGTTAGCAGACAAACACTTGTTCAGCCAAGGAAACAACACAATGCAGATGGTATAGCCTACAAGCATAGGATGTTACATTGGTACACAAAAGAGTTACAGACAACACAAGACAACTACTGCCATTAAAGGTCTTTTCAATAGTGCCATCTACATCAACATGATCCCATTCATTTTCTCTTGCAGCTGATCAGGGGTATGGCATCCAGCCATGGATTATGACACCATTTGGCAACCCGAGTACAGCTGCAGAGCGTGCATACAATGGGGCCCATAGGAGGACACGCAGCATTGTCGAGCTGACCTTCGGCATCCTCAAATCAAGGTTCCGCTGCCTCGACATCACTGGTGGTAGCCTCCTATATTCCCCCGAGATGGTCTGTAGGATCATCCTCACATGTGCAATATTGCACAACATTTGTGTCAGAAGAAACATTCCCCTCCTGGAACCAGAGCCACACATGCCTGAAGAGGAGGAAGAGGAGGATGATGGCCTGCAACAGGAGGGGTAACTACAGAACACATCTGCTGGTATACACAGGCGGCAACAGATTGTAAATAATTTCTTCTGAATATGATCACCTTCACCACTTTAGTTAACTAATGTAAATAAACACCTATTATAATCACCATAGCATGGTCTGGCTATTCCTTTTTACACACCTTCATCTCTACTTATCAGAATAAGAGTGTTGCCTCATGGAGCATTGCTGAGATACTGAGTAGGACACGGAACATCCCAGAGCTTGTGTGATGCCTAACATACAATGGTCACATACACAAACACTCTTAATGACATATATCATGTATATATCTCCTTTGAAGGCCTATAGCAGAGGACCGCAACTATTTCACACATACATGTTGAAAGCAAGGTCCAACGCAGCATATGGCACACAACTATGACACCATCACTCAATAAGGAGAAAACAAGCCTCATACATGAGGCAGTCAGTGTGCTTTGGCATCACTAACAGGAATGTCTGACAAGACCCTTGACAGCAGTTAGTCCAAGCCCCAAATTAATACCATTCCATATGGTGAGGCTACCAGGATCCGTCGTAACTGTAGTGAGGAACAGATCTTTCAAGAAGAATTACAGAGCATGGAATTACGTTTCTTGCACAGAGGCTACCACCCACAGATCCTCAAAAAAGCGGTGAACAAGATCTCTAAAATAATACGTCCAAATCTTCTCTCCAACAACAAGAAAAAGAACACACGTGAGTGTATCTCTCTGGTGATTGCACACAGTGCACTGAGTGCCAATGTCTATAAAACCATACGTAAACATTGGCCATTACTCCTAACAGACGACACATTAAGAAATGGTCTGACTACTTACCCCAGTGTCATTTATAGAAAGGGTATTACCTTACGGGACCAACTATGTCACAGTTTTTTACCACCTGGAAATAGGGACACCTGGCTACCTAGACCGCCAGTGGGCACCTATAAATGTGGACACTGTAACATCTGTAACTATATCAAAGACAAGACAGTAAGCTTTCAGTACAACACCCAGATCACACATAAACTGAAACATTTCATCAACTGCAATACTAGTTTTGTGGTGTATTGCATTGTGTGTTCATGTGGGCTTATATATGTTGGCAGTACCATTAGACCTTTAAAGGAGAGAATCCAAGAACATTTGAGAGCCATCCGGTCATCTAACACGAATTATCCCTTTGCGACTCATTATAATGAAGCCCATGGGCAAAGAGAGGTTTTGGATATCCTTATCCATGGGATTGACTCGCTTAACAAAATGCCTCGAGGAGGCAACCGCACTTTGGCTCTCAGACGCCTTGAGAGCAGGTGGATCATTAAACTCCGAGCGGTGGAACAAGGCCTTAACATACATAAAGACTTGCATTTTTTTCTTTAATTGAATTGCCCTTGCACTTTGCCGTAACATGTACACACCTTCGATGTCGCATGTCTCCTTACTGTCCAAACTTATATGACATCCTAGCCCTCTGTAACCGAGTATGCAAGGTTAACTGTCAACTGTTTTGAACTATTCTCACATGAGTGAGTAGCTGCCCAATTGTACTCTACCCCTCCTTGTATGTATTCTTACATTTTTCTATTGTGGCTTCATTACTACCATTGGTGTAATAGTAGTATACGATTCTGCTTGTGCCTACACACTACGGTCTCTTTGTCAACTCCTAAAATCGATGTCTGTTGTTCTAAATATTTGTTTTACTCTAAACAGGCGATACACCGAGGAAATGTATATGTACGACCAATTTTGAGTCTTGATACAGCAATATGATCATTTGTTTTTCTTAGTACTGTTCCCGTTCATATGTATACAATGCTTAATACTTCTGCTATGTATGCACCTTACACTTTATTTCAATTCTTATTAAGCACTTTTTCCAACAAATATGCACGCAACAACTCTGCCAATGTGGGCTTTCTCTGAACTCATACAAGCATTGCACTTTGGTGAATCTGCCAGTTTTAACACTAAAAACCGGGTTCTGACGTGCATGCCGGACCACTCATCAGCACACACAACATGGCGCCCATGGAATACCACTTTTTGCGGCCAGCAGCTCAACTCGTATGTCTATTCAATCTCACACTTAGTCTTTTCTCTCTTTCAACAATGCGCGCATCTACACGCCTGCATTTCTGAGCTTCAGTAGGCTTATCGTACTCGGCAGCGTTACCATACGTTTCACCTGGCACGCGCACTGAGGTGCCTCCGATTCCCGGATCGTGGGGAATTATCGGTAAGAAGGAACGCCATCTCCCCTCTTTTTGAGAGCCGTTGTTTCTTTTAAACGCGATCATGTTCAGCAGGAGGCGTTAATAGGGGGAACGCACCTTATCGCCTGACTTTGACTTTTTCTTTTCTCGTGTGGCTCTAGTGGTTAATATGATTTTACAACAGGGGATATTTTACGTGAACTAAACACCGGTTCTCGTTGCTGGTCTCACCAGACGTGTACCGATAACCCTTTTATATTTAAGCCCAGGACCAGACCTGTTCTTCTTTTTTCTTCGATCTGTTCGATATTCGCACTTCATTTATAGTACTGGGTACTCCGGACTCCGGATCTGATGCATAATGGCAGCGTCGGAGTCTGTCCTCTGTGTGCACACACCATGTGTCCTTTGATAGTATAATTGGAGATTTATATATCCCCTATTGGGATTGTGTCACACATGACCTAATCCATGACACTACCATATCCCAAATTTCAAGTTACCTCGCATGGGCGTTTTTATTTTATTTTATTTTATTTATTTATGTCACGTTAGTTTCTTCTCTCTTCATGACAGCTTTTTCCTCTGTCTCTGCTCTATTTCACAGACTGGGTCTACTCAGACCACAGACGAAGGGTGTTTCCTGAACTACGGGTACACCCCCCAGGGCAGCCCATCTGCCCTGAAGATCACTATTGGTTCCTGTTATAACGAGGAACCCTCCCTTACCTGGAGACTCAATACTTATTTTTTCTGGTAGGTTACTGCCTTTATCCCCTTCTCCTACAGCATTAGCTTAGTACTTATAGATCCATCTTTTTTAATATAAATGTGCTTTATTCTTTTCTCTGGACTCCCCTCACAGATATGGCTGTGCTGAATTACTGCACACAGAAGTCCTAAGCTATCCGAATACATATATTTTTGAAGGTATTATTAGATCTGCACGGGTTCATTTCCTCCCCCTTCTTTCTTTCTTTCTTCACAAATGTATAATACAAACACATGTGCAGGCACACTTTACACTTTTGCTGGATGCACACAAGCACCCATATTTTTCTTAATTTACTTTCTCGTGGTGGCTGGACACTCTCCCACTTACTACTATTAACGAATCCCTCTCTCTCACTTTCTTCACGCATACGGGTGCACGTCCTTTACAAGGATTCTGTTTTGGTTTACATTTTGGAACCTAATGGGTATCTCTTTCTGGCAATCGTTGCAAATTGGTTAAAAAACTTTTTTTTTAAATAAATTTAAACTTAAAATGATTTGCTAATGCACACCTTGGATATATATCTACCGGCGGGTAGTGTAGAAATGTCTTTGTAAAGTAGTTCCAATCTGTCTTTGTTCACAGCCTTGAAGAAGTCCGCGAGGACGAAACACGTGTTGGCTGTCACCGATCTCACGTATATTCAACTGTTTACATGGACTTGTACTTTCCTTACCATATCTGTTTGTTTCTTGTAACACTAAGGATTAAATAACTGATACTTACCGTGGAGTGCCCTGGTTGCTCTTTCTGAATTTTGCATATTGCATCCAATATTTGCAAGGAATATCTGTGACTAGAGTTCCATAGAAGCAGAACATAGACAGCACAAGTGCCACACATATGACATGCATTGCGCACATGACATTCCATGTACATGTCAGCCCATTTCCGAACTCATTACACACCCATGCACCTGGTCACAACCCAGCTGTCGGAAGAGGTCCCTGGAATACTAAGATGTGTACCCTGATAATACCTCCTCTACAAACACAGACCAGCATTAGCAAACCAGTGTGCTACACCCTTTCCTAAGGTATGCCATTGTCAAAGAACATCTGACTGCATGGACGTCAGGTCAATTTATACACTGTCTTCTAGTTTCAAAGCCCTGTTAGCACATGTAGATTGCTTTCCCTTGTGAAAATGTCTGTTGGCCCTTAGAATGCAAGTTTCACCTACAGGACTAGTGAGAAACAGATGCAGCCCACACCTGTGAATACCTCCATGCACACCACCCATTACAAAAAGCACTGCCCCTGATGATGCCTGGAACAGCATAGTAGTTGCCATTATGTCAAATACATAGTCAACCATTGATAGTAATTAAGCTGTGTAACACAGCCCTTGGGTTCATTTGTCACCTTCAAAAACACAGGACAAACACAGATTGACATGTCAACTGTCTAGTTTGTCCTCCAAACAGTCTCAGTCAGACCACTGATTATGTAACTTGTCCAGTAGCTGGCTCCTGAATCATCTTGCATTCTGTCAGCCTGACTGGCAACTGTCTGTGCGTCACACTAAAGTATCCCTGTGTCTACATATGTACCACACTTGCGTTAGCAAACCTGCCATTTATCAGGGGGCATCGGGCATGGGCTTCTACCATGCATACACAAATACATTGTATAGCATCATCTGCCTTTTAACTGTACCATTTGAGTTAAATCCTCTTGGAAATGCAAAATTCATGGCCCATCCCTTTTCTGGGTTGCATTTAAGCATGAATGACAAAGTGTGACAGTGTCCCAGGTTCATAGGCAGGGCTTGGGTACGGGGCTTTCAGCACAACCAGCAACCTCTGATAATGTACATGACTAATACACAAATGTCAGAACCATGACATTTCACACACAGCATCACAGTGCGCACAACATAGTGATGGGCCGTGTGTGCTGAATAGCTGCTAGAATAAACAGCACAGAGGCTATGATATTCCCAGATGCAGTGGGAAGTGCAGAGGCCAACCTGTGTACAAATGTTGTAATGACACCTGCCGGAACATGACAATTGAGACATTATCTCACTCAGCACACCAAGGTTGCCCTGTTGACTGTCTCATTACACGTCTTTAGTGACAGGGTGGGACCATCCACATGTTGGTTCACATGTCCACATCTACTTTAGTCACATTGATCAACAAAGGATACTCAGTAGTTACAGAAATAGCTGCCACTGACTCATGATGAGTCCTGGTCCGAACTGTGACAAATTACATCCCCAAAAATCTACAGGATCATCTTTGGACCACACACATGAACAAGACACCTATTTGCAAATGAACACTGGAAATATGTGGACACGTGCTGTCTTGTATGCTGGTCCACCACAGCCACTTGATAATTGGGGCTTACTTCTATGGCCTCAACTGTGGTGTCATCATACATATGAGATTGACCCTTGTCTGTCTGTGCAAACAACATGGTACCCACTTCCTCAATGCATGTGTATGACTCACTGTGGGATTCATCAACTAGTGCCTAGGAAGCTCTTACCAATACTCTAGGACATAGGATGTAGAAATTGTGGACCTTTGACATGAACATGTGTCTGCCATCCATCTAGTGCCTGCTATGTCACATGTGGTGTCTACGTGACCCTAAAACTTGGATGTACACTTTGCAGGTGTTGTTACATGTATGACTAACACATGCCCTTGCTCATTCCAATTTTTACTTGCATCGTAGGGTTGGACACATGGACGTCACATTCATACAACCAAACGTACAATAATGCTTCATGTGATGTACACACACACCTGGTCAACCAACAAATTAGTTGTCAAAGCACACACTTTGAGCCAAAGGCAATTAAATATTGTACATATGTGCGTCACATTGCTATCCTCTCCTTTTGGCAAACATGCACAATTTGTGCCATACATATATGTGGGCCACACTTATGACCATCTATGACGTCAGCAAACTGTAAACATACTGTGAAGGGTGTAGTGGATGATGTTCCGCTGCAGTATGATGTCACACATGTGAAAATACACCATCAACACCATACTGTCTTCAATTAGCCAATCTCTGATGTGTTCCACATGTAAGATAACCAAAAAACAAGTAAAAATGCCCCAAACCAGTTAATGCACTGTAATTTTGACGTCCCTAGCGGTGTGCGTCATTTTTTGTTGCACAAAACTGTATTTGCGTCGTTTTTTTTTACGCACAGGAGTGAAACATAGCCCGCATCCAGATATTTGTACAGTACGTGTATCATTATGTGGATGCGGGTTAATATTCACGTCTGTGCGTCAAAAAAAATTACACAAATACAGTTTTGTGCAACGAAAAATGACGCATAACGTGAAAAAGGCGGGACTTTTCATTCAGGAAGTGATGTAATAGGATATCCTGTTTACAGATCATGTACAGTGGGTGTACTTTCACTTTCACTTTGTAGTCTATGATCCTTCTAGACTGTGTGGCTGTGTAGAGAGTGTTGTCCAGAGATTTTGTGCTGTATTTGTCCTGTGTGCTATCTGTAAAGTCCTTTTGTGAAATACATTTTGTTTGTGTATACTGTAGTACTGTGTTTTGTCTACATTTGTCCATTTATCTTGTGTATTTCTTGTTTGTGGGAGTCTGTTGTGGGTAGTGTTAATTTGGGGATAGTTGGGCTCTTTTAGTGTTTAGGTTTACTTTTTTTCTGTCTTTTTACCCCTACTTTCACCCATTTCCCCTTTCTATTTCTTTTACCCCTATTCCTTCTCTTCAATTAGAAGTATGTCTGGTAGGCCACGTCTTGGCAGGATGGGGGAAGAGGAGTTGGGGGGCTTCATCTGGCTGGTGACACATTTCTTGCCGCTCATGATCCAGGCAGGGGGCAGGGTCATACAGGGGTACCCGACAGAGGGGTGCAGAATCCGGTGGGGAAAGGTGCTGTATCACCTGCAGCGTGTGTATGCCAGCCAGAGGAGTGACCACCAGCTGAAGCACCGGTGGGCTGACCTCATCACCAGGGAGCAGAATCTCTTGGACCACCTGGGAATCATGATTGGTGGCACTGTTGGTGAGTACGACTATTGTTATTGTGCACAAATGAATGCTCTGTAGTGACATCAGTGGATTAGTGCAATGTCTGCCAGCTAACTTGATGACTGTGTTTAATTTTGGGGACATATAAGGGGATCATTGATGCACTATGGCAAGGATCACAATTGCTATCTGTCAGGTAGCACGTGCTCAGCAAACTTACAGGTAACTTTACCATGAAGGAAATTGGTGCGGCCTTTCTGTCAGCACAGCTAACAAAATAGGACCCAATCATGTCTGTATAGGGTATTATTGACAGAGAAGTACAGATGTACCAACATATAGGCCAACTAGGTTGACGCAATTGCTAGACTGACTTTAGAATCACTACATGATGCTGAAAATGAGTGCTGCCTTCACGACAATTTATAATAGCAAAGTGGCTCAAACATTGGTCTCATGTGAGTCTGGTGAGTGTGGAAGGAAAGCATTCACAGAAGTACTATGAATGTGTGGGATTATTGTGTTTCTTAATCTTTTAGGATAAATGTCAGTTCATGATTTGAATACATCGTGTACAGATGTTTGTTGGAATCGTTTGAGCCACAATCCAAATATGGATGGCAGTCCAAGTGTATGCACATGGCTTTACATCTGCATGGTTGGTGCAAATCACCATAGCTGGGCCACATCAATTGACTATACTGTAACAACAGAATGGCTTACAGGAGTCCCTGCCCCTCCCTCTGTACATTGGGCCTATGTGCACTAAATGTGTCATGGCCACAAGGCATGTTTGACTGGTAATGCAGTCCTCGAGTAACCAGGCGTTGGATGTTTCTCTTGGATGCACATGATGAGACGATTACACTCCATATTTTTTAGTGCTCACCAATTATGGGTCAAGTTTGCAACCACATGATAGTTAGGGCTAATGTATGTGTGCAGATATGTGTGTAACTGTCACAGGAGACCCGTGCTACGTACAAGTTGGCCGTGAAATATCAGATGCAGTACCATCATGTCTGAATGGCTGCCATTTACTTATTCAGCCTACACATTGTAAATGATACTGAAAATGTGGCACTGTGCACAGATTTTGAGCACATTTCTTCCTTCCATACCTTACAGGTGGACCAGCGCCCTACACTGTGGGAGAGGTGGTGACATTTGAGGAGCCCGACCACTACAGTAAGTCTTGATATGTCTGTTATGTGTTGTGTTTGCTGGTTATGGACTTGTGTGAGTTGGACGCATAACAAGGTGTGATGCTGTGGGCAAGTTTTTCACTTGTTCCATGAGTGGGAATGCAGTTTTCACATGTTTTGAGTTAGCCAATGCGTATCCAATGGTATCATATAGGGATTGTAGGACGTCCCTGTAGGCCCCACTGTGAGTACAGGGGATAGTCATGTCTCTGACACTTGTATCACCAAGAGTCGCAATGGAAGTCAGCCCCTATTTAGTCAGCCTGTCAGACCCACATTCTCTAAGATTGGTGGAGCTAATAGCTTCCCAATAGACATCTGCTTCACTATTTACCTACGTAATTTTGAAACAGTAGGTTGAACCTCCTAGCATCATGTACTTCCACATGTAGTGCATTAAGTCTGTGGAACCTAAGTGTAATGGCCTAGGTGTGCATGCAATTCATGATCATGGGTGTTCTAGAAACTCTGTGTCTGATGTAAGTCAGGCCTCACTGGAAGTATATGTTGTGTACTAAGTTCTGATTTTCTGATCTTCCTGACATGTCTGACCCTATGAGTGCTCTAGGGTTTGCTGACTCCAAAATGTAGATAGACCTTACCTGTGGTGTGTCTGTAGAGACACACATGTTTGGATTATCCTATACACTCCTCGGTGTACATGTTGTGGTAAATTATAGTTGTATATCCACCGCCCCCCCTCAAACACGGCCATGGGTGTGGGAATGGGGTACCTAGTATTGATGCTACCAGTATGTTACACACACCTGTGAAGAAGTGACGGTTTGGTTGCATACTAGTATACACACTCAGGTTTGGCACTTGGTACCATAGTGGAAAGTCCAGTTACAACTTGCAGACCATGTGGCTTTAGTTTTGCTTTCCGTACACTGACATTTGTAGCCCAGCTCTTGGTGGAGGATATGCAGCATGATTCTTAGATGTTAACTGTCAGAACTCAGATTGCAAGTCAAGGCCAGTTGTTACCCATCTTGTGGGTTATGAATGTGCTTTGTGTGATGTGACCTTTGTTGTGTGGCCTGCCATGTACTTCCTCAGGGACATTCGATGCTCTGTATCGTGATATGAGCTGTTATAAGTACAGTAGATGTATTGTCTGATTAACTTGCTGTGCTGTTTCACACAATGCAGTTACTAATGTGGCATATCTGCATTTGTCTTCACAGCAGCTAACATGACTCCAGACCAGGTCCGTGAATTTCAGCGTCGGGCCATGCGATACCAGCACATCCTGCTGGTGAAGTCGGGGTTCCGGAGGATGGCCCGGCGATATCGCCATGAAGGTGCCTCCGGGGCATGGCGAGCCTTCCCACAGGGTGGGCCTACTGTGTCCACCACAGCCAATACAGAAACAACCACCAATGAGAGCCAGGTGGCCCCACCCACAGCTGCCTCTGTTGAATATACATCTGCTGGACTTCCTGGTCCCAGCATTGCCACCGGTGCAGGACAGCCCACACAGACCTCCTCCACCGGTATCCAGACTGCCACTGCTCCAGCTGTTGACCCTGCAGCCTTCAATAGACTTGAAAACAAGATGGACAAAGTGCTGCGCAAGGTGAGCCACCTGAGCCGGGAGGTGCGGCACATTAAACGGCGTGTCAAGGATATCAAGAGGACCCTCCGGAGGGCCAACCTCTAGACAGTTGAATAGATGGACATGATACCCTCCCCTCCCTCCTCTTTCCCTATTCCTATACTTAGTGGGCTTAGGGGGCTTAGTGTTAGGTTAGTATAGGCTGTTAGTTTAGTCAGTGTTAGTGGGTGGGGGGTAGAGGTCCTGCTTCTTTCTTTTTTGACTTATTACATGTGTGGGTGGGTGGGTGGAGGGCTATGTTGGGGTTCTTGTGTTTAAAAAAAAAAAAAATCCATTTTTTTTTTATTACCAAAAAAATATACATTTGTTTCGGATAGTATAGTATGTGTTTAGGTTAGTATGTGTTGTCTCAATGTGTCCCGTCTCATAAGGGGGGGTGGGGGGTAGATGTTTACAACGTTTCGTTACATGTGATAAGTAAGTGTAGCTTAGGTTAGTTAGGGACAGTTGTGGGTAATGAGTAGTCAGGGTAGATAAGGGTAGGTAAGATTTTTCCCTCAGTTTCCTCATCTGTGGTTAGCTTTTAATAAATATTTGGTTACCCCTTAATAGTATGTGTTGAATGGTACTTGATCGTGGGTTTGGATTCCGTGTACATCTCTTTTGTACTATAACATCTTGTGGGTTATGAATGTGCTTTGTGTGATGTAACCTTTGTTGTCTGGCCTGCCATGTACTTCCTCAGGGACATTCGATGCTCTGTATCGTGATATGAGCTGTTAGAAGTACAGTAGATGTATTGTCTGATTAACTTGCTGTGCTGTTTCACACAATGCAGTTACTAATGTGGCATATCTGCATTTGTCTTCACAGCAGCTAATATGACTCCAGACCAGGTCCGTGAATTTCAGCGCCGGGCCATGCAATACCAGCACATCCTGCTGGTGGAGTCGGGGTTCCGGAGGATGGCCTGGCGATATCGCCATGAAGGTGCCTCCGGGGCATGGCGAGCCTTCCCACAGGGTGGGCCTACTGTGCCCACCACAGCCAACACAGAAACAACCACCAATGAGAGCCAGGTGGCCACACCCACAGCTGCCTCTGTTGTATCTACATCTGCTGGACTTCCTGGCCCCAGCATTGCCACCGGTGCAGGACAGCCCACACAGACCTCCTCCACCGGTACCCAGACTGCCACTGCTCCAGCTGTTGACCCTGCCGCCTTCAATAGACTTGAAAAAAAGATGGAAAAAGTGCTGCGCAAGGTGAGCCACCTGAGCCGGGACGTGCGGCACATTAAACGGTGGGTCAAGGATATAAATAGGACCCTCCGGAGGGCCAACCTCTAGACAGTTGAATAGATGGACATGATACCCTCCCCTCACTCCTCTTTCCTTGTTCTTATACTTAGTGGGCTTAGGGGGCTTAGTGTTAGGTTAGTATAAGCTGTTAGTTTAGTCAGTGTTAGTGGGTGGGGGGTAGGGGGTCCTGCTTGTTTATTTTTTGACTTATTACATGTGTGGGTGGGTGGGTGGGGGGCTGTGTTGGGGTTCTTGTGTGTAAAAAAAAGAAAACAAAAAAAAACATAAAAACAAATGTTACCAAAAAAATATATATTTGTTTCGGATAGTTTAGTATGTGTTTAGGTTAGTATGTGTTGTCCTCAATGTGTCCCGTCTCATAAGGGGGGTGGGGGGTAGATGTTTAGAACGTTTCGTTACATGTGATAAGTAAGTGTAGCTTAGGTTAGTTAGGGACAGTTGTGGGTAATGAGTAGTCAGGGTAGATTAGGGTAGGTAAGATTTTTCCCTCAGTTTCCTCATCTATGGTCAGCTTTTAATAAATATTTGGTTACCCCTTAATAGTATGTGTTGAATGGTACTTGATCGTGGGTTTGGATCCCAGAGCTACCTTGCAAAGTGTCTACCCTTTGTTGCAACCACCAATCACAGTTAATATGGATGACAATGTGTTTCTGTTCATAAGTGTGTTTTCAAAGTCACTAACAGTGCTTCCAGACTTGATATTGGGGAAACAGTTTTAGGTCTGACTGCAGTGTGATGATCATGCACACCCTTATAAGATGAGTTCTCATTGGCAATCTTGTATTCTTGTCTTCATGACCCTCATACATCATTTGTGACACAGTTCGGCATGATTACCTATTTGTACGTTAACTCAGACACCTTCATTTGTGCAGTTTTTTTAGTGTTTACTTAGATTAGTGTGGCATGTTTACTGTGTTATTTTTGCACGTTGACAACATTTAGCAGGCACTATTTGATGACTTAGTTATCCCTTGAGGAAGCATTCTTCTGTCCAACACAGCATGGTGGTGTATGGTTTCTCACTTCATCAGATTATTCCCTCAGGATGGGCAGAGTATGATGCAATCAAGGTCACTGTGCAGATTTCTCTAACTACATAATATCTGGACAGTTGTATTGACAAGCTACGTTATTTGACAGTAGGGACATTTCAATTATCTACTGCGCAGTTGATATGTCACATTACCCAGAGACAGATTTGTTGTGTAAGTGCTATTTACTGAAAAGTGCTGTGGTGCTATATGTACATTGTCCATGACTGTGAGTCCATTATAGTGATATCTTCCATTGTGATCGAACACAAGGGTTTACCAAAATGCTTATGTCATGCTGGGGTTGCTGTTTCAGACAGTGCAGAGGGACAGACTTAGCCAATGAGTAGGAGAGAGACAATCACTGGGTTGGGTGACAAGATATACAGTGGTTTGCAGAACAGTGCTTGAGTACAGTTTTTGCAAGACTGGCAAGTTACAAAGCGCAGGACCTTGGTAAATGTCGTCCATGTGGCAGGGACTAGTGCTTCCGGGTCATTTTCCTTGTGAATGTGATCTGTTCCATGTCTTCTTCTTCTGATGTGTGTGTTGCCTGCTTTGTCCTTGTTGTTGGTTGTGAAGGGGCAACACACACCTCAGTGTTAGAAGACATGGAGTCAGACATCCCGGTGGCTGCTCCCTGTGAAGGTCTTAAGGGCAGTACTGCTGCAAGGAGAGCCTGCTGGTTCTTGAGAACAGCAGCCACATCACGATGGTAGGCTGCCAGATCGGCCCTGAGGGGTTCAATGTTGCATTCGTGCACGCGTTGACAGGATTGCTGTTGTAGGTGTTGGGTCAACTGTATTACAGCTGTGCTGATTTCCTTCTGGGTTTTCTGCAGTTCCTGCAAGATAGATGTTAGGGCTTGCATAGCTGCTGCCTGATCGGCAGATGACATCATGCACGATCGCACCCCCTCAAGGCTGGCTGCCATATTTTGCATCCCCACCCGCACCTCCTTGGCCAGCTCCCGCTGTACTCCAACTACAGTTCTCTCAAAGCTGGTGCCAGTGTCGTCTGAGTCCTCAGCTGTATTGGAGCTGGCAGGTCTTACAATTGGGGTGGTGGGTGGATCCTCTGCGATGGCTGCTTGTTCTGTGCTCCTCCTTGTGACTGAAGGTGGGGTCTGGAGGGTTTCAAGGACCTTTTGGATAGTCTCCTGGGGAATGTTTATCGGCTCGTCATCCATGTCATCAGGGAAATCTGGGACAGGCATATCGGCAGGAGATCCATCTTCCTCTGCAATGAAACAGGGTACAATTAGTGTGTCTGTCTTGTGACAATTTTGACGTGACGTGCCTGCCTTTTGATGAATTCACTTTGTGATCTTGTTTTGTATTAATATCTGCAGTCCTTCAGATGGGCATTGTTTCGGGCCTATGGCCCACTTGTGTGTCACATGTATGTTATTGAGTTATTAGACTTGTCAGCCTCATCGCCTCTAGGTGTTGGTTTATGCCAAATAGAGAATTTCCACCTTCTTGTCCTACTCGACCCTCCGTGTATATCCATTCTCATGGTGAGACCTTTCACTGGCTGTGGGTGTTCTGATGGCCCTGGCATCACACTTAACTATCAGGACCTGCCCCAATCCCTGATCGTTCACATCGACTTAAATGTAATTGACATGTTGCATATCCTATGCATGGCAATGTTATGATGTGATATGGATGTTGACATTGTTAATGGGTCCTGCTGATGTTGGGTAATGTGTGTTACATTGGATTGCCCTGATAGCCGTATCAGTGTTCTATTTTGTCCTCTGACTGTGCAGGTGTATTTCAGTGACCAGTTACATGTGTCCCCTCCTCAATGCTGTTGTCTGAGCAGTATGACATTTGTGATGTTGCCTTGTTACCCAGGCACAGGATGGACCCTGACATATGCAGCATGGGTGTGTCCTTAGTGCTGTGTTGCTCCTATTGTTGTTTACTTTGGCGGATGTTTGTGACAACTATGGGCATTGACATTGGAGTGTACTGGGGCCTTTGTCTTGTTTCAGGAGATTGTTGCAGATGTCATCCTCACCCCCTAATTTAGGTATGTATGTTCCATGGGGAGGTTACTGCCATTGGCTACTTGAGCTGCACACAGATCAGAGGTGGTAGTGGCATCTGTTGTTGCAGTTACATTGCAGTTGTCGGTTTGGCTACAGGATTGCTAATAGGGCCCTAGTTAATGTAGGAGGTATGTTGGCTGACGAGTGCCAGGATGTCAGTTTGACGTAGTGACCTTCCTTCCTGTCGTGGCTTTCCCTTTGCTCCATCGTTGGCAGGACAGCATGCCCCCATGGGACTGTTGTAGGTGTTGTGTAATGGTGTGCCCCAGGTCTTCTCAGAACGGGCCATGCCCCCCTGCCGTGCCCCTTTACCCATGCCACTCCATGTATATGATGACTTACATGCAATGTGTAGTAGGTATTTCCCCACCCCGGTTGCAGTTGACATTAGTGCATTTCAATTCCCCATGCGACTTACCCTGCATGTGCGTTGTCTCCTGGTAGTCTGCGCTGTCCTGTCCTTGAATCCCTGTGACGATCTCCTCAGGGATGACGGCTGCGTCCATCTCCTCCATGTGGTCCAGGGCCTCCTGATGTGCTGGACTCTCCCCTCCAGTCTGCATTGCTGCCTTCCTGCTCCTGGCCATCTTTTCCTTGGTCCTGCGCTTGCAGTCATGCCAGCGTTTCTTGCACTCGATGACTGTTCTGTGTTCTTCAGCCACACTGTTAATCTTGTCGACAATTTGTTGCCATATAGCCTCTCTCCTACTGATTGGCAACTTTGATGTGACAAACAGTTGGTGCTGGTGTTCCGTCACCTCTTTAACCAGGATTTCCAGCTCCTCTGCACTGAAGCGACACTTTCTTTTCTTCTTAAAAGTGTCCTGGTTCTTGTGTGGGTCCTCCTGGCTGGTTCCTGGTCTGCTGTCATCTTCCTGGGGTCTGTAGTGGCATCTGGGATCCATTTTGGCTCTCCTCTGGTGAAATGTCAGTGTTCGCGTTTTTTTTTTACGCTATTGCATCAAAAAACGGCGCATATCCGGTTTGCGGTGTGGTAAATCGACCCACAGGCATTTCCGCCGCGTTAACGTCGTTTTCCTTTACGACTTGACGCCACAGTGAGCATAAAAAATTATGACTCCCATCTGTTGTTTGCACCGCCGTGCGTCAAAGTATAAATATGACGTCCGCACAGCGCACCAAAATGGCGTTAGCTGGCAGTAATATTTTTGACGCAAAACTGCGCCGGCGCAGTTTTGCGTCAAAAAGTATAAATATGGGCCTGAGTACCAATTTACTCCCTATATTAGTCCAGTCTCAGAAAAAGAGAGACCATTAAATGTTCCAAGATTAAAAATTGAACTGCAAGAAATAATTAGACTATGTTTAGATCTTGATAATATGGATAATTATCAAGGGAATGAGAAAATGTATTTGTGTAATGAAATTACAAGGAGAGCTGCAGCTGTATATGACAAATGTACATAATTCACAGTGAAATATCATGTCAACATCTTACAGAGGGTCCCATTGCAGAAAAGCTTTTGGGTAAATCTGGATGATAAATCCATTTGAGAATGTGCGTTCTTCAGGAGTGTGATTTTATATTACTGAATTAATACAATGCATATGAGATGGAGTGAATTTTGATAAAAGGGAAAACAAATGATCACAAAAACATCAGAAGAAAAAGAAACAGTCAGAAGATGCTGAGGGGAAAAGAAAACTGCACATTCTGAAAAGAAAGAGGCAACTACTGCTTATATTTTGAGAGAGATACCATGTGGAGGTTATGTGCATGTGCCTTGAGGAGACCTTACATCATTTACAAGCAATTTTCAAAAGTTGAGAGAAAGTCCAGTGCCATGGTACACACAAGTTAGAGGTTTGTTAAGCTTTCAAAGATGTTGTGGGTTGATCTGAATATGTTTTTCAATATTGTGCTTCTGAGTGATTTAAGGGAAGAATATAAGATTGCTGTTCAATGGCCAGATGCAGAACTGGCAAGAGATCCTATCACATATGCACCTTCACCTCTAGTAATTACTAAGTATAATGAGGCAATAATGTTTTTGAAGGGCAGAGTTTCATGTAAAGATTTAGATTATTTCAGAATAATATAAATCAGCGTGATATTAGGGAGCCCATACATGAATATTATGGGAGATTGAGAAAGGCATTTCAGCAGCATACATGATACACACATCTTGATCAATTAATCAATCACTTTATTTGTAGTGCGACGAATCACCCGTAGGGTCTCAAGGTGCTGTTTGCGGGCATGCTGCTCAATCGAAAAGCCAGGTCTTGAGGTCCTTCCTAAACTGCTTCAGTGATAAGAGTCTGTCTGGGTTTGAGAGGTAGCGTGTTCCATGTCCGGACTGCAAGGTAGGAGAAGGATCTTCCGCCTGCTGTGCTTTTTCAGATCCTATGAGGGCAAGCTGGGAAGAACAGAGTTGTCTGTTGGGTACATAGAATGTTAGGTGGTGGTTGAGGTATGCTGGTCCTATGTTGTGTAGTGCCTTGTAGTTGTGGATCAGAAGTTTGTATGTGATGAGTTTCTTCACTGGGAGCCAGTGTAGGTCTCTGAGGTGGGAGAAGATGTGGCTGTGTTGGGGGATGTACAGGATGAGCCTGGCTGCTGCATTCTGGATTCTTTGTAGTCTTAATTGCAGATTCTTGGTGATGCCGGCTTAGAGTGTGTTGCCGTAGTCCAGTTTGCTAGTGACAAGTGCATCGGTGACTATCTTCCTCGTTTTGGAGGGGATCCACTTGAAGATCTTTCAAAGGAGTTGGAGGGTGTGGAAACATGACGACTAGACGGCGTTGACTTTGTGGGTCAGTGCTAGAGAGGAGTCCAGGAAGATGCCCGGATTGTGTGTGTGGTCCGTGGGAGTGGGGTTGTTTCCCAGTGTGGTAAGTCACCAGGAGTTGTTCCAGGTAGAAGGGGTAGAGACAATTACAAGAATCTCTATCTTGTCTGAGTTGAGTTTGAGGCAGCTGGCTCCATTCATGTGCCAACTGCTCTCATCCCACTGTAGAAATTTCTATTGACCTTTACAGGGTCGTGGGATAGGGAGAGGATCATTTGGGTATCGTCGGCATAGGAGATGATTTTTAGCCTGTGTTGCTTGATGATCTAAGTGGGCGGGGCCATGTAGATGTTGAAAAGCTTTTGGCTGAGTGATGATCCTTGGGGCACTCCACAGCATGTTTCTCTGGGTTGTGATGTGAATGGCAGTAGTCTGACACTCTGTGTTCTTCTGGTGAGGAAGGACCTGATCCATTCCAGTGCTTCATTGCGGATGCCGGTGTTGTGGAGTCCGGTGCAGAGGGTGGAGCGGGAGATGGTGTTGAATGTGGCAGAGAGGTCGAGGAGAATGAGTGTGGCCGTGCCTCTTTGGTCTAGTATGGCAAATATATCATTGGTGGCTGCTAGAAGTGCTGTTTCGTTGCTGTGGTTGCTCCTGAATCTGGATTAGAATGGGTCTAGGATTTGGTGTGTCTCGAGTAACTCAGTGAGTTGCTGGTTAACGGCCTTTTTGGTTACTTTGGCTGGAAAATGGAGCAGAGAGATTGGTCTGTAGTTTTTCAGCTCCTTTGGGTCGACGGCAGACTTCTTGAGTAGTGGGTTCATCTCAGCATGCTTCCACATTGATGGGAAAGTGTCAGTCTTGAAGGATTGGTTTATAGTTTGGCAGAGCTCATATGCTATGGTGGCGCTGGCCAGGTTGAAGATGTGATGAAGGCTCGAATCCGAGAGTGCTCCCTAGTGAATGGAGTTCATGAGCCTTTGGGTGTCCTCTGTGGTGATGGGGCTCTAGGAGTTCAGGATCTGGTGTAGTGCGGGTCCGTGGTGGTATTTGTAGGCAGTGGGGATGGGTTCTTGTTCTTGAAGCCTTCGTATATGTCCTGGATTTCCCAGTGGGAGAAGGTGGCTATGTCATCACAGAGTTCTTGAAAGGGGGGATTGATGAAGTGTATGTCCCGGGGTTCGTGAACTCTTTGACGATTAACAAAGAGCTCCTTGCTGTTGTTAGTGCTGGTGCTGAGGCGTCCTTGAATGGTGTTTTTTTTGGCGGCTCTGATGTTCTGGTGGTGCGTGGTGACTATCTTCTTATAGGCTATGAAGTCTTCGGTTGATTTGCTGCTCCTCCATTTCGGTTCCAGTCATCTGCAGGAGCATTTGGACTCTTGTAGGCCTGTTGTGAATCATTTAGGTGTTTTGCTATTTCAGTTTCCTGCAGTTTTTCAGAGGGGGGCTAAGCTGTTAGCGGATTGAGATAACTAGCGGTGTAGCTTATGTATGGGTTCATTAGCATTGGCTGTGTCAGGTGGGGGGGTGGCTGAGAGCATTGATGAGTTGCTCTGCTGTAATTTTTCCCCAGCTTTTTCCAGGAGGGCAGGGGCATAGTGGCATGAAGTGTTCTTTGTGAAGGTAAAGTGGACACACTTGTGGCCGGTCCAGTTGTGTACGGAGGTGTGAGAGAAGGTGATATTATTCCCTGATGAGAAGATGGGGTCGAGGATGTATCCAGCTCTGTGGGTGGGGACGTTGGCAAGTTTTTTGAGGCTGAGTGTTGTGAGGTTGTTGAAGAGGTTTGTGGTGTTGGGGTCATCGTGGATATCAAGGTGGAAGTTGAGGTCGCTGAGTAGGATATAGTGGAGGAGGCGAGACCTTGGGGGAGGACAAGGTTGGTGATGTCTTCACAGAATTGAGGTCAGGGTCTAGGCAGCCTGTAAATGAGTGTGCCACAGAAGAAGGAGTTGGGGTTGGTCTGAATCTGGAAGTATAGGTGTTCATGCGTTGGCTGAAACTGTGACTCGTTGGTGGTTGTCAGGTGGAGGGTGTTCTTGTAGATTATGACGATGCCTCCTCCTGGATGGTTGGCTCTATCCTTTTGATAGCATGATTTAGTCTGAGATGGTAGTGGTGATGTCCGTGGCCGAGGTGGGGGTGATTCACGTCTCCATGAGAAAGACGACATCCAGGGCGGTCGAGTTGCGGAGGTCCCAGACTTTTCCTGTGGTAGAAAACTACAAGGAAAGGATGCAAACCAGAGAAAGCAGAAGGCAAAAAGCAGAAGAAGAAAAGGGAGAAAAACAGAAAGCAGACAGAACAGGTCCACCAGGGATGAGGTGTAGGCAGGTGGAGGTGGGCCTCTATCTCAGAGATGGCAGGCTCTTGAGGAGATCGTAGCGTGGCAGCAGCAGGTGGAGCCACGCTGAAGTGAGAGACAAACACTGACCAGAAAGGAGATATATTAGTTTTTCATTTCACAGTTTGTGCTTGGTTTAAGGCCAGATATTAGTCAGCACATGCAGCAGAATGTGATTGGCGACTATGGGCCTGATTACGGCAGAGGGGATTACTCCGCTACAAATGTGACAGATATCCTATCGGACGTATTACAAGTTCTATAGGATATAATGGAACTTGTAACATGACGGGCGTGATATTTATCACATTTGTGACGGAGTAATCCCCTCTGCCAAGATTGTAATCAGGCCCAAAGTCTCTGGATGATATTTTGAAATATGCACAGTATTGCAATGACGACCAGGAAGCGAAACAGCGGAGACTTAAAGAGAAGTTTATGTTGGCTCAGACAAAATTTGCACACAGAGGGTTACAAAATCAGTCGCTTGTTGGAAATGGTGGTGGAGTCCAAAAGACTATTGGTCTGAATGGGATGCAGATGGGTAGTTTTCAAGCAAGAATACAAGGCAATGTATTCAAGGGTTGATGGTGTCTCAAGGGACAAGGAAAAGGTGCCCTGAATGATCTGAGCAGTGGTGATGATGTTGGGATGCTGAAGAAGATGACTCACATCATTTCTTTACCAGGTTGGAGCATTGGAAGCACAAATGTAGGCTCAATCCAGATAGAATTATAATAATAAGATACTGAGAGGAAATCAAATGCAGATGCAAAATGCTCCAATGCAACAGGTACACTTACCAACACAAAGTCAGTCTCAAATGGTGCTGGTTCCACAACTACCTGTGGTTCAACAAGACGTGATTCATGAAGATTAAATCAAAATCAGTTGCTATAAATACATCGAAATGTAACGCAGAGGCAAAATCAGAATGCCAGAAACTTCCTATGTTTGAAAACAGTGAAGGGTCAGGCATGTCACAATGATGGTGCCTGGGAGGGGAGATTGATTATGTGTTTGGTGCAGTCTTAGAGGTAGACTAGAGAGGTCTATTTGTGGAAGGTGAGGTGAATGGCCACAAACTGTTATTTCTTATTGACACCGGAGCCGCCCATTCCACCAAGAGAACAATGGAAGTAACAGACTTATCCCTTTCAGGAAAAAAGATCCAAGTTCTAGGAGTTGCAAATAGACAAATTACAAACCTGATTTCAAAAGAGGTTTCTGTAAAAACATGATCATTTGAAAAAAATCATCAGTTTCTGTTTCTAATTCAAGTCCTGCAAATCTTTTAGGGAGATATTCATTGTGCAAGTTAAATTGTACCAGGAGCAGAATTCCAGACACATGATGAGGATTTAGATTTAAAAATTGCTCAAAATTAGAAAGTAGGAATCTATATCCGCAGATTTAAGAGAGATGATAAATCTAGAATTATGGGACTTCTCAGGAAAGGATATCGGATTAATCAAAGGGGTAGAACAAGTCAGAATAATAATGAAACTGAATGTGTGTTTTCTCAGAGCACCACCTTTTCACATGACCTCTGAAGTGATGGAAGGCATAACCCCAATCATAAATGACCTGCTAGAAAAGGGAATTTTTAGGGGGATAATTGGGAGACTTGCAACTCATCAATTATTGGATTATGAAAACCAGATAGAAATGTAGGATTGTACAAACTTGGAAAAAGGTGAAGGCTATCACAATCCCATGTTCTGTGGTACCGGATCCTGCCACCATACTTTATCAAATCCCATGGAGAGCTGAATGGTTTACTGTGATTGATCTCTGTCAGGCTCTCTTCTTGAATCCATTGCATCAAGACAGTATCTGTTCTGTTTCATGTTTCGAGAGAAAGTATTAGCACACTGCAGCATCCCACAAGGTTATGTTGAGAGTCTTTCCATTTTTATTCATATCTTGAAAAAGTATCTGGAGTCACTGATCATGTCCCAGAGTTCAGTCCTGGTGCAATACATAAATGAATTGTCTTAAGACCGCCAGCCTCGCAATGGAGATTGAACTGCCGCAGACAGTGCGGTTCGACCGCCCCATTATGACTGTGGCGGAGCCACCACTGTCCAACCGCCGACACCGCCAGGCTGCAGCCAGCCTGGGGATTATGAGTCACCATCCACCAGCCTTGCCATGGTGGTTGACACCGCCATGGAAAGGCTGGCAGAATGAGGGCCCCTGGGTGCACCTGCACTGCCCATACACTTGGCATGGGCAGTGCAGGGGCCCCCATGTACAGCCCCATCACGCGTTTCACTGCCTGACTTACTGGAAGTGAAATGCATGGCAGGTGCTTTTGTACCCGACTCACCACAACATTGCCGCCGGCTCAATTATGAGCCAGCGTCAATGTTGTGGTGAGTGTTTGGCTGGGCCAGCGGTGAAAATGCTGTCTTCGCCCGCTCGCCCTACTGAACACACCTAATATGGCAGGCAAAAGACCTCCAATACTGGTGGTGTTTTCCCTGCAGCGGCTTCTCGTAATGAGGCCCAAAGTGTTTTGAAACAATCTGCAGTATTGTCAAAAGAGGTCCAATATATGGGACACAACATTGAAAAAGGGAAGAGGAAAGAGTCAAGAGAGAGAGTTGAAGCCATTTTAAGAGTGAATCTTTCGCAAAAACTGATAGAAGTCAGGATGTTTTGGGGAATGGTTGGCTACTGTAAACAGTGTATACTCAACTTTTCCTTGGTGGCAAAACCTTTACAGAGGTTAATAATGCAAAACGATGTACCACATCTAATCCCATAGGACAACAAATGCATGAAAGCATTCCTGGAGCGGAGAGAAAGTCTCTATCATTCCCCAGCACTGGGAATCCCCGAGTATTCAAAATGGGGCATCCTGTTTTGTAGTGAGAGGGAGGTATGCTCTCTCCTAGAGCTAACACAAATGCATGGAGATGCCAAAATGCCACTTGCCTATTTTTCCATGAACCTTGATCCTGTCTGTAGCTGCTGCTTTGCATGGTTATCTTAAAGGAGAAGCTGCAGTAAGTGCAATTCATGAGAGACACAAAAGCATAGTGATGGAACATCCATTCACAGTCATGGTTCCTCATTCTGTTGAGGGTTTGCTAGCAAGAGCCAAGGCTCAGTACCTTACAAATTGAAGAATAGCAAAGTAAGAGCAGAATCCGCTTCTTGCAGGGTGTAACGTTGTGCTCAGAAGATGTCAAATTCTGAATCCCAGCACAGTGTTACCCACTCCTGAGCGAGAAGAATCTGAGAGCTATGAATATAATTACCTTTATGTTACAGACTTATGCACCAAACCCAGATGAGACATAAACGATGAACCAGTAATGAGTATAAATGATGTCCTAATTGTGTATGGCTCATGCTTGAGGACAAATGAGGGTTCGTTGAGAGCAGCTTCTGCAGTGTGCATAATACAAGAAATAATAGAAGCTTAATGGCTTCAAGGAATTTCTTCAGCACAAGTTGCAGAATTGATTGATCTTAATAGAGCTTGCTGCTTGACAGCCCAATTGAGAGTGACTATATTTACAGACAGTCAGTTTGTCTTTGGAGTGGTCCGTAACTTTGGCAGTTGTGGCCCCAGAGAGGTTTCATGACTTCATCTGGTTCACCCATTTGATATGGGTATCACATAAAAAACCTACTGGGAGCTCTTCAACCCGAACTGAAATTACTGTAGTGGAGTGTGCAGCATAAAGGAGCGACAATAATTATGTCACAGTTGGCAACAGGTATAGTGATAAAGTGGCATGCTATTGTGCAATTGTGGCCTGTAGGTTTAATAGATCGTTCACAAATTTATCTCAGGAATTAAATGTATTTTCTGTGATGATAAGATGATGAAAGTTGCTGACACTTGGGATGAAGAGAGACAAATGCAAGAAAATTCACCAGACACAGAAAAACATGGATGGGTCAGAGCAGAATGTGGGAAAGATGAATATAATGTTTGGGTTTCAATGGAAGGAAGACCAGTGCTGCCAGACAGTTTATTATCCCCAATAACAAGACATTGGACCGGCTCATTTAGGAAGAGATGCCATGATACAAACCTTTAAGCAATATTGGTTCAATCCAAGATTTAGGGGGTCATTCTGACCCTGGCGGTCCGAGACCGCCAGGGCAAAAATAACTAAAGCACCGACAACAGGCCGGCGGTGCTTTCTTCCCTATTCTGACCACGGCGGTACCCCGGCCGCCATTTATGCCCCGGCGGTGATAATCCGCCAGGGCAGCGCTGCAAGCAGCGCTGCCCTTGGGATTATGACCCCCTTACCGCCAGCCTGTTTCTGGTGGTTTGCACCGCCAGGAAGAGGCTGGCGGTACGGGGTGTCCTGGGGCCCCTGGGGGCCCTGGCACTGCCCATGCCACTGGCATAGGCAGTGCAGGGGCCCCCTAACAGGGCCCCGGCCAGCTTTTCACTGTCTGCATTGCAGACAGTGAAAAGCGCGACGGGTGCAACTGCACCCGTCGCACGGCCACAACACCGCCGGCTCCATTAGGAGACGGCTCCTGTGTTGCGGCCTCATTCCCGCTGGGCCGTCGGGCGCAAACTTGGTTTGCGCCCGACAGCCCAGCGGGAATGTCGGAATGGGGGCCGCGTGAGTGCGGCCGCATGGCGGTTTCCGCCTGGCGGGCGGCGGTAGCCGCCCGCCAAGGTCGGAATGACCCCCTTAGTCCCTAGTTCAAGGAGAAGAATTATGTCATTGATGTGTAACATGTCAACAGATGTTGGTAAACGAAAGCAAGTCATATTGAGTCACATAGAGAGATCATGAGGTCATTTCAACAGGATGCAGATGGACTTCATTCGAAAGGCCTATTTGTAATTGGCTGAGATATGTCCTGGTGATTTTTTAAATTTTCTCCAAATGGGTGGAAGCCTACGCAACAAGGAGAAATGATAGACTCACTGTAGCCAAGTGACTGTTGAGAATTTTAGTGCCCACGTTCGGTAAACCGGTTTCTCAGTCAGATCAAAATACTCAGTTTAACAGTGCGATTATAAAGATGTTGCGTCCATTATTACGAGTTGAACAGAAGCTGCATTGAAGTTATGAACCAGAGGCTTCAGGCATAGTGGAGCAGCATTAATGGGATGATTAATTCATGATTGGCAAATGTTTGTGCTTCAATTTCCCTGAAATTGCCTGATACTTTGCCTTTAGCGTTATTGGGTCTACAAAGTACACCTGACAGAAGGACAGGTTTATCACCACACAAAATATTGATGGGCAGAGCAATGAGATTACCTGCAGTTTCTGCAAATGATTTTGTGAATTTTACAAATGAGATGGTACTTAATTATTGTAAGGGATTGGCTGATGTGGTGCATTCTGTCTCTTGACAAGTTGAAGCTGTCACTGCAAATCCACACCAGGAGAAGTGACATGATATTGGTCCTGGTGGAAAATATTATTTGTGATCATGGGTTTGAATTGTCTGGAGGATTATGGCAGATATTACAAGATGAAAACATGTGAGAACTTCCAGTCTAGTGCCACTTTGGTGAGGCCCCTATCAAGTAATTCTGATCACGAATGCAGCAGTTAAGTGTGTTAGAATTTCAAACTGAGTACATGCTTCACACACCCAAATTACAAGAGATCTATATAAAGAAATAGTGTTTCAGAACCAAGAACACTGGTGAACGTACCACCGCAAGTTGTACGGAAGAGGTCCAATTGCCAGACATCTCACTAAATGGCATTAGATCTCTTGGCACTGGAGAAGAAGAAATAAATCAAGTTGAAAAAGTGACTTTTGGATCCGTCCCAGAGCAAGCAGGATATTTTGAGGATCCAGGTGAAGGAACAAGCTCTGGAATAGAGACAAGAAAAGATCAGCATAATGCCAGATGGCCAAACATTTACAGCTGAAAGAAATTAAGATTGCTTGTGCCAGCTGAATCCATATCACCGACAATAAAGGAAGAAACAGAGTCAAGTGGTATATGTGACTCAGAAGAAGAACAAAACACACTTAGGAGATCTAAATGATCTAGAGAACCTTATTGAAGATATATATCCCCTGAATGGACATACTTTGTCAGTCAAATTTTGAGCGTTTCAATTTCAGATCTGCTAGTTTGGAGCAAGGAATTGCCTGAATCCCGTTGAAAAGTCAGAGAAAAATACTTAATTACAAAGAACTTTTGACATACTACTGCGAGAAAAAAAGGATTAAAGAAATAGTTTCTAAATTGTTTCATCAAATAAGGACTAATGAAAATACTTAAAAGAAGATAAGAAGAGTACCCACAGTTGAGTGAGCAGCAGAAGAGTAGGGATAACATATTAGAAGAACACGAAATAGGGTTAAGGACTAACTTGAGAAGAAAGCTATTCTAAAGAAGAAGTTATTGATATTGTTCAACTTTAAAAAGAAACATAACTTGCTGTTACAGACAATTATAGGTAGTTGATTTGATTGTAGAGATGTACTGTTAAAAGAACTAGATACAAAGAATTCTTAGGGATTTTACTTACATTTTAGTAGGAGTAGCAATAGTTCTAGTTATACACCTGACACTGAAATTCTGTGATAGAGTTTCTAAATGCAACTTCTTAAGCCAAGTATACATGAAGAATTCACCAAAGCTTTTGATATCAAGAACTGCTACGTTTGTGCACACATGTCATTTTCAGCAGATGAACAGGTTTAATCAAAATAATATTCCACTTTCTTATGTTATCTCATGTAGTATATTTTTTAGTTTAGTGTATAGGCAAAGGCATTTTGAATGCTATTACTCAAACTTTGACATAGTCCTTTCAAAGGTTCCACCAATAAAGAGCATGCATTTACACCCACAGGTTAGCTCGATGGAGGCTACATGCCAATATTTTAGACCATTTCTCCATGTTAATACTTTTAAGGTACATGAGAGAAATCTAACATGCTTAATGAGCTCACAAGAAAAAGCTTTTCTTTTGATGTTAGAGGGTAGGGATGAACATGTTGCAAAAAGTGCATATAAAAAGGAAGATATTCAAAAGAATACATGGAGAAAAGAAGAAGATGAGTTTAGAAGAAAAATGTTTGTCCCTAAGCTTAAATTAGGTAAAAGGCACAAGGGAGAACTGTATGTATGTGTTCAAAAGAAGAATTAGTGGGAAAAAGCTACCAGTGGAAAATAGTAATTGTGATCATGTGTTTTTATTGTCCGTCGGATCATGGCAAATATTACAAGAAGATGATCGTACAATAGCCAGAGTGTATTTTATATGTGGAGAAAATGCTTGCCAGCTAATTGTGAGGCTATTTGCTATTTAGGGTTGCTTTTACCTAAAATGTACCATATACAGAGCCTAGATGCATTAACACTGACACCTGCACACTGATACATAACCAGTGTGAATGAGGGAACGCAACTAGTAGGAGCAATATTTCTGGCAATTATGCCTGCTGTAGGAGTTGTACTGGATGATGAAAAGATTTTAACAGTAATTGATATATTAGCAACTAGTAATTCTGGAGCGTTGTAGGTAGAACATACTGAGCTTGTGGCCTTTAGATGTATGGGTTTGCAGAATCGATATGTCTTAGATATCCAACTCACAGAGAAAGGCAGAATTTGCAAGATGCTGAAAATTGAGAATGTTTGCACATATATCACTGATGAGAGCAAGAAGATAGTAGATTATGCTAAAAATGCTAAGAATCGCTCTGATCAGAAACTTGATCTTGAACCTTTACAAACTACAAGTAGAGTTTACAGCTATGCAAGGGTGTTCCTCAATAGCTAGTTAGTTTAAGGCAATAAGAGGAAAGATCCTTACAACTATATTAGTTCCTATATTAATAGGAATAGCATGTTTTATTTACACATTAGCAGTATATAAGGAAGTAAAATGATAAAGAAGAAAGCAAGGGACATAAACCGAAGAATGAAGAAAGATTATTGACTGACAGAATGCATGAATAATATTCAATAATAATAAGAGACTGAAAGAATGAAAATGGAAAATGGAAAAGATGAGATACAGAAGAAGTTGAAAGTGAACACTGGCATACAAATGTGAATGCAATTTTTGTGATGGTTTTCAAACCATCAAATGGGAGAAGTTGCTAGAGATTTCAATACAAATTAATTTTGTTCAATTAATAACCATATGAGTGACTGGTAAGCCTACTTAAATGCTGCATTTTGAAAATGCATTTTCCTTTCTAAACTCTGCATAACACTCACTTGCTTGGCTTACACACTTTGCTAACATTTACAATTTACAAACTGCTTTAACTCAGCAGAAATGGTTTTATTTTTGTGGCATTTCATGAACTCTCATGATGCAAACTTCCTATGTTTACAACACAAGTTATATTGTCTATTTGTTGTTAACCACTTGACCTGCATTAGAATGTCAAAACTTGCTAAACTAACCTTAAACTTACTTCTTTTTTAATAGACTTCTCGTGTGAAGATGTGTGAGAAAGGAGATGACTTAAGGCCTGATTGCAAATTGTATCTTTTATTTAGAACACTCTTTGTTAGCAATTGCAATCTCAACTGAAACTGTTCCTCTCTCACTATGTTCCTGCTTTCTCATTGGATGCTTGTACAACTTATCTGAAGAACTGTTAAACTTTTGTATCATTATACTTTGTATAAAAGTGCCCCAGGGAAAGACCAGTGAAAAGCGAGAGTGGTCAGAGCTTTGAGAAGTCTCAGACAATTCTCTATCTCTCTCTGCCGAGGCTGACTCTTTTACTTTTCATGAGTTCTGATACTCATGATAAATGAAGAAAACAATTTACTAACTAATGATTAATAAAACCTTTCAAATTAACTATAGCTCTCATTATTGTCTCCCAACAAAATAAACTTGATTAATCCAAAACGTTTTGAGGTTATGAATTGCAGTTTCCCTTTCCCCATTCATTTCCAAGATCACCGATTGTGTCTTTGAGGGCAATGGAGGCTTTTTAAAATTTAGAATTCTCTGTGCTGCCCCAGGTATAAGCACAAAAACAACACACAAGTCCAGGATGTAGGTATCTCTCTCTCTGGTCTCAACATTAAGCTGAACATTTACTAGATCAGTGTCTTACTTCAGCATCCTGAATCTTAATGCCTAAAACGCCACATCAGTAAAGTTTGTAAAGGAGAATCAAGTGGTGCATTCAAAGAGATTCTTGAGCACAATATCCATATCACCAAATGAAATGTAGAATATTTCGAATGACATATGATGATGATTTGGCAGATTCTTGTTCATCTCAGATGTGGTTCTGTAGAAGTTGTATTTAAACTGAACTTTTGTGAGCCACTGGTGATTGTTGCATCATATGATCAACAAAACAGTAATTGATTATTAAAGCTAAACTTTTGTTTATAAAGAGGCCTGCTTGTTATCTCATTGTGACGGAATAAACTGCAATCTCTACTGTCACTGAGTTCCATTTAAGAATGGTAGCCCAAGTCTCTTGAGTCTAGGTGGAGTTGGATGTTGGCAATGTTGGTATCCTGGTTCAAGAGGCAAGGAAATAAATGTTGGAAAGCTTAAATCCCCTTAACACCACAAATGGCCCCATAAATGTCACAGCCAATTGAAAACTGTAAAGCCTTTGATTAATATCCTCAGAAAAACATAACCTTGGAGAAGAAACTCAATCTTAACTCATGTGAACTGTGACATCTGTTTTTATTTAGGACAAAGTGATGAAAATAAAGGAGGTTATTTGGGTGACTGTTAAACTTACCAATATCTTTGATAGGTGTCGACCACAGGAATCAGTGATATATGGATGCCATACCCACCATTACTGCCCCATGATTTCCAGTCACATTCTGCAAGTGTGCTCATTTGTTTAAGATGTATTACTGAAAGTTACATTAATAAATCACAATTATAATTCATCTGCCATCATTCCCCTTCTGAAACAGAGTCCCCTGATCCCATAGTCCCTGCTTATCATCAACCTAGAGCACAATTATCAATAACTGGTAAAGCTCTGGAAAATGTTATGACTAGTCAGTTATAGACTCACCTAGGCACCACTGTCACTTTCACAAACACTCCCTCATTTCTCTGCAATCTCTGTATAAAATCACTAAAAATATATTAGTCATTTATGGATTGCAGGGTTGCTTTCCCTTTTACAGTAGTCCCTAAAATGCATAGGCAGTTTAATACATCACTGAATTTGAAAAAATATGTAAATAAGCAAAATATGTATTGCTTCTCCCTACCCCGTCACTCCCTAGTACCACTCTTAGCTTCGAAGTAACACCTTTACATCACTGCTTCATGTAAAACATTTATGTCACTTTTTACTGCAAAGGGCACCTTTACCTCATGATGTGTAAGCACTGTATGAAACTTTCAAATAAATAAAAAGCCAAAAGGATGAAAATAAAATTGCATTAAATATGTTTACATTTTAGAGATTTTGATAAGGAGTGTGTGTGCGTTTGTGTGGGTGTGTGTGTGTATGTGTGTGTAAGAGGAAGGAGTTTGAGCTTCTGAAAGTGAAAGGATGTTTTGAGACAAAGAAGAGTTGAGCCTGGGTGACAAGGGGAATGTGAAGCTAAAATAATTATACATAATTATTTGCACTGAATAAGAAACGAGAAGAACTGTGAGTGTTGTGATGAATAAATAATTTTATCTAGATACGAACATTCTTGATGCTCCCCAGTCAGGCTTCTTTAGAGGTAATTGAACAAAATCAGCACTACTCAATATAGTGGACATCATTTAGCTAACTGGTGAGAAGACGTCCTACCTTTGCAGGTACGTCTGATCGCGCTGGGTGGTTTTGATAAATAAAGCAAGCACACAAGGTGTCATGTATTCTGAGGGTTATCATCATTCTTGAGGAAACTTTAATTCAAAGAACAGTTAGGATGTTATTCTAGTAGGTGATCAGATTTAAAAAACAAAACTTTAGATCAACATTGATGTGGAACTACAATGTAGTAATCACTAGGAGCACAAAATGGTTTGATTTAATTGACACCAACCATTCTCCAACATAGAAAACACAGCAATGAGACACACAGGACATTTAAATGTAGATTTTACACACAGTATCTTTGTGTGAAATAAATTGCGTTTTTGGTAAGGGAACCCTCTATGTTCCATCAACCCACTATTTAGACCAGGGCATTTACTGCATTTAATTAAATTTGCAGAACTTATAGTGAAAATCCAGAATTGTCCTTGCAAATCTCAGGTACCTATTCATCCCTCATTATTGAGATGCTTTAATGCTGGAATACTGGGTTTTCCCATGTCGCTTCCTAATGTATCTTAGGACCTTGTTGAGTAAGATCAGAGGGTGCTACCTACACTTTCATTCTTTTTAAATTGGCATCCAGGTACTGATTAAATTCAACAGAACTAGCTGTCAATATAACAGTTCTATGGAGTCTCTGAATGACCTGTATGGAAAACTGGATGGAAAATTGCAGTATTATTTCAGCATGTTTGTAAAACATTAGATGCTGATATTGTCCAAAGTATTCATGGCACTTAACTCTTTGTTTTACAGCTTTTTCTCTTCAACATACTACTAAAAAGCATTCCAGAGATGTGTATGCATATTTAATGCAAGAGCGCATGCTTTAACACGATAGGTATTGTTTTACAGCTACTGCTTCTTATTAAAACGTTTGCAAACTACCTTCCTCAACATAGCTTACAATCTAAGGTCTAAATGCTTCTTCTGGTTCCTTATTTTTGCTGGGTCAAGTTTTGAGGCAGAACCTTGGATTCTGACAACCACTATCTGTATGTCAGCATCCAGCAACCACTATCTGAATGACACATCACTCTTAACATTTAGAGAATGCTTTGGAAACCATTTTTTCAACCAACAGAACCTATACTTTTTTTCTGTGATTTCAGTTACTTTTTGCCATAGTATCAAGCAACTATGTCAGTGGTGTAAAAGCACTATGCGAGCCTGTTACTATAAAATAACATTGGATAGCATAATATACTATTACATATCAGGGAACTGGGCTGAAACCAGATGGAATGCATCTATGAACATGCAGTAAAATGATAAAAAATTATGCAATGTGCCTAGAGCCTTCCAGTGAATGTCTCCGTGTAGGAATGTATGTTCATGTTTTATAAAGCACGTTCAGACCAGAGGTATCGAAGCGCTAAGATGAGCAAAGACCATGACTCTACTTGAGTCTTTTAAGAAAACTACCAAGTTTTAAGTTGCCTATGAAACAGAAGAAGAGACTCTGGGCCTGATCACAACTTTGGATGAGGTGTTAATCCGTCCCAAATGTGACGGATATACCACCAGCCGTATTACGAGTTCCATAGGATATAATGGACTCGTAATACGGCTGGTGGTAAATCCGTCACTTTACCATCACTTTTGGGACGGATTAACACCTCCTCCAAAGTTGTAATCAGGCCCTCAGTCCCACTAATATAAACCAGTAGAGAGTTCCAGAGTTTAGCTGCAGCCACAGAAAAAGCCTGATCTCACATTTAACTTTATGAGAGCAGGGCACTAGGACCAACTTGAGGTCTGTTGATCTTAGCGGATGATGTGGACGGTACCACTTGAGGACTTCTTACAAATACCCGAGCCATTGAGATGTAATACTTTATGGGTAAGGCGCAACACCTTAAAGGTAATATGGCCCTCATTCTGACCTTGGCGGGCGGCGGAGGCCGCCCGCCAAAGTCCCGCCGTCAGGTTACCGTTCCGCGGTCGAAAGACCGCGGCGGTAATTCTGACTTTCCCGCTGGGCTGGCGGGCGTTCGCCTTCAGACCGCCAGCCAGCCCAGCGGGAAAGAGGCTTCCACGATGAAGCCGGCTCGGAATCGAGCCAGCGGAGTGGAAGCTGTGCGACGGGTGCAGTTGCACCCGTCGCGTATTTCACTGTCTGCGCAGCAGACAGTGAAATACATGTAGGGGCCCTCTTACGGGGGCCCCTGCAATGCCCATGCCAGTGGCATGGGCACTGCAGGGGCCCCCAGGGGCCCCGCGACCCCCCCTACCGCCATCCGGATCTCGGCGGTCCGACCGCCGGGATCTGGATGGCGGTAGGGGGGGTCGGAATCCCCGCGGCGGTGCAGCAAGCTGCGCCGCCGCGGAGGATTCAATGGGGCCGCGGTACACTGGCGGGACCCCGCCAGTGGTGCCGGTCCGACCGCGGCTTTACCGCCGCGGTCGGAATCCCCATTGGAGCACCGCCGGCCTGTCGGCGGTGCTCCCGCGGTCCTCCGCCCTGGCGGTCAAAGACCGCCAGGGTCAGAATGACCACCTATGTTTCCTTAGCAGCCAGTGAAGCTTTTTCAGCCCCTCCTGAACTGATGAAAGCCTTGTCAATCCGAGTACCACCCAGGCAGCTGCATTTTGGATCAACTGTAGTTTGTTCAATGATGATTGTTTTATATTTATAAACAATGCATTACAATAATCTATTCTAGACCTACATATCAAAAGTCAAGGAGGAGTCGAACATTACCCCCAAATTTGTTACTACTGTCATCAGGTGGGATGAGTGCCAAAGGACTCAGGTCACCATCTGCTACTCCCAATTGTCATTTTGGTCCCAAAAATCAATATCTCGGCTACCTGTTCTGTCCCATCCAGTAGCTTACTTCTTTCCCTTCGCCTGGAAGTTGTCTGCCACTGCTTCCCAATCAATGGAAAAAATGAGCTGGGCATCATCCGCATATGAGGAGACTTGAAATCCAAAAGCATGGATTAGTTTAGCCAGGGGAGCCACATATAAATTAAACAGTGTGGGACTGAGTGATGATCCTTGTGGGCAGTTGGAAAGGAGCAGATCTAAAGTCTACACAGCTAACTGTAGGTAATCGTCTGTGTAGAAATTATTCCAGGATTCTTAGGGCCGATCCCCTCACACCTGCCTGATACAGTTGTTGTACTATCAGCTGGGGAAAGATTGTATTAAAGGCTGCTGATAAATCCAACAACACTAGGATGGCGGCCCTTCCCTGATCTACTTGCCTACAGATAATGTCTGTAGTGGCAACCAAGGCAGATTCCATACTATGGTTCTTTTTGAACCCATGGTGTGTAGGATCCAGGCAACTACCTGCCAGCATATAACTTGCCAGCCCTTGATTGATTTGTTTCTCTAGCACCTTGTAGGGACAGGGAGGAGTGACACAGGCATTAGATTTTTAAGATCACAAGGATCCCCTCCCGGTTTCTTTTTCAGTGGCTTGACAATTGTCTGTTTCTAGACAATTTATTATTTATTGTTATTAGTGGAAACACCCCAGATTTTAACATCTCTCTGTACACAATCTCCAATCCCTTAATGGATTCTGGGGCCAGGTGTAATACCCTTGGTGGACAGGGGTCATACGGTGACCCCAATTTGATTTGTGTAATACTAGTCTTGATTTTATCTGCAGGCAGGGGGCCAGATTTTGCCAGAAGCAGTCCCTTATCTTCTTCACACTGTGGCTCTACTTTTAGCTTAGCTGAGACGATCAGCAGATTGGAAAATCTCCATGAATGCTCAGAATTTTACCTCTGAAAAACCTCATTACAAAACATTTGTGAGTTCTCAATCTCCTGGGAGATCTGAGGCTCCGTAAGGGATCTTATCACTTTAAACAGCTCTTTATGGACGTTTTCCACACCCCTAATCTTCTGCATGTAATACCTAGTTTTAACTTCCCTGGTTTCTAGTTTGTATTTACCCCTAGCTTCCCTGAGCCTTGCTTTTTCCTCCAGTCCAGTCCTGGATCTAACTTCCATTTTCTTTCCAGCCTCCTACAAAGTCTTCGGAGCTCCTTTATCTCCGCTATTTACCATGGGACTGATAAAGCAGTGGTTGTTGCTTTCCTGAGTGGGGCTACTTCTTCTATCGCAATCTTGACCAAACACAGTGATAATACATAAAAGGGATAAACATTATGGGGGTCATTATGACCCTGGGGGAAGGCGAGGAGCGGCGGTAAGACCGCCAACAGGCTGGCGGTCTTTTTTTTTTAATTATGACCATGGCGGTTACCGCCATGGTCATCCGCCGGTTCTCCGTTCCGCCAGCCAGGGCGGAGACGACCACCGGGCTGGAGACCTGGGTCTCCAGCCCGGCGGCATCACTATACCGCCGGTGGTATTTTGACCTGGCTTACCGCCATGGATTTCCTGCGGTTGGAACCGCCATGAAATCCATGGCGGTAAGCACTATCAGTGCCAGGGAATCCCTTCCCTGGCACTGATAGGGGTCTCCCCCACCCCCACCCCAACTCCCTCCCCTACACCCCCCAACACCCTTGTCACCCCCCAAAGGTGGCAGGGCCCCCCTCCCCACCCCGACTCCCAACATCACAGAAACTCACACACACATGGCACGCACGCAGGCACCACCAACACACACATGCACACACACTGACATACATGCCTACATCCACACACACAGTCAGATACGCACACCCACATACAAACAAACACGCACACATCGATACAGACATACCCACAGACATACACGCACTCATTCCCAAAACACGCAACACCCCCGCAAGCATACACGCACTCACACACACCCTCTACATACACAGACGCACACCCCCATGCACCCACAAAACACACAACACCCCCCCACCCCCCTCCCCTAACGGCCGATCGACTTACCTGTTCCGTTGATCCTCCAGGAGGGGACAGGAGCCATGGGGGCTGCTCCGCCGACACCACACCGCCAACAGAACACCGCCACGCCGAATCACAGGACGTGATTTGGTGGGCGGTGTTCTGTTGGCGTGGCGGTGAAGGTAGAGAAACCTCCACTTCCCCGCCACCCGCCAGTATGGCTGTTGGCGGCTCTCTGTCCGAAAAAGGACGGAGAGCAGCCAACAGTCATAATACGCCGAGCGGCAAACCACCACTACTGGCGGACTTACGCACGGCGGTCCCTCGGCGGTCTTGTAAAAAGACCGCCGAGGTTGTAATGACCACCTATATTATGTACTGATTAAGGTGACACCTTGAAGGTGAAAATGTTGGCAGGAGTAATGACACAATGGGGTCTTTATATGTTGCAATTTTGTACTGCAAATAAAGTTACAAAAAGTCTAAGGATAAGGTAGAGGTCTACAACCCAACACTCTCTCTCTCTCTTATGAGCCTACCTCTACTCTGCAGTTAGTTCGCACTTAATAGTAAACATATTTTTCTGCTACATACTATAACTACTTACATGAGTATGACTATGATAACATTATCGGGTTAAACATCTATCTTTGATCTGTACACCATTAACATATGCTATACATTGATAAATTCTTAGTAAAGCCATGTATGTAATGGAATTTACATTCCATTTTATATACTTCAGCATCATAGTTACTTAGGATCTTTAGTAGTTGTTTAGATGCAACAGCTATGTATTTAGTGGGCATATTCTCTAATTACTATTTAGTCTGAAAAAACATGTTTATCATCAAAATATCTAAACCTTCTTTTCCAAGTGCTAAGTGACTAGATAATCTGTTACTTAATGAGACACTCCTAAGTCATGGTGGCATTTAGCCTAAACAACTATTATTAAAGTCAGTGATGATATGCTGTTCCTACGGCATAAGAGAGAACTCTATCTTGTAGTTTTGCTGGATTTGTTGACGAACCTCACAATTTGGGGGAGTGGACACACCCAGTTAAATCCCTTCAGCCCCAACTGTAAGTACAGGGGCTACCCCCTTCAAACGAAAGGAAAACAGGCAGATATGTCTAGTTGTCTCTGTGATGAGTCAACACTCATCCAGATTACAAGTGTTATGAGTCAGACAACTGTGCCATAGAAACTCTTATCTACATGGGATATATATGTATGCATGAACCCTTACACCTTGAAATAGCGAGACACAGAATGAGTGGGATTTCACAATAGAGGTTGTTTATTATGTACGATCAGTCCATAAATGTTATGCTTCAGAATATTGGTTGTTTCAGCAGTTATCATGTAGATTAAAATGAACATTAGACAAACACAAAACAGCCTCATGGGTTTTGTATTGGCTCATCATTTAGTTACCTGCCTAACTATTTAATGCAAAGTCATGTAGTTATCTCTGCATATCTCAGAAAGCTGTCAGGCCTTGGCATCTCCTCTCAAGTGCTTCCAAATTCATAGGTCTCTTTTCTATGGAAACGAGAGGGGGTTGTTATGCAATCTTTTACTATCTGTATTGTAAGGAACAAACAATGTTTCAGACAGAGACATGTTCAAAGACAAGCAAATGTATCCAACTCTGCTTCCTTCTTCCTTCCAAATGTGTTCCATTTGTGGAAGGCTAGATAACTTTTCAACTTTAATTGCTTACACACGGCTTACTGAACAATAGAATTAAAGATTTTTCTCAGCTACATTTCTGTTATTTTTCTTAGTGGTTCTAATGTCAATCTGATGCAAATATAGTATGGCAATCTTGAACACTTTGTTAATTATCATTACCATTCAAAATATTAATTCTCCAGGCCCTGTGTCTTGCATAGATACACTTTAAAGAGTTAGTGCATCTCATGTTTGTCATGCATTTTGGCCTGATTTTTATGTAGAACAAATGTCTCATCAGAAAAGCCCTCTAAACACATCTCTTTCTGCAGCATTTGATGTGCTGGATCATAGTTGCTGATCCTCCAGTTTGGCACAGTGGCTGCATTGATAGGTTGGCCATGAAATGGTTTGGCTCACTATGTTAGGATAGGTCTTTTTTCAGCTATAGGTTTTGAGGTACTGCAGGGATCCTCCCCTTTACTCATTTGTTTGATATGTATTTAATACCCTTAATGGACCTTAGGAAGCTGGGTATAGGCTTACCTGTGTGCCAGCGGTCAGCTTGAGAAGTTTCATGAGGTCTACACAAAACTAGACAGCTCAGGATACCAGTTAGGGGACTGTGACCTAAAAATGAACATTGAAAAATCAAGGTAATGGTTATAGGATACCAATATATGCTAATTTGGCACTTCATCGTAGGCCCCAGACTGCATTTTTAGACTACCAAACCTGTGGACAAAGTCAGAAATTGGATTGCCTTTGGAACTCTGATCTAAGCTTTACTGCACAGATTATAGCACCCATTCAAGACTGTTACTTAAGGTCCACTAAGTCTGCTGAAAGTTCCCCTTGTTGCGGCAAGGCTCACTCTGAGTGATGATGGACTATCATGTAAATTCCAAATTGGACCATGGTTAATCATAGTATAGTGGTCTGCCAGAAACACAAAAGGCACAGATTCAGGGGTCTCAAAGTGTGGGTGTGAATTTTATTATTATCTGAGGGAGAATGGGAATCCGTTTCTGAGATTTGCCTCCCCCTTTAAGGGCTCTGTTTTAGGTGAACATTTTCACAGTAGTGTCTGAATGTCAAAATGAATTGGGTCTGCATTACCTGAGACCTACATTTCACTAGCATAAATCTTTTCAAGCCATATAGTCACATTAACAACTTTAGCATGTAGCTTCCTGGCAAATATGCTGCTTCAGTTAGGGTATATATTTGGTGCTCTTGGCCCCAGGGCACGGATTTTCTTGATGTTTTATTTCCACTACATACTTTTCTACAATTTTTCCTTATTTTTCACAGTTTGCCTGTCCTATACTTTGGACCTTTCTCTGTTTAGATACCCAGATGTGGGAAAAAGCCTCATGTAGAGTTTGTCATAACAGAAACACAATCATAAGTCGGCAGTGTTCCTGCCCACCAAACTCCCAGTCCGTCGGCACTATTTAGGTTCAGAGCAAGCAATGTGTTTACAGTAACAGAACTTCTACTGCCTCCACCGCCACAAACCCTTGACCTGAGAGCCTGTCTGACACATGAGAAGCAGGGCAAAGTGATGGTTGTCCCACCCTGCTTAGGGGCAGGGTATGGTATGGTGACCACTGGTAGTGAAAAATGCAGGGACCCCCCCCCCATGCCTACGAATAAAAATCCCTGGGCATCGAGGCATTTAGGCCCATATTTATACTTTTTGATGCAAAACTGCGCCGGCGCAGTTTTGCGTAAAAAATATTACCGCCGGCTAACGCCATTTTGGTGCACCGTGCGGGCGTCATATTTATACTTTGACGCACGGCGGCGCAAACTACAGGTGGGAGTCATTATTTTTGACGCACACCGCGGCGTCAAGTCGTAAAGGAAAACGACGTTAGTGCAGCGGAAAATGCCTGTGGGTCGATTTACGACACCGCAAACCGGATATGCGCCGTTTTTTAGCACAATAGCGTAAAAAAAAACAGCGAACACTGCCAGTTCACCAGAGGAGAGCCAAAATGAATCCCAGATGCCACTACAGACCCAGGAAGATGACAGCAGACTAGGAACCAGCCAGGAGGACTCACACAAGAACCAGGACACTTTTAAGAAGAAAAGAAAGTGTTGCTTCAGTGCAGAGGAGCAGGAAATCCTGGTTAAAGAGGTGACGGAACACCAGCACCAAATGTTTGTCACCTCAAAGTTGCCAATCAGTAGGAGAGAGGCTATATGGCAACAAATTGTCAACAAGATTAACAGTGTGGCTGAAGTACGCAGAACAGTCATCGAGTGCAAGAAACGCTGGCATGACTGCAAACGCAGGACCAAGGAAAAGATAGCAAGGAACAGGAAGGCAGTACTTCAGACTGGAGGGGGGAGTCCAGCACACCAGGAGGCCCTGGACCACATGGAGGAGATGGTCGCAGCCATCATCCCTGAGGAGATCAACACAGGGATTCAAGGACAGGACAGCGCAGACTACCAGGAGACAACGCACATGCAGGGTAAGTTGCATGGGGAATTGAAATGCACTAATGTCAACTGCAACCAGGGGGGGAAATACCTACTACACATTGCATGTAAGTCATCATATACATGGAGTGGCATGGGTAAAGGGGCACGGCAGGGGCGCATTGCCCATTCCGAGAAGACCTGGGGCACACCATTACACAACACCAACAACAGTCCCATGGGGGCAAGCTGTCATGCCAACGATGGAGCAAAGGGAAAGCCACGACAGGAGGGAAGGCCACTACGTCAAACTGACATCCTGGCACTCGTCAGCCAACATACCTCCTACATTAACTAGGGCCCTATTAGCAATCCTGTAGCCAAACCGACAACTGCAATGTAACTGCAACAACAGTTGCCACTACCACCTCTGATCTGTGTGCAGCTCAAGTAGCCAATGGCAGTAACCTCCCCATGGAACATACATACCTAAATTAGGGGGTGAGGATGACATCTGCAACAATCTCCTGAAACAAGACAAAGGCCCCAGTACACTCAAATGTCAATGCCCATAGTTGTCACACACATCAGCCAAAGTAAACAACAATAGGAGCGACACAGCACTATGGACACACCCATGCTGCATATGTCAGTGTCCATCCTGTGCCTGGGTAACAAGGCAACATCACAAATGTCCTACTGCTCAGACAACAGCATTGAGGAGGGGACACATGGAACTGGTCACTGAAATACACCTGCACAGTCAGAGGATGAAATAGGACAATGATACGACTATCAGGGCAATCCACTGTAACACACATTACCCAACATCACCAGGACACATTAACAATGTCAACATCCATATCAGATCATAACATTGCCATGCTTAGGATATGCCACATGTCAATTACATTTAAGTCGATGTGAACGATCAGGGATTGGGGCAGGTCCTGATAGTTAAGTGTGCTGCCAGGGCCATCACAACACCCACAGCCAGTGAAAGGTCTCACCATGAGAATGGATATACACGGAGGGTCGAGTAGGACAAGAAGGTGGCAATTCTCTATTTGGCATAAACCAACACCTAGAGGCGATGAGGCTGAAAAAGTCTGATAACTCAATAACATACATGTGACACACAGGTGGGCCATAGGCCTGAAACAATGCCCATCTGAAGGACTGCAGATATTAATACAAAACAAGATCACAAAGTGAATTCATCAAAAGGCAGGCACGTCACGTCAAAATTGTCACAAGACAGACACACTAATTGTACCCTGTTTCATTGCAGAGGAAGATGGATCTCCTGCCGATATGCCTGTCCCAGATTTCCCTGATGACATGGATGACGAGCCGATAAACATTCCCCAGGAGACTATCCAAAAGGTCCTTGAAACCCTCCAGACCCCACCTTCAGTCACAAGGAGGAGCACAGAACAAGCAGCCATCGCAGAGGATCCACCCACCACCCCAATTGTAAGACCTGCCAGCTCCAATACAGCTGAGGACTCTGACTACACTGGCACCAGCTTTGAGAGAAATGTAGTTGGAGTACAGCGGGAGCTGGCAAAGGAGGTGCGTGTGGGGATGCAAAATATGGCAGCCAGCCTTGAGGGGGTGCGTTCATGCATGATGTCATCTGCAGATCAGGCAGCAGCTATGCAAGCCCTAACATCTATCTTGCAGGAACTGCAGAAAACCCAGAAGGAAATCAGCACAGCTGTAATACAGTTGACCCAACACCTACAACAGCAATCCTGTCAACGCGTGCACGAATGCAACATTGAACCCCTCAGGGCCGACCTGGCTGCCTACCATCGTGATGTGGCTGCTATTCTCAAGAACCAGCAGGGCCTCCTTGCAGCAGTACTGCCCTTAAGACCTTCACAGGGAGCAGCCACCGGGATGTCTGACTCCACGTCTTCTAACACTGAGGTGTGTGTTGCCCCTTCACAACCAACAACAACAAGGACAAAGCAGGCAACACACACATCAGAAGAAGAAGACATGGAACAGATCACATTCACAAGGAAAAGTACCCGGAAGCACTAGTCCCTACCAAATGGAAGACATTTACCAAGGTCCTGCGCTTTGTAACTTGCCAGTCATGCAACAACTGTACTCAAGCACTGTTCGGGAAACCACTGTATATCTTGTCACCCAGCCCAGTGATTGTCTCTCTCCTACTCATTGGCTAAGTCTGTCCCTCTGCAGTGTCTGAAACAGCAACCCCAGCATGACAAAAGCATTTTGGTAAACCCCTGTGTTGGATCACAATGGAAGATATCACTATAATGGACTCACAGTCATGGACAATGTACATATAGCACTACAGCACTTTTTAATAAATAGCACTTACACAACAAATCTGTCTCTGGGTAATGTGACATATCAACTGCGCAGTAGATAATTGAAATGTCCCTACTGTCAAATAACGTAGCTTGTCAATACAACTGTCCAGATATTATGTAGTTAGAGAAATCTGCACAGTGACCTTGATTGCATCATACTCTGCCCATCCTGAGGGAATAATCTGATGAAGTGAGAAACCATACACCACCATGCTGTGTTGGACAGAAGAATGCTTCCTCAAGGGATAACTAAGTCATCAAATAGTGCCTGCTAAATGTTGTCAACGTGCAAAAATGACACAGTAAACATGCCACACTAATCTAAGTAAACACTAAAAAAACTGCACAAATGAAGGTGTCTGAGTTAACGTACAAATAGGTAATCATGCCGAACTGTGTCACAAATGATGTATGAGGGTCATGAAGACAAGAATACAAGATTGCCAATGAGAACTCATCTTATAAGGGTGTGCATGATCATCACACTGCAGTCAGACCTAAAACTGTTTCCCCAATATCAAGTCTGGAAGCACTGTTAGTGACTTTGAAAACACACTTATCAACAGAAACACATTGTCATCCATATTAACTGTGATTGGTGGTTGCAACAAAGGGTAGACACTTTGCAAGGTAGCTCTGGGTTAGCTGCCAATCATACAGCTCATTTGGGATTTGTTTGTAGCATTGGACACAGATGTTATAGTACAAAAGAGATGTACACGGAATCCAAACCCACGATCAAGTACCATTCAACACATACTATTAAGGGGTAACCAAATATTTATTAAAAGCTGACCATAGATGAGGAAACTGAGGGAAAAATCTTACCTACCCTAATCTACCCTGACTACTCATTACCCACAACTGTCCCTAACTAACCTAAGCTACACTTACTTATCACATGTAACGAAACGTTCTAAACATCTACCCCCCACCCCCCTTATGAGACGGGACACATTGAGGACAACACATACTAACCTAAACACATACTAAACTATCCGAAACAAATATATATTTTTTTGGTAACATTTGTTTTTATGTTTTTTTTTTTTTTCTTTTTTTTACACACAAGAACCCCAACATAGCCCCCCACCCACCCACCCACACATGTAATAAGTCAAAAAATAAACAAGCAGGACCCCCTACCCCCCACCCACTAACACTGACTAAACTAACAGCCTATACTAACCTAACACTAAGCCCCCTAAGCCCACTAAGTATAAGAACAAGGAAAGAGGAGGGAGGGGAGGGTATCATGTCCATCTATTCAACTGTCTAGAGGTTGGTCCTCCGGAGGGTCCTATTTATATCCTTGACCCACCGTTTAATGTGCCGCACGTCCCGGCTCAGGTGGCTCACCTTGCGCAGCACTTTGTCCATATTTTTTTCAAGTCTATTGAAGGCGGCAGGGTCAACAGCTGGAGCAGTGGCAGTCTGGGTACCGGTGGAGGAGGTCTGTGTGGGCTGTCCTGCACCGGTGGCAATGCTGGGGCCAGGAAGTCCAGCAGATGTAGATACAACAGAGGCAGCTGTGGGTGTGGCCACCTGGCTCTCATTGGTGGTTGTTTCTGTGTTGGCTGTGGTGGGCACAGTAGGCCCACCCTGTGGGAAGGCTCGCCATGCCCCGGAGGCACCTTCATGGCGATATCGCCAGGCCATCCTCCGGAACCCCGACTCCACCAACAGGATGTGCTGGTATTGCATGGCCCGGCGCTGAAATTCACGGACCTGGTCTGGAGTCATATGAGCTGCTGTGAAGACAAATGCAGATATGCCACATTAGTAACTGCATTGTGTGAAACAGCACAGCAAGTTAATCAGACAATACATCTACTGTACTTCTAACAGCTCATATCACGATACAGAGCATCGAATGTCCCTGAGGAAGTACATGGCAGGCCAGACAACAAAGGTTACATCACACAATGCACATTCATAACCCACAAGATGGGTAACAACTGGCCTTGACTTGCAATCTGAGTTCTGACAGTTAACATCTAAGAATCATGCTGCATATCCTCCACCAAGAGCTGGGCTACAAATGTCAGTGTACGGAAAGCAAAACTAAAGCCACATGGTCTGCAAGTTTTAACTGGACTTTCCAGTATGGTACCAAGTGCCAAACCTGAGTGTGTATACTAGTATGCAACTAAACCGTCACTTCTTCACAGGTATGTGTAACATACTGGTAGCATCAATACTAGGTACCCCATTCCCAAACCAATGGCCGTGTTTGAGGGGGGGCGGTGGATATACAACTATAATTTGCCAACAACATGTACACCGAGGAGTGTATAGGCTAATCCACACATGTTTGACTCTACAGACACACCACAGGTAAGGTCTATATACATTTTGGAGTCAGCAAACCCTAGAGCACTCATAGGGTCAGACATGTCAGGAAAATCAGAACTTAGTACACAACATATACTTCCAATGAGGCCTGACTTACATCAGACACAGAGTTGCTAGAACAACCATGATCATGAATTGCATGCACACCTAGGCCATTACACTCAGGTTCCACAGACTTGATGCACTACATGTGGAAGTACATGCTGCTAGAAGGTTCTACCTACTGTTTCAAACTTACGTAGGTAAATAGTGAAGCAGATGTCTATTGGGAAGCTATTAGCTCCACCAATCTTAGAGAATGTGGGTCTGACAGGCTGACTAAATAGGGGCTGACTTCCATTGCGACTCTTGGTGATACAAGTGTCAGAGACATGACTATCCCCTGTACTCACAGTGGGGCCTACAGGGATGTCCTACAATCCCTACATGATACCATTGGATACACATTGGCTAACTCAAAACATGTGAAAACTGCATTCCCACTCATGGAACATGTGAAAGACTTCACCACAGCATCACACCTTGCTATGCGTCCAACTCACACGAGCCCATAACCAGCAAACACAACACATAACAGACATATCAACACTTACTGTAGTGGTCGGGGTCCTCAAATGTCGCCACCTCTCCCACAGTGTAGGGCGCTGGTCCACCTGTAAGGTATGGAAGGAAGTAATGTGCTCAAAATCTGTGCACAGTGCAACATTTTCAGTGTCATTTACAATGTGTAGGCTGAATAAGTAAATGGCAGCCATTCAGACATGATGGTACTGCATCTGATATTTCACAGCCAACATGTACATAGCATGGGTCTCCTGTGACAGTTACACACATATCTGCACACATACATTGGCCCAAACTATCATGTGGTTGCAAACTTGACCCATAATTGGTGATAACGAAAAAATATGGAGTGTAATAGTCTCATCATGTGCATCCAAGAGAAACATCCAACGGCTGGTTACTTGAGGACCCCCTGATGAATGGCAGGTTTGCCAACGCAAGTGTGGTACATATGTAGACACAGGGATACTTTAGTGTGACGCACAGACAGTTGCCAGTCAGGCTGACAGAATGCAAGATGATTCAGGAGCCAGCTACTGGACAAGTTACATAATCAGTGGTCTGACTGAGACTGTTTGGAGGACCAACTAGACAGTTGACATGTCAATCTGTGTATGTCCTGTGTTTTTGAAGGTGACAAATGAACCCCAGGGCTATGTTACACGGCTTAATTACTATCAATGGTTGACGATGTATTTGACATAATGGCTACTACTATGCTGTTCCAGGCATCATCAGGGGCAGTGCTTTTTGTAATGGGTGGTGTGCATGGAGGTATTCACAGGTGTGGGCTGCATCTGTTTCTCACCAGTCCTGTAGGTGAGACTTTCATTCTAAAGGCCAAAAGACAGTTTCACAAGGGGAAGAAATCTACATGTGCTAACAGGGCTTTGAAACTAGAAGACAGTGTATAAATTGACCTGACGTCCATGCAGTCAGATGTTCTTTGACAATGGCATACCTTAGGAAAGGGTGTAGCACACTGGTTTGCTAATGTTGGTCTGTGTTTTTAGAGGAGGTATTATCAGGGTACACATCTTAGTATTCCAGGGACCTCTTAAGACAGGTGGGTTGTGACCAGGTGCATGGGTGTGTGATGAGTTCGGAAATGGGCTGACATGTACATGGAATGTCATGTGCGCAATTCATGTCATATGTGTGGCACTTGTGCTGTCTATGTTCTGCTTCTATGGAACTCTAGTCACAGATATTCCTTGCAAATATTGGATGCAGTTGGACTAACTGCTGTCAAGGGTCTTGTCAGACATTCCTGTTAGTGATGCCAAAGCACATTGACTGCCTCATGTATGAGGCTTGTTTTCCCCTTATTGAGTGATGGTGTCATAGTTGTGTGCCATATGCTGCGTTGGACCTTGCTTTCAACATGTATGTGTGAAATAGTTGTGGTCCTCTGCTATAGGCCTTCAAAGGAGATATGTACTTGATATAGTTCATTAAGAGTGTATGTGTATGTGACCATTGTATGTTAGGCATCACATAAGCTCTGGGATGTTCCGTGTCCTACTCAGCATCTCAGCAATGCTCCATGAGGCAACACTCTTATTCTGATAAGTAGAGATGAAGGTGTGTAAAAAGGAATAGCCAGACCATGATATGGTGATTATAATAGGTGTTTATTTACATTAGTTAACTAAAGTGGTGAAGGTGATCATATTCAGAAGAAATTATTTACAATCTGTTGCCGCCTGCGTATACCAGCAGCTGTGTTCTGTAGTTCCCCCTCCTGTTGCAGGCCATCATCCTCCTCTTCCTCCTCTTCAGGCATGTGTGGCTCTGGTTCCAGGAGGGGAATGTTTCTTCTGACACAAATGTTGTGCAATATTGCACATGTGAGGATGATCCTACAGACCATCTCGGGGGAATATAGGAGGCTACCACCAGTGATGTCGAGGCAGCGGAACCTTGACTTGAGGATGCCGAAGGTCCGCTCGACAATGCTGCGTGTCCTCCTATGGGCCTCGTTGTATGCACGCTCTGCAGCTGTACTCTGGTTGCCAAATGGTGTCATAATCCATGGCTGGATGCCATACCACTGATCAGCTGCAAGAGAAAATGAATGGGATCATGTTGATGTAGATGGCACTATTGAAAAGACCTTTAATGGCAGTAGTTGTCTTGTGTTGTCTGTGACTCTTTTGTGTACTAATGTGACATCCTATGCTTGTAGGCTATACCATCTGCATTGTGTTGTTTCCTTGGCTGAACAAGTGTTTGTCTGCTAACCGTTTGTCAGCAGTATGTTTTGGGATTTGCTGTACAGTGTGCCCTCCCTAGCATTGTGACTTGTGATACAGGTGTCCGTGTGTCTTCACTGGGGGTGAGATGATAGTTCCATGCAGAGTTAAAATTGAAAGTGTTGTTAACACGTTCATATCAAAGTACCCTGGACATCCCATACCTTTAGACTTAGGCAATGTATTAATGTAAAGGTCATTGGGACACTTACAATTTGCAAGGTGACATTTAGGCAACCACACTCATTGACGTCTTCACATTAGGCTGTACATTAATTTCCGATGTGTGACAGGTTCAATGGTGACTTAAGAAACATGGCTAGTGATGTCAGGACCTCAGTGTGTTCCTGTTGACATGTTGCTGTTGTGGTGCATGTGTTGTGTGTCCTAGAGGGTTGCTGTGCAGTGTGTATATATGTAGGTTTTTGTACTTACCAACAAGTAGTCCATTGCCATACCGTCCATCCTGGAAGTGTTGATTGATGGTGCAGTGACGGAAGATGAAGGAGTCATGTACACTCCCAGGATATTTAGCCACGATGTTGGTGATCAATCCTTGGTGATCGACTATGGCCTGCACGTTGATGGAATGTGTGTGCTTCCTGTTGCGGTAGAGGTGTTCAGTTGCAGCAGGTGGCACAAGACGTACATGTGTGCAGTTGATTGCACCAAGGATGTGTGGGAAGCCACTGATTGCGTAGAACCCCTGTTTTGTTTCCTGCTGCTTCTGCAGTGTGTTAGGGAAGCAGATGTGGCGGGGTGTCAGTCGAATGATGGCATCCAGTACTTTGGGCAAAAAGGCGGAAAATGATGGTTGTGATATTCTGCCAACCAGGGCATCAGTTGTTTGAAAAGAGCCACTTGCCACCATATGAAGTACGGCAAGCAGCTTTGTTTCTGTTGGGATGGTGCGGGGTGACACTAAAGTGGGGGCCAACTGCTGTTCAATGTTTCGCAGCAGCTGCTGAATGGCCTGCCAGTTCAACCGGTACCTCTGTATGATGTCGTGTTCCCTGAGGCCCTGAAGGGTTGTTCTTGGGCGGAATATCCTCTCCTGCCTTCTGCGCTGCCTTTGGGGTCCCTGCTGGTGTTGTTGTAGCTGCTGTTGTTGTTGTTGGGCTCTGCGTCTGCGTGCATGCTGGATTAGAATCACCTCCATGGCTCCCTGTTGCTGCTCTGCTGTTTGTTCTGTGTGTTCTGATTAAATACAGGTGTGTTTGCCCCATTTTAACGCCTGCCCTGACCCAGGCGTTAATTTTTGACGCAAATCGGGCTGTGCGTCATTTTCTAGCTCCGCCTCCCGGCCGTGCGTCATTTTTGCCCGAAAGCATAAATACAACGCACGGCCCTTTAAGCCATTTTTTGGACGGGAACGCCTACCTTGCATATAATTAACCCAAGGCTGGTTGCCGCATTCAAAAAATGACGCACACGGCGGAATTTTGTCGTCCGCGGGCTCCGGCGTCAAAGTTTAAATACGGGACAACGTTTGCGCTGATTGTGCGTCAAAAATGTTGACGCACAATCGGCGCAGACGGAGTATAAATATGCCCCTTAGTTTTTTGATTTCAAGAAACAAACTCCCACTTTGGGAGATTGTTTCTTGAAGACAAAACAATTGTGCTGACTGCACACATCAAACATGGCATGCACTTGGCGAAGGTCTCGTGCCTTCATCAGAGCCTGCCTGCTGCTGCTCTCTAATTATGACTCTCTCCAATTATTGCATGCAGTCCTCCTCCAGAGGAGTCATAACTGCCTCTGATTTGGCAGGCCACCGTCTAGCGTCCAAGTGACACCCTTGGTTCACTGCATCGCGGTAAAGCTGATGATGAACTATGAAAATTAGAAACCCAGTTTAAACACTTAGGAAATGAAGTCAGCTTGCATTTCAGTCGGACTCTTCCCCCCTCCAAAAAAAAAAAAAAAAAAAAAAACCTTTGGATCAGGTTCGCCTCATATTGTAAATATTTCATGCCCAGATGATTCTTTTGGTTGTCAGCTTTCTACATTTTTCAGTTACTGAAAAAGTTCGCAAGTGTCGCCCAAAATTGAATTCAGTACCTTTATTGGCAAACTTGGGAAGCATATTGCCCATAAACATCCCACCACTTTTACTGTCCCTGTGCTATCCTGTGTCACACTCTTGGTTGGACTTTCTTAGAAATGCAGACTAATTGCTTTGCCATGCGCTTATCGCCATTGAACCTGATGTGGCACCACCACTTAGCCTAAAGTGCTTTTTAGTTTTCTTTTGTTAACATTGATGGAAAATGTTAACGCCTAAAATGCCATTCTAAATAATTTACGAATGCTAAAAAGTAGAGGGCCCCATCCAGATCCGTGTTTAACTGTACTGCATACACTACATTCAGCAAGAGATGCACAATTAATCATTACTCTCTGAAGGCTGCCTCTGAACTGTAATCAGTTCATGCGTGTATTTATGCTCCATTTCCGAACTGATGTGATTTAAAAAGAATTTGTTCACACTGTAGTAAACACCTTTTGGAAGTTCAAGTATATAGCACATAAGTGCAAAGCCCTACATGCACCCTTTTGATTAGCAATGAATAAAGAAGAAGAATTATATTACTTTGACAAGACTAAGAATCCTCGAATCAATACTAATCCATGCTAAATACCTATAATTTATCCCTAATACCCTGTATTTTGTTTGCTAGAATCGAACTAAGAAACCGTCTATAAAAGCAAATTGCTTCTGTATTTCTCACTTTGATATGTTATTATGCATCACGATCGTTTTATACCAGTTATCAGCTACAGAACAAGATGTCATTGTTGTTTTACATCTTAGCCCCTTCGCTTCCAGGCCTTTTCCCCCTCCTGTGCCAGGCCTTTTTTTTGCCTATTTGGAATAGTTCTCGCTTATACCCTTATAACTTTTTGTCCACATAAACTACCCACGCCAAATTTGCGTCCTTTTTTTCCAACATCCTAGGGATTCTAGGGGACCTAGACTTTGTGGGTTCCCCTGAAGGAGGCCAAGTGATTAGCCAAAATACAGTGAAAATTTCGTTTTTTTTTTAAAATGGGGGAAAAGGACTGCAGAAGAAGGCTTGTGGTTTTTTCCCTGAAAATGGTATCAACAAAGGGTTTGTGATGCTAAGATCACCAGCTTCCCAGCTTTCAGGAACAGGCAGACTTGAATCAGAAAACCCACTTTTTCAACACAATTTTGGTATTTTACTGGGACATACCCCATTTTTACGATTTTTTGTGCTTTCAGCCTCCTTCCAGTCAGTGACAGAAATGAGTGTGAAACCGATCCCGGAAACCTAAACATTTCTGAAAAGTAGACAAAATTCTGAATTCAGCAATGGGTAATTTGTGTAGATCCTACAAGGGTTTCCTGCAGAAAATAACAACTGAAATTAAAAAATATTGAAATTGCGGTGAAAGAAACAGCCATTTTTCTCTACGTTTTACTCTGCATCTTTTTCCTGCAATGTCAGATTTTTTAAAGCAAAATGCAGTTACGTCCGCTGGACTCCTCTGGTTGCGGGGATATATAGGGCTTGTAGGTTCATCAAGAACCCTAGGCACCCAGAGCCAATAAATGAGTTGCACCTTGCAGTGGGTTTTCATTCTATACCGGGTATACAGCAATTCATTTGCTGAAATATAAAGAGTCAAAAATAGGTATCAAGAAAACATTTGTATTTCCAAAATGGGCACAAGATAAGGTGTTGAGGAGCAGTGGTTATTTGCACATCTCTGAATTCTGGGGTGCCCATACTAGCATGTGAATTACAGGGCATTTCTCAAATAGACATCTTTTTTACACACTGTCTTATATTTGGAAGGAAAAAATGTAGAGAAAGACAAGGGGCAATAACACTTGTTTTGCTATTCTATGTTCCCCAAGTCTCCCGATAAAAATGGTACCTCACTTGTGTGGGTAGCCTAGTGCCCGCAACAGGAAATGCCCCAAAACACAACGTGGACACATCACATTTTTCCACAGAAAACAGAGGTGTTTTTTACAAAGTGCCTACCTGTGGATTTTGGCCCTTAGCTCAGCCGGCACCTGGGGAAACCTAGCAAACCAGCACATTTTTTAAAACTAGACACCTAGGGGAATCCAAGATGGGGTGACTTGTGGGGCTCTGACAGGTTCTGTTACCCAGAATCCTTTGCAAACATCAACATTTGGCCAAAAAAACACTTTTTCCTCTCATTTCGGTGACAGAAAGTTCTGGAATCTGAGAGGAGCCACAAATTTCCTTCCACCCAGCGTTCCCCCAAGTCTCCCGATAAAAATGGTACCTCACTTGTGTGGGTAGGCCTAGCGCCCACGAAAGGAAACGGCCCAAAACACAACGTGGACACATCACATTTTTTCACAGAAAACAGAGGTGTTTTTTGCAAAGTGCCTACCTGCGGATTTTGGCTTCTAGATCAGCCGGCCCCGGGGGCAGAAATGGCCTAAAATAAATTTGCCCCCCCAATTCCCCCTGCGTGACATTGGCGCAAAAAAATTATCCCCGGTGCCTAGTTGTTTCTGTCCACCTTGGAGCAGATTCACCTAAAATCGGCCGATGTGCCCCCAAGGGGGGCAGAAATGGTCTAAATACAATATGCCCCCCAGGGGAGCGACCCTTGCCTAATGGGTTGCTCCCAATCTCTAAAAAAAATAACAAACAAAAAAAACCATAAAAAAAAACACAATTAATTTTTTTGCCCTGGCGCCTAGAGGTTTCTGACCCCCCAGGGACAGATCAGACTTATAACAATAGGCCAATCAGCCCCCGGGGGGGGCAGAAATGGCCTAAAATAAATTCCCCCCCGGGGAGCGACCCTTGCCTACGGGATCGCTCCCCTTGTGTGACGGCGCAAAAAAAAAATCCCTGGTGCCTAGTGGTTTCTGCCCCCCTTGGGTGCAGATTGACCTAAAATCGGCCAATCTACCCCCAAAGCGGGCAGAAATGGCCTAAATACAATTTGCCCCTCCAGGGGAGCGACCCTTGCCTACGGGGTCACTCCCCATCTGTAAAACAACAACAACAACAAAAAATCCCGGGGCCTAGATCGGCCTAATTAAAATAGGCTGATCTGCCCCCCAAGGGGGCAGAAATGGCCTAAAATAAATTTGCCCTCCAGGGGAACGACCCTTGCCTAAGGGGTCGCTCCCCTTGCCTGAAATTCACGAAAAAACAAAAAACTCCCTGGTGTCTAGTGGTTTCTGTCCCCCTTGGGGACAGATTGGCCTCATAAAAATAGGCCAATCTGCCACCAAGGGGGCCAGAAATGGCCTAAATATAATTTGCCCCCTATGGGAGCGATCCTTGCCTAAAGGGTCGCTCCCAACCTCTAAAATCAAAAACAAAACAAAAACAAAAAAAAAAAAAAATATCCCTGGTGCCTAGAGGTTTCTGCCCCCAGGGGGGGCAGAAAAGGCTTTAAATTGTGCCCCCCTTGGAGCGACCCTTGCCCAAGGGGTATCTCCCTCATGCCAGTTTCATTTACAAAAATAAATCCCTGGTGTCTAGTGGGCGTTTCAAAAGCCGGATTGCTTTACAATCCGGCTTTTGAAATGCTGAGAGAGACTGCAAAGGGAAGGAAATTCCTTTCCTTCCCTTTGAAGCCTCTCTTGCCTCCTCCACGTGATCGGAAGAGAAATGCTTTGCATTTCTCTTCCGATCGCATGGGAGTAGGCCTCTGTGACGTCACAGGGGGTGGAGGGGTTGGGGGTGGAAGGGGAAGGTCTTCCCCTTCCATCCCTGCCTTGGGGGGTGTGGGGGGAACCCCGCAGAGGGAGCGCTACTGCTCCCTCTGGGCTCTGTGCCCAGGACATAATGGTTACGTCCTGGGCACACGAGCACTGTGCCTCAGGACGTAACCATTACGTCCTGGGCACAGAAGGGGTTAAATGGAAAGTTCTGTTACCACTTCGCTCATTTGGTGGAACTACATCAATTCAATAGTATCTTATACTTCTCCAATTGTTATCCCAACATTGAGCTATATGTTTTGCGTTGGCATATGCTGTATCTCAATGCTTTGCAACTCCTATATGTTCAAGGATTCTCTTTTTTAACATGAAGGTTGTGCTGCCTACATACTTAAGGCCACAGGCACATGCGATAGTGTAGACGACATATCGAAAGTTACAAGTGATCATATTTTTTATCTTTATCACTCCTTGTTCCCAGTGATTTGCATTTGGTCTTGGCCTATTGTGCATGCCTTGCAGTTGGTAAATTTTTTAAGACCACTCTGTTGTATCTCTAACCAATTTAATGGTTTTTGATTGATGAAATGACTCCTGACTAGCAGATCTTTCAGTGACTGTCCTTTTCTGTATGTTACTAGAGGTCTTTCAATTAGACTTGCACCAATATCAGGGAACTTAGTAATTAAGTGCCAATGTTTTTGAAAAATCTTCTTAATTTTAGAAGTTTCCTTACTGTATATGAGTATCAGTCTGTGCACTGTTTGAGCTGTTACTTGTCCTGTTTGTATGGTCTTAGATGTCCCAAATGTATCCACTCGTGTTTTCAGTCTCACCCTGCACAAACTCTGTTGTGAATCTCTCTATATATATCCTCTCATCCTTAGTCTCTGAATTGTTTCCTCATATCTTTCTTCTGCATCAGTGTCTTTAGAGCAATTTCACCCCATCCTTGGTTAGAGGCTTAGGATGGAAGCTCTTGCCATAAATATACTATTTGTAGGTGTGTCCTTTCTATAGAGAGTAGTGTGTTTTTGTCCATCACATATGTATATGCATATATCAAGAACACAGTTTTTTGATTTACAAGTATATAGCTCTCTCTTGCTGGGAGCAGAGGTGTCCTCTCTTTCCCTTCCTACAGGCACACAGGCAGAGAAACAGAGAAAACAATTGCTCTCACAGACAGGGAGCTGCATGTTTAGCAGATCCTTGTCTGTGACAGCAATTCCAGCTTCCGCAAGAGGCGGAGAGCCAGCTGGGACTGTGGAGGCCTTGAGGCTCCCACCAGGGTCCCATTACACAACGGGTGCCCTGCTGGGTACCCAGGACAAATGGCCGGGCCCTGGGGGATGGGGTCTCCAGGACCAAAATCTGCAAGTGGAAGGGGATTGCCTGGCCCACCTCCTTCACACTGAACATTTACACAATGACGTAGCGCATACAAACTAACTAGTAGAAAGTGCTCCAGTTGGATAGACATTTTGTGCAAACTTTGGATAAAGAAGCAGGGGAGCTTCTGTATTGGCCATGATACTGATTTCACAGAAATTATACCTCAACAGGAAGCACTTACAAATGGACATGTAGCAGGTCTGTACTCTTACCTGTGTCTCACTGGAAATATTGCAGGATCACCGAGTTCCTGTTGTCCATGTCCTCTTCTTCTGCTTCCTCATCTTCACTGTCCACAGGCTCCACAGCTGCAACAACACCGCCATCTGGACCATCCTCCTGCAGAAAAGGCACCTGTCGTCGCAAAGCTAAGTTGTGAAGCAATCAGCAGGCCACGATGATCTGGCACACCTTCTTGGGTGAGAAGAATAGGGATCCACCTGTCATATGGAGGCACCGGAACCTGGCCTTCAGGAGGCCGAAGGTCCGCTCTATAATCCTCCTAGTTCGCCCATGGGCCTCGTTGTAGCGTTCCACTGCCCTTGTCCTGGGATTCCTCACTGGGGTCAGTAGCCATGACAGGTTGGGGTAACCAGAGTCACCTGCAAATGGCGAGGGACAACTGTTAGACACACACTAACCTGTAGGGATATCCCCAGATCCAGACAACCATTCCCACTGTCTTGCTTCCAGATACTCACCTAATAGCCACACACGGTGCCTCTGGAGTTGACCCATCACATAAGGGATGCTGCTATTCCGCAGGATGTAGGCGTCATGCACTGAGCCAGGGAACTTGGCATTAACATGGGAGATGTACTGGTCTGCCAAACACACCATCTGCACATTCATGGAATGATAACTCTTCCGGTTTCTGTACATCTGTTCACTCCTGCAGGGGGGGGGGCAAAGCCACATGTGTCCCATCAATGGCACCTATGATGTTGGGATATGTCCCAGGGCATAGAAATCACCTTTCACTGTAGGCAAATCCTCCACCTGAGGGAAAACGATGTAGCTCTGCATGTGTTTCAGCAGGACAGACAACACTCTGGACAACACATTGGAAAACATAGGCTGGGACATCCCTGATGCTATGGCCACTGTTGTTTGAAATGACTCACTTGCAAGGAAATGGAGTACTGACAGCACCTGCACTTGAGGGGGGATTCCTGTGGGATGGTGGATAGCTGACATCAGGTCTGGTTCCAGCTGGGTACACAGTTCATGGATTGTGGCACGGTCAACCCTGTAGGTGATGATCACATGTCTTTCCTCCATTGTCGACAGGTCCACCAGCGGTCTGTACACTGGAGGATGCCTCTATCTCCTCACATGTCCAGCGGACGGTGCCTATGAATGACAACAGCGAGCACAGAGTCAACCAACTTAGAGGTACGTACCCACAGCTTACACAGAACACGAATCATAATCTGAAAAGTGGCCTGCATGTGTGTTGAGGCTAGGCCTCGGTATGTGTGATGCAGTTAAGAAATTAAGCCATGTGGGCCCATGAAATGGCGGATGCCTGACCTCTCAAGTGGGACAATAGGATGTGAGGTAACTGCACTTGCGTTGTACACCGTCGCGGTAGGCGGTCGAAGACCACGCGCAATGCTGCATTGGTTAACATTGGACCCTATGGGTCCCAGGAGCCAATGACGATGTACGCCGGCAGTGACGGCACGCACTGCTGCGGACGTGACCGCCATTTTCTATCTGTTCAATCACTCTATACCTGATCTTCGACAGGAGAGGACCTACACTGCAAGTGCTGCTGTGACCTCGGTCTGGAAGAGGCAATGGCTTGAGTGTCTGGGGAAAGGGCCCCTGCCTTCACATCGGAGGAGTTGGAGAAACTTGTGGATGGGGTCCTTCCCCAGTACACGCTACTCTACGGTCCTCCAGACAAACAGGTAAGTACACTGGGAGCATGCTGTATGGGCTATACCTGTGTGGAGTGGGGTGGATGAAAGATGGGGGGGAAGATTGAGGCGTGCATGAAATGATGATGAATGCATGTGCCACATGGCAAGGGTAGGGATGGGGGACAATGACTGTGACGGTGCAGTTGGTAATAAAAGTTCTCTTCCCCCTGTACAAATCATGTAGGTCAGCGCCCACCAGAAAAAAAGATATTTGGGGTGCCATCGCCAAGGATGTCCGGACCCTGGGGGTCTACCACAGACGGAGCTCCCACTGCCGGAAAAGATGGGAGGACATTCGCCGCTGGAGCAAGAAGACGGCAGAGGCTCAGCTGGGGATGGCCTCCCAACGTGGGAGGGGTGCCCGTCGCACCATGACCCCCCACCCCACCTCTGTAGAGTGCCAAGTACACCTAGTAATGCCCCTGTGTCATCCATGTGTGCAGATGTCATCCATAGCCTTGTAGGCCATGTCCCAGGGATTGAACAGTGGAGCCCAAGAGCGCAGCATAGTGCAGGGGGCTTCTGTGTCTGTCGTGTCCGCCAACGGTAGCGGTAATGCATGCACTCAACATGTCTTTCTTCTGTCACCCCCCCCCCCCTTTTTGTGGTCTCCCTCTTCTTGTGTGCATTAGCATCATCAGGCGGAGGAGCAGTGGCACCGGAGCAGGAGGGAGCTGCATCCCACAGGGCCCTGGAGGGCAACACTATGGACTCAGAGTTTACCAGTGGGACGGAGGGCGAGGGGAGCTCCACAGCGGGGACAGGAGCTGACACCAGTGACACGGTCTCGTCCTCTGATGGGAGCTCCCTTGTGGTGGCGGCACCATCAGTGCCCCCCTCTTCTACAGGTACAGCCGCCACCCCCCTACCAGCACCGCCCTCCCAGCAGCCCCTCAGCCTTTGCCCCGTGCCACCTCACCCAGGAGGGTGGGCATCACCTTCGCCCCAGTCACCTCAGGCCCTGCCCCAGTCAACCCTGCTGCCCTCAGTGAGGAGGCCATTGACCTCCTCAGGTCCCTCACTGTTGGGCAGTCTACCATTTTGAATGCCATCCAGGGTGTAGAAAGGCAGTTGCAACAAACAAATGCATTTCTGGAGGGCATTCATTCTGTTCAGGCCGCCCTTCAGCGAGCTTTTCAGACTCTGGCCTCAGCACTGATGGCAGCCATTGTCCCCGTCTCTAGCCTCCCCCTTCCAACTTCCTCCACCCAGACCCAATCCCCTGTACCCCAGCCTATCCCAAGCACACCTTCAGACCAGCATGCACACACGTCAACACAAAAGGGAAGCTAAGGCAAACATAAGCACCACACATCCCACAGGCACTCACGCAAGCATCACGCACATGCAGACACACCAACATCCACTGCATCCACTGTGTCCCCTCCTCCTCGTCTCCCTCCTCCCTCCCAGTATCGTCTACACTCACACCTGCATGCACTACATCTACAACCACTACTGCCATCACTAGCACACACACCACCACACCCCGCTCACGTGCAGTCACCACCCCACTACCATTCACACGTCCACTGTCCTCTCCCAGTGTGTCTGTGACGCCACCTCCCAAGATACAGAAACGCAGGCACACTCCCACCCAACAGCCATCCACCTCACGACAGCCTCCAGCGCATGCACCTTCACCGAAAGTCACCAAACGAACACCTCCTACAACCACAACCTCTTCCTCCACTCCCAAACCCCCTCCAGCTACCCGCCCCAGTGTCTCTCAAAAACTTTTCCTGTCCAACCTTGACCTCTTTCCCACACCTCCCCCACCCCGTCCGTCTCCTAGGTCCCGACTCTCCATGTCCCAACCTAGCACCTCAGCCACAACATCTCCGGGACCAGTGGTGCCTGTAGTCACCGGAATATGGAGTGCACCAGCCACCAGGGCAGCCAGTGTGGCACGGAGCCACAGCACGGACAGTCCCCCACCTGTCAAGCATCAGAAGATGGCCAGTGCCCGGCGGGAGAGGGGGAAGACTCCAGCCACCAAGGCCGCTCCCAGGGGTCCCGGTGGGAGTGTGGAGTCAGCTGCGACACCTTCCAAGGTGGGTTAGGGCCACAAGAAACCCAGCAAGGCTGGGAAGAGCAGCACGGCGGAGAAGACCACCATCATCCCGCTGCCCAGGAGGCCACCGCCATCATCCCTGCTGCCCAGGAGGCCACTGCCAGCACCTGCCCAGCTGCCCAGGAGGCCACCACCATCACCACCGTTGCCCAGGAGGCCACCGCCAGCACCTGCCCTGCTGCCCAAGAGGCCACCACCAGCACCTGCCCTGCTGCCCAAGGGGCCCTCACCAGCACAAGCCCTGCTGGGCTAGAGAGGACTGACAGCACAAGCCCCGCTGGGCTAGAGAGGACCACCAGCACAAGCCCCACTGAGCGAGAGAGGACCGCCAGCACAAGCCCCGCTGGGCTAGAGAGGACCGCCAGCACAAGCCTGCTGGGCTAGAGAGGACCGCCAGCACAAGTCCCGCTGGGCTAGAGAGGACCGCCAGCACAAGCCCCGCTGAGCGAGAGGGGACCACCAGAACAACCCCGCTGGGCTGGAGAGGACTGCCAGCAGATGAGTCATTGCAGAGGAACCCGCCGCCACAAGTCCGCTGAACAGGGCACTGCCGCTACAAGCACCGCTGAACAGGGCACTGCCGCCTCAAGCACCGCTGAACAGGGCACCGCCGCCACAAGCACCGCTGAACAGAGCACCGCCGCCTCAAGCACCGCTGAACAGGGCACCGCCGCCACAAGCACCGCTGAACAGGGCACCGCCGCCTCAAGCACCGCTGAACAGGGCACTGCCGCTACAAGCACCGCTGGCCCATGAGCGCCAAGGGCACTGACGCTACTGAGTCTGTCACGAGCAGGATGAAGCACTCTGGGCACAATGCCCCCTCCAGAACCAGTGGGGACTGTCATCCACTACCTCTGTCCTTAGCAGGATGAAGCACTCTGGGCACAATGCCCCCTCCAGAACCAGAGGAGACTGTCATCCACTACCTCTGTCCTTAGCAGGATGAAGCTCTCTGGGCACAATGCCCCCTCCAGAACCAGTGGAGAATGTTATCCACTTGAGAGACTGTGGCTTTGCACTCCCCAGGATATAGCAGTGAGCAACACACCCACTGTAGAGACTTGAGAGACTGTGGCTTTGCACTCCCCAGGATGGAACAGAAGGCAAACCACCCACTGGAGAGACTTGAGAGACTGTGGCTTTGCACTCCCCAGGATGCAGCAGTGGGCAACCCACCTACTGAAAAGACTTGAGAGACTGTGGCTTTGCACTCCCCAGGATGCAGCAGTGGGCAAACCACCAACTGAAAAGACTTTAGAGACTGTGGCTTTGCACTCCCCAGGATAAAGCAGTGGGCAAACCACCCACTGAAAAGACTTGAGAGACTGTGGCTTTGCACTCCCCAGGATAAAGCAGTGGGCAACCCACCTAATGAAAAGACTTGAGAGACTGTGGCTTTGCACTCCCCAGGATGCAGCAGTGGGCAAACCACCCACTGAAAAGACTTGAGAGACTGTGGCTTCGCACTCCCCAGGATAAAGCAGTTGGCAACCCACCCACTGAAAAGACTTGAGAGACTGTGGCTTTACACTCCCCAGGATTGAACAGTGGGCATGTGGCCCCCTCGTGGATTTGGCGTCGTGCACTCAACCGGCTGAGGTGCCCCGCCTTTCCCTCCCCCTGAGGTGCCTGTTTTCTTGCTCTCTGATGCCCCTGCAGTGTTCTCTCCGTCATGGTCGGGGATCCTGTGTCGACCTCGCCCATACCGTGATGGCCCTGTGTTCCACGGACTTCATTGGAGCACTACCTGGACCACTAAGCTTGGTGTATATTTTGTTTATAGTGTATATATATTTTTCCGTACTTGATTTTGATATATTACAATGGTTACACTCATTTCCTTTTGTCTTTGCATTCTTCCGGGGGGTTTCGGGGGTGTAACTGTAATGTATCATGCTGTATTGGTGGGTGTGTTGTAGTGGGTGACGGTGGGGGTGGGGGTGTTGCGTGCTGCGTGTGTGTGTCCCTGTTTTTTCCCTCCCCCCTCCCCTGTGTCGTAGGTGCAGTACTCACTGTTGTCTTCTCCGCCGGCGTTCGTGCTCCTGGTAGAGGAGCAAGAATATCAGGGCTGGCAGGATGTGCAGCTCTGGTTCCATTCAGATTTCTCGTGGGGTGTGTAGAGGTGAGCGTTTTCCCTTCGAAGTCCTGTTTCCGCCGTGTTTTTGTTCACAGTGAATCCGCCCCAGAAAAGGTGGAGGATTGGTAAGTCATGATACTGTGGGCGGTAGTTTGTCCTCCGCCTGTCTGTTGGCGGTGACCGCCGCGCTGTTTGTTTGTACCGCCGTGGCGGTCGGAGTGTTAAAGTGTCTGTCTTTGTTGGCGGTTTCCGCCACGGTCATAATTCAATTTTTTTTACCGCCGGCCTGTTGGCGGTCTTACCGCCACTTTAACACCGTCCGCCAGGGTTGTAATGACCACCATTGTGACGTAATGAATGTAAGAAACTGGAATATTAGTTGAGGGAGGCAAGTACACACCTCAAGCATTACTCAGAATCTGTATCAGAGTGAACCACTAAAGTCACTAAATAAAGCTTAGCTAACCCCCTTGGTAGCTATGGCACAGACCCGACAGGCATAATTTAGAGACAAAGTCTAAAGTATTTAGGTAGTACCCACGCATTAATAAAGTGAAAACACAACACAAAAAAAATCTGTAACCAAGTTAGAAGTATATGGAAAATATTAAAAAATAAAATTACACCACAACTACAAAACTCCAATAAGGGAAACTGGAGATATGAATTTTAGAGCTTGAATTAAAAATAGTGTTAAAAAACGCCAACCTGGTTGTAATTACAGGTACCTAGGTGCAATAGAAGGCTGGCCTCAATGGCGCTCAGGTTAGATACAGAAACCAGGCTCTGTCCAGTCAGATGTTTTACCTTCAGACTCAACTGAAAGTCAAAAATCATCAGCAGGGCATGACAGCATGTAGTGATAAAGAAGGGTTCCTCAACTTTGGATAGCCGCCTAACTTCCTGGTGCAGCTGTTGACTTTTCACAAGTAGGTTCAGAGCCGCAGAAATTTTAATTTTGCATCCAGAGAAGGTCATTTGCCAGCCAGGTACTTTTAGAACCCTTGCCCAGTGAAGATGTCTACTTTCAGACCTTATTACATTTCTGGAGCTTGCATTCGTCCAACAGGGAAAAGTTGCAGGAAACAGTTCTTGTGGCTTTTTCACTCTGTAGCTTGAACAGGTTGTTTGCCAACCGACCCTTGGAATCATGTCTTAGTCGTGGGTACAAGTGAGAGCTGGTCCCATCATTAAGGGCTCTTCATAGGTCACAGACGACTGGTTCAGTCCTTTTCTGATTCCTCCACAGGTCCAGTAGTAGTCAAGGGTACTTTGGAAGACACATTTAAGCCTGGCACCAGATTTTGGATATAGGTGACTCCTGGCTCCTCCCTAATTAAGAGCGTAAAGGCTCCCAGTGGTACCCAACCACCTTTGCAGCAATTCCTGTGTGCTCTACGATAAACAATCCCACAGTGCCCCTCTAAGCCTAAATCCAATATGTTAAAACCCTTCTCTACATGTGAAAAGAGTGTGCACCCATCCAAGAGGTATGGTTAGGGAAATCGTCAACCCCTCCTCTGTGGTCACTTCAAACCAGTTCTGGCGCAGCTCACTCTGCACTATGATTTAAGCCTGGCTAACCAAAGGAACAAATGGAGGGCCATCAAAGTGTCAGCTAGCATTTGCCGGTGACATGGTAGGCCCTGTAAAGTTCATCAAATTCCTAGGGCCAGCTAACTGGCTATCCTTTCAAGGCAACAACACCAAATCACCACACCGCAGGCCTTAGGTCCTGATTATGACCTTGACATATGGCCATTTTACAAGTTCTATAAGATATAATGGCACTTGTAATACAGCAGACAGGATATCCATCAAGTTTGTGACGGAGTATCCCATCCGTCAAGGTCGTAATCAGGTCCTTAGTCTCTGCTCTTAGTTCAGTTTTCACACCACATCAAGTGAGCTATTCAGCTACTGGGTGACAGTTGGACTTCATACAAATGGGACCCCGAAGGCTTTAGGCAAGCAAAAGGTAACTTTGTAAGTGTACATTTTTCTTTATAGATGTTAAAAATTAAATATCATCATTACATTTCTTTTTTCAATAACTATTAAAAAGAATCTTTGAACAAATTACATTTTGCTGTTTCCCAAATGAAATTAGCATTAATTAATGTAATAATATAACCCTATTGTTTCCTATCGAACAGCCAGCCGTGCTACAGTGAAAACATTTTTTGGATCTTTTTCATTGTAAAGATATTTCTAACATTACATTTTTATATGTACCACTTTTAAACAATATGCTGCCTTTCTTGTGAGCAATAAGGCCTACAAAGGGGTGTCTTATGAATGTTTAAAAGGAAAGTTTTGACCTGTGAAAAAGGGTTATTTTGGCAGGTCACATTGAATCATTTAAACTGCCCCAGTGAGGCTATAATGGCAGACCTGAAGCCATATTTTACATTGTCTTTCTAGTGGATGACACAATAGGTGCTGCAGTCCACTTGTGACATTTAACTTACAAGCCCTGGGTACATTGTGTACCGTATGCGATGGCCTTATAGTAAGTTAGGTAAGTAAAATGTCATCATCTTAAAAGTGGGAAGCCAGGCACTTTATGGCTGGTTAACAGGGTTAAGGAACAGACAGCTCTACAGCCAGCAGCAACAGTCAAGGTAAAAATCATGAGGTACATCATTCAAAAAATGGTAATTCCTACAACTATGTCCCAATGTAAAATGGGACTTTGCAAACGAGACAAATTCAAGATAGTACCGTTGTGCCACGTATCCCAAAGACCCAGGATCTACATCTACTGCCAAATGGAAGCTCAATCATGTATTGGTTAAAAAGTTAATCTTGAGAACTTATATTTCGAAGTGCGCGCATAGTTGTTTCAAGATACTAGGGCCCATATTTATACTTTTTGACGCAAACTTGCGCCATTCCAGGGCGCCTTATTTATGGATTGACGTTAGCCGGCGCTGCAGGATGGTTAGAGTAAAAAAAATTACTCTAACCGGGCAGCGCAGGCGTATGGAAGAATGGGGGTTGTGCGGCAAAAAATGGTGCAAGTCAGGTTAGAGTAAAAAATCATGGCTCTAACTGGACTTCTGTGTGTAATAGTATTTTATTCTCAACATCGATTAGTAACGGAAATAAGGTTTCTTTCTTTGCCTGTTTGAGCATTCTTGACCTTCATTATCACTTGCACACCCTGTAAAACAGTATACCGCCTTTTACAGGAGAACACCTAAAGCCTAAAATCCAGAGGGGAATAGATATACTTTTTGATGCAAAACTGCACTAATGCAGTTTTGCATCAAAAAGATTAGCACCTGCTTGCGCCATTCCTGAGCGCCAGCCGGGTGCCATATTTATGGAATGGAGCAAGCTGGGGCAAAGGGTGGGCTGACGCAAAAAAAAAATGACGTTAGCTCGGTGGGGGTGGCGGTATGGGAGAAGGGGGTTTTGCACCAAAAAATGACATTACAGGGAGTGCAGAATTATTAGGCAAATGAGTATTTTGACCACATCATCCTCTTTATGCATGTTGTCTTACTCCAAGCTGTATAGGCTCGAAAGCCTACTACCAATTAAGCATATTAGGTGATGTGCATCTCTGTAATGAGAAGGGGTGTGGTCTAATGACATCAACACCCTATATCAGGTGTGCATAATTATTAGGCAACTTCCTTTCCTTTGGCAAAATGGGTCAAAAGAAGGACTTGACAGGCTCAGAAAAGTCAAAAATAGTGAGATATCTTGCAGAGGGATGCAGCACTCTTAAAATTGCAAAGCTTCTGAAGCGTGATCATCGAACAATCAAGTGTTTCATTCAAAATAGTCAACAGGGTCGCAAGAAGCGTGTGGAAAAACCAAGGCGCAAAATAACTGCCCATGAACTGAGAAAAGTCAAGCGTGCAGCTGTCACGATGCCACTTGCCACCAGTTTGGCCATATTTCAGAGCTGCAACATCACTGGAGTGCCCAAAAGCACAAGGTGTGCAATACTCAGAGACATGGCCAAGGTAAGAAAGGCTGAAAGACGACCACCACTGAACAAGACACACAAGCTGAAACGTCAAGACTGGGCCAAGAAATATCTCAAGACTGATTTTTATAAGGTTTTATGGACTGATGAAATGAGAGTGAGTCTTCATGGGCCAGATGGATGGGCCCGTGGCTGGATTGGTAAAGGGCAGAGAGCTCCAGTCCGACTCAGACGCCAGCAAGGTGGAGGTGGAGTACTGGTTTGGGCTGGTATCATCAAAGATGAGCTTGTGGGGCCTTTTCGGGTTGAGGATGGAGTCAAGCTCAACTCCCAGTCCTACTGCCAGTTCCTGGAAGACACCTTCTTCAAGCAGTGGTACAGGAAGAAGTCTGCATCCTTCAAGAAAAACATGATTTTCATGCAGGACAATGCTTCATCACACGCGTCCAAGTACTCCACAGCGTGGCTGGCAAGAAAGGGTATAAAAGAAGGAAATCTAATGACATGGCCTCCTTGTTCACCTGATCTGAACCCCATTGAGAACCTGTGGTCCATCATCAAATGTGAGATTTACAAGGAGGGAAAACAGTACACCTCTCTGAACAGTGTCTGGGAGGCTGTGGTTGCTGCTGCAAGCAATGTTGATGGTGAACAGATCAAAACACTGACAGAATCCATGGATGGCAGGCTTTTGAGTGTCCTTGCAAAGAAAGGTGGCTATATTGGTCACTGATTTGATTTTGTTTTGTTTTTGAATGTCAGAAATGTATATTTGTAAATGTTGAGATGTTATATTGGTTTCACTGGTAATAATAAATAATTGAAATGGGTATATATTTTTTTTTGTTAAGTTGCCTAATAATTATGCACAGTGATAGTCACCTGCACACACAGATATCCCCCTAACATAGCTAAAACTAAAAACAAACTAAAAACTACTTCCAAAAATATTCAGCTTTGATATTAATGAGTTTTTTGGGTTCATTGAGAACATGGTTGTTGTTCAATAATAAAATTAATCCTCAAAAATACAACTTGCCTAATAATTCTGCACTCCCTGTAGACTGGTTAGAGGTGAAAAGAATGTCTCTAACCAGCCTAGCGTCATTTTATGAAGCAAAGCCATCCATACCACATGACTCCTGTCTTAGAAAAACAGTATTCATGGCCACCACAGGGGACCAGTGTCCCCTGGCATGGCCATTGCACCCTGTGCCATGCAGGGGGCTCCAAGTTGGGCCCACGATGGCACTTTAATTAAAAAAAATATGTACTTACCTATACTTACCCTTCTTACCTGGGATGGGGTCCCTCATCCTCCGGTGTCCCTCTGGTGTAAGTGGGGGTGTTCCTGGGGCTTGAGGAGGGCACCTGTGGACCCATTCCATGGTGTTTAACCATGGAAATGAGTCCACAGGTCCCCTAATGCCTGGTCTGAACCAGGCGTTAAATAATGGTGCAAAGCAGGCTTTGCACCAATATTTAGCCCCTCCTCCCACCCGTGAGTAATTTTAGCACGGGGAGATAAATATAGGGCTTTGGAGTTAGCAACATTTTTTAGATGGGAATGCCTACTTTGCATCTCATTGACGCAAGATAGGTTCACGCTTCTAAAAAATAGTGCAAAATACATTATTTTGAAGCAAATGGAGTATACATATGCCCCAGAGTTTGATGTAACCCGCTTTAGAAAGTTTGCCTGTTGTGCTTTAGAACGTGCAAAAACATAGGCTAATAAAGTGTGTAAATTAAATATTCATGCAATTTATATACAGTCAGTAGCCAATCAACAAACAGACCAAAAGTGAGCATGACAGGCGCAAAACGAAAAAGCGCTTCAGGGAAGGAAAATACAGGTCTTCAGTTTAATGGCTTATATGAATTTCAGAGAAGGGTGTAGATATAGTAAATTGGGTAACAGAAAAGAAGATGCATGTATATGAAAAAGAACAAAAAGAAGTGTTGTCTGTGGTAAGTAAGAGGTGTAGCAAACACTTGGGGCTGAATATGGTCAACACCACTGCCTGGGAACACTGGTGAGCAAAAGAAAGATCTACTCAACAGACCAACGAATATCAGAAATCTGACAAAGGGCATAGACTCATGAAGGTTACAAAAGAAGGGGGGAGCCTTCTTTGTGGGTGACTTATTATGATTTAAAAGGAAATTTTAGACCTCACAGAGGGTGTTTTTGCCAGGTTGAAATATCATTTTTAAAGGTGCTCAGCTAGACTTTTGTGGCACGCCTAGATTCATGCCCTACACTGTCACTTTAGTGGTGGCACAATGAAGGCTGAAGTCCACTAGTGCCATTTAACATACTGGCCCGGGTACATGTGGTACCATATACTAAGGACTTATATGCACTTTAAATGTTCCAATAAGGGATTTTAACCAAGTCAACCATTTTTCAGGGGGACATGTACAATGCATTTGTTAGCAGGGTCCCACTGCCCAGAATCCAAAAACCAACTGTATCAGTTAAAATAAAAACAGTGATCATGCAAAACGAGGCATTTCTTTTCAGAGGTTAATTGCATGGAAGTTCTTGTAGCCGATGCAGAGTGCTTTGAAATGGGTATTTTCCTTCATCATCAGAAAACCCTGGTTTGTTGTTTAGTGGCCCACTTTGAAAATGTTTTCTGTGTGGGTCTGACCCATTTGTAGTTCAATGATAATTTTTCACTTAAGACCAGTGTTGATGAAATTACAAGAAACCCTTTAGGATTTAGGTGCAGCTGGGTGAATTAAATGGGTGGACCACATTTTGCAACAGCGGGCCTTTAAAACAGTTTAAAGGTGTTTGAGGATTAAGAATTATGAATGTATATCATTAGGGTAACTAAATGCAGGTTTATTTTGCATAAACACTATACAGTACGGTGATGAATGTAGTACAGACACAGTTTCACAATTGTAACCACCTAGCGAGTCTGTTGAACTTTACTAGTACACAATGGGTGATTTTTCGTTTAAACTGTATTTAGAAGACTGTCACATACATATCACAAATTGAAAACACTACAGCAACACAGGGCTAGTGCTATAAATCACTGATAAATTCAACAACATATTACAACCACCTATTTCAAAATAAATATGGCTCCTCAAGATAAAATCATCACAGTAATCAGTGTGAATCATCAAGCCATATGAAGAAAAACAGATAGTAGAGAGACAATATAAATAGTACATCAACAGACAAAATAGTACATAAACAGACATGACAACAGTTCTCGCTAGAGGTGCAACTTTGGACCTGCTCCATCGGGGAGCCTAAACTCACCCCATACCCCAGGCCTATGAAGATTCCAAGGCTCCAGTGCCACCAGCACACCATTCATTCTGACCTGGAACCAATGTGGTGAAATCTCTGTCAGAACTCTGAGCACTCGTTAATAGGATGCTCCTCCTCAAATTATCAAGAAAAAAAAATCTTCCAATTGTAGCTTAGCAGTCACTCATTTTACTCTAAAGATGTTTTGTCATGTTATGTCATGTGTAGTTGTAAAGCTCACATCACCCCTGGGGGTATCCTGGCACAGAGTAGATGTGTGGGCCTTGCCCTATCTATGGCAGGAGGAAGCTCTCATGTTGAGTTGGTCCATAATCCAAGATCTGCACATCTTGTATTTTCATACCAGTCCTTCTCAAATGGCTCACCAAAACTCTCATCCTGGTATTGTTTGTATGCCAATTTGCAGGTGGGGACAGCAGCTATGGCGGCCATGTGTTTTGCCTGTCATATCTTGACCCTGTTGTATGGTTTCTATTAAAATAATAGGACTGTGTATTAGAAGGACAGAACTTCAGAATGTGGAGCCTGTGTCCTTCCACACCATCAGTAGCTGTGCGCTGTATTCCTGGCTAGCTCACAGTGCATCACCCAAACCCCTAACCTCGTTGGGGTGAAAGGTGATTATGGCAACCTGAACATGACACTCTGGTCCCCGAGGAAACCGTGGACACAGACCTTAGCCTTTCATCTTCTTACTCATGCATTCCCAGGCAGAAGATAAGAGCGATGTGAGAAATGTTTTCAGTACATCTGTTGAATCAATCATAGTCTTCCATAGAGAAAATGAGCTGCAATGATTAGGCAGATGAAACAAAGCAAGATTATCAGCATTGCGGACATGGTGAAGAGGATAAACAATCTAAGAATAACAAATGATTTCTAGATATTCCTATCTGTCACTAGCTCTAAACTGAGACCTGAAGGCATAGTGAGTTATACCATCTGCCTTAGCCCAATCTAAGGGGACAGTCTAGCCCCCCTACTTGGAGAACTGACTCAGAAATCGGGTTGTAGTGTAGATGACAATCCTTCCCTGTAAACTGGAATATCAGCGCCAACAGAGCTGCATGTCTAACACAGCATTTGTCCCAAGATGATTACAGCTGGAGTGCCTTTCTGACCCCCTTGGCTAGTACATCGTTTATGTAATCAGAGACACACTGTATTAGTGGCACAGCTCTGATGCAATGATATGTCTAGATGTTAAAAGCTGTCTCTGGATGGACAATGCAGACACTAGGATATCTTGTACAGTGTTCCTAGCCTTGAACAGAATGTACAGATTAAATGTTGAAAAAGGCTAACTAAAAACAAACAACATGTACAATGTATTATCAGGATAATATCATGCAAACCTAAATGTAAAAAATGTCCCTGCTAAAAACAATGTCAATCAAAACGTGTAATGTGTAAAATAGAAAATGAAGTTAGAATGGAGTCCATAGTTCGGTATCCTGGTCCAGCTTAGAATCAAGCAACAGAATTTAGAATGTAAGGTTGAGGAGATTGGGCCCAATTTGTCAACTTGCTCACTGCTGGCCTGCTGTGGTAAGCATTGAAGCTTATCTGGCATTCAAGCCTTCCACTGCAAGCAGTTGCTAGAGTTGAGGTCTTCACTGAACAAGCAATGGGCTTTGATTTCAAATTATGATTGTGTAATTTGTATATGAAATGCAGTAGGTAATGCAGTAGTAATTAAATGCCCATTATGTCCAAAACGTAATGCTTATTTTGCGAGGGGTAGTGAAAGCCACATGTAACATAGCATCATAATGCTGCTGGAATTTCACAGTGCCCCAGTGTTGTTGTGCTTATCTGATTTTTGCTTTTTATGCTTTCCTATCTCTTGCGAGAACCAGAGTTTCAATACTTTGAGCAGTCTCGAATCTGTAATTGCTTTCCAAGGTTTACATGTGCGCTTTTTTGAGTCCTTTTATGAGCCATTTTATGGGGTGTTTTAATGTGCTGCAGTGTGCTTTGCATTGTGCACATTCTGTACTCAGTGCAATCCAGAAAGTAAACAAGGCAACACAGAAGGGGATTCAAAATTCAAAGTAATTTGTCCACCTTACTGCCTCACCTGTCTGCCTGTTGCATCGCCATCTTATTTTGCACGTTTATTCCCCCATTTATCAATCAATATCACTTCTTCTTCTTCATAATCTCAAAATGCCTTTATAATTTATAGGTCACTTTAGTTCCAGTCATCCCAGGCTATCCTAGCTACCGTAGACCAGTGCCCCATGCTTCACCTGAACCAACACCCTCATGGGAATGCCCTCAAGTGACAATCTAACATATTAGCCAAGACAAGCAAGCGATAGGCTGAGGGGGCCTTGAGAAAAGAAAGAGCTGGATATATTCTATATAATGTCATTGGACTGCATGTTTTGTGAGGGGTGGTGAAAGACATGAAGGCTGTATGGATGAGAAAATATTACAGAGAATAGATGAACTCAACCACAGAGGATGATAAGGAGAAGTGCTTCTGGTGGGTGCACTGATGCTTGAGGGAGTGGTAAATCTGGAGATACCCCTGGCACACTGGGTTGTTTGGGTCATTGGTGTTACCCTATCAGTCACTCCAGTGGTCCAAGAGGAACTGAAGGCACTGAAGCTCACAACAAGTGAAGTTAAGTAAGGGAAGAAGATAACTCTAGTGAGTATTAAAATTTCTGCACTTGATATTGAGTACTTCCCTAAGTGCACCCAGCGTAGTTTGAGTGACTGAGCCAGATGCAAAACCCTAGCCCTGGCTAGAAGAAGATGTCATAGGGATACTTGCAGAATGTTTTCTACTCTAGTCAGGGATTGCACCTACTTGTGACAATGTGGATTGGGAGCCTGGGATAACAATCCTATAGGGACTCCTTGATCAGCAAGGTATAGTGGTATATTAGCGGTTGACTGGGAAATTAGGAGATGGTTTGGACTACAGAAACTAACTAAAAATTGGGAGAAGATTCCTGCTACCAATGTGGTCCACATTTAAGGTGTGATCTTGTTAGGAAAGAGTTATTTGAATGTTGTTGACTTTTTACAGACATCCCTGAAAAAAACATTTCACAGAAGAGGTTGGTGAGTCTTGGCACAAATGCAAGAATTTAAGTGGAATATTAAAGCATCCATCTACAATATCATGAAATAGGGCCAAAGCCTTGATATAGATTGGTTGGAGCTCAAGGAGAGAGAAACCACCCTCCCCGATCCAAGGTAGACACTATCCCCACGCAAAAAAGGGAACTCAGAATGAATAGAAAATAACTAAAAACACATTGAGTCACTATTTACAGAGCACAGCCACCGGAAAGGGAAGTGTACCAATCAGAAAACATAAGTTGACGAGGAAGAAGGGTTACACCATCAGTCATTGAAGGTAGAGCAAAATCTAGATAATTATTGCAGTCATCTACCATGTGTTTAAAGAGAACAGAAGTTGATTCTGATTGACCAATAGCACTAAGAAGAACAGAGAGTGATGAGACGCAGCACATTAGATGAAAACAATAACCCTCTTTTGGAATGTGGGAGGAATTTTAAAAAAACATATAGATCTGATGGAATACTTAAATCAACATGAAATATTTGCCCTTCAGAAGGTAAAGACATAGACACTTTTTTGTTATCCCTGGATTTGAAAATTCAACTAAATGTTCTAAATAAATAAAAAGGCAAGAGTGAGAAAATGTCCCTTTTAGCATGGACAGTCTCATTTTTTACTGCATTGTATTGCTTGTTTTAGACTGTACACTAGAGCACTGGTGTCAGTGAGTTTGCTCTAAGCCCTAAAAGGCATACAGATTGTCTAGTTCCTATGTGGTATATTTCACATGGTATATAGTATAGAAACTACATTTATGGCATGGTATGGACATCAGGGTCTCTGGAGTCCCTTAGAAACTGTCAAGGTGTCAGGCAGAAGTCAGTAGTGGGGTCCAGACCAGTGCTACTGGTCAGCCAGGCACTTTAGGGAAAATGCCTGTGGCAGGTTGTTGTATCTCTTGAGGCCAGGCAACTGACTCTTGGAATCCACTTTGTTGTTTTGGGTACAAATGGGAGCAGGTCTACCTCTTGAAGGTTCCATCTCAGGTCCCAAACAGCAGGTGCAGTCCTTTTCCTGTTCTTCCACAGGCCAAGAGAGTGTTTTGAGGCATTGCCTTTAATTTATCATACTCTAAAGGTAAATTAAACCTAATTTGGCACTTTTTTAATGAACTGTTACATGATTCCTTCTGTAAAATTTAAAATGTTTTATTTTTTAAAATCTTTTTCAGGTTCTAGCTATATGTCCCAAGGACATGAGAGCTGACATCTGTGTACATCTGAACAGGAAAGTTTTTAATGAGCATCCTGCTTTTCGACTGGCTAGTGATGGCTGCCTTCGAGCACTTGCTGTAGAGTTTCAGACTATTCACTGTGCTCCTGGAGATCTGATCTATCATGCAGGTGAAAGCGTGGATGCTCTCTGCTTTGTGGTATCAGGATCCCTAGAAGTTATTCAGGATGACGAAGTGGTGGCCATTTTAGGTACAGTATTAACTACCAACAGCAATTTAGGGATTGTGTTTTTATACGTATACAAACGGCTTTTAAATTACTGTTTTTACTTGTTTTCATTGAATGAAGCACAGAAGTATGTAATTTTGTTTAATATACTATTTTAGCATAGAACGTTGCATTTTCTTTATTATGTAATATGTTGAATATTACCTGTTTGATAGATTGTTATTGTTACATTTAGATACCGATATGCGCTTCAATTAAGCTGATTAATAACACCATCATACTACCACTAAATATAAACACCATCATACAAATGTCTAAGTTCATAAAAAAATGTGCGGTCCCGAAGCAAGAGGAAATTGAGATAAAAGGGGTGATTTCCAGAGGGAAGTGCCGGGTGAAAGGCATGCTGGAATACTAAAAGAAAGTAGGGTGTAAGGCTGTCAAGAATATTTGACAGCCACTATGCTGAGTATGAGCAGGTCCTGCTGAGTGCAAACAGGAGTGCCGGGTGCACGAGTGAGAGCATGGTGCTCTGTGCTTTATTTGAGGCGGTGGATTCCGATGCTCAGCACCGGCACCTATTTCTCACTCTGGTTCTTACTGACAGTCTGCCACATGGTGGTGCTCTTTGTCTAATTTTGAGATGAGCACAATTGTTTAACCGCTCAATATATATTGCAAATGAATAGTATCTTCCACCCACACCATTCTTATAGCTTTATGGCCCTAGAATTGTCGGAATTGTCACACTTGTATGAGTGTGGTGGTTAGTAGTTGTGCTGGTACTGTCATTTGCAATGCACACAGGGGCAGTGGGTGGTGCAAGCTGCAATGGCCACTTGAAAAGAGCTCTGGTACTTGTTGTTTTACAAATTAACCACTGATGGTGTGGGAGGAGGATGACAGCACACAAGACAGAGAGAGACAGCACCATAAAGGGTAGAAATTAATCAATCCTAGCACTGGGGTGCAAGGTAGGACCATTGTGAGGCTTTCTAGTTCAAAGTGCAAGGTGAGGTCAGTGAACAATGTAAGGCTAGATCAAAGCATGTTGGATGGTGCAAGTGCCTTGCTGCTGCTCATGTGCATAGTGCAGGTGTTATGGTAATTCTCCTCACAAAGAAGAGATACATTATCTGTGGTAGCAATGCAAGCTTCCTATGCACACATGAAAATATTACAGCAAAGACAGCAGCAGTGCAATGGAAGGCCACCTTTCTCAGCTATTGAGTTACACATTATGTTCACAACACATGTGGAGGCCCAAATATTGGCAAATGATCAAAACGAGAGCTTGTACAAACAAAAGAGGGAATAGGATAGCGGGGTTTTGGAACCTACACAGCTCTCAGGTTTTTGATATTCCTACAAACTATTGCCTTCAACAATAATTAGCCTTATCGATGAAGTGCTGTCACTGGACATGACATCCCAACAATTGGCATCAGTGAGATTGGGAACCATGAAGCTGAAAATGAATGCAAATTAAAAACAATAAAATCTACTATATCACTGAAATGAGGGTGTATAAGTTATATTTGATAAATGTATGACCTCTGAAAGCATAAAAACTCCTATGTCAGCTCTGGAGTCTCTCAGGGTGCTTCATTCTCTCCACATATTCTTATTATCTATGTGAGCTCTTAAACAAGGGCATTATCCAATCAGGACATTCAAACATACATGTACGCTAATGATACACAGTTACTACTATGGCTTGATGGAAATCCCACTATGTGCCAGTCTTTTCATTGTATCATGAAATTTATCTAGCAGTGGATGGGCAAAAACAAGCTTAATTTGAAAGTGCTGAAAACAAACCTTTGATTATTAATGGCAGATGTGATTCATGGCTAAAATAGTTGTGCTCTCTCCTTCTAAATCAACAAAAATGTTTGGGTGTAAAAACGGACAACAGGTTCTTTCTGGCAGGCCTGGTTTCATCAGTTCTCCCAGACTTGACGTTTCATGTGAGATTACTGAGAAAGATTCTTCTTTTTTATCCAAGTATAGTAAGCAACTGTATTCACGCTCATCGTCTCTCAATTGTATTATGTGAATTTCCTTTATTTGGGATTCTAGGAATATCGACTTCATGAACTTCATTCAAATAAATGCTGTACTTTTGATTCAGGGGCTTCTAGATTCCTCTGTGCTAGTGATTTGCTCTCCCACATTTATTGCTTACATTTTAAGCAAATGATTCTATTTAAGAAGCAGAAGAAGTTCTCTTTCATTTCTCAGTAGTGGTTTTAAGAGGTATCTTCCTATTTAGACTTTACTTCTAATCTGTTTGTTCTGAATTCAATATTCAATGATAGTCATAGATTTTTGATGTGCTTCCCCAAGCTTTGGAATTCATTACCAGGTCAGTATCCATCACAGTAGATACCTTCTGGCTTTTAGATATGATACAGCACAGGGACCTATCTTTTTAACGTGGGGTACGATGATTCTTTTCTTCTCTGTTCTGAGGGGTGAAGAGATAGTTTACTAGACTATTCTACACAATTAAAGCACAACTCAATAGTCACACATTAAACCTCAGAGTCCAAATTAAACTTTCAAAATGCTTTATTAAAGACCTGAAGCCAAAGTTACATAGGTAAGTCTCAAAACCATAGTATAGATATACAAAATCACCAATGGAGAATTAAGGCATTGCACAATATTAAATGGAAGCAAGATATAAAAATCCAAGACTTCAATAGCAACAATACAGAAAATCAGGAAAAGTATGTGATGTCTGGATTCTAAAATTAAGTTCTCTTCCGTAACCGTTGAATCTAGCTCCTCAACTATTTTAATTCTAAAGGAATATCTGAGCAAGGTTAGCAAACAGAACTTCAGTGGAAGACTCTGCATAAAGCCACATAGAAAGTATGAGGTCTGTATCTCAAAAAGGTCTGCTCTGAGCAAGGGGCAAAGAGAACCCGAATCTCTTGCCTACTAAACTACACTTAAATCTTAGTTTTTCCAGATGCGATGACATCATAACCAAAACTCTCATTTGAAAAAAAGGCAGCTCAATTATAATTGAAACTTCAGTCTTCTTGATACACTCTCGCACTGAGGAATCTCAAAAGGTATAGCTGCCAATGCCGGGATACTGCTTTCGTCCGGTAGTGCTTCTCTTAGTCTCTCTTTTCTCTCCTGCACAATGAGCTCCTTGTTAATTTCAGCGCCTGCAGCTTCGGAAAAACAAGCTTTCACGTTGAAGATTAGAACATACAAAAATAGTGCATCTTTCACTCCGACCAACTAAAATGAACACAAATATACTTTTAGTTCAGTATGCTTCAAGTGTCTAACTTGTCGAATATAAAATAATTATAAAGAATAATATTTATATAATACTATCACATAGACATTCTTGCAAACAAGTATTAAATGTGACTTACATGAAACATTAACTTTCATTGTGCACTTTTTTAGTAATATATTTTAGTGCACTACATTAACAATTCTGTTTACATGTTATGAAAAGAAAAATAACCACCCATTACTCTCAAGTTGTAGAAAGCACAATGACACAACAAGGTTATGCTCCTTCAACCCTCCCTCTGATGATGTGTAATGTCATCACAAACCCACTTCATTCTTAAATGAGATTCTCTAAAACATAGTCATTTTAAAGAGCTTTTGTCTGGATTCTTCCAAACATTTCATGTAATTGCAATATTTACACTGACTATCTTCCAACTCATCCTCTGCTCTCTTTCTGTTTCTGCTTTGCTGAATCTTCATTACTCTGAAAAATGTGTATCCAACGAGCAGAACTATTGTCACTATAGAAATAATCATACGAATATGAGTGGTACACAGTAGGGAAAAATTCCAAAATATTTACCTTCACAGCGAAAACATTAATTAGTCAATGGGGAACATTTTTATTTTTAGCACTCACACTTGGTGTACTCAAATTAATATTTATCTCACTTTGACTCAGTCCTTCTCCTAGAAAAACATATGTTATACTGTGTTGATACAATAAACATCACTGACATATATATATACACATTACATCACAACAGAAATATATACAGCACAATTTCCAAACAAAAGGCACTGAGTGCGTAGGCACTCGAACCTTCCAGCGTGATTCAGAGAGGTGGGCTGCAAAACAATTTTTCGAGGGCAGTCCTCTTTTCAAGGTAGTGATAATTTTATACCGTCACTAGTAGCAAATTGTTCTCACTAAATAGGTGCAGTATAATATTCTATCTACTTCTTTTCAGTTCATAAATTCGTAACACTCCTCGAGTTGTTGGACGGCAGGTTTCGGCCCTTCATCTATGGGCGTCATCAGGACATAGGAAGTTGTACCTATATAAAGAATATTATATATATATACTTATTCTTATAGCAGTGCCTATATTGTCAATAATGCCAAAAGGGTCATGTAACACCCTGTTCACCTACAAGTATATCCTTCACATTGTGGACAATTCCATTTTAGTAAAAAAAAAACTAAAGGTTGTATGGTTCTTATTGAAAACCTTGGCTCACAAACATACATAATGTGCAATGCAAGGATTAGAGTAGTATGGTGAGGACCACACTCATATGCATGCATCTTAAAAAATATGTGGTGAGGTAAACACTACATTTCCAAAAATACTGTACCAAAAAGAGGTTTGTTCGAGTAAATCACCCAAGGTGAAACATGAGCCCTCTAGAGAGGTGAGGACTAAACATCGATAGTATAATATCGAAGCTACCACACTGACCTTTATCTCGGTCACGGAAGTTAATCTGACCATAGAATATGAGCGAAACCATCCAAAATGCTTCCTAAACCGATATCAATGTGAGCGCAGGGCGGTATTGCTATGGCTCATATCACAACGTAAGCTTCAAAGGCATTTTAAGGGAACCTGATTGTACACGTTGAAATATTGAAACATTGAGTAGCCCAGACAAACGGTTACAAGAAAAAAATTAAAATTTTGGGCAAGTGGTTCAAATATCGATCCACATGCCAAGATAATAGGTTTACCTGGTGGATTATTGAGATCTTTGTGGATCTTAAGTAGAATTTATAGCCAAGGTGTGTGTTTATCAATCTGATTAAGGAAGTCAAACTTTTTACATATCCAGACATTCAATAATGCCTCATTAGTTGTCAGGGTACCTCGGTTTGATTTCCACAGGAGCAGAAGATAACTCCTCAGTCCCAACCCAGACTACTCGCAACGAGTTTGAACCTTCGTATTGAGCACCCTGGAAGGGGAAAGGGGAATGGGATTTAGAGAGACTGCCTCAGAGATGATGTACATAAATACTCAGTCTGCCTCCTCACGTCTATGATTGGATAACGGCACCTGAAAAAAGTCAATTTCACAGTTAAGAGGGACAGACTATATCAGTTACTAAGCTTTCTATTCTATTAATCTTTATTTTCTCTAATAATTAATGTTATTCTCACTCACCCTGAGCTCTTGCTTCTCTCTGTTGGTGTATTTGAATATCATTGATGTGATAATGAACTTCGTAGAATGGATGTCAATTAAACACGAAGAGCTTCTCAGCACTTTCTTAATTAATTTGTTGGGTTGCTATATATATATATATATTAAAACAAATCCCTTTCAGGGTTAGAGTGATGCATAAATTATGCAAAAAGAAAGAGGTAACTCTGGGTAGTTCCCAAGTTTAGGTTAAGAGCAGCTTCAGTAAGGAACACCCTGCAATACCAGCGACACTCTAGATTTGCTCACCTCAAATGTCTGTTTATCTAGCAAAGTTTTTAAGCATAGGATCAACACAGTGCTATCCATGCCGAGCTAGATAGTGACAAGTTTTTTGTCATTTGTACAGCAAAGTCTAGTTTGACACAATGTCAACCTTGCCGAGCTGTAAAATGACAAAAAGCCATTTACCACTCCAGGCACAGTATTTCAGCTTTGGACTGGTAAAATACCATCCAAGCCAACCTGGAATGAATAAAAGCAACCCCAGACATGTGTTTCGCTCTCATTAGAGCTCATCAGAGAGGTTTAGCTTTGTCCAGACACAAGGGAGCACCCAGTATAAGTCAAAACAAATCCCTTTCAGGGTTAGAGTGACACATAAATTATACAAAAAGAAAGAGAGAACTCAGTGTAGTTCCCAAGTTTAGCTGGAAAGCAGCTCCAGTAAGGAGCACCCTGCAATACCAGCGACACTCTAGATTTGCTCACCTCAAATGTCTGTTTATCTAGCAAAGTGTTTAAGCATAGACTCAGCACAGTGCTATCCACGCCGAGCTAGATAGTTACAAAGTCTTTTGTACAGCAAAGTCTTTAAGCATAGGTTTGACACAATGTCAACTTTACCGAGTTCTAAAATGACAAAAGCCATTTTCCAAAGTCTCGTAGCAGTTGTTGAAAATGCTCTATAACCCCATTTTGCTTCTTTTATCCTTGAAGGACGTGCCATTTTAGGATTGGATGATCTTAAAGGGTGGCTAGGAGTATACCACTTAATTGCCACTTGTAAGTATCGGGAGCCTTTAGAGTGGAGAACCTTGTGAACCATACAGAACATCTTGAAAATGATGCATTCCTAATTGGCAGCCAGTGTAACTCCTTCATGCCCTCCTTAGCCAATGTAGGCTTGGCCAACCCAAGTACTAACCGAACACCCTGATTCTAAATAAGTTGTAGCTTGTTCAAAGATAATTAATTAATATTAAGGTAGAGGGCTTTAGAGTAGTCTAGCCTGGACACAATTAGAGCCAGCACCACCGTTGCTCTGAGTACCTGAGGGACAAAGGGGAAACCTTTCTTTGACATTTTGATGAGCCAAACACAGGTGTTGGTCACTCTATTCACCTGGGTGTCAAAAGTTAGAGCTGATTTGCTGGCAATCCTGAGGTTTTTAACTACTGAAGAAGGAGCAGGTAAAGTCCCACATGTCTCAGACTACCAGTTTGAACTCCAGATGGAGGAGTTCGCACCGAAGATAGTAACCTCATTTTTGTCCCCATTCATTTTTAGCCAGTTTTGGTCCATCCATTTTTTGACTTCTCCCATGCATGATTGGAATCTGTTAGCTGTAATGGGAATCTTACCTTGGAATTAAATATTGTTTGGGTGTTGTCCACATAGGAGGACACCTGGAAGTCAAAGGATCAAACCATTTCCTCCAGGGGAGCAAAGTACAAGTTAAAAAGGATCAGACTTAGGGATGACCCTTGTGGGACTCCGCAAGGGAGCTGAAGGGGACCTGCACTGAAATCCCTGCTTTTGACTGATAGAGTTCTGTCTTGGAAGAATGTCTCCAGAATATTCAAGGCTGATCCCCTCAGGCTTACCTGATATAGGCGGTGAGTTAATATGATGGGTGAAATGGTGTAAAACGCTGCTGAAAAATCCAACAGGATTAGGATGGCACCACCACCTTGATCTACCTGTTTTCTGATGGGGTCTGTAGTCGCAATCAGGGCAGTTACCGTACTGTGATGTTTCCGGAATCCGTGTTGGGAAATATCCAGGCAGTCATGTGTCATCAAGTAGGAGGTGAGTTCTTGGTTAAGATGTTTTTCTAGAATTTTTACCAACGTGGGTAGGAGAGCAATCGGGCGTACGTTTTTTTTCAATCTCCTGGGTCTCCTCTTGTTTTTTTTAAATGGCTATTATGAGAGTTTATTTCCTTTCTGAGGGAAACATGCCCAGTTCCAAAACCTCTGCATACATCCTCAAATAAAGTTCAAGGTTTATTCCAACCACAATGTTCAGTTCATGGAGGTTTGGCTGAACCTGTATGTTGACTCCAATACTCCCAGATTTCTTCAACTGCGTCATTTGCAAAGTAAGTCTACTGAGGTGAAGAATACCTACGAGTAGGCACTGTCGGTCCATTTGACTTTCTCAATGCCACACCTTCATCTTCACTTCCGCTCAGATCAATCAGAGTTCTCAGTTTCCTCAGCAATCGCTGGTGGCACACACTCTTTAGGCAGACTCACTTTTCCTTGTTCTTGTTTTCTGGGTCAATGGTCTCCAGCTTCCACTCACTTTCTTCCAGCACTCATTCCTTCTCCGGGGTCTGATTCTGAATCTGACTTGTTCACCACAGAACAGGACTCCATTGTTTCAGCTTCAGAGTCAGTCGTGATTTGCACAAGACCCTTTTCAGCTTGATCGAGTGCTACTTCTGGCTCTCCATGGTCCCCGGCAGCTTGGCTGACCTGTTCCGATTGTCCTTCTCACACCACTGGCTCCTCTGAAACAGGTGCTGTCGTATTAAGGGGACACTCAATTCTGTGAGTATGTGAAGTGTGGATCCAATTGGGAAGACCTCCACACTTCACATCAGTAGTGGTCACTAGGATCACCTGGTAAGGTTCACACAACCGAGATTCCAGACAAGTTTTTCTAACGTGATTCATCACCAAGACCCAGTCTCCAGGACTACGGTCATGGCACTGTTCCTGTAGTGAAGAAGCTGTAGTTGATCCAATTTGATGAGACATAGAACTCACCACGTCAACTAGTCCTTTGCAATAGTCTATGACCATATCATCTGTTATATTCACAAGTGCATTTTCAGGAATCGCTCACAGTCTCATCATCCTCCCCATCAGGATTTTATGGGGGGACAATCCAGTCTTTCGATCAGGTACACTCTGAAGACTCATCAACACAAGGGGAAAAGCTTGAGGCCATTTCAGGGATGTTGGAAGCACACACCATTGCCAAATTTGTTTTTAGCGTGCCAATTACTTTCTCAATAAGACTGATCAGATACACTCCAAAGTCTCATCAACACAAGGGGAAAAGCTTCAGGCCATTTCAAGGATGCTGAAACACACACTTTGGAGATCGATTTCAGCATGCCATTCACTTGCTCAAGAAGACCGGAAGCCTCAGGTCTATAACTGCAGTGTAATCTCTGCTCCATTTGCAGTGATGCACACAACAATTTCAGAACCTCATTGTTGAAATGAGTTCCTCAATCTGATACCAAAAAGGTTGGAAAGCCAAACCTAGGTATAAGCTTTCTCAATAGCAGTTTTGCTACTTTAAGACTATCATTTTGCCTAGTTGGGCACACCTCAACCCAATGGGAAAAGATTCACACAATATTCAAAACATACCTCAATCCGTTGCACACAGGCATCTCAATCAAATATGTATTTATCCTGTTAAAACGTCCTCGTGACCTCCCTATGTGACTCAACCTAACTTCAGTTCTCTTTCCAACATTGTAGTGTTGACACACATTACATCGGTGACACAACGCTTCAGCCATCAACTTTAATTTAGGATTGAACCAAGTCTGTCTGAACAATCTCCCCATAACATGCCTACAAATATGAGCAAGACCATGAAACTGTTGAGCCATAGGAGGTAATAAGCTATTTGGAAACACTGATCTTCTATCAATTGAAACCCAAATGTCATAATTTCTTTTGACTCAACCTGCCCTGACGCAGTCTTGCTGTTCATCTTCAGACACTTCCTCGTGAAGCCTTTCCACCTCATCCCAAGTATTAGCTGTTGTCTACAAAAGGTTAAAATAGCCACATCCATTCCCTCATTTGTGAATTCATCATAAAGGTGCAGACATTATGGGCACAGTATCTTGCAACCTCATCAGCATACCTATTGCCCAAAGTCACATGATCTTCTCCAGAACAATGTGCAAGGCACTTGGGGCCAGATGTAGGTAGTCCCAGCGACTCGCAGATTGCAACTCGCAATTTGGAATGCGGAAAGGTGTCTCCGACACCTTCTGCGAGTCGCTATGGGGTAGCAAAGACCCACCTTATTAATATTAATGAGGTGGGTCGCAATTTGCGACCCCATAGCGATTCAGGGCACTCACGGGGATGGTGGCCTGCTGGGAACAGCAGACCACCATGTCCATGACTGCTTTTAAATAAAGCAGTCTTTTTTTTTCAAAGTGCAACCCGTTTTCCTTAACGGAAAATGAGCTGCACTTTGAAAAAAAAAACGAAACCTTTAGTTTTGGTATTTTTCAGGGCAGGTAGTGGTCCATTGGACCACTGCCTGCCCTGAAAAAGTATTTTTTTTGCCACACACAAAGGGGAAGGGGTCCCGTGGGGACCCCTTCCCGTTTGCGCCTGGGTTACCATCCACTTCAAGTGGATGGTAACTGCTCGTTCATTTGCGACCGCAATCGCGGTCGCAAATGAAAATGCATACCATTGCGAGTCGCAAATAGGAAAATGCATTTCTACATTGCAAAGTGGCTTTAGCGACTCGCAAACGCTGATTTTCGCCGTTTGTGAATCGCTAAAGCTTTGCTACATCTGGCCCTTGATCACTGCGATTTGTTCAGACAGTTGTAGTGCGACAACAAGGTTTTTTACTTGTTAGCTGCTATGGATTATAAATCCAGAGGACATCATTAAACTTCACTGAGACCACTGTTATCCAAAGAGTTGAACTAGGCAAAAGTGGTATTGACTACATTTAAAGATTGTCACTCTGAATTGTTCACAGCCACAGCATGTTCTAGTAAGAGAAATCAATTTGGTTCCTTCGGCAGAAAATATTACTTGTGCCAAGAAGCTTGGACAACTACAGACAAAGTATACATAGCATAAGCTGCTGTCAAACTTCCACAGTTGTCTCTCAAGCATAAACCTTCAACATAAAGGACATAATCAGATTCAGGTAATGGATCATCTTGTATGTTTGGTCTCAGTATGGTACATAGTTCAGTGACATCAAGACAATCATGGTCCCATTCACAATCTTCATTAGTTCCCTGAACCACTATTGGCAGCAGAGTAGCAGGATTCAAAATCCCACAATGTTTGTTGTCACATTCTCTGTGGCCAATACAATCTGCTTGTACTTAGTAAGTCGACTACTTGTCAAATGCTTTATTCTAGTTCTGGTCATTAAAAGCTCTAGTAAATGAGGGACATACACAGGTAATGAGTGTCCCATAACAGTATTTCCGTACCTCTCTATGCCAGTGCTAACCACAGCTACTGGTTTTAAACATCCAGGCAATGCAGAGGCAACATGATCTAATGTGGCAGAAAAATAGACCACAAGTATCTTAGCATTTCCATGCATTTGAGTCAGCAGTGAGAGAGAACAGCTCTCACTCTCACTGCAGAAAAGTGCAAAAGATTTGCTATAATCAGGCATCCCGTGAGCCGGGGCTTGACAAATACATTCTCTCAGCTCTAGAAATGCAACAAGACAATCGTCCCATGGTACTGGATTAGACACATCCTTGTGTGTCAGCTTCTGTAAGGCTTAGCCACCAGAAAAAAAGTTGGGTATCCACTTTCTACCATAGCCCACCATTCCCCAAAACACCTGTCTGTGTAGTTGGGGGAACTATTTTCAGGATTGCTGACTCTCTGGTGGCACCTTTCTCACCCCTCTCTCAATGTGGTGTCTAAGATATTGGACCTTTTTTTGACAATATTGTAACTTTCCTGGGGATACTTTATGTATATTCTCAGCCAGGGTTCAGTAATGCAATGGTATCCTGTTTACAAGATTCTTGAGTATTTGATGCCACCATGAGATCATCAATATACTGAACGAGGAATAAATTATATGGCATGAACAAGGATTTCAGATTTTTCTTGATGACTCCGTATACCCTGGTGGAAGTCGGCACAATGCCAAAACCCTGTTTCTGAGCTGGAATGCGAAGAGGAATCAACTATCCTCATGCAACGGTATTGAAAAGAAGGATTGACACAAATCAATCATAGTGAACTACTCGGCCTCACATGGAATAATATTGTAGCCCGATTCTGTACCACATGGCAACAAGGGAAAAAAATATTGTATATTTGCCTAAGGTCCTGTTCAGTTTTGTATTTTCCATTTGGTTTCTGAAGACCCATGATGGAAGAGTTACAAGGACTTCCTATTATCTCCTTTAGAATTCCCTGCTATAGCATATGAGTTCTTCCAGTAATTGCTTCAGGGATCAAACTATATGTGGGGTTTCCAAAAATTCAGCATTTAGTTTAACAGTATTCCAGACAGGTTCCAAACCTTTTATCAGTCCAATATCTTTTCCTGAAAAATCACACACTTCAAGTTGAACTGTTTCTTTCAAATCTGGAAGCAAATCATCAACTGTTAACAAAGTCAATAGTGTGCAATATATTTTACTTTTCATCAACTTAAAAACAGCTTCCTCATCTTGGGTATGAACTTCTATCCCTGCTGGGGTACAATAAATGACGCAATTTATTTTTACAGTAAATCTCATCCCAAGACATTCACTGGACTGCGATCACATATTATGAGCTAGTGCTTGTCTTCAAAAGATCCTATTTTTACTGTGACTGTGGTCGTTTCTTGAGCAGTTTATTCTCCATAACAACAACTTGGACTCTGAGAGGAGTAGGTTTGGGACATCTACTGTTCTCAGAGTAGAACAGAAAGCACAAGTGTCAACCAAAAATGACACAGGACAGCCATGCACTTCACTATAAATGAATGGTCTGCTCTGGTCTACCTCTAAGGCTGCCCAAGTATGCAGTCTTCCTTTCCTCCCCTCTCAGGCACCGTCAGGCTGACTGATCTGAGCCATTACTTTTACTTGTGTCAATCTAAGGGAACTGTTGAAATATATTTTTATCCTGTACCCTGTATCATGCCCTTATTTGTTCGGGTGCAATCCAACAGCATTCTGCTGTGGAATTGGGGGGTGAAGGACTTGCATCACCAGAGCTTGGGGCAAATTAAACATTTTGCTCCTGGGCCTTTGGGCACCCTGCATCTGGTTAGGATTATTATTCTGAGAAGTCACAAATCCTGCATTATGGACCTGATTAGCCAGATTTAAATGGCATTCCTGCTTCCACTGTCCCAGCATATTTCAGAGGCTATTGACATACACCCTGTATTGTACCAGTATTATTTACAGCTATGGGCACAGCTAGTTCTTTGAGCTGCTTTCATTTGGGAAATTTCCTTCAACTTTTTCGGCTTCATTGCTATTTCATCATGGCAATATTTAGCATAACGCGAAATCTCAGCAATTGACTTTTTCTGCCAACAGATTAAATGCTGCTAAATAATTAGACTTATCTCTGGACTCAATCTGGTCACAAACCTCAACACAAAATGTCCCATATTTTTAGCCTCTAAAGTCTCCATACCACTATATTGCTTGAAAGTTTGTAATAGCTTTTCACAGTAAGCATGGATTGATTCCTTTGGTTCTTGAGTTGTTCTATCAATCTTGACCCAATCAACATCATGAGAGGGCCCCTTCCCTTTCGAGAATTTCATAACCTCATGATAGCTCTTTATCACCAAAGCCAACGGACCTTTAGTTGCTACATTCCTAGTCGGTTCTGTCTCAGGCCATCAAACAGCTATTTTGCACTCAGTCCACAAGTCACTGGAAATGACAGTGTCAAACAATGTATTCAAATCAATCCACAACACCTGTGAGATTTTCACAAACCTTTCAACCTGTTGATACCATTCCCCTGGCTTCTCTTGCAACTTTGGGAAATCATTGGTAAATTAGGAAATATCACTTCCACTCCAGGGCACATGAACAAAACCACCACCAGGAACGTCTATCAAGGGGAAGGTTGTAATACCTTCCTTTTCTCCAAATGGTTGCAGTTCCCCCGAAGGTTTCTCCCCCTCTTTCTTTTTCGTCCATTTGGTCTCGCACTTATCTAATTCATTTCATTTCCTAATATTTTGAATAAATTCCCTAATCTGAGTTGTCAATCCTGGAGTACTCATATCAGCAATGTCCTTCTCACTGAAACACACTCAATAGCTATTTTTCAAAGCCTTAGTTTTATTTAAGTCTATCCCATATTTTTGAGCCAATTCTGCTAGTTTATCTTGAACTTCACCTGCTCGCTTAGTAACATCCCTACACATGAATGCAAGCACATCTTCTTGATAAGACTCAAGCTGTTCCACGCCAAGATTTTTAACAATCATTGCATCCAATTCTATTGTCAACTTTACCACTTTTAAAGTCCTTTCTCTCGGGGGTAATGGAAGTCTTCCCTGACTCACTACCGAACTAGCACTCTCCTTATATGAGGTGTTTCCATCACAAAATGTTACCCAATCATCTATCTCAATCGCACTAATGGATTGTGTCACCACAGGAATTTTAGGTGTGGAATCATATTCATGAGCACCATTTCACAAATCCATAGGTGGTATCGATGCAAAAATATTATGGGTGCATATCTTCTGATACGTACCAATCGAAGTGCACCCTGACATATTCAAAGTTGTATCTGCCCTCACTCCACATGGTATCCTAGTGTGTGTTGGAACCAGAGGAACAAACTCCCTAAAACCTGAAGTATTTGGGACTCTGCTCTGGGTTTCAGCATTATTGTGTACAGCCAAATTGTATGTATTTCTCCCAGAGCCTTCTGTTTTATACACAGGAATTATTGGGCCAATGGTAACTGGGACTGTAAGGGCATCAACAGCATTCACTGTGGGATCAACTGGGGTACATTCTCTGAAACCTTCACTTCTTAAATCACAGGGTATGCTATTGGAAGTAACTCCCACAGGAGTAGGAGTCATCTTAGTTGGAGCAGTCACAACATTAGTTGGACCACTAACACAAACAGTCTGATTTTCACTTCCTGCCCTAACTTCATTATATGGAGGTGTACGTTCTGAAAGTGACACATATAAAAGAGTATCTTCAGAGCCTTCATTGCTGTCCATACTCATATTGTCAGGCTATTTTTGTTTCCTTTTTTTCAGTTTCACAGTCGTTTTTCTATCCCACTTCTCACTCAACCGCATCTGTCGTCAAAGATGGATACAATTTAACTCCTTCTATCATGTCAGTTCTCCACCTTCTCTGCTTGGCATTCCATCTAGCATCTGCATAAGTATGCATAGCTTTCTTTACTCTGCCCTGATATGTTTCTTTTTCTCTCACATGAGAAGCATGTTCCCAAGCACTAAGTGCTTCACATTGTGTGGGTCTAAGAGGTGGCCTCATTTCATAGAATACTCTCCAAAAATTTTCAATAATTCTCAAGTTAAATGTGCCAAATTGTGGGAATTTTAATGGACCATCCTTTTCTGTGATCTTGCCAAACACATATATGGAGCCCTACAATCGCAATATAATGAACCGGAGTACCTTCCAGAAGTGCCACTTCTCCCTGCCTACTGGGAATATGAACATCTCCTCTAAACATATCTCGTACAACTTTAAAGCATTTCATGTTTCAAAATGTTTCACAATTTTAGAATTTAATAAAAAATTACACTATATTCACAGTCCTTTGCTCAGACACAACCACCAATTCCAGTGCGGCATACTATGACGTTGCCCACCAATAGCAGCACAGTACCACACCAATCAACCTATACCAGCATGGTACACTGTGACGTAGATCTCGCTCCTCGCAGCAGTTCTCCCTCCTATACAATCTGCACGCACACTTGCTTTGAAATATGACATGCATACAGGAATACAATACAATAACCTTTGTTTACTTTGCTAAAGAATGAACAGTTTCAATTACACAAGAAAGTTTACAATCACTTCTGATGAGACCTCAACCTGTGGGGTAACATCTAAATCAGTACAGTTTCTCTCTACGCATTAAGATCCACTATACCAATTTGTCTCACACTCATGCAAAATGAGTCCCTATGTTAACCGTGCCATTGACAACGTCTCACAATGAACACAACCAGTCAGCAGACAACATAGAAAGGTGTCTTCTACACCTTTTAAACTATCCCGGGATCTTAGGCCACATCAGATCCGAAAACCATTTCAATGTCTCTATAAATCACCACGATCACAAAACATGCAAAGATTTCCACAAAACACCATCCTATTCCACAATCACCGCAAGCTAAATGCAAACTGCTGCACTCTACAACCCTATTAATACTCACTCTTCCGCAGCTAGAACAACTCTCTTCCGTTCCTCTGCAACTTCGCCGATTCTCCAACTCCTGACATGGTCACTAGGGTTTGGACTATGTGGAATGACAACTCTCGAGCCTAATTCCAGTTCTCCTTAATTTCGAAAGAGAACCATCCTTTTTTGCTACCATCTGATCCAGCAAGGGCCCTATCTTTTTATCTGGGGTCCAGTGAATCTTTTTCCTCTGTTACGAAGGGTGAGGAGATAGTTTCCCAGATTCTTCAAATCAATTACCATGCAACTCAGTAGTCACATGTTAAACCTCAGAATCAAACTTAAAGTTTCAAAGGGCTTTATTACAGACTTGAATCCAACGTTACAAAGGTGAGTCTCAAAACCATGATATAGCTACACAAAATCACCCTTGGAGAAATAGGGTGTTACACAATAATACATTGAAGCAACACTTAAAAGACCAAGACTTCAATAGGAACAATGCAGAAAATCAGGGAATGTATGTGATGTCTGGATTCTAAAATTAAGTTATCTTGCCTAACCATTTGTTAGACCTGATAGCCTTAGGGTGGTCATCCCCCAAATTTTTGCCTGCCTCCCTCTCTTTTTCTGATCCTGTTTTTGGTGGGTTTAGGCTCTGTGCACTTTACAACTGCTGACCAGTGCTAAAGTGCTAGTGCTCTCTCCCCTAAACATGGTAACATTGGCCCCTACCCAATTGGCATATTTAATTTACCTATAAGTCCCTAGTAAATTGCACTAAATGTGCCCATGGTCTATAAATTAAATGCTACTAGTTGGGTCTGCAGAAGAGATTGTGCCAACCCACATAAGTAGCCCCTTAATCATGTCTCAGGCCTCCCATTGCAAGGCCTGGGTGTGCAGTTTCACTGCCACTGCGACTTGGCATTTACAACTACTTGCCAAGCGTTAAACTCCCATTTTCTAAAATCAGTAATCCCTAAGATAGGACCTTGGTAACCCATAGGGCATGGTGCTATGTAAGCAAAAGGCAACATGTCCTTTTAGTGAAAAAGTCAGAAAATTCATTTTTTCACTTCTGTGAGGCCTGCTCCTCTCTAAGTGGCAGATTCTGATCTGAAAGGAGTAGTCCTGTTATGTTTAGTATGGCCAGAATGGTAAAAGAAAATCCTGATTACTGGTAATGTTGAATTAAATATTACTATTTTAGAAATGCAACTTTTATTAAGTGAGCATTTCTCTGCACTTACTGCCTTCTGTGCCTCACAGCCTGTCTCCAGTCGACATCTGGGTTTTGCTGGTTGACAGCTCCCTTTGTGCATTCCACCCAGCCGCCATAAACACAGGACACTCAGCCACATCTGCATTCATCTGCAGACTGAATGGATCTCCCTGAGCAGGAAGGGTGGAGGGGCTCTCACTTACCCTTCAAAAGCCAGTGGCCTAACCCCACACAACGGACTGATAGCTCCCCACAGGGATCCTGGCAGGCGGAAATGTCTTGAAAGGGGACCATGTGCACTTCAAAACAACTCTTTGAATTTTACCCCACTTCAAAGACACCTTTGGGCATATATACTGGGTCTCTGACGTCACCGTGTCTGGATCTACAACTGGACTCTGTCAGAGGGACTGCCTGGCTGCCCAAAGGACTCATCTGGACTGCTTTGCTGGAAAGACTGCTGCCCTGCTTGTTGCCCTGATGCCTGCTGGACCCTGACTCTGCTGGAAGGACTCTGCCTTCCCCACAAGTGCTGTTCAAGAGGTTGGATCGAGCTTGCCTCCTGTTCTGAAGTCTCAGGACCACAAAGATGTCACAAAAGGGAAGAAAATCCCAGCGTGTCAGATAATAGACCCAACGACCGCATCAGTCCTGCCTAGTGGCTGAAAAATTGCTGTATCGCCGACCAGATCAACGCAGCGTCTGCTCCTTCTTATTAGCACATCAAAGATTTTCAACCCATCGTCCCTGGGCATCAAAATATTCCCTCATGGCAGTGGGGAACCATGGCTGTGCTCCTGGAAATCAACGCATCACCTTGCAGCATGAAAAGAAATTATGCATTGCTTGTGCTGCACCGGGAAATCTGATGCAATGCCCTATGTTTCAGCACATCTCCTCCTTGCAGCCCCCGTACATCGTTATTATTGATGCATCACAGGTACTGTGTATTACAAGGATACAAACACTGATTCTTAAGGATTGAGACTCATTTAAACCTTTAAAAAGTAATATCTTGACTTGCGCGTTTTGGATTGTTTGTTGTTTTGGTCTTACTTTATTCAGATGAATATTGTCTATTTTTCTAAACTAGTGTGGAGTACTTTTTGTTTCTATTTGAGCCTGCCTGCTCTGTGGCAAGCTAGCAGAGTGTGAGCACAGGATAATTTGGTTTGTGTTGTGACTTACCTTGAATAGGGTTGTGGTCCACACTTGGACAGGGTGCATACCTCTGCCAACTGGAGACCCAATTTCTAACACCATTGAATCTAGCTCCTTTATTATTTTAATACTGAAGAAATATCTGAGGAACATTAGCATACAGAACTTCAGTAGAAGATTCTGTTCAATAGAGGTGGGGTGGCATAAAGTCACATAGAAAGTATCAGGTCTGTACCTCAAAAACGTGGGGCAAAGAGAATTTGAAACTCTCACTTACTAAACCACACATTAATCTTAGTTTTTCCAAGTGCAATGACATCATAACCAAGACTCTGTTTGAAAAACAAAACTGCAAACCGATTATAATTAACACTTCAGTTTTCTGAAGCCTTTGGCACTTGACCTTGATACACCCTTGCATTCAGGAATCTCAAAAGCTATAGCCTCCAATTACAGGTTACTCCTTTCGTCCAGTGGCGATTCTCTCAGACTCCTTAATCTCTTGTGCTCAACAAGCTCCTCGTTACTTTCAGCACCTGTAGTTTTGGAAAAACAAACTTTCACTTTGACGATCAGAACATACAAAAAGAATGCAGTCTTCACTCTGACTAACTAAAACGAACAAGAATATACTTTTACTTCAATATGCTTTAAATGTCTAACTTGTAGAATATAAAATGATTATAAATAATAATATTCTAAAATACTATAGCATAGACATTCTTGCAAACGAGTAGTAAATGTGGCTTGCATAAAACATGAACTTTCATTGTGCACTTTTTTACTAATATATTTCAGTGCACTACATTAACAATTAGTTTTACAATTTACGAAAAGAAAAATGACCACCCCTTCTTTTCACATTTTAGGAAGCATAATGGCACAGCCAGGTTATGCTCCTTCAAATGTTATTTAAAAACTTGACCTTTACACCATGCTTTGATTTGTTCTTAATTTCTGTTCTTTTCCTTTTCCCTATATTGATTTGGTGCTCAAAACCTAACTTTTTGTCTGGTTTTCTCCTCACCCTTTGTCCTCACCTCTTGTTCAAACGACTTAGCGATAAAACCACAAGGGAAGATCCTGAAGGAGTGTTAGAATTTTTTGAGTTGCTGGTTGACTAGGGTGTGAGCCCTCATCAAGCAGCAAGTCAGGATAAAGCACAAGCAAACCCCAGATTAACCTGTGCTCAACCCCCTGGTAGTTTGGCACAGAGCAGTCAGACTTAACTCAGAGGCAATGTGTAAAGTATTTGTGCAACACTTCAAACAGTAAAACAGAGAAAACACCACACAAAAAACCCATATCGTGTTAGAGAAATAGAGTAAAAATTCATAAATAAAACAAGATCAAAATTACAAAAATCCAATCAGTAGAACTGGACTTATGAATTTTTAAAGAATAAACTGTAGAACAGTGCCTAGAAACAGAAATTGGTAACTGTGGCTACCTGATCATGCTAGATTGGGTCAAAGTCAAAAAGTTTGGGCTGACGATGCTGCTGTGTGAAGAGATGGAATTGTGGCAGCTCATACTGATTTTCCATATGAGCAGCATTCTTCCACTATGAACAGGCCCGCTTGCGATCACAAAGAGCAAAAAAGCTTGAGTTTAAAAGCTCAAGAGCCACATCAAGGGTCCAGGACCTGAGGGACACCTCCTGGGGGGGTCAGGAACTTACTGAAGACAAGTCCAGGACCTGTTATGGGAGCCCGTTATGTTCCTGAAGCTCAGATCAGGAGACCATCAGACTAGCATTTTGAGTCACTCTGGGGGTCTGCGTTCAAGGTGGAGATGCAGGTCTAGTTCTTCTTCCCCAAGGAAGAGGGCAGCAGGCAACAGGACAGCACAGTAGTCCTTTTCAAGTAGCAGTCCAGCAGAGTGGCAGTCCTTGTAGCAACACAGCAGTCCTTCTTTCTGGCAGAGTGTCTACAGGTCCAGAAGTATACTGAAGAGCTGGTGTCTGAGATTCTTCCTTTATGCACTGGTGCCCTGGTTTTGGAAGGTGGGAGATGTTTCTAGACAGTATCTTTAAAGTGCATGGAATTCCCTGCCTCTCCTGCCTCAAAGCTGACCGAAGTGACAATGTCAATTCATTAGGTCGTTTGTGTTGAGACAAGACACAACCTATTCCAGTGTAGGTGATGGTGGGCACAGCTCCTCCTTTCCATCTTGCCACTAATGGCCCATCCATTCACACCTAAGCTCCCATTGTGTTTGGCTTTCTAGAAGGAATACACAAAGCCCAACTGCCATCTACACCCAGCCATGTGACCAGAAACAGACTTCAGGCACCCAATGGCAAAGGCAAGAAAATGCTAACTTTCGAAAAGGGGTGTTTTCAGAAGTGTAATTTAAAATCCAACATTATGGTATATAAATTCACTCAAGGTGCAAAAGAATCATACAATCAAAACATGAAGGAGGATCCAGGTAAAAACAGACTGGAAAGCTGAGTTGAAAAGGATAAAGAACTGATAATGAATACAGTCCCCATGATTGGGTGAAGGTTGGCTCATGGATTCTTTGTACACTTTAATCAATCTGTCTCTTAGACTCTTATCTGTCTTACAAGTAAATATAGGTTTTGCAGTCACAAAATCCTAAGACATCAAAAGATGCATATTTTTAGAAGAGATGTTTTTGATGTTGTTGGACTCTGTCCCAAATGTTGTTACACAAGCTGTGTAAGTGCCAGACTCTGTCAAAACTACTGTTACACAAGCTAAGCAATTACCCCTAAACCTTCACTTTAAGAAGAACTTCACAGTTGTTGTACCGTGCTTGTTTGAGAGATTGTTCTTACTAGTGTTTTCCTATGGGAGAAGTAGGCCTTGCAATAGTGAAAAACAAAAGTTAAGAGTTTTTCACTACTCAGACTTGTGGAAGTTAAAAGTACATGTCCAACTTTTTAAATTCACTGCACCCTGCCCTATGTGCCAGTTAGGGCCTACTCTAGGGGTGACTTACATCTATAAAAAATAAGGTTCAGGCCTGGCAAAAAGTTTACCTTCCCAGGTCAAAATGGTAGTTTAGAAACTGCACACAGTGGCTTCAGTGGCAGGCCTGAGATATGTTTAAAAGAGCTTCTTAAGTGGGTGGCACAATCAGTGCTGGAGGCCCCCTTGTAGCATTTAATTTACTTGCTGTGAGTACATGTAATACTGCTTTAAAAGTGACTTATATGTAACTTAAATGTGGTTATAACTAATTTCACCATGTTTGAAGGAGAGAGCACACACACTTTAGCACTGATTAGCAGTAGTAAAGCGCACAGAGTCCTATGCAGGCCAACAAAACTGAGATTAGCAAAAATGGAGGAGCAAGGCAAAATCGTTTGGGAGAAAACCCCCCTAAGGCTGTCAGGTATAACATGTAAAATCATCCTTTTAGATGATGTGGAGAGCTGTGGAATTTAGGTTGGGTTTAGCATGCACCCTGTAAAACCTCCCAAACTCAGATTAATCTTAACTAGACAGCTAAGGCAGTCTGGGGTGGTATGACTTGCATAGAACTAACTGCATTTTCTTACCCACAAGGCCCTTCAGTCCTCAAACCGTGGACAAAATCATGTATATTCCTTACATTTCTATGTGAAAGCACCAGAAGCTGCAGGGACACACAGAATTATTAAATCAGGTAAGTAGTATTCATATTTTAACCAGCAGCCAGACTCATTGAGGTGCAATAGCTCCTTGTAAATATCAAGAAAACTGAAGAAGCAGAAGATCCAACAGGAGAGTTTTGCCCACAGTGTAAAATGCAATGTGCTAGGAAAAGCATTGCATATTATATATCAAGGCTCTATAGCTGTTTCTTGACTGGAATAAATGTCCACCTTGCTTCTTGAACACTTTGCATGAAATCCGAGTATAAAGCAACAGATGCACCTTTGTAATGTAGATTCATAGGGTCACAGATACAGCAACAATTCAGGTGTCTTTTGCAGTAGTTCAATATCTAACACATGGCTGCACACAGAATCTGTCTTGGGGTCTGGGAATGGTGCACTAGCTTGACCACCAGCATCTTGAAGAGTTTGTCTTCTTCAAAATGGTCTTTGATCATGTTCTCTATAGCATCATCAGCACGTTTCATCGCAGTAATTTCTGCCACGCCTATGTCCGAGACTTTGCCTCAAGGTCTTCCTTTTTAAACTTCATGGACTTATGCTCAGTAGCTAGTCCTTTCTGCACTTTTATGTGAGTGAATTCATCATCTTCAATGTCCAAAATCAGTTATTCTGTCATATCAATGCAAACATGGTCATATTTATTAAGCCCGTCTTTCAGAGTGTCAAGGCTCTGGCTCAGTGAGACTACTTTAGAATCTACAGATGACAGACTAAATTTCATTTCCAGCAGACCACCAACTGCCAGTAATTAATTTGTTAATAATCAAGTGCTAGAGCCCAGAGTATTGCTCAGGAGGCCACAGCGGCTTGCACTATCAACTGTTGGTGCCGCATACCAGAATAAATGCTCTCTACTAAGCATCATGCTCCTATAAACATGACAGTTAGACAATTATGGAATATGTTAAGTTGTGAGAATGGCCTGGATGCACTAGACTAATTTTTTAATGTGTATTTAATTACTAAAACTGATGTGCTCCACTCAAATATCGAAAGGCAGAAGGCCTAATGTAGATCTTGACAGTCTTACCACCATCCAGCGATCCCAACGATTCAAAGCAGTCTGTGGAGCCGATAGAATCCCACCTGCTGTATGGAGATGTTATCGGTTGGGATTGAAACCACAGCAACGGTGGTTCCCAATGCTGGCTGCCAGTACTCCAATGCTGTCAACCCAGCAGTTTCCTGACAAGCTGATTTAGATGTCACCACTGTGCTGGAAGTCTGGCGGCAGTTTTCTGATGGAGAGGGGCATCCCAATGGGTATATGTGTTAGTACAGGTGTAGGAAATGGAACTACTCATACCAACACAAATCCCCAACACCAGCCCCACCCAAAAAACAAATGTACCTGTGAGAAATAGTAGTTGTCCCAAGCCTATACGAAGTGGGCATCTTACCTGTATGGCTACCATGGATCGGACCCCTTTCGAGTTCGGCGTTGACAGGTCGATGTCTGTTGTGGTCCTGTGCCAGCAGCATTGGTAGAGTCCTCTGGTATGTTCATGTGAAAAAGCTAAAAGGGCAGAGGGTAGGGGTGGCTTTTCACCCCCTTTTCTGTCCCATCCATTGACTCTGGTGTGGAGGTAATCCCTCTACAGTCGGCCTAGTGGGATGTCAGATGCAAATCTGCTTAGCAGGAACAGTGGCTGCAGTCCCGCTGCCAGCCACTGTTTTCCAATATTCCTTCGACGTGGGTCCGTATGCTGGCAGAATTGGTGGGAATGTGGCAGTCTTTTGTCGACGGTCCCACCAACATCTACATAGGACCAGCAGACCCTCAAGATGGAAGCCGAGAAATCTGATGGAAAAGCAATGCGGGATGGTTACCGCCAACACCTAAATGAGGCCCAGAGTCTCCATGTGGTAGACTGTTATAAGAAAGTGACGGTGTTCACAACTAAGTGGTGGTATCAAGGACTGGCAAACACCATAACAAATCAAACACTCCTGGCTCTGCAAGAGAACATTGCTGCTGCATTACAGGCTTCCATTTGTTTACAGATGATGAGGAGTCTTTACAGACTGAGCTATAGATAGAAGCTACAGCCAGCGGACTAAGAATAAACGGTACCCATCTTATTCAGTGCTCTCTGGTGGCCCTCTGTTTGTTCATTCCTGACAGGTTTTTCTATAATAGTTTTCCCATTGAGTGTTGATATTAGAATGTTTCAAACATGATCAATACATTGTATTTTTTCTCAGTGTATTAGTATGATGGTATGAGAAAACTATCTGATTTTAAGGAATCCCTCTGAAATGTTTAGCATGGACCTAACTTATTGTGGCAGATCCTAACAGTTGGTTTCCACATTATTGAAAAACTTTCTATATTTTTGAATGCCAAAAGAGCATGGGCAGCACCCATTAATACATCAGTTGCTGAAATGTAGGTTTACATTTCATAATTTTTAGTCTTCATACGTTTTATCTCTTTAGGTTTTTTTCACACCATGTGTTTTTTAAGCATAGGAGATTGATGATAATCACAAGCTTTGAATGTGATACAAGACATAAGGATTCAATTCTGGGTTCTGGAGAATGCCAGTGAAGGTCTTTTAGAACAGAAATTATATTGTTTATGTTTTGTATTCTTGAAACTAGTCTGGCAGCTATATTCAACAATGCTTAGGTTGATACTCATTAATGTGGCATTCCCTTAGATGATTCATGATATAGCAAGAGCTTGAATTACTAAGTGAAATCTGTTCTAAGAGCAGTATTACATTTGTAGTGAATCAAGAGTGGGTCCCAATAATTGTACCTTATTCTAAACTTGGAAGCTCATGAATATGTGACAGCCTAACCACAAGTCATGTGATTTTTTTCACACGTGCAAAATAGGGTGAAGGCACAAATGCACAATATCATGCTATCTTTTCATAGATTATCCTAAGTGAAGTTGGTAAAATTTGTTTTTGACAATTCATGAAGGGATTAAGTTTTAGATACGTTTAAGTACAGGATACGTTTTTATAAATTCAAACACCTGCTTCCTCCATCAAGATTCCATCAAGATTCTCAGTGAGGCCACACACAAAATGAAACGCCTTGTGCTAGAATAAATTGTTGAGGCACTACTCTGATCATTAAGTAAGGTTCAGTAGACATACTTGCTAGCCTAATTAGGCATTTGCTGTTGATTTCGGGAGATAGCAAACACGCTTATGGCCAGGTCTTTGAATCGTATGGAAGTTTCAAAGTTGTGATTAAACCTCCTACTGCCAGCAGTGTTGAAAGAGATTAAGATATGTTATGTTGTGAGGCTAAACTGGGCTACAACCTTGAAATGATAGACAGCACCAAGGGAACTGTATTTATACTATATTATTCTATGGTCACCTGACAGACCAAAACTAAATCACTCTAGCAAAATATGGGGCGGCATACAAACAGAGCCAAAAACCCTCACTCAAACATACTGGGGTCAAACTGGCTGAAAGCCAACAACTCTTCCAAAACACAAATAGGACAAACAAACAGATCAGAATACAATAGTCCTGGTATCAAAAAGATGGCCTAGGGTGCACCCTCCAATGAAGCAAAAAGAGCTGATAAACTCCAACATCCCCACCATTATTTCCTTGTGCAGGGGACCCCCTTCAGGCCTGTTAGACCCACCACTAACTCCTTCAGAGATATGGCCCTCTCCAGCAGGAAGTGTGGGCTCCACTGCAGTGGCAATCCCCAATACCTCCCTGCCTCCTGTTGGTATCTCCAGAGACAATACACTCACTGGTTGCATAAACTTCTTCAATCAGCCCAGATTCTGAATCACAGTGTTATGTTTTCAGCTAGCAGTGACCATTGCACCTTTGACATGTACTACTTTCCATGGTTCAGGTTCAAAAGGAAGCCTGAATTTTCTCCCTTGGTTGGGATCACACACAATCACCATATCTCAAACCTATACGTTGTCCAGATGAGCTCACTGCTTCTGTGTCATGGTGTCATCCTGTTGATGTCACATGACAGCAACACCAGCTCTGCTGAGATATTCAGGGATCCACGTTGGATGATGGGATAGCACATCTTGGATGGGATGACCAATACACAGATGGGTGGGAGTTCAGCCAGTGATGGCATGTGATGTTTGATAGTCTGATACAAGCAAGTAGGTCTCCCAATCGAGTTGATGTTGCTGAGCTTAAACAGTCCATATTGCTTTGGTGATGGTACACATGAATATTTGTGCTTCACCATTGGCCTGTGGCCACTGGGGTTTCTTTTTGTCATGTCAGATCCTTAGGGACTGTAAATATTTACAAGGTTATGCTTTGAAACAGGGTTCTTTATTAGTACGTAACTCCTTGATTAAATCAAAGGTGGCTAGGACTTTCTCTATTTTTGGAGTATGAGCAGCAGCAGTACTGTTTATGATTTTCACCTTAGGGTATTTGGAGAAATCTATGATTACCTCCAAGATGTATCTACCTTCTGGGAGACTGCCAACATTGGTGTTCACTCTCTTCCAGGGATGGTGACAAATGTCTTGAGGTACTATTGGTGGTGTGGGGTTGGCAGCCCCTCTGGCTTGACACATAGCACAACCCTTCACTGCTGTTTCCACCCCTTCATTGAGTGAAGGGAACCACATTTTGTTTCTTAACTGGCTCTTCATGCACACCACCCCTTGATGGCCTCCATGGGCTAGCTGACTGACTTCCGAAGCCAGACTTTTTGGAATCACCAAACTTTGCCTTCGCAGTGAAGAACCCTCCTTGAAGGCACCCAGTTCCTGCCACACACTGTAAAGGACTCTAGGTCCTGAAGAGCCTCTGTAGTACAGAGGGACAAGTTCTGCTGCAAACGTCCCTAATTTCCAGAATGAATTTCTGGTAAGGCCAGTTGAAGGCAGTCATCATGTGCTGTAGCTTCCGCAGTGCCCTGTATGGATATAGAGAGTGGCCTTGACCTCTCAGTTATCAACCCTTGCATATTGAGCATCTTGAGCATCCTGTTTAGCCTTCAATGTGGCGTACAGGACTGCCAGAACAAATAATTAGGATTCTGAGCCACAGGATGGTAAGCAATGTCAAATCAATACCCTTGCAGCTATAAAGCCCATTTTTCGATGCAGGGTTGAGCCTTAGAGGTGGACCCCTTAAAGAGGGGTACCAGCATCTTGTGGTCAGTGGGAACAGAGAACAGATGACTGTATATGTATATTTCGCCAGGTCAAAGTAGGCTCACTATTCGCTGGCAGCGCCTCTTTCGTCAAATGAAACACATATTCTTGTGACTCACCCGACACCCATGGGTTGACTACTTTGAGTAGTTCTCAGAGAGAGTAGTAATCCATGGAAGATTCCAAATGAACCTCCTGTATTATTTAACTATGACTGATAAGAAGATTGTGCACCTCCATGATGAAGGAGGGGAGCACTAACTGCTTTAATGTCAGTCATCTTTGCTGGATCAGGATCAACTCCATCTGCTGAAAGTTTTTACCCATAAAAGCCAATATCGCATTTCATAAACTCACATTTGGTCTTATGCAAAGTCAAACCGCTGTTTTGCAGTCTCTGTAGTACCTTCTTCAGCCTCTGGTGGTGTTTCTCTAACAGGATGGTATAGATCAAAACATTAAGGGGCATATTTATATTCTGTTTGCGCCGAATGTGTGTCAAATATTTTTACGCACATTCAGCGCAAACCTTGTCCCATATTTGTACTTTGACGCCCGACCCTGCGGACATCAAAAATCTTCTGTGTGCGTAATTTTTGGGATGCGGGAAACCACCTTGCGTTAATGACATGCAAGTTAGGCGTTCCCATCCAAAAAATGACTTTATGGCCTGTACGCCTTATTTATACTCCTGTGTCATTTTGACGCACAGGAGAGGGCGGGCCTTAAAAAACGGCGCCCAGCCTTATGGGTGCCGTTTTTTAACGCCTGGGTGAGGGCAGGCATTAAGGGACCTGTGGGCTCATTTCCATGGTCTCTGACCATGGAAGCAGTCCACAGGTGCCCTCCCCTACCCCCAGGGACATTCCCTGCCACTCCCACCCACCGCTGGAGGACACCCATGGATGGGGGGACCCATCACAGGTAAGTACAGGTAAGTTGAGTTAACTATAATTTTATTATTTTTTTAAAGTGGCATAGGGGGGCCTAACTTGGGCCCCCCTACATGCCACTGTGCCCAATGGCCTAGCCCAGGGGACAGAAGTCCCCTGGGCATGGCCATTGGGCAAGGGGGCACGACTCTTGTCTTTGCTAAGACAGGAGTCATTTCAATGGTAGTTGTGCGTTAAAGAAAGGCGCAAGTCCGGTTTGTGCCATGAATTTTGACTCAAACCTGACTTGCACCATTTTTTGACGCACAACCCCCATTTTCCCCTACGCCAGCGCTGCCTGGTTTCAGTCATTTTTTTTTACTCTAACTAGCCCGCAGCCCCGGCTAACATCAATCCTTAAATAAGGCGCCCGAATGGTGCGTAGGAATGGCGCTATCCGACGGTAAAAGTTTTGACGCCAGCCAGCGCTGGTTTGCATCAAAAAGTATAAATATGGGCCAAAGTACCTCTAACAAGCCATTAAGTACCTCACAGATCACATTATAGAAAACTCTGGAAATGTTAAAATGCAGCATCTTATACCAGTGCAGTCGTACATGTGTTGTGAAAATGGTGATCTATCTTGAATCTGGCCCCAGAAGGATTTGCTGGTATCCTGATCATAGATTATCGTGGAAGAACCAGCAGTCACCACTTCCTCTAGTATGTCATCCACTGTGCGAGTGAGGTGGTGTACCCTTTTGATAGCAACATTGGAAAGCTGCATGTCCATGCACATGGGCACTTCCCCTGGTTATTTAGATTTTCAGGTCACAACAATTGGTGACAGCCATGGTGTAGGGCCTTTCATCATCTCTGTAATATACACCTCCTACTGTTTCCTGAGCTCCTCTTCCACTTGGGAGGAGATGGAAAGCCACCCTTGGATGTCGCAAGCCAGTCAGTTGAACAGTGGGATCAATGTGGAATCAAACCTGTTCATCTTTGAGGAATCCGTTCCCATTGAATAAATCTGGAAATTGTATAACAGCCTTTTGAGTCTGGGGTGTTGTATTTGGAATTGTACCAGGCACAATTGGTTGGCAGCTCATCAGCAGGCCCTGTCCTCTGAGAGTCACATACACTTTTATCTGCATTATCTGTCCTTGATGCTCCAATACACTTTTGTCTGTTTTGTGTACTTTTGATGCTTCATCATTGAAACGAAAACACTTGCCAGTGGCAATACATTTACATGCCCATAGATCTACACTTGGGTGGGTTTCAGTGCTTGGGGTGTCTTTCAACTTGTTGAAAACGTGTTGGGACATTACACTGACTGACTCTCCTGTGTCAATGACTGCGGTTCCCGGATTGCAGCCAGCTAGGATATTTTACTTTGGAGAGGTATCTGCCTTGGGCTCAGGGATTGCAAGGTGTGTACCAAGAGGAGGAATTCTTAATTGTCATCATTTATTTCTGGGGATTCTTGGTCTGGATCGATTGTGACCAGAGCCTGTACATTTGGCTTGGTGTCTCTAGCAGGGCATGTGAGGCTTGACATACTTTCGTAAACTGTCTGGCCTTTCTGCAAGCTTTGTACTTCTTCCTCATTGTTGGGCAGTCTCCCTGGAGTGGCATCACTCTGCCTCAACAGCCACATGGTAGGCAAGGAGAAGTAATTGACCCACCATACGCAATGCACTAGATACAGATCAAAGGCCGACCGTTACTATTATGTCCTGGAACATCGCGGGAGCAAAAGCAATTATCACCGAAGGATTTACAGTAATGTCCAGTTGCAATTACTCGATAATAGTGCTGCAAGAAACATGGCTGGTAGACCCGATAGAACTAGGAGGCTATTCCCTACACCACATCGGAGCTGAAAAAATCAAACAAATCAGGCAGGGAAAGCGGTGGTCTAGCCACATACATCTCTACGGCACTTCAGGTCACAACAGAAGTTTAGTTTAGTTTAGTTTTAAGGATTTATAAAGCGCGTAGTTACCCTAAGGCATCCCAGCGCTAACCTAACATGACCAGTGCTGGCAACAGGAGAACTCAGAGAGTTACCTACAGAAAAGAATGGTCTTGAGTTTTTTTCTAAAAAGCTGCTCTGAGGGTTCATAATGAAGTTCAGAGGGAAGATCGTTCCAGAGACGAGCGGCCTTAGTGGAAAAGGAATTGCCCCCCCAGGCTCTCTTAGACCGCGAGATGGTCACATGTCGGGAGGAGGAGGACCTCAGACTTCGAAAGGGGGCATAAAGATATAGCCGCTTTCTAAGGAACATCGGGCCCTTATCTTGAAGGGCTCTGTGAACAAGGCATAGGGCTTTGAAATGGGTATGCTGCTTAACGGGGAGCCAGTGAAGTGTTGAAAGAGCAGGCTTAGCGGATAAATGTCTGGGAAGATTGATAAGAAGCCTGGCAGCTGCATTCTGAACTGTCTGCAGCTTTTTTATGACATAGGCCGGGGCGCTGAGAAACAGTGAGTTCCCATAGTCCAGACGGGAAAGGATCAGAGTTTGAACGAGGATTCTTCTGGCCGTAGGGGGAAGAAGATTAAAAAATTTCCTAAGGACTCTTAAAATGCCAAAGCATGTAGAGGAGACTCTTTTTGCTTGATAATCCATGGTCAGGCGAGAATCCAACCAAAAACCAAGGCTTTTTACCTGGTCCTTGGGAGGAGGAAGATTGTTGAAAGCCTCAGAGTGCAGTGAGAGGGGAGAGGCTGGGGGGGCATTGCCTAGTACAATGACTTCTGACTTTCCATCGTTGAATTTAAGCTTAGACTGGATCATCCAACCTCCAATGTCTTTCATACAACACGAAAGGTTGGCCGCAGACGAGTCCCCAGAACTAGATAGTGATACCACAAGTTGAGTATCATCGGCATAGGTGACCAAAGATAGATTGTAGGGAGCGATCACTTTAGCCAGCGGGGATAGATAAACATTAAAAAGAGTTGGACTCAGGGAGGAGCCCTGAGGAACTCCACAAGTCAATGGAAAGATATCGGAAAAGTAGGCTCGATCCAGAACTTTAAAAGATCTACCTTTGACAAAAGCGGACAGCCAGGACAATGCTAAGCCTCCTATCCCTAATTCAGAGAGCCTATAGCAGAGAAGGTTGTGATCCACCGTATCAAAAGCTGCGCTAAGATCAAGTAGAATCAAGGCGACATGAGACCCTTGGTCCAAAAGTTGCCGGGCTGACTCTGTCACTGTGAGAACAGCTGGCCTTCTCATCGACGGACTTACAGGCAATCAAAATCAATTTTAGTTTCAATCATCAGACTCCACTAATTATCTTTAATGTCTACGCCCATCCACGGAAACATCGTAAAGTACTTCTCTTCGAGAAGTTAATGCAAAAGGTAGAAGAGATACGGTGCGCTAATTCAACATGGGACATCTTAGTAACAGGCGACTTTAACAGCAACCTGATATATACTCCAGAACCGGACGAGCAATTGGCAGCAGAAAACGCAATTTGGTCAGTGCTACAACAGTTACCATCAATACCATCAATACAGACGAAACTGGATATAAGGAGCAAGCAATTGGTAGAGGCCTTAGAAGATCTGAGTATGAGGGTGCTAAGCGGCAGGGTGGAAGGTGATGTTCCGCCCAGCTTTACTCATTGTAGTGCAAAATCTGCAACTACAATTGACTATACTGCCGTCTCTCTTCCCCTGCTGGCACATGTTAAAAAATTCAAAATAATACCTACTCTCCACAATGACCATTCGCTTCAGCATATAGAATTGGCTTGGAACCTTCCGTGTTTTCTTCCAGCTATAAATGAATTAGGAACAGTAACCTCTGTCAATCTAAACCGCATGTTTTGGACGGAGTCCTCTCTACCACAGCTGTGCAAAAATATAAAATCCCTGCTTCAATCAACGGCACACCAAGATCTCTCAGATGGGGAGGTGTGGGCCAGCTTTCTACAGTTAGTACCATCACTTGGCTCGGCCAGGCGTCAAGCTCCAAATCATAACCGAAGGCCACTAACTATGCCACCAAATATCTTAGAATTAAGAAAGGATCTGAGACGCAAAATCAGATCCACAAAAGACAGACCTCCTACAGAATCTTAATGTGCCCAAATAAAAACCCTACGGAAAAATTATAAGAAACAGGTATGGCAAATACGAACCCAAAAGGAGGATGATTTCTGGACCAAATTCCTTTTCAACTTAAGAAAGGCTAATACTAGAGAATTCTGGATGTGAGTGAATGAAATAGATCAAAAGGCAAGAATAATAAACTGTACTTCAATTTCAGAAGATAAATGGGTGGATTACCTGTTAGACATCTTTTTCAAGCCAACCCCCCCTGTAGAAAATCAGCAACTGAAGGATTCACTAAAACCTGCAGACATTCGTCAGAGTGATATGTTCAGTGCCAATAAAGTAGCCCAGGTGATCAGAAGGAGCCGTAGGGACGGGACTCCCGGCCCTATCGGTCTCCCCCAAGCCATATTTAAGGCGGATCTCGATTATTGGTCAGCCACTCTGTCAATATTATATGCTGAAGTCGAATGTAACAGTACCATTCCTGATAGTTGGAAAGGATCTATCATTAATCCTATATACAAAGGAGGCAGTAGGGCAAACACAGCTAGCTGTAGGCTGATAGCTCTAATTGACAGTGAGGCCAAATACTTTGCCTCTTTAATCCTAGCAGACCTGCTCACCTGGTCCAATCTAAACAACCTGGTCCCTATGAATCAAACTGGGTTCCGGAAGGGCTACAGCACAGTGATTAACATTCTTGCGCTAGGAGATATAGCCAACCGAGCAAAGTGCTTAAAGAAAAATTTACACATATGTTTTGTGGATTTCAAAAGTGCTTTCGATTGTGTGGACAGAGCAATTCTCTGGAACAAACTACGTGTTGGGGTTTGCAAGAACGAATTTTGAGGTGCATAGAATTGCTGTATGACAAAACTTGGGTACGAATCTAGATAGCAGACAGCTCAAAAGTTTCCAGGAGAATACCAACAAATATAGGATTAAAGCAAGGCTGCGTGTTGGCCCCGCACCTCTTTAACCTCTTCATGGCAGATCTCTCTGCAAAACTAGACGCAACCAACTCGCATTCTCCAAAGATGGGAAGTCTGGCTATAACACATCTATTTTATGCTGATGACATTGTTCTGTTAAGCCACACAAAAATAGGGTTGCAACGGCTGGTTAGTGCCTTGGGCGAATTTGCAAAGACAAACAAACTGGAGGTTAACACTTCAAAGACAAAAACAATGTCAATAGGCTGCTCTTTGAATCCTGCAAATAAAATAAAATTGAACGGTATCACTCTTGATACGATCTGCAGCTACAAATATCTTGGATTTACTGTAGATAATAAGATCAATTTTGTGGCGCAAAACCAGTATATTCTACAGAAGTGCAAAGCCTTGGCGTTCGCTTTCTGCACTCTTGCTAAAAGATCAAAGGGCCCATCATATAAACCACTAATGTCGGTTATGTAGCCTAAATTCCTTCCAGCAATTACATACGGAAGCGCAGCCCAATACGGGAAAGATGCTAGCCTTCTGGAAAGGCAACAAATAAAAATCTATAAGCAAGTCTTTAATCGTTCTCGCTCTGCTTCCCCTGCACAGATAAGGCTGGAATTTGGTCTAATACAACAGCAGCCTGACAGGAAGGCCCACACAATAAAGATCTGGTACAAAATAAGTAAAAACACCGTCAGCCCGCTAGTAGTGGCACTATGGAATTCAGTTAACGGCAATCCTAATTCAGTATACAACAGGTACCTGAACAACTCCTTGCAAGAGACGAAAACAAAGTACCTATGGGATTCCAACATCTCGTATTCCCTTTTGTGTTGAGCGATAAAAAAGGAAATAAGTATCCAATCTTTTCTAGTTGATAAAGCTAAACTTGCACAACGCTCACACGCCTGGGTGGTAATGCATACTTATACCACCATGGCCCCATCACAATACCTGGCCGCAACCTTCGCACTTCACATCAAGCATCGCTTTTTGACTCTGCGTGTGGGAGCATCTCCTGCTAGAGCGGATAAACCATTGTGCAAGAATAGAGGAGAGACTTCCTGCAGGTTATGATAAGGCCCGAAAGAAGATATGGTTCACCTGATTTGTATTTGTCCAGCCTTAAAGGAAGCCCACAGACAACTATTAAAACTGCTTTTTATGAGAAATGGGACTCGTTCCTGTCGATCAGCGGTGATGTCAATGTTTGATCCTAATGATGTACAATCAATATGCAAATTTATCAAATTCTTGACTGCACACACCAAAAACGTAAACCTGCTATCCAGGATGTATGCTTAATAACGCACTTTTTGCACCTTAGAATTAAGAAACTGATTTTAGATCCTCGCATGGTTTCATGGCCAAGGAATTTATGGAATTTTATAGAATTTTAGAGATTTATTTCTTTATATATGATGTATTATGAGATGATTGTTATGGTTTTTATTAACTAAACAATAAAGATTAAAGAAAGACATGGTAGGCAAGGTGGTTTACTGTTGGTGCCACCTTTTCCTTTGTCACTGGTGCCCTTTGCGGTCTCCGTTTTGATGGTGTTATTCATGACTGCTTCTGAATGTGATGCACTGGCTCAGGACAGCTACTTGTATTATCCCATAATGAGAATATCAGATAGCGAACTACCCTGCTCCTGCAGGATCAGCTAAGCAGTTTGGCTGAGTCATAACCCTGTTTTATCTATACCCAGATTACATTAAACTCATCTCTAGATTTGCATGATGTTCTTGCCAGCTCTTTTAGGCAGTTGTACACCGTGCCTGTGGATTTGTCTGTCTCTTGATTTACCTGGCAAAACACAAATTGTTCAGGATATGAATTTGCTAATAATTCAAAGCATGCATTAAAGGCTGCTATCAACGTGGCATAGGTGTGCAGGGCCACACTTCTCGGAGAGTCATAGGCAGTTGATATATTTGAGCTCATCCTATGTGCAGTAGGAGTCAGCAATTTCTGTTGTCTTCTAAGCTGGTGGCTTCAAAATGTAGATCCATACGTTTGACCCATAACTTCCATTTGGGGGCCTGGGCTAATTGGGGCCTTCAAAATAGAATAGGTTCTGTGTCCCAAATGTTTGCCATTTTTCGTGGTGCATATTCACTGTCACTGCTGTTATTGTTATAGCTAGTACACATGACTTTAAAACACTGGCAGTTGGTGCTTTGGCTGCATTGAGTCATGATGAATGCAGTGTGATGCTGGTCCACTCCGCTAGCCTGGGCGATATATTGTGGCAGGGTCAGTATCTGCAAGTCACTCTTTTTTCCTCCATAGCAGCATGTGATCATCCTGGTGATGTCCATTCCTTTTTAATTTTTTTAAATGCAGGAGCGCACTTTGGAAGCAGTTTGGAATTACTGCGCTCTGACACACTGTGCAGTCGCAGACTATATGTATAGGCAGAGGGACCATACTCCTCAACCTTTTTCCCATCAAGGAGAGTGTTTGCCAGCCTGAACTAAAAGCAGACTGACAGACACTGTTCTTGTTCAGATCAGGCAGCTAGGAGCTAGACACATGCTAAATGTGCAGGCTCCTGGCTTCCTGTGCTAAACTTTGCTAAGGCTGAGGATTTCACAGTCTTATGGGCCTGACTTCCTCAGTCTGGCATAAGTGCCTCAAGGAAATACTCCCCTGTGACTGACTTGGGATGGTCGTTTCAGTGTTAAGGCCTGAAGTGCCCTGGGCTGAGTGTCAATCAGTGACACCTCGCCACAGAGTGGGGTGGGATCTGCAGGTCTCATTAACCCCATCCCACTCTGTGATGAGCGAGGAACTGCTGCCTTCCCTCATTGATTGACCCTAGGCAGCCAATGAGAGAAGGCATCAGCCCCAACCCTCCTGGGACCTCCTAGGTATCCCTCCTGGAGAGCTGCGGTGAAGGTACGTTTTATGTTTTCTTATGTTTGGTGTGTGTGCGCGTATGTATAAATGTATGTATGTAAATCAATTTGTGAGTGAGTGTTGTGAATCTGTGTGTGTGTGAATGCATGGGTGTGTGAGTGTGTATGTCTGCATTTGTGCCCCCTATCCTCCTCCAGAGGTGGCTCCTCCGCAATGATGGAGGAGCATCGTCCCCCTGGCCAAGAGCCAGGAGATGAAAAATGAAACAATAGTTTGCTATTGCTTTATCTTTCATCTGCTGGCTCAGCCAGCAGTGCAGGGAGGGGCAGGGAGGGGCCACAGGAGGTGGGAGGGGGAGGAGGAGAGAATGCACCTAAGTGGGCATGTGTGTTTGGCCGGCACTCTCAGGCTGGCCAAACACACATGTGCCCTTAGGTTTCTCCAGCTCGGCTAATCAACACAGCGACGTTAAGCATGAAAGCAGCATCAGGATTGCTGGGGAGCCTGTGCCGGTGTCCTAACTATCAGTAGCAGAGGGGCAATGCTGCAGGAGGTGGCGGGAAAGGCGGGAAAGGTATGTCTTTTTTTTTATTATTTCCTCCGTCCCCGTCAGTCCCCGCCATTCGCCTTAACATTTGCGGTGGCCGCCGCTGTCCTTCTCTCTGCTAAAATTACCAGTCACCACTGACTCTCGGACTGCGTTCACTGGGCCAATCTGGGCCTTCCACTCCCTGTTGTCATTAATGGGAGTGAGGATAACCTCAGGAAGTTTTTGAGGGGATGTATGCCCAGCATCCTGGCAGAGGTGCAGTTGTGTTGCGCCTCTGCTTGGGGTTTCAATTTCTTGTGCGTATGGCAGCACTCAGATAAGCGCACAGCTTTCTCTTCTCTCCCTCGTGCCCTCAACTCCTGCAGCGTCAGGTGCACGATGAGCTGTGCCTCTTTGTTTTTCTCAAAGGATGGGGCTGCTACAATGGTGCTTTTGATGTGGTGGTATGTGGCATTCTGTCGGTCATCGTCAAGTGTTATGTTATGAGATATTAGAATGTCATAATCTTGAAATGATGGGCCACACACAGGGAGAACTGCACTTATACTTTATTATCCTACAATGTAGACATCGACCCCTGCCACACTGCGCTTATGTGCAAGTGCAGTCACCTGAAAGGACAACACCCAATCACTCCAGCAAAAACATGAGAGGGACAGGGACACACAAAGTCCAAACACCGCTCCTCCTACCCTTCCCCAAACATACTGAGGTCCAACTGGCTGAAAACAAGCAGCAAGAAAAGCCAAAGAGGCAGTCACCTCGTTTGTCCAAAAGACAGTGACTACCAAGTAATATGTTTAACATAGCTTTTCTTTAGTGCTGTATGTTTTTCTAATTCTGACTCGTAAGGCACTGGAGTATTACCATTGAGAATAAATGTGCTCAGCATTTTATAATCTCTTTCCAAGCCAAACGAAGTCTGTGATAGATCTATATATAAAGCCGATGATTAGGGCCCGCCTATGTATTTTCAGGTAGGGCATAATTTTACCAATGTGTAGCTCATCAGGAAAATGCCTTTGTGAGTGAAACAATTATAACACCATATTTTCTACACTGTTTTTGCTTGCATGGTGCCATTATAATAGGCAGAAGAGTTTTATGTTTTTGATGGTCTTTTTCAATTACTTTTCAGATAAGAGTGAATTTGTGTGAGATTGACGGTAAGATGTTTTTGTGCTGGGTAGAAACTGTCTGGATGATGGTTTCCCTCAGTGCAGAAGTTATGTTGATGAAAAAGCCTTGGAATTCCTTGCATTTCAAAATATAATGAATTCGGGTGGTTCAGCATGTGTTTTTTAATCCGAGATTCGTACTTTGAAATACTTATTCAGGTCTGTTCAGAGAGTTTTTGACTGTTGTATGGGATCTTTGCTTGCAAATAACTTTGTAACGAAGGTGTAAATTGTCCATTTTTCTTTATGGTCAAAAGGTTCATTCAGAGATTCTTGGACTTGATGATTGGGAGTTGTGCGCCAAAGAATGGTGCATGTCAGGTTAGAGTAAAAAATATTGCCTCTAATCTGACTTGCACCAAATTTTGGCGCACAACGCCCATGGAAATGACTCCTGTCTTAGCAAAGACAGGAATCATGCCCCCTTCCCAATGGCCATGCCCAGAGGACTACTGTCCCCTGGGCATGGCCATTGGGCACAGTGGCATGTAAGGGGGTACAAGTTAGGCCCCCCTATGCCACTTTAAAAAACAAATACATACCTGCACTCACCATGGATGGGTCCCCCCATCCTTGGGTGTCCTCCAGGGGATATGCTAGGGTGGCAGGGGGTGCCCTGGGTGTAGGAAAGGTCACCTGTGGACTGCTTCCATTGTCTCCCCCCATGGAAATGAGCCCACAGGTCCCTTAACGCCTGCCCTGACCAAGGCGTTAAAAAATGGCACAAATCTGGCTTGGCACCTTGTTTTAAGGCCCGCCTCCTCCTGTGCATCATTTTGACGCTGGAGGATAAATAAATAAGGCGCACATGCCTTAGAGTCATTTTTGGCATGGGAACGCCTACCTTGCATGTCATTAGCGGACGTTCACATACAAAAAATGACTCAAACTCCATAACTTTGGCGCTGGACGGGTCGACGGCAAAGTATAAGTATGGAGTTAAGTTTGTGCCGAATTTGCGTTAAAAAAAATGATGCAAATCCGGCACAAACAGAGTATAAATATGGGCCAAAGTTTGTGGCTTAAATATCGTTTACACAACTATCCCTCTATTGGAAGTTGACTTTCTACTACTCGCTTCAGTGGGGTGAAACTTTTGTAAACTATATTAAGAACTCACTATTTTTGTCAGACGATAATTTTGGGCATATTTAGGAGCCCTAAGCGCCGCCTTAGCACTACCATAGCGTCATTATTTTAATGTTAATACGGCACTAAAGTGGCTTTTTCCACCGTCATTTTTACAAAGTTCTGCAATTCATGCATTTTGCCACTTCGTAAACCCTTGCATCACATTATGCCTGCGCCAGGCATAATGTATGCAAGGGGGGCTTTCCAGCACAAGGAGGCCCGCAAAAATAGTGCAGTGAAATTTAACATATTTCATTGTGACATTTTTGGTGTCATTTTTAACGCCTGCTCAGAGCAGGGGTTAAAATGAGGCTCCTATAGAAACCTACGGGCCTCCTTGCACTTTGCTACACCAGTGTCAAATTTTTGGATGCTAGTGTAGCAAAGTACCACAGTAGCATCAAAAAGTTAGATGCTTTTGTGCTAACGACTGCTGTGGTGTGCTGTATCATAAATATGGCACAACCATGGTGTCATTAAGTGCCGGTAGGGGGGCACAGAAAAAGTGGCTCATAAGCTCTGATGCACCACTTTTTCTTAAATAAGGGCCTCAGTCTACAATATTATGGTGCTATACCATCCACCACTGCCAAACCCATTACCATTACTGTGTGTGTTAATGTTGAAATTTCCCCAGCACAGGTCCATGAATTAACTCATAGAGACATGATGAGCTGTGCAGATCAATTGTAGACAGTGCACCACCCTCAACAAAATTCATAAAGTCCAATATGAGTCAATTTTATATGTTCTCTTTATTCTTCTTATCTTTCTTTACAATAACCCAGACATCACAGTAAAACGCAGCCACAGCCAATGCGTTTCGTCCATAAAAGGACTTCTTCAGGGCCATAAATTCAATGTATGTTAAGCATTCATATTCTTATTCATATTGCGAACCGAACATCCAGTGCATTGCACATCACAACCTTACGTCCTGGCATGAACAGCAGCGTGGTCAACCCATTCCTCACTCCTGCACAAACATGATGAGCTGTGGTCTGTCCAACACTCATGCACTATCAATCCAGACTCCATTATCAAAATGAAAAAAGCCCATCAAACTGTTTACTCAACGCCATGTATTACACAGGTTTAGTGCCTAAAATCAACTTTCACCTCCTTAACTTTCATGCAGCCGTCCTTTCATGACCACTGACAAAATATTTACCCCAATGGAGAGTGTCGCTTTTGAAAAAGTCCAGCATGAGATTAGTTACATGAGAATCTGTGGATTCCAGCAAATCATGGAGCATCAAACCATCATTAGAAAAGCATGTCCATTTTGATAGTGCCTCAGTTATAGCATTTATATGCCCTAGAATTAGGAGTGTGCAAAAATGCAAAAATGTTTCCAGAAAAATTCACCAAAATCATGTGAAATCTTGCAAAAATCTTTTGCTGCTATTTTGCTTGAAAATAAAATGATGAGGACATACCTTAGATTCTAAAGTGGCTCAGGATATTGCCAGGAGCGGGAGCAGCTCTTCTGTTAGGGCAGAGGAGTGTCACCCTCCCTCCCCACCCGCCCGCAGCAGCGGCTGCAAAACCTTTACAAGAAAATGATAATAAACTGTGTTTATTATCGTTTTCTTGTAAAGGGGCGTGGCATTGGGGATGACAAGCACTGAGGGGAGTGCAGAGAGCGCTCCCCTCAGTGCGCATGTATGTTTACCTGGCCGTCTCTGCGCCATGCCACATTCCACATGCACAGTAGGCTCTCTCCAGCCCACCAACACAGTTGCTGGGATGGAGAGAGCCTTAGCAGGCTCCCAGTCTGCCTGGGAGCACCCTGGCTGGGTGATCCTAGCCAATCCTATCGCCGCTTTGAGCAGCATCAGGATTGGTCGCAGGGCACGCTGGGAGTCTGTGCCTGAAGCCTGGAGCAACGAGAGACAGAGGAGCTGCGTTGTGGCAACAGAGGAGGTAAGTTTGTATTTATATGTTTTTTTAAATTAAATGTGCACCCCGCGCACTACACCCACCGCGCCCCTTCATAGAGCAGTGAGCCATGACTGGCCTGGAGGCTGGTTTAGGAAGGAAATGTCTCCTGTAAAACATTATCTTTTTTTTTAAAATATATTTATTGGTTTTATATTTCGAAATATGATACAAATTGTTCAGTTTGCAACCACAGGATAAACCAAAACAATGGTTAATTATCTAAGTCTTGAAACAAATACACACAACCCCTCTATGCACTTCACGGAACGCTTCTGGTCTTGCAATATCATTCCTGGCTGCACCCTCCCTAGGTTTATCCTTCACTGTTTATTTTATATAGGCATTCGTTTGAGACCAGTGTGGACCTTGCTTTACGTGCATGGGTTCCCTGAGTGTCTGAGGGGAGGGGCATCAACTAGGTTAGTGTATGCGAGTGGCTCCCCTGGTTTTCTGCTCCCCGCGCCGCGCTACCACTGTGGTGACATAGTCTTAGTGGGCATTTATTACTAGAGAGATGGGCGGATATGATGCATGTGCACTGTGTTGTCTGGGTGTCTTATGAATTCTGTTCCCGTGATGAGGGGTGCAGGTGAATTTATGCTGTGGTTGTTGCGAATACGCGCGCCCCAATTTAAGGAGGCTTTTCATCGTTTTTGGCCTCCAGCTTTGTTACCATATCCTCCCATGTAGAGCAACCTGTGTGTTGCCGCCCTTCACGCACCATTCTTTTTAGTACCTGATATTCAGTGCGCGCCCAGCGTGTTATTAGAGAGTGCCAGGATTTCAGATCGGGAGCCATAGAGGCTTTCCAATGCATTGCTATTAACCTTTTATACATTAAAAAGGCCAGGTCTATAAATTTATGTAAATGTCTTTGTTTTTTTGGTCTCTTCCTAAGTCCCAACAGGCAGGACCCGGGGTCTGCTACCAGTGCCAGTCCCGTAAGCCCAGATACCTCCTCTACCACCTCCGCCCAGGCCGTTTGTATATTCGGGCAATCCCATACCAAGTGTGGAAAAAGGATGCTGACGGCAATCTGCATCTGGGGCACATTGATGCTGCATCAGGGAACATGCGCTTTATTCTGGCTGGGGAGAGATATGTTTGATGCGTGTAATTGAATTGGGTATATCTAAATCTGGGATTCCTTGACACACCTCTGATGTGGGATAGGGCCTTGGGCCAGTCTTCCAGTGGGATCGGGGTGGGGAGTACTGCGTTCCATCTACCCCATGTTTTCCCTGTCTGTGTATCAGGGGTCTTGTTGAGGATTCTATATAGATTGGATATTGTTTTAGTTTGATCGCTGTGTTGTAGAAGCTGGTGAAACACAGGGGAGATCTCTGGTTCCGAGGTGCCCATTCCCCAAATTTTCCTGATTTCGTGACATACAGCATGATATGTCAGGAACTGTCCCGGATTTATCTCCGTGAGGGCCTGAAGGGCCTCGAACGTCATTAGTTTACCGTCTTCGTAGCAATCCCCTACGGTCAGTATTCCTGCTTCGTTCCACTGCTTTGCAGCTTGCATTCTGGCTGCGTTCCCCACTAATAGGTAATTCAGCGGTACGTGTGGAGAGTATGGGAGCTTATCTGCTCTTTTTTGCACGTATCTGGCCCAGCACGCGTACGCAGCTGCAAGCAGTGGGTTGACCAGTGCCACTTTGGGGGGCTTCGTCGACAGCCAATTTAAAAGGGGAGTCCCGTTCCGCCGAGGCTCTAAGCTCGTAGGTTCCGCTTGCTCTGGTCTGTGGATCCAATATTGGACCCATTGAAGTTGTGCGGCTGCATAGTATTTTTCAAAATTCGGAGTTCCTAGGCCACCGTTGTCCAGCGGACATTGTAGTGTGGGTAGCGCCACTCGCGCTCTGCCACCTCCCCAAATGAGCTGCAGCAATGCTGTGTTTAGATTGCTGAAGAATCTCTTGGGAATAATTATCGGTAGGGCCGCAAAGTAATATAAAAGCCTAGGTAGAATCAACCTATTAGCAATCGCCACCTTGCCGGGTGGCGAGAGAGGGAGCTTGTTCCAGAATTGTAGGGAGCCTTTTATAGATGTTAGCGCCTTCCCCAGGTTCCCATCTCTTAAGTCTTCCGTGGCATGATATATGTTTATCCCTAAGTATTTAAATGTTGTAGGGCACCACTTAAGATGTCCTGTCTCTGGGGGATCATGATTATTAGGAGCCCTTTTTACCAGGGGAAAGACACACGACTTCTCCCAGTTTACCACAAGGCCAGATAGGCCTCCGAATTCAGCCAATAAAGATATTACAGATGGGATAGCTGCACAGCCGTTCCTGATATATATCAACGCATCATCTGCATATAGTGAAATCGTGTATTGTACCCCGTTCCTAATAATTCCCCATTCATGCTCCATGAGGCGAACTTTTGCCGCTAATGGTTCCATTGCTATGGCAAACAGTAGCGGGGATAAGGGGCATCCCTGCCGTGTCCCCCTAGAGATCGGGAAACTATCAGAAATCACCCCGCCTGATTTCACCCTCGCGTTCGGGCTAGAGTACAATGTCCGAACCCAGCGGATATAGTTAGGGCCTATTCCCATACGGGCCATCGTGGCCAACAGGAAGTCCCACTCGAGCGTATCAAAGGCCTTTTCTATGTCTAATGAGAGCACCATTTCCTCCTGTGCATTCTTGGGGGTGTCTCCTATTATGCCCAACAATCTTCGAATATTCAGGAAGGTGTTACGCTTGGGAATGAAGCCACTCTGATCTGCATGTATCAGTAAGTGCATGAGGGGGGCCAACCTGTTGGCCAATATTTTGCCTAATATTTTGCAGTCTGTGTTCAGCAGCGATAGTGGTCTATAAGATTTCACATCTGTGTGGTCACGACCCTGTTTAGGGAGTACTACTATCAGAGCCTCCTTTTGAGATGTGGGTAAGCTTTCTGTAGTCCACGCCTCTTGGAACACTCCTAGCAGATGAGATTTCAAACTGGGTGAATAGGCTTTGTAATACTCCGAAGGGAGACCGTCAGTGCCAGGCGCTTTGTTCCTGGGTAGCTGTGCAAGGGCTAGTTCTATTTCTGCTATTGTTATAGGGGTTTCAATTCCATCTCTATCTGGTTGTGGTAGCTGGGGTAGGAAGGAGTCCGCCAGAAAGGCCTCTAGTTGTGTAGCCGTGCACGCAGTACGTTTAGTGTATAGGTTAGAGTAATAATTCCTAAACACCTCGTTTATTTCTGCTTGTGTAGTAGCCATTTCTTGCGCGCCCACCCGGATGGCCCCTATCGGGGCCTGCTGTCTATCCTCACGTAGTAGCCACGCTAGCATTCTGCTTGATCTATCTCCTTCCGTTTGCAACCTGGTTAAGTAGTATTTATAGTCGTGGCAGCGGAGCCTGCTATCTGCCTCATTATATTTTAAGCGCTTTTCTTTCAGGGCAATACTGGTAATTTCCCCCCGTGCTACCGCTTTTTCCACATCCCGCAGCTCCTTCTCAAGTTTGCTAATTTCCGCCTGTAAGGAGCGTCTCACTCCCCACCTAGTGGACATACATACTCCGCGGGCCACTACTTTGTGGGCATCCCATTCTATCGCCCGGGTTGTTGCAGACATAGCGTTTATTTCCCAATATTGGCCTATAGATTCCCCCAGTGATGTAGCGAATGCTTGGTCTTGTAGAGCTTCCGCCTGGAATCTCCAAGTGGGTATTACCTGACGTGCCCTGCCCCAATTCAGGGTTACCCGCAGAGGCGCATGGTCCGAGACTGTCTTTGCCAAGTATTCGGATTCAGTTATCAGCGCCCCTATTTCGCGAGTGCCCCATATTATGTCAATTCTAGTGTGGGTATTGTGTGGGACCGAATAAAATGAATATTCTTTTTGCTCTGGATGGCCTAACCGCCATACATCACATAGGCCCATAACATTTGCCCATTCTTGCAGGGGACTTACGAGCTTCCTATTAGTTGATGCGCTCTGGTGGGCGCTAGTTCTATCTAATGCTGCCACTGGGGTGCTGTTAAAATCCCCACCCCAGATGGCAAGGGGCATGGGGTGGGTCAGCAACGTTGGGGTGAGAGTGGTGAGAAAGCCTATGGTGCCACTGTTTGGGGCGTATACCCCGACCACAGCCATTTGTCTACCATCTAATCTGCCCTCCATTACTACGTACCTCCCTCCCTGGTCTATCTTGTGTGTTGACATGAGGAATGGAACTCCCGCTGCTATCCAGATCAGCACCCCTCTCGCGAAGGTCGAATATGTTGTGCCAATCAGCTGGCCCCCCCACTTCACTCGCATGTCTCGTAGATCCCCCTCCAGCATATGTGTCTCTTGCAAAATAGCAATATGCACTCCTAGGCCCTCATTCTGACCTTGGCGGTCGGCGGAGAGGCGGCGGTCGGACCGCGAACAGACCGGCGGTATTAAAAATGGCATTCTGACCGCGGCGGTCACCGCCGCGACCGACCGCCACTTCCCCACTCCGACAGCCACGGCGGTCATGACCGACGGGCTGGAGTCTGCGCACTCCGGTCCGGCGGTTGACCCAAGACCGCCAACGGTATCATGACCCTGCTTACCGCCGCGGTTTCTGGCGTTCGGGAACCGCCATGCGAACCATGGCGGTAGGCACTATCGGGGCCAGGGAATTCCTTCCCTGGCACTGATAGGGGTCTCCCCCACCCCCCACTGCCCCCCCGAGTCCTCCCCCCACACCCTCCACCCCCCTGTCACCCCCCAGAGGTGGTACGAACCCCCTCCCCACCCCCACCCCGACATGCACATACACGCACCCCGACATGCACACACCCCCAACATGCACATATACACACCCCCTACACACACACATACACAACGGGGGCACATACCCGCACACATACATGCCGACATGCGCACCCGCCGAACTACACACATTGCCCATAGGCACAGCAGCACTCCCCGCCCGCATGCACGCACTCACACACCCCCTCTACACACTCACACGCACACCCCCATGCACGCACACATCACACAACACCCCCCCACCCCCTCCCCTCACGGACGATCAACTTACCTTGTGCGTTGGTCCTCCGGGAGGCGACGGGAGCCATAGGGACGTGACCGCCAACAGAAGACCGCCAACAGAAGACCGCCACACAGAAATGTGGGTCGTAATTCTGGGGGCGGTGTTCTGCTGGCGTGGCGGTGGAGGTTGACCAGTCTCCACTTTCCCGCCGACCGCCAGTGTGGCTGCTGGCGGTATTCCGGCGGAACGCTCCCAGCGGTCGGAATACGCGCAGCGGCATACCGCCGCGGTCGGCGGTCTTTACCGCGGCGGTAACTCGGCGGTCTTGCGAAAAGACCGCCAAGGTCAGAATGAGGGCCCTAGTCTCTTAAGTCGAGCATGCACTCTAGCCCGTTTGTTCGGAGTCCCTAGGCCCCTGACATTCCATGTTAATATAATATACTGGTTCCCCATGTTGCTTCTAGAGGACATCTTATAGGGTGCAGGGGATATGTTGCTGTGACATGAGCCTGGGTTTTAATGTTGGCCCATCTGGTCTCTGCCTTTCTGCTGCTAACATTTAGATATAGCGGGTGCAGGTCCATCTTTAGCGCATTAAGTGATTCCGATCGCTGCATTTCTACTAAACTACTAACCCCCACCCCCCTAGTTAAACCCCCTACGCTACTTACAACTACAATGAAACTACAAAACTTAAAAATGCGTAACATAACTTTTATCCAGTTGGATTTACCTAGTGGGATTCTCATATCTTACAGATGTGACTCTTGTAAGGGGCTCACATCATGCCGCAGACTAAGTCTGCCAATATCTTCAGGCGCCCCCCCTTGGCATGTTTCCGTTCCCTCTGGCCCCACCCGCCCGCCTCTTGCCACCTGTTTGTGCCCCAAGTCACTTAGCTTAGTGTTTATATCAAAGATGTATATTGTTGGAAGCGTTCTGTCCCCGCAACTCGGCAGTGTCGTGGAGTCTCTGCAGGTTTTCCTGGTACGATCGCCATCCCTAGTGTTCACTCTGGATCTGAGCGACTAGTTTATAGTTCATCCGCAGATCTCGGAGTGACCTTCGGCCCACCTAGTTCTCCAGTTACCGTGGATACGGAGCTGGCTGTGTCTGAATCCAGTTCCAGCTCCACAAGCCCACCGGGAGTTATATTGCTGCTTTGCATGTGTAGTGGCGTCTCTTTAAGCACTTTTGCTCTTTCCTCTGCTGCTTGCCGGACATTGGGCTGGCCTCTGGTACGCCGTTTGGATCTCGTCCCTGCAGTGGATCTCCCCCATTTCTCGTCCTCATCTGCGTCTTCCCGGGGGTGTGCAAGGCCCTTGGCATGGAGCCATGTCCAGGCGTCCTCGGTACTGGTGAATATATGGGTACGGTCCTCCATCACTACTCTCAACTTGGCTGGGAAGAGCAGGGCATATTTTATGTTCTGTTCTCGTAAGCGTTGCTTGATTTTAACAAAAGAATTACGCTGATTCTGCACCTCTTGCGTGAAGTCAGGGTAAGCATTGATGTTCGAGTCTTCATACTTGAACGGGCCCTTATTGCGGAATTGTTGCAATATTGCATCTCGATCTCTGTAGTTTAAGAACCTGGCAATCAATGGTCTGGGGGGCTGGCCAGGGGCCGGAGGCCTACCCGGAACTCTGTAAGCCCTTTCAACTGAGAAAAACTTGGATGGAGCCCCACTTAACACCTCTTTAATTAGCCACTGCTCTAGGGAAATTTCTGATTCCGGTTGCCGCATACTTTCCGGGAATCCCAGAAATGTCACGTTATTTCGGCGCGCCCTGCTCTCCATTTCCTCGGATCTTCTCCAGAGTATCTTCAGCTCTTCATCCATGCGCTGACTTTGTTTTTGATTCCCTTGCACTATTGGGGTTAGTTCCGCTATCTCAGCTTCAGTTGTTTTTGCTTTTTCGGCTAGGCTGCGATGATCCACTCGCAGGAGGTTCAGGTCTTGCACGACTGCATCAATTCTGCCCTCCAGTGATGACTTAGTGTCAAGTATTGCCTGCAATACTTTCTCGAACTGGGCTGAATGCGCTAGTAGTGTGTTTTCCAGAGATTGTAAGGATGGGCCAAGTTGTTGATCTGTTGGCGTTATCGCTTGGGTTGTTCGATCTGGGTTCTTGGTTGACTTGGCTCTACCGGCCATTTTGGCTGTCAGGGGGGTGCCTCCCGATCCGCAGGGATTTCGCACTGATGGGCTTGCGATTAGGCAGTAAAGCAAAGGAGCATCCAGTCCTGATTTGGCTAATTTTGGCCTGTGTGTTCAGTGACAAATACTGCAGTCATTGATAAGTTCAATGGTCTAAGTCAGCGTTCCCATGGGGCTGTACGCCGGGCGTGTCGTAATGTGTAGGGGGTACTGTCCTTGGGGGAGAGCGCTTGTTTCTTCTTATGTGGCGGCGGGGCTTGGTGTCAGAGGTTTCCCTCAGATAGAGGGGAGAATTGCTGGATGGCCGGGTGAGGCGCCGAGGCACGGGAAAGGTCCCGGGTTGGGGCGCTCGCGGGGTGCTGCGAATATGCCTTGTGCAGCTAGGAACCCTTGTGGCAGGGATCCACTGCTAGAAAGTCCAGAACAGTCCACGCATCCACAGTCCAGCCCAGCCATCCATTCTGCCTGTGGTGGATAAGCTGTGCTCCCAGGAGCACGCAGTGCGCTTCTGTCTTGCCCAGTTGCGTGGGTGGAGCGGTGGAGTGAGGGGGGGGGGGGCGCTTGCCGCCCCCTAGGTTTACCTCCTCCGTGAAGTTTGGTGTTCCCCTCCTCGTGGGCGCCCTCCTCACCTTATTATTATTTTTATTCTTTTTTTTTTTTTTTTTTTTTTTTATTCTGATGCTCAAAGTTTCTGGTCCTGGAATCCCCGCTGCCTGCTGAGCCGCCGCCGCTCCGCGTCTGCCCTGCCGGGCCTCCTCACTGCTCCTCCGCCGCCCTTCTCCCCGCCGGCCGGCGAGATCAAAAATGGCGCCCAAGCTCCTCAAGACGGAGTCCCAGGGCGCCCGGCAGTGCAAGACTGCACAATCCTCCACCGGACGCGCCTCCCCTGCTCTCCCAGTCTCAGGCAGGCGGGGAGGCAGGCAGCGGCCGCGCCCGGTGAAATCGCGACCGGGGCCGCAGCCGCAGCTCCCCCGCCTCTCACCGCTCTCTCGGCGCGGGCCGACGAGTCCCAGACTCGCCCCGCGGGGTCCGGAGCGCGCTCGCAGCGCGAGCTGAATGCCCCGGTCTCCCCCAGCCGCGCCGCCGTCCCGGCCGTCCCTGTCAGGCCGCTGGGGGGGCGCCTGCCAGGATATCTCGAAGTGGCCGGGAACGGAGCGCTCGGATCAAGCGACCGTCCCGGCCGCCATCTTGGCTCCTCCCCTGTAAAACATTATCTGCAAAAATTCTTCCATGGCCATAAATTATGTGAAATTTCACACCTGCTAAATCTAAAACCATGTAATGTAATGTCATGAAAATCGCTAATTTTGGAACATTTCTCGAATATAAAAGATCAATTTGCTAGCCATGCCCAGAAGTTAAATCAACAGCTATATACATACAGGGATCTACCTTTTTAAAATTCATGCAGTGTCCATCCTGCTTGAGGGCTCCATTACTGGTCATTGTACTCTTTGGACACTCTGAAGTGCCTAACCAGTGGCTCTCATCAGCTGAGATCCAGGAGACTGTTTCGCTTGCCAGTCACAACTCTGAAGTAAGAATCCACAAAATGTCATAACTGAAAAGTCCCTTCTCCAAGTGACTGTGGGGTGATCTGGACCAAACTGAAAATACTTCCAACAAGTCTTGGATGAATGGAGCGGAACATAAGTAAGCAATGACAGAAGGAGCTCCACAAATGCCTCTCCCTCTCTCTGTCTTATTTTGTCTTCTTTACATGAATTCTGTTTGGTAGCTTAGCTTATCTATAGACAGACCTAAACACACACATCGCAAACATCTCCATTCACCTATTTATATAATGCTTATTTTACATTGAAACTCCAGCAGGATTTAAGTTTTACTACCATATTTTTGGTTACTACATTCGATTTATTTTTGTAAATGTTTTATTTACAATGTTATGGTTGTTCAATGTGTGCTTCTAACAAACAGTCTAAATATTCTGGAATTGAGGCGAGCAAATCATCATATTATTTTTAAAAAATTTCTAGGGAAAGGAGATGTTTTCGGGGACGTGTTTTGGAAAGAAACCACCCTTGCTCACGCATGCGCCAATGTTCGAGCACTGACTTACTGTGATTTACACATCATTAAACGAGAAGCCTTGCTTAAGGTGCTGGACTTTTACACAGCATTTGCTAACTCATTTTCCAGAAATCTGACACTCACCTGCAATCTAAGAAAGAGGGTAAGCACTTTGTACCATTCTTTTTGTAACTGTCTTTTAAATCATGTTTCTATTTTTTGGTGAGGGCGGACAACAATTGCTCCAGGTTTCCAAACTGATTACAAATGCATGTATTGATGATTTGTGCATAGCAGACACTTGCAGAGAAAATACAGACAATCCACTGATTCACAGAAAAGAGCACTTAGGGAGAGATGGGGCGCAGCACAGACCACTGCCCTTTTTTGTTTTGTGAAAGTCTGCCTTATTGAAACAGGTGCACAAAACACATTTGCCTCAGTAATCATCATTACATAACTAAAACCTCATAATACATCAATTATACTATCCAATATACTACCTCCACCACTAAAGTTCCACCCACATACCCCCCCCGCCGCTATAACATTCGGATTGTAGTGCATTTCAACCTTAACTTTGTCTCAAGGTTATGACTGCATGTATTAACCTCTAAACAATCAAACTCCTATCCATAACCTTGAACTTCTTGCCAACCCTTCCTTTCATGTGATTCACCAATGGCAACACCAATCAAAGTTCTGTAAACTCATGCAAAATCTTCCAGGACCCCGCCATGCACCTGTCTCAGTGACAACCAGAACATTGATCCCCTATTGCGTACCTATCCCAACAATGCCACCATAGATGTATTTTTTAAAACTTAAACAGAATAAACCCTCCCTAAGAGTGACAGGAGGGTGGGACTTCAAGATCTCACTAAGGACTCCCTTCCACCAGTCACCAGTCACATATTCCATATATCCCTTGGGCTATGCTAGGCTATTTTAAAGCCCAAAGCACAAAGTGGCAGTTGCTGGACTGCTCCACTCTCCCAAAACCACTGGTGGGCAGATCTCTCTGTGGTCAGCTGCCCCCCAGAGCCCCATTGGGAGAGAGGTGGCACAGCACAGGCCACTGACCACTTTTGTTGTGTGAAGGCAATACACAGCCTATTCAAATGTAGGTAGGGCTCGGCCCAGGGCCTCCCTCTCATCCTCCCAGTGATGGCCCATCCAGGCACTCCTAAGCTCTCTATTGTGTATGGCGGTCTACAAAGAAAACACAAAGCCCAACTGTCAGCTACACCCAATCATGTGAAACTATAGACAGGCTACAGGCACTAAATGGTTAAGGCAGAAAAATGTCAAACTTCTAAAAGTGGCATTTTCAAAATTGCAATAAAAAATCTGACCTCACCACAAGTTAGGGTTTTTTCTTACAATTCCAAAGACACCAAACATGAACTAGTTACCTACTTGCATTTGGAAATTGCAAATTAATACATGTAATACAGAAACTCCAATGTTATCCTATGGGAGGGGTAGGCCCTGCAGAAGTGAAAAATTAATTTACGTTTTTTCACTACCAGGACATATAAAACTTAAAAGTATATGTCCTACTTTTTAAATATATACAGCACCCTGCCCTCTGGGCTGCCAGGCCTATGCTAGAGGTGACTTATATGCATTAAAAATAAAAGATTGATCCTGCAAAAGGTTTCTTTTGCCAGGTTGTAATGACAGTTTAAAAACTGCACACACAGCTTTCAATGACTAGCCTGAAACATATTTAAAGGACTACTTAAGTGAGTGGCACAATAAATGCTGCAGGCCTAATTGGAGCATTTAATTTACAGACCTTGAATACCTATAGTACCACTTTACTAGGGACTTTTAAGTAAATTAAATAATTCATTTGGGGATAAGCCAATATTACCATATTTTAAATGGTGAGCACATGCACGTTAGCATTGGTTAGTAGTGGTAAAGTGTGCAGAGCCCTAAGGCACACAAGATCAGCAAAAATGGAGAAAGAAAGCAGAATGTTGGGAGAGGACCACCCTATAGCTGAAAGGTCTAACAGTCGTTTTTTACAAACCATGTGTCGGTAGCTCCTGATCCTATCACTGGCAGGAGCAGCTATGTTGCTCATGTGGTAACCAGAAGGAGAAACCACTAATCTTAACTGAAGCATAGAAAAAATACTTTTTCCACAGAGAGACCTATTTTCCACATGCAGAACTATATAAACGTTTATAAGTGTCAATACTCTGGTGTTCCATTAACATTCGCAGATATTTGTGCTTTCTGCATTCTCTACGAGAAAATGCTTACCCATTTGAGTACTTCTGTAATTCTTTGAGAATTCGAAGGAAGTTGGACTTTTACCGGAAATTTAGGAGCAACTTTCCTGGAGTAAATTCCTAACATTTCTCAGCTGCTTCTTTGTGAATCGGGTCCCTTTGGTGGAATGGGATGTCCTGGCATTAAATGGAGAATGGTTTATCTCTGTTGAAAGCTAAGAATATTTTATATTGTTCTGGGTACAGACAGATTATTTTTTCCTGATGGTCTCATGTCATCAAGTCAGAAAAAGTGTGGGCCTGGAGCTACCTTGATGACTTCATGCCATCTGTTCAGTTACAAGAATTAGAGAGAGAGAGAGTGGGCCATGAGTAAGCTCTTTAAGCCGCTGGCTTTCACTTTGTTTACACTTTGCTGCGGCTTGGCTGGGCTGTCGGTCAAGGCTATGGTATGTAGCTCATTGATACATTGACCTATTTGTGTTCCTATTAGGTTATGGTGATGGAGCATGATGTAGTTCTGTGGTTAAACTGCATATCTGACATTACAGATAGCTTGCAATTGAGAAGTAGTATGGGCTCTTTGATGTATTTACTTTACTGGTACTATGCTATTTTAACTGCTGATTTATATTTTTAGTTTAGGAAGAGCCTGTTGTTTGAATGCTTTGAAGACACAATGCCATTCAGTAATTGCCCTTACACATTCACTTGTTTTAGTTTTCTGTCATGATAACATGTTTAACTGTGTTCACAAAGGAAAAGCACAAAGGCATGTTTAAAGATTCAACAAAAGTACTGCACATTTATCAAAAATATCTACTGTGCTGCTCATGCTTTTTTAGTACACCAATTACAATAAAAGCTTCATCTGTTGCTTCCTTTTACAAAGAAAACACCCCATCTATGAGTAAAAACTGTGCTTTATTAAGAACAGTACCTTTCCTTCTCCTTAACAGTGCTATGATACTACCAACGCAAATAGAACTCACACAACCACCACCAACTCCCAGACCTCCAATAGAAGCACCATCTGTGCCAACAGTACCACCATCAGCATCACAAATATCACCACAAGTACCTCTACAACCACCACCAGCAATTAAACATCACCACCCTTGCCAACCACACCATCTACAATACCACAATGCCGCTTATACGACTTCTTCACTAATATAGACATGAATGCCACAATACCACCAATACTACCAGTATTAATGCCATTGAAAGCATGCCAATACCACCGTCACCAATTCCAACATCAATATTACCACCTATACCTTGGCGAAAAACCCCAATTACATCTTCAGTACCACCAATGCCACCATTAATACTAGTGCCACCACCACTAATCCCACCACATAAACTACCAATAACACCACCGATGGCACTATCACCAATACCACCACTAACAGTCACAACACCACCAGCACCACCCCACTATCAGCACCACCAGTACCGTTCACACCACCACAATAATATCACCAACATGACCACGAATGCCACACCACCAACACCAGAACAACTACCAGTATGACTTCATCAAGAATATCACCATCAATAAAGACACCAGCAATATCATCAGAAACAATACGATGGCAAAGCCAATGGAACTGCATTTCTGCATGCTTGTGTTTGCATGCATTGTTTAACTGAATTAGACCAAATGGCTTTGTCAATGCTTGTATTAGGGTTTAGGTTTCAGTAAAGGGTAACTCGGTTTAACTCGAAAACTAGCATAACCTATCTTGAATCCTTTAAATGTAACTTCAGATCCTGATCACTGTTCTGCAGATCCCAACTATTTAAATAAGTAGTGTATGTTCCGCAAATATCCCAAGGTTGGAAAGTAAATCAAAACAATTCATATAAGCGAATAATGAAAGGAAATCACAGCACAGTAAATATCCTTTTCGTTTAACCTTTTACGTCGATATAGCGGAGAGAATCCACTGTAGCGCCAAGGGACTCCACTGAGGTGTTTGTTGCGCTACATAAATCACTACAAAAAAATAACATAAAGTCACACTTGCCTTAAACCTGAGTGCATAATCTACAGCCTGTCGTTGTGCTGTTGACAATATTCTGAATTCACTCACAAATTGTTTTGTTTGATTCGCTCGCTGCCTCAGCAAACTCAGTATGTCTTATCTGTTTACACAGAAACGTCGTTTCTCGAAAGAACGTGTCTTCAAAAGCAGCTTTAGTATTCGCATATAATAACCACATTCGTCACTCACCCATGCTTTCCCACTGTTATTCATTACACATATTGCTTTTGAAACTGAATTAAAACGCTTGTAATTAAGTTCAAAGGTATGATTATGACATTTGCGTATGTGAAGTACTTCCTAATAAATACAATTGGCAAATTTTCAGCGTCATAACTATGAGTCTTCGCCTGTTGCAGCCACCAGTCTTTTTGACAGTGTATGTTAAATATGTGCAAATGATTACTACAAAATCGTCCTTTCAAGATCACACCGTATCAAATGAAATAAGCGCTCAGCCTCGGAGAACCCGTTATACTTGTCAGCCCTAGCGCGGTCTAACTCTTCCCCAAACGTATTGCCTTATTCGTCCATTTTTTTGCTGATCTCGTTTTTGTTGTCTTTAGGACTCTGTACACTTTATCGCTGCTAACCAGTGACAGTGCGTGTCCTCACTCCCTAAAACATGGTGACATTGGCTTACCCCCAAGTGGCACATTCAATTTTATTTTTAAGCCCCTAGTACAGTGGTACTACATGCATCCAGGGCCTGTAAATTAAACACTGCTCGTGGGCATGGATGTCAATTCGCAAAAATGCCAGGAGTGGCGAAAGTGACATCACATGCCCTTTGACCTTCACTTTCACTCACAGAAACATACGCATACATTCATCCTTACACAACCCTCTCGAATAAACATACTCACTCTCAAGCACACACACACATCATACATTTTTGATTTACTCAGCTGCCAATGAAGGTCATATTGCAGCTAATTGAAATTAAAGAGTAACAGTAAACCAGCACTCTGCGGGTGCATGGTCAAAATGGCGACTGGAGCGGACGCTTAAGATGGAGCTCCGCTTCAGGCCCGATTAATATTCAACCAAATCTACCCTGCCCAGGCCCCCAGTCACCCTGAATTAAAGCTGACTAGGTCCGGCGAGTGCTGGCCAGACCAAGGACGATATCAGACTGGGTTTGGGCGTGCTATGTGAAGAGAGTGCACAACCACCGCAAGAGAACAGAGCGCAGCAGTCCCATGGATGTTGCTGTACAAGGCAGAGTGAGGGCGTCTACGCGAGGCCCTTGCTGGAGCACACCGTACGGCCACCTTCCAACAGTCGCTGCGGAAAGTTGAACGTGGAAACCAAGACACGACCACTGCGGACGAGGTGCCGGGGACACAGGCACTGACGGTGAGGCTGACATGAACCTCGGAGATTGCAGCGAACAACGATGCTGGAGTCGACGCTGAGACCAGCGGCACACCACCGAGTGCCACAGCGGTTACAATTGTGGTCTGAAGACATTAGGTGGAGCAACACGAGACAAAGTGGTGAGTCTGAGGAGCTAAGACATTCTAAAGAGGCTGACGATGGCGACTGGGTCCCGAACTGAGAGATGGGCGCATTCTGCATTCAACATTTTGAGTAGCTTTCACCGCAGGAGGGAAATGACCATAGTCCCGGAAATGAAGATCGTGCTGCACAATAAGACTGACCTGCCTTGACACTGGGCGGTGCAGGGCCACTATTGAGAAAGGACGAGCTGTCTCAATAGGACCCACACCAAAAACAGAGGCCCCAGGGACCCCAACTGAGAGCATCAACTTCACTGAAAAAACACCTGCAGTTCATGGCCCACTCCACGGACATTAAACTAGAGACCAGAAGACAGGTGGAGCGGTGAGGCCCACCTCTGAAGGAGCTGGAAATGTATGGAGCAACATAGAGGGGACGGACCCCTAGAGACAGCTACCAGAGCATATAAGACACCCCAGGCGTATTGAAAACTGAGCATTTAAGAAACCCCTGGGGTATTGAACCCGAACACCACAATACTGAGAAGACTGCCAACGGTGAACCAGGAACTGTGGGCACAGAATTACCGGAGCGAAATATGGTGAAGCCCAATAAAGTAGAGCTCCCCTTACCATTAGGATAGGCCCTGCTGGCAACAACCGTAGCCATGGGAGAAGACGGAGCCATTCTCCAACAGATGAACACCATGCTTCAAACTCATTCCGGACAATTGGAGAAAGTCCTGCAAGCAGTACTAGACACTAAAAGTGGCTTACAAACTAAGATTGCATCTGTGTCACAGGAAGTTAATTTACTTTGAGTGGACCAACGCAAATTGGCAGATACAGGAGATCATCTCTGGCGACCTTGTAGCCTACAGTACAGGAACTCCGCAGCACGGTAACGCAATTACAGACAGAAGTGGCTTCCCTGCAGTGCAAGGCCGAAGATGCAGAAGGGAGATCACTGAGGAGATCACTGAGTCTTACAACTTCCGATTACTGGGGTTCCTGGAACGCGCGGAGGAACCCAATGCCGAACTCTTTCTGGAACAGTGGTTGACGACCAAGGTACTGGAGATCAAGGTGCCAGCTTTCTTCTCCATCGAAAGAGCACACAAAATCCCTGACAGACCACCCCCACCCGGTGCCCCACCCAGGCCACTGATAGCCGGCCTCCTCAACTACTGTGATCAAAACCTCATCCTGCAGACCTTTTGGACAAAGGGTCCATGGATATTCGAAAACGCCACCATTACAGCCTATCCTGATAACACACTCCAGGTACAGCGCAGGAGAAGCTCATACACAAAGGTCAAACAACTCCTGCGCAAACATGGTATCAAATATGCACTGCTCTTTCCAGCGACACTAAGAGTGACAGACAGAGAGAAAACTCACATTTTCCCAACCCCAGAAGATGTCTGGACATTGCTGCATGCTAAAGGCTTGACACAATTGACACAAGAGGGACCTCAACCCAAGGGAAGACTGACCCCTGACGCAAAAGGAGACTGGGTGACAGGGTGCGACCGACGAAAGCTCAAACAGAAGAAATTCAAGCCCAAGTACTACTGGAAGCCACATAGTTCATGTCCAATCTCTTCACAATTCTACAGGAGGGCCTCACCTCCGATATTGCTTCTTCAGAGGGTCATTCAAATGTTAGGACAACCAGCTCTAAACAGGGGCCAGATATCACCCCACGCACAGCAGATGATTTGTAACCACACTACTATGGCTGGCACTGACTGTGACTTAAATGGAGAATCCACTCCATAAACGTGGGGACTAGATTCATGTATGCTAGAAGCACTAATGAATAACCTCGCTGCAACAACAATTGACCGTCCTTATTGACTTAAGGAACCCAAAAACACTTATACCCAAAGACACTGGTTCACGTCAGTGGCATAAAGCCACGCCTGTAGAACTCTCACTGCATCGAGGCGATGGCCACCAGTGTTCGACAGACGCACCTAGCAGCCACAGCTGGATAGGGGTGCGGAGTATAAGGACTCGGCTAATAATGGGAGCAGGCCGGATCAAAGCCACAAACACCATCCAGATACCAGCACTCCCATCATGACTTTCCGAATGGGCGAAAAAACATCCCACAACAGTTAAGTTTTTTGCTATGTTCGGCGGGGTGGCTGCAGGCCTGTTGGCCACCAGCCCAGAAGGTTCGATGTTGTTGGGGAATTGTTAGTTCACACAAAGTTCTTGATGCAGACATGGGGAGCCGGAAAGAAAAAGGGACACAGGGACAAAGGAAGGGAAAATACCTGAGGCACTAAACAATCAAGCAGAACTAGACATCAGACATGAACCACAGGCACATAATGCAACATACACACTCAGAATCACATGGGAGCTACTCAGTACAATATACTGACATGGAATCTGAAGGGAATGGCAGCACCTAACAAACAACAACTCACCTTCATTAAACAAAACAAAATACAGGTAACGATGATCCAAGAAACACACCTTACAGCTGAGGAACTAAACAACCTCAAAACTAAACGGAGAGGCCGGGCCTATGGCACAACAGTGTCATCGTTCACAAGGGGAATACTGATTTGGGTGGCCCCCAAGGTCCCTTATACGGCAGAGCACCTCACTATAGATAGAGAGGGCAGATATCTGCTGGTAAAAGGCTTTTTAGATGGAGCGCCCCTGGCTCTAGCTGATATATATGCCCCCAACTCAAAACCCAAAGAATTCCTAACATCCATCACACCTACCCTCTTCCAGGATCCCACTGTCCCTTGCATATTGGGTGGTGATTTTAACTGTGTCCAGGACATGGAGATGGACAGGTCCCATCCCCCCTTGCCTGGCATACCCAGCAGAACCCTGGCACAGGGATTTAACTCTTGGATGTCAGACAGAGGACTATGGCCCTCATTCCGACCCTGGTGGTCTAAGACCGCCAGGGCCGCGGGCAACGGAAGCACCGCCAACAGGCTGGCGGTGCTTCAGTGCCCATTCTGACCGTGGCGGTAAAGCCGGGGTCAGAAAAGGGGATCCCCTGGCTGGGCTGAACCTCCATGGCGGCGTTCCCGCCAGCCTGTTTCTGGCGGTTTTGACCGCCAGGAACAGGATGGCGGGAACGGGTGTCGTGGGGCCCCTGGGGGCCCCTGCACTGCAAATGCCACTGGCATGGGCAGTGCAGGGGCCCCCTAACAGGGCCCCAGCATGATTTTCACTGTCTGCATAGCAGACAGTGAAAATCGCGACGGGTGCAACTGCACCCGTCGCACCCCTGCAACACCGCCGGCTCCATTCGGAGCCGGCCTCTGTGTTGCAGGGCCTTTCCTGCTGGGCCAGCGGGCACTACCTTGGCGGGCGCCCGCTGGCCCAGCGGGAAAGTCAGAATGGCCTCCGCGGTCTTCTGACCGCGGAGCGGCCATTTGGCGGTTCCCGCCAGGCGGGCGGCGTCCGCCGCCCGCCCGGGTCAGAATGACCCCCTATATGACATATGGTGATTACAACATCCATAGGAGTTTGAATACTCCTTTTACTCCCCAGTACACAGACTGCATATTAGGATAGGTTTAATTCTAGGCCCAACACGCTTGGCGTAGGACATCCTGCAGGCAGAATATTTAGCCAGGACACTATCTGATCACTGTCCGTTAAGGGTTGAACTACAATGGGGCAGACCGCGCACGAGCATGCCATTGTGGTGAATGCAGCCTACCATACTTACAGATCCACCATTCCACCAAGAGTTAGCTGACTGCATTGTAAGATACTTCGAACATAATAAGAGAACCGCTTTATCGTGAGCAGTGACATGGGACGCGCACAAGGTGGTGGTACGAGGACACTGCCTCTCAGCCATGGGGGGAGTCCGGCACATCTTAACACCTGAATTGACCACATTAGAGATGGACCTGCGTGCACTAGAACGCGAGGTGGCGCGAGGCACCACAGACCCCAACACACTTCGTGAATTACAAGCATGACACAAAGATGTGGACTCGCGGCTACGACAGCATTACTACCGGCACTATATCACCAGACTACACATCTAGGGAGATCGATCTAGCAGGATGTTAGCATGGCTAACTCGCGGCAACCAAAATTATACCCCAGTAGGGGCACTAGGACTAGAGACAGGAATGGCGGTCAATTCCCAGGCATCTATAACTGATGCCTTCAGAGACACTACCCTACACTATACACAGAGGGGCCTGCTCCTTCCTCAGCTCAGTTAGAATGCTTTTTCACTAACCTCCCTTTGACCCAGCTTACTCTTCTTCAAAAGATGGAGCTCGATGAGTCCCTCGACATAGATGAGATTCGGACTGCACTGCACCAACAAGGCCACAATAGAGCGGCTGGAACTGATGGACTGTCAGCTAAATATTACTCCACCTTCACCGTACACCTTGCTGGCCCACTCTTGGAAGTGTTACAAGAAGCAAAACAGCGGAATAGTCTTACAGACTCACAACATGAGGCACTCATAGTAGTATACCTAAACCAGGCCTAAACCAGGCCGGGACCCACAAGACGTGTGCTCATATAGACCGATATCATTGTTTAATTTAGACTGTAAGATACCCGGTAAAGTTTTGGCCAATTGCTCACACTCCATGATTGGCCATTTGTTCCACGAAGACCAGTCAGGCATCATCCCGGGTACACCTTCCTGAATATCACAAGGCTATCGCGCCTACTGAAAGTATCCTCTCATGGGGAGTACGACAGAGTATTAGTGTCACTGAATATAGAAAAGGTCTTCAACACCTTTGGATGGCCTTTCTTGAAGGAGACACAGCAACACCTAGGTTTTGGTGACAACTTTAGGGACTGGATAAACATCATGCACTCTAAACCCACAGTCTGAGTGAAAACTGGCCGAATAATTTCTGAGAGCTTCCCAAACTGCTGCAGCACACGGCAGGGATGTCCACTATTGCCACTCTTATTCGTGATGGGAATCAAACCCCTGGCAGCCCATCTCCGATTGCATGCACAGCAGTGGGGGATCCTGGACCTAGGTATTCCACACATTATTTCCCTCTATGCAGACAACGCATTAATATATCCACACAAGTGCACGTCCACACTACCGGAAGTCATGAAAATACTAGACTTTACCCTGCTTTGCAGGCAGGTCGCTCCCAGCTCCGCTGCCCAGCTCCACCTCCTCACCGTTCTGTTCTCTTTGTGTCCATCTCTTTGTTCCAGCTTCCCCAGCCGCTGCGTCCCCTGCGGCCCCTCCCACCTCCCCCCTCCACATCACCGTTCCGTTCCCTTTGTTTCCTTCTCTCCGTTCCAGCTTCCCCTGCCGCTGCGTCCCCTGCGGCCCCTCCCGCCTCCCCCCTCCACCTCACCGTTCCGTTCCCTTTGCTTCCTTCTCTCCGTTCCATCTTCCCCAGCCGCTGCGTCCCCTGCGGCCCCACCCCCCTAGCCTTCCCATTCAACCAGCCATCCCTCCTCCCAGCTGCCACTCCCTCCTCCCCCATTTATAGAAGCCAGGACGCGGTAACCAGGAGCAACCCTTTACCCTGCTTTGCAGGCAGGTCGCTCCCCGCTCCGCCGCCCAGCTCCACCTCCTCACCGCTCCGTTCCCTTTGTGTCCATCTCTTCGTTCCAGCTTCCCCAGCTGCTGCGACCCCTGCTGCCCCTCCCACCCCCCCACCACCTCACCGTTCCGTTCCCTTTGTATCCATCTCTTCGTTCCAGCTTCCCCAAACGCGGTGTCCCCTGCGGACCCTCCCGCCTCCCCCCTCCACCTCACTGTTCCTTTCCCTTTGTTTTCTTCTCTCCGTTCCAGCTTCCCCAGCTGCTGCGTCCCCTGCGGCCCCTCCCGCCTCCCCCTCCACCTCACCGTTCCGTTCCCTTTGTTTCCTTCTCTCCATTTCAGCTTCCCCAGCTGCTGCGTCCCCTGCGGCCCCTCTCACCTCCCCCCTCCACCTCATCGTTCCATTCCCTTTATTTCCTTCTCTCAGTTTCAGCTTCCCCAGCCGCTGCGTCCCCTGCGTCCCCTGCGGCCCCACCCCCCTAGCCTTCCCATTCGTCCAGCCCTCCCTCCTCCCAGCTGCCACTCCCTCCCTCCCCCATTTATGGAAGCCACAACGCGGTAACGAGGAGCAACCCTTTACCCTGCTTTGCAGGCAGGTCGCTCCCCGCTCCGCCGCACAGCGCCACCTCCTCACCGTTCTGTTCCCTTTGTGTCCATCTCTTCGTTCCAGCTTCCCCAGCCGCTGTGTCCCCTGTGGGACCTCCCGCCTCCCCCCTCCACCTCACCATTCCTTTCCCTTTGTTTTCTTCTCTCCGTTCCAGCTTCGCCAGCCGCTGCGTACCCTGCGTCCCCTGCGGCCCCTCCCGCTTCCCCCTCCACCTCACCGTTCCGTTCCCTTTGTTTCCTTCTTTCTGTCCCAGCTTCCCCAGCCACTGCATCCCCTGCGGCCCCACCCCCCTAGCCTTCCCATTCGTCCAGCCCTCCCTCCTCCCAGCTGCCACTCCCTCCCTCCCCCCATTTATGGAAGCCGCAACACGGACGTGCTGCTGGCGTGCCAAGCCCGTCTGCGCCCGTCCACGCCAAGACCACGACCAGCATCAGTCCCCCTGGCCCTCGCAGACAAGCCTACTCTCCCCTCATCCTCCACTCACTCAACCCATGCCCTCGCCCCACCTGCACCCTTTCCAGCCCCACACACACTCATGGCCCCTTCACTTGCCACACCTGTCATTTTTCCTGCTCCTCCTCCCTCACACCACACACCAACCACAGCGACCCCCCTGACAACACACACAACTCTCCCAACGCAGCACACACCTGCTCTGCCCCCACCCCCACCAACCAGCCCCACAGCACACCACCCCACAACCAGAACACACCCCCCAACAACACCCTCATGCACCACACCACCGCCACCCTCCAAACCACCTCAACTGCCTGCTCCTCAACACCCGCTCCCTTCACAAACATGCCATAGAACTCTGGGACCTCATCACATCACACTCACCCGACATCGCCTTCCTCACGGAAACCTGGACCAACCCCCTCCTCAGAACCTGACATAGCCATCACCACCCCCAAGGGATACAAACTCCAACGCAAAGACCGCCTCAACAGGCCAGGGGGTGGCATCGCCATCCTACACAGGGACACCATCAAAGTCACCACCAGCTCCCAAGACAGTATTGACAACACAGAACACATGCACTTCCTAATCCACATTGACAACAACTCCACCCTCAGAGGTACACTAATCTACAGACCACCAGGACCACATCCCGCCTTCTGCGACACCATCGCCGACTCCATCAGCTCGCACGCCCTCACCTCCACAGACTACATCCTCCTCAGTGATTTCAACATTCACCTGGAGAACCCACAAGACCACAACTCAACATCCCTCATTGACAACCTCACCAACCTCAGACTCAAACAACTGGTCACAGCACCCACCCACTCAGCAGGACACACGCTCGACGCAATTTTCACCTCAAGCCAACACATAGCCTACACCCACACCACCGAACTCCTCTGGACTGACCACCACTGCGTCCACTTCTTCTTCGCCAAACCCCCCACACACCACCATCAACACACCACACCCTACCGCATGTGGGACAAGATCCCCACAGAACGCCAGAACTCCCAACTGTCTCACAACCCCCCTCCACTCCAACAACCCTAACACAGGAGCCCACAACCTCTCAAAATGGATCACCACCTGCGCAGACACACTAGCCCCCCTCAGAAAACCCATTGCCACCGCAACATCAAGAACGCCCCATGGTTCACCCCCGAACTCCAAGCGCAAATGCCACCAAGCGGAGAAAATATGGTGACAAGAAACCTCTACAACCAACTTCTCCACCCTCAAAGCCACCATTCGCACTCATCACGAACTCATCCGCATCGCCAAAAGAGACCACTACAAGGCACGCCTTGACAACAACTCCCAAAACAGCGAAGAACTCTTCACCATCATTAATGAACTAGCCAAACCCAAAGCCAGCAACATAGACCCTTCACACACACAGCCCTATGTGACGCCCTCTCCAACCACTTCCACCACAAAATCCTGGACATCCACAACAGCTTCATACCACACACACCCCCCACACACACCCCTCACTCACCCAACTCAACCCCCACTCATGATCACCCCACCACACTCACCACCTGGGCCCCCACCACACACGAAGAAACCGAAAAAACCATGAACTCCATCCGCTCCGAATCCCCCTCCAACCCCTGCCCACATCGCATCTAAAACAAAGCCAGCCCAACCATCGCCCCCATACTCCGTGACATAATCAACTCCTCCTTTGACTCCGCCACCTACCCAGACCCCTGGAAGCACGCGGAAATCACTGCTCTCCTAAAAAAAAAAAAAGCCGACCCAGAGATCCTCTCCAACTATAACCCCATCTCCCTCCTCCCCTTCCCCGCCAAGGTTGCAGAGAAACTAGTCAACACCCGCCTATCCCACTACCTCAAAGAAAACAACACTCTTGACCCCTCACAATCCGGGTTGCGCAAGAACCACAGCACAGAAACCGCCCTCATCGCATGCACTGACGACATTAGGATCAAAGTCGACAAAGGCGAGACCGTCGCACTCATCCTCCTAGACCTCTCCGCAGCCTTTGACACTGTCTGCCACCACACACTCCGCACACGCCTCCACAACATAGGAATTCGCCACAAACCCTTAGACTGGCTCACCTCCTTCCTCAGTGACCGGACCCAGAGAGTCCGCCTCCCACCTTTCCACTCCACCACCACCAAGATCATCTGCGGAGTCCCCCAATGGTCCTCTTTCAGCCCCACACTCTTCAACATTTACATGATCTCCCTAGCCAACATCCTACGATCACAACGAATCACTATCCTATCCTACGCAGATGACACCCAACTCATCCACTCCCTCACCCGCAACCCGACCACCGCCAAAACCAACCTACACGCAGCTCTCCTCGACACCGCCAACTGGATGACAACTAACCACCTCAAGCTTAACTCCAACAAAACTGAGATCATCATCTTCCGCCCCAACAAAACCATATGGGACGACTCCTGGTGGCCCACCGCCCTAGGACCCGCACCCACCCCGGCAAACCACGCACGCAACCTCGGCATCATCCTGGACCCCTCCCTCTCCATGACACATAAATCAATGCCCTTACCTCCTCCTGCTTCCTCACACTCCGCACTCTAAAAAAATCCTTCAAATAGATTCCCCCAGAGACCAGGAGGACAGTCACCCATGCACTCATCACACTCGTCAGCAGCAGACTAGACTACAGTAACGCCCTCTACGCCGGCACCACACTCAAACTCACACGCAAATTCCAGAGAATCCAGAACACAGCTGCGCACCTCGTCCTTGGCCTCCCCCGCCACGAACGAATCTCACCACACCTCAAAACCCTTCACTGGCTCCCCATAAACAAGAGAATCACATTCAAGATCCTCATCCACGCAGACAAATCCCTCCACAACACCGGCCCGACATACCTCAACGAAAGAGTGAACTTTCACACTCCCACCCGCAACCTCCGATCAGAAAACCTCGCCCTAGCCACAGTCCCCCGCATCCAACGCACCACCACAGGAGGCAGGTCCTTCTCCTACCTCGCCCCCAAAACCTGGAACTCCCTCCCCACCAACCTCTGCAAAACCAAAGACCTCCTGCTCTTCAGAAAAAACCTCAAAACATGGTTGTTCGAACAGTGACCCTCCTGTCCCCCAAACGCCTTGAGACCCTCACGGGTGAGTAGTGCACTTTAGAAATTCTTTTGATTTGATTTGATTTGATTTAGACATGTTCAGGGATCTATCTGGCCTAAAGATGAACTGGGTGAAGTCATGTTTGTTCCCATTAAACCCCATTCCAGAGCAATTGTGGCTTGATCTCCCAGAGTACTGATTATCATGGTATCATGTTACCCTCAAGTAACCTAGGTATTCAAATATACAATAATACAGAGGATCTCATGGAAGGCAACCTGGGGTGGGTGATACGTTCAATTCGGGGATCACTGCTTTTCTGGGGATCATTACCACAATCACTCTTAGGGCGAGTGGCAATCGCAAAGATGATAATACACTCCAACTGTTGTATTACTTTACGGCATTACTACTGATACTACCCAGCTCTTTGTTCTGTCTCCTTAATGGCCTGATGGTGGAATTATTATGGGGGAACACAAGATGCAGGGTTGCCCTAACTATAATGCATAGACCACTTGAAGAAGGGGACGAGGCATGCCTAATTTTGAGTTATACTACGCAGCGACGCAACTACAATGGGCATTGCTCTGGCTTCGTGCAACCTCAACAGCAGAGAAAATAATGGTACAGTGCAGACTAGGTCAAACTGACGTGGCTGCATGGATGACATATTACGCATGCCCTCCCATACACAGTAATAACCTAATGGACATGGCCCGAGTGTGCGGACGCAGATTTACATGACTAGAAACCCCCACCACCACCCTATGCCCCAATTGCTGGGCGTGCAAGGAAAAAGGGCTTTGAATACACACCACACACTGGGGCCGTGGTATGTGGCAGGTCTTATCAAGATCGGGGACCTCTTTAAAGAAGGCACACTCAGGACATAAGAGGAAATAGAAAACACTCACAATTTAGGCCCAGGCCAGTTTCTAACATAGTGCGTTATAAGAAAGCTCATACAGAACACATGGCGGAACGGTGAAACGGAGCCTCCAACATCACCTGTACTACATTTACTATTGTCTAACCCAGAAAAAGAGAAGCTGGTATCCCTGCTGTACAATATCATCCTAGGAAACAGCGGCACAGGTCAGATGGGAGCAAGAGCTAGATGGGAGGGAGCCATATCACATCCACTGTCACATTCCGATTGGACCAAAGCACTCCAACAAGTAAAAAATATGTCCTGCAACCCCAGATTCTGTTACACTCAATTCATTTATTTACATTGAGCTTATTGATCCCTCATCGACTCAACTGCATGTTCCCACACTCGACCCACACATACCCCCGCTGGGGAGATCAGCAAGCCACCTCCTATCATATGATATGGACATGCCCACCCATAAAAAGGGCCTGCCATGAAATAGTTACACTAACGGAGGAACTAACGAGTCACCAACTGTACCCTACTCTGGAATCCTGCTTATTAGACATCCGCACCAAAAAGAAGGGTGATAAACAGTTACATAGATTGATAGACCTGGCTTTCGTCCTCTTTAAACCTCTACCGTCAATACAATGGAAAGCACCAGCCACTCCAGATATCAAAAAATGACTAAGAGACGTGTTGCAATGGGCTGGAGCCGAGGCTCAGGTGCTTAGATCACTGAATGACAGGGGCGGGATATTAGTGGGGCGAGAGCATTTGGACACTTACCTGGTTCAGACTGAAGCCAAAAATGACTGACACCCTCCCTGAATCACAATGCATGCCATTAAAACCAAGAACACCTGACAACCATGCAACACACCACAGGAACACACTCAATCATAGGTGACACACAACCTAGTTATATACACCCTCATAGTTCAACTTGGAAAATCGTGTCACTCACAGAGACGCAACATATCATGCCACACAATGTTGATCAAAATCAGGGTGGATTAGTGAGTTAGGTATCACACTCACACCCAGGCATCATGACAGTAACTGGGCAGTAACACACCTTCGAATCGACACACGAGACTGTTGACACAGAATATGAACAACATACACATACCATCCAAAACACAACTAACACCTATGCACAGCATTAAGAAAATGGAAGAATACAAACTGCAAAATGTAGGCATGCAATGCCAAAAAAGGAATACCATTTATCTTTACCAGACACCACAGAAACTCAGGCCCCTCTCCCTTCCCCCACAAACCCTTGTTACTGATAAACTACACACCCATACAAACAATGTGCACCCAATGTACTGCATCAGTTTGAAATGTTGTAATGATCAAAATAAAAAAGATTTTTTTTAAAAACAGCACTCTGCACTGCATCACCAGGGAGACGAACTTGAGACACTGCAATACATCCTAGTCAGAGTAAGCCTACACACTACCCTGTATTCTATGGACGAAAACACAGTACACTTTACTACATCCTATTGAAAATAACCTTGTACACTATACTGTATCCTAGGGACTTTAAACTGGCCCACTGTACTACATTGTAGTTAATGTAGTGCAGCACATTGCACTGCATACTAGGGTTTTTAACCATGCACATTGTATAATGTCTAGTGAGAGTAACCCAGTGCTCTGCATTGGCTCCTAGGGTCAGTAACCTGACATTCTGACACATTGAAATCCAGCGCTCTGCATTTCTTCCTGTGGACACCAACCTGGAACACTGTACTACACTAATTGTAAACAATATAATATAATTATGTTAATGTAATATCACTCACTATTAGCGTAACAAATAATTGACATAAAACAAAGAGACTGGTGCCCCAACTAACATCCATAAGGACAAGCTGCCACTGTGTTCCTGGCACTGATTTTATATCAGTTATGACACAAGCAGTGCTCATGTGTTGTTAACATTGTCATTACCACATCAGGGGAATAAATATACCAGGACCAGTATCAGCACTGCCATCGGAGGCGTGCCGAAACGGATGGGATGAAAATTGAAAATTCATTAGGATAACTTGTCTGCCATGGTAGTTGGAAGGGCGGCAAAACAGATCAGGCATTAGCCGTTTGCAGTTCATGGGATATTCCTGGATCCTGGAGGTTCTGACTCAGCATGGGACATCTTGCTTCAAGGAAACAAAAGTGCATGCTGACAGAGTGGCAAGAGAAGTCCAGAGAGGCTGCCTACATATGTCCTGATGTTGTAGAGGACCTGATTTGCTCCCCTTTTTAAAAACAAAACATTTAGGTGAACCTGTATGATGCTCATTTTCTCAATTTCTCACAGTAGTAATAAAGTGTCACTCAAAGTGCCAGATTTGAGCAGTTGTGACATCACAGATAAGCACGATGAAAATATGAAAATGACACCAATATTCACATTGAAAAAGGTAAGAGCTATGTAGTGCTATAGGGGATACATAAACACAAACTGATATAAAGTGTCAAGTGTCAGACATCTTGGATTTGACTAATAGTTTTTATTAATGCACCCCATCACCATAAGGATTAAAGATTGCTATGCGGTACTAGTTGAATAAACAAAAGTAATTGTGTTACATATATTCCTCTCTCCTTGCCTCATGGTAGTGCAGAGATTCATTCCGGACAGAGGAGTGACACATCATGGCTGGTTGGACCCAAGTCTGACATTATGTCTTGGTTATGACAGGGTTTAGTGTATTTAGTCCAAGACTGAACTTTAATTGGACGACCAACTGTGTAGTCTTAGGTCCTCCATGAAAATTGTTTCTACACTGACTAATACCCTCAAGTACGGTGGCATCACTAAGGCACCGGACAGTTGGGAGGAAATAACTAGGGAAGACTAGAGGATATGCCTTATTATTAAGAAGGGTGTATGACATATGTAAAGTATGGCCAGTGGGAAGAGATGACAAATGGATTCTGCCAGGTCACCGTGAGGCAAAGTCCCTGCAAAGTAAGTAATAGTTTAATATGATTAGTAGGGACCTCAGATTTACCCGCAACTGATAGTCACTGTCCTTGTTGGCCTGGCCCTGGAACTAGCACTCCATAACACGTAAGCTGCTGCTTGGGCACTCACAGACATATTGAGGCAGTTGAGCCTGGCAACAACTGACCAGCCCCAGATGGAACAATGACTGGCCCTTCTTCACAGCACTGACAGAGCTAAGCTCTTGAGGACCTGACTTTTCAGGCTGCTTGGCCCAAGATGCCAGTTGGTCGACTCACCCACAGTGATCCCGCAACCTAAACTAGCAAAGATAGGAAGGCAATCCAACAAGCCTTTGGCAGCGAATATTGCACAGAGTGTGCCAGTGAAGCAGTACCTCTGGACTGTTGTCTACCACTGAACCATCTTTCGTAAACATAGCCATTTTTACACCATATTTAAGTTATTAAGTATATTAATACCTGTTGCCTGGGCTGCTAACTGGTAATATCACCACCTATAGCAACCCAGGTGCTAAGAATTAGACAATAGTAAAAACACTAACAGTTCCTAAAACATAAGACACAGTGGGCCAGATGCACAAAACTTTCACTCACAAGAAGAGGTTGAAAATTGCACCCCTACTTTTTACCAATGAAATGAAAATGTTCAAACCAACCAATGAACTAATAGATCAGTGCCAAAAGTGCATTATTACATTTCCTTGTGGAGATATTATAATGCAACTCCTCTAAGAAACACACACCACTATTGCTTGGCCTTGTAGTTTACTATCTTTATGTTATATGTACTGAATGTGACACACTTTCAGCAAGTTCAGGGTTTCTAAACATGGAACCCATACAAAAGAAAAACTACAAGTCCCAGAAAGAAACACACTGCCTCCAATTGCATACCAGGTTCAAGAAGGGCGGGGCTAATTTGTTAAATAGATCTAATTACCATGGTATAACTTCTTGGTTTCACTTGCAACAAGAAGGCACTCACAGTATCACACAAGACAAGTAAATGACACCTAAACACATGGCCGTGTCACACATTGACAATCTCAAAACATAGCAGTAATGCTAAAAGAATAAATCAAAGCACCTACTGTAACTGACTGCAAGGCTCTTGGCAGCACTTCTTGCAGGTCCAAAGGGCTTGTGGTCCAGGAACACAGGAATACAGGCACACACTACTGACAACAGTCCTTGTAACTCCTCGGTGCTGTCACTCCTTCTAAAGCCTGCAGGTCAAAGATGTTCCTGCCTCTGCCTGGGAGGCCTTGAAGGGTGTGTTGCTAGGCAACACTGAAACAACCCCTTACATAATGGAACACAGTGAAGCAGTTGCAAATGTTAACTTCCCCCGCCCCCAACAAAAGTAGCCTGGAAATCCCAGATGCTTTTATTTTTAGATGAACATTATGTGTTTCCACTGTTCCTCATGCTACCCTTTGCAGCCTGAGCTAAGGGATCACAAGAACAGTCCCATGGGTCACAGGGACCAAGCTAGGGGTTGCAACAGCGACTCCTGGTGACCCATAAATGATGTCCATGCTAGTGGGCCTGCAGCACTGATTATGCAACCCTCTTAAGTAGCCTTTTAAACATGTCTTAGTCCTGCCATTGCAACCTGTGTGTGCAGTTTAACCTGCCATTTCAACCTGGCAAAAAAAACTTTTACCAGGTCCAAACCTTCCTTTTTAATACATATAGGTCACACCTAGGGTAGGCCCTAAATAGACAACAGGGCAGGGTACAGTGTATTTAAAATGTTGGATATATATGTTTAAGTTTTACATGTCCTGGTAGAGAAAAACTATTAAACTCATTTTTCACTACTGCAAGGCCTACATCTTCTTTAGGATAACATTGGTTTACCTTGTTATATTTAATAAGAGATAACTTGAGAACAGATGGGACTATTGAGTTTGATGTCAAAAGAGTTGTAAATAAAAAACTCTATTTAATGGTAAAGCCGAATTTGAAGTCACAATTCTGAAAATGTCACATTAGGAAGTTGGCATTTTGTTATTCCAACCATTTTGTGCCTGCAGCCTGTATCCTGGGTCACATGACTAGGTGTAGTTGGCAGTTGGTCCTTCTGTATTGCTTCCAGACAGTGGTAGGGACCAGGTGTTGGTAGGGTGGTTCATCTCTGACTTGATGAGGAGGAGGAGCAGTCACCTACCACATTTGCACTTCTCAAGGCCCTGCCCAGTACACTCACAAAGTGTTTGATCCTAGACTTTTGTACCCCCAGACAGCTAAGGCCAAAGCAAGGAGGCAGTGAATTTCAAACACCTCTGAGGATGAAAACCTTCAGAATCTTCTCCTACTTCAAATATGGCACAAAGCATAAATATTGGACTCATAGACCCAACCCTTACCAGAAATTGTGGTTGCGCATGAGTACAGTCTCAACCCATGTCAATCAGTAACCCAGTTTCCTTCATAACCCAGACAAATAGCCAACCTAGAGACCATGGGCCTGATTACGACCTTGATGGAGGGGATTACTCCTTCCCAAAAGTGACGGATACAATGTCCGCCATTTTACAAGTTCCATAGAATTTAATGGAACTTGTAATATGGCGGACGGGATATCAGTCACGTTTGGGACGGAGTATATCATCTGCTAAGGTCATATTCAGGCCCTAAATGTTGGTTTGTGTCACATAGACCCCTTGGTGTTACCAGGTAAAGTCCATCTTGTTGCTACATATAAGGCAATAATTTGAGACAGGTCTGTGCAGGTAGATCAGAGGTGGAGAGAAAATGTGCCATTGCTGCCTATCTGGAAATTTATATCAGAAACAAAATGCTGAGGATGCACAGGAGAGGCATGGCTGATGAGGGAACTGAAAGTGAGCCAAAGAAAAATTGGTCTGTATTGTGTAATGATGTTTGTTGGGTTTACTCTTGTTGGTGAAGAGTAAACCCAACAAACCCAGAGTTGGTCAACTTTTGTTTTGGAGAACAGTGAGGGAGACAATATGTAGCTGAGAAGCATATAATGTGGCCCAGAGGCTGGAAGTAGATTAGGAGGGTGACCCATCTGTCAAGAACAGATAGAGAACTAAAAGGATACAATAATAGGGTGTACTTGGTTCTTACCCACCCCCTTACAACTAAGCAGACTAAAACCAACACATTGAAAGTAACAACAGATTGTAAAGGAAATATAATTAGTGGGGCTTCAGTTTGTAAGCCATGCAAGTACCTAGCTTAGTGTCTGTTTTCACTTTCACTCTCTTAGAAATATGGACACATATAAACAGGATTTTCAATACAATAGGCTCATGGCGGGAAAAACATCCAAGGAATAATGGGCCAGATGTAGCAAAAATAAAAATTGCGACTCCCATTTTGCGAGTTGATGCGACTCGCAAAATGCGAGTCGCAAATTGGAATGCCAGAAAAAAAAGCGATCCGATTTTGCGACTCGCAGCCGGACTCGCAACGCTATGTGCGAGTCCGCAGTTTGCGAGGTCGCTGTTTGCGAGTGTGCAAAAACAAACTCGCAATTAGCGAGTGGGTGTCGCAAATTGCGAATACCTTCAAAATTGCTTGCAGATGCAGCAGAACACTCCAGAAAGCATACCAGAACACTCTGGAAACACTTCCTGGCACATGATGATGGCATCACAGCCAGGAAGTTAACAAATACACCTGGGAGGAGGGCTCAACAGTGAGCAGTGTCTCTGCCACTCACAGTAGGGTGCTGAGGAGTGGTAGGCACAGCACCATGGACGCAGCAGGGACCAGCCAGGCTGGCAGGAGGGGCAGGAGATCATAGATAACAGCCAGGACAGATTCATGTGGCACATGGCGTTAATGTGCCACATGACTGGTTGGCATTTTCCTGCCCATGGACAATTTCAACTTGTATATAGTTTCTTCATGACTTTAATAAAACAGTTATTTTTGTTCCACTTAACAAATGGTTAATAGGTGAGTATGGTGGGAGTTGACACGTACCGTCCAAAATATTGCGTTGCAATGTGGTCCCGTCTCAGTCTGCCTTGATTAGCTAGACTCCTATCCCCATGATGGCGATGTGGTTGTTCTTGCTCTTCATCATCAGAATCTGGGTCTGCAGGGGTGAGAGGTAGCCCACGTCGGGTGGCTATGTTGTGGAGGATGGCGCATGCGACCACAATTTTGAAAGCGGTAATGGGGGTGTATTGGAGGGCGCCTCCACTGCGGTGGAGGCATCTGAATCTTGCCTTCAGCAGTCCGAAGGTGCGCTTGATCAGGTTCCTGGTCCTCTTATGCGCACTGTTGTATTGCCTCTCCGATTCAGTTCTGGGTGTTAAAAACGGAGTCATGATCCAAGGCCTGAGAGCATATGCACTGTCACCTGTTGGGCACAAAAGTACACGGTCAGGAAGTCCAGATTGTCGTGCACAGTGACCTGTGTGTATGTCTGCAAGTGTCTGTGGCTCTACCTAGGAGGTAACCGTCTCCAAATTCCCCACGTTCCAGGCGTTGATGTATCCCACTATGCCTAAAAATGTATGAGTCATGGGTACTGCCAGGAAACTTAGCTACGATGTCCGTGATGACATAATGGGCATCACAAACAACCTGTATGTTGAGTGAGTGGGTACACTTCCTGTTGCGGAAAATGTGTTCCAGATTAGCAGGGGGGCATATTTGAATGTGTGTCCCATCTACACACCCTATGACATGAGGAAAGTGGACAATGCGGTAAAAGTCCAGCTTGGTGCTGTTAATTTCTGCCTCATTCCTTGGTAAGTATATGAAGTGAGACATGTGCGTGACTAAGGCATCTAGGAATGCCCTGAGGAACCTTGACACTGCACTTTGGGATACCCCACCTGCCACGGCAATGACCCCCTGATAGCTCCCTGAGGCCAAGAGGTGCAGTGCGCATAGCACTTGCACATGCGTAGGGATGGCGCAGCCACGCAGAGTCTTGTGTTCTAGCTGTGGTTTCAGTAAATCTATTAATTCTAGAATGGCTGCGCTGCTAAGGCGGTATTTGTCATAGATCTCCTCTTCAGTTTGCTGAAAAAGAGTCTGCCTGGTTCTATATATCTTCTCCTGTCTGTGGCCCCTCCTCCTCCTCTGCTGGGCTGCGTAGACTCTCCTCCTCACTGCTATCAGGTATATCTCCGCCATCTTAAGTAACCCAGATTCCTTCTGGGTCCCCTTTTATACTTTGGTAATGGTTACCACCTGCTCTGAGTTAGTGGTAAATGGGACATGCAAACTGGGCTTTTTGCGACTAGTCGCAATTTGCGAGTTGCAATTGCATAAGGTTTGCGACTTGCAAATTGCGACTTGCAATTTGCGGGTCGCAAAATGGGGTCGCAACTGATGCGACTCGCAAACGGGTCCCATCGCTTTTTGCGAGTCGGAAATGGCCTTTTTGCATCCCATTTCCGAATTTGCACTGTCGCAAATTGCGAATCGGCCCGTTTGCGAGTCGCAAACGTTTGCTACATCTGGCCCAATATCTCTACAACCACTGCTGATGCCTACCTTATGGTATGTCTTTTTTAAGGTTTTTGGTCAATCGGTGCATACTGAGTTGCTGGTGTGGAAAGGTATATTAAATATGGGACACACACATTCTACTACAAGCTTGTCTCCATAACAAATAAGTTGAGCTTCCCTCTAACTTCCTCTTTCTCAACCCTCCCTAGTTACTCATCAGATATCTTTACTCACCCACCCTATTTGGAGCCAACTTCTACCTTCCTAGGTTAGGGCTTTTTCATTGACTTCTGACCTTGGCAGGTTGGGGCACATTACGTGTCTATCCCAACTCTGTCCCTACTTAGTAATGGAGAGAGGTGTGGTGGTAATATATTCAATACACTTAAAAATAAAGGGCATGCCAATTCTCTGAACTGAGTCTCGGGGCATTCAAGGAAAGATCTCCATACCATGTCAAATTCTTGTGTGTCCTGTGATACTGCTATGACCATCCCCAAAATGTTTCATATTCTATATACCCATTCTATGCATCCATTCTTGTTTTGTTGGTACCGCCATTTCCATGAGAGTGCAAGGATCCTCTGTTTTATCACCTACAGGGAAAGTAACATTTGCCTGCTGTTGCGCTGTGAGTATATTAGTTTGTTGGGTAGTTCAAATATTATGTGTAAGAAAGTAGTTCATCAGTTGGGGTGGATTGATGTCCACCAAAAGTAATAAAGGGCCTGATTTAGAGTTTGGTGGAAGGGGTTACTCCATCACAAACATGACACAAATACCTTCTGCCAATTACATTTCCATTATACCTATGGAACTTGTAATATGGCAGACGGGATATCCGTCACATTATGAATGAGTAACCCCTCCGCCAAACTCTAAATCAGACACAAAGTCACTATCTTGGTAGGTCCTGTCTAAGAATTCAGTAATTTAAACCTGAGCTCAGCTCCTCCTACCTATAGCATAGAGCAGACATGCTTAATTTAGAGAAAATGTATAAAGCATTTAGAAATACCAGAACAGTTAAAAAGTTGAAATCACAATCCAGTGAAAATCCCAGTCTAAGTTAGGAAACATAGAGTGAAATTTAATGAAGAAAATTATGAAAATAGACAAAAATCAATTAAGAGGAACTAGACAAATGATTTTAATCCATTAAGAGGAACTAGACATATGACTTTCTAAATATTTAGTTGAAAACAGAGACAGACAATGGAAGTCAATAGTTGCAATAGACTAGGACCTAAGATTGATGTTTCAGCAACTAGACAGGGGTACACAAGGTTGGCATCCTGTTTTCTCCCTTTCAAGAGCACCCCAAGTGTTACATGTGGCTCAACAAACATGCCAATCAGAACTTAACATCATAGTATCAACAGGATGCTTACAGCCCCCACTAAGAATATCCTGAATATTTACAGAGGAGTCATCAATGCACATTCAGTTTGATTCAGTAATCTTTATTATGAACTCAATCCATCTGTAAAAGATACATTACAATTACACATACAGTGAATACCTCAATATAATAAATACAGTACAATAAACAGTAAATATATAAAAAGAGCATAACCTAGACGTCTAAGACATGACATAATACAGTAGATAAATGGCATAAATCTGTCCCTTAAGATAAAACAGCTGGCCGCATAGGAATTCAAAATCATAAAATCACAGTTTCAAGTCTGCCTATTGTTAACAGTTGGTGGGCATTACACTTTTTTCTCATCTATTCTGAGGCTTGAGCACAAATTGACAGCTGGAAGAGGCTTATGCTGATTAGCCTTCTGGCAATTGAGGTAGGTAAAGTTAAATTTCTAAAAGTTACCTTCCGGTAATATTTATTAAAAAATCAACTTCACCATTGAATTGGATTTTTAATAATTAATAAAAATAGTAGTTTAATCATTTTTCTAGCTTGTCTCATTCCCAAAAGAGCATTATTCGTATTTTAATATGTACAATTGTTTTCTGCTATGGGCAGTTTGGCCTCCAAGGGGAAAGTTAGTTTTTAAAGCCTTTGCACTGTAGGGACATGGTGACATTCCGAGCATATTTACATGCCTCTAGCGCCACCGGAGCATCGCTTTTAGCGATGCACCAATGGTGCTGTGCAATGCACCATATTTACAAGGCAATGCTAAGCCACTTTTTGTGTCTTAACGTCACCTTGTAAATATGACCCCATCTGATGCAGTTTTCCGTGGCATAGGGGTGTGCGATCAGTGTTGCTGTGGGCGTTCCTCCTATACACCCATTGGTTTTGAAGCAGCCCCAGATTTACAAGGAATAGTAAATCTGATACAGTGCCAGAAACCCCCCTGGAGTGGTGTTAGCATGGCGCAATGAGAAGAAATACTTTTATTTCTCCCCATTTTTGCTTTTTCTATGTGTTCCTCATTCTGCTCCCCTTACACAGATACCCTTGCACTATGGTGCAAGAATGCCTGCGTTGGCACTGGATCTAAATTTAGTGCCAGTATTCGGGGAAACACAAGGGTGCACCTTATTTTTGCTAACTCAGTGCATCCCTGCATTTCAGAACTGACGCAGTGCAGCACCACTAATTTTGGCGCAGCGCTGTGCTGCGCCAGTTCCATGTAAATATGCCTCTAATTGTCTACATTTTTCACTATTAAATAGCACACACCTTACCTTGTGGACTACCAAGATTACATAGAGGCGACTAACTAATATTTAAAAGAGGTTTTTAATCTGTTTAAGTTCAAAAGGGGTATTTTATCAAATTTCCCTGCAGATTTTCGTAGCAGCAGTTATGCTATAATGGTGGGTCCAAAGTCATGTTTGTCTATGTCACACTAGTGATTGTAACAATAAGTGATGCAGTCCACAGATGACATTTTAAATTTACTTTCCATAGGTGTATTTTCTGCATTATATACTATGGTATTACATGAAAGTTAAATAAACCAATCAGGGACTAGCTGAGTTCTACCTGTTTTAGGGGTCAGAGCAAATACACTGTGCACTGGACAGCAGTGCCCCATGTGCAGGGCCTAGTAACCATCAATACAATTCAGCACAAAATGGGGCTGATCACAAAGAAATAGGCATTTTGTTACATTATCTATGCTATGAATCTGACATCTCTGTGTGCAAGATGTCTGTTGCTTGAAATAATCCTTTCCAAAAACTAAATCTTTGATAGTCCCCGAGTAAATGTCCATATATTCCCTCCACTTCATAATCCCTCCTGCTTTTGTTTGAGTTTTTGGGATCCTATTCATTAGGGTTGGACCGGGACAGTAAATAGCCCCGGGCAACAAAATGAAAGTGGCCCATTAGTGAATTAGATAGCTAAAAAAGTGTCCCATGTATGTCAAAAGGGGCAGTTTTGAACTTGCGAAGACATGCTGTATAAGTGTATTGTGAGGTATGAAAGAATGCATGCATTATTTTTAATATCAAGGAAATTAAATGTAACACCGCCTCAGAAGATCATAAAAAGATCATAAACAGCAAAAAAAACTGGTCTACACACTGACTTGTCAGACCAGCTCATTGGGTACTGCCTGATTGCCCTATAGGCTAGCCAGCCCCTGCCATTCATATGGTTTGACCCAATGGCGTAACAAAACTTAAGGGGCCCCTCTGCAAAGTACCTGTAGGGTTACTCCCCCAAGGACTCAGTCAGGGGCTTGCCGCCCATGCACAGTGTACTGTGCTGAGTGGGGCCCCTGTAGGTCAGGCCCCCTGCACTGTCTGGGACGCATGGGCGTTTGTTACGCCACTGGTTTAACCTTGGTGTGATATCAATAGCTTATTAGTTTTCCCCCGTTTTCTTTAAAAGGTGTCACGTGTTGTATCGTGAGCTCTGATATATAACTACCCCATTCATTGTCTGCAAGGTCACGCCCTATTTCCATACGCAGTCTTTCTTCTCCTGAGGTTCTATCTTGTCCCTCGTGTTTGTGCAGTTCTGAGACTAGGTTTTTGTGTGTTTGCTTCAGTAGAATTTACTTTTCAAATTTCATCAGTCCATTACTTGCTGCCTGACAAATGTCGGGCTGCATTCCTCCGTGTCTAACTTGCTAATAATTGAAGTGGTTATTCTCTAGGATCCCAGAGTCTTTTGCAACTCGGAATCTTTCATTCCTGTTTCATCGACTTAGTCCCCATTTCTGGTGCATCTTACCTGTGTCCGCACTTGGAAGACCTGCATATCTAAACTTCTGAAAATATTGGGTCATCTACTATCATGGTAATGTGGGTTGGGAAGGAGGTGAAAATCCTTATCACCACTAACCCATCCCAGGTTGCGAACATTGACTTTATGACTAGGAAGGATTGTAGCTGCCAGTCTGTATGCTTTTTCTTTGACCATCACTTTCCAGATTTGCATACAAAAGATAACTTGGTCCACGAAGAACTAGTGTTTTTCTGATTCTCTAGGGCTTCACTCCATTTAAATCTTAACTACAAACTGCAATGCTTGATCTATTATCTCTAGGACACCAGAGCCCACATTGACAAGTTAGTTTACATAGTCTTTTTTTTACAATTTTAGGTCTTTTTACACTCAGTATCATTTCATTAATCACACTTTGGAGCTCTGTGATTGTTAAAGTATGCATTGAGAGTGGCAAAGTGCCCATTAGACACACAATTCGGAACAGTATTGTCATTTTATTGGCATCCACCTGGCCCAACCATGACAAGCCCTTCGTATGCAATGTTTTGTAGATCTTCTGAACTTCCTGAAGTAGTGGTACATAGTTAGCTTCAGTCATGGTATTCAAGGACTCCGTCACTTATATGCCATGGTAATCAATGTCGGCATTAGCGTGGTTGATTGGGATTTGAGCTGTCAGATTATCTACCTATTACTGTGTTAGTGAGATATTCAACATCTTTGATTTTGCAATATTGACTTTAAAACTCTAGACAGTGCTCTGTTTATAGAAGTTGTATAATGATGCTAAAACAGATGTGACTGGTTTAGTGAGAACCATTAAGATATCATCCACATACATTGTTGACTTATAGATGTCTCCGCTTATTTTAAATCCCTTAATACTCTTTCTGCCTCTGATCATATCAGCAAATAGTTCTGTAAGGAAGAGGTGTGGGAACAGTTAGCAGCCCTGCCTGGTCCCCCATGTACTTCTAGATGGCCTTGAGGTTGTTCCATTAAATCCCAGTCTTGTAAATGGTGCCTTTCATCCACTTAGGATCTAAGATACCAATTTGGGTCTGAACTCAAATGCTGTTGGTGTATGGGCATTTTACTTGGTCAATCGCCTTCTCTGCCTTCAACGAGACCATTGAGGTGCCTTTCTGTGTTCTGTGTGCATTATCAATAACATACATAATTCTTTCACGCTGTCCCCAGTGTCCCAGGAAGAACTCTGATTGATCTGGGTCAATAATTCAGACAGCAGGGTGCCCAATCCAGCATCTCATACCACTATGAAAATTTGTATGCCCTTTTTCAACGGGGAGATGGGACAGTATGAGCACCTTTATGTGGAGCTGTTCCCTAATTTATGTAAAACCATTACCCTTGATTCTAACATTGAGCCCAAGACCAGACCTTATTCACAGAATGCATTGAAGAGCTTTTTTTTATTTTGCACCATTTATTTATTGACAAGTAGCACAAGTGAACTGCTGACATCAGAAGTGGAACAGACGTCTTGCAAACCATACAAGGCCAGAAGTAGGGGCATCATAATAATGAACATACACAGATGTCATCAGAACAGTGTAGAATCCCCCATAAACTGTTTGGGCACGTAACTGCCACTACGTAGTGGAAATGATAGGTGACAGCTGGTAATTTTACAGCAAGAGAGTACAGAAACTGGAAAGTGTGCTGACTGTTAAGGGGGGTGTTGGATAGGGGTCAGTCAGTAGGGCTGAGAGGTAAACATATCTCCAATCTACAACTGTGACATGAATATTCAAGCATTGATCAGGGTATCTTAACACCTACAAACAAAAAACACGAAAGCAACCACAGAGATAACTAGGTAGCACTATTTCTCTGATACGTGGCTTTCCATCCCTCCTCCAGTGGTGTCTCAAAGTGTGTGGCTGTGTATGGTACATCAGATCCCAATCGACCCCAGTGGGCACCATCCAGCTTTCAGCTGATACTACAGGGCAAAGTAAAGGATGGCTGTTTAGGGTAGCACAAGAGGGCCAACAACAGTGATGTCTGCTGGGATTCAGCAGGTGTAGCAAGATAACAAAGGACTGGTGCGGGTAAGGTGCTCACATGCAAGACCCCTGATTAGTGATCAGCGAAAAGTGGGGAGGATGGGGAAATGGGGCAGTATCCTCGAATGTGGAGTTTCGAGCATACAGCCTGTTTAGAGTCTCCATGCCAGCTGTTGTAGTGCAGAAAGCAAGGCTAGTCGCTGAATGTGAGAGCTTTGAAGGTCATTAGAGTGTCAATGTCAAGTCTGACATTTCCGTCAACAAGGCTCCACAGACCCTCTCATAGTCCCTCCATTTGGTCATTAAGTTTATATTCGGACCATTCGTTAAAGGCTACTCTAGGGAGTTCTATCATACAACCAGAGGAGGTAGGGCTTGTAGGCTAATGCCAGTAGTTTAAGATGGATATTTTTGCTGTTGTCAGCACCATAGCTAGCCAGTGGTGGCTATGCACTTCCATGTCTTTATCGTGGGTCAGAGGCAGATCTGCCCAGTCTCCTGGGGGACTGCATATCATTTGGTTCTGGTGAATGAAAGCGTAGTGTCCTAGTGGGTGCCTTTCGTAAGTACTCCATTTAGGCCGGAGACCATTCCTCTATAATCATTCCATAGGCAGAATGGGTGTAGTTAGTAGCTCCACTGGGAGGGGCCACAGCACCGACTGAAGGCAGTACAGTACTCGTCTGCGTTCCAGTAGTTTGTCAGGACAAGGTTAAATTCCTTCAAGAACTGAAAACTACTTCAGCGTGCCTTACCTGAAAAGATGATCAATGTGATGGATACCTTTAGTATTCCATGCAGCCCAGTAGAAAAGCTTACCAGCGATGCAGAGAACCACATTGTGCTACACCAGTGTTTTGCTGTGTTTCAGGGCATTTATACCCACTAGTGTCCACCGATGGTCTTTCCACTCAGACAGAGCCCTTCTTGCTAAACCTAAGCATGCTTGGGCAGTAATTAGTAGTTATTAGCCAGCATCCCCGGCTGGCTATTTTTCATGTACTTATGGTATTCATAGGAAAGAGAACATTATGGCCCTTAGGTTAGGAGACTGGGCTTTTTTGAAGTATCTCCCCAACCCACTGTAGCCAGTGGATGGTATAATGTGTAGGGGCTTTGACAGTTGGGAGAAATCTCCTGAACATTTGGTTTGTCTGTTCCAGGTCTGTTGAAGGAGCGTAGATCCCTGCTCCGGGGTAAGTGGAATGAACTGGGGGTCCACTCCTGCAGGCAGGACAGAATTGCGTCTTTGGACCCAGATAATATGATGCTGAATGTTTCAATGACCACATTTATTAATGTTGCATTAATTAAGCTTGCAAGGGGCACTGCGAACGGCGACTAATGGCATATGTATTTTGTTTTGTTCTTGCTCCTCTGGTTTTATAGGTTAATGTGATAATGTTTCATTTTTACAAGTACATGGGTTCTAGATTTTTATTGTTGCCGTCCTATTGATGGATTAACTAAAGCACGCAAGCACTTTAAGGAGTCATGCAGTCATTTTAGCAACGCATATGTGCACTTAAACATGAATATTTTTACCTTCCTTGGGAGATGGAACATGGTAGACATGCAAGCACTTTAAGGACTCATGCAGTTGTTTTATTAGCATTACATTTTTTTAGCTCTTTTATTGCCTGAAATTTGTAGTCTGGAACTTCCGTTATTATTGAAATGTACCCTTTTGATGCAAATGTATTGCTCTTCTGTGTTGGTGAACTTTCTGCTGCCCCCAAGTGTGTGTAATCAATGTATTTTAGTTTTTACTGAGAATATATGGTTCGGTATTAGTACTGTGTTTTAATGGCAATACGGGTTTTTTAAATTGTGCAAGTGTTACGAAATGAGTGTTTTTGTGTTGGTTGTAAACTGTAATGGATTTTAATATTTGTACAATAAATATAATTCTTATATTTTCCAGTAGTTTGTAGGCCGCTCTTCATCCCATTGCATTGCAGCGTAGACAGGATTGCCTTGTGAAGGGGTTTGGGAGGGTAGCAGGTAAAACAGTAGAGACACACACTCAGACCCAGGAAGGCACCATTTGATCTGCACCAGCAGTGTTGCAGCTATGGGGTCCCTGAAGAAGCAGGTCTGCTGAGAAAGGTAAAAATCCACGCTATATGATGACGTGTGTAAACATAATCCTCTCCTCTGTTGTGTGGGACCAGAGTTTGGGGTCTTGCAGTATGGGATGTCGGCCACTCCAGATAAATGACCAAGTGTCTGCCTCTATAGCATATAGAAGAGTACCGGTGATCCTCAGGCGCAACATGCCTAAGACATGATTTTCCCCAAAGTGAGAGATTCAAATGCTGCCATTTGAGAAAGTCTTGTTTGGAATGTGTTATGAGGGGGAGACGATTGTCCTCCACTAGTCATGTATGACCGCTCTTTACCCGGCTACCAAGATATCGGAGTCCCTTGGGTACTTATATCGTAATCATGGAGGCATGCCTTAGAGTTCCCGCTTGAGGGAGAGGGCCTCACATTAGTCAAGTTAATCCTATAGCCAGAAAGATAGGAAATTCTGTCTATGATGTGCATAACCGCCCCTAGTTGAGGAGTTGTAGCAGGAAAGAAGGTGGAGGATGTCATCTGCGCATAGTAATGCCTTCCCTGCTGCACCACCAATAAATATACCTCTGACCTCCTCCACAAGATGTATCACGGTGGACAGGGGTTCAAGAGACAGAAGGAACAAAAGAGGGATGGGGGCAATCCTGGTGAGTCCCTCTGCTAATCTGGAATGTATCAGATAGAAAACTCCTGCAGTTGACTTCTGCCATAGGAGAAGCATAGAGGCGGTGAACCTTACTAATGAAGTCTTCTCCCAAGGACATTTTTAGCAACATCCAAAAGAGGGAGGACTACTTGTGGGAGGGTCAGCCTAGTACGAACCCAACCTGTGATGTTTTTATCAGTTTGGGTATAACCTTCCCTAGTCTGATAGCTAATTTCTTGCCAAAGATTTTTAGTTCAACATTGATCAAGGAAATCGGGCTGTAGCTGGCACACTCCAGCAGGTCCTTGTTCTCCTTGGAAATTATGGTAATGATAGCCTTGTTGAATATCGCTCATAGGAAACCCTTTTCTACCGCTTCTCAGGAAGCCTGTGTCAACAGGGGTATCAGTGTGCCCGTCTTGAAACACTACAGGGGAAGCCGTTCTCTTTGGGCAACATACATGTGGACCATTCCAATATGGCCTCCATCACCATGTACTGTATAATCACTTCCTCCAGTAGTACCTGACCCTCAGCCATGAGAGAGGGCATCAGTAAAGCATCAATTTGGTGTGATGTTGATGGGGATTCTGATTTGTAGAGCCAGGAGTAAAATGCTGCAACCCATCCAACAACTACATGCAAATGTAGAATATGTATTAGAGGAGTACTGCTTTCACCACATATGGTTGGGGCTACCAGGTGAGATACAACTAGGTAGGAAGCATCTGGATAGGAAGCAGCCTACCAGCTATTTCTCCATTGTCATGTGCACCTTTTTAGTGATGGCTGTGAAGAAGGTGATCAGGTGCAGCTTTGCCAGTTCTAGAGTCCTTCTGTTAGTGTCCGTAGGAAAGGGCCTTGCAGGAGAGCGCAGGCCTCAGGCTAGGATGAGGCAGACCATGTCATGGTCCATGACAACAGCCTCAGGATGGCACAGTCAGTGACAAAGGGGAGTACCAAACCCTTGAGCAGTAAAAACTAATTCTAGACTTGATACCATGCAGGCATGAAAGAAAGGTATACTCTTTCTCTAAGGCATGGTGAAGGCACCACACATCCACTACAGTATGGGCTAACATAAGGTCGGGCAGGACGGTCCTATCTGATCTGTTGTGCAGTTCAAGTGTGCTGCTCTGGTCTAGGAGTGGATATGGGGCCAGATTCCAATCGCCACTTAAGAGCAGTGGTGTGAATTCCATGAGAGCCAAGAGAGACAGGTGAAGAGGTCCATCTTGCCCATGTTAGGGGTGTAAATGGTCCCAACGTTCGGGGGCCTATCTGAAAAACAAATTTTGCCAAATACCCAACAACCATCCACATCTATCACGTTTTAAATATCCTGTAAGAAAAATTGCGTCTAAAAATGATGGCCACCCCACACTTCTTACAACAGCCGCAGGAGGGTGAGAGCATAACATCTGTTCCCACCTGCCTACTGCTGCAGGTAGTAGTGCCTACCGAGTCCCATCTAAGATTATGGGATCCATTAATGGAAAAGTGGGTTTGCTGAAAAAAGGCAATGTTGGTGTGTTTCATGTATAGATAATGCAACTTTTTCTTGTTTAATTTAATGGGACATACTGTTGACATTCCACATGGCAAGCAAAAGTGCTACAGACATCTCCATATGAATACAGGGGTGGTGGGGAGTATTCTCTGGGAAGGGGTTCCCTGGCAGGTACTGTTGGGGGGAGGAACGGGGAAGGTGGGGAGTGAGGGGGTGCTGACGTTGGGGGAATACGTACTGGGTCAAGCCAGCTGTCGGCGCGATGTAACAGGATTTGCCAAGACATGAATATAAATGCTTTGAGTATGATCAGACAATGAGATCTAAATGCTGGGTGGAGCCTATGAATAAGTGGCAACTTGGTGGGTATTCAAATAGGAGCTTGGAGGAAAGGACAGCGCTGGCCCACTCAGAAGGGGCTCCGAAGTGGGTGCAGAGAAGGCAAGGACAGAAAGCCCTTGGGTAGGCGCGAATAGGAGATGTGTGGTACAATAGAATAGCCATTGCATATGCAAAGGATACACATGAGGTATCATGGTGAAAAAGTCAGAAGGCATGACAGCAGTTAGGGAGCTGTCACTCCATCTGGACCAGCCGCTGGCTGCTGTTGAAGGGGTGATCTTAATTGGTTTCTGTCTTTGCTAAGGCCCTTTACCAATAATTGAGGCCTGTACGGTCTGATTCATGGCGCAATGGAGCTAGTGAATGGTGAAGTCACAGCTGTGAACAGGTCAAGGGTCAGTTGACTACTGCAGCTGGTGAGTTGTTAGGTGAGACCGAGGGGGTCTCATATCCATGGACAAATGCTAAGTTGCTCAGATCAAGAAATTCCTTGGTCTTGCCATTTATGGTGATAAGCATGTATCATGGGTCCAGCAAACCATACTTAATATCTCAACAACATCAAGGAACTTTTTGCACTTGAAGATGGTGTTTGATGAGTAGTTAGCTGAGAAAGATATGCAGTGGCCTTTGAAGAGCAGCAGTGTTGAGAGCTCTTAGCCCCCTGTAAGATGGATCTGGCATATTGATGGTGGAGAACACATCAAAATGTTGTCCCTTGTGATCTGTAGTTCAGATCTGTGATCTTGTGTGTAAGAAAGTAAATTGCTCTTTTCCAGTCAAGTAGAGCTATGTGTTGTGCCTCAATTGATCCAGTCACCTATCAAATATGTCACAATGGGACTAGAAAGAAGTCATCTTCTGCTGCAGGGATATAACATAAACAGTGCAGTCAGTCATCCTGCAGCCCATGGTCGACATGTGATTTCTATAATCCTGATGTCTTTTACAAGGCTATCCATCTCCACCACAGAATAATGAGGCTGCTTGATGTGATGATTAGACTTAGGTTTGTGTTTGGAGTATGCTACTGGCTCCAAGAAATCATTTGACGAGCTGCATACTTGTTCAACTGCATATGAGGAGCACAGCAATAAAGATAGAGTGATGCACCCTCCAGGTGGCTGCACTGAAGACCCTCAGTGGGTTGGACAAGCTGATAGACAGGATTGTGTCATTCATTGAAGAATGGGTTGTCCACAGCAAGTTGGGTCGGTGTCTACAGGATAAAGCACAGGGCAAAATGGGGGGTGTCGGGCTGGCCCCCTTCAAGGGGGGCAGACAGCACTGCAAGCACAATTTGCCTGTCAGAGGCTATCAGGACTCACAGTCGACTCATTTCCTGGCTAGCTTGCAGTGACTCACCTGAACGCCTGGACAAGGTGATTTGTGGGAACCTGAACCATGACACTCTGACTCCCCTTGGAAGCCGTGGAAACAGATTTCACCCTTTCACCATATTACTCATGCATGCCAAGACGAAAACACAAAGAAGATATCTACTGAGTTTTCAATATATTTATTGAAACTAACATAATTTATTATATACAGAGAGAATGAGCTGCGATAATGAGGGAGACGAAACAGATCAAAATAAACAGTATTATGAACCAGGTGAAAACTATGAACATTCCCACCACTGTTTTTCAATTCTAGAAATTCTGGAGATTCCTACTTGGCCCTAATACCCAAAAGAGACAATATTTTGGTGTACCCTTCTGCCTGCCCAATCCATGGATTAGCCTTAGCCTCTTACTTGAAACTGGTGTCAGGGGTCTGCCTGTGTGATGAATGGCAACCCTTGCGGGAGGCTGCTGGATCAGCGCCAGTAAAGCTGCAATGTCAAGTGCAGCTGTCCAAGGATGGTCGCAGCAGAAATACCCCTCTGACTTCTCCCATCAGTGCATTGCTTATATAATAAAACTACACTGTGCTCAAAGATGCAGCTCTGACTTGATGCTTTGTCTTGGTATAAGAAGCTGTCACCTAAACTGGTTACACAGCAAGAGACTTTCGCAAGTTATGGGCCCATGCCGTGGCTGATGTTGTGCTTTTTCATCTGTGGTTGTGTATTTCCGTCTGTGGAAGGAGCAAGATTTAAGCAAGCCATTCATACTTAATCCAGGCCCTGTGACATGGTGTCAGTATGTCCCATTGGAAACAGGGCCTGGAGGATGTCTGTTGAGATCTACTTGCTCGCTGCTTGCCCATTCAGGGACCAGCACCAATGCGTGGCAATGACCTACCTCACAGGCCTTGGGTCTAATCTCTCCTGGATATAAGCCGAGAAGGCAGCTCTAAGATGCCCTCTTACCACCACCTGCAATGAATCCCATTGGCTCTATGTCTTCATTTGAATTGTCAGTGATTACATTTACAATTGCTTCTCTAAGGGTGTGTCACACAGCATGTTCTCCATCATTCTCCACTACTATCTCATATGGGGTGATATTGATATTTGAATTTCTGTTGATGTTGGGTTATGGTCTGAAGAGGGAGATTTCCAATATCTGTATTTATTACATCATTCTGGAGAGATGAAGGGTCCAAAAATTATCCAGCCTAGTCTAAGTGTTGTGTGTGTGAATACAAAGTACAGTCAAAATATTGCGCCCCCCCAACTTTGCAATGATCTGTTCCATGTGCCATCCATGACCAAATTAACATCCCCCCTAAAATGTACCCCCTTGCTTGAAGCTAAAATGAGAGTAGCCATAATAAATCATTTTGGCCTGTGTTTGGAACATAGAAATTCAAGATAGTGAGTGGGTGGGTCCTATTCCACATTTTCAGCATCTGCCTTCTACCCTCACAACTTTGACATTCGTTAATTTATCATTGCAGTGCTGTGCCAAAAGGACAAAACTTCATGGGGAAGCATTGGTTTTGAACTTTCCACAACCCTGTAGGATCAATTGGGTTTCTTGGACTATGTAAATGTCTTCTTTTGTTTACTTAAGTAGCCACAGAATCGACTGATGTTTACTAGTTGTCTAGGCATCTAACATTGAGGCTGTGTATTTTTTTTGTTTGAGGTAGTTTGAGGCTTTGGGCTGCTTTCTTTGCATTCCCCCCTCATGCTAGTTCTATATATGTTTTGCCCACGCTGCTAGCCATGTGTGGTGCTCCAGGTACTTTAACTCAACTCCCTTCCCATATGACTCCCATATGCATACCTACTAGATTAGTAACACTTTCTGGGGGTTTGCACTTTGCACCCAAGTGTGTTGTCTCCTGTTTTCACTCTCTCTCTTATTCTCTCCCTCCAGGGCTCTTCAAAGAGCCTTTAGCATACTTTCTCCATTCCTAGATGCCAGCGACCGCCCTCTCCTGACAAGTGCTCACTGCTCTACCACAGCAGTGTTGTCACCCCAGGTGGGCCCTGAATCTCGCACAGCTGCTGTCTCTATCCACTGCTCGGCGGTGGGCAGCAGCAGCCATTATGGGATGGGTGTATTTCATGACCTCACCTTCTGATCTCCAGATGCATCCACTCTCCTTGCTGTTAATTAACTCTGTATTCTTCTGCTTGCATTGTGGGCCCCAGCTTCTTCCTTTGTTCCTAGCCTGCTCATTGCTACGGGACCAAAATGATCTGGGTGCTTTGGTTCCTTCTCAGGGGAACGCAATTCATCACACCTCAGGTAGAATCTGATGGAGGCCCCTAACTAGGAAAGCTTGTTTTTTAAGCAGGAATTAATGAGCCTTTCTGGTAGTGGAAGATGGGAGTTCAGGAGTGCACATCTGGCTCCACACCCATAATTCTACTTTATTGGGAAATAATGAAGCAAGATGATGCATAGCTTATGCCAGACATTAAAACATTTGAACTGGAAAGTAAAAATAGTGACAGAACCTGCTGGACACACTACATATCACTACCATTGATGTAACTTGCTGGTTAAGATGTTATATTGGCATAATTCCAAGGCATCCACATTAACTAAATGCAGAGATTTGGCTAGCAATCTGGTTTCAATTCTTTGTGTTGAGACAGTGTGCACAGAATCCAACTGCCCATTTGTCTTTGGGAAAACTGCTTAGAACCCCCAAGATCAAGAAACAGTGGCTGGAACACAATGATTCCTTAACTTATAACAAAAGAGGGTCCTTTTGACAAGCCGATCACTAAAACAGTGCTTGTCAGACTGACCAGCCAATTCTTCATTTATGTAGCAGATACCTAGTGGGCAGGATTATGGGAAATCAAGATGCCTACAATGCAAGAGATGCTACACATTTTTCAAGTGGTTACCATCACCTGAAAGCAAGGATATAATGTGTTCCCCAGCAGTCAATGATAACTATAAATAGCAGGGTTCAAACCACATATACCTTTCCAATATAACAAAGAGCGAAAGATGTTACCTGTCTAAAAATTGTAATTGTATTTTATGGCAATATTTAGATAACCCTTACTACCCCTACATGTGCTAAAGCATTTGTCAACATGGGTAGAATGTTACACCTTGTAGGGTGTGTGGTTGAAAGGATCTTGTCTTTATTTTGAAACTATGTGGGAAGTGTTTTCATGCTGTGTGCAAGGACCACTTAAGTATGGTTATCATGTTAAAGGATGCAGGACTTAGCAATGTGATGAATGAAGAATTGCTAGAGACAGACATGCAGTTTATAGTTTTTAGGAAGCTGCCAACTTCGAGCAGCTCTTCATGTCCCTTTTCGGTATTTCTCATGTTCATAGTCCACTTAGCTGGATGATGCACTGGGTTGCCCATTCTGAGGTACTTGGTTTAAAGTTTATTTTTGTTTTGTAAACAGCAAACGTTAGCGGGGGAAGTAGTGGAGGGATTTGCTGGGATACACTTTGCTAATATCATCCCAAATACGATTGTCATTTTGGGATCCCAAGAAGTGGCTGTAGCATGTAGGTAGTTGGACTCTGCAGTAATGCACTAAATTAGAGCCCTCCATTGGGCATAGGGATGTGGCAGATCTCTTTAGTTATTCCACGCCTGTTCGGATAGTAAAAGGTAGATTATTGCTGTAGACTAACACTTTACCAGGTGATGGATAGAACCCTCAGCAGTTTTGTCCTATGTGAGTGTAAGTGAGTCAAGTAGTAAAGGGATTTCATAGGCAGCCTGTATGAGCTAAAATTGATTCTGACACCTGAGCGTTATAATAGTTTAGTGTGGGTTATGTGTTGTATTGTGATGGCAATATTATAGCACTTACTGTATTTGGTGAGCCACTGTTTTGCTTTACGCTGGGCAACACTCTGCTTCAGGTCTGAGGTTAGTGTTTTTGTAGATAATGTTGGTTATTGGGTTTTGTTTTGTGCTCTACTATGGCCATCCCATGCCTTTTCTTCAGTTTTACGTTTTAGATTACATTAGTAGGAAATTAGGTATGATATTTAGTGGGCAAGGGGGTATAGTTATTTCAAGCATTGGTTGCAGCATTATTAAATGAGCTACAGTAGATTAGGCATTGCTAGAGTGCAGGGATATAAGGTTCAAAGGAGCAGTTGTGATCTTTGAAATAAGGGTACAGAGGTACAATAATAGGGATTAGGGCATCTGACTTATGTGACTTAAAGTAGGCTGTGCTCAGAGGGAGGAGGCATGCAGAGGATGGAAAGGAAGAAGATTTGTATTTGAAGAATAAAGTGCAGCAGACAATCAGAAGTTTTAAGCCATGGTTCTTTTTGATGCAGGGTGTTTAGGAATATTGCAAAGGCTTTCTGAGACAGCATGCAAAAACTGTAAAAGGAAACAACATTATTTTCCAATAACGCCGATGGAAAGAAACCACATAATAGTAATGTTGTACTTCAAATTTGTGTGCTTGAGGTGCTTTTCACCTTTCAGGGTGGATGAAGGATTTCCGTCTGTTTTAATGAATTTATGTAAAAGCAGTGCTTCTCAAGGCAGGTAGCGTTGAGCTGTCCCCAGTCTGGAGCACCCACAGGCACAATGAACTTACAAATTCTGCATCTGGCTGTCATTCAGCGTTCCTGTTGCAGTAATCAGAAACACAAAAGGAAAGGCCCTGCCTAGAAGCATCCTCACCTGAACAGTAGAAACTGCAGTGCTGCACTTCACACTTCCCATCTCCCAAACTTGCAATGCTCAGGATGTACAAGTAATCAGCGGACCCTCTTAGAATTTCAAAGGGGGCCTTGTCTCCATTCCTTTACAGCGCACCTTCAGTAAGACATGTGTATGGAGGTAAATGCTGCATTTATACTTCCTACAGAACTAATCAAATATTAAGACTAATATGTCTATAGCAGGATATGTATGCCTATATATGAATAACAAAGACAGTGTCAATGTGTGCATTGTTTTTAAATACACATCTACATTAAGACACATATGTTTACTGACCAGATTAAATATGGTTACATTAGGATATAAGGTTGTACATATGTATTTATGAATAAATATGCTAGTTGCGGTCCACAACGCCTTTACTGTGAAGCCCTCCTCCTGCAGCAGCGGGGTGGTCACCCAGGTGATGCACCTGGTGCCGAGCACCCCTACTCTGGGCACCATGGATGCAGACAGGAGCACGACGCCCCCGAGAAGGACACAAAGAAGCAGTGCACCTCAAGCATCTGTGCCGGCAGACCATGAGGGGGCACAGCCTTTATAATGGAAATGGTATTTGAAAAACTCATGGAACGAATAAATAACTCAGTGTCCTAATAAAAAAACAAACTATACCCAGAAGATTGCAATGAGTTAAAATAAGATAGTAATTGTAGAAGAACGTAATCACAATTTTCTTTATTAGTGATATAGAAATTGTCAAACATCAGTGTGGTGCTCAAGAAATATGGAAGCCCTGTACAGTTATAGGTATGTAGAGCACAAACCATTGTGCAAATAAGTTAATAAAAAGGAAATTCAGTTAATCCACCTTTAGTATAATTGAATTACTCGTTTTCGACCCACATGAATACCAAGTCCCCAGGACATTATTAGGGCCAACAGCTTTCTTGATCATGACTGCTGAAAGATCATCGAAGATGCTAATAGAAGGGAGGATTTTTTCTTGGTGTATCACAAGTCCAACATAATCCGAATTCTGGTTTTGACACTCATGGTTAGACCACCACCGAGAGAATGAGCATTCCCACTGCAGAACTAGTTCAGTTTGGTTACTTGAATTCAATTTTGCTTATTGGATTCTTATTTCCATTCATGATTGTACCTGATCATTTTGCACTGGTGACAAAATATTTAATGACAACTGTTTGACATAGGAGGTTGACATAGAAGTTTTGTAATTAGACTTAAAATGGAATAACTGATTTGTCATTATATTCCCAACACTGCCGCCTCACCACTTATTATCATATTTGATTGTTTTCTGGATATCTAATATTGCACAACACTTCATTGCCATTCAATCAGTGCACTAATATGTATTGTTCAGATGGTCTTTATAACTTACAATATATTTTAGCATTACGCAGTTCTGTCTTTTCTTAACTTATTGATTTTAAGTTTAGACAATTTTTTTCATAAATATTGGTTGATTTATTTAATATTGTAAACAACTTCAATGGCTATGAATAGAAATACTTAACAAATTGACAACAGTTTTTGTTTTACGACACAATTCCAAATGGAAAAGATTGTCGATCATTCATCCAGAACTGTAGAAAAAAGACCTACAATATTGATTGCTGTAATCTGGCCTTATGTTATGCACAAAATAGCACAAGTGCAAGCACTGTAAAAAACGTAATTTGACCTTCGAAAATTGTTATGCGATTACAAGATATAATCATCAATAACAATACACTTTTTCACTAAGTCACTTGTGAACAATAAGTTGGAGAATAATTTTCCCTGTTAGCTCACACTAAGACTGGGCCATACCAAGAACACCCAAAACATGAAAGCAGCAGGTGAGACCTAAAGAGGCCTTGAAGAGGATCGAGTGAAACTAATGATAGAGAGACTGATCGAGATATCTCCCATACAAAGAGATGAGAATTAGAAAACAAATCACACAAGAGGTAAATGTTTTGGAGAAAGACGATGGAGTCATTGTTATTCTAAAGGGCAGCATAGCAGGCCACCCTGTTTGTGTAGGCCTTTGCTTTTGTCTCCACAGGAGAGGACACCCTTTCTTAGTTGGAAATCTGTGTATGAGTAGCGGGTATCTCTGTGTCTAGAGTGCACCTAATGGCTTGCATGCTCAGAGAAAATCAGTAGCTGTAGCGATCCTTCCACCATGGTGACCCTGCAATCTTCTTGTGAATGCGCCACTGGGGTTTCTGAGGGCAGAGCCATCAGAATCCCAGCGATTTCCCCCTATAAATGACGTGACAGACACTAGTTTATGGTGGTAACTCCCTCCTTGCTAAACTCTACATGACCCTATGACAATGTAATTTAGACAAGTCCACCAGGTCATTAGAGGACTTGGCCTCTGCACCTCTGGCAGAGAGCTGATTACAATGTTAACATAGTCACACCTAACTCGCATGAATTTCAGCGCCTATAATACATCCGGTGCTGAGGCAGGTTTACTGTAGGTACAGATGAGTGTTTAATGAGGGCCATGCATATTTTTGGACTTCCACACAATTTTTCATTTTTCACAAACTTCCAAAGTGATGGTATGTTTGAGAAAAATAACACATCAGTGTCTCTGACTTCAATAATCTTGTGTTAGTCCTTTACCTAATATTGTATAGACTTTTTTCTTTTCTCTCTTTTACTCTCCTTAGCTTACTTTCCTTTTTTGAACATAGACAATCATACAATACTGTTTTTCCCTCTACAATATTTGTCCTTTGGGATGTAAGCTTATCTTTTGGACTGTTAAAAGTGACCTAGACTTACTTACACTTTTATGAGGTAATTTCCCTGTCTAGTCCTTCCTCAAACAGCTCTATACTGCTTTTTATCAGTACGGATCATTGGCATCATTTTTGAGTCCTTATTTTTGTATTACATTTGCATGGGTTCTGAGTTTCATATTTCTTTTATCCTTTTCTTTAATAGCTGGTTTCTTTACTCATTCGTTTCTAAGACATCTAATGGTTATATATTCTTTTTCTCTTTTTTCACAAGTGTGACACTAGTTTTTCATCCCCAAAGAATTTTCCTCTTACATCACATCAATCACCTAATGGTGACACCTAGGTTTTTTCACTTGAGACTGTTTTTTATTATTTTATTATAATTATAGTAATGACAAACACTTCATCCATAATCAAATGTTCTTTCGTCTTCATTTATTATTGATTTGTTCAGCCTTAAAGAAGTCCCGAGAAGGGGGTGAAACACGTCAGCTGACAATTTTCATGATAAAGAACATTGTGCAACTGGCTTACAAAGGAAATACACCAAACTATAAGGATTTGGGACCATGAGTGTTTTGTGAAACACAAATTATGGACCTTTGTAACCATCTTTTGGAGTAAATAATTACATGATCAGTAATTGATAATGTACATACGTTTTTTTGGTCTCCTTTGTTAATAGATATTGAAGATATTGATATTGAAGACTTTGGCATTGGTTGTTGACGGTCACATTTGGCAAAGGAAGCTATTGATATTATTATTTGTTGCCATTTAGTGCTTTGCTATACAAATTTATTTAATAAACCTGTGCCCATTACATTGATCGGGTGCATTTACACATTGGCAACAAGTGAGCAAGTAGCATTTGAGCACAGCCACTATATCGTTTTGACATATGTCAATGTAGGGATGTGCAACATAAAACCATTGTTGTCTATTTTTATGTATCAACATATTTTGACAGCCCTGCATGCCTGTAAGGATCTGTGTTTGAAATGCACCCACTGGTGAGGCAGATGCAGTTTAGACACAGCTGAATGCAAAGAGGGCATCTTGTGCCTGGATTTCTTTGGCCCTCCCCAAATTCTATTTTGTTTTTCTCAAACAAATTTGCAAAGCAGGAATTTGTTTGAGTAAAACACAAAATCACTGGCCCAGTGCACAGGGATTTGACTACCTATGCATTTGGAGCCAGATGTACGAAGCATTTTCAAAGTCGCAGATGGCAAATCAGGCCGTTTGTGATGTGGAAAATACTATTTGGGATGTACAGCCTCATTTCTGCGATTCGATAATCTATTTACCGAATCGCAAAAAGGGTTTGCGAGTCGCAATTAGGAAGGGGTGTTCCCTTCCTAATTGCGAGTCGCAGTCCCATGTATGATTGTTTTGTGACCGCGAATGCGGTCATAAAACAATCACAGTTAGCAACAGTTTCAAACTGGTGCTAACCCATTCGCAAATGGAAAGCGGTCCCCATGGGACCCCTTCCCTTTTTTTAATGGGAGCAAAAATATTTTTTCAGAGCAGGCAGTGGTCCTATGGACCACTGCCTGTTCTGACAAATTGAAAAGAAAACTTTTCATTTTTTGTTTTTGAAATGCATCTCGTTTGCATTTGAGGAAAACGGGCTGCATTTAAGAAAAAAAAAGAACTGCTTTATTTAAAAGCAGTCACAGACATGGTGGTCTGCTGTCTCCAGCAGGCCACCATCCCTGTGAGAGCGGCCATTCCCAATGGGGTCGCAAATTGTGATCTACCTCATGAATATTCATGAGGTAGGTCATTTGCGACCCCATTGGGAATCGCAAACAATGTCGCAATTTGCGAGTCGCAAAACCTGAAGTTCGTACCTTTGGCCCTTGGTCCTTTGTTCATTTTCTTTGCCTGGGTCAGCTATGCCTCAAAGATTGACTCAACTTGGAAAATCAATGAATGTAACCCCTTTCTGAGCAGGATGAGGCACCTTCCTCCTCTCCATTCTAATGGACCTGTAAGCTCATTGTCTGCTTATTTGCTCATGTACAGTCTTACTGCCTACACCTCATTGCAGAAGAAGATATTATTCAAGTTCCAATTCTCTGCATGATTTCCTAGAATAGATTGTACAGATGGTGGTGCAATGTCTTTCAAGTGGGTTGGATGGAAATGATTACTAATGGGTAAATTTAGAGAAAATGGGAGTTATTATTAGCCTAAATGCTTCCTTTTGCCATGTTGAATTTTACTTTGAACAGGACTCCAGGGAATTTGGTGCAACCAACTATTTTTTCAGAACAGTACTACATCACAGTGGAATTCATGTGAGACTGGGGAATCTTTGCTCAAGATCACCTAAAATAAAATTCTAGTTCACATTTGAAAACCCTAGCTGAAGCTGCTTGAGATCATAGCTCGGAAGCACCCAACACAAACCTCTTCGCATGGAATCAACAGTATTGCACACAGAAGCTCACAAAGTAGGCTAAGACTTCACTTTCCAAAAGGTGTGATAGCTCTTTGTGTAATCAGTGGGGATAGATAACTGTTTACAGATACTGTTTGAAATATGTTTCAAATAGAATATGATGATTTCAGGAGAGATACAGTTGTTGACTACTCCTGGGTAAACAAAAATACCCTGTATTTAGTCACTTGATTTTTAGGTGAGTCGTGGTTTGACAAATGCCCCAGCCTAGTTATGATTCAATGCTCAGTATTTGGGTTACCCCTTCTGGTAGAATAAGAAAGGCTCACTTTGCTGGAGCCTTTAAGTACTTTAGTTGAAATATGAGGAAATATTGAATGTTGCGCTGGTTGTTCTGATATTACTTTTGTATCTTTGAGACTTTAGCCAGCTGGACATTTAGGGTCGGACTACAACCTTGATAGATGGGATACTCCATCACAAACATGACAGATATCCTGTCCGCCATATTACAAGCTTCATTATATCCTATGAAACTTGTAAAATGGCTGGCGGGATATCCGTCACATTAGTTATGGAGTATCCCATCTGCCACGGTCGTAATCAGGACCTCAGTTTGGTAAGGGCTCCAAAACTTTACTACATTACAAAACACAGTCTAAGAAGATTTATTTTTCGTTTTCCAAAATGAGGGAGTAATTATTGGAAGAATTAAGGAGGCAGGGTGACACCAGCCAGTGCTTAATTTGAGGCAGTGATTTTCAGTGCTTGGCACCAGCATTTAATAATCAATACCAGCACTTAATTATCAACACTAGCGCACACGTCAATTTGCCACATGGTGGCACTATTTGTCTGATGTTGAGATGAGCACAACAACATTTATTTAATAATTCAATATACTTTAAAGATGACTAATACTTTCTGCCCAAGTAATGTCTACCATTTGTGGGCCTTGAATAGTCTGGATAGATACACTTGTGGAATGTGATAGTTAGTACTTGTGTTGGTCCTGTCATTGGCAGCGCTGGCAGGGGCAGTGTTTAGTGCAAGCTGCAGTGTCCTTCTACAATGGCCCTGGCACTGCTTCCAGCAGTACCAGATGGACTTAAAATTAAATAAAAAAAACACTTGTAAGGTGTTAGCCCTTAGTCCTTGGTATGCTATTCCCCGAGACATTTTGCATTCACTCCCTGATTTTTGCTGAACTAATTTTTGTTTACATTAGGTTTCTGTGCACTTCTCCCCTGCTGACCAGTAGCAGAGTGCTTATGCTGTCTCTTCTTAACTTGGTAAGATTTGCATACACCTAATTGGCACACTTAGGGGCATATTTATACTCCATCTGCGCCGATTGTGCGTCAAAAATGCCACTGACTCATGATTAGTCCTGGACCGAACTGTGACAAATTACACCCCAAAAAATATATAGGATCATCATTGGACCACACACATGAACAAGACACCTATGTGCAATTGATCACTGGAAATAAGTGGACACGTGCTGTCTTGTATGCTGGTCCACCACAGCCACTTGATAGTTGGGGCTCACTTCTATGGCCTCAACTGTGGTGTCATCATACATTTGAGATTCACCCTTGTCTGTCTGTGCAAACAACATGGTACCCACTTCCTCAATGCATGTGTATGACTCACTGTGGGATTCACCAATGTTTGGCCTCTCCTTATGCCAAACATGCCCAAATTGTGCAACACATATATGTAGGCCACACTTATGACCATCTATTGCATCAGCCAACTGTAAAAATACTGTGAAGGGAGTAGTGGATCATGTTCCGCTGCAGTATGATGTCACACATGTGAACATACACCATCAACACCAAACTGTCTTCAATCAGCCTATCTCTGATGTGTCCCAAATGTAACATAACCAAAAAACAAGTAAAATTGCCCAAAACCAGTTAATGCACTGTCATTTTGACGTCCCTAGCGCTATGCGTCAATTTTTGTTTACCAAAACTGTATTTGTGTCATTTTTTTTTACGCACAGGAGTGAAATTTAGTCCGCATCCAGATATCTGTACAGTCCATGTATTATTATGTGGATGCAGGTTAATTTTCACTTCTGTGCGTCAAAAAAAATGACGCAAATACAGTTTTGGTAACCAAAAAATGACGCATAACGTGAAAAAGGCGGGACTTTTCATACAGGAAGTGATGTAATAGGATATACTGTTTACAGATCATGTACAGTGGTTGTACTTTCACTTTCACTTTGCAGTCTATGATCCTTCTAGACTGTGTGGCTGTGTAGAGAGTGTTGTCCTGAGATTTTGTGCTGTTTTTGTCCTGTGTACTATCTGTATTGTCAATTTGTGAAATAAATATTGTTGGTGTATACTGTACTACTGTGTTTTGTCTACATTTGTCCGTTTATCTTGTGTTTTTGTTGTTTGTGGGAGTCTGTTGTGGGTAGTGTTAGTTTGGGGATAGTTGGGCTCTTTTAGTGTTTAGGTTTACTTTTTTTCTGTCTTTGTACCTCTACTTTCCCCCTTTTCCCCTTTCTATTTCTTTTACCCCTATCCATTTCACTTCCAAGTATGTCTGGTAGGCCACGTCTTGGCAGGATGGGGGAAGAGGAGTTGTGGGGGTTCATCTGGCTTGTGATGCATTTCTTGCCGCTCATGATCCAGGCAGGGGGCAGGGTGATACCGGGGTATCCAACAGAGGCGCACAGAATCTGGTGGGGAAAGGTGCTGCATCACCTGCAGCGTGTGTATGCCAGCCATTGGAGTGACCACCAGCTGAAGCACCAGTGGGCTGACCTCATCACCAGGGAGCAGGATCTCTTGGACCACCTGTGAATCATGATTGGTGGCACTGTTGGTGAGTACGAATCATGTTAATGTGCACGATTAAATGCTCTGTAGTGACATAAGGGGATTAGTACAATGTCTGCCAGCTAACTTGCTGACTGTGTGTAATGCTGGGGAAATATAAAGGAATCATTGATGCACTATGGCAAGGATTACAATTGCTAGCTGTCAGGTAGCACGTGCTCAGCAAACTTACAGGTTACTTTTCAATGAAGGAAATTGGTGCGGCCTTTTTGTCAGAAAAGCTAACAAAATTGGAGCCAATCATGTCTATATAGGGTACAGATGTACCAACATTTAGGCCAACTTTGTTGACGCAATTGCTAGACTGACTTTAGAATCACTCCATGATGCAGAAAATGAGTGCTGCCTTCACGTCAATTGATAATAGCAAAGTGGCTCAGACATATGTCTCATGTGAGTCTGGTGAGTGTGGAAGGAAAGCGTTCACGGAAGTACTATGAATGTGTGGGATTATTGTGTTCCTTGATCTTTTTTGATACATGTCAGATCTGGATTTGAAAACATCGTGAAAAGGTGTAAGGTGCCTTCAGCTAACATCTTAAAATGTTTGTTGGGGTTAGTTGTGCCACAATCCAAATATGGATGGCAGCCCAAGTGTATGCACATGGCGTCACATCTCCATGGTTGGTGCAAATCACCATAGCTGGGCCACATCAATGGAATAAACTGTAACAGCAGGATGGCCTACAGAAGTCCCTGCCCCTCCCTCTGTACATTGGACCTATGTGCAATAAATGTGTCATGGCCACAAGGCATGTTTGACTGGTAATGCAGTCCTCAAGTAACCAGGCTTTGGATGTCTCTCTTGGATGCACAAGATGAGACATTACACTCGATATTTTTTACTGCTCACCAATTACGGGGCATATTTGCAACCACATGATAGTTAGGGCCAATGAATGTGTGCAGATATGTGTGTAACTGTCACAGGAGACCCATGCTATGTACAAGCTGGCCGTGATATATCAGATGCAGTACCATCATGTCTGAATGGCTGCCATTTCCTTATTCAGCCTACACATTGTATATGTTTATGAATTTGTGGCACTGTGCACAGATTTTGAGCACATTTCTTCCTTCTATACCTTACAGGTAGTCCGGAACCCTACTCTGTGGGAGAGGTGGCTACATTTGAGGACCCCGACCACTCCAGTAAGTGTTGATATATCTGTTATGTGTTGTGTTTGCTGGTTATGGACTCGTTTGAGTTGGACGCATAGCAAGGTGTGATGCTTTGGGCAAGCTTTTCTCTTGTTCCATGAGTGGGAATGCAGTTCTCACATGTTTTGAGTTGGCCAATGCATATCCAATGGTATCATGTAGGGATTGTAGGACATTCCTGTAGGCCCCACTGTGAGTACAGTGGTTAGTCATGTGTATGACACTTGTATCACCAAGAGTCACAATGGAAGTCAGCCCCAATTTAGTCAGCCTGTCAGACCCACATTCTCTAAGATTGGTACGGCAAATAGCTTTCCAATAGACATCTGCTTCCCTATTTACCTACGTTATTTTGAAACAGTAGGTAGAACCTCCTAGCAGCATGTACTTCCACATGTAGTGCTACAAGTCTGTGGAACCTGAGTGCAATGGCCTAGGTGTGCCTGCAATTCATGATCATGGGTGTTCTAGCAATTCTGTGACTGATGTAAGTCAGGCCTCACTGGAAGTATATGTTGTGTACCAAGTTCTGCATTTCCTGACATGTCTAACCCTATGAGTGCTCTAGGGTTTGCTGACTCCTAATTGTAGATAGACCTTACCTGTGGTGTGTCTGTAGAGACAAACATGTGTGGAGTTTCCTATACACTCCTCGGTGTACATGTTGTTGGCAAATTATAGTTGTGTATCCACCCCCCCCAAACACGGCCATGGGTTTGTGAATGGGGTACCTAGTACTGATGCTACCAGTATGTTACACATACATGTGAATAAGTGACGGTTTGGTTGCAAAGTAGTATACCCACTCAGGTTTGGCACTTGGTACTATACTGGCAAGTCCAGTTACAACTTGCAGAACATGTGGCTTTAGTTTTGCTTTCTGTACACTGACATTTGTAGCCCAGGTCTTGGCGGAGGATATGCAGTATGATTCCTAGCTGATAACTGGCAGAACTCATATTGCAAGTCAAAGCCAGTTATTACCCATCTTGTAGGTTATGGATGTGCTTTGTGTGATGTGGCCTTTGTAGTCTGGCCTGCCATGTACTTCCTCAGGGACATTCAATGATCTGTATTGTGATATGTGCTGTTACAAGTACAGTAGATGTAATGTCTGATAAACTTGCTGTGCCTTTTCACACAATGCAGTTACTAATGTAGACTATCTGCATTTGTCTTCACAGCTGCTAAAATGACTCCAGACCAGGTCCGTGAATTTCAGCGCGGGCCAAGCGATATCAGCACATCCTGCTGGTGGAGTCGGGTTCCGGAGGATGGCCCGGCGATATCGCCATGAACGGGCCTCCGGGGCATGGAGAGCCTTCCCGCAGGGTGGGCCTACTTTGCCCACCACAGCCACCCCCAGCACAACCACCAATACGAGCCAGGTGGCCCCACCCACAGCTGCCACTGTTGGTCCGACAACTGCTGGACCGCCAGGCCCCAGCATTGCCACCGGTGCAGGACAGCCCACTAGGCCTGGCACCACACCCACACAGACCTCCTCCACGGGTACCCAGACTGCCACTGCTCCATCTGTTGACCCTGCAGCCTTCAACCGTAAGGATCGTAAGATGGACAAAGTGCTGCGCAAGTTGAGCCACCTGAGCCGGGATGTGCAGCACATTAACCGGCGGGTTAAGTCCATTAAGAGGACCCTCCGGAGGGCCAACTTCTAGACTTTTTGCTATGGACATGATTCCCTCCCCTCCCTCCTCTTTCCTTGTTCTTATAGTTAGTGGGCTCAGGGGGCTTAGTGTTCGGTTAGTATAGGCTGTTAGTTTAGTTAGTGTTAGTGGGTGGGGGGTGGGGGGGCCTGCTTGTTTCTATTTTAACTTATTACATGTGTGGGTGGGTGGGGGGCTATGTTGGGGTTCTTGTGTGTTAAAAAAAAAAATCCCCAAAAACAAAAATCCAAAAAATACAATAAAATATATATTTGTATAGGATAGTATAGTATGTGTTTAGGTTAGTATGTGTTGTCCTCCATGTGTCCCGTCTCATAAGGGGGTTGGGGGGTAGATGTTTAGAACGTTTCATTACATGTGATAAGTAAGTGTAGCTTAGGTTAGTTAGGGACAGTTGTGGGTAATGAGTAGTCAGGGTAGATTAGGGTAGGTAAGATTTTTCCCTCAGTTTCCTCATCTGTGATTAGCATTTAATAAATATTTGGTTAACCCTCAATAGTATGTGTTGAATGGTACTTGATCGTAGGTTTGGATTCAGTGTACATCAATTTTGTACTATAACATCTGTGTCCTATGCTACAAACAAATACCAACTGAGCTGTACGATTGGCAGCTAGCCCAGAGCTACCTTGCAAAGTGTCGACCCTTCGTTGCAACCACCAATCACAGTTAATATGGATCCCAATGTGTTTCTGTTGATAAGTGTGTTTTGAAAGTCACAGACAGTGATTCCAGACTTGATATTGGGGAAACAGTTTTAGGTCTGACTGCAGTGTGATGATCATGCACACCCTTATAAGATGAGTTCTCATTGGCAATCTTGTATTCTTGTCTTCATGACCCTCATACATCATTTGTGACACAGTTCGGCATGATTACCTATTTGTATGTTAACTCAGACACCTTCATTTATGCACTTTTTTTTGTGTTTACTTAGATTAGTGTGCCATGTTTATTGTGTTTTTTTTGCATGTTGCCAACATTTTGCGGCCACTATTTGATGACTTAGTTATCCCCTGAGGAACCATTCTTCTGTCTAACACAGCATGTTGGTGTATGGTTTCCCACTTCATCAGATTTGTCCCTCAGGATGGTCAGAGTATGATGCAATCATGGGCACTGTGCAGAATTCTCTGACTATATATTATCAGGATGGTTGTATTGACAAGCTACGTAATTTGACAGTAGGCACATTTCAGTTATCTACTTCACAGTTGATATGTCACATTACCCAGAGACAGATTTGTTGTGTAAGTGCTATTTATTGAAACGTGCTTTAGCGCTATCTGTACATTGTCCATGATTGTGAGTCCATTATAGTGACATCTTACATTGTGATCCAGCACAAGGTGTTACGGAAATGCTTTTGACATGCAGGGGTTGATGTTTCAGACAGTGCAGAGGAACAGGATTTGGCAATGAGTAGGAGCGGGACAATCACTGGGCTGGGTGACAAGATATACAGTGGTTTGCAGAACAGTGCTTGAGTAAAGTTGTTGCAAGACTGGCAAGTTACAAAGCGCCTTGGTAAATGTGGGCCATGTGGCAGGGACTAGTGCTTCTGGGTCATTTTCCTTGTGAATGTGATCTGTTTCATGTCTTCTTCTTCTGATGTGTGTGTTGCCTGCTCTGTCCTTGTTGTTGTTGGTTTTGAATGGGCAACACACACCTCAGTGTTAGAAGACGTGGAGTCAGACACCCCGGTCGCTGCTCCCTGTGAAGGTCTTACGGGCAGTACTGCAGCTAGGAGGGTCTGCTGGTTCTTGAGAATAGCAGCCACATCACGATGGTAGGCAGCCAGGTCGGACCTGAGGGAGTCATGATTGCATTCGTGCATGCAGTGGAAGGTTTGGGGTGCGAGGTGTTGTGGCAACTCCCTTACTGCAGTGGTGAATTCCTTGACAGTTTCTTGTAGTCCTTGCAGTATGGATGTTAGGGCTTGCATAGCAGCTGCCTGATCTGCAGATGACATCATGCACGAACGCATCCCCTCAAGGCTGGCTGCCATAGTTTGCATCCCCACCCGCACCTCCTTGGCCAGCTCCCGCTGTACTCCAACTACAGTTCTCTCAAAGCTGGTGGCAGTGTCGTCTGAGTCATCAGCTGTATTGGAGCTGGCAGGTCTTACAATTGGGGTGGTGGGTGGATCCTCTGCGATGGCTGCTTGTTCTGTGCTCCTCCTTGTGACTGAAGGTGGGGCCTGGAGGGTGTCAAGAACCTTTTGGATAGTCTCCTGGGGAATGTTTATCGGCTCTTCATCCATGTCATCAGGGAAATCTGGGACAGGCATATCGGCAGGAGATCCATCTTCCTCTGCAATGAAACAGGGTACAATTAGTGTGTCTGTGTTGTGGCAATTTTGATGTGACATGCCTGCCTTTTGATGAATTCACTTTGTGATCTTGTTTTGTGTTAATTTCCCCAGTCCTTCAGATGAGCATTCTTCCAGGCCTATCGCCCACCTGTGTGTCACTTGTATGTTATTGAGTTATCAGACTTGTCAGCCTCATCGCCTCTAGGTGTTGGTTTATGCCAAATAGAGAATTGCCACCTTCTTTTCCTACTCAACCCTCTGTGTACATCCATTCTCATGGTGAGACCTTTCACTAGCTGTGGGTGTACTGATGGCCCCGGCAGCACACTTAACAATCTGGACCTGCCCCAATCTCTGATCTTTCACATCCACTTAAATGTAATTGACATGTGGCATATCCTATGCATGGCAAGGTTATGATCCGATATGGATGGTGAAATTGGTAATGTGTCCTGCTGATGTTGGGGAATGTGTGTTACATTGGATTGCCCTGATAATCATATCAGTGTCCTATTTCCTCCTCGGACTGTGCAGGTGTATTTCAGTGACCAGTTACATGTGTCCCCCCCCTCAATGCTGTTGTCTGAGCAGTATGACATTTGGGATGTTGCATTGTTACCCAGGCACAGGATGGACCCTGACATATGCAGCATGGGTGTGTCCTTAGTGCTGTGTAGCTCCTATTGTTGTTTACATTGGCTGATGTTTGCGACAACTATGGGCATTGACATTTGACAGTACTGGGGCCTTTGTCTTGTTTCTGGGGATTGTTGCAGTTGTCATCCTCACCCCCTAATTTAGGTGTGTATGATCCATGGGGAGGTTACTGACATTGGCTACTTGAGCTGCACACAGAGCAGAGGTGGTAGTGGCAACTGTTGTCGCAGTTACATTCCAGTTGTCGGTATGGCTAGAGGTTGTCAATAGGGCCCTAGTTAATGTAGGGGGTATGGTGGCTGACGTGTGCCGGGATGTCAGTTTGACGTTGTGGCCTTCCCTCCTGGTGTGGCTTTCCCTTTGCTCCATCGTTGGCATGACAGCATGCCCCCATGGGACTGTTGTTGGTGTTGTGTAATGGTGTGCCCCAGGTCTTCTCAGAACGGGCCATGCCCCACTGCCGTGCCCCTTTACCCATGCCACTCCATGTATTAGATGACTTCCATGCATTTAGTGGTCGGTATCCGCCCCCAGTTGTAGTTGACATTATTGCATTTTAATTCCCCATGCGACTTACCCTGCATGTGCCTTGTCTCCTGGTAGTCTGCGCTGTCCTGTCCTTGAATTCCTGTGACGATCTCCTCAGGGATGACGGCTGCGACCATCTCCTCCATGTGGTCCAGGGCCTCCTGGTGTGCTGGACTCCCCCCTCCAGTCTGCAGTGCTGCCTTCCTGTTCCTGGCCATCTTTTCCTTGGTCCTGCGCTTGCAGTCATGCCAGCGTTTCTTGCACTCAATGACAGTTCTGCGTACTTCAGCCACACTGTTAATCTTGTCGACAATCTGTTGCCATATAGCCTCTCTCCTACTGATTGGCAACTTTGAGGTGACAAACAGTTGGTGCTGGTGTTCCGTCACCTCTTTCAACAGAACTTCCTGCTCCTCTGCACTAAAGCGACACTTTCTTTTCTTCTTTCCTGTGTGGGACATCCTGTCTGTAGTGGCATCTCGGATCCATTTTGGCTCTCCTCTGGTGAAATGGCAGTGTTCGCTGGTTTTTTTTACGCTATTGCCTAAAAAAAAACTGCGCATATCCGGTTTGCGGTGTTGTAAATCGACCCACAGTCATTTCTGCCGCGTTAACGTCGTTTTGCTTTACGACTTGACGCTGCGGTGTGCGTCAAAAATAATGACTCCCATCTGTGGTTTGCGCCGCCGTGCGTCAAAGTATAAATATGACGACCGCACGGTGCACCAAAATGGCGTTAGCCGGCGGTAATAATTTTGACGCAAAACTGCGCCGGCGCAGTTTTGCGTCAAAAAGTATAAATATGGGCCATAAGTCATTTATAAGTCCTTACGAAATAGTACTACCTGTACCCAGGGCCTGAAAATGAAATATCCCCCACAAAGGTAGCGTTGTAAAACATGCCTAAGGGCCTGTCACTGCAGCATGTGCCACAATTTCAAACTGCCATTTCAAACTGGCAAAATAAACCTTCCTTTTATTACATATAAGTCACACCTAAGGTAGGTCCTAAAGGCTAACAGGGCAGGGTGCATGGTATTTAAAAAAAAAGACGTGTGTTTAGGTTTTACATGTCCTATCAGTCCTAAAGTTGTTTTTTTACTGAAGTAAGGCTAAATCTCACATAGAATTACACTGGGAATATTATTAGTCTTAATTGTCTTAATAAGTGCTAACTTCAACTTGGGACCAAATAGAGACATTCTGTTTCCACTCAAATGGATATTAATTTAAAATCCTCTTGAATAATACAGTTGGATTTTAAACAACCATTTGTAATATTTCACTTGTAGAATTTTTGTATCATTCTGCCCAAATCAGCTGTGCCTTCCTCCTAGGGTCCAGGGTTCCATGACTCTGAATGGCTTTTATGTTGTGAGTAGTGTATTCTTTCCAGGCATGGGAACAAAGAAGCCCTAGGTGTAAGGCGAGTGACCACTCCCAAGAAGATGGCTTGGTAGGAGCTTACCCTGTCCTGATTACACTTCAAATTCCCATCTCATCAGGCCATACAAAGGAATCTGACCCCAGGCCTGCCCGTGCCTTTGTCACCCTAGACTAGTGGTTCTTAACCTGTTGTCCTAAGACTCCTTAGGGGTCCTAAAAGCTGACTCAGAGGGTCTACGACTGCTTAGAAAATTAAATAATACTAACAGGTTAATAGAGTGTGTATAAATAAGGAAGAGAAATGTAAAATTGAAAATTGTGAAACATTCTGTAAATGTGAAGGAATTTGAAACTGAAGGCTAAAAATTTGATTGGTACCCTCATATTGATTTATGGGTGCAGGGCAAGTGCATCAAACAGAACATAGTATGGTATATGGGTAGCCTCAATTGAATTTAGAAAAACTCCAGTCTTCCAATTAAACTTTCATTTTTTATATTTGTGAATTAAATCAAATATTTTATCATTTTTATATTTGAAGAATGTTTTTTTCCATATTTTTGTGTATTGTTCACAGTTCAAATCATCAAAATTGCTTAAGCTGGGGTCACCAGATTCCACTAACGACTCAGTGGGGTGTCCTCAGATTGAAATAATGATTACAATTTGGTCCCTGGATTCCAATAATGATTTGTTGGGGTTCCACAGAAGCCAAACGGTTAAGAACCACTGCCCTAGACTGTTTGGAGCCAGGTCCAGGGTCAGGGGAAGAACTGACTAGAACAGATTTTGTGTGTAGGCAGGGAATTCCCCACACGAGCTGGGACCGGGTATAACAGTGGCACCTTCACAACCTCTCATTAGAATACTTCTGGACCTGTGGAAGATTCAGAAGAAGGACTTCCCTGCTGTCTGAAGAGAGCAGATTGGACCTGCCTGCCCTGAAACAAGACTCTACAGAAGCATCTCCCAAGGGTCAGTTGGATTACTTCCTGTTTGAGGTATAGGGACACAACACGCTTCCACAGGCCTCCTTGCAACTGCCTAGCTGACCAACTGGACGTGCATGAGCCCTGCTGCCGGCCTCTGCTGGAGTGAGTCCTGATTCCCGAGACCTGGACCCTTGGCTGGTATCAGAGTGTAGTCCTCCGGGAAAAAGGTGAAGAAACTGAATTTCTGGGCCCCTCACATCCACTAAGTGACTTCTTCTTGCCAAGAAGTGACCATTTATGATAATCACAAATGTAAAGCTCCAATCAGACTTGCTTTTTGATCCAATCCTCTGTGATGTCTGCCAGCAGGAAGCCAACAGCAACAGACCACGTCAACCACAAATGTATATGTCCTGCAATGACCGGTTGTTCGCTTTACAACAGTGACCATCTGGGATGCCCATAATGCTCCAAGCACCAACAATGACTCCTTTGTGGCCACCACCAACAAAAACTGCAGTTCTTTACATTAATTTGAGAAAGTTACTCTTCAGCGGGATGAACCTAGTCCCTGTTTCCAAACCACTCACCATCGATGTCTGCCTGAACTCGTGACTTTACCCCTGTTAACCATGACCAGATTTTCACGGTTGGCAATTTGTGCTTTTTGCACTATTTTCACCTAACACTTTAAAAACATATATCTGTTGTTCTACTGATTGGATTTTTGTCATTTTGTTGTCATTTTATTTTCCTAAATGTACACTATTTTCTCATTGGTTTGGGGTTTTACTGGTGTTGTGTTAATAATTTATCACTGTTTGAAGTGCTGCATAAATACTTTGGACATTACCTCTAAGTTAATGCTGACTGGTTTGATGCCAAGATTCTAGAGGGTTAGTCACAGGTTTATTTAGTGACTTTTGTGATTCACCCTAACAAGGATTGTGGTTATTATCTGAGTGGGGCTTCCATCCCTCCTGGTCAGTAACCCAATTTCTTACAAAGGGTATGTGTACACAAGTATTACACAGAACACTGTAGTGTGGTGACTGTTTTAGAGTTGCAGTGTTGTGTTGGGCCAGCCAACTCCAGTGACATTTAGGCATTACTGTAAACTGGCAGTTTTACTTGACAGAGAGAAAACAAAAGTAAGTTTGCATTTCTAACTCACAGAGGTCCTCACTCATATTGAGCTTGCAAGAAAAACTGCACTCACACTGACACATTTTGTTCCAACAGTTTAGAATGAGAGACAAGCATTCCATGCTAACATATTATTATACATAGAAAACTGTGCAGCACTCACTTTGCCAGAGATTCAGATATGGAAGGGGGTAGCCAAGCCGAGTAACCCTTGAGGTGTATCTGGACACCTGTGGGTTGTCCTTGTGCTAGGAAAAGCCAAACACTTTTTATGTCACTTCTGACACACAGATGTTGCAGTTGAGTATGATATTGAGCGAGGATGAGGTAGTACTTACCCAATGGAGTAATTTCTTCCTGCAAGACTCTGCTGTGACGACCTGTTGTGACAGTGACAAGCTCACTAAAAAGGGGAAATACACTGACCCTCAAAGCAAGAATTTACAGTCAGAACAGTGCAGTGCTGCACATAGAAAGGATCTCACATCTTGCAGCCTAGTCTATCTATACAATTGTCTTGTAGCGTGAATGACTGATACACAAGTTCCATAAGTACGTCCTCTACATCAAAGTACGTGTGCCTATATGAATAGGGAACAAGGGGTCAGTGTGCATTCTACTGTAGCAATAGCAGTCTTTGGTTTTAATGAAGATGAGCATATGTAGTTGATTCATTGGTTACCACAAAAAACAAATTCAGAAGTGGATACACCTCATTTCATGACACCTCATAGGTTCATTGGGAAAAAAGGTGGGCATAGTCTGCAACTATGCCATCTAATACTGGTCAAGCAAATGCATCTCTTACTGTCCATTATTACAGTCCCATGACCAACGAAGTATATGAACATGTAGCATTATTTGTAGAGTGCAAACCTATTTAGATACAAAAGGTGCAATGAACATGGGTAGAATACCTGAGATAAAATTCAGGTCTTGTTACAATGAAGCTGAAGGTTAATGGAAGTTGTTCAGATTGAGAAAAGTCCCTCCATGGCTCTGAAGAGTGTGCACCCATGCCCTAGTTCATCATAGCAAGTTCTGTGAATATTTGACCCCTGCCTCTTTTGCAGGTCATTGAAGGCAACCCAAAGTGGAGCTCAGTAAACTGGAAGGGCATCCCAGGCGTGCCTTCCTTATTAAGTATGATTACTGCTGGCTTGCTGGACTGTTGAGAATTGACACTGGTGGGAGCGATTAGATTGTAGTGGCAAAGACATGTCGTTTTGCCTGTCTGTGCCAGAGACAACCCCTTACATGCCTCCCAGACCTTTTTAAACTGATCTGCTGGTTCCCTGCAACCTAGTCCTTCATCCATCAGTGTGGAACATTGACATTGCATGAATATATCTTACTTCTGTGGGAAGGATGCCTGTCGAGCCCATGCAGCATATGTGACAATGGCCTCACTGAAATTCATTTATTTTTTCCTACCTGATAGTGGTACTTAAGATGGAGGGTGGTGCAAGCCATAGACAGCAGCTGTAAATTGCGGGACTCCTTCAGGAAAATCCAGGGATCCTTTGTAGTGGGTGAGACATTTGGCTATAGAGAAAAAGAGACAGCAGCCACTTTGAAACTTGGCGTTTTCTTAAGCCTTGCTTCATCTATTGCTCACTAGAAAGGCTGCTTTCCACAGACTAACAGCTAGATTAGTGAGACAACTTCCCTCTGCTCTGTACCTTTGCTTTAAGTCTTTCTGAAAGGAGACTCATAGTTCCACCCCACCTACCTGCTAACAATTGACAACAAAGACCACAGCTGAACCTGTCAGAATAGAATAAGCAAAAAGCATAAAGTGTCCACAACCAGTTTCAGAGCCGGTTCTTGTAATACAAGAACTGAAACAATGGGAAAAAGATGGGGGATAAACTGCCAGCCAGCATGCCAAGATTTTCTCTATCAGTGTCCAGTGTATCCACACTAATGACAACAGAGAACCCCTCATGGATTTATGGTTGGAGTAACTACCATCAACCTCTCTTGCCAGTTTGAGACCATGAACCTGGTGTGTCCATCAAAGACTATGGGCAAAAGTGGCGCAGACTCCAGTTCAAGGTAAAAAGTGGACCAACTGTAGGAGGGGTATTGGAGGTACCCTTGTATTTGAAAGATTCTCACTCAGAAGAAGAAGGACTGCAACCTGTGGTCTCCAGGCCAAGGTCTAAGTACTCAACGCTTTGACCATGGGTGAGCATCTAGCTCCTTTGACTGGTGGGTTTTGTGATTGGGCCCAAGGAAGAACCAAAGCTGCAAAATCCATTGGTCCATGAGCACCATGGCCTGATGCATCCTCCTCAGCTGATGCTTGCAGTGCCTCCTCTGTCATGGATCACTGTAAGCAAGTGTTGTAGATGCTGTTGAAGCAGATATGTTAATTAGAAATTATTAATGAGTGTTTATGCGTTTCAATTAACTAGAAAATGGTAGAAAAAGTAAACAGAAAAATTAATGTGCACGTTTAAAATGTACCCACAAAGAGTGGCTACCAACTAACACGAGTTGCACTAAAATGAATAAAAATGTGTGAAATATTGAAAATGTGCAATAACAATGTAGTAATATGACATATTAAGATTTATAAAGTATGTTTTGCATTATATTGTAGAGGTAACTAGCTGTGGCCTAGTTTTGCCAGGCCTCGAGCAGCAGCAGAATAATCATGAAATGTAGAGAAGCTAATGTGATGAACTAGCCATGAACTACTCGCTGTTAACAAAGTCTGCTTAGCTAGAATTTTCTGCAATGTATCGACAGACAGGAGATGAGGGAATAAAAGTTGCAACATACAGTGTGTAGAGCAGGCTCGATGTACTTTCCCAGGACTCGAACAATAGAGACACTGACTGGAGAAGAAGATGCAACATTTTCGATACCCGATGAGCCGGATGATGAGGACATCATACCGTGAACCAATTGACAACCTGAGAGCGACAAAATATTAGAATTCATAGATATGAAGAATTTAATGTATTGGGTAGCGTCATATATGGTGATTGATTGACCAATTAGGAATTAGGGGATGGACTGGCCAACTTTAATATAATGTCATGACAGAGGGAAAATTCAGCAGACCTTATTCCGAATTTGATGCGATATTGGGGGAGAAGAGATTTGAGACTTTGTCATTGGACTCATACTCTTGAGATCCTGATGCGTTGCTGATCGATTGATGTCCTGAAGATGAAGATTGACTTTGTTGCTGATCCATTCCGTGGATGGGTAGCTATGACAACTTGACTGTTAACTTTTGTGCCTTTCTTTCTAGGTACCAACTGTGCTGTTAAATAGTTTTTCTCCTAGCTGGATGTTTTTCAAATTCATGTTCCAAATTGTTTTCGCATGAAGCCCCACATGCTAATGCTAATCTGGGTTAGGTAGGGTTCTTTTGGGTGACGCGGACAGTGACAAATGATTGACAAACTGGTTGCTGATCTCTGTTATTAATGTTGATATGTTCATCTTTGTTGGCTTATGTTTAAGCATTAGAGATTATGGGCCAGATGTAGCAACCCTTTTGCGAGTCGCAAACGGCGAAAATCGCCGTTTGCGACTCGCAAACGTGGGTTTGCAATTCACAAATGCATATTGCGAGTCGTTACCGACTCGCAATATGCATTTGCAACTCGCAAATAGGAAGGGGTGTTCCCTTCCTATTTGCGAGTCCTAGTGGTATGCAACTCCATTTGCGACCGCGTACGCGGTCCCCATGGGACCCCTTCCCTTTTGTGACTGGACCCCATATTATTTTTTCCGGGCAGGGAGTGGTCCAAGGGACCACTCCCTGCCCTGAAAAATCCGAAACTAAAGGTTTCGTTTTTTTTTTGTAGTGCAGCTCGTTTTCCCTTGGGGAAAACGGGCTACACTTCAAAAAAAAAAAACCTGCTTTATTGAACAGCAGGTCGCTAACATGGAGGCCTGCTGACGTCAGCAGGCCTCCATGTTAGCGAGTGCCTATACTCGCAATGGGGCCGCAATTTGCGACCCACCTCATGAATATTCATGAGGTGGGTCATTGCGACCCCATTGCGAGTTGCAGTCGGTGTCTGAGACACCGTACTGCATAGCAATTTGCGACTTGCAAATTGCGAGTCGCAGGGACTCGCAATTTGCAAGTCGCAAATTGCATTTTTGCTACATCTGGCCCTATGTTTTCTCAGGTTCTGATTAGGTTATGTTATTGGTGGTCACTAATGAACTAATTCTGAGCTGATTGAATAAAGTTTGAATTAACCATATGGATTAGTATTGTAACTAATAGGGAAATAACAATTGTTAAAACGTATATTGAGTTGTGGATATTCATGAAATGTTGATATAATTGACTAATGATTTTCTTAGTGGTTATATTGATCATTTATTACATTGGTTACTACATAGCTCCATGCAAATCAAAAGGTTAATCGGCCTACATGCGTCCCCTTGTAAGTTTACTTACTAAGGATCAGGTGCGCTAGCAATGCCAACCATAAACATCCCAGCTGGGCCAAGTCTGTGACAGTGATGAACATTTCACATGCTGCCTGCACCACCAAAAGATCAACACAGACACTAAGGTACTGTACAACATGGGAAAATACTGATATGTGGGAGGGGAAGAATTCCAAATGAACATGGAGGGATCAGTCACTCCTGCTGATACAGATCAAATAAGCCTCTCCAAGAAAACACAGTGACCTGGACACCCAGGAAGAACCCCAGAGACTGTTTAGCACATTTTGCACTGTGTGTACCGCTGATGTTTGTCCCATGGAAGCAGTCTAGGATGTGTCCCCATTAAACACTGAAAGTATTCACAGACAAGGGACTGATAATTGTAGACCTCCAAAATATTATACACAGTATTGCCTTGTGTGTGAATTAGTAAAATATGTACCCTTTAAGCACTGAACACTAACAAGACATTGGGTTATTACTTTAATTGTGTGGTTTAAAGTTATTTGAGTCTCTAATTCCATGCTCCTTTCCCGGAGTAAGCCTGGAACTGCTAAAGGGGTATACTTGGTGCTCCGTTTAGGGCTCTATAGTGAGGTTAAGCTCCACAAGATCAGTGGTAAAGGGCTAAGATTGTCACCCCTTTGGCCCAGTATCTGAAAAACATACAAATTAGTGGTTTCATATCAGTTGAGATGTACTATTTTCTGAAATGGTGAGTCGTTTATGAATGTATGAATGTGGGATTTATATCAGACAAACCAAGCTAAAAGACTGGGGCCCATATTTATACTTTTTGACGCAAAACTGCGCCAACGCAGTTTTGCGTCAAAAAAATTAGCGCCGGCTAACGCCATTCTGAAGTGCCATGCGGGCGCCGTATTTATTGAATGACGTTAGCCGGCGTTAGCCGACGGCGCCGTCTGGTGTGCGTTAAAAAAAACGACGTACACCATGCAGCGCCGGCGTAGGGGGATATGGAGCTTGGGCGTCAAGAAATGGGGCAAGTCAGGTTGAGGCAATTTTTTCACCTCAACCCGATTTGCGCCATTTTTTTTCACTCCCAACACCCATAGAAATGACTCCTGTCTTAGCAAAGACAGGAGTCATGCCCCCTTGCCCAATGGCCATGCCCAGGGGACTTATGTTCCCTGGGCATGGTCATTGGGCATAGTGGCATGTAGGGGGGCACAAATCAGGCCCCCCTATGCCACAAAAAAAAAAAAAAAAAAACACTTACCTGAACTTACCTTAATGTCCCTGGGATGGGTCCCTCCAGTCTTGGGTGTCCTCCTGGGGTGGGCATGGGTGACAGGGGGTGTCCCTGGAGGCATGGGGGGGCACCGTCCCTTAACGCCTGCCTTTTGCAGGCACAAAAAAACGGCGCAAAAGCGGCCGTACGTCATTTTTTTTTACCCGCCCACTCCCGGGCGTGATTTTTGCCCGGGAGTATAAATCCCACGCACATGCCTCGGAGTCGATTTTTTAGACGGGAACGCCTACCTTGCGTATAATTAACGCAAAGTAGGTGTCCACGCAAAAAAATGACGCTAACTCCATGGACTTTGGCACTAGACGCGTCTAACGCCAAAGTATAAATATGGAGTTAGTTTTGCGTCAAAATTGCGTCAAAAAAAACTACGCAATTTCAGCGCAAACGAAGTATAAATATGCCCCTGGATTTCGAAGGCTTGATTGGCAGTTCGATGTCGCTTTCAGGTAGGAGACATTTTATTATCTTTTTTTTCAAGAGCTGGTCCCAAACCTTCTTGGTGTTCTAGGAAATGTGTCCCTTGAAGGTGAGATTGGTGTTCAGGATAAGTACGAATGGCTTGGCATGGTTTGATTTGGGGTTCATATTCACCTAGGTCCATGTTGTTGAGTCAGGTTTGGATTAGTTGATTCATGATGTTCTCCGTGAAGGGTAGGAATTCTATTTTGCTGGGGTTAAACTTCAGGTAGGTGTTGGATCGCCAGCTGTGCAGGCAATGTTTGAGGTGTTATATGTCCGACGTGGAGGCAACATTCTAATAGAGTTGTGTATAATTAACATATTGGTTGATTTTGATGCAGCTATTGTGAATAGAGTTGCCCCCACCATCTTCAGCCTCCATACAGAAGTTGACAATTGCAGGGGACAAGATGGAGCTCTGAGGTGATAGAGAGCGTCTGTCACTTTGAGATGTCTGTGTGAACCAACTGATGTTGGTTGGATAGGTAAGAGATGAATCAGTTAAGGACAATTCCAGTGGATCCCATTCAAAGGACGAGGGTGTGAATGAGCTTGAAGTGGTTGACAGTGTAGAGCGCAGATTTGTGAGCTTGTTCCTGAGCCTGGAAGCACTGAAAGAGGAGGTTTGGTATTTGGTATTTCACTTTTTGAATTTTTTTATATCCAGTGGAGGTGTGTGTGTCATTTGCTTTCATGTAATTATGACAAAATTGCACTTGACTATGCAAAATGCAAGTCCATCATTTCATGCTATATTTTAGCTCGGAATGCATCCTCCCATTATTTTTTGGCACCAGAATGCTCTTAAACAAAAGCATCATGAAGAACAGCCACTCCTGTTGTTCCTGTGCATTTGTGATAAATTTTCTCCACGAATTGCACCATTTGCACTCATTTTTGCCACAATTATGGGCATATTTAAAAGCCCCTTGCGCCTCCTTGTGCCGCCCTAACACAATTTTTTTAATGCTAAGGAGGCATTAAGGAGGCCCACACCAGGCGCCAAATTTACAAAGTGGCACAATGCACCCGTTATGCCTCTTTGTAACCCTTTGCGCCGCATTATATCTGTGCCAGGAATAAAAAGTGGCCGTGCCCATGCAGGGTGGCCCAAAAAAATGGTGAAGTGAAATTTACAAGATATCACTGCACCATTTTGTCCATCATTTTTAACGCCTGCTCAAGGCAGGCAGTAAAGTGACGCTCTCATAATAACCTCTGGGCATCCCTGTGCTTTGCTGGACTAGCACCATGGTGCTAATCCAGCAAGGCTCTACAATAGCATTTTAATGCATGACGCTATTGTGCTAATGTGCGCCATGGTGCACTGTATAGTAAGTACAGCGCTACCATGGTGACGTTAGGGGGGCACAGGGCGACGTAAAAAAAGTGGCACATCAGAGCTGATGCACCACATTCGTGTAAATATACCCCGTAGTGCGTAATTTAACAAAGGGGCGTAATTTCAAGAATTTTGCACAATAAGCATTACCCGAAATTATGTGAATTATGTGAATTTCTCCCATGCCTAGATTCCAGTCCAGTGATAAACTAGTTTTTATTTATGTGCTTCCCTCCTCAGATAGTTATCTTTTTAACTATGTATTCTGCAATGCAGTTTATGGGAATTTTACATGTGATTCAGTTAGTCTTGGACATTTAAAAAGTGTTGTTTACACCGTCACATGTTGCACCAATCCTCTCACATTGCATTATTGTAGACACAGTACAGTATACTCATATTTTTGTTTTTTTGCAGTTCGCATTATTCGTATTCAGATTATTTTAGCAATAAAGTATCTGCGCAGTCACATTGGGAAATCTCCTAACACGTTTGATATTTGCCATTTATCTTGGAACAGGATTCCTTCAAACATCCAATTGTCTTACCTGGTGCTTAAAGGGAGCCACTATTAATATTTCACATTTGTGGTTTGCAGTCTAACGTGGTGCAAATGTCCTCCAGCAAGTCACTATGGTAGATGCAAATCAGTTTACTCACAATCAAGTTATTTTGCAGTTCACTTTAATCACAGTCCAATTCTTATAGCAGTAACGCACTTAGGCTTAAATTTAAGAAGCACTAGCTTCATTAGTGTCATTTTTTTATGCTGATGTAGCGTTAGGCTTCAAAAATCACCGCGCCATATTTACAAAGTGGTGCAATGCATGCATTTTGCCACTTTGTAACCTTTTGCGCCACATTATGCATGCGCCAAACATAATGGAAGTAAAAGGGGCATTCTCCCACTTGGGGAGCCGCAAAAGTGGCTCAGTAGAATCTAAGAGATTCCAATGCATCATTTTTTGCAGCTACTTTTAAAGCATGCTCAGAGTAGGCGTTAAAAGGGGACACACCTTTGGTTACAATAGGTCCCTATGTACTGTTCATGGTTAGCGCCAACATTTTTGGCACTAACCCTGAACAGTACATCAATAGCCTCAACAATGTTGACGCTATTGCCCCCTACCTTGCGCCATGGTGCGCCGTATTTTAAATATGTCCCACACATGGTGGCGGTAGGGGGGTGCTAAGGGGAGAAAGAAAACTGGAGCTGCACTGGGTGCAGCTTCACTTTTCTTAAATCTGCCCATTAGTATTGCAAATTTCCTGACGTGTTTCATGGTTTTTGTCTTTCCTCAGAGAGGAGTCTTTGTCCAAGTCGTTGCATCTTACATGCTGCTCGTTATATTGGTGGGGTGAATCACCTTTATAAATAGCTATGTGTGGGAAGCCCAATATACATGCAGAATTTTGATATTCATAGATGCCATTTGCAAGCGTAAACTTGTTATTCAAGTTTAGGTTTATTTTCTTGCAGATTGATTTTTGTGCGCCTAATTGAACTTTGTTGCATAACGTCTTCAGGAATCAGATCATACAATGTTTTCCGTTTTTCCATGTCGGCGCTAAAGGGATTTCCTTTGTGTTTATATTAAATGGTCATCATTGTAATTTCATTGTTGAAAAGTAAATTAAGCTTTGAAAACGAGTCGTGCGCTATTTAGTGTGAATTAATCAGCATTCCATGAAAGTGATTTAGACGTTATCGTTATAAAATGAAAACTTCTGTTTTTCTGTCCCCAGATAATTTTCCGTAAAATCATTGATGTAAAAAAGGAGGAGGAAGAGCGACTGCGTCAAAAGAATGAAGTAACTCTGAGCATCCCAGTGGATCACCCAGTAAGAAAACTGTTCCAGAAATTCAAGCAACAAAAGGAATTACGTAATCAAGGTGACCTGGAAAGAAACCACCAGCTGCAAGTTGAGAATCGTTCCTTTTACAATGGAGCTCCTATTACTGCGACAAGTGTGGTCACTGTTTCCCAGATCACACCCATCCATACTTCCCATTCTTACGTCAGAGCCTCCGAAGCATTTAAGCAGAACAACAGAGACGCAATAGAGCTGAAACCCAACAGCAATAGTGAGCCAAAGAGTCTCAAAGTGAACAGCCCTATGCGCATGAAAAATGGAAATGGGAAAGGGTGGCTCAGACTGAAGAACAATATGGCGCCACAGGATGAGAAAAAAGAAGACTGGAATAATGTCGCAAAGGCAGAGTCAATGGGCCTACTCTCCGATGACTCTAAAAGCAATGATTCAGAGATCAGTGCAACCAAAATCCCTTTAGTAAAAACAGACTCTTGTGACCGTGGAGTAACAAAAAGTGACCTTCTTTTAGACAAAATTGGTGACGCTCGTAGCCCGATGGAACACAGTCCCATGCAACCAGAGGGAAAACGCCCCTTCTACCCAATCCACGAGCAAGCCTTAAAAAACACCCTACAGGAGGTCAAAAATGAATTGAAAGAAGACATCCAGTCCCTAAGCAGCAGAATGACTGTTTTAGAAAAGCAAGTGGGAGAAATTTTAAAAATACTTTCTGAAAAAAAATCATCACTCCCTTCTTCCCCTGTATCTCACATACCACAGCAAATACCATGCCAGGATATTTTCAGCGTCTCAAGACCCGTATCTCCTGAATTAGAAAAAGCTGAAATTAATTATTAATTTATATATACATCGTTCAACAACTAGAACTGATCTTGATTTGTAAATATTGCATGTCCAGCTGGTTTCTGGCCTGCCAAAGAAAACGACAATTGTTATATAACTTGCTTGTATAATATGCAGTTGACTGCATGCACATTTTACATTTATAAGGTTATAATATTATATAAGAGGATGATATTTGTTTATTGAACTCAACGTAAATTTTAAATAATCAGGGTCCACCCCACCAATTTTCCCATGATGGGTAAAGATCTCAGGCGAGTTTTTAAAGCTTTTGTTTTCTCAGTTCTCACCATGAAGAACAGCGACAATGGTACAGTAAGAACTAGCCATATTTCTAAGATTCATTTTCAAAGTCTACATCATTAGTCATACTGTAATATTTATCTACATTTTGTAACAAAACTTTGTAGTTGGGTCTTCACAAAAACTGTATATTCACCTTGCATACTTATTCAAGCAGGGCACAATAGAACTAGAAAAAATACAGCAAATGGTAAGCATGCCTAAGCTTTTTATTATGAGCTTTTACAAGACTCCTTTGTCTTATTGTCAGTAAATATGCTTGGAAACAGGAGTGAACTGTTACACTTTAGCCCGTAGTTTTACCGGTAGCTTACATATTTCATTCAGTTTCTTTCCTAAGAAACACTTAGGAACACATATATAGCATACCGAGGCTCCATATGTTAATAGGTTATATCTATTTTTAAATTTGAATTTTACTCTAGCAATAATAGATGAACATATACTTAAAACTTTGTATTACGGTTAATGTTAAACCTTTTGGAGTTGGATTTAATACCCTGTCGTTAACACTTATCAGGGTCTCAATGTGGTATATTTACTTGGCTTTTGGGATGGATAATATGAAGTTGACTGATTACTTGGAATAACTTCGTGCAGAGTCTCTCTGGAGCTGTAGTGCAGCACAGGGGAACTGTGCTGTTATCCTTACGTTTTGATAACAAACCCCACATAGCACCCTGATGTAGAGCAGGAGGTAGTATAAACTCCATGAGTTACTTTACTCTTTGGTCAATTTAAACTGTAGCTGCCCTGCTTACCTATCGATATTCTTCTCTAGAACAGATCCAGATTTCCTCATCACAAAGCTTACAGATTGTGGTAAAGCCTCATTTTTGAGGCACAGTTAATTAACCTAACATAATACTGAAAATGCACACAGAAATATTTCTGCCTCTTTCTGATCCCGTGGGTTGCCCCTCAACTTTCGGCCAATAGAAGCACTTCATCACACAAATTTGGAAACCCAAACACATATTGTGGAACGAGATGGAGCTCTCCGACTTCCTTTTGGCAAAGAAAATATCCAAATGATCCATCTGCTTGGTGTGGCCACTGAGAGCTCCCACAAGTGTGTGTAAAGAATCTGTTTACGGCAAGTATATAGAAAAGGTGTGTAGACCATGTGCTCTTCAGGAAATAATGTCTTGAAAGGACACTGGGATGCCTGCGTCCTGTTTTAGAAGAACATAGGAGCCTACGCTCAACTGTGTCCTGAAAAAAAGGTAGATTTTGAAGCTAACAGTCGCCAAAGTTACTAAACTTTATACACATATATAATTGCAGTACGATGAAAGAAGTGTGGACCAAAAATAATCAAGGACATAAGAATAGAAGGACCAAATGCATTTACCAGAAAAGAGAAAACAATGTGGAATTTGTTCTGTAGTCGCCACAAATGGTGGGAGGGCTGATTCCTACCTTCCCTATGTTCCTGAATTCATTTATAGCCACAAATAACAAAGTGGGGAATAACAATCCTTGCATTAACAATTCCCTGAAATACTTAAGTCTTTTAAAAGGATCATAAAACCTTACCTGGAGAACTTTTTAAGCTCATTTGGAGTCAAAACAAGTCCAATATCGTCATATGGTGACTGGCCGGCCTGCTTACTCAATTAAAGGTTTCACTTCCCTAGAGTAACGTTTGGTCCCGCATTCCTAAATTGCCTAGAAAACAAGTTGGGAACACTGCCCAGTGTTACTGATTCTGGACAGTATCACAAATCCTTTTTTTGGCCATCACTAGTTTGAGTCCCACAATGGGGAAAAATATGGGATCTAGAACTATGGTTTCCTGGCATCCCAGGCGGTGAAAAGTGTTAGCCAACTATTAGGTAATTTTGCTGGAGAGATTCCGCCCTGGTAAAGCTTTATGTCCAGGTCCCAGGCAGGGATGCAGGAGGGGCTAGTGTCACACCAGAGGGTGGCTCAGAAAGAATGGCTGCAATAAAAAACACCTTAGAGGTTCAAGGGCAATACTGCTGAGGAAAAGGTATAGGGACCCGTGGAACTAGAACGGAATTAGTTGAACAACTTCTGCTTCCTTTTTGCAGATATTTTGTAAGATCCTGGTCATAAGAGGGAAAAAGAGGAATGTGCAAATAGGCCCCGAGAGCACAGGCAGCACTAGACATTGATTTCAGAGCCTATGGAAATGGCATCCCTGAACGAAAAAACGAGAGCTAAGTGTTCTATCCACACATAAATTAGGTTAGGGTAATCTTTCACAATCATCTCAGTGTCAGGCAAAGCTTCCTTACAATAGTAACGCATTACCTAGATGGGCCATAAAGCCCTTTCTCCTTCCCTGTTAGATTTATTGCTGCCAGAGGCCAGAAAATATATTATATATATATATATATATATATATATATATATATATATATATATATATATATATATATATATATATATATATATAGAGTACCTATAATCTGCCACACTGAGTTCCATTATCAGTTGTCATAGGTATCATTTAGTTGCATGTCCTGATCATGCCTTGAACTGGGTCCAGTAACTCAGTGGACTTTGGCATGCAATGCAGGAATCTGTGTTTGACCTTATGGTAACAGGTTGAAATCTTGGTGGTTCCATATGCCTTTCATTCTTCTGCGGTTGATAAATTGAGTACCATTGAGCTGAATTTCAATGACTATCTCTTAACTGGTATTAGGATCAAGATATTTCTCAGGAGTGTACATGTGCTCTACAAATACACTTGTTACGCTATGACTGCTTGACGAGTAGCTGTACAGTGAATGAAAGAAAAGCTAGATAGATAGGCAGGTTCTCAGAACAATTTGAGGAATTCTCATCTGCTTACCAATATTGACAGCAGCCCTTCAGGCTGGCGGCTGTGGTCAGAACCAGTTTTACTCTGGGCTGGTTACCACAACAATAGCTACTCACCGGAGTTGTTGCTAAATTTACCTCCTATTGAAGCAGGGTCTTCAAAATCATTCAAGGGAAGGCACTTAGTGATCCATCAAAATACAGACAGAGGGCATGAGATAGAGTGGGCCCAAGTAGACAGATCCGTGGAACAATCTTGGTGCACTCTACTATCTTTCTTAGACATATAGCCACATGCCTCCTGACATACTGACCTACAAGGCTGGATAACCAGGAGCCTGAATCTTATGAAGCCTAGACGGAAAAATCTGCCTTGTGTCTATTTCTGTGAAGGGATGAATTTGAACTCTGTTACTTGAGCAGAATGCCATGAAAGTGAAGAACTTCTCATGAATGTCCGATGTTCTCCTTTGTTCACAGAGGCCTCTGAAGTCACCTTCGAAGCAATAGTTACTTAAAAAGCCAAACAAGTAAAAAAAAGAATCAGTTTTGAAGCCTACTAAGAACTCTCATCAAAATGTCCAAGGTGTAACTTTCAGAAAAATAATCATGAAAAAAAGGCTGTAAAACATAATTCGACATTGCAAATGGTTTTATGGAGTGGTAGGTTGGGAAGACGTACAGCTCAAGGTGGTAGATATAAACTTATCCTTTTTTTGGAGCAGCACAGTACGAACAGACGAAACTCTAGCCAGTCAAAGGAAAACTGACTCGACCTGTTCACATTCTGCAACTGGAATGGCAGCAGCAAAAAGATGCAGCACATAAACATAAACAAAAAAGAAATACATAAGAGTGCTATAAACTGTAACACACCCAGACCCTTCAAGAGCACAAGCAAAATAAGGGGAAAAATGGTAAACCAAATTATATATAGTCTGCAATTTTTGCAGGAGGACTGACCCAGTACTTGATCCTAATCATAGTTGCCATGGATTCAGCATCATCACATACATCACTGTCAAGTGCCAATTGACTGCCAGTAGCACTGGAGACACACTCATTTACCACGCTTGGCCTAAAGTGGCATACAACGATCTTGTTCACGTTTAAAAAAACACTGGCCCTCATGACAAAATTGGCTGTCTTTTTCAAAGACCACCAAAGCAGCGGGTGCTGAAAGACCGCCAGTGCTGGAGGTCTTAAGACCTCCGCATTAGGACTGCCATCAGATTTCTGCTGGAAATCCGACAGCAGTCATGCTAGAGGTCAGCAGGGCAGAGGTGGCTCCACCTCTGGCATCTCCACACCAAAAGGACGCCAGCACGCTGTATTACGACCTGTAATACGGCATGGCGGGGTCCTGATGGCGGGGCACTGCCTGCTGCTGCCACGACCCGTCTCCTCCCAGACACCCTCCTCGATGGACGAGGTAGGGGGGTGGGGGTGGGGGTGGTGTGTGAGTGCGTGTGTGAGTGTTGTGAATGAGGGTAGGTGGGTGCATGTATGTTTGTGAATGTGGATTGATGGGGTGAGTGCGTGTGTGTGGTGTGGAAGGGGGGAGTGAATAGGTCTATGCAGTGCAGGGGGAGGGGGGTGTGAATGAATGCTTGTGGGCGAGGGAGAGGGGTGTGAATGTGGGTATGTGCTGGAGGGGGAGTGAATGCATGCATGTCAGCGGTGTTTGTGTATGTATGTCAGTGTGAATGGGTGTGTATGTCGCGTTTGCGTGGGTAAGTGTTTGTGTGTAGAATTCTGTGAGTGCATGCGTGCAGGTATGTGGAAGTGTGTGCAAGTGTATCCTTGCAACAGGAATGCTTATTCCTGGTGCCAGGATGCAAGACTGCCAGCTTATTCTGGCGGTGCAACCACTCCCGCTGTCCGCTGTGCTGGAGGTGCTCACCTCCAGCCTTGCAGACCGCGGAAAAGCGGTGGGATTGTGAAACATTGCCCTTTGAAATACATACGCCGCTGATGCTAAGCGAAAAAGGCATCCTATGAAATTGATATAGCCCATGAGAAGTGAGAAAATCAGTAACATGTTCCGAATCCTCAGTCAACTCAATTTGATGAAAGGTCCAGCAAAGGTCAAGTGTAGAAAAAACCTTAATCCCATCCAACATGCACACATCTTCAATGATGTTGGGCAATGGATGGCAGCCAACAACTAAATTACCATTCAGTGCGCTTAGGTCCATGCACAATCTCAAACTCTTGTCTGCTAAGCATGCCAAAACTAAGGGGAAAACCCACTCAGACGACTCAACTTCTTTGATTATGCCTTCATCAATCATGGCCTCCAACATCCCTTTCAATTCTTCTCTTACATTTATACGCACTCCCATAAGCCTCTGTTTAACTAGTACAGCACCATTTTGTACCTTTATCCTATGGCTGAAACCCTTCAGCTTTCCTAAGTTATCAGTAAAAAACATTACGAAAATGACTGATGACCCAGTCCTTATCTCTGCTGTCAGCAACAAGCAATATGGGCTCTTTACTTCCAGGGTTAAACATAAAAACAGGTTCCCATTGGTCCCTTCACCCCAAAACATTCACACCTTTCACCACTACATACAATTTGATATGGGGTAGCCTGCCTTTAGATTTTAAATCAACATCCTTATAGCCCATGAAATCTGTCCTAGATCCATCAAAACTCTCTGCAATTACATCAGATTCTTTCAGAGCTCCCATACTCAACATACCTCCCAATCACTGCACAAAATACTCTTTGGTGATTATCATACATGGCAAACCAGAGTAAGCAATGAGCTCCAGCTCTACATCCAGGAGGTGCTGTTCCTTGCTTCTCTTCACATAAATATGTTCCTTCATAGATAAACCAATACCTGTGATATTACTACCTTCTCAACTGGACTCACATACAAATTTGTTGATTAGTTCTTCCCTCACACACAAAAAGTTTCCTTTAGATCCAACACTACTGTTACTCCAATTAAAATCTTTGCACATGCATGTGAAATGTCCCATATGTCCACATTGCTTTGCCCACTGTAGGACATTGGGGAGATGAAGCAAACTGATTCAAATTATTGCAGCTAAAACAATGAACATTTTTGTCATTTCATCTACACCCACTGTAGTCGCTACATGCACACTCAGCACACTCTTTTTTCTCTTTACTTAAGGATTTCATCCATTGTTCTGATAACCCCAGAGCTTTTGTAGTACCAATTCCATCTTGTAATATTAGGTCACCAGTAACCCATAATTCTTTTTGCACTTTTTTCCTGACATGCACAATGATTTGTCCCTTTTCACTCCCTCTGTGATGGGTTCAAAGTTGCAAATAAAACATAATTCTCACAATTCCCTGAAGAAATTCACCAAACGTTTCAGCTTCTTCTTGGACACAAGTATAAATCTTCAGCCTGATAAGTGCAACACCGGATGTGAGTTTAAAACAATTCTTTATTTGCAGCAAGGCTTCCAGGAAACAGCAGAAATATGCAGCATTTAAACATAAACAAAAGAGAAATATATAACAAAACTACAAGCAATGCAAGATGTGATAAAAGTTCTTCAACTCAGCACACTGAGAATGCTTGAAAAAATCACCTTCCTCCGATACTGTGCCGGGTACTTTGAAGTTGAAGGATTTCCCTTATTTATTACAAGCCCTCTCAAGTCTGATGCTGAATGCACCATCTTCATTACTGCTTGTGTTTCTCCTTAAAGGATTCCCAACCTGTTGGACAGTATTATCCTCTTGCCCCTAGGGCTGCCTTATGGAAAGGACTTAAGTCCAGGCCTGGAGTGTGACATACAATTTTGTTTTAGCAGTATCTCCTATGCAGTCAAATTTACAGCCACCTGGGTAACCAAAGATAAGAGAAAGGTAGCAAAATGTAGATTGGTGCCTTCTCTGTAGATTATGTCTCCTATTGGCTTCAAGCATTTCTTTGTGATAGAGACAGACATATTGCTGAAGCTTTAAACCATTTTTAATTTGATTGTGGTTGGCTTCCCACTTCCATGGTTGCCTTGCTTTACCTAGTTATGGCCAGGACTATTCTCAGAAGTCTGCTGCAATATTGAAGAGAGGCAGCAGTCTTTAGTCTTTGTGCATCACCTTTGACACCCACAATGTTAGAAAAAATTAGACAATGGGGCACTCACTTTTGCAGGGTGATTGTACCTTGCACCCTACAGGCTAGCGTGTGATGTAAGGTTCCTGACCCTTAGTCCCAAGTGAGGTACACAGTGGCCCATGTTTGGACTAACCATTCAGCACCGAATAGCCCAACATACAAACACACAATGCACCAAGCTCTGAAACAACTTAGAAAGGACTCGGGATGGGGGACTAAGAGATGCATGTAGGAAAGAATGTGGGTGCACTTATGCATAGTTACTGTTAGCTAGTGTGCTGTGAATTACAACTTGTTATGGCTGGCTCAAAACCAAGGGTTCTTTCTTTCTACCATCCAATAAGGAAAATGCCAGGAGGCACTTTAAATGAGTTCCTGAAATCAAAGAATCAGTTACCTTCTCCTTCCTGGATTAGGGAAGAAACCAGCCCCTGCTGGTCAGGGAGAGAGATGTGTGTAAATTCAGGCACCTTTTTGGTGACAAAAAAGGGAAAGTCTTCCCATAGCACCTGGAGGAGGGACACTTCCTCTCAATCTCTTGAGACTGTGATGGAGAGAGATTGCATGGGAGAAATGTGCATACATTCGTAGACCATGGGGTTCAGTCATAACCCTTGCTCTTGCCTGGCTATTACCATTCTTCTGAAGCACTGGTGATTTTGATATACTTCAGTATCATGCCTGATTGGTTGTGTAACAAATAATCAAGTGTAACATCAGTTATACATCTTGTCTGTATTTGCATGTAAAAAAGTTCCAACAGGATTGTGCTTTAAGTTATACAATGTCTTTTGAATGCATAAAAGAAATTAGATATAAGATGCACAATTACAGTTCATGTATGTACAGAAAGTCAGTTTTTCTATGAAAGCACTCAACTTTTAGAAAACTAAAATGATGTTCAATACGTTAAAGCACTTTAAAGTATTTTTTCAAATAAAAATTATTACTCTGCTTACACTGATGCTAAATGAACCCCCCCCCGCATTGAACTATTGCACCTGTTTTTATGGTAATTTTTAAATAAAGAAAATAAAAACACAAATACTGTATGAAACTACTTGATAATAGTTTTTTATGACGTCACACTGAGGATGTGCTACTCTTAATCAACATTTTATTTCTGATAGAGACATAGACTGGATCTGGAAACTCTTGAGCAGCCCCAGGAATGCTAGCGGGCAGCATGGAATGGCTTCCATTAGCATCATCCTTGCCAACAGTGCTGATCCAGAGAGTTACATGAACTATTTTTTACCTCTTTTTTAACATTTGTATCAAGCCTTTTAGGATCTTTGCTCTCAATGTGCTGACGATATCTCCCAACAGGCCCACTTGATTTAAACTGTGTGGAGAATGTCACAGTCAAATGTCTGTCTCTGAACTACACGTGGGATTGCCTGTGGTGCCTGAGGTTGGGCCATGGCCCCAAGGCTTGCTCCACCTGCAAGTCTATGAATCAAAAGGTGATTCAAGAGCCAAATGTGAAGCTTCTGGTGGAGCAACAGAAGAATTCTCCAGCACTGTTCTCACTCCTGTGGGAGGTCTCGAGGTTGTTCTTGGAGCCGTTTCCACAGACGATCATCTTCATGGTTCAAGACCTCTTTCTCCAAGTCAGTTAAGTTCCAGAAGCAAAAGAAAAAGATGTTGAAGCAATCCAAAAGCTGTGCTTCTAGGCCCTGCTCACAGAGTCAGCATCTGGGCCAACTCCTTGCTACCCTGTGTTCCCTGGAGCTGGAGTGACATCCACCCAACTTAAACAATTTCACAACATCATGCACTTAATTTTTGGCCCACAAATCCCTCTGGCATGTCTTCAGGCCCCATGAAGCAAAGAGGTTCACTGTGAGTTACCGCTAGCGGATTCATACCCATTACCAGTTTGGCCTTCTGGATCTGCCCCAAGACCTGAACCAACGCTGTCCCTGGTGCCTTCTTCCACCCTGGCTTCTTCCATTCCAGGACTGTTCCTGACACCACCAGAACCAATCGACGATGAGTCCGTAGTCATTCCTGAGTCTGAACTGGTGCCATCAGACATCACTATCAGCATTGTATGGCCCTATCTGACTCTGGACTTACCACCTCGCCTAGATCAACCCTTCCTTCCTGAAGGGGGAGATGAAGAGGAAGGATTTAGACCCTTAAAGAAGGACCATGGGCCCGCAGAAAACTGGTATGAGTAACTGGGTGATGCCAGTGGCCTGGACACTTCAACTGACTTTGTCATGCTTTCCCCTCCAGGCGTTATGTTGGAAGAAAGCACATCCTTCACCACGGTGATATGCAGGGTGGCAGAGGTTTTTGACCTTCAGCTGCCTGGTGTCAAAGTCAAGGGCAAAATATTGATGGAGACGCCTCACCCAGGAGCCAGTTTGTCTTAACTGCTACTCCCCTTTAACAACGCCCTCGCTGAAGTTCTACTAGGCACCTGGGCAAACTTTGCACAGGGGTTCCTGTGTTTTGCATGATTTCCCAACACCATTGCCCTGCCCCAGGAGACCCAGCTTTCCTCTCCTAGCACCTCTCCTTGAAGACCTCGGTTGTGCAGGCCTCAGTGTCCAAATGCATTCCCTTCCACTTCATCGGACAGGGAATCCAAGAGGTTGGAAACCTTTGAGAAGCGTATTTTCTCATCCACTAGCCTAACCTTGTGGTCCGTAAAGACTGTCGCCTCTTTTGACCATATTCCCATACCGTATGGGAATCATTTGCACAGCTGCTTCCCATGCTTCACAAAGTTGGCCGAGCCATCCTCAACCAAGCTCTTGTAGACATCTGGAATGCAACTAAGTATGGCATCAGTTATGGGCTCGATACCAAGGACTCCCTGATTAGAGCCTTGGCTTCAAAAATGGCAATCCTCCGCCATGGCTGGTTGCTGTCCCCCTGGTTCTCGGGATGTCCAATCACCCTAGATCGAAATGCCCTTTATTGGCACTCACCTATATAGCAACAAGACTGAAACAACGTTCAAGCGCTTTCAGGTGAGCTGGGTCACCCCAAGGTGCCTTGGGCTTCACCTGTTCTCATGGTCCCAACTGAATCCCACCCCTACCTTGGATTTGGTCGGGGCACATATGTGCATCGTCAGTACCAGCAGTACCTGCCAGTCCAACAGACTAACCAGTCCTTTCATGGGCAGAGTGATGGATCCCGGAAAAGAAATGTCAGCCATAACTGGAATGCTGTCCAGTCCTCCACAAGTCTGGCAGCTGCAGCCACCAAGCCCTTTAGTACATCCTCCATCCAGCACAGCCATCCGGTTGATGGCAGGGTCAGGCACCTCCTACCCCAAAGGTCTGCAACTACCTCTGACATGTGGGTGATTCAGATTGTGGGGAAGGGGTCCACCCTTCTGTATATGGAAACCCCTCGGACTTTGCCACCACTCCAACTGCAGCTGACGGAGGGTCATCTCTCCTTGCTCCATTGGGAAGTAGATTCTCTTCTTGCCAAAGCAGCCATCGAGAGGGAGCCCACACCAGAAGTAGGGCATGGTTGTTATTCCCGCAATTGTTTGTGCCCAAGAAAAATGGAGGCCTCCTTCCTATATTAAAACTGCACACTCGCAACTACTTTCTGAGGAAAGAGAAATTCAAAATGCTCACACTGGTTCAGGTTCTGTAAGCACTATATCCTGGAGACTGGATTATAGTGCTAGACTCCAGAACACATATTTCCAAATATCTGGCATGTCAGCCCACAGGCATTACCTGCGGCTCACGGTGGGCCACTTGCATCTCCAGTGAGCCGTGCTCCCTTTAGGTCTTCCCAGTGCTCCTCAGGTGTTCATGAAATTAAAATAGATGGTGGTGGTTGCAGCCCATCTGTGGAAGTTGAGGGCTCTATTCTTCCCCTACCTCTATGACTGGCTGCTGAAGACTGGCTCACCCCAAGCAGTCATCATCCACATCCAGACTACGGTAGACTCCCTACATTTTCTGGGGTTCATTATCAATGTGCTGAAGTCACTCTCTGCGCCCTCTCAAACTCTCCTTTTCTTCTGGATACAATGACATTCTGCTCCTAACTTCTGGGGCAGTGAATCTGGGTTATTCAGGCTATGATTCCGTTATTTAATCCTCAGTCCTGGATTTCGGTGAGCCTCACTCTGAGGCTGCTGGTTCTCATGGCCTCCTTCATCCTGCTGGTGAAGTAAGCCTGATGGCATATGCAGACTCTGCAGTGGGACCTGAAGTCCCAGTGGGTGTGGCATCTGGGAAATCTCTCCAGCTGGGTCCAGATATTGGAAGGAAATGCACAAGATTTACGGAGGTAGCTGACAAATTGCGATGGTCCCAGCGGAATACCCCTCTCCCTTCCCCACCCAGAGTAGACAGTGTTGACTGATTCATCACTTCTGGGCTGGAGTGGCCACCTGTGAGAAGTGGAAATCCGAAAGCGATTTGTCTCCACATCAGTCTCATGCAGTTGAGGGTTATCTGCTTGCCATTGAAAGCCTTCCTTCCATCCATCGAGAGAAGGCTGGTTCAGGTGTTCACTGACAACACCACCACGATGTGGTATTGCAATAAGCAAAGAGGGTGGGGTTGTGTGCTCTGTGCCAGGAGGCTCTGCGCCTCTTGACTTGGCGAGTGCACCAGGACATTTTCCTGGTTGTGCAACATTTGGTGGGGCTTGCAGTTCATAAATGGTGACTTCACCCGATGATGGCACAAGGTCTTTTCTACATGTTGGGAGAACCTTGGCTCGATCTGTTTGCCCTGCCTCAAATGCGCAATGTCAAAACCTCTGCATGTTAGAGTTTCAAAAACAGTTGTAGCTTGCAGATGCATTTTCTCTCAGATGAAACTCAGGACTCCTGTGCCTTTCCTCCGATACCACTCCTCCCCGAGTTCTCAGGAATGTCAGAGCCAACCAGGCCTAAGTCGTTCAGCTGACTCCTGATTTGGCACAGAGAGTTTGATATGCCGATGTTCAAAGCATGAGCATTGGTTCTCTCATCAGGTTGCCTCGCTGGGAGAATCTTCTGTTGCAGTAACAGGGCAGATTCTTGCTCCTGAACGAGAATGAGCAGCAACAGTTGAGGGTTTTTGATCGTCCTTCTGAGGTTTGTGATGTCAACTTGGCAGCCAGGTACCTCTCAACTAAAATGGCATGCACCTATCGTTGGCATAAGTTTGTGGTTTTGTGTTCCTTACACCAAGTTGATCCCCTTACTGCACTGCTGTCTGAGGTGGTGTTTTTTCATTTCTTCGTAGCCCGGCAACCATTTTAGCTTTCCTCTGGCTGCCAGATCAACCCTCCCTGTTCAAGTCACCTGTTTTCTAAAAGGTTTGCACTAATTATTCCCATTTTATGATGTCCCAGTGAGACTTCAATCTGTTCCCCACAAGGCAAGGCTGTGCAGAAGTGGATCATTTCTCAGTGGATTGCACTCTGATTTTAGATCTGCTAACATTAGCTAAGAAGCAGCCTCTTGAGGGGTTGAGAGCCCATTTCACCAAGGCCAAGGCTGCTACTTCTGCGTTGGGACCTAGGGTACCTGTCCTAGACATCTGCCAATCCAATATGTGGCCACCTCTCCACATGTTCGTGAAGCACTACTGGCTGAACAGTCAGGTCCTTAGAGATGGCATTTTCTCCATTTGGTCATCCAGGATTTTCTGGTTTGAGCCAGTGAACAAACCCACCTCTAGGGAGGTGTTGCTTGGGTCTTTACTTTAAGATGAGATATCTGTGGTTAGAGGTCTCTATCAGAAAAATAAGTTATTTATCTTCGTTAATGCTTTTTCTGGTATACACTCTATATAACCGTAGATTTCCCACCAATCCTTCCCGCAACACGAACTGGGCTCTTCTCCCTAAGATTCCATTAGATGCTGTACAGTGGTCAAAACACTTTTTTTTTACGCAGCTCTGTGTTTTTGGTGTGGAAACAGTCATGAAAGTAACTGATATTACTTCTGAAGTACTGTGGAGCTGATCCACACCACCTACCGATGTGCAAATGTACTACTTAAGATTTTGTGGAGCCAACCTTAGACCTAGGGAACATTTTAAAGTGAGGAATCTATGGATATATAGAGTCTCTACCAGAAAAGGTCTAACCAAAGGTATATAACTTCTTTCTTAATACACCATTCACATGCATGTATTACTTAAAACATGCATTCGTATTTGGATCTCGAGAAACCTATTTGTTTTCTCTGCCATGTGTTTGTTGCATGTCCTGTTATTTTTTAAATTAAAGCAAGAATCCTCTATCACTTCTTTCAGTGTGTAGTAAACATGCAGTGTTTTCAATGCCTCCAGAAACATGCTATCAAAAATCAATTTAAACTTAGGGATGCCTGAAATTTAGTTTCTGTGGAAAACAAACACAAAAAGCAACAGGTGAATTCATTATTTCTGAATTGTATAATTACAGTTGTAGCCTGGGAAAAAGTAGTACCTCTTAACTAGGAATCAGCTATTGTAAGACTGCAGGTCTGCCAATCCTATCTAGCTATCTGGTGAAAAAATGGTCAAAGATAACTGGCTTACCATGAGCCATTTGAAATGCTCTAGTCCCGTTCCGATTGGCAGAGTGCAGTCAGTTTCCTTTGCTGCATGACATGCATTTCCACTGCCCTCAACCACTCAGCATGGTCTCTAATTTGATGCGAAGCACCTATTTTATATATCACGGTCAGTCAGTGTTTTTGTGGTCTGGGAACGTGCTGAAGCGGAAAGATGAGCGCCTTTCTACTAGTACACAAAGGCTTCCATTATTTCTTGACCACCCATGAAGCGGATTTGTGTGTTTTTCAACCTACAGGTGCACTAAGGCCTGAATTTAGGAAAAAGTAGCGCTGCATCCAATGCACAAATTGCTGCCATGCGCCAACGCAAGCACCCTTGCAACATGCTGTGTTGTAAGGATGATTGATGAGGGGCATTTTCCCCTATCTATGTGTGTTTCAAAATGCAGCACAAATAGAAAGAGGAAAAAATGGGACAAAATAAAGATATTTCTTCCTTTTGCGCCACCCTTATGCCACCTCTGGGGTGGCATAGTCTTATGGCGCATTCCCAGCTTTACAAAACCTTGTAAATCTGGCAATGTGTCACAGTCTGTGGGTGTTCCATCAGTGTACCCATTGAAATGCCTCCCTGGAGCAAAGTAAGACGATGCAGTGACTTGCGCTGAGATGCCTTACTCCATATCTACAAAACCATGAAAAGCCACGCAGAGTGACTTTGCGTGGCCTTTTATATATGGGCTTACAGCCTGAGCCGCTGGTGCATCTAAAAAAGTGATGCTCCGGCATTGCAAGCCGCTTGTAAATAAGCTCCCTGTTTCCCGATAAGGACAAGTGCACCAAAATATACCTCCTATGGAAAAAGGCCAATTTTATGTTAACTATTTAATCTTTAATTCCTAATGTAATGGCTTAATGTTTGAAAGGCATTGTTCTGCTCTGTTTATTCAGTTAATTTCTCATTTCTATGAAGAACTCTTTCTCCTGACGGCAGTATTTCTCCTACAACTACAATGATAATGATGATTGTGGTTTTCTTTATGTGTGTGTGTGTGTGTTTATGTGTATATGTGTTTTTCACTATATACGAGGCATTTTCCAAACGCTGCTGGCTACTAAACAGCTTACCAATAAATAGCCTCCTCCTCTATACTTAATTTCTCAGATCCTCTGTCGTGCTTTGGCTTTATTATTTACTTATGCACAAATTTTGCTGAAGTACGGATCACATCAATTAGATCATCAGAACTCGGTAGAATTCAAACAATTAAAAAATGAGAACTGAAGGTGGGATGAAAGAGAACTAATATCTCATCATCAAAGCAAGGTGCAGTAAAAAGATCAATGCAGTTAAAATTAACCATCAAAGTGAGAATAAAACAAATGCTCCGCTTTGGACAATATAACTAAAATGACTCTTTGCAAGCTGACTAAATGAATACACAAATTGATTAGGAGACGATGCCAGTGACTGAAAAAACCCAGAAGAAATGCTTGAGCAGACAGGGCCCCTTTTTTAATTGCAACATTTGACAAGATATTATTTGGCAGTGTCCTGTGTCTAACGACGCTCATGTAGAATAAAGGTAACCTGTCATCGATGAATGAAGGGATCTTGTTTGATAAAGACGAATCTTCCAGATAGAATTCAAGCCTTAGGCCATCATTTCGAAGCATTTGTATATGTGTGGTGATTCCTGTCACCACTCATAACAAAATTTCAAATAATATAAAATAAGGAATGCAGTAATCACCCTTGCATCTTTCCCCACTCAGTTTAGGCACATAACATTGTACAGAATCACTGGGGAAAAATTGTCTGTTAATAACCAAGACATGTCGATTTTGCTTTGATAGCACCAAATCTACATGTTATTCCATAATATTACACGAAACTCATGACTGGAAATATTTATCGCACCGTATAAATAACGTTTCAAAGGATATCATTATTTGTCAGGTTTGGCACGTAGTGCACCAGATACTCCCATACTCATAGTGAGGGGATTAGTCGTTAGGGAGCAGAAAATGAATTGCATGTTCCTGATAGTCAGACAGGGTTACTCATTCTCCTAAAATGTTCAGACTGTCTTCAGAAGCCAATGCTGATGCGGTATTTCTAGTTATATAGGCCCATATTTATACTTTTTGCCGCAAAACTGCGCCAACGCAGTTTTGCGTCAAAAAAATTAGCGCCGGCTAACGCCATTCTGAAGCGCCATGCGGGCGCCGTATTTATTGAATAACGTTAGCCGGCGTTAGCCGCCGGCGCTGTCTGGTGTGCGTTTAAAAAAACGACGTACACCAGGCAGCGCCGGCGTAGGGGGAAAATGGCGTATGGGCGTCCACAAATGGTGCAAGTCAGGCTGAGGCAAAAAAATCGCCACAACCCGATCTGCGCCATTTTTTTACGACGCCCATCCCCCATTGAAATGACTCCTGTCTTAGCAAAGACAGGAGTCATGCCCCCTTGCCCAATGGCCATAGCCAGGGGACTTCTGTCCCCTGGGCATGGTCATTGGGCATAGTGGCATGTAGGGGGGCACAAATCAGGCCCCCCTATGCCACAAAAAAAATATAAAAAAATACTTACCTGGACTTACCTTAATGTCCCTGGGGTGGGTCCCTCCATCCTTGGGTGTCCTCCTGGGGTGGGCAAGGGTGGCAGGGGGTGTCCCTGGGGGCAGGGGAGGGCACCTCTGGGCTCATTCTGAGCCCACAGGTCCCTTAACGCCTGCCCTGACCCAGGCGCTAAAATCGGGCGCTAATGCGGGTTTTTTAGACCCGCCCACTCCCGGGCGTCATTTTTGCCTGGGAGTATAAATACGACGCATATGCATCGGAGTCATTTTTTAAGACGGGAACGCCTACCTTGCATATCATTAACGCAAGGAAGGTGTTCACGCAAAAAAATTACGCTAACTCCATGAACTTTGGTGCTAGGCGCGTCTAACGCCAAAGTATAAATATGGAGTTAGTTTTGCGTCGAATTTGCGTCGAAAAAAACGACGCAAATTCGGCGCAAACGGAGTATAAATATGCCGCATAATCTGCAACACCTAGTGAAATTGCAACCAAGCTAGCGAATATGAACAGTATTTAGTTGTCAAGATAGCTCAACAATTTAAATGCACTCTATTGACAACTAATAAACTGTGGGTAATACGTTTGAATCCTGACAAGGCTAATTAAGCTTTCCATACTTACAAGGTCAGTAAATTGAATATCAATTTCAAACTAACAATTAGTAGCAGGAGTTACTTGCATTGCTTGGAAAAGGGGAAGTGCTGTAAACAGTTGTGCTAAAGAAGTTATGATTAGTAAGCACATTTGAAACACTTTGGGGGTCATTCTAACCCTGGCGGTCCAAGACCGCCAGGGCTAAAATGACGGGCGCACCGCCAACAGGCTGGCCGTGCCCCGCTGGACATTCTGACCGCGGCGGTTTGACCGCGGTCAGAAGTTGAAAACCGGCGGTCTCCCGCCGGTTTTCCGCTGCCCATTTGAATCCTCGATGCGCCGCCATGGGGATTCTGACAGCCCATATCGCCATCCTGTTCCTGGCGGTTCGCCCACCAGGAACAGGATGGCGGTATGGGTTGTCGTGGGGTCCCTGGGGGCCCCTGCAGTACCCATGCCAATGGCATGGGCACTGCAGGGGCCCCCGTAAGAGGGCCCCACAAAGAATTTCACTGTCTGCATTGCAGACAGTGAAATTCGCGACGGGTGCCACTGCACCCGTCGCACCTTCCCACTCCGCCGGCTCCATTCGGAGCCAGCGTCCTCGTGGGAAGGTAGTTTTGCACTGGGCTGGCGGTCGCCCGCCAGCCCAGTGCAAAACCCAGAATACCCTCAGCGGTCTTCCGACCGCGGAGCGGTATTTTGGAGGGGGAAGTCCAATATTCCAATCATGTTATTTAAACCAAGTGACAGTAAGCTTTCAACATGCTCTTTAGTAGGGCAAGCTAGTATATAAATAATGGATCATGTCTCCAAATTCAAATATGTTAGTTGCTAAACCTGACTGCCTTGGTCTGGTATACCACCCCTCCCCAAGACTTACTGCCTACAGTCCCAAATGTTGCTGAACTCGTTTTTGGGGCTTTTGGGCTCTGAGGACTGCCCCCCTGCTATCTAGTGATAAAAACCTTGTGTTCTCTCCATTAAACATGATAAAATTGATATACACCCAATTGGCACATGTATTGTCCTTAGAAGTCCCTAATAATTGGTACTTCATCTACCCAGGGCCTGTATATTAAATGCTACAAGTGAGGTGCAGTACTTGGTATTCCACCCATTAAAGTAGCATGTTATGATGTAATGTGTAGAATGCTGGTGATCTCATGGTGGGATTGGAGAAAGCGGGAGGTGAAGAAGGCTGTTAAGGGTAAGAGATGACGCAAGTGGGAGTAGGCTAGAAAGCGGATTGATGCCAGGTTGTTATATACAATAAACTTCAAGTTGAACACCTCAAGGATGTTGTATTCATTGGTGACGGTGGTACTTCATAGCACTATAAAACATGTCTCAGCCAACCACTGCAGCTTGTAGTGCAGTTTTAAACTGACATGTTGACATGGAAAAATAAACTTTTTTCCAGGCCTAAACCTTCCTTTTTAATACTCACAAGGCCCACCTCAGCTAGGCCCTAAAGGTTCATAAAGCAGGGTACATTAGGTTTTTACATGTACTTAGGGCAAAAAAGTTGTGAAGTAATTTTACACTGTAGCAAGGCTACCTCTCCAATGGACTTACCTTATTACACTTAATAAACTTCAGTTTCAGCACTGATGGATAAATGTTTCGTCCACTCATTTGAATTGTAATTTATGATCCTTTTCAATGGTAAAGTCAGATTTTAAGTTTCTATTCGGAAAATGACACTTTTAGAAAGTTGGTTTTTCTCCTGCATAACCCTATGTACCTTTCTGCCAGTGTTGACTATCACATGACTGTGAATGGCCCCCCTGTGGTTTGTTGTGTATTCCTTCGAGACATGGGGTCAAAGGGACAATTGTGTGGGACAGGGTGGTCCTCTACTGAGCAGGGTGAACTGGGCATAGTATTCAGCCCCTCCTGAGCTTCAAAGGGTAGCCTGAGGGCTGTGCCCACTCCCTTCCTGAACTTGGAAGTTCCATGTATTTTCACTGGCAAGTATAGCCTGTCCACTATCTTTCCACTTAGACAGAATTAAGCCAAACCAGGGGAGTGGAAGGTTAGACAAAGGGGGCAACCCCCACACACAGCCTGGCACTGGATATAAAAGTGACATCCTCAGAATCTCTCATCAGAGCCCTCCTGGACTTGAGAAAGATTTAGGATAAGGACAGTTCTACTGCCTGAATAAGGAAGATTGGACATGCTTACCTTGAACCTTGAACCCAAGATTCCCAGAAGTACCTCCAATCATTAGTTGGCTGACCTCCTACTTATGCTACAGTGACACAACAAGCTTCCAGAGGCCTTTTCTATTTTCTAGTTGACCAGACCCAATTAGATGTGACCTACTCCTCACTGCTTGCCTGTGTGAGAATGAATCCTGCTCCCCCAAGTTCTGTGCTTAAGGTCCTAGACCCTTTGCTGGAGCCAGAGTGTACTTCTTCCTGCAGGTTCCATCAGATCGAACATGATGGATTATGCTTACGAGCATTTATAGAGTGCACTAAACCTGAAAGTATAAAAGTACTAGCAGAGTCCTGGTCCGACAGACGAACACTCAATCAAAGCCATGCTGGGTAAAGAGCCATGTTTTCAGTTGTTTTTTAAAGATTAATAAGATTTCCATGTCCACAATGTGGGGCAGTAAGGTGTTCCACAATTTAGCAGCTCCTACCGAGAAAGCCTTCCTCCCCATCTGGCTCTGCTGAATCTAGGAACAGTTGCCAGTCTCCAAGAAAAAGATCTAAAAGGTCTTGCTGGTACATACCAATGAGACATAGCATTAAGCTAGTCAGCGCTCTTGAAGTACAGGGCTCTATGAAGCATAAACAATTTATAAACAATTATCTTTTTGATGGGAAGCCAGTGAAGGGCACACAAGCCTTCCCTCAGCAATACCTGTCTAGGAATGTTCAAAATGAGCTGGGCAGCAGCATTTTGGATCACTTGCACCTTGTGTCCTCTCCTATTGGTATTATGATAAAAGGAATTACAGTAATCTAATCAAGAGGTGATGAGCACACTGACAACCGCCTGAGTTCGTTTTAGGGATGAAAGGAAAAATCTTTCTCAATACTCTAATAATATGAAAACAAGTGCTGGATGTGAAAGTGGCCTCGTTATTAAAACTTAGGCAGCTGTTGATTAAGATACCCAGGTTTTTGGTAGACTTCACTGGGGTGGTAAGAGACCCACATGCATTGGGCTACCAGGTGTTAGACCATATTGAGTCCTGGGCACCAAAGACCAGCACCTTTGTGTTTCCAGCATTGAGTTTGAGCACACTGCTGCTCATCCATTTCTCAGTGCTGTACATTCATTGCCTAAAGGACTGGACGACAGATATCACGTCATTGGAGATCGTCACAATAATTGAGTGTTGACAGCGTATGATTAAACCTCAAAGCTAAAAGACCAAACCTTAGCCTCCAAAGGTGCCATGTAGATATTAAATTAAAAAGAGTCTCAACAAGGAGCCCTAGGGGATGCTGCGAGGAAAACTGAAGATGACCACTTTGAAGTTCCCACAGTCGACCACCTGGACGCTGTCAGTAAGGAAGGAAGAAAGTAGACGGAGTGCAGGATCACCAACATCAATCTTTCAAACAGGCCACACGGTATCAAACATTGTGGACAAATCAAGTAGTACCAGAATGGCGACACCCCCTGATCAACATGGCTACAGATCTTGTCAATTACTGCCACAAGTGCGGTTTCCATATTGTGACCTGGTCTAAAGCAGTTTTGTGAGGAATCCAGGGAACCTTGTGTTTCAGTGAATTTACCAAGTCCCTGATTTAAAAATTTTCATCCAGATCTGAACTGGGTTTTTCCAGGAAAGGGGTGACAGAATCTCGGTTCCAGGAAGTGGGAGAAATGCCTGTTTGTAGCATGAAGCGACACAGAGTCTGGCAGAGTTGCGCAGCTTCCACATGAAGGGTTCACATGATCCAGTGAAAAGCGACACAAAGCCCTGCAGAGCCATGCCACTTCTCACTGAAGGATTCACCTGCTCCAACACGAAGCAACACAAAGACCCATAGGACCTTGTGTGCAGATGAAGCTCTCATTGACCCATTTTTATTACATGGGGCTCTCACCCCTCTCAATTAATAACCACATTTATTATACTACTGATTAGTAAAGCAGTCCGTGAATCTGTCTCGTCAAGATTTACATTTTAAATCTCAAAAATTATTCATTCTGCAAATTTTTGAATAATGAAATCTTTAATTTTTCAGGAAACTGCAGTAAGAATTCCATACTCTGTGTACTTAGAGAACCATAGTGTCTTATCAAAATTACGTTATCAATGGACTTCTGTTAAATAAAGTCCTCTTCAATATACCAAATACATCTATGCCTATTTCTAGCACACAAAGAAAATTATTATGTGAAAGAACATATTTCTATTAGTTTTACTGTGACATTTTGTACAAAACAAACTGAATAATCATTGTCTGCTAATTCATTATTGTTATGTATATTTTATCACACGTTGTTTCATTACATTTCCCTCTCCTTTACCCTACAAGTGCATTCTATATAACGTAGAGATGGAATTACATGACAGTTGTAACCCGTGCCTTTTTATTCTGTTGACTATGCTGTCACAGAAATAGTTGAATAAATGGCTTTGCCTCATGTTATAACATGACTTGATTTGGTGACATGGACGGAATACGTCCCTGCGCCCCTTCAGCTTTAGTCTCCTGTAATGATCATGAGAAGTTCTGCCTTCTAAGAGCTGTGGTGCACTTGCTCAGTCAATGTCCAAAGGTCAGGATATTTTCTGCACATTACCAAAACTTGAAGCACCTGATGAAGAGGAGGAGTTTTATGATTCTGAAGAGGCATTTTTGAGGCTGAAAAGAAGGTTCAAGCCCACCATAAGTATTACTCTGAAGCATTATCATTTGTATATCAGGAAGCAAACGGACGGGGAGCCCTTTGATAAGTCCCTCAGAGGGCTGAGAGGATTATCTATGACATGTCACCTTGGGAAGTCAACTGATGAAATGATTTGTGATCTGTTAATGATCAAGACTAACAGCAAACATATTCAGGAGAAAGTGTGGGTCAGTGGCAATCCAATATGAGAGGAAGTGGTCAAATCAGCCAAAGTCCTGTCAACAATCCTTTTCATGGTTGTGATAAGTAATTGATGAAAAATCTTTGAACAAGTACTGTGGAGTATGTATTGGGATGAGCAAAGCTGGAAGAACAGAAGCGACTAAACCAACGAACCCTGAAGGGAAGCTAATTTGTTTCCGATATGGTTGCTCAACACCTCTGGCTTCCTTCAGGGATGATCCTACTCCAGGCAAGAAATTAAATGTTTGTGAGCACACAGGGAATTTTGTCTGGGTCTGCAAAGAAAGCAAATATCTGCAGAGACTGAGAGTGGCTCAAATTTCCAATGATGTGCATTATACTTATCAAGAGCCTACAGAATGTGAAGTGAAACCTAGCAAAGGAATGATTCTCTTGGTCAAAGATGTCAAAATGTTCTCTGAGGTAGGTAAAGACAACACCCCATATGAGTACCTTTAATAGTCTTGAATAATGAACTAGAAGTTATGGGCTATTTGGGATCCCCATATACCATAAATGCTGAAGATATGTATTCTAGGAAGTTTGCCCTATCAGTTGGTTCACTGATAAACCCTGATATTAAGGCTGTAGCCTTTAATGGAAGATCAATTGACTTTGCTGGATATTTTTGTACCAATGCTGAGTTCAAAGAAAGAAGTACATACATCAAAATGTATGTGACTTTGAGAGGTGTGTGCATTCTGGAATGGAAAGACCAAAGAATTTTACAAATTGTGCTGAATCCGAATGCTCCGCATCCTGTTTCAATATACTTGAAGATAAATTGAATATCAAGGTGATACAAGTATTTCCGGAACCTTTAGGGAAGGCTTAGGGAAACCATTTGTCTTTACACATTGTATCAGATTAAATGGTATATATGTCACAGTCAAGCAGAGGGTAAGAGGTGTACCCTTAAGTGTAATAAAGGATTTGCAAACACTAGTACAGGAGCTCATTTCACATGACATCACTGAAGGCAAATCATCAGAGCCAGATTGTGCTCAAGTTTGCAGGAATATTGCATTGATGTTTTGCCTGTTCAAAGGAAAAGCAAAAAATATACAAATTTTATGTCCCGGTCTCCTTATTCAGATCAGATTGAGGATAAAGAAGACAAAGGTGATCTGGATTTAGTAGCAAATATGTGTGAGATATGTGCATTGCAAAATGTGTCTTTGAAAGAAGAAGCATGACTCAGGTAGGATGCCAGAGATGAGATATTGGGTAAGGTGAAATAATTTGCACAGGTAGGCTGGCCACCAATCAGACAGTTACGTGGTGAGATGCACTCTTTTGCTCAAGTGGCAGATGAACTGAATAAATCTAATGGTATTGTATTCAGGAATGACAAATGTGTGCCATCTGAAGCAGTCTGGGGGGTGTCATTTTGAAAGCTTGTTGCCAAGGGCACATGGGCATTTCAGCTCTGAAGAATTCTTTAAGGGCACAATTTGGGGGCCAGGTATGTATTATGAGGCAGATCATTATGTAGGCGTGTGTGAAGTGTATGAAGACCCTTAAATGTGTTACATCCCCTATGAATTTAGTTGAATGCCCCCATTCTCCTTGGCAGAAGTTAGTTTTTGATGTGCCAAACCCATTAAAAGGTTTGCCTGCCCACATATACCATTGGGATGGTTAATTATTTCTCCATATAGTCTGAAGCAACATTTGTTATAAAAAGTGTATGCTGAAGATGTTTGAATTTATGAAGAAGATTTTTAGCAAAAAAGGGTGTTATGAGGCCTCTTGTGCCCTCTCTGTTTCTCCATCTTTGTTTAGTTTTAGATTCTAAATGTTTTAGGCTGACATCACTTTATATCAATGACATTTTACACATCTTAAGCTTGCACCGTATTATTCCAGGAATACATTGTACAAGCTACTTGTTTTAGCTAACTTTTCTTGGCATGGAATCTGTACATTCTTTTCAAGGATAAGAACATAGAGTAAGACATCTTAGTGCTTGTGTTGTCTGTTCGGAGACAGCTTCTAACATCTAGACATACCATTGCATCGGAGCTGTGCCTCTAAGACAGTGTGGGCTTGATTATATAAACAGTGTGCTGCCGTAGGTTTTCAGGGAGCACTCTAACCACTACTGTCCTGGAAGGAATACTGTATTCAACATGCAGCTCTGCTGATATTGATCTTCCATCTTGCAGAGAATTATTGCCTACTCCACTCTAGACCGGCTCCCTGGATTAGCTCTCCAGGTAGGGGTGCCTCAGGCTATCCTTCTAGACTGAGGGAAGGTAGAGAGTACACCCGTTATGCTCTCAGATTGTTGTCAGTGCTTAATAGGAAGCTATAGATTTTAAATTACCATGGTTGGGCTGTTTCTTCTTTTCACTATGTTAGTAACACTGGTTACAATGCTTTGTTTCATCTGCCTAATAATCGCAGCTCATTCTCTCTGGGCAGGAATATGATTGTTTCAATAAATGTTTGATAACCTTAATTTGTGACTTTCTTGTGTTCAACCTAAGCATGCTTGAGTAAAATGATGAAAGGGAAAGATCTGTTGCTATGACTTCCTTGGGAGTCAAAGTGTCAAGTTCGAAGTTTCTGTAATTATCTATTACCCTGCGAAGGTCTGGGGATCAGGTGAGGCACTGTGAGCTATCTAGGAATTGATTTGACAGTTCCTGGTCATATAGACAGGCTCAGTCCTCTTGTCCTGAAGTTCGGCCACCCTAAATACACAGTCCCACCTTTTTAGTGGGAGCCATACAATAAAAGTTCCCTGAAAGCATTTTCATGAACAATTCTATTTAATTTACATCCAACCATTGGATGGAATTCTCTGAACTCACATAATATAAAGCATTTCTTAACACCATGTACGACCCACAAACCAATGGTCTTGTTAAATGGTTTGATTGTTACCTCAAGGACAGCTTCCACATATCCTTGCAGAATGGAATGACTACTTTCAATCTGATCAAGTAAAAGGGTATGGACATACTGTATAAGCCCTCCTTTCAATACAAGGGGCAGCCCTTTCAACTTGCTAAGGGGAAAAACTTCTTCCTCTGGTCTGTTCCTATGGTAGTTAGATACACCCACATGGCCAATGTAAGGGTGAACTTCACAATTGCAATGACGTTAGAAAAAGGGCAGAAAGAAAGCAATGTATAGCCAAACCGAGGTACCATGTATCTCATAAGGTTAAATGCCAGGATGTTTGTGTAGGAAACATGGGGCCTGATTTAAGAAAAGTGGGGCAGTGCCTCTTTTATTTCGTCCCTTAGCGCCCCGCTAACACCACCATGTGTGCACCATATCTAAGCTACGGTGCACCATGGTGATAGTTAGGGTAACTCGTGTTAACATTTTTTACACTAGTTCAGAGCTTTGCAGGATTAGCATCAAACTTTGTGACGCTAATCCTGCGAAAACCATTGAGGCAAATTGTAAACAATGATGTGCCTGCTCTAAGCAGGTGTTAAAAGTGCCAAAAAAATGATGCATATAAATCTCTTAGATTTCTTTGTGCCATTTTTTCGGCCCCTCTAACGGAGGAATGCCCTCTTTGCAAACACTATGCCTGGCGCATGCATAATGCAACGCAAATGGATACAAAGTGGCACAATGCATGCATTGTGCCACTTTGTAAATTTGGCACATGGATTTTGGCCTCATTGGGCCACATTAGTGTAAAAAACTAATTATGCTAATGTGGCTCAAGGAGGCGCTATGAGCTCTTAAATCTGCCCTGTAGTGTGCATCGGATAACCCACAATAGCTGAAAAAGGCATGTCTACGTTTTCAAGATCATTGAAAATAGTAAAAATTAATAAAAAGAGTGTTATAATGCAGGATGACAGATGCCAGAGTATAAAGAGGGTGACTAAGTGACCTAAAGGACACATGTATTCTGATATGGGTGGAGTGGTGGACAATGTTTATGTTACATATGCATACCATGATCTTGAATTAGTGACCAGTTTTAGCAAGAACGATGCATAAGATGTTGCCAGCAGCCTAAGTACCCAAGCACAACAAAGTTGTGAAGGCATGATAGATCTAGTGTTTGACCAAGCACATACCAATGTTGAAAAAGGCTCAACAGCAGACGGAGTTACAATGTCTACAAGGTCAAGAACCCCTCGTGGAAAGTTCTTAAAGAAGGACTCTTCTGTAAGGCGAAGGATGTGTTACATCTAGAACAGTAAATGATGAATAATCATTGTATGCTTATTCGTTATTGTTATGTATGTGTTATCACGTTGTCTCATTACATTCCCTTTCGTGTTTCCCCTTCCGACCTGTGCGAAGAGGTGTGTTCCAAAGAACTCTGAGATGACTGATATGCCTTTATATTGATGATTGTAGCACACGCCATTTTACTTGTTTGGATGTGCTCTCACAGAAATGTTCGAATAAATGGCTTTGTGTTATAACTTTGCCTCATGTTCTAACACACATCTACCCTTTCTGTGATGCAGGCCCGTATCAACGCAGTTTCTCTAGAATGGGCAAATGATCTGCATCAGTGTTTGACAGGAATTCGTGCTCAGCACTAGTGACCCAGTGTCAGAGTCGAGAGAGTCTCTGGTCGTGACTTAAATACCATTTAAGATAGGCTGCTGACATGTCATGAGTGGTGCAGTCAAGACTACTGTATTTGTCACAGATAATGCAGTATCTCCCTCCTCGGTGTCAGCCCTTAGTGTTCTAGGTATTGCAACCATCAACTCAGTGGTTAATGCTGGAGAGCTGTAGCGGAGAACAATCTGCAGACATACATTTTCTTTGAGCGGGACAATACACTTATTTTAACACGCCATGATGCTTCTTATTTTTTTGGGAGTGTTGTCGCTTGCCCCCCTTAAGGCTCCTATTGTCTTCAATAAAGGTTAAAGGCTTTCTAGAGTGGTGTAATGTATTACTCAGCAGTTACTGGGTGATAGTAGTGCTATTGTTGGAGCGTAGTTTTATATTCAAATATTAACATGAAAAGCTTGCAAATTAATGTATACTGAAGCTACATAGAAAACATGATAGAAAAAAATGAATGTGCCCGTTTGAAATGTGCCCACGGGGAGTGGCCACTAATGGATATGATGATTAATGAACTTAGCTAATAATAAATAATTAATGTACTAATATATGATTTTTTACTAGCTTTATGAATCTTGTATTAAGGTTTTGCTAAGTTAATCACTAGGCCTTAGTTAGTAAGGGTCTGGGCCTAGCTGCCTGGTCTCATATTAAATGTGTTTTTCTAATGTGCAATGTGCTGTCTTCCTGAAGGACATAAAACTGTACTTTTCCAGAAGCTAGAGATGTGTGTGTAACCGTAGTAAATTGTTTCTCATGAGACCCGACTTGCTCAAGGAGACATTCTTGCTGAATGCAACAGTGTAATTCGCAACAGGTACAAGGTCACCTAAACTGGTAAAGACAATGGAGCTACTGACTGAAGCGAGGAGTATAACTTTTCCTACCTGACATTCTACTTGTTGAAGGCGTAAATCACAGGAACCAATAAACTGCATGAGAACTGTTTAAGGTGAAAATTCTAGTAAGGTGATCAACGGATTATTGGACAGAGATAACGATGCACCAAATATTGACCAATTGGAAATTAGAGACTTGTCTGGCAAATTCAATTTAACGACGTGTTACAAGGAGAAATCAGCCATTGCGTGCCTTTTTATCCTGCCATTCTTATTCTGCCATTATTGAGCCATTATGCGTCTTTTACTGAGCCATTCAAGCTGTTCTGCCGTAAGACTTTGTTGCCTGATGTCATAAACCATCCTCATCTTTTCCTTGCCCTATAACGCACTTCTCCTCCTTATGAGGGAAGAGCTTTCTGCCCTGTTTGCTGAGACTTTGCTGTTCTATCCTGGCTGATGGTGGATCGACTGCTGTCCTGAAGACGAAGACTGATTCTGTATGCTGACCCATTACGGAGGGTAACTATATGATGATGAATTGTAATTGTCTGTTTGCCTTTCCTTTCTATGTACCATCTGCACTTTTGACAGAGGCCATAGTTAGATGTTTTCTAAATTTGTGCTACTAAATTGTTTTGCATGAAGCCCAACATGCTGAATGCTAATTAGAGGATAGTTAAGGAGTTCACTAATTCGGATGCAAATAGACAAATGACTGAATCTTGCTTTTTTGAATAATGTGCTAATGATACTCTGCTAAAGTTGATTCATGTTGACGTCGTGCTTTGTTCTAATGTTCATGATCTTTGTTTTGTTTAAGTCATATTCAAGTTGCCATATTGTGACATTGTTGATGTGTTTTCTGGTATTGAGACTAATAAACTTGCTAGTAGAGTGTAACAGATAGGGAATAAATATAATAAATCTTACTAAATTTGTGTATTTATTCATGGCTGGAGGGTCATGGTGTGTTTCGATTCTTATTAATTAATTTGATTGATCGCTATTGTGAATATTGATGAGGTCATTGATCTATTGATTGGAATGCTGAAAAGATATCTCGTCTTAAGGAGTCCCCAATCAGGGTCAAAAGGTTCATTATCCTAAAACGAGTCCCCGTGTAAGTTAAATTAATAAAGGTGGGACGGGTTATCACTATCTCAAAGCTTCTTTAATGCTCTTTAAGACTGTCTCTACTGAATTCATTCTTGGTGATACTCACAGGCTATGCACTATAACTAAATCCAGCTCATTTGGATATGTACCATAAAGATATACAACTTTGTTATCTGATAATGGGTAACAGCCAGTAACGTTGCAATAGTGCTCATTTCACAACAAACCCACTTTGGACCAGTCATATCCAGCTCTTGCTTTCTTCATCAGCAAATGAATGCCTCTGTAACCAACACATTCCTCTCAGAGTGGTTGTAAGACTTCCTTGTATACTTTGGATGTAGCACCCTTAGCATGTTTAAAATGATCATCATCGTGAAATGAGTATCATAATTTGCAATGGGCGTCCTAGCAGGATATCTGAAAACACAAACCGCATGATTGGTGAAATTTTGAATTGCTTCAGTATAAGTTGTTGGTAGAGTGTGCACACTTATATGTATGTTGTACAGATGCCATATTGTATTTTTTCTTCTTTAAGAAAAAATATTTCCTAATTCCCACAGTGCATGTACATGTATGGGGACTATTTTGGAATGTCTTTTTCTTTTAAAATGCATTCCAAGATGGCCACTCTGAGTGTACACATTCACAATGATGCACACTGGCATGCTTTTGCAGAAACCTTGGAATAGTTTAAAAGCCACTCAAAGATGGTCAGAGATGACCCTCACTAATAAAGTATGCAGAGTTGGAGGAGTATGTAGAGATAGCGAAAGGGGGAGAACATTGTCATTCGTGCTCTGCAGTCCTAGGGCTAATTCTTCTGCTCCTCTTCTTCCCCTGCTTGCAAAAATGTGAAAGGGCCCAGCAAAAAAGGAACGGTAAAGGTTGGAATTTAATCAGAGGTTACCCGCTAACCAATCATAAGTTTCTCTTCGGTGACTACACCCCCGTTTCCACACTTTGATATAAGCAAAAGCATCTGGTCCTTAGCTTTTGTTTTCGAAATATTGATGACTTCTCTCTCCACTGCCACAAGACTCGATAGACTCTATCATAGTGAAAATCTCTGTTTGGGTACTAGGATAAAGCCGACCAATCCCTAATCCTAATAGACTAATATACGGATCACCCCACAGGCGTGGGTGTTTGTAATTCAAGCAAGGCTGCAGAATGAAACAAGCATTGGCAAAGTCAATGGGTCTTGGCAATGGGTGACCTATTACCTTTGGCAAAGGGGTGGGGATGGTGAACAGGAGTGTGGGGGAGGTGGTGAACAGGAAGGCGGGTGTAGGTGTCTGCTGTAGCGCGAGGGAGGATCACAGAAAACAAGCAGACAGGCAGAGGTCAAGAAATGAGCAAAAAAGGTACAGAGGAATAAATGAGTGGAAACAGAGGTCAAGAAACGAGCAGAATGGCATAAACAGAAAGGAACAGACCGAGGAAGAAAAGAGCAGAAAGGCAAAAATGTGTCAAGAAGAAAAGAACAGAAAACTTTCAGAGAGACACAAAAAAGAAAGAAGCCATACGAAAAACCAAGCAACAGCAACAATAGCGCTCCTAATTTGAAGTGGGACCAGTCATTCACTGAAAACAAAATGAAAAAGTAGCCCCAAACAATGACTAAAAACATGGACGCTGCGGACCTTAACTGTAGTAGGGCGGTGCTCTCTGGAAGGGCTAAAGACCGGAAAAGGCTTATGCATTCCTTCACGAATGGGGATGCTGCAAATTGGAAAGATGAGGATGGCAGCAAATGGGGAGGTTGTGAGTGGACTGCAGCCCATGATGTAGACACAGCAGTCTCGGTTCAAGACGCGCATGAGTGCCATCTAGAGCTGAGAACTAAAAATGTAGTACAATTAGCTCAACTATGGCCCTCCCTGGCAGCTGAGGTAAGTCAAAAAAATGTTTGTTGTGAACATGTTTGAGGGTGAGTGTGTGCTTATGTGAGATTGTGTGTGAATGTATGTGTAAGCATGTGTGCGAGTGAAACCAAAGGTCAAAGGGCTACACCTGGCATTTTGGTGAATTGACGTTCATGGCCGGGTCGCTACTGAAGTTGGCTTTAGTTGGGGTAGGATAGATAAGAGCACCTAAAAAAGAGAAGGTAATGGGTATGTTGACCTGGTGACTGGGCTTTCAATCCTGGCCTCACGTATAATGGTAGACATTAGCTTAGCAATGTTTCTTTACATAACTAGGTAGCGCCAAAATAAAAACAGTGCTTTACATACTTGAGCAATGTGGAGACTGGCATCACTGCATTACTTGCAACATGATGGAGTACTACTTTCTCAGCAGCCTGATGGTAATGAATAACCCTGGGCTGTCCTAGCACTTTGAGCAGCCATGGTCTAGTTACTCATCATTGACCACTCTCAAGGGCATCGGGTCCCAGTGTGGTATTACAACTGATGCAGCGTTTCCTATCATAAGATTAGTTGTGCTATATCAAACATTGATAAACCTAGGGAACAACTCTTTGGCTAATCCGTATCTGGCATGTCTTTTTTTCATAGACACGTGATCTGCTGGCGAGGGGAAATCTGACTTCTTTGTGGTGTGGAAGAATCTTAAGTATTGATATTTTTTAAAAGTTCCTCTGTCAGATTTCATGTAAAACCTGTTGCTTTTCAGTCAATATGTTTGTAAAAGTGTGCTATCTTAAAAAAAACAAAAGAAAATTGGGGTGTGGAATATCTAAAGCCTCAATTTAGAAGGCTGTGATTGCCTGTCACACATATTAGGTAAAACTTTGATTAGTAGAAACCTATTTCCAGGGCTGTTTTTGGTCCCCAGAACAGGCCTGAAAAGGGGTTGGTTACAATATGGGACACAGAAATCAATCATACCAGATGGTTTCCTGAGACCCGAGGACCTAGAAGCACAGATCATGTTCTTGTTTGGTTGCAAAAACTCCTTCTGCCTCCATCCACCTATGTTTTTCATCTAAAATGAAGTTGGGAGCACTTTTGAAGTCCAGTCACAAAAGCAACCCCTTTAAAGACAGTTACGATTCGGCAAGAAGCACAACCCGCACACACCACAACAAAACAGGGTCTACATCAATTATTGAAAAAAGAAGAAAGCCTGGACTCTAGTAAATGTCTGTGGCCATTAACCTCTTGCCAAGAGCCGTAGTTTTAATTGCTGTTTCCTTAGGCATTTCACACATGTTTAATATTCTGTAAGGGTTTCCTTAAAACAAAAAATATGACCATGACAAAACTTGAATTATGGCAAATTCCCCATGTCTCCTTAGTGGGCAGTACTTGGAATACAAAGGACCTGCGCTGCGTGTCCCAGCAGTAGCTCGCTACCAGAAGGGCTGCCTGAATAATGGTCCTCAGAAAGCACAACAGCAAAGCAAAAGAGTTTTGGAATTTGACTCTCCAAAGTGAAGTAAAGTCTACAACTCACTGCCCGACTAGCTTGAGGCTTGCGAGTTTAGACATTGACTTACACTGTAAACTATCACTTTTATATCTAATACAATTTTGATGTTAATCGGGTTTCAAATAGCACATTTTTGAGAGGCAAAAAAGAAACAGAAGCACTTTGAAACACAGTGATTTGCGCACGACCACACAATCTGTGTAAGTGGGCCACACTCCTGTAGCATAAACATCAAATAGTTTGGAAAGAAGACAGTCTTTGATTAAGAAGCTGCCTTATGACTTCGAATCTTGTTTGATACCTTCGGCCATGTTTCAGATAAGAAAATACATTTTATTGGACTTTGATGCCTCATCACATGGAACTAGCTTGCTTTTTAACAGTATAACCAAAGCAGAAAGATTACAATCTGGGAAGTGAGTTAAAGTCTCTCTAAGCAAAGCTGTCTTTGGGCACCTTACAATAGGCCATGGGATCGACCAGTTACAGCTTTTCAACTGACTGCACTTAGCATTCTGGGACTTGTAGTTTCCTACATAAGAAGCACGGTATGACAAAATCGCTGCATGCAGCCGTCTGCTCAACAGCCCGTAAGGACGGTCAAAATTAAGTTCCGACAGCATCAAATGAAACATTCTCAAGTTAACCTGAGGACAAAGCGCAACTGGGCATCAGAGGTTCTAGGCACTATACGAACAACATTAATAAAGCTGCAAGATGTGCATCAACTCAACTGGTCCCAGTGTCCAGGAAGCGGGCATCTTCTTCCAGTCCTGGATTTTGACCCACCAGCATGCTGGGACTTGCTGTTTCAATTTTCCTATGGTAAACATAGACTATAAAAACCCTTGTGTATAGAGATGCCCAGAAACACATTGAACAATTAGGATGCAGGTTATCGCACCAGACCTCATCTGTCTTGCCAACTCCTCTGCCCCCAGCATGACAATCTTGATAACCTTGTTCGGCACAAAGTCCAGGGGCGGGTACTTTGGAACATAATAACCCTCCTAAGGTGCGGCGGGACTGGTCAGCCACTAAAAACAAAATGAAAAAGTAGTCCCAAATAATTACAAAAAATATGGACTCCGTGGACCATACGTGTATTTAGCTGGTGCTCTCTGGGATGGCTGAATCCTGGAAAAGGAATGACCTATGCATGCCCTTGACGAACGGAGATGCTGCAAAATGGAAAGACTATGGTGGCAGCAAATGGGAAGGCTATAGGTGGGCTGATGCCCTCGATGTAGACAACAGCAGTCACGGTTTGAGACATGCATGCGCGCCGTCCAGAGTTGAGAACTAAAAGGTGGTGCTTCCTTGGTACTCCAGATATCCTTCATTCCACACGGAGTAATTTAGGGCAGCTAGAGTGATTCCCTGCCCTCATGTGAAGTGAAAGCAGTTGTAAGGAGAAAAAAGATGCCACACATGCAATTGCATATTCATTTCACGATCAGAGTATAATCTCAGATGCTGGCTTGCCATGTTGTTTATTCTTTGTATCAGGGTAAAGTGTACCCATGTTTAGACTTATAAGTAGATATTTACTATTAATATTTTTCCGTTCTGAATTTTCTTTTCTTCCCAGTTCATAACTTTCTAAGAATTTATAGTGGCTTGGTGTTCCAGACTGAAACAAATGAACCAGCACTAACCTTATTGTTGCATACTGTGCACTAAGGAGAGCAGTGGAGTCTCGTACTCATGGTCTCAAAAATTGGGTAGGGTTTTCAGTAAGAACTATTTTCTTGGGCTCCAAACAATGACTTGTATCCCCAAACAATGACTAAAAACATGGACGCTGCGGACTTTAACTGTAGTAGGGCGGTGCTCTCTGGAAGGGCTAAAGACCGGAAAAGGCATGACTTATGCATTCCTTCACGAATGGGGATGCTGCAAAATGGAAAGATGAGGATGGCAGCAAATGGGGAGGTTGTGAGTGGACTGCAGCCCATGATGTAGACACAGCAGTCTCAGTTCAAGACGCGCATGAGTGCCATCTAGAGCTGAGAACTAAAAATGTAGTACAATTAGCTCAACGATGGCCCTCCCTGGCAGCTGAGGTAAGTCAAAAAAATGCTTGTTGTGAACATGTTTGAGGGTGAGTGTGTGCTTATGTGAGATTGTGTGTGAATGTATGTGTAAGCATGTGTGCAAGTGAAACCAAAGGTCAAAGGGCACTTGATGTGACTTCCGCTACACCTGGCATTTTGGTGAATTGACGTTCATGGCCGGGTCGCTACTGAAGTTGGCTTTAGTTGGGGTAGGATAGATAAGAGCACCTAAAAAAGAGAAGGTAATGGGTATGTTGACCTGGTGACTGGGCTTTCAATCCTGGCCTCACGTATAATGGTAGACATTGGCTTAGCAATGTTTCTTTACATAACTAGGTAGCGCCAAAATAAAAACAGTGTTTTACATACTTGAGCAATGTGGACACTGGCATCACTGCATTACTTGCAACATGATGGAGTACTACTTTCTCAGCAGCCTGATGGTAATGAATAACCCTGGGCTGTCCTAGCACTTTGAGCAGCCATGGTCTAGTTACTCATCATTGACGCGCCGAAAACTTTGCCGGGAATCAAGGAGGAGGTGGGCAGCAGCTGTGTGCTGCCATCAATCAGGGCAGGAGCCCTTTAAAAGCACGTAAGCGCTCCCGCTCCGCGGGACGTGCCGAAAACTTTGCCGGGAACCAAGGAGGAGGTGGGCAGCAGCTGTGTGCTGCCATCAATCAGGGCAGGAGCCCTTTAAAAGCACGTAAGCGCTCCCGCTCCGCGGGACGCGCCGAAAACTTTGCCGGGAATCAAGGAGGAGGTGGGCAGCAGCTGTGTGCTGCCATCAATCAGGGCAGGAGCCCTTTAAAAGCACGTAAGCGCTCCCGCTCCGCGGGACGCGCCGAAAAACTTTGCCGGGAATCAAGGAGGAGGTGGGCAGCAGCTGTGTGCTGCCATCAATCAGGGCAGGAGCCCTTTAAAAGCACGTAAGCGCTCCCGCTCCGCGGGACGCACCGAAAACTTTGCCGGGAATCAAGGAGGAGGTGGGCAGCAGCTGTGTGCTGCCATCAATCAGGGCAGGAGCCCTTTAAAAGCACGTAAGCGCTCCCGCTCCGCGGGACGCGCCGAAAACTTTGCCGGGAATCAAGGAGGAGGTGGGCAGCCGCTGTGTGCTGCCATCAATCAGGGCAGGAGCCCTTTAAAAGCACGTAAGCACTCCCGCTCCGCGGGACGCGCGCGGGCGGCGCCCGGGCGAAGCCCGGGCCAAGGGCGGGCCCGTCCTTGCCCGTCATTGCCAGGAAGAGGCAGGGCAGGGCCACCCCCCTGTCATTTACCTTAAACTGTGGTCCCAGATAAACCCTTTCCATTTGTCTGCCCGAAGGTCAAACTCAAGCCTATTTACACTACGGAGGAGTAGCTTTCCCCCAAAGCTCCAGGCCTCTACCTAGCTATTGGTCAATTACCAATATTAACCTGCCTTTGCTCGCCCCGCTGTGATCTTACTTGAATCTCCCACCAAATACAAGGCCCTTGGTTTTTAGTAAAATGGGCCGACGACGTGGGGGGGGTTTGGACGGGAAATTGCACTCTAACAAAACCCTGGACGGCTTTTTACAAAAGGCCGTTGGGGAACTTGAAAGAGAAATAGAATTAGTGCAACGTCGTCTTGCTGCCCCTCCTTCTGCATCCATTAGTTCACCCCATGATAGCCCAGTCTCACAGCCCCACCCGCGACTAGAGCTCCAGTCTGTCCCGATTATCCATTCCCCTTCTCCATCCAAAATCCCCCAAGAGACCCAAGACGACACTCCAATTGCACCTGCCATTTGTGCCGCACCAACTCCATTGGTCCAGTGTCCCCCAATAGAAGGTTCCCTTACTTTAACTGAATCTAATACCAAAGGGAAAAGGAAGCTTAGGGAACCTGTCCTCAAAAATAAACGATCTAGAACCTTGAGTCCCTCTAATCTGGCCCAACCTTCTATCAATGATATGGCTCCAATCTCCTTACACAATACCAATAACTCCCATGCAAATGAGTTCATCAGGGATCTCATAAGAGATGAGCTCTCTAAATTACTTCTTCCTATCTCCAACCGTCTTCAAATAATTGAGGACAAACTTGATAGTCTTACGAGCAGTCAGCTACCAACAATTTCTTTACCTGTAGAAATTCATCCTAATCATGACCCTATTGTTGCCATTAGTCACACTGACCAAATACCCAAAACTTTTCCTCCTATTCTAAATCATGACTGGTCTAGTTCTGCTAAAACCCCCAGTATCCCGACGAACAAGCCCCATATGGCCTTAGCTCCCTTATTAAAAGGAACCGCCACATGGAACAATCCAGCAACTAACTCGGGAGACGGCCCCCTTATTAGGGAATCCTCACAACCAGCATACCAGAAGATGGATAAGAGTAGTGTCTCTCAAGAACCTAAAGTGCTTCATTTACCACCTGAATCATGCCCTTATGTTCTTATTATTTCAAATGTTCCTGAACTCAAACCTAATTTTTCCGAATCCTTCATCGAACTCAAAAATAAGGTTATCCACTGGTTGCATGTGAATGCGGGGTTTGCTTTTTCCATGTCATCTTCAATATTGATGGTGAGAAGGGTATGGTGGGTGGGCCCTCTAGCGAAGATCGGTGTTGGGGATTGTATTGTCATTAATTTTAATTCCCCCGATCTTGTCCATCGACTTTCTCTAAATGCTAACAGATTTTATCCTACAACTGGCAAAACTTCTCTTTGCAGGTTACAAGTGTTTTATCCACCTTCTATGTCGTCCTGGAGTACTCAATCACCACCATTATACGGGGCCGGCTCGATTTCTCACACACTGCCCACCCCCGTAATTGGTCCTAGACGTCCTAGATGTCCTCTATCCTCTCTCTCTGAGGCAGATTGACTAGGAGATGCCTTTCAGGATGTGGTATTGTCTAACTGCGAAGCTGAGTCCATTTGCCCTATTGGTCTTAACATCTCAGCCGATTTTGTTGTCCCGGGTTCACCCAAAAGTTTAACATGTCAAGCAACTGAGGAATGCATTTCTAATCAGTCAAACGCTCCCTATACCTTGGGTCACACCTGCATGGTCAACTCACCAAATCCAAACACTATTGGGGTTATATCCAGCGAGGTTCTAAAGACACAGAGTAAGAAATCTTCTGATCTTAATCCACCCGAGGGAAGCACCATGGTCCTTAACAGTCCCCCCCCCAGTATTCTATATGCCCAGAATAAAGTTGGGTCCTCATGCTCAGAGGATCTCGATAAGGTGCTCAGCTGGAATATAGCTGGATTGGAAAGCAAATTACATAGCCCAGGTTGGGGTAACCTTATTGATGATCACTTGATTTGCCTTTTTCAAGAAACATGGGCATTAGAACCCAAATATAGACTCGGTTTCAAAAGTTTTTGGGTTCCGGCCCGTAAGTCATCTTCTGGGAGACCTTCGGGAGGGTTGCTCGTGTGGCTAAATACTTCTCTCAGGTGCAAGATAGAAGAATTAGACACTGGTTGCCCGGACCTGCAAGCCCTATCGTTAATGATTTCTGAAGAAAAACCCCTCCTTTTAATTAATATCTATAACAGGAATGTGAGTCCCCACTTTGAGCCTGACGTTCTGTCGAATTTGGACTATGTTCTTAAAAGTAATCCCTCCTCTTTTGTTTTAATTGGAGGAGATTTTAATGTTACCTTCGAACCTAATCCTTTAGTCCAAGGAATTTGTAAAGAAGAGGATGCCCATTGGGGCATCCCCCAGTTAGTCTCCAACAAAAAACCAAGATTGAACAAATTTGCACGCTTTTTGGCTGACATTGCACTAGCTCATGGCCTCCGAGCCTGTAATGGCCGCTCACACTCGGATGCTACTTTGCGACCTACTTTTAGGCGCGGAAAACATAGCAGTCGCATCGACTACATACTTCTTGATATCCGTCTTTGGCGTTACATGGTAGATATGAGGGTAGATGAGCAGCCCGTGAGCGACCACGATCCTCTGATTCTATCAACCAGAGGTCTTTTTCCTTCGTTTATAGTGCCTCACTCTAGGTCCAATGTGTCCCAACTGGCCCTAACCAATAATAGATGCAATTTAAAATGGGAATCTGTTACCTCCTCCCCTAAACATCTAGCATCCATTTACAGCTTGCTTGCGAATCATATGGAGTGTATGATCCGGTTAGATGAGTCTGAGGAGGGCGATAGCCTTCTTACAGCCCACACTGACCTGTTCCAATCTTTAAAACAATTTTTCACTAAAGAGACTGTTAACAACTCCAATAAAAAATACAATGCCCCTTGGTTCAACAATTCTTGCAGAACAGCACAACTAGCTCTCCTGGATGCAATCAAAGAAGGCCATGCTGCGACGTTGAGAATAGCCAGGGGCGCTTACAAGAAGGAATGCTCAAAGGCACGCAGAAGTTGGGAGGAGGCCAGATGGGCCACTATTCTGGTTTCAGCCTTATCTAATAATACTTCCAAGTTTTGGAATCTAATAGCTGATAATGACAGTGACTCCCCAGCCGCGCCTGGCTCTACAATCCTTTCAGCAACTTGGGTAGAGCATTTTGGGCAACTTTATGGAGGTCCACCAGAAGCTTCTCTGTGGCCCCCCAATGATTCAACAAACCAAGAGATCATTCCAATTTCTTTTTCTCTTTCCGAAACTAGAGCTGCAATAGACTCCCTGAAATGGGGGAAGGCTCCTGGCCCAGATAAAATTCCAGGTGATTTATATAAATCTAGACTTGATATATGGGCTCCCTACCTCAATTTTATCTGCAATGCTATTGCAGCAGGCGCACCAGTTCCATCTACTTGGGAAGGGGCTGAAATTGTACCGATCTTCAAAAAAGGAAATCCAAACATTCCGGCTAACTACCGTCCAATTAGTCTCCTCGATAACTTCCAAAAAATTTATGCAAAACATCTTCTGTCCCACCTTGAGGAATGGATTATAGAGTCTGAAGCTCTTTCTGATTTACAAGCGGGTTTCAGACCCGCAGTGAGTACAGTTGACCAAGCTCTAAGATTTATGTCAATAAAATGGAAGAATGTTGACCTTGGGGGGGGTAACCTTTACGTGGTTTTTATAGACTTAAGCGCCGCATTTGACCTGATCCCCAGGAATCTGCTGTGGTCAACATTATTAAACATGGGAGTGCCATTTGGCCTCCTGAAACTCATAGCTCAGTTGCACCAAAATACCTTTGCCCAAATCAGGTGTAGACAGGGGGGCGAGCTGACTGACCCTGTAGCTATCAAAAAAGGAGTTAGACAAGGTTGTGTTTTGGCACCTACTCTTTTTCTGCTCTACATTAATAATTGCATCCACTACCTAGAGAACTGCACGAATGATTCTCCGAAACTAGGTGGGAAAAAAATCCCCTGCCTGCTATATGCAGATGATACGATCCTACTATCAAAATCGCCAATGGGAATTCAACACCTGATTAACCAGTTCTGTGCTTATTGTAGTGATTATGGTTTAGATGTAAACATTAAGAAAACCAAATTTATGATATTCACTACCTCTAAAAAACGATTGCGTACTAATATTAAGATGAATTCGATCCCATTGGAGAAAGTTGAAGAGTTTGATTACTTGGGTTTCAGATTATCTACATCAGGCAAATGGAAGGCAGCAATTGACAAAGGGGCTCTGATCATAAGCCAAAGAGGTGGGGCCTTAGTCCGCAGATCTAGAAAGGCTCCGAGCCCCCCTCTGAACATTCTTGCGGAGATTTATAATGTTCAAATCAGAGCAGCAGCCCTATATGGAGCGGAACTTTGGGGGTCCCATAAAAACCTGGACATTCTGCAAACTAAGGAAAATATTTTCCTCAGGCAGGTGTCCAGGCTAGGTACGGGCACTCCAATGACCCCTTTAAGGCTTGACCTTGGCTTAAATGGCATTAAAACCATAGCGGCCTTAAGACCCCTTACCTACTGGATTCGTCTATGGAAATCTGCTGAACTAGAACCATATAGGCTGGCTATAAGAGAGTTGATAGCCGCTCCCAAGGCATTGGAGAGAATCCCTTGGCTGAAAGAGATGAAAATTGCCTGGGACAAAATGGGTCTTTCCCATTATTGGAACCACCCGGATCAAATCCCTGATAAGGCTAGGAGATTTGTTGCGAGCAGATATTGGGAGAAAGTTAACGAAGATTCCCTGCACCAAAAGAGGGCGGGTAGGTTAACAATGGATTTTCTTCAAATTAAGCATGAACCCTGGGCTGAGAATTTCCTGAACCTCCCTATCCCTCCGTATGCACGCACTCTATACCTGCAGTTAAGATATGGTACATTGCCTACCAATGGTTTCACGGCCCATTGGCCTTCTAACATCGCTACAAACGATAGGTGTATTTTCTGTCAACATTGTAAAGAAACATCAGAGCATGTATTATTCTTCTGCCCTTTGTACAAGACACCAAGAAAGAGGTGGATTATCCCCCTCTGTAAAAACATGTCATTTCAGGATAGAGTAACTGCCATTAGAATCTGTATACATGATTTTTCTCCCAGGGTTGCCATTCCAGTTACCAAATACTTATCGGAGGCCTGGTACATCCGTCGCAAGTTCATTGCACCCAAAGGCTCCTGAGTCATTTCTATACTAGTCTTTAGAAGGATTTTAATCTTCTCTTTTTATCCTTTTTGTATTGCTTTTAGTAGGAAATTTCCATTACGAATTTGTTGCCTTTTTTATGACTACCAAGACTGCACAAGCTTATATAGCCTTCCCATATAGTTTTCCTGTTGTTTTTTTTTTATTGGTACTCTGATAATGTTTCCTTTTAGTCCAATTAGACTATTTTCAGTCGTTTTTGTCTTCTGGTTGTGCACACTGGTCCTCCAGACAAAAAGTTCTACATTTCAGTTTTTAGCTCTGTCCCCTTTTTTATTATATCTATTTATGTTTTATCTTATTGTATTTATATATATGATGAAATGCTTGTCCTGTTGTTCTTATTGTTACAATGTTTTGACGTCTATTGGTTTTATATTGTTACTATGTTTTTATCACATTCCTTTTTTAAGTATGATTGTTATTACTATCTTAAATGGACTAGATTTCTAGACCGAATGAACTTAATAAAATAATACTCATCATTGACCACTCTCAAGGGCATCAGGTCCCAGTGTGGTATTACAACTGATGCAGCGTTTCCTATCATAAGATTAGTTATGCTATATCAAACATTGATAAACCTAGGGAACAACTCTTTGGCTAATCCATATCTGGCATGTCCTTTTTTCATAGACACGTGATCTGCTGGCGAGGGGAAATCTGACTTCTTTGTGGTGTGGAAGAATCTTAAGTATTGATATTTTTTAAAAGTTCCTCTGTCAGATTTCATGTAAAACCTGTTGCTTTTCAGTCAATATGTTTGTAAAAGTGTGCTATCTTAAAAAAACAAAAGAAAATTGTAGAGAAAAATCTTTAGAATGATACATTCATACACCGTTTTACATTATCAATGTGTGAATAAATTAATAACTAAATTGTACAAAGAGAGGAAGTCCAGTGCATTTCTTTAGACATATCTTTTCTATTTTCGTCATACATCTAACATCAGAACTGTTTATCTAATGAGCCATTGCGATTACTACTGCCAATTCACTGTTTATGAAAGACTTTCTCTATTTTATCCCTAAAACCCATACTTGAGAAAAATATATTTATCTAGTCCAGCAATACTTTGCAGTTCCCTTAGCCAATCCCTCAAAGAGAGACCACATTTCACGTTTATCTTCCTGACTATGAGGCATCTAGCTGCCACAACACCTAGAAAAAAAGAAGTTGCCCTGACAGTTTCAAGATGGGATAAAGTTACAGGGAAGACCCAGTATGGCTGTTCTGGCAGTGAATTCCCTCCTTCCTCTTTTATCTCCCTGAGGCAAGGTGATTACTTATATTCCGGAAATAGAGTATTCACACTACTTGCTGGAAGGTTTTTTGACCTTTGATCTTCTTCCTGAAGGCCAAGGTGGTTGGATCTTTGTCAGGTGCTGCTCAAATCCTTTCTGTTGGATGGTCCCTTGCAAAAGTCACTTTTGTATCAGCCCAAGGTAGTTTTTGGGTGGCGCTAGTTAGCACTATAACATAAAAGTGGCCTTGTCGATTTTCATTCTTGGGTCTAACAAGTTGAGTCTAATTGGCCACACCTATGTAGCGTCATCTGTGGCCATGCAGATAGTAAAAACTCATAACAAGGCTCCACAAAGGTCAGGCCTAGATTGCGGCATCCTAGTGACCCTATAATGTTACATTAACAGAGGCTACTGTTGATGGGACAGGTAAGTCATTTGAAAATGAGTTTCTAAAATCCGAAGTCTCATTGGTTGAGCTCAAATCAAAGCAGATGATGAAATCCAGAAGTTCAACTATCAACATGTCTTAGGGGTACTATGATTGATATGTAGAAACTCGCTTCACTGCACTGGGTAAGACAGTGTTTGAATGTTTCATCAAATACATTTCATGTAAGCTCATGGATTAAGAAAGTTCTAAATTGTCTTCTGCAAATGCAAGATCCCATTACTTTGGCAAAGAGACAAAACTCTTGGATCTCAACAAAGGTCCTTCTACATATAAATTATGCTTAGTAAATTATGGGTTGATGCAAAGTACATTGAGGGAATTTGAGTTTGTGCTTGTCTAGTGTGCAATTATCAACACCCAGTAGCACCTTTTTTTTTGTTCAACAAAAGGTAAAGCACATAGAACACCCTCTTGGGTTGAATGGCTGGGACTCCAGATAGTCTCTGGCCCATGTATTCATCAGCCAATAATCCTGCATGAAGGTTGGTACTAGATCTTTCATTTAACTGGTAGAGGGGAAGAGGTGGAGATCTTAAGCTAATGTCTGTTATGCAGAATGGCCTTCCACTGCCCCAGAAGTGACAGCAAGAGGAATAGGTCATAAGAAAATTACTTTATATCATGTATAGAAAGTTGTCAGTTGCATAGTTGGACGGTCCATCACTAGCATGTTCTTAATTCAAGAATACAGTATCTAAATTTAATTGACTGGGGATACATCAAAAAACATGTTTCAGTCTTAAAGTTCACTTTCTTATTTCATAAATGTTCCAATGCCCTAGGGTTCAATCAACAGGTTCCATTGCTCCACCTAGTCTATTCAAGGATAAACTGGCACCATTGGTGTGGATTAATGAATGTCACAGTGGACATATATGGAAAAACAACTCTGCCACTGAACGGTGCATTGTGCATTCAACAGATAGAGCTTGAAAAATAGCTTACCTCCCCTTCATCACTGTGGGGTGAGATGGGTGATCAAAATCTTCCCTTCCAATTTGCTTCCATAAAAGTACACAGTCCCTTAAATTGCAGTAATGGGCTATAATCCTGTGAGTGTGAATAGACTTAGTTCACATGTCTTGGCTCTTTCTTTTATGTAACAAAAACTACAAAGGCTCAGCCTGAATATTCAGCCAAAGTGCTAAACGAAAAGTAAAAAAATACAACAGCACATTGGATTCCTTTTGCCATTGTTAGGCCTACAACAGACCATGGGCCATGTTTATGAAAAAGTGGCACAGCGCAGTAATACAGCACAATCCTGTCCTTTTCTCTGAGCTAGCACATATTGGGCTGTCTAGTGGCAATTGAAGTTGAGAAGACCTTTCCTCTTTCTAAGTGTGCTGCAGAATACAACACAATTAGAAAGAGGAAAAAACAAGGGTAAATGAAGATAGTTCTTCTTGTTACGCCTCTCCTGGGGATGCGTATATTTTTGGTGCAGTCCCAGGCATACCCATTCTTATAAATCTTAGAATGCATCAAAAGCCATAGATGTTACATGGGAACACTCATGGAAACGCCTGCCTGGTTCAGAATAATGCAACGCAGCAATTTATGTTGTGTTACATTACTCAAGATTTTTAAAGCCATGCAGGTCACTTTGTGCTGTGCAAGAAGACCTTGCACTGCTTCATTAGTTTCATTTTTCATTTGTCTTGCGAGCAATGCAAAGGGGCTCATAAATGTGCCCCGATATGCCTAATTCCTGCCCTCTGACCCAGGTAAGCCACACTGTTTTAGCTACCCTTTTTCACCTTTTTTCACACACATACACACGCAATCAGACCAACCCCAACAGTCTTTACCCTTCTAGCAGGTGCTGCACCACCTTCAGACATCTTGAAGGGAGTTCAGGACAAAACACAATAATAGAGGCTTTGGTATTTCTTTTTTCACCACTTAGCACATGTGAAAGGTAGTCAAATAAAAGCACCCATAGGAAAGCACGTAATATTTCAAACTTCTGCTATTTCTTTCGTTTTGCAGGTGTATGTTTACAAGCGTCTGTGGAAAAGGAGGGTCTTTGTCAACTTGATGTTAGACGTCTCTCTATTGGGCATCTAGGAGTTGGTAAAAGGAGGCTACCATGTCAGAGTTCTGATAACCCACAAAAATTGACATATTTAAAAATATTTGTCCTGCTTAAAAGCAGAAATTTCAAAATAAACTCAAGAAAAACAAATTATTTTTTCTTTTAGTGACGTACACAGAGGTAAACCGAATCAGAGTTACTGTTGCTTTTTAAGTATATTTGTTCTTCTTGTTACAATTGCTACAACTGAAGGCCAACAAAGGAGTGTAATTTCAGACATCACATCTGGTATAAAATATTACTGATATACATTAGTAATTGGCTATACACTCAACTATTGTGTTTTTTTAATTGTCCAATCTTTGACCTTTTAACAATTTGTGTTGTGCCTGCTTGGTTACACTATACGTTAATATACAATGCTACAGTACTGCAGCAAACTTGCAGCAAGCTCGCATTGTCCCTCTGTGAAGGACTGGATACGTTCATGAGGTCTCTATCATTTATGTCTCTGTCCATACAATTATCTGAGGGAAATGTCAGATAGGGGATCTTAGTGATTTAGGGGCATATTTATACTCTGTTTGCGCCGGATATGCGTCATTTTTTTTTACGCAAATCCGACGCAAAGCTAACTCCATATTTATACTTTGGCATTAGACCCGTCCAGCGCCAAAGATCTTGGAGTTTGCGTCATTTTTTAGCGTGGACACCTACCTTGCGTTAATGATATGCAAGGTAGGCGTTCCCTTCTAAAAAATGACTCTAAGGCATGTGCGCCTTATTTAAACTCCCGTGCAAAAATGACTGTCTTTCACTGTGTCACTGTAATTAAGTGTTGCACACATATTTAACACTTTGCCTCTTAAGGTAAGTCTGGATAATGCTACCAAAGGGTGAGCACTGGTTAATTTAGGTGTGTATCTGAATTACATTGTAAATGAGGGATGGGGAGAATTAATGGTCCAGTGTATAGCCTCCCTATGTTAGACACTTATAACCAAAGAATACGCTGCTCCAAAGATGGAGAGAAAGAAAAAAGGACTCAGAGAAGTCCTCTACTTAGAATTACTACATCATTACGCTGAATTACCCTGACTAGGATTGCGGTCCCTACTTCAACAGGGTGCATACCTCTGCCAACTAGCAACCCAATTTACAAGGGCCCAATTTAGATTCTGGTGGAGAGGATACTCTGTCTCAACAGTGACAGAATACTCTGTCCACCAAAACTCTGTCTGCCCGCCCTATTTAGAGATGGCAGACCATCAGGTTTATGCTGACTATTAAACCTGTCTGCATATACCTTCCTCTGACAGTGAACACAAAATTAAGGTAAAAGATAATGCTGTACCAGTAGTTCACAAGGCCAGATCCATTCCTTATCTTATGCAGGAACTGTTGAAACAAGACCTTAACAAATTGGTTGAGCAAGGGGTCATAGAACCTATAGAAAGTTGTTCGTGGTTGGCCCCCATTGTAGTAACCAAGAAACCGTGTGGCAGAGGCATACGTCTATGTGTTGATCTGAGGGATTTGAACACCAATATATGGGTTGATAGGTTCCCCTTACCTAGGATAAATGAAATGGTAGCACAATAGGTTCAGCCAAATATTTCAGTGTAATAGATTTATCATCTGCATACCATCAGGTGGAACTCCATCCTGCTTCTTGCCCACTCACATCCTTCATTACTCAGTTTGGAGCCTTCAGGTACTGTAGAATGCCGTTTGGTCTTGCCTCTGCCGCGGCAGTGTTCCAGCGAATCATGCAAAGCTTTTTGCAAGGAATTAACCAAGTAATGTGTTTCCAAGATGACATACTGGTTTATGGAAATAGAAAGTGTGAACATAATTCCATTCTGAGAAAGGTATTCAAAGCTCTGGATGATGCAGGCATGACTATCAGGACCGATAAGTGCCAAATAGGTGTAGAATCAGTGGAATTCCTTGACAATAAAATAACAAAAGACGGAGTAGAACCTAAATGTGATCTAGTTGTTGCCGTGAAGGAAGCCCCAGAACCCACCAATAAGGAGGAACTGAAATCATTTTTGGGGTTAGCAGAATTCATGGCAAAATTCATACACAATTTTGCTGTGGTCACGGCCCCTATGAGGACCCTATTAAAAAAAAAATATCCAATTTGAGTGGAGTGTAGATTGCCAAACAGCATTTGATAACGTGAAGGAGGCTATAACCAAAAGTCCAAGCCTAGGAAATTTTTACCCAAAAAGGAAAACCTGGTTAACCACCGATGCCAGTGGAAAGGGTTTAGGGGCCACCTTATCTCAGTTGGTGGAGGGGCAGGAGAGGATTGTAGCGTTTGCATCTAAATCCCTTAGAGACACGGAATTGAACTACTCCACAATAGAAAGAGAGGCTCTGGCATGTTATTGGGCCATTAATCACTTTACATTTTTCCTGTGGGGCCTACCCTTCTGTGTCAGGACAGACCACAAACCACTCACCTTCATATTTACCACTAAGGGGAGAGACCACGCCACTACGCGTATAGCCAAATGGATCTTAGGGTTGGAGGGCTTGAACTTTGGGATGGAGTACGTTCCTGACAAGAGAAAAATCATAGCTGATTGTTTATCGAGATTACCAAGGAAGGGAGAGGAAGAGGTGAGAGGTGACACACTGGAACCAGTGTTGTATGTGGACTTGTGGGGTCTTACCAAGGAAGAATGGGTTACGGGAACAAAAAATGATCAGACATTACAATTGTTAAAAGGAAAGATAATTAATGGGTGGCCTGAAAGATCCAAATATTTGGATGAAGAGTTGAAAGGGTACTGGGAGGTGAGGTCAGAACTACATATTTCTGATGATGTGGTAATGAGAGGGGAAAGAGTAATACCTCCTTGTGATTTATGGGACAAACTTGTAAGCTTAGCCCATGAGGGCCATATGGGAAGAACATTAACCAAAAGTAAACTTAGAGCAACATATTGGTTCCCCACCATGGACAGGTTGGTAGAGAACACAGTAAGAGATTGTTTTAATTGTGAGATGAGTGATAAGGCTAAGATTACACAGAAGTCTCCATTGTCTCCTATAGAAGTTCCCATAAAACCATAGGACAAGTTAGGATTAGACATTTTAGGACCTCTCACTCACTTCAGCACAAAAGGAAGGTTCCTATTAGTTTTGGTGGATTACCACTCACATTGGATAATTACCAAAATAGTGGGTCATGTGACAACTCAGGATGTAATTGGTTTCCTAATGGAGGCATTTACGAGGGAGGGCATCCCTAGCACGCTAGAGACTGACAATGGAGTGCAGTTCACGTCAGGAGCTATGGAAGAGTTCTTAAAGAAAAGTGGGGTCCACCATTTTAGAATGGTGTTATACAATCCCAAAGCAAATGGTCTAGTGGAGAGGGTCAACAGAATGAATAAGGAGTGTCTGCAATTGGCCACCATATCTCATGAATCAGGAGAAACAGCCCTTAAACAAATGCTGTGGTCATACCATACCACACCTAATTTGGTTACAGGGATATCCCCATTCCTGTCACTTAAAGGAAGGCTTCCAAGAACCAAACTTAACCCTAATTGGTTAAAGGGCGGGGAACCACACTGGGTGCAGCGTGAGGAAGCAGCAGTAAGTGTCCGACAGAGTCAAGGAAAATTCAGGAGGTGGTATGATAGCAAATATGGTACAAAAAGTAAACCATGGAGAATAGGAAAGTGGGTTACAGCCAAGCTCCCAGGACCCTCTCAGAAGGAAGGCAGTAAGTTCTCTAAACCGATGAGGATCATCAGGGTACAAAAGAATGTAGTGACATTGGAGGATGGCAGGGTATGGAGCATGGATCGAATAACCTGCAGCCATGACCCTGGTGCAAAGACGAAGCGGGAGTGTGTGGGAAAGACAACAAAATCACTCGATCAGAGAAGCTTCGACAAGCGCCCAAGGACAAAAGTGCGTCCGTCATGGCACAAGGACTTTTGGTTCCATTGTTAAGGATGGGAGATGTGTGATAATTTATGACTATATTGTATTCTGTACTTCACATAAGTATAAGTATATTCAACTTAGGCCTTTGGTTCACCAATTATATGTCATTTGTATTAACAAGCCTACTTGCGCAATGTTATAACCTATATCTCATGTTGGTACACCCCAGATGCTCTCCTTAGAATGTTGAAGAATGGAACACCCGGGAGTGCACCTCGGAATGTTGAGATGGCTGTGAGAGACTGTGAGAGGATCTGGAGAGATAAGGTGATGTGCGAGGAGTCTAACCAATAAACCAGTTATCCTACATAACTAAGGTGTCGTGTTCACTACACTATGGCCCTCATTACAACCCTGGCGGTCTTTGTCCTCCAGGGCTGTTTCGTCGGATTTCACCACCAACAGGCTGGCGGTGAAATCCAGGGTATTACGACCGCGGCGGAAGCGCCGCGGTCGCACTGCCGGGACCGGCGGTTTTCCGCCACTTTTGTCCCGGCGGGAGTAATTCTCCAGGGTAGCGCTGCTTGCGGCGCTGCCCAGGGGATTACGAGTCCCCCTCCCGCCAGCCTTTTCATGGCGGTTTGAACCGCCATGAAAAGGCTGGCGGAAAGGGGAGTCGTGGGGCCCCTGGGGGCCCCTGCACTGCCCATGCCACCGCCCCGTGCAGCTTTTCACTGTCTGCTGTGCAGACAGTGAAAAGCGCGACGGGTGCAACTGCACCCGTCGCACAGCCGCAACACCGCCGGCTCCATTTGGTTTCCACCCGCCGGCCCAGCGGGGATCTCCTAATGGCCATGCGGGAGTGCTGCTGCATTGGCGGCCGCCCGGCGGTCCAACCTTCTGCCCACCAAGGTTGTAATGACCCCCTATCTCTTTTATACTGATTATGGTTTGAATGAAAAGGGAATCAGCTGAATCGATGGAGCCATCTTGTCAATGCATTTCATTGTTATTTTGTTTAGTTTTTAAGGTTGTTATATATGCCTAGTAAAAGCTATATAAACATTTTCACATAAAAAAAAACAAAAAATAATTCAACATACCACATCAGCAATTCGGATCTTCACATTTATTTCCTGCATACATTTCATTAAAAGTAAATTGGAATCTATATTTACATTAATTTAATTTGGTATACAGATCATAACTAGACACAGCGACTCATGTACAACAATCGCAGTATTCTGAGCTTATTCTCAACAATGCAATCAAATTATATATTTGTGATGGATTACAGTCATTTTTTGTATAAAGAGCAGATGCTGAATTCAGTTTGATCCACTGCTATATTAAAATTGATATTTGCCCAATGAAAAATACCATACGATTACTGCATGCTTTAAATCAGTTCTGACAAATACCTGTACCTTTGCTTCATAACAGAAGCATAATCAGGTTACAAGGGAATGCTTAGAACTCAAGGTCCGAATATATTTCCCTATACTGACTACAGTTTTTCGCCTTCAGGATATTTTTCACACTCAGTACTGGAGAACAATTGACCTTTATAGAGGATTTCCAGGGCTGCCTGTTTCAATATTGGCTTCAACTGGCTAAGTCTGAGTTTTTAATTGGTAATTGAATTACATATTTAATTTACTAACACATTCCCATTCATCTCATCAAACAAATGTGCTTCTTTTCGTCATCTCCTTGCTTTATCTGGGTTCTGCTAATTAAACATCCACTTGAGACGCCATGGGAAGTAGTGCCCCATTTATACACCCCAAGGACACTTCTATACCACAAGAGTGCTGCAGATTTTGGAGCAGCCACTTCTGAAATACTAATTGTGCAAGCACAGATTTTCGACTGCACATGAAAAGGGGATATCTCCTCATTTGCATGTGCATGGCCCAATGTGAAACAGGAAACACCTTTTCCCCTGAGCCTGTGCCAAAAATACTGATGTGTTATTTAAACACAACTAGGGTGTTAGAAATGGGGTTGGCAGTCAGGTTACCCCCTCTCCAAGCAAGGAACTTCACTCTAGTCAGGGTAAATGAGAATCACCCTCAGCTAACCCCCGCTTAACTTCAGAGTGCTGGGTGTAAAGTATTTGTACCAACACGCACAGTAAATTAATGAAAACACTATAAAATGACACAACACAGGTTTAGAAAAATTGAAAATATTTATCTAAACAAAACAAGACCAAAACAACAAAAATCCACCATACACAAGTCAAGTTATAATTAAAATGCAAAAAAGAGTCTTCATGTTCTTCTAAACACAACGCTAACACTGTTAGCGTGGAAATGTACATGGTCGTGTCAAAATAACCTGCACAGGCGATTGTGCGGTGATAAAGGTAAGTGGTGCGTCGATTTCTCACCCGCAAGCGAGGTCGTACGTTGTTTCTCCTTCTCCGGTATGATCGGTGTTTGTTGTTGCTTTCCCCGCAAGAGAGAGATGCGTAGATCTGGACAAAGCACCTCGGGTCCGGGCAGGCTTGCGTTGATTTTCTGAGCTCAGCGATGTTGTGTCGTTGCAGCCTCTGTCAGTGATGCCGAGTGTAATTTCTCCAGCCTCGTGCGTCGATTTCGCAGCTGCACTGCAAGCGCTGCATAGATTTCAGCCACAGAGCTGGCGTTGCGTCGTTTCTTTAGCTGCTCTCAGAGGTTGCATCGGAAATATCCCTGCACGGTGATCTGTGCATGCATTTCCAACCTTGGTCCACCAGCTTCACCTGTCAAGGCCCCAGGAACTGGATACAATACCACTTGGCAGGGCAGGAGTCTCAGCCGAGGCTCCAGGTGCTGGCAGAGAGAAGTCATTGCTGTCCCTGAGCCTTCAAGAACAGGAGGCAAGCTCAGTTTCAAGCCGTTGGAGAGTTCTTCACAAGCAGGAAGGCACACAAAGTCCTGTCTTTGTTCTCCTGCACAGGCAGAAGCAGCAACTGCAGGATAGCTCCACAACACACAGTCACAGACAGGGCAGCTCTTCTTCCTCAGCTCTTCAGCTCTTCTCAAGGCAGAGGTTCCTCTTGGTTTCCAGAAGTGATCTAAAGTCTGTGGTTTTGGGTGCCCTTCCTATACCCATTTTGCCCTTTGAGGTAGGCTTACTTCAAAGAGAAGTCTCTCTTGTTTGTGAAATCCTGCCTTGCCCAGGCCAGGCCCCAGACACACAACAGATGGTTGGAGACTGCACTGTGTGAGGGCTGGCACAGCCCTTTCAGGTGTGAGTGACCACTCTTCCCCTCCCCAATAACGCAGATGGCTCATCAGGATATGCAGGCTACACCCTAGCTCCCTTTGTGTTACTGTCTAGAAAGATGTGCAACCAGTCCAACTGTCAAACTGACCTAGACAGGGAATCCACAAACAGACAGAGTCACAGAATGGTTTAAGCAAGAAAATGCTCACTTTCTAAAAGTGGCATTTTCAAACACACAATCTTAAAATCAACTTTACTAAAAGATGTATTTTTAAATTGTGAGCTGAGAGACCCCAAACTCTACATGTCTATCCGCTCCCAAAGAGAATCCACACTTTAATCATACTTAAAGGCATCCCCCATGTTAACCTATGAGAGGGACAGGCCTTGCAACAGTGAAAAACTAATTTAGCAGTATTTCACTGTTAGGACATATAAAACACATTAGTATATGTCCTACCTTAAACTTACACTGCACCCTGCCCATGGGGCTACATACGGCCTAACTAGGGGGTGCCTTACATGTAAGAAAAGGGAAAGTTTAGGCTTGGCAAGTGGGTACACTTGCCGAGTCGAATTGACAGTTTAAGAACTGCACACACAGACACTGCAGTGGCAGGTCTGAGCCATGTTTACAGAGCTACTATTGTGGGTGGCACAACCAGTGCTGCAGGCCCACTCGCAGCATTTGATTTATATGCCCTGGGCACCTCTAGTGCACTGTACTAGGGACTTACTAGTAAATTAAATATGCCAATCATGGAAATCCAATCAACAATACAGTTTATACAGAGAGCATATGCACTTTAGCACTGGTCAGCAGTGGTAGAGTGCTCAGAGTTAAAAAAACAACACCAACAGTTCAGAAAAATAGGAAGAAGGAGGCAAAAGGTTTATAGATGACCCTGCAAAAAGGGCCATTTCCAACACAACCCCCACCAGCCTAAAGCCAGGGGAGAACAATCAATACCTTTATGTACTTCCCTGATTGGGGCGATAGAACAGGGACCCAGGCCCACAACAGCAGGGGCATGTTCCAGTTCTGTGCCTTCCTGACTCCAGTTGGATCCCTCTGTCCATACTCTTAGGGCCCTCTAAGCTAACCCATGGGGAACCCTTCTCCTCATCTGCAGATACCATCTGTGCATCACCTAACTTTACTTTGCTCACAGATGTATCCCAAGAGGCAGATAGTACCACCAGGGCCAACACAGTGGTGTTGCCCACTCCAGCCCCCCGGGTTTAACTCTGGTCCCCCCGGGGGCAACTCTGTCCACCAGGACAGCAAGTCACAGTGGCCACTGACAGCTGTCAGGGATCAGAGCCAGGCCCTAGGCCTCTGAAGGCTCTCCAGCCACTGTGACTGTGGAGAGTGGGGGGCTGTAGCCCCAGGTGACTGGCACCCTTTGACAACTCTCTGTCACAGTGCCCTTTCCTCTGGATCTGCACGCTGCTGAATGAAAGACCCACCTCCCAGCGTCACCAACTCAGAAGGCTATTATAGCACAGAGTTATGATGACGCCTGGCGGGGGGAAGGGAATTAGGGTAGGGAACTGCATGCAGAGAGATCTGAAAAGAAACGGTTAGAACAAATATGGATACATTCATTCATAACTGTGTAACTCACCAATAGACTCTTGAATAAAGGCCTCTCCGTGATATCAGATCGAGACCCTTTGTGAATTGGGCGTGGCCCCTTCTTTGAGTCATGGAACAAGAACAAACTGCAACCTCTAAACCTAGAGATGGCAAGAGCTTTGAACTGTGGTCATACTCTAAATATCAATCATGTAACAATTATGCATTCATAAGATAAATGTTTGATCTAAGCCTAGAAATTCTCAAAGACTTAAATATGTATCTCACATATTATGTTTCCCAAAAAACAATGAAAACTATAATTTGCGTATTTCTGAAACGTTTTCACATTTACTACCTAGGGCTGACAGTTTACTCATTAAACTTGAAGCGTTTTGTTCTTTGGGCATCAGCGCCTTGCTTGTTGTTCATGAAGAGCTTTGATCATAACACATGAAGCGCCCTTTTCATGGACTAAAGCGTGTTGATCCTCGTGCCAAGACCATTGTACTCATGTGGCCTGAAACAAGTTGATTGTCGTGCCAAGGGCGCGTTACTCATTTGACTGAAACGCTTTGATTGTCGTGCCAAGGGAGCTTTACTCATGTGGACTGAAACGCTTTGATTGTCATGCCAAGGGTGAATTACTCATGTGGACTGAAACGCTTTGATTGTCGTGCCAAGGGAGCTTTACTCATGCAGACTGAAACACTTTGATTGTCTTGTCAAGGGCACTTTACTCATGTGGACTGAAACGCTTTGATTGTCTTGCCAAGGGCGCTTTACTCATGTGGACTGAAATGCTTTGATTATCGTGCCAAGGGCGCTTTACTCATGTGGACTGAAACACTTTGATTATCGTGCCAAGGGCACTTTACACGTGTGGCCTGAAGCGCTTTGCTCGTTGTGCTAAGGGGCGCTTTACTCCTGTGATCTGAAGCGCTTTGATCATTGCGCCAAGGCCGCTTTATTCTGAGAACTGGAAACGCTTTGCTCGTTGTGCTAAGGGGTGCTGTACTTTTTGAAGTAACCACTTCCTTCAAGATTGGGCTCATCAAGACCTTACCGCTACGAGTACGACCTACTCGTATCTGAATTCACCATGGAAACAAGGATACTCCGACTTGCTGTCAATCTGCCATGCAGGAAATCTGCTCTTCTTCAGAGGAACCCCCACGAGGTCTGAATGCATCGAAGTCTTCAAAATAGTGAGCAAGGTGCTTGGGTGTGGCTGGGCTTTATAGGCCTGCCACACCCCAAGACGGCCCCTGCCTCTAAAAACCTGGGAATTGTAGTCCCTTCTTAGAATAGCACTGATAAGTGCATCTTGTCCACCAATGTCCTGACCCAGCAGCTACATGAGCTTTACCACAGGGCAGGCGATGCTGATGACCACTTTAAAAACAGGAAGGGATGACAAGTGGTGCGCATGAAGCACTGCAAATACGCGCAGCGGAGTTTCTAGCGGGACCTGGACCGCGCACAGCCTTGTTCCTGACACTCTCCCTTCCACCAGGTCAGGGATGACAGCATGACCCTGGTCCTCCCTTCTGGGGCTCTGTACCCTCCTTCCTGGAGCGGCACCCCCGGAGTATAAAATTGTCAGAGTGCTTGTAGAAGCAGTCCTGCCAAATTTTCCCACCAGTGCAGGAATGTTAACCTTCCAGTCTTCCAACCTGGGGTCTGTACCTTCAGGTTGGACTAGGGCCAGGGTGAGGCTTCCCTCCCCCTGCCCTCCCTTCTGGGGTCCTGCACCAACCAACTAGGAGTGGTCCCCCCAGAAGACAACATGGTAGGGGCACAATTAGCAGTAGCCCCTCCCTCCAGGTCAGGGGGGACACCCTGAACCTGGCCTTCCAATCTTGGGTCTGTACCCTTAGATTGAACTGGGGTCAGAGGTGAGTCTCTCCCTCCCCTGCCCCCCCTTCAGGTCAGGGTTTACCCCTGCACCTGATCCTCCAGTCCAGGGTCTGTACCCTCTCACTGGACCACTGCCTGGCAACCCAGGACTTCCTGGGGGGCACACCTACCCCCCACCAGGTCAGAGCTTAACCCCTGAACCTGGGTATTCAACGCAGAGTCACCACCCTGTGGTTGAACCACAGCCTGGCTCACCAGGACTTCCTGGGGGGCAAACTTACCCCCTCTAAAGGGACACACCATCCCCAAGGACCACACAAGTGTCTGGCTGGCGCAGGTCTCCTGACCCCTGCCCATCTGGCACAGTCTGGATTCCCCCAACCCTGAAATGGTATCACCAAGGTCATTCCTGGGGGGCTCTGCTCTCAGAGTTGACCCCTGACCCTCCAGGTTCTCCACTTGGGTCCGCAACCCCCTCTCAACCCTCTGTCTGAACTTCTGCACTCCCTCACTAGGAGTGGTACTGCCAGACACCAGAATTGGTGGGACTCTGGCTACAGCCGCCCCCCCAAGTTCTCCTGACACTGTGGGGTCTCCCTCAGCAGATGGCCCTATGGTACAGCCTAGGCTCCCCCCCTGGTGTTCCCTTATGGAACCCTCCAGGACCTGGGACTGGATCTCGGGCACCTTGGGCCTCAACCCATCCCCATTCCCTCTCCTCTGAGACTCGACATGGAGTCCCTCACCCATCCAACTACACTGGGACCTACCTGGGACACTGCAATCCTTCCCTACCTGACCTGGTTGGGAAATACCTAGACCACTCCCCTCAGGAGCACCCCCAAATGCCTCTTCAGACTCTCTGGTATTCACCTGGAGGTCTGCCTCCAGTGTACGTTCCCTGGGGTCAGAGAACTCACACTCCACCTGGTGTTGGCGTAGCTCTGGAAAATAAGGACTAGACATATGCTCTCCAGCAATTACATCACTGAGCCCCTCAAATGAATTAACCAAACTACCCTTCACCCAACCATCCAGTGACTTAGCCTTGAAAAAGTGCCCCACATCACCCACCTGAGACTGGTGAGACAGTACCTGACTGTCCCTGACACTCAACCCACACTCTTCTGGGATGTCTTCACACTCCATAACCAGGACTTTTACCTAGGGGGAACCCCTGTCATTCTCACCTAGAGTCAGTAGAGTGTCCCTCCCATCCCTTGGAATATGACTCCCCATGCCACTTTTCCAACCACCTCAGGGACCCAGTGCATCACTGGAGCTACCTCATAGCCCTGAACCTCCTGGTGTGTGTTAACTCCCTCCTTCAAGTAGGGCACCACATCTCTAGGCATGTACACTTCTTCAGCAGTACTGGATACAAGATTTTTGCTGCCACCATCTGAACTGGACTCAGCCCTCCTGGCGTCCAGCTTCAGCTCTTCACAGCTCAGCTCTTGAGCTGCAATCCTTTCTTTTTCCCAGGCTAAGGCTCTCTCCTCCTCAGCCCTCCCAATCTCTGCATCTAGCTCTTCCAACCTCCGGATTTGAGCTAGGAGCCATTCATCTCTTTCTGTTTTCTCCCCAGGGCCACTGCCCTCCTCATCAGAGAAGTCCTCCTCCTCAGAATTATCTGGTAGTGTTGCCCGCCAGCATTTCAACTCATAACAAAACAGGGCTGAGTCAAGATCCTCCCTTCTGGGCCTCTTCTTTACAGCCAGTACCCTTTCCTTGCAAAATACTATTAGCTCCCTCTTTGTATAGAAGAATAGATGCCAGAAGTTGATTTTAATTCTGTCAAGGCCTCACAGATGCAACCCCTAACAAGAGTCCAAGGATCAACAGTATATCCAGGAGGGCATCAGAGAACAAAAAGCAAAATCACAAGACAAGTAGTGTGTGGTCACGTAGTGGTCTGAACTCAAAACAGTGGTGTACACTTTATCACAGTATGTCAAGTACAAAGACAAGTCCAATCCCAACCGCAGATCACCAATGTTTGAAATGGGGTCTTTGGTTGGCAGTCAGGTTACCCCCTGTCCAAGCAAGGACCCTCACTCTAGTCAGGGTAAAAGAGAATCATCCTCAGCTAACCCCCGCTCACCCCCCTGGTGGCTTGACATGAGCAGGCAGGCTTAACTTCAGAGTGCTAGGTGTAAAATATTTGTACCAACACACACAGTAACTTAATGAAAACACTACAAAATGACACAACACAGGTTTAGAAAAATGGAAAATATTTATCTAAACAAAACAAGACCAAAACGACAAAAATCCACCATACACAAGTCAAGTTATTAAATAAAATGCAAAAAGAGTCTTCATGTTCTTTTAAACACAACCCTAACGCTGTTAGCGTGGAAATGTGCCTGCGTTGCGTCAAAAGAACTCGCACGGGCGAGTGTGTGTCGAAAAGGTAAGCAGTGCGTTGATTTTTCACCCGCAAGTGAGGTCGTGCGTCGTTTCTCCTTCTCCGGTCTGATCGGCGTGTGTTGTTTCTTTCCCTGCAGGAGAGAGATGCGTTGATCTGGACAAAGCACCTCAGGTCCGGGCAGGCGTGCGTTGATTATCTGAGCCCAGCGATGCTGCGTTGTTGCAGCCTCTGTCAGCGATGCCGAATGTCGTTTCTCCAGACGCGTGCATCGATTTCACAGCTGCACTGCAAGCGCTGCGTGGATTTCAGCCACATAGCCAGCGATGCGTAATTTCTTTAGCCGCACTCGGAGGTTGCGTCTGAAATTTCCCTGCACGGTGATCTGTGCGTGGAATTCCAACCTTGGTCCACCAGCTTCACCTGTCAAGGGCCCAGGAACTGGATAGGGCACCACTTGGCAGGGAGGGAGTCTCAGCAGAGGCTCCAGGTGCTGGCAGAGAGAAGTCTTTGCTGTCCCTGAGACTTCAACAACAGGAGGCAAGCTCAGTTTCAAGCCCTTGGAGAGTTCTTCACAAGCAGGAAGGCACACAAAGTCCAGTCTTTGTCCTTTTGCACAGGCAGAAGCAGCAACTGATGGATAGCTCTCTCACAGGCAGGGCAGCTCTTCTTTCTCAACTCTTCAGCTCCAGGCAGAGGTTCCTCTTGGTTTCCAGAAGTGATCTAAAGTCTGTGGTTTTGGGTGCCCTTCCTATACCCATTTTGCCCTTTGAAGTTGGTTTACTTAGAGGAAAAGTCTCTCTTGTTTCTGAAATCCTGCCTTGCCCAGGCCAGGCTCCAGACCCACCACAGATGGTTGGAGACTGCATTGTGTGAGGGTTGGCACAGCCCTTTCAGGTGTGAGTGACCACTCCTCCCCTCCCTCCTAGCACAGATGGCTCATCAGGATATGCAGGCTACACCCCAGCTTCCTTTGTGTCAATGTCTATAGAGAGGTGCACCCAGCCCAACTGTCAAACTGACCCAGTCAGGGAATCCACAAACAGGCAGAGTCACAGAATGGTTTAAGCAAGAAAATGCTCACTTTTCTAAAAGCGGCATTTTCAAACACCCCATCATAAAATCCACTTTACTAAAATATGTATTTTTTAAATTGTGAGCTCAGAGACCCCAAACTCCACATGTCTATCTGCTCCCAAAGGGAATCTACATTTAATCATATTTAAAGGCAGCCCCCATGTTAACCTATGAGAGGGATAGGCCTTGCAACAGTGAAAACCAAATTTGAAGTATTTCACTGTTAGGACATATAAAACACATTAGTATATGTCCTACCTTAAACATACATTACACCCTGCCCATGGGGCCACCTAGGGCTTACCTTAGGAGTGCCTAAAATGTAAGAAAAGGGAAAGTTTACGTCTGGCAAGTGGGTACACTTGCCATGTCGAATTGACAGTTTAAAAACTGCGCACACATACACTGCAGTGGCAGGTCTGAGCCATGTTTACAGAGCTACTAATGTGGGTGGCACAACCAGTGTTGCAGGCCCACTAGTAGCATTTGATTTACAGGCCCTGGGCACCTCTAATGCACTGTACTAGGGACTTAACAGTAAATCAAATATGCCATCATGGAAATCCAATCAACAATACAATTTACACAGAGATAATATGCACTTTAGCACTGGTCAGCAGTGGTAGAGTGCTCAGAGTTCAAAAGCCAACACCAACAGGTCAGAAAAAATATGAGGAAGGAGGCAAAATGTTTAGGGATGACCCTGCAGAAAGGGCCATTTCCAACATAGGGCAACCCAATGATCCCTCAGGAGACTGAGAGACTGAGCTCCTAAAGGAATAGTTTTCAGATGAGTGGGAATAATACCAGAGGGTAGTTTCAAATGAGAATCCAACCAAGTAAATTGAATTTATCATGATTTCATGAAAAAAACAGTTTACATGATTGAATTTAATTCAGTTTACTTCGTCGAATTAGCCATTACATAGGAGTAACACAATTTACTTGGATAGATTTATCTGAGGCAGCTCTGTGGCACTTTTTCTCATTCTTCCTAAAACAATCCTTTCAGGAGCATTTTTTGTATTTATATATTGCCAAAGTAGGCACATATATGCATTTACTGTGTACCATCTAGTAAGGGGCACACAGCACGTCTGCTTTAAGGCACACGTGCATCATTTGAGAGTGAAAACTTTGGTCCTGGCACTCCTCCAGGAATACAGACACCAGTCCGGACAAGTGCAGAAAGACACTGTGCCCTCATGTTTAAAAAAACAAAACAAAACATGTTTTATTGATTTTAAAAACATATACAAAACAAAAGGACAGATGTTTAGGATATTGTTCTCCAGTAAACAAGCAAGCTTAGGTCACCAGATGAAAACAGTGCAGAATAACAACTGCAAATAATACAGTTTTCGGGAATGCCAGCTCATCCAGGTATATTGGACAAATAGAGTTACAGTCAGCAACCTTAGGAGAACGGTAAATCCCAAAGCACAGTTTGCATGTGTCAAATTAACAGCACTGAAATAACTGAGACAGGTACGGTCGCAAAGAAATGGGTTGGGGAGTAGAGGTCTTGGGACAAGGATTGGTCTTAACCCATGGGGTATGTGATGAAGCAAAGAGGAGGAGCGCGGTTAAACTATACAAAGGTTCAGTGTGCCACACAAAAGGAGGCAAAAGTATGGGCTGAGTGGTTTCTTTCACTACGACAGCCATCTGGAGTTGGTGTAGTAGAGGAGGGAATAGAGAGTCTCTTGGTTGGTGCCTAGAATCCGTGATAAAAACTGGTCCCACAGCAGGGCAATAGGGCTGCAATGCAGGCCTCTGGTCCCCTCTATGCAGCGCCATCACCTCGATCCCTGGCCAGCCTGCCACAGCTGCCCTCCAAGCTGCAATACTAGAGAGGGTCATACTTTTTCAGTGGTTTGTCACCAGGATAAGGGCTTAATAATTGGCGCAAGCAGCCGTTTTGTATTTTTTGTGGTGCCTGTAAATCCCCAGGGCTCCTACCTCCCAAGTGTCAAGTAGTGGATGGCTTGTGGCTGAGAGAAAAGTCATAAGGACATCTTGCCAGAAATGGGTAACTGCAGACAGACCCACAAAACATGACAGAGATCAGCTGCTGAGCCTCACATTAGGCACACACACGCATTCAAGGCTGTAGCGAAAATGAGATAGACTCGATGCGGTGACAAGTATGCTCTATGTAGTATACAAAATTGAATTACTTATTGCAAGAGATCGTATGTCGGTGCGCTAATGCCCTCTGACTCTCCTTGTCATGTAGGCCGCAACCAAACTGTTTCCTGCATGCCCCAGAGTGGTTGGAGTGAGAACTATGAAGATCTGATCATGGCTCTTGTGAACCAGTTCACCAATCTTCTTCCATCTCCCAGAGCATAAAGACTGTCCACTATGGTGTTGGTGGGAGGTTCAGAATCCTCCACTTGCTACTTCTACCTCAGAAGAATATGAAGGAGGCAATAAGTCAGGAACAGTCCCTGGTGAATTCTGTATTATTCCACCAATTCTTCAAAGAAAAGCAGTTAGCAAATAAATCACCAGGCGTTGACCATCCGGCTCCATCCCAGGCTCGATTTGTCTCCTTCAGAGTTTGATGTGTCCACACATGCTCGGTAGTCCCGGCACCATGACAGCTTGAGCAGTTATGCCACCCATTCCCGGAGCTGCATCAGTGAGGACCACCATCCCGGGTCATCAACTACCAGTCACTGCATGGCTGGATATACTCCTGCCTAATCTGGGTTTAGGTGTCTGACACTGGGCGACGTTCACCACAGGTAGTTCGGATGCAAGCGTCTTGCAGGACAGCCTTAAAATCTTCCCACTCCATGTCCTGGGAGGCAGTCGACTCGTAATTATGATCAAAGTAATCTACTAACTGTCCTAGATCGTGGCCTTACAAATTGGGTCCTCCAAGACTGAGGGCTGTGATTTCCTTGTGGGGACTGGGGAGGGGGATGACCAAACTGAAGACCCAACAGTAGGGAATTGTGTTCGGATATTTCTCTGACCCGGGAGGCAGGGGGCAAAACTAGAGAGCTGATACAAGGGAAGCATTCTATACCGTCCAGGAGAATGTAGAGATCATGAACCGGCAAATATTATGAATAGAATCGAAATCCCGGATTAAGGTGGCACCGAGCATTATACAGCGACCAACGGTGGAGTCACGCATTCAGGCTATGAACAATAGCATCATGGGGGCTGATAGAAGTGGCAGGTGGGATCTGTTCAGGACTGGATTTTGGACACTGCAGAATGCAGTGGTGATTGCCAGGGCCGAGCTCTAGATATTCTGGTCTTGGGTGGGAGAGGGAATAGCAGACACTGGCAGCACGAATGAAGGGCCACTCTGGGACCAGCGGCAATACCTCCAAGGCCACGTAGGGGGGAAGGACCTGCGGCCTATCTGTGCCTGAGGGAACCTCATGTGCCTCCACCTATCTCCAGGAAACCTTCAGGTCAGTGAAGAAGTACGTTTTCTGATCTGCTATAATTTTAAGCTTTGCAACAAAGGGCAGGTCATTCAAGAGTCTCAGGTCTCAGTGCTGCTGCTTAACCACCAAGAAGGAGGCCCTGTTCCTCTGGACAGCCAGTGTGCAGTACAGAAAGATTGTCTCTGAGGATAGGGTCAGCTCGTCTAGCTCTTTGAAGGTTAGTGTCACAGTCTTTAGAGTGGAACATATTGGCTACAATCAGTTGGGGTGGCACCCCTGGTGCGGGGGTATCACAAAGGCACCCTGTGTGCTCGCTCCACTGAGAAGTGTGGAGTCACCTCCTCACTCTTGACAAGATCTCGGTGCAAGGTGTCTAAAGATTCTTCCACTTGTTGAACCTTAGGGCCCTCAGCCGGCCCCACCACACTGATATTGCTATGGTGGAAACTGCCCAGTGCTCCAGAAGTCACACCCTCTTCCCAAGGATTAACATCTAGGCCCGGAGGTCGGATGTGTTGGGTGTTAAGTCAGACAGGGTCTTCTTGGATTGGGTGACACTGTCTGAGAGTTTGCAGTGGTTGCCGCATTAAAGGATCAGGCCCACTGCCACTGATTAAAATTTTGCTTCCAAGGATGCATGAGAGGATTAAATCACCTGAATGGTAGTGTTCAGTTTTGATTATTCCATTGTGTGGGAAGAAGCATCTATGGGGAAGGATTATGGTTGATCCAGCTTGGGTGGCCTTGTGCGCTCCATCATGCAAGAGATCATGGAAGCCCAGGGGGTGGAGAATCCACTGAGGGGGTGCAAAATGTATGGCAATGTAGGCCTACTTGTGGTCAACAGTCCCCCCAAAAAGGGCCCCAAGGTAGCACAGCTAGAGGAGTCCACTCATCTCATTCAGGGTATCTCTTGGTGCCAGGAGACACCACAATGTTAGGTCATCCGGCTGGTGCGAGGGGGGTCAATCCCAATGCACAGTTAGGTTGTCTGCCAGGTGTCTCTCATCATCCCTGTGTCGTTCACAACAATCCACACACCTTGATGACTCCATGCTCTGGCTGTCACAGGAGGCCCCACTCATGCCACTCATGCTCCAACCCAGGACAGCTTTCTAAATCTCGGAGTTCACCCATGCCTTCAAGAATGTCCCCTAGGGGTCTCTTTGAGTGTTCATCCAGGCTGGAGAAACTGCACAGACCCCAGGGCAGTGTCAGAGTGGCAGTCCAAGCCACTCAGACCAACCTTGAAGCAGCTTTTATGCTAGGTTTAGCATGAAAGGATTGTTGGGGGCCTGTGCTGCTGTTCCAGGGAATGCTGGGACACCAGAAGAAGAGGAGCGTGGGGGCAAGAGGAGGTGGAGGCGATGGGAATCGGTAATATTTTGAAAATAATTTTGTATTCCCCCATCTCTGCCCCTCCCCCACCACCTGCCCTTCCCCTTGAGATTTGCGGTGGCCGCCACTAACTTTCTCAAACTGTGATCGGTTACTCACTTAAATGTTGCAAAACAAATAAGTAAATATAAATATAATTATAAAACGTGAAAAGCTGAAAAATGCTGCTTTTGTGCTCTGAACACATGTTAGGAATGGGAATGTCTTACCACAGAAGGTGAACATGTCATTTTACAAAGGAAAGATAGTGAATGATGCACACTCTGCCGCAATAAGAATTGACTATTCCTAAAATCATTCCTTTGCCTTCGGTCAGTAACCTAGAGATTTATTTCAAATGTCACATGTCTGTCTTCATCACCCCAACCATGCTTCCCTCCTAGTTTACCACATGCTCTTTTCTTAACCTAGAAAAAATTGTGAATTTTGCTTCCATACCTGTTTGGCCTCCCAGTCGGCAATTCCATGCATTCCATCTGACACCAGGTGTGCTAGCTTGGTCACCAAAATAATGCATCATACATTATCCTCAATTGGGACTTCAAATCTGATCAAAGCATGACGGCCATTCATCTCACATAGTCAAGGAGGGAATAACGGTACTGGACATCGGGAGTTTCCCCGTGAGGGTGGAGAGAGTGTGCTTTTTTTACTGGGATTTGTAGTGGTGCAGCAATGCACTAAGGGGTTATATATCAAACAGTTTTCAGGCAAGAATGAAAGTGCCAATATTACTCTGGTGATGAATGTAGGTGATTAATGCTCCTGCTGGAGCTAGATCAGGTTTTGTCTAGTGGCAGTTATAACACATCTAAGGTAGCACAGGGAGTTAATATCCCTGATGCAAAGAACGTGTTCTTTGCAGATCAAAGAACACTATTTTATGTGCATAGCTCAGTGGGATTCTGCTTTTGTCACAGAGCTCCTTTGCTATTGTGTAGTTCATAAGCTGCAATCATATTGTAGCACAGAGAGCTATGAACTGCCATCAAAGGACTGCATGCAAACTGCATGGTACAGGTTAGAAAGTTACGTTTTTTTCTCAGTCTTTGATCATTCTAATTTTGCTAAAAGGGGTTTGTTTGGGTAGAAATAAATTGTTATTAGTAAAGTCAACTGTAACAACTGTGTTATGTCCTCAGTTCTTAGCTTATGCTTTCCCAGACCAAGCACTCTTGAAAATGCCTACCAGTATGGGTGACATGTGAATTCTACATCTTATAGTCCCCCTTGTCTTTTGTAACATTTTCTTTACACTGACTTACACACGTATGATTCATTGTCTCTGTATGTGTGTGATGTAAAGTGAGCCAAAACCCTATGTTGGTAAGAGAGGTACAATAAAACAAATAAGATACATGTAAGAGAGGGGCTATAGAGAGATGGCAGGCACTGTTAGAGGGTGATGGTGATGTAATCATTGATAAGCCCCAATAAAGATTTCTGTATCGTGGCGCGCTGTGAGGTCATTGTTTACTATGCTTTAAAAATGAATACAATGGAATATTTAATGAAAAATGTGTTGTAGAATGCACAGTTTTTGCTATATTTTTCCAAATTTTCATTCATGGGTTGGGGGAGACCCCCCCGCCCCAAGCCTCACTGTAGTGGGCAGGCTTGCTCGCTCTCTGCACCTTATGGAGACTGGGCTAGTAAAATTTGCCAGGGTTGCATTGGGTTCCCAGTCTGACCCTGCACATAGTTAATTCCTTAATTGCATATTACACGCTGAACTATTCCTTTTTTTGCTCCACTTTCAGGCCATCTGCTCGTCAAACACCAAGCTTCATGTATTTTTCCCTTCTTGCACTTCTGTGCTGGACAGTTAATTCAATGGATTACTCGTATTCAGTATCTGAGGATTGTCCCGGACCTGGATAGATTAAAATGTGCTCTAAAATTGAACTCCTCATCTGTACTTGAAGTCTCTTTCCTTCACCTCACCCTGAGACCCTTGAATATCCAATCAACAGCTGTGCCATGTCTAACTCTGTCTGCTCCTAGTACATCGTCTTCAAATGTAATCTACCAAACCTTTTGCTATCCAGTGTTGTCTGGTGTGAGAAACAGTTTTCTCTTGATGCCTGTATTCATCCATCACTCCTAATTAGGAACTAGTTCATCAATCTATGTGCTGTATGTTAAGATGTTTGATCAATGGACTGGCAGAGCACACAAGATGGGCGATGTATGAAGCCAGTCAAGTGCTCTTTCCGAAGACTACTGGCCCACTTTGAATCCCACATGACATACCCAAAACTATGTTCATATCAACCTGCTAAAAGTATATTGTGGTGTCCTTATTTAGCATTTTGAAGCATCAGGAGCTACAAGCACAAAATGCACTAACTCACACATTTATATTCCTTCCCTATCAGCCACTTTAAGAGTTTTGTGTAGTGATAGTGGAGTAAGTGCAGGAAAAAGTATAAACTGACTCCTCCCTATGTGCAGAGCTACCTCAACAGTACAGTATTTTCTTCCCTAATGGCTTGGCGTCCTCTGAGGGTTGTTGGCCAGTACTCTGCTCCCAGACTCTATTGATAGGATTGATTGCCACTCTGAAGTGGATTAGTTTGATTGTGTGGCTTCATCTACTCTAGACTTGACATGCAGTGTGGCAGTGTGGCTTTTACTCTTCATCCAATGGGCAAATGGGGCATGATCTGGGTCTCCTCAGTGTGGCAAGGAAATGTCCTGTCACTGTGAAGAGGGAGACCATTTGGAGAAAGCCAGTGTTGGTGAAGAGGGAGCTTTACTTTCGACTTCACATTTGACTATCAACCCCTTGGTCTAAATAGTTCTTCAAGATGCCTTCTAGCTTGAAAGGTCCATAAGCTGTGGGCTTGCGCACTCCTCCCTCGCTGTTCAATACACAGCATAAATGTAGGGTCTTGCACCCATTAGTCTTCCATTTATAGTGGCTCCTCTGCCTGTCAGGCAAAAGGAAAGAAGTCTAACCAACTCTTCAATTTCCTCTACTGGAGTATGTATGGCAAAACCATCACTAGAGACCTAGACTCACACACTCATACAGATCAGCACAAAAGAAGACCAGGCTTGTACTCTCTTGGAGTAGTGACACCTCACTTGTGCTTTTTCTTGTCATGGGGTTATTCTCATCCATTTCAGATATACATCCCTCAACTGAGCTGCCAACTTTATAAACCTGATGTACTGCTGAGTATTAACTCTAACACCCTGCTCAAGTACATATATTACGTTCACCACGGACAAGGGACGTGGGGTGGGAGGGTCAATGCAGAACACTGTGGATATTACAGATGGGGCACCTGCACTTCTATCCCCAAACCCCTTTATTCAGCCAATGTTTTCGAGAGCTTTGACTATCAGGTTCTTTTGACTATCACTAATCAATTCAGCCATTTGGAATTGTGATTGTACAGCTATGAGAGAAGGCTTAGTATTCACAAATTAAGGATCTGAGCTAGCATGCACCACTTTTTTATCAAGAGAACTCAGTTACACTACTGAACCTATAGGCTCTAGAATTGTGAGTTAAATTAAAGGTGGAGATGCTGTCACTGAGTTAACTACTCCACAACATGAGTTTTATATGAGATAGATGCCCGTGGGTCACTGACATTGGATGCCACATTAACTAGCTCTGTCAATAATAACACTTCTATGAATACTGTTCCAATTACTGTCTCAGTGACTGCTACAATCACTACAGATGCTGTGCCTTCAGCTTCTTCTCTACTGGTCAGTCACTATGATACTGCCTTTGGTACCTTCATCCCTACCTATATCACTATTTTCACAAATTGATCATTGGCGAGTAAGTGCTCTATCGAGCCTTCATGCAGACTGAAGGAATGTGTTATTGATACATCTACCGCTACAAAACTAGCCCTGCAGTTAAACTTTCTAGTAGTAGCTTGATCCCATGCTCATGTCAGTAAACTCTTAAAAGTGAAAGTAGAGATCAGCTTCATCCCTGGATGAGCCAAATGTTCAAATATTACACCAGTGGCTACATCTAAAACTAAGAAGGTTCCAATTTGGAACCTGTTTCAGCCCTTAGAGGTAGAGCCATCCCTCACAGAGAAGGGGAAAATTGTTTCTCTAAGGATAGCTTTTTTTAGGCTTTAGTAATCTGGGAGAATAGCAGGAACCAGATGTACTGCCAGTGAAAAGTGAGGATAAACTATTTGTCAGGGTATTGAGGATTTATATTAAAAAATAACAAGTGAGAACTTTGCTGTAGATTCTCTTCACAAAATACATAATAAAGAGTTTACAATCTTAACTCAGCAAATGGTGGCCACTGTATTCTTGATAAATACAATTTCTGTATGAGTAGATAAGCTTGATAAATGACAAAGTGAGCTGAAATATGGTTTAAGACTCAGCAGTCTGTGATTACATCTGTTTCTGAGTTGTTTTGCAGCTGAAAGAGCAAAGCTCAATAAAGTGATGACCACAGCCAGAGCTCAAATCTTATTTGGGTTGAGATTCCGGAGGAAATGGAGAGTGATAATTTTCAGGAGTTTATTGTTACACTTGTCTCTTAAGTGCTTCCAGAACTTGGTTCTTGAGACTATAATCAAGCAGTCCATCATATCCTGCCGAAACGTAACCCTCAAATCAGAGAGTGTGGAATCGTCATTACGTATTTGGACAATTTCCTATTCAGAGAGCTATTGCTTAGTAATTCATGGTCACCCTAAGAAACAAAATAGCTTTTCTTTTTTGCCAGACTCGATACTAGTAGAGAATCTGCAGAGGGCCACTGTTCTCTTGAAAAAAATCATTTGTTTCAAAAAATTGGCTTGTTAATGAAATTGTCACGCTCTTTGGATAAGACACCTCAAAAACTGGAAAAAATGGGATGGCAGTACTAATTTGATAGCTGACTCCACTATTTTCCACTGTTATACAATAAGGGGGTCATTCCAACCCTGGCGGTCGGTGATAAAGCGGCGGCCAACCCGCCAACAGGCAGGCGGTAAAAAAAAAGGTATTCTGACCCTGGCGGGAACCGCCAACACAGGCCGCCACTTTAACACTCCGACTGCCACGGCGGGACAGACAAACAGCGCGGCGGTCACCGCCAACAGGCAGGCGGCAGACAATGTACCGCCCACCCTATCACAACTCACCAATCCGCCACCTTTTCCGGGGCGGGAGCCCCGCCGATAAAAACACGGCGGAAACAGACTACGAACGGGAAAACGCTCACCTCTACACACTCCACGAGGAAGGAGGACAGGATGGAACCCGAATTAAACATCCTACCAGCTATTGTCTACCTGCTCATCTACCAGGAGTACGAACGCCGGCGCAGACGACAACGGTGAGTACTGCACCTACGACACAGGGGAGGGGGGAGGAGGAAAGCTTACGGGCACACACATGCGCCATACACCCACCCCCCCAACCCAAATACCTACACCCCAATGCAGAGCAACAAGTCAGAGTGACACCCCCAAACCCACCGGAATAATGCAAAGACACAATTAAAATGCTCTATAAAATATATGTATAAATAGCTCCATTGAAGGCATGGGAAATATGCTATATGAAAGATACAAAATAAGGAATGAACATAGTAAAAAATATATACATAGGCAATAAGTCCTGCACATTCTGTCAAAGTTCCATAGTCCGTGGGCCAATGTGCACAAACACATGGGCAAAGCCCACACAGGAGACCAGATACCATTGGAGAGAACACTGCTGGGGCATCAGATGATAAAACTACAGGCACCTCAGGGGGAAGGGAAGGGGGGGCACCTCAGCCACATGAGTCCACGACGCCAGATCCACGAGGGGCCTCCATGCCCACTGTCCCATCCTGGGGAGTGCAAAGCCACAGTCTCACAAGTCTCTACAGTGGGTGGCTTGCCCACTGTGCCATCCTGGGGAGTGCAAAGCCACAGTCTCTCAAGTCTCTACAGTGGGTGGCTTGCCCACTGTTCCATGCTGGGAAGTGCCAAGCCACAGTCCATCAGATGGATTACCGACTCCACTGTTAATGGAGGAGGCATGGTTCCCAGAGTTCTTCGTGAAGCCCTGCTCGACACAGAACTGGCACTGTCAATGGGCCAGCGGTGCTTGAGACGGCGATGCCCAGCGGAGCGGTGCTTGAGATGAAGGGCCCAGCGGAGCGGTGCTTGACAGGAAGGGCCCAGCGGAGCGGTGCATAGACGGCGGGGCCCAGCAGACCGGTGCTTGAGATGAATGGCCCAGCGGAGCGGTGCTTGAGATGAAGGGCCCAGCGGAGCGGTGCTTGAGATGAAGGGCCCAGCGGAGCGGTTCTTGTAATGGCGGGCCCCTGTTCAGCGGTTCTTGTCACGGCGGGCCCCTGTTCAGCGGTTCTCGTCATGGCGGGGCCCTGTTCAGCGGTTCTTGTCACGGCGGGCCCCTGTTCGACGGTGCTTCTCCCGGCGGGGCCCTGTTCAGCGGTGCTTCTCCCGGCTGGGCCCTGTTCAGCGGTGCTTCTCCCGGCAGGGCCCTGTTCAGCGGTGCTTCTCCCGGCGGGGCCCTGTTCAGCGGTGCTTCTCCTGGCCGGGCCCTGTTCAGCGGTGCTTGTCCTGTGTTTCTAGGGAGCCAGACCTGGCCAAGACTTCCCGCTCAGTCGCCATCCGACCTTGCGGTCGCGGGGCCCTCCTGTGATGGAGTCCTGGGCCCGTGGGTGTCGTCCGTCACAACCGAAATGGGGCTGGTGGGGCCCTCCTGGGCAGCTCGCCTGCTGCCTGACTTCTCCGCCCTGCTGCCCTTGCCCTCCTTCGCTGAAGCTCTGTGGCCCTTGCCTCCCTTTGATGATGTGGCAGGTGACGGGGCAAGGTAACTGTCCTTGGTGGCAGCCGTCTCAGGCTTGTCGCGCCGGCCCTTTTTTTTTTTTTTTCTCTTCCCAGGGGGTGGGCTGGCTGTCCCCTTGCTGCTGGCCGATGTTCCTGCCCTAGGAGCTGGTGGACTCCAATAGCCCTGCACTATGGTCACAGTAGATGCAGGGCTGGTGGTGGCTGAGGTGCTTTTTTTACTCTTACCAGATGGAGGGGGTGGGTCAGTGATTGAAACGAGCTCAAGGTTGGAAAGGAAAAGGACTTGGGAAGGACAGGGACAGGTAGGTGTAGTGGGTATGGGAGTGGAGGAAGAGGATGTGGTTGTAGGAGAGTCAAGTGTGCTGTCTTTGGGTGCAGGTGCTTGTGACGGAGGCTGGCGTGAGGTGGATGGCTGTTGGGTGGGTGGCTGCCTGCGTTTGTGTGCTTTGGAAGAGGGGGTGACAGACACACTGGGAGAGGACACAGGGGACGAGTAAATGGCAGTGGGGGTGGTGACTGCACGTGTGCGGACTGTAATGGAGGGTGTGCTGGTGATGGAAGTACTGGCTAATGGTGGTGTGCATGCAGGTGTGAGTGGAGACGTCACAGGGAGGGAGGAGGGAGATGAGGAGGTGGGGGACACAGAGGTGGTAGTGACTGTTGGCATGTCTGCATCTGGATGTTGCTTGGGTGAATGCTTGTGGGATCTGTGGTGCTCATGTCTGGATGAGCTGCTCTTGGGTGTAGAGGTGTGTGCAGGCTGGTCTGATGGTGTGGATGGCATAGGCAGAGGAACAGGAGACTGGGACTGGGTGGAGGGAGTCAGAAGAGGGAGGCTGGAGACAGGGACAATGGCTGCTGTCAGTGCTGAGGCCAGAGTGTTGAACGATCGCTGATGGGCAGCCTGACCCGAATGAATGCCCTCCAGGTATGCATTGCTCCGATGCACCTCCCTTTCTACACCCTGGATGGCATTCAAAAGGGTAGTCTGCCCAACAATGAGTGTCCTGAGGAGGTCAATGACCTCCTCACTGAGGGCAGCAGGGGTAACTGGGGCAGGGCCTGAGGTGCCTGGGGCGAAGGAGATGCCCGCCTTCCTGGGCGAGCGGGCACGGAGCGAAGGCTGAGGGGCTGCTGGGAGGGCGGGGCTGGTGCGCTGGGTGGCGGCTGTACCTGTTGTGGCGGTGGGTACGGATGTTGCCGCCACCGCTAGGGAGCTCCCTTCCGAGGACGGTCGGTGTCGCTGACGTCTCCACGGGTCCCCGTTGTGGAGCTCCACTCGCCCTCCGTCTCACTGGTGTAATCAGAGTCTGTTGTATGGCCCTCCGGGGCCATGTGAGATGCAGCTCCCTCGTGCGCCGATGCCACTTCTCCTCTGCCTGATGATGCTAATGCACACATGAACAGGAAGACAAAGAAAATGGGGGGGGGGGGAGAAATGAAGACAGGTTGAGTGCATGCATTGGCAATACCGTTGTCGGAGAGGACAGACACAGAAGCCCCCTGCACTAGGCCGCGCAATCGGGGTACACTACTCAGTTATTGTGACTAGGCCTACAGGTCTATGGACGACAAATGCACACATGGGTGAGGCCGGACCATGGATAGCTGTACTTGGCACCCTACAGAGGTGGGGGGCGGGGGCACAGGGCCGTGTCTAACGGAGGGGCCTAGCCTACAGAATGCGCCCTGGCCTAGAGATAGCCACAGCCCTCCTCCCCCACCCAGACACCTTCACTGCGCGCAAAGATAGCAGAATGTGCTGATACTCACCCCCTTGTGTCTGCTGTGATGTCCTCACGCGCCCATCCAAATCGGGGTAGGCCACCGCCAGGATCCGGGACATCAGGGGGGTCAATTGGCGGCTGGCACCCCTCCTACGTTGGGAGGCCATCCCCAGCAGAGACTCGGCGGTCTTTCTGGTCCCGCGGCGGATGTCCTCCCACCTCTTTCGGCAGTGGGTGCCCCGTCTGTTGTGGACCCCCAGGGCACGGACGTCCTTGGCGATGGCACGCCAAATGTCGATCTTCTGATGGGCGCTGACCTATATGACATGTACAGGGTGGTAAAGGAAATCGCATCAGGTTTCTGCCTGGTCAATGTGAGTGGCCCCCCCTCCCAAACCTTGCCATGTGGCACATGCTCTCATCTTTCGTGCGTTGCACTCCTCATTCGCTCCCCTCCCCACCATCTTACATACACCCCACTCAACACAGGCATAGCCCATTCAACGTGCACCCTGTGTACTAACCTGTTGGTCTGGAGGACCGTAGAGTAGCGCATACTGGGGGAGGACCCCATCAACAAGTTTCTCCAATTCTTCAGAAGTGAAGGCAGGGGCCCTTTCCCCAGTCGCAGCAGCCATTGTATCTCCCAGACCGAGGTCACAGCAGCACTTGCAGTATAGGTCCTCTCCTGTGGATGATCAGGTCTTGAGTGATTAAGCAGTTAGAAAATGGCGGTCACGCCCACGGCGGTGCGTACCGCGACCGCCGGCGCACATCGTCATTGGCTCCTGAGACCCATAGGGTTCAATGTTAACCAATGCTGCTTTGCGCCGCGGTCTTCGACCGCCTACCGCCACGGTGTGCCACGCCAGCGCAGTGACCTCACATCCCACTGTCACACTTCACAGGTCAGGCAGCCGCCATTTCAAGGGCCCACATGGCATAATTTCTACTGCGTCACACAGGCCTAGGCCTTGCATTGCCACTCATACAAGCTTTTCAATGCATAGCGATTCGTGTACTGTGCAAGCTGTGTGAACGAACCTGTGGGTTGCTTGACTCTGTGCTCCATGTTGTCCTTCCTAGGCACCGTCCGCTGGGACTTGCGAGGAGAAGGATGAATCCTCCAGTGTACCGACCGCTGGTGGACCTGTCGACAATGGAAGAACGACATATCATACTTACATACAGGCTTGACAGAGCAACTATACATGAACTATGTGCCCAACTGGAGCCAGACCTGATGTCCCCCATCCGCCAACCCACAGGGATTCCCCCTCTGGTGCAGGTTCTGTCAGTACTCCATTTTTTGGCAAGTGGGTCTTTTCAGACAACAGTGGCCATATCATCTGGGATGTCTCAGCCTATGTTTTCTAAGGTTTTGTCCAGAGTGTTGTTTGCCCTGATGAAATACATGCGGAGCTAGATTATTTTCCCTGAGGTGGGCGAATTGGCTACAGTGAAGGGTGATTTCTATGCCCTTGGACATATCCCCAACATCATTGGTGCCATTGATGGGACCCATGTGGCTTTGGTTCCCCCCAAAGAAAGTGAGCAGGTGTACAGAAACAGAAAAAGTTATCATTCAATGAATGTCCAGGTGGTCTGTTTGGCTGACCAGTACATCTCCCATCTCAATGTTAACCAATGCTGCTTTGCGCCGCGGTCTTCGACCGCCTACCGCCACAGTGTGCCACGCCAGCGCAGTGACCTCACATCCCACTGTCACACTTCACAGGTCAGGCAGCCGCCATTTCAAGGGCCCACATGGCATAATTTCTACTCCGTCACACAGGCCTAGGCCTTGCATTGCCACTCATACAAGCTTTTCAATGCATAGCGATTCGTGTACTGTGCAAGCTGTGTGAACGAACCTGTGGGTTGCTTGACTCTGTGCTCCATGTTGTCCTTCCTAGGCACCGTCCGCTGGGACTTGTGAGGAGAAGGATGAATCCTCCTGTGTACCGACCGCTGGTGGACCTGTCGACAATGGAAGAACGACATATCATACTTACATACAGGCTTGACAGAGCAACTATACATGAACTATGTGCCCAACTGGAGCCAGACCTGATGTCCCCCATCCGCCAACCCACAGGGATTCCCCCGCTGGTGCAGGTTCTGTCAGTACTCCATTTTTTGGCAAGTGGGTCTTTTCAGACAACAGTGGCCATATCATCTGGGATGTCTCAGCCTATGTTTTCTAAGGTTTTGTCCAGAGTGTTGTCTGCCCTGATGAAATACATGCGGAGCTACATTATTTTCCCTGAGGTGGGCGAATTGGCTACAGTGAAGGGTGATTTCTATGCCCTTGGAAATATCCCCAACATCATTGGTGCCATTGATGGGACCCATGTGGCTTTGGTTCCCCCCAAAGAAAGTGAGCAGGTGTACAGAAACAGAAAAAGTTATCATTCGATGAATGTCCAGGTGGTCTGTTTGGCTGACCAGTACATCTCCCATGTAAATGCCAAGTTCCCTGGGTCAGTGCATGACGCGTATGTCATGCGAGATAGCAGCATCCCTTATGTGATGGAACAGCTACATAGACACCGTGTGTGGCTAATTGGTGACTCTGGTTACCCCAACCTGTCGTGGCTACTGACCCCAGTGAGGAATCCCCGGACCAGGGCAGAGGAACGGTACAATGAGGCCCATGGGCGAACTAGGAGGATCATAGAAAGGACCTTCGGGGTCCTGAAGGCCAGGTTCAGGTGCCTCTATATGACAGGTGGATCCCGAATGTACTCACCAAAGAAGGTGTGCCATATCATCGTGGCCTGCTGTATGCTTCACAATCTTGCTTTGCGACGCCAGGTGCCTTTTCTGCAGGAGGATGGTCCAGATGGTGGTGTTGTAGTAGCTGTGAAGCCTGTGGAGAGTGAAGAGGAGGAAGACAACGGGGACGACACGGACAACAGGGATACAGTCATACAACAATATTTTCAGTAGCACACAGGTAAGAATCACCCACGCCATTTTACATTTACTTAAGGCCTCATGCGTCTCCACTGTCTGTGTTTCCCCCCAGTTCCTGTTAACTGAATTGTGACTTTCCCTTCCCTTTTCAGAGCTGTATGACCCACTGCCTGACTTCAGCTTTGTTTGCCCATGGACTAAAGCTTATTGAAATTGGTATGTTGTCATCACAAAGTAACTGGACATTATTGCACCGTTATGTGTAATACATTTGTTAAGAATACAAGCAGACTCCTGTTATTTTAAGTGCAATAAGTGATTTATTTTAAGTGCTACATATAGGTACATGATTGTAAAAGGGTGATGGGTGGGGGTGGAGTAATGTCCATGGCAGAGTCCAGTTCTCAGTCGCACAGGTGCATTGTCCATATGCCTGTGGAAGGATGGAGCAGGGGCAGTTAAAGGTTGGACAGGGTGACAATGTGGGACAGTGGGATGACATCAGGGGGTATCTTAGGCTGGCGGAGGTCTTGCAATCCTACTCTGTCTTCTTGTGAGATCTCAGGTTCCGCTTGCGGGGTGGTTCTTCTTCTGCAGGAGGTGGGGTTCTGGTGGCCTGTTGTTGTGTGGGGGCCTCCTGTCCACTAGCGCCGGCGGAGGTGGTAGGCTATTCCTGGCCTGGGCTAGTGACAGGGGCCCTTTGGGGTGCCACATGGTCCCGCAATGTGGTGACTATCTGGGTAAGGGCCACGACGATGGTCCCCATTGCGGAACCGATGTTCCTCAGTTCCTCTCTGAACCCCATGTACCGTTCCTCCTGCAGTGCCTGGATCTCCTGGAACCGGGCCAGTACCGTCTCCATCGTCTCCTGGGAGTGGTGGTAAGCTCCCATGATGGAGGAGAGGGCCTCTTGGAGAGTCGGTTCCCTGGGCCTGTCCCCCCCCTGTCGCACAGCAGCCCTCCCAGTTCCCCTGTGTTCCTGGGCCTCTGTCCCCTGGACGGTGTGCCCACTACCACTGCCCCCAGGTCCCTGTTGTTGTTGGGGTGGTGGGTCAACCTGGGTGCCCTGAAGTGGTGGACACACCGCTGATTGACGTGTCCTGGAGACAGAGGCATGGGCCCGCTGGGTGGGAGCTGTGCTGGTGTTCCCAGAGGGGGTTGGGTCTGGTGTAGCCTGAGGCTGTCTGTGGGGAACCGACTGTCCAGAGGTCCCCGATGGGCCGGGCTGGTTATCTGGGTCCACGGAGACAGAGCTGCTGTCATCTCTGGGGGCCTCTTCTGGGGGTGGGATGGACATCTCTGGACCCTCCGTGGCGGCGTGGTGGCGTTCGGGTCCTGCAGGGGTATAAAGGTATGGTTATTGCTTCTGTGTGTGGCATTTCGTGTGATGGGTGGGTGTCCGTGTACCCAAGTGCAGGCATTCCCTTGTGGGGGCTTTTGTGAGGGTGGCTTGTGGGGGTGATGTGTGTGTGCAGTGGGCATGCTTTGGTGATGGGTGTCCATGCTTTGTGGTCGCATGCAGGGCTTGGTGTTGGGATGGGTGGGTTGTGATGGTGAGCCTTTTGCTAGGAGTTGGTGTTATGGGGGTGGGGGTGAGGGTGGGGGTATGATTTGGCATGCAGGTGGGGTGGGGGTGGGAAGCAGTAGTGAAGATTTGACTTACCAGAGTCCATTCCTCCGCCTACTCCTGCAAGGCCCTCAGGATGCAGGATGTGCAAGACTTCCTCCTCCCATGCTGTAAATTCTGGGGGAGTAGGTGGGGGTCCGCCGCCAGTCTTCTGCACCGCAATGTTGTGCCTTTATACCATTGAACGCACCTTCCCCCGTAGGTCGTTCCAGCGCTTCCTTATGTCATCCCGATTGCGTGGATGCTGTCCCACCGCGTTGACCCTGTCCACTATCCTTTGCCATAGCTCCATCTTCCTGGCAATTGTGGTGTGCTGCACCTGTGCCCCGAAGAGCTGGGGCTCTACACGGACTATTTCCTCCACCATGACCCGGAGTTCGGCGTCAGTGAACCTGGGGTGTCTTTGGGGTGCCATGGGGTGGTGTGGATGAGGTGTGGGGTGGCGTTTGTGGTGATGAGTGTGGTGCGTGTGGTGGTGTGTGGTGTTTGGTGCGTGGATTCTGTGTGGGTGATGGTGTTGTGTGCCTCTGTGTTGTGGGATTGTCTATTCTGTGCTCTCTCTCTAGCCTTCGTCAATAATTTCGGGTCGTAGGGGTTTGTGGGTGTGTGTTTTATATTGTGTTGGGTGTGTGGGAGTGGTGTTAGTATGTGTATCAGGTGTGCGTGTTTCAAACTGACCAATGTGGCTGAGTTTTCTATGTGTGTGTGTATTTTGACCGCAGCGGTGTGTACCGCCAATGGTATACCGCGTTTGAAAGACCGCCGCGTGGATTTGTGGGTCGGAATGGTATGGGCGTATTTCTGTTGGCGTGACGGTGGAGGTTTGGTCATCGCCATTTTTTCGCTGACCTTTGGTGTGGCGGACTTTTGTGGATGTCGGGTTTTTGGCGGTTTGCAGGTTGCGGGTCAGAATGACCGTGGCGGTTTACAGCGGCCGCGGCGGTGTTATGGCGGCCTTCTGACCGGCTGTAAGCGCCTTTTACCGCCGAGGTCAGAATGACCCCCTAAATCTCATGAAGGTGATGAAATGTGTTTTTTGGATGTAATATAGTGAGTTTACTTAGAGACCAGGGGGCATATTTACAAGCCTCTTGCACCACTGGTGCGTCACTTTTTGTGATGCACCGATGGCGCATAGTGAAGTCCCATATCTACAAGGCCACGCAAAGCCACTTTGCATGGCTTTTCATGGCCTCATAGATATGCTGTATGGCAGCGCAGCGCAAGTCACTGTGTTGCCTTACACTGCGTCAGGGAGGCGTACCATGTGTGCTGCATTGTGCAGCACACATAGAAAGAGTGAAATGCCTCTCTGGATTGTTCTTATGCAGGAAGGTTCCTTCCAGCACAGAAACAATCAACCCTGCAACGCAGACACCCTTGCACCATGGTGCAAAGGTGCCTGTGGTGGTGCTAGGAAGCAATTTGTGTGCCAGCACAGGGGGAAAGGAAAGAAATGTATTGTATCTTGTAAATACAATGCATGTCCACCCTTTTGAATTGGCGTAGGGCAGTGCAGCAGAAAGACTTCTGGTGGTGTCCTACGCTAATTCCTACTAAATATGCCCTCAGGTCAAATGTCTTGTTAACTCATTTTCTCATCCTTCACATGATTTGAAATGCTTCATCGAGGGCCAGGAATCTTTTGACTCAGTAAAGAGTGTGGTTAACCATACACAATCATTTCAAACCCACCCCACCAAATTTAAACACCATGACCAATGCGGCCACAGAAAGAAAACTCCAATCAATAAACGTTTCAAGGCTTTATTTTACATCCAACAAGCTAAAGTCAAGTAAACTGCAAAACTACAACTAACTGAAACTTACGAAGTCCATCCTTATGGTAAACTACATAGCAGTCTCCAATTTGCAGTTCAGTTGCCCCACATCACGCTAAAGGGGCAATATCCAATCAAAGTCTAACCACAAATCAGAGTTGCAACATTGCAAAGTTTTCTCATGTTTGGTCTGAGGTCATCTCCTTCCTTCTTTGTGAATCCAACAGTCAATTACAATTTTCTATCAGGTGCAACAATATGATTCCTGCCCAGCGTATACGATGAACTCGTCCTGTTCCCATGTGAAGAGCACATGTTGATAGAAACAATTTATTTCACATTTAGGCGGTGATTCTAACCGCGGCGGGCGGCGGTCGCCGCCCGCCATGCGGTTACCGCCAAATGACCGCACCGCGGTCACAAGACCGCGGCGGCCATTCTGGCTTTCCCGCTGTGCTGGCGGGCGACCACCAAAAGGCTGCCCGCCAGCACAGCGGGAAAGACCCAGCAACGATGAAGCCGGCTCCGAATGGAGCCGGCGGAGTTGCTGGAGTGCGACGGGTGCAGTAGCACCCGTCGCGAATTTCAGTGTCTGCTAGGCAGACACTGAAATTCTTTTTGGGGCCCTCTTACGGGGGCCCCTGCAGTGGCATGGGCACTGCAGGGGCCCCCAGGGGCCCCGCGGCACCCCCTACCGCCATCCTGTTCCTGGCGGGAGACCCGCCAGGAACAGGATGGCGGTAGGGGGTGTCAGAATCCCCATGGCGGCGGAGCGCGCTCCGCCGCCATGGAGGATTCTCAGGGGCAGCGGAAAGTCGGCGGTACACCGCCAACTTTCCGTTTCTGGCCGCGGCTGAACCGCCGCGGTCAGAATGCCCAGCGGTGCACCGCCAGCCTGTTGGCGGTGCTACCGCGGTCATTCGCCCTGACGGTTTTTACCGCCAGGGTTAGAATGACCCCCATAGTCCACAGGCCTAAATGTTCCAGAACCAGGGTCATTTAGAAACAAGTCTTGTAAAATTAAACATAATATTATTATATTATTACTAATACATTATTATTCATAAGAACAACCTAATGGAAAAATCCTATTAGAAAAAGAATGATTCAGCTCTTTTACATGACTGTAAATATGAGGTCTGCAAGCCTAGTTATGCCAACTGTTGGAAGCTGGCTCTCTATATAGTGTGCAAAAATGATGTACATTGTGCACAGGGTCTGGGCAACCACATTTTGGCATCCAGAGTCAAAAATAGATCACCTAGGGGCATATTTATAGTTTATGGTGCCAAACTGCACTAACGCAGTTTTGGACCAGAAAGTTTTTCACCGGCTTGCACCATTCCAGAGCACCAGCCAGGTACCATATTTATGGAGTGGTGCAGCCCTGTGCAAAGGGTGGGCTAGCGTAAAAAAAAAATGATGTTAGCCGGGTGGCGGTATGGGAGAAGGGTGTTTTACACCAAAAAATGAAGTTAGGAAGGTTAGAGTAAAAAAATAAATGACTCAAACCAGCCTAGTGTCATTTTCTGAAGCAAAACCATCCATACCACCTGACTCCTGTCTTAGAAAAGACAGGAATCATGCCCTCCACCCCAATGGACAGCACAAGGGACCAGTGTCCCCTGGGCATGGTCATTGCACCAAGTGCCATGTAGGGGGGCCTATTTCAGGGCCCCAATGGCACTTTAGAAAATAAAATAAAATACTTACCTGGGATGGGGTCCCTCATCCTTCGCTGTACCTCTGGTGTGGGTGGGGGTGTCCCTGGGTTCTGGGGAGGGCACCTGTGAGTTTATTCCATGGTGTTCCACCATGGAAATAGGCCAGCAGGTCCCCTAACGCCTGCCTTGACCCTGGTCTTAAATAATGGCGCAAAGCGAGCTTTGCACCATTATTTGACCCCTCCTTCCCCCCTGCGTGATTTTAGGACGGGCGATAAATCTTGTGCTAAACCCAGAGAGTCATTTTCTTGCACGGGAACGACTAACTTGCATCTCATTAACACATGGTAGGTTTACACGTACAAAGAGTGACGTTAACTCCATAAATTTGAAGCTAGAGGGGTCCAGTGCCAAATTGTAAATATGGAGTTAGTTTTGCACTGAATTTGCGTTAAAAAAAAAATGGCGCAAAACAAGTATAAATATGCCCCTTAATGCTCTATTTTTGTGGTAGCTTTGTCGAGCAATTAAACTAGTCCAGGAGATGTGCTAAGCGTTTGTTGTACTCACAGTATCAATACATGTAGACACACAGTACAGAATTACTCATGACCAATTTACAAAAATGCTTAAGATTTTTATGAAATTTTAAGACCAAGACCATCAAAATCAAGTAAGTATTTTTTAAGTTATGATTTTTCGAAGTTTAGAAAATGTTCTGTTTCTGTGTGTAATTACACACCATAGGAATCAATGGGAGAAAACATTAAAATTGCATAGAAAATCAGACAATTCTCTCACAAGTGTCAGCTTTAGTTTCTAGGTCGAGGTCATAGAGGTATCACGTGGTCCAGCCGGAGAAGTTCGGGCAGCTCTTGTATGTGGAGGGAGCAGCTGCTGGAAGTCTTGCAGCTTTTGGGCAACAGGGAAGAGGACCACTTGGCAATGCACTGCACAGTGACACTTAGAGTTAAGATCAGTGGGTCCCCTTGGAGGGTTGAGGTCACATGGGGGTTAGGGACCTCTAGACCACAGCTGGTTCTCCGATGCAGGGGCCAGGAAGGCTGAGTGCAGAGCAGATAGGTAAGCCAAGGGTTGTGTGTCAGGGAGCCTTTTGAGCCAGGTGGAGGTTACTTGGAGGGTGGTTTGCAGGTCAAAGCTACTCTGGGGGGAGTCTTGGGTGTTCTGAAGTCCCTCATCTGGTTCTTGCTCCTGGTATTGGAAAGTCCAGAGTGGACTTTTCTTCTGGGTGTCCGACGCTGGGAGTCCAGTATCAAGGGGTAAGGCACGGTTCAGCCACTGGAGGTTACAGTGTCACAAAACATTTTACACTTTCAGGGTTTGTCCTTCAAGTCAGTTGGGTGAAATTTGTTCCTGCAGCTCTGTCCTGTCTCTTGGTCCGTGGCCGGTCAGCGAACTGGACTTCACAGGGTTTTGCCTGTTGGGTGCAGGGAGCGATATCTTCACTCTGGAGGGAGGTTCTTGGCAGTTTCTGTAAGGGTGGAGGTCCTCTGGGGTTTCTTCAAGTCCACTTAACTGCGATTGTCAAGTCCTGGGTACAGCAGGCAGGATTTTGTGCCTCTTTCTTTGTGCAGCAGGTCCTCTGTTCTCTAGCCTTGGGTCCTCTTCGTCACTGGCCTTCTTGGGTCCATCAAATCGGATCTGCAGGTTTAGGGATGCCCACTTAATACTGCATTTAGTGGTCGTTTAGAGGAGTACCTGGTAATAGCCAATGGGCCACTTATCTTAGGGTGGCTACCGCCACTATGTGACCACTTCCTGTGGGAATGGGTCACATCCCTAACTTGATAGGCTATTTACCCGCCATTCAAGATGAAGGAAAATTAAATGGAGTGGTCACCTCATCTGCCACACCTGAGGGGTGGTGTAGGCTGAAGGTGGCCACTCCTCCTAGTCTTTGTGCATTTTCCTGCCATTTCTCCTGCCAAAAGTGGGGGTTTGAAATGGAGGTGGCCATCTGCTGTTATGAGCAGGGCTGGGGGTCGATTTTCAAGGGAGGCAAACCCTTTGAAACTCACTGGCATGGCAGTGCACATTCCTGGGGGAGGAGGCGTAATACCTCTGCCCAAGAAGGGCTTTGTTTTGTGGTCCCAGAGAGCAGACACTCTCTCCTCAGGGATCCAGACTTCTGTCTGGTGGTGACAGGCTGGTTTGAACTGGCCAGCAGCTGTTCTAGGGTGGTGTAGGTTTTGCAAAGGCACCTCTAAGGTGGCCTCTGGGTACATTTTATAATAAATCCAACACTTGTACCAGTGAGGCTCTATTACTCTGAGTTTGATACCAAACAACATAGGGTTCAGAGTAGCCATCATGTAACTGGGAAACTCATAATGATGAGCGTCCAGCAGATGTATTTGCTATGGCTCCCCTGCACACTTGCTATGCCATAAGGTTTTGTAAAAACACAGTAGGGGCATATTTGCTCATGCCACTACATTCTCTCACATGCATTATAGTGCACCCTGCCTTAGGGCTGTAAGGCCTGCCAGAGGGGTGACTTACCTATAGCGCTTTCAGTGTTAGTGGACAGGGCACTCTTGGTGAGTGCTAGGCTAAGTTTGCAACTTCAAAACACACCTTCTCATGCACTTGCAATGGCCGTCTGCGTGAGGCTGGTGTGGGGCCTCTTAGAGTGTTACAATTGGTGCTGCAGCTCTCAGGGGCTCTCTTCAGCACCCATGCCCTGGGTACGAGGGGGACCATTTACTAAGGAAGGTCAGGGGTGCCTGAAGTCCCAATACATAGTACAGTTTTGGGGAAAGAGATCTGGCCCTGGGAGCCTGTTTAGCAGGGGTTAAGAGCACTCAATTTTTTTTAAACCATATAATTTTCCAGGAAGAAAGTGGGGGGCTACCCATGCAAAAAAGGCCTCTCTCATACTAACACAAGAAATAGAAATGCATTAATATATTTGCTAATAAAACACACATAATACGCACACTTATAAATTTGGCTTTAATAGCATATCATCTGAATCGGTAAAACATTTACTTATGAATTGCAAACTTGCTAAAGCATCACACTAACTATGACAAAGAAGTGCATTTTTTTCTATGCACATGTCTATTTAAACTCATAAACCAAACATTAAATATTAAGGAACAAAATTAATTTCACTACTAGTAATTAACTTAGAGTCTAAAATATATGTTGACATTATTTAAATCTTGTTAACACATTGATATATCCGGTAGGCACAATTGTGACCACCACAAATGAAAACATGAGCACATTTAAAATACATATCAGTGCAGCTCTTCTCTACATTAAACTATTAATCATGAAACCTTCTGCTGATCTCTGGGTCACTAAAAGCATTATTATTATGTACACTCCAACAGCCCGTCCTCTGATGGCAATCTATGCCATCACAAAAGGACACTCACTCAAATTAGACAACTGAATCTTTGTAGTTTGATAACAAATTGGCCTTGGCCTTGACCTACTGTAGCTCTCAATTCTCTTCAAGCTTTTGTTTTGAACACTCCTCATCTTCTCCATTTCAATCTCTTCCCTCCTCTGTTTACTCTTAGTTCTTTTTTCTTTCCAAAATGTGCATAGTTTGTAAGATCCAAGTGCAACCTGGGCACACAAAGCCATAATCAACACAGGTTTTAAGATCATCCTTACTACTCCCTTTCCCAAGTTCCCAACCCATGATCGAATAGTCGAAAATCCTTTACCTATGGCTTCTCGTGTTCCTATCATTTTTAAGTCTTTCAGGTCATTTTTCAGATTTGTGATGTTAAAGATAAACTTCCTTTTTTCCTTACTATTGTCAGATATGAAAGTGCAGCAATGCTGCCATTGCAAAACTTTTCAGACTCCACCCTCCTTTGCCAATAATATTTTTAACGCAAGCTCCAGCATAATCAGTAGACATTTTGTCCACTATAGTTGACAACTTCCTAGTCTTCATATCATTCATGATCACACCAACTGATGGAATCATGACACCACATATATTACCAATAATCTCTGCTGCACTAGCTGCACTCTTGACTGTGGAATTCGTTTCTCTTTCCAGACTGAATTATCAAAATTGTCCAAATGATAGATTTTCGGAAAAAATAACTACCCCTAGATAACATGTACTATACCAGCCTTTTAACAGCTTGTAATAGGCATTCTTTCCACAAATTAAAGAAGCACCTGGCATGGCAGGGTCCTGTCCATTAAGCATGAAATTCCAAACACTTTTAAACAAAAATACATGTCTACAGTCACTAGTTCCTATGAATGTTTGTCCGTCATTGACTTGGGTCTATATATATATAGCTTTCCTACATGTTGCCAGTCTAATGCTAAGTGTCCTTGTGTATCACTGCCTTAAATGTGTGCAGCTTCTTTTTACCAATCCTGTAAAACTACTCCTTCTTCTATTTTGATTTTAATTGTTTTTCTCCTGTCATCTACTTGACCAATGAACTCTGCATGTTAAACTGTTTTTGTGAGCATATGCAGTTCCAAAGGTTAGGGTTGGTTAAAAAAAAAAAAAAAAACACTATGTCAATGTTTTTCACCTTAGCAATACTACTCAGATGCTGATTTATAGGCTCAAAAGAAATCACTAAATAATAATTGGAATACAAATATTATATATACTCCTGGTTATACAATCGAGTTAGTAGCACACTGAAAGAAATTCCATATGTTAGTGGCAAGCTGTGGTGTGTGATTCCTCCCAGTACTGATGACGAGATCTGTGGGCAAACATAACAATCACGCACCTCCATAGTTTCAATGTATTTATACAGGAACCTGTAGTATGTTTGAGGACAAATCTTCCTTTGAGTCATTAAGCTGAAGTTCTCTCTCATCCTCATACTGGGATTCTTGTGGTGCATGCAAATCTTCCAACACTGGTGTAATTGTGCTCTCAGCTTTGTCTTTCACAGGAAGACTCAATCCAACTATCAACAAAATACTCACAATCAGGCATACTACTGCTAATCATATACACACAGACTTACATTTACTCAGTTTTCGATTAATCCAAACTCATGGCTTGTCTCTAGTCAGACCAAGATATCATATTCAAAAATCTAAATTAAAATCAAGAAAAAAAATGTAATGTGGCTTTCAACCATTTTCAAAGTATTTTGTCTTCTTTAGGTGAGCAACGTAAAACAAAATCAAACCTATCCTCTCAAGGTCTTTTTCACTTATTTACAAAGTTCTTGTTCTTCTAGAAAGTTCATCAAGTTGTTTTCTCTTCTTGCAAATGTTCAAAATCACTCTCCAAGTTCAAATGTCTCTAATAATAAATCATCTGGTAATCACTGACTAGCCCTTCCAACAAATATTGTCTCTGTTCATCAAGCGTCAATGATATTTCAAAGTTCAGTTCTAAAGAATTTTAAGTTCCAAAAGTTGAATTCAAAGTGCCAGCCCAAAAGACAATAAACTCCTTTTCCCATTAATTAGTTGGGTAGTAAGTCCATTCAGGTGCTGAGTATCCTCAACCTTGCACTCTTTTAATTTCTAACCGCCTAGCTGCAGGATTTTCACTGTCACTTTGATCAGACTCCGGTCACTTCAGCTATAATTGGAGGCACATTTACTTCGGGTTCTGGACTTTTTGTGGGGCACTGGTCTCCAATCACCATTTGCGTCTCAGGCACAACTGGGGTTTCAACGTTAACTGAGCTAGCAGGAGTTGACTGACTCTGGCTTGACCCTCTTGCATCTTTGACTGCTTTTGATGTGCTAAGATTTTCACTAGTCTGTGCATGTTCTGCGAAAACTACCTGTCCATTCCTCACAATTTGGCCAGTTGGCTAACCTGGACCCCTTCTCTCACTGTATCCGACCCTAGAGGAACTGGTACTTTATCGTCCACAGGACTTGGAACTTTGCATGTGTGGCTCCCGTGAACCCAGTTCTGGTGACTAACATACTTCACAGCAGTTGTGGTCATGAAGATAACCTGGTAACGCCCTTTCCAGTGTGGCTCTAAGCATGACTTTCTGAGAAGCTTCTTCACCAGAACACAGTTTCCTGGACTCAAGCCATGGCACTGTTACTGTGGTGGTAAAGCAGGTGCTTCTTCAACCTGGTGAGACAAAGAGCTAACCACATCAGCTAATCCTTTGCAATAATCTATCACCAGGTCATCTGTAATGTTCACAAGTACATTTGCAGGCACAGCTGGCAATCTCATAGCTGGCCCCATAATTATTTTTTCTGAGGGAACAATTCTGTCTTTCTGCCAGATGTGCTACCCAAGCTCATCACAACAAGAGGTATTACATCTGTCCATTTCAACATTGTAGATGCACACACTTTAGCCAATTGAGACTTTAAAGTTCCATTCATCTGCTCGACTAATCTGGAGGATTCTGGCCTGTAACTGCAGTGCAGTCTTTGCACAATTCGTACTGCAGCACATAATAATTGTATGATCTCATTATTGAAATTTGATCCTTGGTCTGATTTCAGAGAAGCCGGAAATCCGAATTGAGTAATCAACCCCTCAAAAGCAGTTTTGCAACTGTAAGGCTGTCATTCCTGCATGTTGGGGAAGCCTCTACCCAATGTAAAAACACACACACCACCACCAAAACATACCTCAATCCATTGCAGGCAGGCATTTCAATGGAATCAAGTTGCATTCTGTTGAAAGGAACTCCTGATCTTCCTGTGTGGCTCTGAGTAACCACATTGCGTTTCCCTAGATTCATCTGTTAACATGTGAAACACAACTTCTGCAACCAATCTGAATCTGGGGTTGTAGCATGTTTGTCTGAAAGTTCTGATCATGGCATCTCTGTCAATGTGTGTCTGTCCATGGTAATACCTAACCATTGAAGGTAACAAACTATTTGGCAGCACTGCTTTTCTTTCACTGGAAACCTGAGCATCATCCTCATCTATTTAAACACAACCTGCTCTACTCCAGTCTCTATGTTCCTCTTCTGTCACTTCTGCCTGCAATCTGTTAACTTCTTCCCAAGTATTCAATGCTGTCATAAAGAAACTTTGGTTTGTCTCACTGGTGCTGCTTCCATCGCTCCATTCCTCATTGAAGGATGTGCCATGGAGAGCACGGTATTGTGCCACTTTGTCAGCATAGGTATAGCCTAACAAGATATAATCATTTGACTTTTGATGTGCACATCTAACAACTTGTCGACATCCGGGCAGTGCGCGCACTACGGGCGACTGGAATGCAAAAACCCAGCACTTATAAGATAACTTAATTCATGCATTATGCTGATATGCTGTTGTTTAACCTTTTGCACTGCAGAGTTTAATCCTGAAGACTTATATTCAAGGTGCTTATAAATACTGTTCATTTGCAATGTATTGCTGCAGGCTTTCAGAGTGTGTCAGGGTGTGGTCCCTTTGCAGGGCTTTCTAGAAGCTTTCTCTGCAGCATGACTGGGTGTGGTTTGTGGGCTGGGCCAAACTCTATATAAGGGAGCCAGCCCAGCTCCACGTGCTCACTATTCAGAGGTCCCAGTGCAGAGCAGCAGCAACTTCCTGAGCTCCTGTTCCAGAGGCCTACTTTGATCTTCCAGGCCTTTGCCCTTCATTACATTGGTGATCCTTGATCAGGGCGGCAAGACGGAGGTCGGGCTGGGCTCCCGATCCCGTTTTCGAAGGCATTCGAGTTCTTGGGCCTAATTTTCATATTGGGAGATTTTACCTTGTGCGTGTGAATGTGCTCTTGGTTTGTCTGGCATTTTCATGTTGACATTCGAATCGGCAAGACGCGCAATTCATACCTCGTGTTTAACTCTTGATATTCATTGTGCGCTGCCATTTCTTGGCAGTTACATGGTGGCATTCGAATTGGCAAGACACGCGATTCATTCCTTGTGTTTAACCCTTGATACTCATTGTGCGCAACCATTTCTTGGCATGTACATGGTGGTGTTCGAATCAGCAAGATGCGCGATTCATTTTCCTTGCATTTAACTCTTGATACGCATTGTGCGCAAGCATTTCTTGGCATTTACATGATGACATTCGAATCGGCAAGATGCGCAATTCATTCCTTGTGTTTAACGCTTCATACTCATTGTGCGCAACCATTTCTTGGCATTTACATGGTGGCGTTCGAATCGGCAAGACGCGCGATTCATTCCTTGTGTTTAACTCTTGATACTCATTGTGCGCAACCATTTCTTGGCATTTACAAGGTGACATTGGAATCGGCAAGACGCGCAATTCACTTCTGCAACTAAAACTTGATGTTTCAGATCGCTTGCAGTGTGCGCAATCATTTCATGGCATTTGCATATTCTTGTTGAAATCAGCAATGTGCGCGATTAGTGTTTCTGCATTTAAACTAAGTGTTAACATTCTAGATGTTACATTATATGTGCATAATATGTCCCTTAAAATAACTCCTATTGTGTTTCAGAAAACGTTCAGATTATTTTCTTGTCCTCATGCAAAAAGACCATGTTTGATTTTGAAAACATCATTCTAGAGGGTTCTTATATTCCTAGTCAATGTGTAACATTTCATTAATAGGTTCATTGAGAAGATGTATTAATCATTCTTGATTCCTTCCCAGGTAACCAAACGTCTTGAGACCTAGTTATTTAGTCCATGCTTAAGTTATCCATGGTTACAGTATGACAATGCTTAGAATCATAGTCTAGTAAAGATTAATATGACATCATTTTGATATTGTGTGTTTTAACCTTTTGCTTCCTACAGGTCACCTTCCCAGCTGTTCCCTACGTAATTCCCTTTTCCCCACTTGGACACTCTTAGACTCTGTGACATTCTAATCAGAGTATTGGAGCTGTCTTGTGGTGGACATATTGGGAACGTGCGCAGACCCCGAGGATCTGGTGACTCTGACAAACTGCAGTTTTCACAGGTAACTGAAATGCTTTCAATAATTATTAAACTCTGTCACCATTTCAGATAGGTGATGCAGAAGAGGTCATAAAGCTTCTCTGGGACCATAACTGTCCAAAATCATGAAAGACACCAAAACCATACTGATTATCAGTGAAAATTGTCAATTTGAGCTGTTCAGAAGCACAACATGTTCTAATAAGAGCAACCAATTTGACTATTTAGGCAGAAAAGACTCATTGAAGCCATGAAGAATCCATCCCCTCTGAGACTGTGCATACTGCAATAGCCAGCTCTCAGAGTTCCATCAGTTTCTCCTAAACAGGAACATCAACGAACATGAGATAGTCATTTTCGTCTAGTAGAGTATCTTGAATTGGTTTGGTGTACAGCTCACTCACATCGAGACAGTCATGCTCCACCTCATCTTTGCCATCATTTACTTTGTCAGCAGTTATTGGTAAAAGCATTGTGGGGTTCAGTTTATGACATATTTTAATATTTACGTTTGGGGAACCCAGAACAGCTTGTTCATAAAATGTCAAATAAGCATTGGTTAAATACCGGGTCAAAAATGTTCAGGGGTGGTCCACGACAATCCTTTTGCACTGACCAATACTGACACCCACGGCTGCAACAAACTTTAGGCAGCCAGGCAATGCAGCAGCTACAGGATCAAGTGTGGCAGAAAAATATGCCACTGGGCTGTTGACACCTCTGTGTAACTGCATCAAAACATAAAGTGCACAACTGTCTCTTTCACAACAAAACAAATAAAAATATTTGTTGTAATCTGGCATTCCTAGAGCTTGGCACAGGCTTTCTCTCAGCTCGGAGAAGGCTTTCTTGCATGTGTCATCAAATGGAACTGGATCAGACACCTCCTTGTGTGTCAATTTCAATAAAGGCTTGGACAGCAGGGAGAAATTCAGTATCCACTGGCATGGTAGCTGACCATTACCAGAAACATTCTGACATCTCTCCGTGTTACTGGTGGGTTCATTTGCATTACTGCAGTTTTGCAGGGGAAACTTTGTGACCATTCTTGCCTAGGTGATTTAAAAGGTCAATTGTATCTCTCCTACAGCCTTCATGTGTGTTTGATGCAACCATCAACTCATCAATATACTGCACCAAAACTGAATGAAAGGCATTTTAAGTGACTACAAATTATTTTTCAAAATCTGATTAAAAATAAATGGTGACTCTGTACCCTTGAGGCATACAACACCATGAAAAAACACAGTTTCAACATTTAAATGTGAATAAAAATTGACTGTTCCCTTGAAGTGGAATGGAGAAAAATGCCTGACACAGGTCAATGACAGAAGACGTTCGACCTAATAAGGAAATCTGGAACAAAATCACTGCAGGATTCAATACCACAGAACCACATGGAACGACAATCTCATTCACCTTTCCCCAATCCTGAATTATGCAGTATTTTCTATTGGGCTTCCACAGTCCTAAAACGGGAGAATTGCATGGACTTCCCAGGATCTCCTTTAGAACATCTTGTTAAATTACATTTTCAATTATGGGAGTTATTCCAACAATTACTTCTGGGGTCATATTATAAGGTGCTATCCTCGAATACACTCCATTTTACTTCACTGTGATGCTAACTGGCTCAGCTCCTCTTTTAAGTTCAATATCTTTGCAGAAAAATCCCAAACTTTTACCATAACTGTACCTTGCAACCCCTCACATCAATCATTAACTGTTATCATTAGGATAGTTAGGAACAGTGAAAGGCGGAGTCCAATTCTTCAATTTTGCAGGGCATTTCATCATCACTATTTGTCTGAGTGGCTATTCCCTTGTGGGTGCAGCTCATAGAGCAATTTGGCTTACACAGTAGATCATCTCTTAACAAGCTCACAGGACTTGAATCGCAAACCACAAATTGTGTCAGATCTCATATGGTCCTATTTCAACCGCATATGTCCTTTCATTGTGTTGGTTAACTGCTGATTTGCTACTCTTACCACCTGAGTTCTCTTTCCCGACAACAGCACATTTGGTGCTTCTGGGATACTGATAGTAGAACGTGTTGATCCTGTGTCAAACAGGAATGAACATTGTGTCTCATAACATTGGCATTTACAAAGATACAACTGTGATCCACCTCTAAGGATGCACGTAACATGAAATCCTCCTCATCAGAACTGTCACTGTTATATGCATCTGAAAACTCCTCATCATTGAAATCAATTACGGGACTTTGTGTTACCAACTAATTTACCTTTGCATTTGCTCTCCGATTCATGTTTTGCTGAGGAACTAGCACTTGATGCTGTGTCATTGGGGCTTGGGGAACTTGCATTTGTTGAGGGACTTGAATCTGTTGAGGAACCTGCATCTGTTGGGGGACGTACATTTGCTGTAATCCTTTAGGGCAGCTACATTTTGTATTTGGGGTCATTGGTTCTCTGAATTTGAACTTGGCCTCTGTCAACAGTCTGAGCAACACCACTATTCTGCACCAAATTATTCACATTATTGTGCTGACCCTCCCACCTCCAGTGCCTGAAGTTGCTGCACATATGACATGGCTGCATTTTCTTCATTGAGTACACATCAATCACATTGCCTTGCTGATCTATTCAAAACTGAAGTCCTTTACCTCTAAACTGAGGCACGTTGTTAACCTGCTGTTGCACATCTTGCATTCCACTAGTTTTCACCCTTATCTGGGGGCTCTGATTTGCTGTCTGTCGGAGCAGATTTTATTTTCATCACCATATATTTCTCCTTTAACTTTTTCTGCTTCAGTTCAATTTCACCATGACAGTACCTTGTGTGCTGTAGTCCTTCATCAATTGGTTTATTCGGCCAACAAATCAAATGCTGCCAAATCATGTTGTTAATCTCAGGTTCAATCCTTGCATGAATCTAAATACAAAATGACTCATGTCTTTCAGATCAATAGTTTCTGAACCACTATGCTGTTTGAAAATCTGTAGCAATCTTTCATAATAGGCATGAATCAACTCCTTTGTTTCCTGCGCTGTCCTTTCAATCTTCTGCCAATCAACACATTTTGGGGAAACTTTGCTTTTCAGAAATTCAATCACTTTATAATACCCTTTCATCACCTCTTCAAACGGCGCACCTGTAACTGGATCTATCTGCGGTTCACAAGTTGCCCAATCAACACTCCGCTTGCACTCAACCCACAAATTGACTGGAACCACAATATCAAATAAAGTATTCAAATCTTCCCACAGGCACTTTCAAAGTTTCACAAATCTCTCTGTTTGCGTATACCACTCCACTGGCTTCTCCCTCAATCTTGGGTAATCCTTTGTGAATGACAATATGTCACTCCTGCTCCAAGGGACATGTACAGAACCTTCACTTAGAATCTCCCTCACTGGTGGCATTTTGATACTATGATTGGCTTGATTTGCTTCAGCCGGAGACAAATTCTGCTTTGCTTTCTTTTAGTCTCCTTTCTTTGCCCATCTACCTTCCCATTTATCTAATGCTCCCCATGATTGAATGTTTGTAATTAGTTCCTTAATGTGTATTCTGATGCCAGGTGATCTCATGTTTGCAATGTCTTTGGTACTGGACTCTATCCTGTAACTTCTTCTTAAGGGATTGGACTTTTCTAACTTCACATCATATTTTTCAGCCAGTTCTACTAATTTGTCAAAAGTCAGTCCTGCATGTAGTGTGACATCTTTGCACATGAAGCACAATTCGTCATTATAATATGTATCCAATCGTTCCAGTTCAAGAGTTCCCTCAATCAACTCATTTAATTCTAATTTTAATCTGGGCACATTCACTGTTCTGTCTCTCTCTGGGATCTCTTCTGTTCTGACACTACTACTTTTTGTACTTGTTGCTCCTCTTTGACTCAGCGTGTCTAATGACTCAGTTAACTGCTGCACCAAAAACCTTGCAAACTAGTATTTCTTCTCTGGGTCATACTTTGTGGGGGTATTGCAATTTACACTGGTGGTCTGATCTGGGTTGGGCATGCCAGGAAGTGGAGTTCCCTATGGACATCGCAAATCAACTATTGGTCCTGCTTGATTTAACATCTGGTTAGGATATGAAATTGTGTAGTGGTCAAAGATGAGAGAAAGGAAGCTATTCTCTCCATTTCTGAACTGTTTGAGGATATTGATCTCTGCATATCACATGGTGACATCCCTGCAGATATAGGATTTGTTGTCTGGGTGTTTCTTCCAGGGTTACTTGAATCTTACAATGGGACAATGGGACCGATAGTGACAGGAACTGTCGGTGCATAAGGTCCTGTCAAATTTGTCTGATTCTGTGGAATTGCCATTCCAGTTCTTTGACCAGTTAAGACTGTACTGACAGTCTGTCTTGATTGACTCGGGGTAACATTTGGCGTTGTCTGCACTGGGTTATACATGGGCATAGTCCGGTGCTGAATAAAATTTTGCACAGGTGCTGTCACATTAGGTGTAGACACTGTCTGATTCACATGAGGGTTTGGCATTTCCTGTTTCATGACTGGACTCGTAATGTGCTGTGGTGCACTAATAACTGCACAGGAGGTTAAATCATGGGCATCTGGGTCATTGAACTCACAGGTGTAATTGGAACTGCCTGAAATGGGCTTAGTGAAACTGGAGCTGTTGGTACATTTGGGACTTCATTATGCACTACTCCCTCAACTGACTGATTTAAGGGGGGATGATTCATTAAAAGCTGATTTATGAACTCATCTTCTGAGTCACTTTCATGAGTAACTGTTTTTTTTACCCTTATCTGCAGTCTGCTCTGCCTTCTATGTCTACTTCTTTCTCGTTTTAAGTTTCGTACTCCCATCACCTTCTTCTGCGATAGCTGGAAACATTTACACCCCATCTAATATCTCTACTCTTCTCTTTTTCTGATCTGCGTCCCATCTAGCTCCTGCTAATGTTTTTGTTGCTTTCTTCTTTCTGTTCTAAAGTGTTGCAGTTTCTTTTTGTCTAGCAACAAGTTCCCAAACAGCAAGTGCTTCACATTGTGTGGGTCTTAGAGGAGGCTTTAATTCACCCAATAGTCTCCTCAAATTTTCTAAAATTCTAAAAATGTAAAGTTCTGTAACAAGGAAAACGTAATGAGTCTTCCTTCTCAGTGATCTTACACCATTTAGTAACCCAAATGAATGCTGAAACTCCTCTCGTCTCTGACACCTCATATGCTGGTGTTCCTTCGGGTACTACCTGTTCACCCTCGCTAACCAGAATAAAAACATCTCCTCTCAACGCACTTCTTAAAGCCTTGAAAAACTTAATTTTTGCATAGATTCAAATAATAATAAGAATTTCAATGAAACCAGGATGTAAATTCAATCCTACAATCATTCGTGCAATACATTCACAACCAGTGACAATGCAGTATTGTCCACCAATATGAGCGTGGCTTTCTCACCCACAAACCAATCCCAGCACAGTACAAATGACATCACACTCATTTCACTCAACAGCTGCTGTCTCTTCACAATTGTCTCTCACACAATTGCTCACACATACACTAAATGCAAGATATTGCAAGCACTTCAAAAACCTGGTTGCACACTACGGGTAAGGCTCATACTCTTTAAAAGCTGTACGGCTTACACATATGTCTGTGCCTTTTGCAATTATACACATGTGAAACCTGACCAGCAATTCTTCCTCTGGTTGATTTGGACCCTCCCTACACCTTTGGGATTCACCCAATACCAACCAACAACTCATACTCACTCAGGGAAAAACTACTGCCACTGTTAACGATGTCTAACGATCAGTACCTCACAGCAGACAATAAATTAACCAAATGTGTTCTACACTTGTGCGTTACCCCAGGGTCCTAGGCCTTGACGACCCTTCAACAATAACCACCACTGGAAATTTTTCAGCACCAAGCACTGCAATCACTTTGAGTATGGCGACTCTACAAACACCTCACAATATCACACTTCACTGCAATCTGTAGCATAAAGCATTGCAAGCACAAATCCCTACTTATACTTACACCGCACTACACATACACATGATAATTTCATCAACCTCTCAAACTAACCATAGAACAACTTACAAGGTGAGCAATTTTTGGACTGAACAATAACATGTGCCTAATACTGAACAAGAATATGGCTACCCCTCTCATCCAACGTAACCCTCACTCTCCTACCAGAATTTGTTAATGCGTTTTCTCATTCTTCACAGGATTCAAAATGCTTCACAGAGTTTGAGGAATCATTTGACCCAGTAAAGAATGTGGATAATCATACACACTCATTTCAAACCCACCACAATAAATTTAAACACCATGACCAATGTGGCCACAGAAGGAAAACTCCAATCAATAAAAGTTTCAAGGCTTTACTTTACATCCACTAAGCCAAAGTCACGTAAACTGTGCACAAAATCAAACTGTAAAGATAAATCGACACCATTGGTTGCCCAAAACAGCTAAACCAGTTTTATTTACTTAGCATCAACACCATAAGCATTCAAGAACAATAATACATAACATTAAAGACATCATCTGATAAACAGAAACATATCTTAAATCTCATTGTATTGACATTTGACAACTCAAATGTGGAGTTTTTAAACTGTAATTTCGACCAGGAAAGAGAAACTCCTTGCCAGGCCCATACTTCCCTTTTGATACATGTAAGTCACCTAGGGGAGGTCCGGAACAGCTCAGAGGGCAGGGTGCAGTGTATTTGAAAAGCTGGACATATCCATTTAAGATTTACATGTCCTGCTAGTGAAAACCCCCTAATTTCATTTTTTCACTATTACAAGGACCACTTCTCCAACTGGATAAAACTTGAGTTACCTTATTACATTTAAGAAGAATATCTTCTAAATCCAAACATGTAGATAGTTCATGTTTGTTTTTTTGGAATTGTAGTGAAAAATCCTTTTTTGTGGCAAAGTTAAATTTTGAATTACAGTTTTAAAAATGCCACATGTAGAGAGTTGTCATTTTCCTGCTTCAGCCATTTAGTGTTGGCATCCTGTGTCTCGGTCATGACTAGGTATAATTGGCAGTTGGTCCTTGTTTATTTCTCCTAGACAGCCACACACAATAGAGAACTTAGTTATCCCTGGATGGGCCATAACTGGCAGGATGGATTGGCCAAACTTGGGACAGCACTACTCATACCTAAATATACAGTGTCATGCCTTCACACAAAGGAGATCATAGCCCCTGTAGTGAGTCTGGAGGCAGGGCACCTGAGCCCTTCATAGGGAATCCTCCAGAAGTTTCTTCCACTTCAAAGAGGGCACCAGGTATAACTATTGTACCTCAGACACAAACTCTTTGGTACACTCGTGGACCTGTGGATAGAAGAAGAACTGTGCTGCTGCTTTGCTGACAGAAGGACTACCACTCTGCTGCCCTGCTATACAAATGTTCTGCTGCCTGTTGCCATGCTTGCTGAGAAAAAAGATTGGACCCAGGATGAAGTGACACAAAGGGTCTTCCACCTGCCCTCCTGTTCTGAGCTACAGGGACATAACAAGCTTCAGAGTCTCCCTGCAACTGGCCAGCTGCCTGCATCTGCAACTGTAGCTGCCTAAGGCCCGCTGACCACTGCTGGAGTGAGTTCCGGACCCTTAAGTGGTGCCCTTTAGGTCCTGGATCCTTGGTGTAGCCTCAATAGAGCTCCCCCAAATGGGTCAGTTTGCGCTGAGATATCGCCTCCCAACTACACAAAGTTCTGGCAAACGTGACTCTTCATGAGCAAGCATCCACCAATGATTCCAGGCAGTGCACAATCAGTGCTTAATGCTACAACAATGGTAGCTCACAGTGACCATCAATGTGAAGCTCTAGCAATGATCGTCCGTGACGCTGACAGGAACTTCATACAACAGTGACAACCAATGTGATCCCCAGCCTGCTTTTGGCACTGTATCAATAGCCATCCCCAATGCTCTCCCTATTTCTCATGACTCCTTCCTCTGTGAACAAAACACTTTGTAAAGGACTTTCAAGGTCACAATTTCAGTGGGACTAGCCTGGTCCTGCATCTGACCTGCGCTCCATCACAGTCAGCTTGAACTTGTAACTTTCACCCAGTCTTGCATGATCAAGAAACCACAGTGGTGCTGTGTGCTTTTTGGTGCTATTTTCACCTAAATGTTTGAAATGGCATGTTTCCAGTTCTACTAATTTTTTGTCGTTTTGGTATCAAATTATGTTAGACCTTGCATCCTTGGCATGGTTTCCCCTGTCTTTTTGCCTCTTCTTTCTGTATTTTTGACTATGTGCTGGACTTTGTTTTTGCTGGTTTTGGTACTCTGGGCACTTAAACACTACTGACCAATGCTAAAGTGCAAGTGCTCCCTATGTATACTGGATTTGCAATTGGCTTTTCCATGATTGGAATACTTGATTTACTAGTAAGTCCCTAGTAAAGTGCACCAGATGTGCCCAGGACCTGTAAATGAAATGTTACCAGTGGGCATGCGGCACTGATTGTGCCACATACATGAATAGCCCTGTAAACATGACTCAGACCAGCCACTGCAGTTCCTGTGTCTGCAATGTTGAACTACCAATTCGAACTGGCAAGTGTAGCCTCTTGCCAGGCCCAAACCTTCCTTTTTTTTACATGTAGGTCACCGCTAAGGTAGGCCCGAGATGCAGTGTATTTTAAAGGTAGGACATGCACTGATGTGTTCAACATGTCCTGATAGTGAAATACTGCCAAATTCGTTTTTCACTATTGCAAGGCCTATCTCTCCCATAGGTTAACATGGGGACTGCCTTTAAATAACATTTTAGTGTAGTTTCCCATTGGAAGCAGATAGAGATGCGCAGTTTGGGGTCTCTGAACTCACAACTTAAAAATACATATATTGGTAGAGTTGGTTTTTAGATTGTCTGTTTGAAAATGCCACTTTTTGAAAGTGGACATTGTCTTGTTGGACTATTCTGTGCCTCTGCCTGCCTGTGTAGTTCACGTCTGGGTCAGACTGACAGTTGAGCTGTTTGTGAATTCCCTCCAGACAGTGATACAAAGGGATCTGGGGAGTGTCCTGCATATCCTGATGAGTCTCCTGGGCTAGAGTGGGGAGGGAGGAGCTGACACCTGCACCTGAAAGGGTGGTGCCTGTCCCCATACAATGCAGTCTCCAACCCCCTGGTGTATGTCTGAGGCCAGACCTGGGCAAGGCAGGTTCTTGTGAACAACAAAGACTTTCCTCTGAAGGTTGCCTCCTTCAAAGGCATAAATGAGTATAAGTAGTGGACCCAAAACCCCAGACTTTTAGATTACTTCTGGATCAAGAGGAACCTCTGCCAAGGAGAAGAACTGATGAGCTGATGGAGGAGTACTGCCCCTTTGCCTGTGAGTGTGCTTTGCTAGGTTGGCCTGCAGTCAATGCTTCTACCTTAGAGAGCACAGAGACTGGACTGTGCTGTGTTTTCCTGCTTGTGAAGTGTCTCTAAGGACTTATACCGAGCTTGCCCCCTGTTTTTAAGTCTCAGGGTAATCAAAGACTTCCTCTGCCAACACCTGGACAATCTTGTTGAGACTCCTACCCTGCCAAATGGTGCTGTATCCAGTCCCTGGGCCTTTGAAAGGAAAAGCTGGTGGAACCATGGCTGAAATCCACGCCCCGGAGAAAAGAAGGAGAAAAATTGACACAGCACCTGCCTTGCAGCTGCAACAAATTGACGCACCAACTGCATCGTAACTAGAAAATTGATGTAACATCTACTTGCGGCTGCCGAAATGGACGCATCACCCACACAGCGCTGCTATTCACCATTGTGCATCATGATTTTGCATGCATCATTGCTGGGTGGCAAAACCACAGTGGACTTGCATGGACCTGAGGCTGCCTGTCTGGAAATCCACGCCTTGTTCTTCTGAGGGAGAGAGAATCAACGCATTGCTTACTTTTCCGATGCATGCTCGCTCGTGCTACTTTATTCTTGACGTATCCCAGGCACTTTGTGTAAAAACAAAGCATCCATTGATTTCTATGGGTTAAGACCCTTTTTAAATTTAAAATTCATATCTGTGCTTGCGTATGTTGCATTTTTGTTGTTTTGGTCTTGTTTGATTTAGATACATATTGGCTATTTTTCTAAACTGTTGTTGTGTCCCTTTTGTAGTGTTTTCACTGTATGACTGTGTGTGTTGGTACAAATATTTACACATTGCCTCTGATGGAAGCCTGACTGCTTGTGTCAAGCTACCAAGGGAGAGAGCAGGGGTTGTCTGAGGACTGTAACTTCCTTATCCTGATTAGAGTGACGGTCCGTGCTTGGACAGAGTAAAAACTGACTGCCAACCAGAGACCCCATTTCTAACAAATAATGTATTAACTTTATTCTATTTTTCTAAATTGATGTGAGATCTTTCTAGTCTCATTGCCTCTAAATTAAAACTGAGTGCTCTATGCCAAGCTACCGAAGGTTTGAGCATGGGTTAATTTAGGGTTTGCTTACGCCTTCACTCTGACAATTATTGTGGTTCTTGCTAGAGTAGTAATTCACCCTCCTCAACTAATGATTCAATTTTTTGACAGTGGCAGAATTCTGTAACCCAAATATCACCCTGTCCATACTGAATGACTACAGAGTAGCCTCATCATGTTCTTTATGTATACCTCAATAACTGAAGCATGTAGACTCCTTTTTTTTATACCAACATCTGGGTAGCCACTATTTTCCATATTTGCTAATCAGGCGAATTGGTAAAGTTTGGATTTTTCGCAGTTTGTACAATCTGATACTGGCATAAACCATGCCGGTTTCTTCAGTAATAATGGCACTTATTCCACCACATTCCTCAAGTACAGTGGGATGTTCTGTGCATATAAAGGTCACCACACATTTGGTTTGTCCCATCCCTGTCCCCTAATGTCTTATATTGATTCTCAATCTGCTGCTCAAAGGTTTTACTGCTGGTGTAAAGAGGTGAAAATGGGCTTCCCAGCCTAAAACGTCTCTCAATGGTCAGACACCACTTGCACTATTGTGACTCTAGCTGTTGTATTGGTATATTTCAATTTCATCTAGAATAGACCAAACATTGTATGTACACATGTGTTCCCCTCTCATTGAAGTGAATACAGTTTCTATGTCAAATACCACCAAAGAATAACGTGCTTTTTTCCCTATAGGGTGTGCATTGTATGTATGAGACATCTCAAACTGTGCATTATACTCCTGTGAAGCACAGATCCACACTATTCATTATGTGCCAAGGCATCCACTACTTGCATTAATCAAAATCCACACTAATCATTCTGTACCAAGGCTTCCACCATTTGCTTTAACTAGGCCACTAAGACCTTACTTATGATTTTTACATCAAGGTTGATCATAGGTAGTTGATGAAATGACCTAATGCCCTGCGGATCCCCACCTGGCATTGGGATCAGTATAATAAGAGCCTTTCTAATAGCAGGTGACAAAGCTTTCATCTTGCATTGGTCAATTCCAGAAAAGGCCTAATAGAGGTCAATAGAGGATCCATCGCTCCATGACGTTTTCTTATTTGGATATCTTATGCAGCTACAATTTACTCCTCTATGTTCAGCAGGGATTCTAGTATTTTTTAGTGATCCAGCACCGTCCTTTTCTTCTCCTTGTATGCTAATGAATCTTTCAAGGAGTCCCGATGGGCAAAGAGCTTCACCGTCACTAACAGCATGTTAATGACAGTGCAAACCATTTGGTTACACATTAAATCTCAGAGACGAACATGTAGTTTAGAAAGGGATTTATTATAAACTCAAAACCAAACTACATAAATGAGGCTCAAAAACATAGTATTGTCGTAGTTGGACTCTCACTCATAGGCAAGACTGATGGTTTAGGGATGACAGCACTTTTGTTTGTAGGCTACTGAGTCATTCCTACAGCAAGTCACATTTGTCGGGCCAGCCCTCCCGGCTCACAAGCAGAACCTCACCAAAAACTCAAACAGTAAAAGGTTACTGGCAGCCTTCCACATGGACTCTAGATAAGACGTCGCAGGACAGTCATGTGGGAATGGAAGTTATCATTTTCTCTCATTAGCAACAAGTCTCAGTCACACACAGTCAATGAAGGAGATGCAGGAAAGTTTTGAATAGGTTTATTGAAGAGTGCAATATACTGTAAAATGCATGAGCTACAATGATTAGGATAATGAACAGTAAAAGAAACATAATTGTGAAGATGAGGGTTGTTAATACAAAAAAAAACACCATCTTATAATAAACATAAGATGTAAAATTCCTAGCAAAGAGAACCTAATCTCTAACTTAATGAGAGCTAGGTATGATAAACCTACTCTGCCAGTACCATGTCCATGAGAAGCGCCCCCCAACCCTGGTTATCTTGGAATGAGTTCTCTAGGTCAAACTCCATAGTGACACAAAGGCTGAGTTCTGCAGCAAGGTGACGTCCATTGTAGTTGGCATCTGGAAGGAATCCCTCTAATTACCTTGTCAGTGTGAGATGTATTTATACAGATCATGGAGGACTCCTGACATAAGTATGTTTCCAAACAACTGATAAGGAGGCGGACTCGTGGCGACAATTATTTTAACAATCCCCAACAAATGTACATTATGTTCCTGTCACACGTAGGTGAGAAAGAGACAGGATGCTAATACCTACGTACATCACTGATCATGACGCTGATAATGACGCCTTCACAGAATGGCACTGACAATGCAAATCAAAACAGAGCAAGCGATGTAGGTTAAAAGTCACTAGGGGACTGGGGCACAGGCCAGGAAGCCAAAAGCCAAACTAAACTCCTGAGTCCCAATAAGAACTAAATTGGATTCACCACAGTATAGAGGTATACATCACCAAAGGAGAATCAAAATGTCATGTAGTGTTAAATTTCACTAACATATCAAAGACAGATAATTCAATTGTGGCAATGAAGAAGATAAGAAAAAGCATATGAAGTTTCAAATTCAGACTCAAATTTTCCTGCCTAACCATTGAATCTAAATCCTCAACTATTCTTATAAGCTAAAGCTGAATACAGAGGAAAGTGTCAGCATCACAGGACATGTTGGTAGAAGTCCTGTTGAGAGATGTCAGTAGCATATGGCCACTTAATCTAATAAAGAAAGAAGATCTATCTTTCCCTAAGGATCCACTCTAGTCAAGGGGCAAAGGAAATTTGAAGCATTGACTAACTAAACAACACTTTAATTGACCCCAAAACCTTCCAGTAGTTGACATCACATCCAAGGGAATTTCCACTAACAAGAGAGCATTGTGAATTATGTCCAATCAACATTATCATCTTCTGCACAAATCTGCTTCACCTTGGATTACATCTATGCTCAGGAATTTAATGAGGGAGTCATTCTTGTAGCTCCTTGTTACTGATTTTCATCCTTGACATTGTTAACGATTTTCATGCTTGACAACCCAACTCTCACTTTCTTACTGAACTCCTGCAGAGGAAAGAAAAAATAATACATAAAGAAAGCAAGTTTCATGTTGAAGTTAAACATAAGAATCACGTAGGGCTCAACTCCAGCCTGAACAACAGCAAGGAAGTACAATTTAGTTGTACTTTTACAAATTAAATTCTCTTAAGCACAATAAACGAGTGATTGAAAAATATAGAATTCTTTAAAATACTAAGGTATAAGGCACTGTAATATTGTGTTTTTTTTAATGCAGTACATTAACATGGATATAATTTTACTCATAATATATGAGGTTAAATGCTTCCTTATACTTCTTGCAAAAAAAGGATAATGATGCAGCAAAGTTATGCTGTATCATCAACTTGTTCATCTGTGAGCTTGGGAAGAGTTATCTAATTTTTTTAATATACTGCATACCCTCTGTTGTGATGGTTACAGACCTTAGCCAGATAAGTGTGACATTTCTTGTTGATTTGTTTCTTTCAGGGATTGACACCATAAAACTCACGATAAAAATACAGTTAATTTAATACATGATAAAAATACGTTAAATAACTTCATTTGGGGAATAATAAAAAACCTCTCTTCTCATCTGAAGGTGTTGCTTTAGGCTAACCATTTCCTAAAAACCAAATAAGGAAATTCACATTTCATAATCCATAGCACACATGTATAACATACTGCCTATTAATAAATGAATGGTTTAGAGGAATAATAGATAAACAATTACTTCCTAAATTTTTGCTTCAACAGCAGATCTGTGCAGATTTTTTCTCCTCTTTCTTATAATCCATGCAGAATGTAAAAATATACTCACACCAAATACAATATGCCTGGTCACATTAAATCTAAAAATTCTATATACTACATGATGGTTTCGTATGCCAAGGTTTAGCATGGAGGGTGAAGCCACTAGTGCTTGGGTCTACAGTAAGAGGGGCAAAAGAATAATGGGCTAGATGTATTATTCCGGTTTGCATTTCCTAAATAGAGATTTTTAAGAAATCGCTATTCAAGAAATGCAAAATGGGATGTATGACAATTGCGATTCGGTAATAGTGATTTCTTAAAAGTCACACTTGCTATTACCGAATCGCAATTAGGGAATGAGACTCCATTCATCCCTATGGGCCTGTAGGCCCAAAGGTTCGATTGGTTTTGCATTTTTCAATTTGCGAATTCCTGCTAGGAATTCGCAAATTAGGTAATGCAAATCCCAGGGTGCTGGGGACCTGAGGCCCTCTTTGATGCACCCCAAAAAAATATCAGTGGGCATGTGAAGCGCACACGTGCCATAGGGGCATGTGTGCGCTACATGTCATTTTTAAAAATGCATTTTAATGCATTTTTTTAATTGCACATGGTTTCCACCAAATTGGATTTGGTGGTAATTGATTTCCTAAATGCCCAATTCGCATCTAGGAAATGCATGATACATGTGCTTTGGAAATTGCAAATAGGAATTCCCTATTTGTGATTTCCTATTTAGAGAATCACAATTGCTATGTTAGCGCTTCCTTGAAATTGCACTGCCAATGCCTTTCATAAATCTTGAAAGGCATTTTTGCTTTCGTAAATGGTCGAATTTTGCGATTCGCACCATTTGCGAATGCAAAAAGCTTTGATACGTCTAGCCCAATATGCGCTCAATGCTCTCTCTGGAATTATCACAGTAGTCAGAGGTGGAAGTGGCTTCTGAAATTGAATGCCATTTGCAGAGATAGTTTTCACAGGTACAATAACAATTGAATTTCACATAAAGACTTTTGGCAAAGAGTGGAAAGATCTTGGGCCAGATGTATCATCACGACCCTTTGCGATTCGGTTATAGCGATTTTTAAGAAATCGCTATTACCGACTCGCAAAGTGCCATGCATCACATTTGCGATTCGGTAATAGCTATTTCTTAAAAATCGCAAATGCTATTACCGAATCGCAAACTGCGATACCGGCCCCATTCGCAGCTGCAAATTTTTTGCATTTCCAAAATTGCGATTTCTGAACCAGAAATCGCAAATTTGGAAATGCAAATCCCCAGGGTGCTGGGGGCCTATGGCCCCCCTCTGCTGCACCCCAAAAATGTTTTGGGGGACATGTAAGGTGCACACATGCCAAAAGGGCATGTGTGCTTTACATGTTCAATTTAAAAATGCATTTTAAATGCATTTTTAAATTTTGCACCAGGTTACCACCTGGTTGCAGTCCATGGTATTTTGCATGTGCAAAATGCCATTCTGCGAAAAATCGCAATTTGCGATTTTTTGCAGCATTGCCTTGCGACCTGGAATTTGCGAATCGCAAATTAAGACTCGCAATTTCCAGGTTGCAACGCAAGAAATCGCAATGTTAGCGATTTCTTATTTGTGGTCTGCGAATGCCTTTCACGCATTGCAGACCACTGTTTTGCACTCGCAAACGGCTGAATTTACCGATTCGCACCGTTTGCGAGTGCAAAACTTTTTCCTACATCTGGCCCCTTGTCTAGAAAACTTTTAAACTTTTTGGGGGGCTTGTGGCTCAAAAACTGATCTGTTAAATTCCCCGTCATGGTGGAATGAAACTGTTGATCCACAGCAAACATCCAATATGGCTTGCATAAAGAGCGTTTTGATGATTTCCTAAGAGGAGGGATCTGACCATATCGACTGGATTCCCAGTTACATGGGCCACATTTTCACATGCTGTAACCAAGTGATGTTTGAGTTGGTATCTAGTTTCATTATTTCTGCAAGTTCAGCTCTAAATGGCTCCATCTCATTGTGGCTCACAGCCTGAGCCAGAAGAGTAGTGTCTTTAAGACGATAATATTCTCTATGGCCCATATTTATACTTTTTTAGCGCCGCGTTTGCGCCGTCTTTTGACGCAAAATCGGCACAAACTTACAAAATACAATTGTATTTTGTAAGTTTGCGCCGATTTGCGTCAAAAAACGACGCAAATGCGACGATAAAAAAGTATAAATATGGGCCTATATGTTTAACCTCAGTATCTAAAGCAACAGTAGATTTGGTCGTTTGTCCTGGAGATTGAATAGGGATTTAAGTAAAGATTCTCCTTTGAAATCAGAGTTTGATGTAACAAGTACCCTAGATTTCTGCTCAATATAGAGCTGCTAATTGAGACTTGAGCTAATAAATATGGAAGGCTGAGGAGAGAAATCTAAACTGTGCTGCACTGAACATTTTCTGTATCGCAGCTGCTCTAGCCTGGATTAAAAACCGCTTATTTGAATTTGTGGTCCCCATGATAAAGAGAAGGCCAAGGTTAGTCCCAGGTTATCAAAGGTTTTAACACGCTCAAAGGGCTCATTCCTAGGTGCAGTTTCACCCCCTACAGCTTTTGTGGCAATTTTAAATCATGTATTTAGTCTTTCGGGTGTTAAATTCAAATCCTCTGAACTCTGATAATTCATCAAACTTGTTTATAAGATTTTGCAAGCCGGATACTGTTCTAGATAATAAAAACGTATCATCGGAAAAAAGGAAAGCTGGAACCTTTATGTCATTTAGTTTAGGGGAATGGTTGGTGCAACTGTTTATGTAGCCTATGGCTCTGTTAATGTGCAAAAAAAACGGGGCGGGTGCCAGGACACAGCCCTGGTTAACCCCCTTTGAATTGGTATAGAAGCAGCCAGCTCAGCCTCTCTACCCTACTAACCTTAGCTAAACTATTTTGAGCAATGGAGCCTGATTACTGTGTTCAGTATGTGAGATGGCATGATCATACATTCAAGGACATCCCAGAGCTTGTTTTTAGGGACCATATCGAAGACAGCCTTTAGATCTACAAAGGCCACATATAGATGGTCTTGGAGCAAAGTATGTTCATCTAATATTTTTAGTGTGGGCGACCTCTTTGTTCTTAGGGTGGGTGTGGTGGTAAACATTAAATAGGGTGGCATAAAACGTATTAGTGGCCTTGATAGAGATTCCTAGAATATCTGGAGATGGCATTTCTAATCTTTTAAGGCAAACAGTGAAAGAGCCCGGATCAGCTTCTCAGCTATTGATGGAAGATTGTGGGGATGCGTATGATTTAAGCTCATTTGAGTAGGAAGCAGAGAAGCCATTGCATGGAGGTCGTAACCAATATATGTGAATACAAAGCCCAGTGGAGAGTCAACTCTTTCATTTGTCCTTTTATCTACAAGGGAGCTTTCGCTAGTGATGAAGCAGAAAATGAAGGTCTTGATTTATTAACGCGTAAACGTAGTGTGAAATGATCATGTGTGACTTTAACCGAACTAATAAAGATTGTACGGGGACAAAATGTGCCCTCAGAGTAGTTTGCCAACATTTATAAGCGTGCTTTATATAACGTGGTGTACTAGAATTGCACTAATCCGACATAATCATAAACGTGTGCTACGATTTGCTTGTTTGAAATGTTTTAGCTTAGCATGACTTTAGCGGAGGCTTTGGCCTAGTGGCCTGGTCTCACGGTTTAGATGCCCGTATTTTTCCACTGTGCTAATAAACGTGTATTTTTGCTTGAAGCTGTACTTTTCCACAGAAACCGTTCACATGCTTATCTTAAGGTTTCGTGCCAGCCTGGCATATTTTCTCTTTACTTCAAGGTCGATCTGCAGGTGCGGACAATGGAAGCTCTGAAAGTGAGTTAATTGGCATAAAATGTTGCAACTTGCGTACCCATCTCCAAGGATAATGTATGCTTAAGTAAAAGCTTGAGAACTGTCGTTTTTGATTGGACAATTTGAAGCTAACCTATGAACCCTCCAATGGAAGACCCTACTGGATTTGAACTGTTGTCTATAAAAACCAGGTGCACGAGAAGAAGGTAGCCATTACCAGCTCGATACCCGCTATTTTTGCAGACTTCGTAGCTATTATGGCCCACTTTGCTGCGACGCCATTTTGAGAGACTTTGATGCTTTCTCTAATCGAGAGAAAGAGACTTTAAATGATTCTGGCCCTAGAGACTTTAACTTTGATTTGTCCCTTTGCATGAAGTAATAGTTTCACCTTGCCGCTGTGAGGCAATTGCCCCGTCCACCCCTGCCCCTTTGCCCCGTTCCATGCTGATCGAAACGGTACCCATGCTGATCGAGAAACGGTACCTGTGAGACGAAGACTTCCTTGAATGCTGATTGTAATTGGTAAATATGAAAGGAAATTGTACAATTGCATTGTGTTTCTTTTAGGTAACCAACTGCTGATTTTGGTAAGATCCCTAGCTAGGAGTTTTCTAAATTAATGTTGCTAAATTGTTTTCGCATGAAGTCCCACATGCTGATGCTAATTTGAGGTTAGATGAGGATTCCTTTTGTTGCACAATGCAATTTGAGACCTTGTTATGCTGACTAAATGTATGCCATTAGTTCATTACAGATTATAGTTTTAGTGATTTGCATTGCTATTATCGAATGCCTAGTGATTCAAATGCTACATAGATTGCACTTGTTCCGCCGCTACGGACAGCTATTAATGTTCATTTATGTTTATCATCTGATGTTGAGACACATCTATATTGTGCTAGCTTTGTTAATATAGGGAAATAAATTCACTAACTTTGAATAAACTGGTGTGGTTATTCCTGACTGAAAGGTCAGGGTCCGCCGAAATGTATTCTGGATTAATTGTTAAGTGTTATGTCGACCAAGGTATTGCTTATGTTCGTTATTGATTATTGATTTTAATGAAATTGATTGATTAAGAGTACAGAGAGTCCCACTTAGTCAAAAGATTCATCGGCCTAAAGAGCGTCCAAACACAGGTAAATTACTAGTACGGACCGCTCTATCAGTATATGGTAGCAGAGGACGGTTTCGTCTTTTGGGACTCCGTACCGTTAAAATACATGGTGTTGAATTAACGGTTACGCCCTTTGAGACCCCACTCGAGAAGTTGAATTAGATTTTTCTTGGGTAAAACAGATTGACAGAATGATGATGGGCTAGGTCCACCGCGACTTTCCCGGGATCTCGGAGCTTGCGAATGGAGAGAATGGAGGTGTGGAATCAGCGTTGGCGGTACTAGTGATGGTATGAGTGAAGTTAGGGTTTTGCGCTTGCACAGCTTATTGCCGCAGGGTGTGTGAAAAGGTTGCGAGGAATTTTTCTTTTAAAGGATAGCGGAGGTGCGACTCCGAGTGTAGAAGTAGAGAAGTCGTCGAACTTCACAGAAATAGCGGAGGTGCGGCTCCGAGTGTGGGAGTAGGGAAGTCGTCGAACTTCATGTGCGTGTGGCGCTTTGTGCATAAAAAGGTCCACGTGGTTGTTGTTGTTGAGACGGGCCCTGCGAGGTCAAGAGACTCCGGAGTATGTTGATCTATGTTGTGGTCTGGGCGGTTTAGTAGGTTGATCGGGCGTGGTCAACAAGTCGGTACGTGTGCTAGGGAGTGAAAGAAACTTCGACTTCGGGCTTTGACAAAATTCTAAGTGCACTAGAATAGATCATTGACAAGTTGAGAGTAGGTCTGCGGGTCAGATTTGCTTGCGAACGTGGGGACCGAGAAAGACGGAATAGCGGCCGAGGCTAGTGAAAAGTCCCTAAGGTCCTGAAGCGACTGTGTTACCCTTCCTGTAGTAAACCGACAGATCTGTTTTATTTTTTTGGTAGCTCGCGATATATGCAAGAAGTTGTTACGAGAGGAGCTGAGTGAAGGAGGACTAGCCGTGAGGCTTTGTCAGCCGCAGTGTGTGTGAGTGTGACGTCACTAGGAGCCGCGCTGGGATAGGTTGGTTGCAGAGAAGGGTCGCGCACGGATTGGACGCAGTCCGTGGGACTCGATTGGAAGGGGAAAGGCAGGCGAAGAGTATTCCGGGAATTAAAGTCACCTATTGATTACAAACTTTGTGAAATAAAAGACGAGAAGATGAAATTCTTTAAAGCATTCAGGAGTGCGATGAAGGGGGAGTCTTATATTAAAGCGAGCGTAGGAGAAGAGACGCCACCCGAAGGTACACCAGCTTACATTGTAATGGAGGAAAAGGGGGTAGCTCCGTGCCTTTGGCTAAAGCAATGGCACAAGTTGACAGAGAAACATGGGAGCGTAGCATTCCCGATACATGGGACATTCAATATAAGGATTCTGGAGAATTTGAGATTCACGATGTATGACATGAAGGTGCCTCCAAGGCCAGCCCAGTTTGAAGCTCTAGCGATTTGGGAATTAATGGCTAGACAGCAACAGAAAAATAAGTTTGAAACAAGGATGAGGAAGGTAGAAAAGACACTAGCGGATGCTAGGTGGGATAATGCACAGAAGGTGTGGAGGTCAGATGTATTGCAGGGGATAAAACTGTTTCCCGCAATTACTAAGGAAGAAGAGGAGACAGGTAAGAAAGCTACCTGTAAGACAAACAGGAAGTGTTCCAAGGATAGAGAGGACGAGGAAAAGTTGAGAAGAGAAGAGGAGTTAGAGAATGAGGAGTTAATAATGCAATTGCTGAACGACCGTCCACCGCCTTATGCGGAGAATGGACAAGGTCCAAGTACCAGTTCTGCCCCTCCGGCATCGGTACAGAACAGTGAAACTCAGAGTTCAGGAGCATCATCGGGGTCTAAGGACCCGAGTTTACTGTTCACCCCGCAGATACCGCAGGTTAGGAGAATATATCCAGATGTGCCCGTGTTGAAACCAGCAGAAAATTATCAGCCGCAGATGCCAGGGTACTACAACAGTGATAACAGTGCAGGAATGATTCTAGATCCAACCGTAAGGGGAGTACAGAATGGTTACAACCAGACATTGTCACAAGCCGAATCAACCCAGTTTTTGATGCCTCAAAAGCAGATGCAAGGGGGAAACGCACATACTCAGATGACGGGGAGCCAGATGGGCATGCCGGCAATGATGACCCATGGTGTGGGAATGAACATGCCTCAGAACATGGGGAATGGACAGAACCCAGATGCGATATCGCTACCCATTACTGTAGGTCCGCCGGTACCTCTGTACAGTCAGTCTAATTTGGGTATGAGCGGTCAGGGAACAATGCTGCAGAATGGGACAGAGAGAAGGTGCATAGAAAACACTCCAGGGATAACTCCGATAGTGGCTCAGCCAAATGGATCTGGGACCTTGATGGAGTTTAGTCCCATATGTGCTCAGTCGACACTGGTGAGGTCGAGTCCCCCACTGATAATACCTCTAACATCGAACATTGAAAAGTTGCCGCAACCATCAATGGCAGTCGATGTGAACGCTACGCTGATGGGGGTGAATGCGCAACAGCTGACACAATGGTTCAACAGTCTAAATTCCACACAAAGTTCAGCCAGTGGGAAAGGAGAAGACTATATGAATAGGGTCAGGTTGAACATGGAAGCACAAGAATTGGTGGAAGGGACTATGGGTGTGAATAGGTTAGAGTCCTACACGGAAGAAGAGCTGAGGTATCTATGTCCCAGGATTACGAAGGAAGTGAACAAGGTACATAAGAGCTTGCAGGAAGCAGCTGACAGAAACAGGGTTGACATAGACAAGATGAAACACTTGAGCAGAAGCTACAGGTTGGATTTTGGGACCACAGATTTTGAACACATGAGGTCGGCAGGCATGAAGGCACACCTTAGAGAATTGCTGCAGAGTGCCCAAGTGTGGAGGTGTCTAGACAAGTGGGAAAGCAGGTGGGTAAAGAGGAAGGAAAAGAGGAGGGACAGTGCTACAGAGCAGAATGAGAAAAGACCGCAGAGTAGTGATACAGTAACAATGTTGCCAATGAGGGAGACAGCAGGGGGAAAGTTAATACATGTACCATGGCACAGAAGCGACATTCAGTCTTTTACGGATGATTTTCCCAAACTGAGAGAGAAACCGATTGAATGGTATCAGCAGACTGACAGGTTTGTGAAGCTTGCAAAATGTCTCTGGGAAGACCTGAACACTCTGTTTGAGATTGTGGTTCCGGCAGATTTGTGGGAGGATTGCAAAAGAGCTGTAGGTTGGCCGACGAGTGAACCAGAGAGAGACAGGGAGACGGGTGCACCATCGCCTATGGTGATGAGCCTGTACTATAAGGTGATTGAGCATTTGAAGACGAAGGTAGCCGCGAAAAATGTGGATTGGCAGAAGATCGATCGAACGGCCCAAGAGGTTAAAGAGTCGATCCATAGTTACTATGAGAGGTTGTTGAAGGCGTTTAAGAATTACAGTGGCACGGAAACAATCGAGGCGAAGGACATGCTTCATTTTGTGTTCAGATTTGTGGAAGGGCTGAGACCAGAGATAAGTCAGATGATAAAGTCGCATTTGATTTGCTGGCAATCGAAACCGATTGATGAGGTGCTGAATTATGCGAAATACTGTAGTGACGAAATTGAAGTGAAACAGAAAAAGCTGAAAGAGAAGGTGATGATGATGCAGCTTAAAGCAGCTCAGACAGGTTTGCAAGGTTTGCAAGGGATGCAAGGGTTCCAACAGCAGGTACCGCAACAGCAGCCGCAGTTGCAGGGAAACATGGCGTTTCAGCCACAGGCGAGAGGCAGAGGTAGAGGAGGTTTTGTGAATAATGGTCCGGATTTGAACACTGTAGTGACGGGTGTGCAGGCAATGAAGAAGGTGATGCCGTGTCACGCGTGCGGAATCGTAGGTCATTGGAAACGCGAGTGCCCGATGGTGGTGCAGGAAGGTGCAGGTGCAGGTGTAGGTGTTGGTCAGCAAAACAATGATGTCAATGCATTTCAGACAATGAGGGGACCGAAAATGAGAGGTCCAAACCCAAATTTTCAGACCATAAATCAATTGCAGGAATTACAACCTATGCAGCCGCAGCAGATGCAGATGCCTCGTATGCAGATGACGCAAATGCAGCCAATGCAACAGCAGTTACCCATGGTACCTAATCAGCAAATGCAAATACCTTTAGCACCAATGAGTCAGCAGCAAGTGATGGTTACTCCACAGGTCTCGGGTCAGGTAATGAGTACAAATGGCACAGTACAGCAGTTCCCACTACACAGTGAGAGTGGAATAAACAATGTATGGGAGAGTGAAAGCTCAGAAGAAGAAGGAGATTGTGTGCTTGCAGCATCCTTGGAAGTTGATCAAAGGGGTCCGTACGTAGAGGGAAGAGTAATGGGTCATCGTGTTTCATTCTTGGTTGATACAGGAGCCACACGTTCAACTGTTAAGAGCAGTGAAGTGCCAAATTTGCCACTCTCAGGGAGGACAGTTCAAGTGGTGGGAGTAGCAAACAGACACCTGACGAACCCAATAACAGATCCGGTACCAGTCAGCATCGGTAACTATCAAGGGGTACATCAGTTTGTGGTATGTGACTCAAGCCCGATAGCACTATTAGGGAGAGACCTATTGTGCAAATTGGGTTGTTCGATTATGTGCTCGAACGAGGGAATCAAAATTCAGACGAGCAGTGATGGGGAAGAAGAGGACAGTGTAGAGGGGGATGAGATGGAAACTGTCGATGAGGAGTATCCTCTGATTTGTCTCTTCCCGATGATAACTGAAGACGATATCCCAGCTGAATTACGAGAAACAGTCGGAAAGGAAGTGTGGGATATGACAGGGGAAGAGGTGGGATTGATGAAAGGAGTGGAACCAGTGAAAGTGACTGTAAAGCCCAATGCAATCTTTCCCCAGACCCCACAATACCACATGGCACAAGACACCCTCATGAAAGTTGCTCAACTTATTGACGAATTTGTAAAGCAGGGAGTACTGAAAGAAGTGTTAAGCAGTCCATGTAATTCACCAATAATGGGACTAATAAAGCCAAGCGGAAAGGTCCGACTTGTGCAGGACTTGAGGAAAATAAATGACATCATAGTCAAATGCTGCCCAGTAGTACCGAATCCAGCTGTGATAATGTTCCAAGTCCCTTGCGATGCTGAGTGGTTCTCAGTCATCGATTTGTCACAAGCATTCTTTTCTGTGCCTCTTCATGAGGACAGCCAATTCCTCTTTTGTTTCAAATTCCTAGACAGAGTATACAGTTGGTGTCGAATTCCTCAGGGGTTTTCCTAGTCACCGTCAATCTTCAATCAGATTCTAAAGAAAGATTTGGAAGCATTAGAGTTGCCATTCGAGTCAACCCTAGTACAGTACATTGATGACTTACTGGTTGCATCGAAGACAGAAAGTGGCTGCACAGCCGATACCATTGCTCTGTTGAATCATTTGGGAAGGAATGGACACAAGGTGTCTCCTTCCAAATTACAGTTCTGTCAGAAGAAAGTGAAATACTTGGGTCACCAGATAGAGAAAGGGTCACGGAGAATAATGAAGGAAAGAATAACAAGTGTACTTCAAATGAGTCCACCAAAGACAAGGAGGGAGGTGAGGAAGTTTTTGGGAATGGTGGGCTATTGTCGCCAGTGGATTCCCAACTTCTCGACTCTAGCAAAGCCTTTACTGAAACTGACCCAGAAGGATGCCTTGGATCAAATTGAACTGAAAGGAGATGAGATGGATGCTTTTGTTGAATTGAAAGAGTGTATGTGTAGGGCTCCAGCTTTAGGTATGCCTGACTACACAAAGCCTTTCACATTGTTTTGTCATGAACGTGATGCATGTTCTCTGTCTGTCTTGACTCAAGCCCATGGTGGCATAAACAGACCAGTAGCGTATTTTTCAGCTACTTTGGATCCGGTCGCAGCAGCACTCCCAGGGTGTTTGCGCGCCGTAGCAGCAGTTGGTATCAGCCTCACTCAGAGTGAAGGAATAGTGATGGGACACCCAGTAACAGTCATGGTCCCTCACTCAGTTGAGATACTTTTGACCTGCTCCCGAACGCAACACATGACTGGAGCAAGACTCACAAGGTATGAAACGATAATTCTGGGCTCACCGAATGTGCAGCTGAAAAGGTGCACTACGTTGAATCCAGCAACATTGCTCCCTGGAGAAAATGCTGAAATTGAGAACGCTGAAGACGTCGAGCATGACTGCCTTCAGGTAACTGAATTTTGCACAAAACCTCGACCGGACATCAAGGATACTAAGCTTGATGAAAATGACCAAATTCTTTTTGTTGATGGTTCATGTCTAAGAGATGGGATGGGGATTTTGAAAGCAGGATATGCTGTATGTACTGTAACAGGGGTCTTGGAAGCGGGATGGCTTCAAGGAGTCTATTCTGCACAAGTAGCAGAACTTGTAGCCCTTACCAGAGCATGTCAACTGTCTGCATTGATGAAAGTTACCATTTACACTGATAGTCAATACGGGTTTGGCATTGTGCATGACTTTGGACAACTATGGTCATAGAGAGGTTTCCTGACTTCTTCAGGATCCCCAGTGAAGAACGGGGAGAGGATAAGGGAATTGTTACACGCCATTCAAGTGCCAGCCGAAGTTGCAGTGGTAAAGTGCAGTGCTCACACGAAAGGACAGGACTATGTTTCTCTGGGAAATGCATATGCGGATCAAGTCGCAAGATTTTGTGCCTTGAACTGTATATTACTCAGAGATGAATGGAATTCAATAAGTGAGCCAGAACTCGAACCAGCTGAAGCATTTGCCTTGAAGGTCGTAGATACAATAGATGAACTAAAAGCACTACAGAATAATGTCAGGGAGGATGAAAGAGATTCCTGGATTAAATCACAGTGTATAAAGAGACCAGATGAATTATGGGTTTCAAATGAAGGAAAATTTGTTTTGCCAAATAGTCTCTTATCACAGCTTGCGCGGATCTATCATGGGCAAGCTCACCTAGGGAGAGATGCTATGATAAGATTGTTCAAAACTGATTGGTTTAACCCCAGATTTCGTCAAGCTGCAGAAGCAGTTTGCCATCGATGTGTCACTTGCCAGCAGATGAACCCAGGAAAGGGAACGGGTGTGAACGCGAGCCACATTGGTAGGGCAAGCGGGCCTTTTAGTCGAATGCAGATGGACTTCATTGAGATGCCTGTGCATGGAGGTTTGAAATATGTGTTGGTGATTGTGTGCATTTTTAGTCACTGGATTGAGGCATACCCCACACGTAGAAATGACAGCCTTACAGTTGCAAAGTTATTGTTGAGAGAGTTGATACCACGTTTCGGATTCCCGATCTCTTTAGAATCAGATAGGGGAAGTCACTTTAATAACGAGGTGATAAGGTTACTTTGCGAAGCGCTGAACATTGAGCAGAAACTGCATTGTAGCTATCGCCCTGAAGCATCAGGACTGGTGGAGCAGATGAATGGTACACTGAAATCGAGAATGGCGAAAATATGTGCCTCGACAAATTTGAAATGGCCTGACGCATTGCCCTTGGCGCTAATGTCAATGAGAAACACCCCTGATAGAAAGACTGGATTGTCTCCGCACGAAATTCTCATGGGCAGGGCTATGAGACTTCCTGCAGTTCCCGCAAACGCGCTTTTGAATATTACAGATGATATGGTGTTAGACTACTGCAAGGGTCTGGCTGACGTGGTTCGCTCTTTTTCTCACCAGGTGGAAGCGACCACCTTGCCACCGATCCAAGGTCCAGGACACGCACTGAAAGCTGGTGACTGGGTCGTGGTAAAGAAGCACGTGAGGAAGTCGTGTCTGGAACCCCGTTGGAAAGGCCCTTTCCAAGTGATCCTGACGACAACTACCGCTGTGAAGTGTGCGGGGGTTCCCAACTGGATTCACGCCAGTCACACAAAGAAAGTGTTGTGTCCCACAGAGGAGGAAGTTGAAGCGCTGAAACTGCCAGTGTCTGATAAAGCAGTGCTGAGTGCTGAGACAGAGCAAAACCGAACTGAAAGCGAACAGGCAGGGATGGAAGAGAGAGAGATATTCTCTGAGGACGAAGAGACCAACTCACTTGGGGGAGACCAAGGAGAAAGTTCAGACAGCGACGAAGCAGCTGAAGG